>NC_140587.1:92892432-94092432 GCF_964204655.1 Triturus cristatus | reverse complement strand
GAACAGCTTCTGGTGCTGCTTCACGACCTCCTCCACCAGCACCTGGAGTTCCTTGGGGCTAAATTTCAGCTTCCTCCTCCTTTCCCCTCCGTCTTTCTGTGTTCTCTGGCTGGACATGCTGTTCGTTTACCCGCTCGCACATGCAACTGCTCCCTGCCTCTCCTCTGCACTCCAAGCCTCTCCAGGGTCGGCTAATTATGTCCACCTGCCTGGGTGTGGCCACTTCGGCTAATTGAGTACACCTGCCTGGGTGTGGGCAGTTCCAGGTTGGGTGGGCTGTCGTTGCACTGGATTCGCTGTTTCGTCAAGTCATGTGATTTTCTTTACCGACTCCGTACATACCGAATCGGTATTTTCCGAATCGGTAACTACCACCTCGGTATTTTGCGATTCGGTAACTTCCACCTCGGTATTTTCCGATTCGGTAAATACCACCTCGGTATTTACCGATTCGGTGAATTCCGATTCGTGATTACCGAATGTTACCGAATCGGTAACTGTTACCGAATTTTTACCTACATATAACTTACCGATTCTAATTTACCGATTCGGTACGGCTCGGTATTTTAGAACCGGTAAAATTTATTTACCTACATGAGGCCCTTAGTATTCAAACCGAGGAAAATCGTTTCTGCAGGAAATTCCTTGGAGCCCCTATTTCTACCTCAGAGTATATTTGTCATTGTGAACTAAATTTGCACTACATATCAGATATTATAGCAACAAGACCAGCCTTGTTTTGGCTGGCCATTTGGAGGAATACAGCGGCCTCTCTAACCCATGAAATTATAAGAGATTGTCTCAATTATGAGAAAGGGATGATGATCCCGTGGCTTGCTGGAGTTTTTAAGAAATTAAGCAGCGTGGGTAAAGGTCATTTATTTATCGATCCTACCAAGATTGAGCCCACAGACAAAAATGAAACTAAGTTTGCACTGTACGCACTTTATAGCAAAGAAAGACTGGAAGTGGAATTAACTAAAACAACTGTCCAGGCCTATGTGAATAAAAACTTGTATAGACAACCAATTCCTCTGTATCTCACCTTACCAATGACAAATTGGGAAAGATCATTGCTGTTTAAACTAAGGGCAGGTACTGTCAGATTCTTATTATGCTTCCCATTAGGTTATTTTTCATCGAAATCTGAACATATGTTATGCCCATGTGATGGAGTGAGTTTGCAAAATGACCTACACTTTTTCTTTACTTGTAAATGTTATCTAAAATATATTAAATGGTTTTTACTTCCATATTTTAAGAAACAAAGACCACTTTCCCTGGAGCAGTCTTATTTGATGTTGCTTACCCTGCACACTGATGAACTGATTTTTCGCGTTAGCACTTTTTTGAGAGTTACTACCTACGCACGCAAAACAATGGAAAACCCCTGAAATAATCTCTGCTGCTAAATAATATGTGATTTTGTAATATGTGTTGTTTTTAATATGTATTTTGAATTATAATTAATTATTGGGATTGTATATATGTGACTGCTTTTATAGATTTGATAAAATTTGAATAAAGACTATGAAATCGAATCGAAATCGAGATCATATTACAGGCATATTAACTGTTGTTCCTAAAAGAGACTGTGACAATCCTGGATGGTTCAACCATAGTTTAAGATTACTTTGTGCATAGAATTTAATGACAAAGTTTATTTGACACATATGTATTTGTTTGTAGATTTCCCCTGACGAAGGGTGTATGTTCGCCCGAAATGCATTGGGGGTGATGAATTTCCTTGTATGGGAACAGCTTTCATTTTAAGAATTGTCACAATCATGTTGAAGTTGCTGAATAAAGCATCGTGAATATGGACTTGAAGACAATCCGCATGATTTTTGATTTCAAGAGATACATCTATGGACTCATGGATTAATGGGGTTTAACAATGTAAAAGCTTTCCTTGTTTAATGTTTGAATATTGTTTTGTAATTTGAACCTAATACACTCATTCTGAGTTGTAGGGTAGTGCGCCTATTGTTCAAGACTTCAGTCTTATTTATTCTGTTCACTGTGAATTGGTGGTACGGTGAAACCACCACAACAGGCGCACACCGATGTTGATAATTGTGTATATACAATAATATAATTTGTTTAACATTTACAAATAGAGTGCATTATCGCTGCTTTTTCTTCATTACTTTTAGAAAGTAGGCATTTTCTTATTTAATCATTCTGTGTGCCTCTGCTATTTTGTGTATTGAATGTCTGGTTTTAAAGTGACAGAGGCTGGGGATGTGCATTCACTGTATACTGCCACAAGGGGGACTGAGGTGTGTCCTGCCTTTCCTGGGTGACTCAGAGCTGAGCGGAATAGACCATGGCTACATTTAGAGTGGTGGGACTTTCACTTATACCTGAATAGGCAGCGTCTTCTCTGCACAATGCTGTTGATGGAGCGGGTAAAATAAAATATTTTGGTATACCCAATCCATTTATATAAGTTTATTAAAATGACTAAAGAACTAATTCTAATGAATAATAATGTGTGGTAATTGAATTAATCAACCTTATTAACCAAGAGAATATACGTGGGAATGCATTTGCATGGCTAAAATAATAAGTGAACTAAGTTTGAACGCATATTAAATTTATATGTTTAGCTTAAGCAATGTTAATGTGTTTTGCGCTTAAATAAATTAGCATTAACGGCTTTAAATGCCGCATATGGCTAGATAAATGCATACACATAAGGGTATTAGTGAGGGTATAACATTGTTTAGTCATTCCTATGTATTAATTACGTTTTGTGTTTCTTTTACCTTAAGTTGACTATTTCGGCCTACTAAAAGATGGCTGCCGACTGAATCCTCACTAAAGTACATGACTTCATGCAATTGACAATGGAGAAAGGCGTCTGCACTGACTACGTAGCGTTCTCTCCTTGAACCCCTGAACCAGGTCCATGAAGACTGCTCTGGGCGAGATGCCATTGTCCCTGAACACGGAAGAAATGTTGCAAACTAGGAACCAAAAGCCACCTATTCACAATAGACTGATACTTTCCTGACCTGGGAACGACTTTCCCATGCGCCTAGTTTATACATCATCCGTATGAGAAGTTCTGAAATTGTTTCTTAAAATTTGAGACGGGCTGTATTCAGCCAATGAATAGCCTGGAAATTATGAAATGTAACTGTTATATGTAAATTTCAGTATAAATATTAGTAGTCCAGAGAGGGAAAATTAGGTTACCACTCAATGAGCTCGAGACGCACCCTGATCGATGCTACTCTATGCGATTCACCACGCTGACAGCAGAGGACGGGACGGTAGAATCTCTGATGAATTTCTGAGGACCAGTTTCTGACTTAGAGAACGACCATTAGCCAGAATAGGTAATTATGACAAAAGATACTATTGCATTTGTTAGGAGTTTAACCTGAACTTTAATTAGATAAAGAAAAATTATTGTTTGAAGAACTGTGTCGGGTGGTTATTTCTTGAAATGTTTATTTGATTAATATAAGATTTGAAGTGTTTGTCATCAAATTTCTAGAACAACTAAATGATCCGATTGACCTCCGGATGGAGGAATTGTTAGGGTAAAATTTAATAGATATGGTTTTCCCTCCATCCAAGGAAACAGAACTGTAGTTCGGGATATTTGAGGATCCCTCTGTAGGCATGGATAGATTGATGAGAATGAATGTTGGTGTTATGGGCCCCACCAGCGTGTGATGTGTGTATGTGTGTGTGACTGTGGAATCATTCCGTCCGTGGAAGTAGGAGGAGATTTTGTGTTCTGAACTGCACCACTGTCGCCACCTCCTGTAGTGATGCTGCACTAGAGAAGACAGAACTGATTTGGACTGGGCTCAGAGGCCCTTGCCACAAAGAGAACAAAGAAAATATGGGGATATAAGTAGTGGACCTTAAACCCCAAAGAATTAGATCAATTCTTAACTAAAGAGGACCTTTTGCCAAGGAGACAAGCTGGAGAGCTGTAAGGAGGAGTACTGCCCCCTTGGTATGTGCTTTGCTGGGTTGCTGCTTCTGCCAAGGAAGAGGAAAAAGACTGGAACTTTGCTGTGAACCTGCTAGAAGAAGATTCTCCAAGGGTTTGTGTGTGCTGGCCTCCTGTTCTGAAGTCTCAGGAACACAAATACTTCACTATTAGCTCCCCTGAACTCCACTGCTGGATGACCTGCCAGGAGGTGCCTACTACAGTTTTGGGCCTCTGTAGGTTGTTCCTGTTGTTGGGAGCTGGAAGAAACTTAAAGAAAGCAAAAAAGACGACTGTGATGTCTTCAGCAATGATGCCAGTGACGCCTCGACCTGTACCAAGGCCAGGGGCACCGCTCCTGCAGTGCACGACGCACGGTCCCGCCTGCGCTGCGGCTGAGACGCCCTTCGATGCCTGCAGTTATCGGCCTTCTCAACGCCAGCGCTCGCACCAATGCCGTCACCACCAGCATCCTGTTATTGCGGATCCGATAACCGATGAGGGTGACTTCACGAACTCTTCGACTTTGCATCTCCTCATCGGAACCAACACCGCAGTCCTCTCCTGGCCTGGACTCGACATGTCGCCTCCTCGCGGACATGACTTCTCGCCTCCCCCGTGGCAACAAGGGAATCAGCTTCAACCTCAGCACTGATGCCTCACCTCCACAACACCGTGCATCGTCCATAGACTTGGATTTCCAAGGTACTGTTGTTTCTGACTCCTTGCCAGATGCCAGGCACCTTTTCAGTGTTTGCATTAGTTATACACCTGTTCTTCTCACATTACTATGATCTTGATGTTACTGCTGCATTTGAGCGCAGCCTAAAGATCTCAAGATTTCCCTTTATTTGTGCCCGGCCTTTACTTTACGCTTTCAGCCCATGACCCAATTCGCTCTCCTTGCTGAAACAATGGTCTAATGGCACTCTAGTTATGGGAAGACTGTACGCCTTGACACAGAACAGTGGATAGTTGAGCACCACTTTCGGAAGCCTTTCACCACCACTAAAAGATTTACAAATAAAGATAGCATCAAGTTGTTTTTCATGGGATGGTGTGCTACAGGACATTTAAGTGCACACAAGAGCCAGGTGCCTATAGAAAGTGTCTAATAGCACTGTATTCAACTGCAAATAATGCTGCTTCTTTCTACAGTCTTGCATCCTCAAACTGCATGCTATCTCAAAAATAATTCTTCATATGTTAAAAATCTCACATGAAAACTGACCATAACTCAAAACTCCTGATTGTCGCCTTGCATGTCTGCCTTAATCTTTATTAATGTATTTTTGCTCACTGCCCACGACCCATTTCAAATGTCACAAACTATCCTTTGTTGAAAGTTATGCCCTTACAACCTAACAATACCTAATCTCCTTTAGCGCATCTATTAAACCCACAAACCATCCCTATAAACTAACATTACCTCTCCGCCCCACTAATGATCATGCCTAATTCCTGTTAATTTATTAGACTGCAGAAAAACTGGAGTAAATGCATGAAATGGTTTACTTGAATGCACAAGAGTAAACCCTATAACCAACAATAACCAATGACACTGGATTAACCACTAACCTTGGGTTCCCGTCAGGTGGTGCCCGGCGGATATCGCTTCAATGCCTCATCAGGGGTAGTGAGCGCTATATAAATGAATTTACAAGTACAATTACTCTCCATTTCAAATTAAAAAGTGCAGGTACTCAGTCCTGGACACATATATGCCAACATTTTGGAAGAGCAAAGTAGGAGATTAAAAAAAAGAATCAGGAGCCTGAATTGGGTCTGTTGGCATGTATGAGGACAGTACCTCCCCCATTTAAAGCACTGAAAAAAGGACTTATTCTTTATGATTTAGACTAATTTTTGTATACACTTCCATACAGCGCAAACTTGGTTTCACTTTGTAGTAGAAACAGATGTGAAACCCATAGGTGATCCAGAAACATAGCTGTAGAGTCTTTCAGTTACTTTACAAATGGGCTTATGTGTGATATTTCAATGTGCTATGTGTGGCACTGTATTTAAAGTAAAACAAAGCAGGGAAGTCAGATATTACCACATTTTTTGCTGTCTAATAGTATATAAATTGGCATAATCAATCAATCAATCAATCATGACATTTGTAAAGCTCGCTACTCACCCGGAAGGGTCTCAAGGCGCTGGGGGGGAGGGGTACGTTACTGCTCGAACATCCAGGTCTTGAGCTGCTTCCTGAAGGAGAGATGGTCTTGGGTTAGCCGAAGGTGGATGGGGAGGGAGTTCCAAGTCTTGGCTGCCAGGTAGGAGAAGGATCTTCCTCCGGCGGTGGCTTTGCGGATGCGTGGTACGGTGGCGAGGGCGTGGCTGGTCGATCGTAGCTGGCGGGTGGGTGTGTAGAAGGTCATGCGGTCGTTGAGGTACTTGGGGCCCAGGTCGTGGAGAGCCTTGTGTGCGTGGGTGAGGAGTCTGAACGTGATTCTCTTGCTGACGGGGAGCCAGTGCAGGTCTCTCAGGTGTCCGGTGATGTGGCTTTGTCGGGGGATGTCCAGGATGAGTCGTGCGGAGGCGTTCTGGATGCGTTGTTTTTTTTTTTTTAAGTTTGGCTGTGGTTCCGACGTAGAGGGTGTTCCTGTAGTCCAGTCGGCTGGTGACGAGTGCCTGGGTAACGGTCTTCCTGGTTTCTGTGGGGATCCATCTGAAGTTCTTGCGGAGCATGCGCAGGGTGTTGAAGCATGATGAGGAGACGGCGTTGACTTGTCTGGTCATCGAGAGGGAGGAGTCCAGGATGAAGCCCAGGTTGCGCGCATGGTCCGTTGGTTTGGGAGTGGTGCCCAGGGCAGGGGGCCACCAGGAATCGTCCCAGGCGGAGGGGGATGATCCCAGGATGAGGACTTCCGTCTTGTCTGAGTTCAGTTTCAGGCGGCTGTTCTTCATCCACTCGGCGATGTCTTTCATCCCTTCGAGTATGCTGGCTCTGGCGGTGGTGGGGTCGTTGGTGCGGGAGAGGATCAGTTGGGTGTCGTCGGCGTAGGAGATGATGTTGAGGTTGTGTTGGCGTGCAATGGCTGCGAGGGGGCTCATGTAGAATTTGAAGAGGGTTGGGCTGAGTGATGATCCTTGAGGTACGCCGCAGATGACTTCGGTGGCCTCGGATCTGAACGGGGGGAGGCGGACTCTCTGGGTTCTTCCGGCGAGGAACGAGATGATCCACTCCAGTGCCTTCTCTTGGATTCCGATGTTGCTGAGGCGCTGCACTAGGGTGCGGTGGCAGACAGTGTCGAACGCAGCAGAGAGGTCCAGGAGGATGAGGGCCGCTGTTTCCCCGTTGTCGATCAGGGATCTGATGTCATCGGTGGCTGCGATCAGGGCGGTCTCGGTGCTGTGGTTGGACCGAAACCCGGACTGCGAGGGGTCGAGGGATCCGTTCGTCTAGAGGAAGGCGGCGAGCTGTCTGTTGACGGTCTTCTCGATGACTTTGGCAGGGAAAGGAAGGAGCGAGATGGGACGGTAGTTCTTGAGGTCGGTGGGGTCCGCCGTTGGTTTCTTCAGGAGGGCGCTAAGCTCGGCGTGCTTCCAGCTCTCCGGGAAGGTGGCGGTGTGGAAGGAGGCGTTGATGGTGTCCCGGAGATGGGGTGCGATGATGGCGTCGGCCTTGTTGAAGACGTGGTGGGGGCAGGGGTCGGTGGGGGATCCGGAGTGGATGGTGTTCATCGCGCGGGTGGTGTCTTCGGTGCTGATCGGGGTCCAGTTGCAGAGGGTGGTGGTGGCGGGCGTTGGTTCGGTGGTAGGGTGCGTGGTCTGTGCGTCGAAGCTGTTGTGTATGTCGGCGATCTTGCGGTGGAAGAACGAGGCGAGTGAGTTGCAGAGGTCTTGCGAGGGAGTGATGTTGTTGTTTCCGGCGCTGGGGTTGGAGAACTCTTTGATGATGCTGAAGAGTTCCTTGCTGTTGTGGGCGTTGTTGTCTAGTCGTTCTTTGAGTGCTGTCTTCTTGGTGGTGCGGATCAGCTGATGGTGTTTGCAGGTGGCGTGCTTGAGGGCGGTCCTGTTGTCTGTGGTCTGGTCGAGGCGCCAGGCTTTCTCGAGGGTGCGGCAGTTCTTCTTGGAGTCCTTGAGTTTGTCGGTGAACCAGGGGGTTTTCTTGCTGCCGGGTCTGCTGGGAGGGTTCTTTAGTGGTGCGTGGTCGTCGGCGCAGGCGGTCAGCCACTTGGTGAGGTTGCTGGCTGCTTCGTTGGGGTCCGTTGTGCTGGTGGGAGGGTTGTGGCTGAGGGAGGCGGTGAGCTGCTCGGTGGTGATCTTGTTCCAGTTCCTGCTGGGAGCCTGTTGCGGGTGGTGGTGGGTCGTGGTTCTTCTGAAGCTGAAGTGGACGCAGCTGTGGTCAGTCCAGTGGAGTCCGGTGGAGTGGCTGAAGGAGATGTGCTTGCTGGATGAGAAGACGGGGTCAAGTGTGTGGCCGGCGTAGTGGGTGGGGGTGTTCACCAGTTGCTTGAGTCCGAGGTTGGCGAGGGTGTCCAGCAGGGTGGTGGTGTTTCTGTCATTGTTAATCTCCAGGTGGAAGTTGAAACACTCTTGCAGTGTTTTGCTAAGTGGTCTTGGTTAAAAGCCAGATTCAAATAAAAAATATCAAAAAAAGAATTAAAATTAGTACAAAAAAAGCCATTTGTGACTGCGTTTTTATCTGTAATTTGTAAATCCGATAGACCTTTTTGTTTGTGGGGTGTGTAGGGTTTGTAGTTCTCAAAAACCACACAATACCCAGAGGCTATAACTGAGCTACACCTTACAATGATTTTTCACTGTGTACGGTGTGGACAGCAATTCATATGGTAAAATATAAGAAATGAGGCGACGACCTCTGCCCCATTTTCTGAATCTCTATGTTGTGGCTTTGCAGCAGGGTTTTTTTTCCCGCTGGAACTAGATAGTGCTACAATTGTGGTCCTACCCAAGGAAGGGCTCCCTATAGATCAGTGTTCCTCTCACCGGTTGATCTCGCTTACATCAAGATCTATGCCAAAGTACTGGCCGCGCGGCTGGGCAAAGCCTTGCCCTATCTAGCCCACCCCGATCAGTGCGGATTTATGCTGGGCCGTAGCACGCGCCATTGTATTAGGAGGGTCCAGGGGGCACTGTCCTGCATGGCAGACCTCGATGGCACTCTGACTCTCCTGCTGATAGACTTCACTAAGGCGTTTCATACAGTGTTGTAGGACTTCCTGGATGGGATTCTTTGTTGGGCTGGTCTGGGGGAGGGGTTTCGCCATATGGGTTCGGCTCCTCCACCACTCCCCGACTCCTCAAGTCAGGGTGAACGGAGTTCTGTCTCCAGTATTCTCCACTGAAAGCGGCACGTGCCAGGGGTGCCCCTTGTCCCCTCTATTTGCCCTAGTGATGGAGCCTCTGGTGCGGCTCCTACGGAGTGTTGCTCAGGTGTGGGGCTGGCAGTCGGGAGCTAGTCATGAGGATCGCGTATCATAATAAGCCGACTATATGCTCTTGTTCTGGCACTGGCTTCCTATCAACAAGAGGATAACCTTCAAAATCCTCACCCACGCACACAAGGCACTCCACAACACCGGACCAGCGTACCTCAACAGCCGACTCTACACCCCCACCCGCCAGCTCTGCTCCGCAGACCGCGCCCTCGTCACCGTCCCCCGCATTCGAAGAGTGACCGCCGGCGGCAGATTATTCTCCCACCTCGCCGCCAAGACATGGCACACCCTCCCCATCCGCTTTCAGCAGACCGAAGACCTTCTAACCTTCAAGAGACTTCTCAAGACCTGGCTATTCGAACAGTAGCAGCTCCCCCCCCCCCCAGCACCTTGAGACCCTCACGGGTATGTAGTGCGCTCTATAAATGCTATGATTGATTGTTCTTGAGTGACCCACAGCGCTCTGGCCACAGGTGCCTTAAAATTCTCCAGCTCAACAATGAGGCGTCCAGGCTTTGGGTAAATGAAGGCAAATCTTGCCTGGTAGAGAATAGGGGTGATGCTCTCAGTGAGTTTGGTGCCCTAACATTCCCTCTCGGCATAACTTTAGGGGTCTACGTTTCCCCCATGCCGGACCTGGGCCCTTAACTTTCAAGGTCTGGACCTACAGCTCGTTCAGGACTACAGTTGTTTGGCCACACTCCTACTGAACCCCGTGGGGTGCACGGCCATCTTTAAAATGGTGTGCCTGCCACGCTACTTGTACATGCTGAGCAACTATCCATACTTCATCCCTCGCAAATGGGTTCAATCCTTAGCTGTGAAAATTACCAGATTTGTGTGGGTCGGGGGCAGACATAGAGTAGCTTTCCATTCACTATGTAAGTCTTCGTTTGACTGGGCCTCTCAGATATTTACTTATATAACTTGACGGTGCATCTGGTACCGGTCAATGATTCGTTTATGGGGGGGTAGGACGACCTGGCGTATCGGTAGGAGATACATACGCTGGGGATGGATGGCATGCTTGATCTCCTATATGGAGCACGCATATAGAACACTTTTTCTTCCTGTACACGGATGTCCCTCACCTGTTGGAGGGCGGCTCTTCGCCTACTGGTTGGTATCGCAGCCTCAATGGGATTTCTCCTTTGTGGCAGGGAATGTGGCTAAGTCAGTTGTCGGCTCTAGAGGGCTTCCTATCTTGGGACCGCCTTGGGATTTCCTATCTTGGGGATGTTTATTAGGGGGAAACATTATATCCTTTCAGCAGCTGGCTAAAACGCAAGTATTGTTTGTATAACTCACAGTTTTTCCAGTACCTTCTGCTATGCCACGCTCTGTTAGCCCATGACCTTCCGGAGGACTCTTTACCTGAGTACAGTCCATTGGAGGCAAGATCTTTCAAGGGAATTTGGGTAAAGAGGCAATTTCTGTGATTTATCTATTGCTGCCGATTCATGCTCCTGATGGTTTTATAAACTTTGGCAGTGATGGGAAGCCTGAGTGGGAGTGCTAGACGAAGAAGACTGGACGGAGGCTTGTATGGCATATAGGGAATTGGCGATCTCAACGTGGCTGCATATGATCCAGTTTAACTATTTGCATGCAACATATCTCATGCCAAAACTGTTGTGCGCATGCCTTTGGGTGCACATGCGTGTTACAGCAAACAAATGATGGACGGAATCCTGACAATGCAAACATTCTCCCCCAGACAAAAGATCTGGGTTAAATCTATAGTTCTTTTGCCCACTACGCCACCTAGTTTGGACCCAGCCATATGCAAATCAGTGTTGACCCTGTGCCCCATGGGAACAGTCCAGACCGAACTGCCAGGCCAGGTCCTGCCTGGACCAGAAACAAGCATCCTGGGACCAGTTTCAGGGTATGTCACCCTTCTTCAGCAAGGCTAGCTTGAATCCAGTGGCACAGTGAGCAAGCGACCCATGTCTGGGCATACCCATCCCACTTAGGGCGAAAAGTGTTACAGCAAACAAATGATGGACGGAATGCTGACGATGCAAACATTCTCCCCCAGTCAAAAGATCTGGGTTAAATCCATTATTCTTTTGCCCACTACGCCACCCCAGTTTGGACCCAGCAACATGCACATCAGTCTTGACCCTGTGGCCCATGGGAACAGTCCAGACCGAACTGCCAGACCAGGTACTCCCTGGACCAGAAACAAGCATCCCGGGACCGGTGTCAAGAATTCCTGTCATGCGAGGGGAGGAAAACGGTAACCAGCGAAAACGGACTACATCTCCCAGGATGCTTAGCGGTTGAGAGGTTATGTAAACAGGAGAGCTGTTACATAACTCAAGGAAAACACGCCCTTATGTAAACAGGAGAGCTGTTACATAACTCAAGGAAAACACGCCCTTATGTAAACAGGAGAGCTGTTACATAACTCAAGGAAAACACGCCCTATAAAGGGAGGAACCGGGAGGTACAACGCTGTCGGATATTGTGTTTACACCGGCGTACCTGCTTAGTGAAGAGCAGTGTTCCGGAGTGGTGCTCCAGTAAGGCAAGAACGGAGGTAGGTCGAGTCGTTACTCCCTGGGCCGTGTCTTGCCCCATCGTCACCTGTGAAGGACCCGGAAGCTCTACCGGATAACCATTGAGCTTCGCTTTTTGACTCGGCTGAGTCAAAGCGCAGTGGCGCTTTTGCTGGTTGGAGTCGTAACTCCCAGCCCGACCAGAGATACAGGGACTGCCAGCTGTAACGCACACCAGGAGGTGTTTGCCGCGTTACAGACTCGGAAGTCCACAGGATCGATCGAGCGGCTGCTCTCGGTTCAGTCTTCTTTGCTTGTGATTGGGGTATCGGTGACGCATCACCAGGAGGTGACTCCGCGTCCCGGTGCAGTCTGAGGAAGAGGTTGAGCGGCTGCTCCCTTCAGGTAGAGACCTCGGCTGGGTGTTTCCCTGACTCCTCGATTCTCCCCAACACTCTTCGTGCCCCTCACAGCCTACCGATTGGCATTGTCGGCCATTTCATTTCTGCCCTCTGTTGGCATACGCCGGGATCGGCGTATATGCAGAGGACGGTTAGGACCATCCGTGCTGTGGGCTGGTAACGTACTTAGCCTGGAGGATTCCAGTGACTATAACCTTTGTTTATTCCTTGTATTATTTTTGCCTTCATTAAAATAACTAAACCTTCACAAGTGGTGGCGTTCTCATTATCGTGTCTGTTAAACGATCCTGAGACGTTCAGGGCGTTACAAAATATCCGACCGTAATAACACTAACTGTCTCCCGGTCGATAACAGACATGGCAACACTTGATGATGTGCTGGCTGCTTTAGCGACCGTGCAAATTGAATTGGCTGCCTCCAGGCAAGAAACAGCCGATGTAAAAGCCAGACTGGATGCTATCCAATTGGACCCGCTCTCGCCCAGCACCTCCCTCACGAACCAGACCCCTGCGGTAGTAGTGGAAATGCCGGTAGCCGTCCCCTTGGCAACACCAGAGAGGTACAGTGGGGATCCTAACACAGTGCAGGTATTCCTCACACAAGTGGCGCTACATTTATCGTGCAAACCAAGGGCGTTCCCCACGAGTCAGGCTCGTGTGGCTTTCCTTATATCCTATTTGGCTGGAAACGCGGCACAATGGGCCGTACCTCTGGTGAGCAGGGACGACCCCATCTTATGTGATTGGGGTGCTTTTCGCGAGGAATTCCTGAAAGTCTTCGACAGAAGGGCTGACTCGTACACGGCGGACCGTGAAATGCTTGAGTTGAGACAGGGATCCAACGACCTGGTGCAGTATCTCAACGCGTTCCGAAGGCTGGTTGCGGAAACCAAGTGGCCTGTTGCTAAACATACGGCGCTCTTCCATCACGGGCTGTGCGATGAGCTCAAGGACGCCGTGGCTCATATTGACCCACAACCCAAGACATGTGAGGGCCTTATCAACCTGGTATTACGGCTGGAACATAGGCTAAGTGAAAGAAAGGGGGATCATGGGAGAAAAGGAAAGGCTATGGCCCGGAGGAGCAGTCATGGGAACCGGCTGAAGGGGTTCATGCTCCGCGCTTGGTCTCCTTGTTCCATCGGCGTTTTCCTGCCAGCGCTGGACCCGTGGGGAGCCGCTGAGAGGGAGGATGTACTGTCAAGAATTCCTGTCATGCGAGGGGAGGAAAACGGTAACCAGCGAAAACGGACTACATCTCCCAGGATGCTTAGCGGTTGAGAGGTTATGTAAACAGGAGAGCTGTTACATAACTCAAGGAAAACACGCCCTTATGTAAACAGGAGAGCTGTTACATAACTCAAGGAAAACACGCCCTTATGTAAACAGGAGAGCTGTTACATAACTCAAGGAAAACACGCCCTTATGTAAACAGGAGAGCTGTTACATAACTCAAGGAAAACACGCCCTATAAAGGGAGGAACCGGGAGGTACAACGCTGTCGGATATTGTGTTTACACCGACGTACCTGCTTAGTGAAGAGCAGTGTTCCGGAGTGGTGCTCCAGTAAGGCAAGAACGGAGGTAGGTCGAGTCGTTACTCCCTGGGCCGTGTCTTGCCCCATCGTCACCTGTGAAGGACCCGGAAGCTCTACCGGATAACCATTGAGCTTCGCTTTTTGACTCGGCTGAGTCAAAGCGCAGTGGCGCTTTTGCTGGTTGGAGTCGTAACTCCCAGCCCGACCAGAGATACAGGGACTGCCAGCTGTAACGCACACCAGGAGGTGTTTGCCGCGTTACAGACTCGGAAGTCCACAGGATCGATCGAGCGGCTGCTCTCGGTTCAGTCTTCTTTGCTTGTGATTGGGGTATCGGTGACGCATCACCAGGAGGTGACTCCGCGTCCCGGTGCAGTCTGAGGAAGAGGTTGAGCGGCTGCTCCCTTCAGGTAGAGACCTCGGCTGGGTGTTTCCCTGACTCCTCGATTCTCCCCAACACTCTTCGTGCCCCTCACAGCCTACCGATTGGCATTGTCGGCCATTTCATTTCTGCCCTCTGTTGGCATACGCCGGGATCGGCGTATATGCAGAGGACGGTTAGGACCATCCGTGCTGTGGGCTGGTAACGTACTTAGCCTGGAGGATTCCAGTGACTATAACCTTTGTTTATTCCTTGTATTATTTTTGCCTTCATTAAAATAACTAAACCTTCACAAGTGGTGGCGTTCTCATTATCGTGTCTGTTAAACGATCCTGAGACGTTCAGGGCGTTACAACCGGTTTCAGGGTATGTCACCCTTCTTCAGCCAGGCTAGCTTGAATCCAATGGCACAGTGAGCAAGGGACCCATGTCTGGGCATACCCATCTCACTTAGGGCGAAAAGTGTTACAGCAAACAAATGATGGACGGAATGCTGACAATGCAAACATTCTCCCCCAGTCAAAAGATCTGGGTTAAATCCATTGTTCTTTTGCCCACTACGCCACCCCAGTTTGGACCCAGCCATATGCAAATCAGTCTTGACCCTGTGCCCCATGGGAACAGTCCAGCCCGAACTGCCAGGCCAGGTCCTCCCCGGACCGGAAACAAGCATCCTGGGACCCAGTTTCAGGGTATGTCACCCTTCTTCAGCCAGGCTTGCTTAAATCCAGTGGCACGGTGAGCAAGGGACCGACGTCTGGGCATACCCATTCCACTTAGGGCAAAAAGTGTTACAGCAAACAAATGATGGACGGAATGCTGACAGTGCAAACATTCTCCCCCAGTCAAAATATCTGGGTTAAATCCATCGTTCTTTTGCCCACTACACCACCCCAGTTTGGACCCAGCCATATGCAAATCAGTCTTGACCCTGTGCCCCATGGGAACAGTCCAGACCGAACTGCCAGGCCAGGTCCTCCCTGGACCGGAAACAAGCATCCTGGGACCGGTTTCAGGGTATGTCACCCTTCTTCAGCCAGGCTAGCTTGAATCCAGTGGCACAGTGAGCAAGGGACACATGCGGCATGTGTGCAGACTTCTCTCATGTTGCCTGGGAATGTCCGGTACTGCAACCATTTTGGGAAGAGGTGTGTCGTATACTCTCTGATGTCCTAGACCGCTCTCTGGAGTTCAACCCTCGCGTGGCTTTGCTTGGGCTGCTGGATGAAGTGGGGGGCTCCAGAGCTGAATGTTCATTCCTGAGGGTAGCCTGTTTGGTTGTCATTTGTATGTGGCATGCGCATGGAAGTGGGAGAAGCCACCAACAATTGGGAGCTGGAGGGCAGGGGTGGACTGGTGCCTGCATCAAGAAAAGCCTGTCTTTGAGGTGCGTGGCTGCCCCCAGAAGCATGCGCGGATATTGGTAAAATGGTGTGCTTATTATGGCCTGTCGATTTGAAGTGATAATGTTGTATGTCTCCTGTACCCAAACCCGCCACAATGTCACTCATGTAGTTTGCTCGTATTTTACACTGTGTGATAAGCTGTCATGCCGTAAAACCTAAATAAAGTTGGTTATAAAAAAAGATATCTAAGAAATGAGAAATGGGTGTGAAGGAAACCTATGTGTTTCTGAAATGTACTCGAGATACTGAGTTTAGAAACAGCAGTCATTTGTACGAGAAACATCCTTTACCACGCAACCATTACAACATGGTATGGTTACATCGTGGTTTTGACAACGCAAGTCGTTACACCAATTTGCACTGCAGGGTGCTCTAGACTAAGGAATAGTGTGAATTACTATTCCAACACCTTCCCTACTGTACGTAGACTGGAATAGTAATTGACACTATTCCTCAATCCAGCGCTCTCGAACGCAAGTCGATGTAACGACTTGAGTTGTCAAGACCACGATGTAACATACCGCGTTGTGATGGTACGCGTTGTATCATCATACATTCATTTGTACAGCACTGAATTTAGAGTTACACATACTATCACGTGGTTCAGAAGGCATTCTGCAAAATGTCTTCTTTCTTGCACACTGGCTTACATTTGGAAGCCACAAATGCAGAGAAATCTAATTGTTAATATCAAATGTTCCACTATTCTGTGTTCCCGCATGTCTCCCGATAAAAATGGTACCTCACCTGTGTGGATGGCCCTAGCACCTGGGATAGAAAAGGTCCAAAGCACAACAAGAACAAATTAAAATCTTTCACCCAAAACTGAACCTTTTCTTTATAATGTAATGTGGTTAGGTGTGGATTTTGGGCCTGGGCTTAGCTGCAATCCAGGGAAACCAACCAAACCTAGGCGTTTCTGGAAACTAGAGACCTCGGGCCTCTAATTTGTGGAGGTCTCATGAGACCTTTTTACCCAGAAACCCTCACAAACCTCAAACCTTGGC
The DNA here is from genome assembly GCF_964204655.1 of Triturus cristatus. Taxonomy (NCBI): domain Eukaryota; kingdom Metazoa; phylum Chordata; class Amphibia; order Caudata; family Salamandridae; genus Triturus; species Triturus cristatus. Next base: position 94,075,805 of record NC_140587.1, on the reverse strand, counting down.
TAAAAGCACACATTTTCCTTGCATTTATGTGAAGGAAAGTTCCAGAATCTGCAGGAATTCACAAATTGGCTACTACCTAGTGCTCCCACGTCTTCTCATAAAAACAGTATGTTGCTTATGTGAGGGGGCCTAGCTCACACAACAGGAAAGGGCCCAAAAGACAACATGAACAGATCACATTTTGTCCACTCAAAAACATCCCTTTTTTGCAATGTGGGTAGCTGTGGATTTTGAGCCTGGGTTTGGCCGCCAACCTGGGAAACCTACCAAACCAAGATATTTCTGAAAACTGGGGTCCCAGGGGAGTCCAGAGTGGTGTAACTTGCATGAATCTCATGAGCTTTTTTTACCCAGAAGCCCGTCAAACATCAACCTTTGTCTTAAACATACATTTTCCTCACATTTTTGTGAGAGAAAGCTGCAGAATTTGTGTAGGTTCACAAAACTCCACCCACCCAATGTTTCGACACATCTGTCAATAACAATGGTACGCACTTCTGTGGTTGGGCCTAGCGCACAGTAGGAAAAGGCCGAAAACACAACACGGACAGATTAAAATGTTTCTTTCAAAACTAACCCTTTTTCAGGTCTTGCTGAGTCAGCGCGCATGCGCTGCTCGGAGAGACATTTAGTAGGTGACTTTTCAGAGTGCTGCTGGCTGGCGACAAGCTTGCGATCACGCGAGCGTGCACGCGTGCAGCCGGCCGCCATCTCACTTTCATGGGTCATTAGAACTGTGATGACTTTCACTTTCGCAAAAGTAAAGAAATAGAAAAAAACATCTATTTCTTTACTTTGCTATAATCGCGGCACCCTCGCTTTACTTTTAATGTTCAAAGTAAAGCGCCGGTGCCGCGATGCTTGTTCTCGCGCGCGCGGCCAATGCTTGTTTTTGTTGTTGCTGGAAAGGCTATAAGATATACAATTATTGTACACTCCTTTCAGAAAGTTGAGAATGTTTATTCCTTCTGGGAACGCTGCTAACGTCACCCCCATAGTCACGCCCATCGATGAATCATTGCGCTACCGATGCCATAAGTACTGTATGTAAATGGTCGTGCTTGAGAAACAGGTGCTCTAAGCTAACGGCCCATGACAATTCTCAATGGTTACTTTGGCATTTGAGTAAAAATGTTTTTTCAGCAATAATCAAATTCTTCAAATGTTGTCCAGTCACACATATTGCATCCTTGCCGTACAGCGTCAGTATGAGTAATAATAAAAAAGAGCATTTGGGGCCTTACTCCAGAAAAAAAACATTTGGGGCCTGTGTATATTTACTCTACACACCTAAATCTGTGAACCAGAGCTGAAAACCTTCATGAGCATAACAGTTGACGGTACTGTGAGATTCCAGAATATTTTCTGTGAACCTGAACATCCAGTTATCCGTTGCATTCACACATTTACTCGCTTAGGTGCTCCCTCGCACCGCCGTGCCTTTTTTTCTTAATGTGATTTTTTTAAAATAGATTTGCAGTGTTCCTCTTTGAAGCATTATCACTACCTTTGTTAGGAAGCATATCATTTGTGTTGTTTAACATGACCAGGGTTGGACTCTCTGCCTTTCTATCTCTTGATTGACCCCGTTTGTGTAATACCGTTTTTAAAGGTACCTTTGACAATACACGTCCATAGTACTCAGACCTTAACATTGTAAACAATTTAATCTGCTGTTCGCCTTAAGGTATTACAAGTAGGAGAAACTTGAGTTATTAAAACATAGACCCCCTTCTCAGATTCCCTTTGCCCGTTTTGATAAACATATAGGATTTCTAGGGTAAAATAAAAATGCCAATACGCCACATGTGGAATTTGTGCATGGCATGGGCGATAAACTCCACATTTGATACGTCTACTGTTTTGGTTTTCTTATCCTTTTTGATCTGACGTAAGTCACTGAATGTGAAAATCTTTCCAGGGACAGATGTAATTGTTAGGAATGGGATTTTTTTTTTCAGTACGGAATTCGTCCATTCTTTGAGACCTCTACAGTTGTATATATTGCACATGCCACGTGAAGGACATGTTAAACTATTTTTACTATTTAAATGGTAATGCATTGAGAGCGAAGGTGTTTTTGTGTGTGAAATACTTCCCTTCTAGGTGTGGTGTTTTTGTCTATTTTGGGCAGTGGTGTCTTTTCTGAGTTAACACTTATCCATTTAGTTAGTGTACGCATGTACAGTCTGTCTAGATGAGAAATGGTGCGAATGTTGCAAATTTGTGATAATTTCCGCCAGACAGATGCCATTCTTTCTCAATGTAAGTCTCATAAGGAGGACAACGTGTATTAGTTGACACCACTGAATCTTAATTTATAGGTAGGGCTCCCAGTTTTATGGTATTTATTTTTTTGCCATTTCCGTCTGTATTTATCCATATTTATTTTTTGGGCATTTTATCTGTATTTATCCACATTTATTTTTCCCACAAGTAAAAGACGACGCTGCAGCTAGTATTTTTCCACATTTATTTAAATTGACAATGCATACATGCACTCGTTTGTTATTGGTCAACACAATATATTCATCTGAAATCTTTGCCATTTTGCAGAATGTCCCAAATATGCCTAAAAGTGCTATCAAAAGCCGTTTCTCAGAGCCTTGCAGTTTCTGTCATCTGCACAGAGTGCCACATTCTCTCCCACACTGAACACCATACTGTCCCACTGAGAGAAACTCACACTGCCTTCAGCTACAACCCAATTGTGCCCCACTATAAGCACCTGGAAGCAACTCAATTCAGATTATGCACTAGACAGGAGTAATATGCTGCCTGAAAAAGCATTTTTGTCTGTGCCCAGCACTGCTATTGTAAACTGCATGTTATCGTTTTTGAATTGGGAAAAATATCGGAATTTTCCATGCCCTGACTAGCACAGATTGCACAGAGAGGGTGGCTTGCACTTTACTGTTTCCTTATAATTCCATGGTTAATAATGTTTTCGTTTTTGCCACTGTCAGCTTGAGATCCTGACAGCAATTCTGGCCAGACACACAGGGGCAAGGGATGCACTAAGAGAATAAAGAAACACCATTTTAACAGTACAGGTTTGACTGAATCCTATTCACAGTAGAGTATAAAAAAACAAAATTCCCAAAAAAGGAACAGGGAGAAACACATTAGGTAATTTTCGTTTGTTAACTTGACATGAAAATGCACCTAGTTAGACTGGTATCTCAGAGATTGAGAGGTTCTTTCAGGACCCAAGGAAGCCTCTACATTAACAGCAATTCAAAGTATTAGGTACATATGGACTAGGGGCTCTAATCAAATTTAGCAGTAAGTCTAATCTCAGCACAAGCATAAGTACTCTTGCTGTTTGGCTGTATTGACACCCTCTGAGGTGATTTAGATTTACTAGTGAAATCACTGCTGTTTCCATCTAATTATTTAAGGCGAATAACGTTTTAGCATTTAGAATTAAATTAAGTGTAATAAACTATACTATACTAGAGGTCTCTTGCCTAAAATATGAATGTTTTGTTTTAAGTGTAATGCCATCTACCAGGTTGAGATTCCACAGTCTTTGAGGAGAAGCTGGGATGTAGAAGGCAGGGTCGAAAAACAATCCAAAGATGCTGAATATTTAATCATCATAATTTACCAGGGACAAAAAAAGCAGGTGTGTAAGAGAAGGTTAAATATCAAGGGTGCATTTCGTGAGCAGTGTTTGCTTCTATACGCATAATGATCAGTTTGTGCACCCAAAATATCAACATTGCATTCGCTCAGCTGTGCTTACTATATTTTCTTGTCAGTTCCCTACCTCTGAGTCCAGAAGATCAGGAAACCGCCCATCAAAATTGGAAATGTGCAGAATTAAGGGCGTTTTGTGTCTATTTTTGAGAGAACATCCATCAGGCATGCAACGCCCACAGGGCTCAACAGTCGTGTCTGTCAGCCCGGGCTGAGACAGCTTCCCGGGCACAGACACAGACAGTTTTTGAACTGCCAGCCGCACCCGAGTACTTCACAGGTCTTTAAAAGACCATTCTCTTGCTAACGAGGCTCTGTTGTTTTTTCACCCCTTCTTAGAGCCCCTGCCTCTCCACCCTGCCTATTGCTGGAAGAATTAGCCCCCACCCCGAAATTTTTATCAGCCCCCCCAACCTCTCCCCGAATTTTGGCTCTGGTTGCACCTCTGTAATCAAGTAATGTGGATCTGCTCACTAACAACAACAGGCATGAAGAGAAACATACTTAGTACAACAAGCTATACAGTCGTTTCTGCACTCACAGAAATATTGCGCTGTGATAGTGCTTTCACAACGCTTTCCATTTCTGAGCTCTAAACTTCTTATTCCAATGTCCTCATTGATTGGTTGCCATAGTGTGTTCCACCCCCCCCTCCACTCACAGGAATATAGCGCTGTGATGCATGTCTTGACCATGCGTTTCCATTTCTCAGCTCTAAACCCTTAATGGAACTTTGCCACTGTGTGTTTCATCTACCATTCATTTTAATATCACGCTGTGAATAAGTGGTAAATGCATTCACCTTGCCTTCCATTTCTGACCTCTAAATAAATTCTCTAACTTGCCACAGTGTCTTTCATCCCCCATTCACTGTATATAGCGCTTTCATACGTGCATTTGAAATGCTTTCCATTTCTCTTCATTTTTTAGCTTTAAGAAGTTTTATGCAAATACTGTAACTTTCCACAATGCGTTTCATACATGCTGGTTAGTGACTCTGGTATACACAGAGATTGTATTACACATGTATATTTTCTGTCCATCAGACCCTGTTTAGTTTGACACGCAAGGAGTATATTTATAGAAGAATTAGCCCTCCCCCAGAAATTTTTATCAGCTCCCCCCACCCCCTAAATTTGTCTCTAGTTGCGCCTCTGACATCAACTAGAAGCTGCACTTGACTATACTAAATGACTCATTATTTTGAATGTCTTTTTCTCACCCCATAAATACCGAGAACACCAGAGGCAATACTTACTCTGTGAGACAATTACCATACCATCCTGTTTTGCAACTCTCTGCTGGAGCACAGCAGCGCAGCAAAATGTGCTAGTATTTTCCCGTTTTTAAATATAAATACAGACACAGGAAAACTTGTTTTCCATCTGTATTTATATGTAAAAATCTGTTTAAACGGAAAACCGGGAGCCCTATTTATAGGACACGTCATTGATACCTGTAACGCCCTGAACGTCTCAGGATCGTTTAACAGACACGATAATGAGAACGCAACCACTTGTGAAGGTTTAGTTATTTTAATGAAGGCAAAAATAATACAAGGAATAAACAAAGGTTATAGTCACTGGAATCCTCCAGGCTAAGTACGTTACCAGCCCACAGCACGGATGGTCCTAACCGTCCTCTGCATATACGCCGATCCCGGCGTATGCCAACAGAGGGCAGAAATGAAATGGCCGACAATGCCAATCGGTAGGCTGTGAGGGGCACGAAGAGTGTTGGGGTGAATCGAGGAGTCAGGGAAACACCCAGCCGGGGTCTCTACCTGAAGGGAGCAGCCGCTCAACCTCTTCCTCAGACTGCACCGGGACGCGGAGTCACCTCCTGGTGATGCGTCACCGATACCCCAATCACAAGCAAAGAAGACTGAACCGAGAGCAGCCGCTCGATCGATCCCGTGGACTTCCGAGTCTGTAACGCGGCAACCACCTCCTGGTGTGCGTTACAGCTGGCAGTCCCTGTATCTCTGGTCGGGCTGGGAGTTACGCCTCCAACCAGCAAAAGCGCCACTGTGCTTTGACTCAGCCGAGTCAAAAAGCGAAGCTCAATGGTTATCCGGTAGAGCTTCCGGGTCCTTCACAGGTGACGATGGGGCAAGACACGGCCCAGGGAGTAACGACTCGACCTACCTCCGTTCTTGCCTTACTGGAGCACCACTCCGGAACACTGCTCTTCACTAAGCAGGTACGTCGGTGTAAACACAATATCCGACAGCGTTGTACCTCCCGGTTCCTCCCTTTATAGGGCGTGTTTTCCTTGAGTTATGTAACAGCTCTCCTGTTTACATAAGGGCGTGTTTTCCTTGAGTTATGTAACAGCTCTCCTGTTTACATAAGGGCGTGTTTTCCTTGAGTTATGTAACAGCTCTCCTGTTTACATAACCTCTCAACCGCTAAGCATCCTGGGAGATGTAGTCCATTTTCGCTGGTTACCGTTTTCCTCCCCTCGCATGACAGGAATTCTTGACAATACCCTTCCCCTTGGTCCTTTGTATCGATCAGTCTTTAAATGCAGGGGTTGCTGTGATTGTATTTCGTTATAAGCCTCTGCAAAGACTTTTCTGGCTGACAGGCCTGTCAGTTTTGTCCAGCCCCTATCTATTTGACATGTTTAGTGTCTAAGCTGCGCCCGCTCGCTATGCACCATTGATGTATAACAATCTTTATTAGAGGAAGAAAATGCTCGTTGACAACCTTTTCCAGATGTTTTGCGTGGGTGGTAGTGATGAAACAAATGTTGGTTGACAACCTTTTCCAGATGTTTTGCTTGGGTGGTAGTGATGAAACAAATGTTGGTTGACAACCTTTTCCAGATGTTTTGTGTGGGTGGTAGAGATGAAACAAATGTTGGTTGATGGGCTACTACTGTTTTCACTCAAAACCTGAAACAGGCGAGCATTTGCCAGCTCTAGTGGCATCCTATGTCCAGAGCACTGCCCAAGGCCTCGCACATGGTCACAGATGATCTTAGTGATGAAATTAAATCTCTATACATGTATTTGATGATATCACTAAAATCACAAATGATTTCTCTTTTCTTCATGTTTTCTGACAGTGGAAATATAGCTGTTTAATAGAGTAACCATTGCTGGGACATGTATATGTTGTGGTAGTGCAACCTTCCATCTCATTTTAATGTCCGATGTGTATTGGTGGAGTTTCGCAGACGTTATACATACGTGTGACATTAGATATCGCAGCACCACTGACATGGCTCATTTGTTTGATGCTGCACATGATTGCACTTTCCCACCTCTGTTTCATGGCAACGGGTTGTTTTAAATGCCCACTGGTCACAGCCACAGAACAAAGATATAGGCTGCTTCCAAAGGGCTCTAAATCAAGACCTCCTTCTCTGCATATACGTTACAGTAACATCCTGCTTCTGACAGGCATGCTTCATCCATCCCATTATACCTGAAGGAGCCAAGACATTGATGGGGTAGATGATTGTGATCACCTGTGACATGTGTAAGGACATGAACATGGCTGAGTTGCTTCAAAGCTGGTGAGTAAACCTGGAACTGGCCAAATGGGAAATCGTCAGTCAATCAGGTTGTTTTAAAAAAAAAAAAAGTCATTACATTCTTCGAGTCAAAACATTTTACAGTTGTACAGAGCAGATATCCGTATATATTGTACTATTTCAACTTTACAGAATAGTGATCAATTGACTCCCTGTCAATTAACAAAACTAAGTTGTTCAAACTTTTTTGATAAGTTTGTTGTCAATCTGTTCAGTGTATTTTGCTCTCTGTTAGAGCAAAAATTCATATGTAACGTTAAGTGGGAAATGTTGGACTTATAGTGATAGAGGGCCTGCTTCACCGAAATGTTTAATGCTTGCAAGGTCTGGTTTATTCCAAGCTTATTTCCTATTCGATTGGTTCACGGATCAATTGGAGGCATTGAGTGGCTCATTAAAAAGCTGTGCCGCGGTTGTATTGAATCTAGTTTGTCAGTAGTCTTGTTTATATGTGCATTCACAGCCTGTTGGCTAACTGGGTCATCTGTAAATCTGACATACGTTATCACATGTTCCATTTATTAGTTGTATTCTATTGTTTGCTCCCACCAGCCAATAAACAAGTTGGCATCGGTGGGGACGAATTGCCCCCGTGGCTGTATCTCTGTATGGTTGGGGAGAGGAGTTGGCCTACTGGCTAGGGCGGTTGACCTAAAATCTGGGGAACCGGGATCAAGTCTCTGCAAGGAGGCACAACATCCTGTGATTCTGGGCAAATCACTTAATCTCCCCGTGCCTAACAAAAAATGAATGTATCCTCATGTAACGCAACTGGTGCTTGTGTAAAGCGCTCTGATACCTTCGGGTCACGTTTGCGCTATATAACACCCCATTAAAAATAAAAGGTAAATATAACTTGCCCCCAAAGGTGAAGCCACTACTTTCCAAGTAGAATACCAGCATTGCAGGCCGAAAAGTGTTGTAACGATCCCTGTATTGGTGCTGCTTGTAAATCTCTTTCACCAAAGGTCTTCTTTTCTCTCAAGAGTTTGAGCTTCAATGGTTCTCTTGTTCGATCAGCCCATAAAGGTACATTTATTTGACTTATTGTGTAGCTTTTAAAAACTTATGCTGAGATTTTACTGCACCTGATTAACTTCTTGTTTGTATTTGCACATGAGACTGGCTGGATTGTTACTACCTCCAAATTAATGGACTCTGGTGTCATTTGGTCCCCCCTTTTGTTTTGGCCTTGGCCCCGGGCATTCCAGTTTGGGACTGTTGCACTGCCTTTTGTCCCCTTGGGCCCCTCATAAATGCATCCGTTAGAGTTTCCAGGTAGAGGTCGACAAGGTTAAGGGTGGTCTCCCTGTGGTGTCTTCTCTGGTAAGGCTGGTTGGTGTTCTCCTCACTCCTATCCTTCCTTGAAATTTCCTCGCTGTTTCTTCTTCCAGATATCTAAGGAGCATTCAACTGAGACAGTCTTCTGCTAAAACCCACTCTAGTGTACTGCATGTTGTCCACTAATACTGGACTGCAGAGTCTGGTGTTTGTTACCCTGAGTTTAGCCTTTAACTCTCCCATGTGGGTTCCTAAACTATTTACTGCAGTCAGATACCCTACGCATTCTCTCCTGTGGCGTTGATCCTTTACCGATCCTGGATAGACTTCATACAGTAATTCCTAATAGCCTAATTGCCCATGTGCGGTAGGTTCTCTATGGATCGCCATATAATAATTGCTCAAATGTTCCAGCAGTGAACTTAAGCTTGCTCTCCTAGGTCAGACTCCTTTATAGTACTGCCTCAGTGCCTTACCAATTCCTCCAGTGGAGTTGGTCCTACTGCTCCTTGGTGACTCTATAATCAATGCTTAACAGCGCCCTAGTGGAGTTTGCCCTCTGTTGCTCTTAGGTGTAATACTTAACTACTTTCCGGCTGGTTAATAGTGTCTTGGGTGGGTTGGTCATTGGCCGCTCCTTGGTGTACTCCTCATACTGTCGACCTTTTGAATGCAGCTGATTAGCATTGGTCGCCTCTACTTACGATAACGTTCGATCTTAAAGATGGTAGGCATCTGCAGGCGCATCAGCATCTGTTCTCTCACTCAGCAACACCCCCAGCCCATGTTTAGTTGCAGCGAAATTAGTCCACCATTTTATACCGGAAGTTCAAACCTCATACACCTCACTTGACCTCAGATATAGAAAAAACTGCAACCATCATCTTTTTAGCCATGCAGTCAGGCGTGCGCCCAGGATCTCGGTGTAAATCAGACAGCTTTGTGACTGTCCGGGGTATGAAGCACTATATAAAGGATGCATAGGGAAGTGCTACGTATGCGACCACACAGACTGTTTTTGGAAGAGGCAAGGGTGCTTAAAATATACTGTATTGCTGACCGTGATTCTGCGTTATCTTCCAAAATGCTCGATTCTGCGGCAGGTTCTCCATAAGAAGTCTTTCCAGGAGTTTGTGGTTCTTGCATCTTCCAGGAAGTACCTTGTGCTATATTATTGGCAACTGAAGAGCTTTGCCCTGCAGAGAGCTGCTTTATTAGTTTTTTGATAATGGAACACAGCCTTTGCTCTCTTTTGCACATCCTGAAAATAGATATCTTGTGTAATTTATCAACAGACCTTTTTAGTACTCCATAAGATGTCACATTTGGGGCCAGTGGTCTTTATCGTGGTATTTTTTGTATGTTTCGATACACATTTATGTTGCCTTTCAGTGCTGTAATTAAGAAACCCAGTCTGCTCATGGGATCTCGAGCACTCGTTACTGTAGTAGTACATATTTACTTATTCTAACGAATGGAAATGAAGAAAGCAAGCTTTTTATGGATTCACACTCAAAACATAAAGTGGCTACAATGGAGGGAAATGTCAAATGGCACGCTGCATAAAACATTACTTGACTTTCCTACGGATTTGTTTTGCTATTCTTGGAACCAGTGTAGCAACTCCTGTGCCCCCTTCCCCGCCTGCGATGCAACACTGTTTATCCTCCTTGCCTTTGTTAAGCCGATGGTGCACTGGTGATTGTCAGCTACCCTGCCTTTCTCTACCCATTATGGACTCCCTCGAACTGCACCCCTTGTTTTGTTGGTGGACTCTTAACTAGCTGACAGTCTTTACCAATGACCCACAGCTTCTCCCACTTCCTCCGACCTCTTTGCAGAGTGCTATAACAAAAGATATTATATGGGGAGATGTGTACTAATAAACAGATTTATTCTGTTACCACTACCGTGCAGATATGTTATCGCCACAGTTTTGAGAAAATCCTGATTACTGCCTCACGGATTCTATTCTGTAATCTTTTTGCTGAAGCAAGCTTTGACTGTGCTTAGATTTTAGGTCTCGCCTAGGAGAAGACCTTCAGAAATTGGTCAGCTCTTTGCACTCGTGCTGGCATCCACCTTGCGGGAGCGAGCAGCGGCGCGCGTGCGAATTGAAAACAGATTGTTTGCGCGCCGCTGGTTGCTCTCGTGGATGCCAGCACAAGCACGAGTGCTTGATTTGGCTTGTTTTTAGTTCTCGCCTGAGCCAGCGCTTTAACGCTGCTCTGGCGAGAGCTTTAGTAAACAGGGGATTTGGAAGTGCAAACTAGTGCTTTCAGGCCTCCAAATACATTGCATGTGCGCCGGGCGCGCGCACCATTTGGCAGCCTGCGTGATCATTTCGCGGCCACTTTGATGTTCACAGTGAGCCGCGCGGCCACTGAGAACATCAAAGTGGCCGCGAAAGTGCTCACCATTTGCCAGCCTGCGTGCCTCTCTCCCCTACCCCCTCCCTTATCCCACTTCCTGCTTGTTTTGTTTAGGAACCTGTGAACGACTACCGTCTTTTCTTTGTGTTGTAAAAATAGTTTCTATTTTGTATGAGGCTTTTACAATAAATGTTTTAAACCCAACCCTGACACTTGCTTAGTTTGACAATCTCTCAGAATGGAAGTTCAGCTCAACAAAAGGAAGTAGACAGAATTATACACTGTTAACCAAACTCTAAGCATACTTACCTTCGTCTGCTGAATGGAATTTAGTGTTCGCGTTAGATCCGTAAACTAGCAGCGTAGCTTCCTGTGGTAGGTTGTTGATCTCATCGCTACAAGGCTCGTGAAATGAGTGATCCACCGAGTGTTTTCCAGATGTGCAATACTGGGCCTTTGAAATGTTCAGTTTTTCAAGCTTGAACTTTGGAGCCCCAGTGAGCGGTTTTAAAAAAGAGAAACAGGTTGCCCTCCACGGTAGAATACAATATGTTTTTGAGTGCATCGACTTCTGTATTTAAGGCCCTATGAGAGTGCTGGAGCAGAGTTTTCATTTAGAAAATTCAGGGGCTTTTGAAGCTCTAGTATGTCTATGCGTTTTATTAAATATTAATAAATAACAATTAATTATTTGTTTTGTGCAAGTATGTTTTTATTAATCAATTCGTTTGTCTTAACATAAGAGAAAGTTACACGAGGGTTAGCATGTGTGTGCTGTTTCTGTTTCCTAAAAAATAACGTGCAAGTTTTCATGTTTAAACGTTGCTGTGTGCTGTTTATTTTGAGCACAAAACGCTGTCTGAATTAATGCTTTTTATGTCGCAAAAGCTAGATAAATGCATACACATAAGGGTATTAGTGGGGTTAACACTGTTTAATCATTATGCTGTAGTAACGTTTATTTTGTCTCTTTAATTAAAGATGGTCTATTGTGGCTTATGGAGGCCTGTATTAAGATGGCTGAGTTTTGAAGCCTGGCCTCGAGTGAATATGTGAAAGACGTGACGAGGGAGACCCCTGCTGGAAATGGTCTTGAAGTTGACTGACCATGGTCCTTCTATGAAACTTTCCATGAGGACAGCAGCAGTTTTTGGGAGTTCTCCAAGAAAAGTGAAAGTGTCCTTGGCAATCTCGAAAGACAAAGGAGCCTTAGAGGGAAACTCTGAACTGTGGCTCGATGGCCGAGGAGAAGCAGGATTAAATGTGATACATGTTTTATTTTCTTGGTTCCTGTTCCGTAGTCTTCGCTATGTGTATTTTTCCTGAGCGGAGGTTCACAAATGTTGCAATGTTGCATCCTTTCCTTCTCGCTCTGCTCAGTGATTCAGTGAATTTTGCAAACTTGATGAGTGTTTCCATTGTAATTTTTACTATAAAAATTGTTAGCCTAGGGAGGGCTTTGCCACTTGCCATTTTACCTTTGCTGCGGGAGATTGCGTTGCCGAGGATCGTGCTGAGGACTTCGTCTTGAAAGACTTTACCGAGAGACTTGTCCTGACCCGTTCTGACACTTAGTTAGAATAGGTAACTATGAGAAATGATTTATTCTGATTGATTTACTTTGACTAATTTTAGATAAAGCAATATAATTTTAAGCATGGTGTTGAATCTTCTTTCTTGTCAATTATTGGGTTTATATTTTTGATCATTATTGTATATGTTGTGTAGATTATGTTATTGATTAGGACAGTCACTAAACCAGATCTGATCGACCTGATATTGATGCAGGGTGTTTAGGTGTTTTCTTTCCACAGGTTTATTGCTGGTAGAGTATTTGAGCGAATGTTAGTGAAATGGGCCCTAGCGTATGATGAATGTATGTGCGTGTAACTGTGTGATTACTCTATCCGTGGTAGTGGGCATATTTTAGATACCCTGATCTCTATCAATTTCCTGGTAGCAGAGGATGGTTTTAGATGGTTGTCTTGATCTGATAAGATTGCTTGTACATTAGCTTATTGATTATTGATTTTATTTTGTCAATATTGGTATATGTACTAATATTATATGTTGAAGTCGTCATGTTGAGTTATATGTAGTGCTTCTGGAACTTGGAAGCTGTTGTAGCAGTTCCGTAGTAGGGCAGAGGGAAGTATATGCTGCTCTCGGGAAAGACGGGATTGTAAAGAATAACGTGTGACAATTGAAGTTGCGCGTTCACATTGTCTGGGTTCGGAATCAGTGACATTGTCGTATGTTACTATTAGATATTTCTGGTATGTAAGGAGTGTGTATCATAGTGAAGGTTATCTTTGAAACTCTGGTCTTAAGTCCCAGGGATCCGTAAGGATTTCCGTTAAAGCTTATCGCGGGAGGAGTAATAGGTATTCTCTGAGCTTGTTTGAAGAACTGGGCGAAGTTGCTTAGTTAATGTATGTTATAATTCTGTAGTGGAGCAGATTGTGCGCTGTTCTCGGGAAGCAGGATTCTGTGCGTATGTACTATATTTTTCTTGCATGAATGTGCGTGAATGTATATACATTTATTGATTGTAAGACTCTTTGGATAAGTCCTAGAGGAAACAGTTATGAGATGTATGAAAGTTTGTTGACTCTTGAAAATTAGACTCTCTTTTACTATTCTGTGGTTAGCGAAGCAGACAATGGAGATGTTTTTATGTTGTAACTAATAGATTTTGTAGAAATCTTGACACGAAGTCTACTGAGAGATTTTGTAAAGGAGGGGTAGACGAGTGACAGAAGACAGAGACAAACTGCAGCGACTGTTGACGTCAGAAAGTCCGCGCTCTGATTGGATAGTGGATCAGAATAGGGTTCGCGCTAGGATTGGTGCGTTAGTGTGAGTCGCGCAGGGATTGGAAGAGCTGTTTAGTGACGTAAACGCTCCAGGATTGGTGCGTTAGTGTGAGTCGCGCTGCTATTGGTTGAAAAGTTCGTATTGTATATTTATAATACGGAAAGAGTAGAGAGTTTTGGTAAGCGCTAAAATGTATTATCAAGAGGAGAAAAAGAAAAAAACGTTCTTTGGGAAAGTTAAAAAGTGGTTTACCAAGGATAAAGAGGTTAAAACGAGAGAGGGTGAGTTGCTACCTCCAGCGAAAACACCTGCATCCTTCATGGTTGCGAAATATGGATTACATACCTGTATATGGTTGCAGAATTGGGTTAGGTATACTAAAGAAGATGGTGTTCTAGCATTTCCAGAACATGGTTCATTTAATTTGGCCGTGTTGAGAAATTTACGGGAAAAGATGGTACGTCTGGACCCGAAGCCGAGACCTACACAGTTCGAGGCTTTAGTGGAATGGGAAGAGGAAGTTCATGAGCGAGAAAAGCAAAGGTCTGGAGGGTATTACAGGAATATGTTTGGGAGGAGACATGATCGTGAAACACATCATGATCGGATGAAAAGATGGCGAGATGTTAATATGTCAGAGGGATTATATCCTATGAGAACAATTGAAGAGGGAGCAGTTGGAGTTAATGAGTATGATGATGAGGTCTTAAATGACATGATTTACAAGAGACCACCTCCATATAGACCAGAACCAGATGAGAGTACACCAGTTGTTTCTCCGATAAGAGATACAGTCTGTATTATTGAGAAAGAAAAAGTGACACCTGAATCAAGAAGTAGTAATTCTTTCAGGGAGAGAGAGAATCGAAGTAGTGAGGAAAATGCCAGAAAATTAGCAAAAACGACAACAGAACTGACTGAGAAAATTAGGGAGTTAACGAAGAATCTGGAAGCTGTTACGGTGCCTGTAACAATAGGTCCAGTTATGCCTGTGTTTGACAAACAGAGAGCAGGTGAGAATGGACTAGTGATTCCATATGTTGGGAATAATCTGACAAATTCAGTTGGTCCTTCAGGAGATTCAGATAAAAGAGCAGAAAGAAGTGACCTGAGACAAACAAGACATGACACATGTAGTGAACTATTGGATACTAGTGAACCTGGTTGTTCAGGGATGCCAATTTTAGAACCGCAGAAGAGAGTGGTTCCAGTGAGAAAAACTGCTGAAATAACAGTTGATGATTTGAATGATTGGATGAAGGTTCTTCAGAAAAAGGATAAGGATTCACAAGTTATTGATGTGGCTAGGTTACGTATAGAATTAGAAGAGCTTGTGACAGGAACAGTTCCAATAGAAATCCTGAAGAGTCATCATGATGGTGAGCTGTTGTTTATGTGCAAAAGTGTTACCTGGAGAGCAAGGAATACACATGACAGGCTAAGAGCAATAGCAAATGAACAAGAAGTTGACATTGATAAAGTGAAAGCTTTACAGAGAACTTACAGGATGGATTTTACTGAGAAGGACATTGAAAATTTGAACGCTTCTGGTAGAACAGGACAGATTAAAGAAATGGTGGCATTATTGCGAAGATGGGGTGATGTTGAAAAGTGGAAGGATAGGTGGTATAAGAAAAGAGAGGAATCTGTAGATAGAACAACTTATTCGGCATTTCCAGTAAGAGAAAAGGAGAAACCAGTGGATAATTATCCTATGAGAGAAATACCTGGAGGAGGATATGTACATGTTCCATGGACCAGACAGGATATTTTATCATTTACGAATGATTTCCCTCGATTGAGAGAAAAGCCCGTCGAGTGGTATAGGCAGGTAGACAGGTTTGTGAAATTGTCAAAAGTGTTGTGGGTTGATCTGAATAGTCTGTTTGATATAATTGTTCCAGCAGACTTGTGGACTGAGTGTAAAATAGTTGTGAGTTGGCCTACTGAGGAATATCCAAGAGATCCAAGAACAGGGGCACCAGATCCAGAAGTAATGAGAAAGTATGATCAGGTGATGGTATACCTGAAGAGTAAAGTTCCTCCAAAAGAGACAGACTGGGTTAAGATAGATCGAACACAACAGGAAGCAAAAGAATCAGTTCATGCTTTTTACGAGAGGCTGATACTGGCTTTTAAACAATTCAGTGGAGATGAACACCTGGGTGACAAAGATTTGAGTCACTTTGTATACAGATTTGTATATGGTCTAAGACCTGAAATTGGTGAGAGAATTCGTGAGCACACAGTGGATTGGCAGAGTAAAAAAGTAGATGAGATCCTGAGACATGCAAAATACTTTAGTGATGAAATTGAAGCAAAACAAAGAAAGCTGAAAGAGAAAGCAATGTGGGCACAAGTGAAAGTTGCAGAGAGACAGGAAGCACAGTTAGTGGAACAGGCGAATAATCCAGGAAATAATGCAGGAAATAGACCCAGATATGCAGGAAAAGGGAGAGGAAGTCTTGAGGAAGCAAAGAAAAAGTTCCCTTGTCACAACTGTGGCCAGCTGGGACATTGGAGATCTGAATGTCCTAATCCACCATTAGTGAGTAATGAGAATAAACCTTTAAATCAACAGGTGCAGAACCAGAATGAAGGGAATAATCAACAGCAACAACAGAAAGTTGTGAGACAGCAGAGTCAAGAGCCAAAACCGCCCTTGCCGCAGAATAGAGGGGTACAAAAGTACAATCAGGATTCAGGATTCTTCAATGATGAGCAGGTAAACAAACCAAGACGTTCTAACAAAGTACAGCAGTACTTGTTAAAGAGTGAAGGGAGTGAGTCTGAGGGTGATTATTGACGGTGCCGAAGAGAGGAGGAAGAGTGCATACTTGGTGCAACTCTAGAAATAGACCAGGCAGGACCATTTGTGGATGGGAAAATAAATGAGGAGAGTGTTACTTTTTTGGTAGACACAGGTGCGACAAGATCAACTGTCAGGTCAACAGATGTTAAAAATCTTCCTCTCTCGGATGAAGCAATCCAAGTAGTTGGTGTAGCAAATACACAAATCAGAACACGTCTTACTGAACCAGTAAGAGTACAGATAGGGAAATTTTCAGACATGCACAGATTTATTGTCTGTGATACGAGTCCAGTGAACCTGTTAGGTAGGGACTTATTGTGTAAGATGAACTGCACAATCTTTTGTACACCAGATGGAATAGCTTTTGAGACACCAGATGATGATGTTTTCTACCGAATGACTCTAGAAAATAGAGAGAGTGAGTTAATTGGTGCATTTGCTGTGTTTAATCCGGAGGATTTGCCTCAAGAGCTGAGAGACACAGTGAAAAGAGCAGTTTGGGATTTTACAGGAGAGGATGTGGGATTGATGAATAATGTAGATCCAGTGAAAATTGCAGTGAAAGAGGGAATTACATATCCTAACATTCCTCAGTACAAAATGACACCAGAAATAATTGAAGGGATAACTCCTATAATTGAGAAAATGATTCAGCAAGGAGTTTTGAGAGAATTACTGAGTAGTCCGTGTAATTCACCGATAATGGGACTGAAAAAGCCCAATGGTAAATTTAGGATCGTGCAAGATCTGAGAAAAGTTAATCAAATTGTGGTGGCATGTTGTCCTATTGTGCCAAATCCATCAGTGATTCTGTATCAAATTCCACATGATGCTGAGTGGTATACAGTGATTGATTTGTGTCATGCGTTCTTTTCAATTCCATTGCATCATGACAGCCAGCCGATTTTTGCATTTAGGTTTGGCCAGCGTATCTTAGCATGGTGTCGAATCCCACAGGGATATACAGAGAGTCCTTCGATATTCAATCAGTTATTGAAGAAATCGTTGGAAAGTTTGATTATGCCCGAAAACTCAGTGTTAGTGCAGTACATTGATGACCTACTGGTGGCATCAAAGACACGTGAAGCTTGTGAAGTGGATACCATAGCTTTACTGAATCATCTGGCAGATGGAGGGTTAAAGGTATCTCCAGCCAAATTGCAATTTTGCAAGAAAGAGGTGCATTATCTTGGACACAATATTGAAAAAGGTCTGAGAAAAGTGACTACTGACAGGATCAGAATAATCAGAGAAATGAAAGCTCCAAAGACCCAGAGAGAAGTGAGAATGTTCCTGGGTATGGTGGGTTATTGTCGTCAGTGGATAATTAATTTTTCTCTGATAGCAAAGCCACTGATTAAATTGACAAAAAGTGAAATGACAGATCCATTAGATCTGGATGCAGAACAATTGGCAGCATTTGAAGAGCTCAAAAGTAAAATGTGTGAGGCTCCAGCTTTGGGTATGCCTGACTATGAAAAAGAATTCGAGCTGTACTGCAGTGAGAGAAATGGATGTGCACTTTCAGTGTTAATCCAGAAACATGGACAATTGAGAAGACCTATTGCGTACTTCTCATCAACACTTGACCCTGTAGCTGTGGGTTTACCAGGTTGTCTGAAATCTGTGGCTGCAACATGCAGGAGTCTGGAACAGAGTGAGGGAATCATAATGGGATATCCTGTAAGGGTATTCGTACCTCACAATGTGGCAATTCTTTTGACAAGAAGCAGAACTCAGTACATGTCACATAGTCGGTTGACTAAGTATGAAAAAGTGATACTGGGTGCATCAAATGTGACTCTTGAGAGATGTGTGAATGTGAATCCAGCGACACTCTTGCCGGATATTGAAAATGTGGGTGTAAAAATGGAAGATGATCATGATTGTCTGGATGTGCTTGAGTACTGTACGAAACCGAGACCAGACATAAGGGATATTCCCTTACCTGAGAATGACCATGTGTTGTTTGTAGATGGATCATGCTTGAGGAATGATGATGGTGTGCTATGTGCAGCATATGCGGTGTGTAAAGTTTCAGAGGTCATGGAAGCATCACCATTGAGAGGAGTGAAATCTGCGCAAGTTGCTGAATTAATAGCATTGACAAAAGCTTGTGAGATTGGGAAAGATTTGAGGACAACTGTGTTGACTGATAGTCAGTATGGATTTGGAGTTGTGCATGATTTTGGCCAACTTTGGCTACAAAGAGGTTTCTTGACATCGAGTGGAACTCCAATAAAGAATGCTGAAATGATTGGAAAATTGCTTGAGGCGATACAGCTGCCTAAGGAGTTAGCAGTTGTAAAATGTGCTGCCCATGGTCAGGGGGAGGATTTTATAACGATTGGAAACAGGTACGCCAATGATGTTGCGCAGTACTGTGCCAAGACAAATCAGTCCATTAACAGGGAAAGAGAAAGGGAAATGTCTTTTCTTTCTGTGATGTTTACTAATGTCCTAGAGACCTGGGATGAAGTGAAGCAGTTACAAGATGAGGCAGGAGATGAAGAGAAACAAGATTGGATTAAGGCAGGATGTGCTCCAAGAGAAACAGACCATGTTTGGGTCTACAGAGATGGCAGACCAGTGATGCCTAACTCTATCTTGTCGTCAATGGCAAGGATGTATCATGGCCAGGGACATTTGGGGAGAGACGCGATGGTTAGGTCGTTTAAGCAGACCTGGTACAATGCAAAGTTCAGGACAATTGCAGAGAGCATCTGTCAGAGGTGTTTAGTTTGTCAGCAATTTAACACTGGGAAAAAGACAGTGGTGAGTCTAGGAACAATAGGCAGAGAAGGAGGTCCTTTTACAAGAATGCAGATTGATTTCATTGAGATGCCCCAAGTGAACAGACTGAGGTATGTTCTAGTGATAGTCTGTTTGTTTTCAAGGTGGGTGGAAGCTTACCCGACTAGAAGAAATGATGGATTAACAGTGGCAAAGTTACTGTTGAGGGAGTTGATTCCTAGGTACGGATTTCCAGTTACAGTTGAGTCTGATAGAGGTAGACACTTTCAGAATGAGCTCATGGGTTTGATTTGTGAAGCATTGAAAATACAGCAGAAGCTACATTGTGCATACCGACCAGAGGCTTCTGGTGTGGTTGAGCAGATTAATGGCACGATCAAGAATAGGATTGGAAAAATGTGCTTAGCCACTGGCATGAAATGGCCAGATGTTTTGCCTTTAGTTCTGATGACAATGAGATCTACTCCAGATAGAACTACTGGTTTGAGCCCGCATGAAATAATCATGGGACGTGCTATGCGCCATGCATTCGTGCCTGTCAATAAGTTGGTGACAATAACTGATGACATGATTTTGGATTACTGTAAAGGCCTGGCTGACGCAGAAACTACTCCTGAATCAGAAGAGGAGGAGATTGAGGAACCACTTGAGATTATTCTTGAAGAAGTAGGGTCAGAAGAAGATAGAGAGGGACAGATTGCGGAAGACCCCCGAGGAGGTGTAGGGAACATTCATGAGGAGCTAGGTGAAGGGACAAGTAGACAGCAAGAAGATTGCGTGTCGGAGATCCGAGGAGGGACAGGAGTAGGGAAGTCTCAAACAGTGGTGAAAAAATCTGTGGAAAAGAAGAAAACTGCTGGAAAACGGAAACAAGAGGCACTTGAAACAGATGATGAGGATGAACAAACAGAGGGTCGAGTTCTGAGAAAGAGAACTTGGATTGGAGAAAAGAGTAATAAAGAAACAAAACCAAAAAAGGTGTTAAGAGGAGATCGTTGGCCTAATAACAGAGTTAAGAGGCTGAGATACAGAGTAATAAGAGCAAATTCATCAAAAGCTGAACAAGTGAATGAAGTTTCAAGTCAAAGTTCAAAAGCTGAAGGAGAAGAATCAAAGGAGTCAAACGAACCAGTGGAAATAAAAAGAGTAAGAAGACCCAACCAAAAGTACAGATCACCGGAATGGTCTTATGTGGCACTGTCTGAAGGAGGAGAAGAAGAAACAGTGACTCAAGTTAATCCGGAAGTGGTCTTGAGAGAAGTGGTTGAGGAAGATACTGGTGAAATTCTGAGAGTACTCTTGACTGACATTGGAGAAGAGTCGAGTACTGAGGATCTTGATGTTGGAGATCTGATACAATTTGATGTTGAAGAAATTGAAGTAAAGAATGACAAGTATCCAAACTGAGTGAAAGAAGGATTCACTTGGATCAAGTGAACGAAGAGATCATTTGGATAAACTGAAAGCTGAAGAATTGCTGAAGAATTGAAGAAGTTCAAACAGTAGTGGAGTAGTAGAGGCTAAACTAAAATGGCTAACATAGAGGATAATAGAAATAGATGTGCCTTCTTTAAGAGGTGGTGTAGAATGTGCTGCTGTTGTACTGGATTATTAATGCTTCTATGGGGTGTTTTAGTTTTATTAGTTACTTTTAGAGTAGAGTTTGGAATGAATATAGAGAATGTGACAAATGTAGAGAAGAATTCACAAAAAGTAGTTCCAATTAGAAGTAGTAGTTACATACACAAAGATAGGTCAATTAATAATTTTTCTAGTAATGTTTTTTCTAAACTGTTATATGAATATGTGAAGACAATGGAAGTAAGGGATTGCTACGTCTGTATGCAATTACCTGCATCCGTTTCAGAGGGTGTTACTTATCACCATTTACCAGCTTCATATGGTATTTCCTGTAGTATTTTAAGTAGTGTTTTTTATTTGTTAGGGAAAATAGATTATAAGATGTCTAACAGAGATAGTATTTTTGGGCACTTGCCAATGAACAAAGAGCTGAATCCAGCTAAAGAAGCTAACACTTTTGGTGAGATTTTTATTGAAGAAAAAGGATTAACATTAGATTACATTTTTAAGAATAATTTAACTTGCAGTTTGAAAAAAGAGGAGAAAGCTTTCCTGGATATGGTAGAAGAAAGGAGATTGAACAGGCATGAGAAAGCAGGGAAATATGAAGTGAGTGAGACAATTTGGGACATTGAGATGGGAAAAGAGTTGAGAAATGGGGCTAGTCCAACATTAGCTCTAGATGCACCACAGAAGGGTAAACTTTGCATTACAAGAAGGAAATCCCAATATGATACATATTTTGTGGGAACTAGTGAGTGCCATGATACATACTTCATTGCGACAGGTTGGGGTTTCAGAGGTGGAGAAGATACGATTTTTCCAGGAGTGTACTATGTTTGTGGGAACAAGGCTTATTACAAGTTGCCGGACCATTGGTATGGCACGTGTTATGTGGGCCTGGTTTTTCCTAAGATTTTTCATACAGATAAAATAAGAGATGTAGAAGATATTAACTTATTAACACGTTTTAAGAGAGAAACTTGGTCTGAAATTGTGGGTGATATTTTTGGGGTTTTGATTCCAGCAGTGGGAATTTCTTTAAATGCTTATGGAATTCGGAAACTGTCCACAGTGGTTGATCGCTTATCGACAAATACCGCAGGAGGGTTTCTTTTGGTGAATACGGAATTAAGTGCCGTACGTGCCATGTCTATGCAAAATCGACTTGCCCTTGATATTCTATTGGCCAAGGAGGGTGGAGTTTGTGGAATATTGAAAGTTCAACATTGTTGCACTTACATTCCAGACGAAAGTAAAGACCTGAAGGTCTATATCAGAAATATTACTGATTTGCATGAGGAATTAGTACCACTTGAAGCTGGGAGTTTGTGGACTAAAATAGCTAATAAAATGATAGTTGTTAAGGATTTTATTGCAAAGATAGGTAGTACTATTATAGGTAGAATATTGTTTCCCTTGTCTTGTATAATTGTGGCTTTATTAATAATAAGATTGGTGTGTGTGTGTTGTAAAAACAGGGGAGGGAAAAAGAAATTGAATAAGGAAAAGAAAAACAAAAGGTTGAAAAGAGAACCTCAAGAAATTGAACTAGAAGAATTGAGGGAGAGTGTTTATTTAGAGACAAAGAGAGATGATGAAAGAGTGACTGGTGTTTAATGTTGCGTAAGGGGAAAAGACATTTCTGATTTCTCCTAAAATGGGACTAAATTTTCACTAATTTTTTTTTTGGGTTTATTTGGTGATAAAATCACCAAAGGGGGGATTGCTGGAGCAGAGTTTTCATTTAGAAAATTCAGGGGCTTTTGAAGCTCTAGTATGTCTATGCGTTTTATTAAATATTAATAAATAACAATTAATTATTTGTTTTGTGCAAGTATGTTTTTATTAATCAATTCGTTTGTCTTAACATAAGAGAAAGTTACACGAGGGTTAGCATGTGTGTGCTGTTTCTGTTTCCTAAAAAATAACGTGCAAGTTTTCATGTTTAAACGTTGCTGTGTGCTGTTTATTTTGAGCACAAAACGCTGTCTGAATTAATGCTTTTTATGTCGCAAAAGCTAGATAAATGCATACACATAAGGGTATTAGTGGGGTTAACACTGTTTAATCATTATGCTGTAGTAACGTTTATTTTGTCTCTTTAATTAAAGATGGTCTATTGTGGCTTATGGAGGCCTGTATTAAGATGGCTGAGTTTTGAAGCCTGGCCTCGAGTGAATATGTGAAAGACGTGACGAGGGAGACCCCTGCTGGAAATGGCCTTGAAGTTGACTGACCATGGTCCTTCTATGAAACTTTCCATGAGGACAGCAGCAGTTTTTGGGAGTTCTCCAAGAAAAGTGAAAGTGTCCTTGGCAATCTCGAAAGACAAAGGAGCCTTAGAGGGAAACTCTGAACTGTGGCTCGATGGCCGAGGAGAAGCAGGATTAAATGTGATACATGTTTTATTTTCTTGGTTCCTGTTCCGTAGTCTTCGCTATGTGTATTTTTCCT
The DNA here is from genome assembly GCF_964204655.1 of Triturus cristatus. Taxonomy (NCBI): domain Eukaryota; kingdom Metazoa; phylum Chordata; class Amphibia; order Caudata; family Salamandridae; genus Triturus; species Triturus cristatus. Next base: position 94,052,486 of record NC_140587.1, on the reverse strand, counting down.
GAGCGGAGGTTCACAAATGTTGCAATGTTGCATCCTTTCCTTCTCGCTCTGCTCAGTGATTCAGTGAATTTTGCAAACTTGATGAGTGTTTCCATTGTAATTTTTACTATAAAAATTGTTAGCCTAGGGAGGGCTTTGCCACTTGCCATTTTACCTTTGCTGCGGGAGATTGCGTTGCCGAGGATCGTGCTGAGGACTTCGTCTTGAAAGACTTTACCGAGAGACTTGTCCTGACCCGTTCTGACACTTAGTTAGAATAGGTAACTATGAGAAATGATTTATTCTGATTGATTTACTTTGACTAATTTTAGATAAAGCAATATAATTTTAAGCATGGTGTTGAATCTTCTTTCTTGTCAATTATTGGGTTTATATTTTTGATCATTATTGTATATGTTGTGTAGATTATGTTATTGATTAGGACAGTCACTAAACCAGATCTGATCGACCTGATATTGATGCAGGGTGTTTAGGTGTTTTCTTTCCACAGGTTTATTGCTGGTAGAGTATTTGAGCGAATGTTAGTGAAATGGGCCCTAGCGTATGATGAATGTATGTGCGTGTAACTGTGTGATTACTCTATCCGTGGTAGTGGGCATATTTTAGATACCCTGATCTCTATCAAGAGAGCACAATGTACAGTTGTGTTTTGAATTTGTTTTTTATTCATATCTGCGTCGTTTTCGCCACTAGATATGGTCTTTCATTGTGACGTGGACATTTTGTAGATACAATGTTGCTTTAGTGAATTTTGAACAGGGAATGTCTACCAGGCATCAGGATAGGCAGGTCATTTATTCTGAATTGAGACTGTGCATTATGTTATCTGAAGAATCTATTAATAAACTTGGTGAATGAAATATAGTGTTACCACCAAAAATCGAAATGCATGCACCGTGACCTGCTCCTGTAACGCTTTGCAGCTATGTATGAAACCTAAAATTGCAGCTTAGTTCCACTGACCTTGCCCTACTCATAGCTAAACGCTCTATAACAATGAGATGGCAATCGGTCAGGCCCCCAGCGGTCCACATCTGGCATGGGGAGGTGGTTCGCTGGGGAGGAGCTGAGAGTGCAGGCATCGGGCGGGAGGAAGCCCAGGGATTACGGAAGAATATGCTCTCTGTAGACTGGGACCTTATGCTAGAGGCATTCCAAGCCCTCAAACCCGCACCCTTTCCCACTGCACACGACACATAGGAGAGGCCTCGCAACTCGTCACCACATAGCAGGGCCCGGCCCAGGAACAGGACAGACGCACAATACTATGGCACACGCAATCTAAGCCCATACATCTACACCAAGGTAACTGAGGTAGAACAGCACGTCAGCAATTTAAACCGGGGAAGAGCCAGATTGGGAGGGTGGGAGTGGTTGTTAAGTTAACACTTTTGTAATTATATCTAGCTATGTTATTGCCTGCACTAAAGGATAGACTCAGAAATGTGAATACAGTGTCATAACTATGCAAGTCAAGAAATGAATACCAGATGTAAATTACCGGTACTTATAAATGCATGACAAACTGCCTTTCTAATACAACAATGTACCAAAAGTAATCAAGCTCATTCAAGGCTCAACAAAATAAACAAGCATTGGCATAGCCAATAGGTCTCGCCTTCGGGAACTTATAAGTGTTTAGCCATGCAAGAGTTGATGTTGTTGCACCAAGTATATTGTGATGGATAGCTAAACACTTATAAGGTCCCAAAGGCGAGACCTATTGGCTATGCCAATGCTTGTTTTAACTGGCGCTTTCAGTTTCCTGGCGAGCGCGCTTCTTTTTAGGTCTCGCCTAGCTATTGCGTTTACGCAATCGCCATGCGAGACTCTAGTAAGAGGGGCATTTCAAAGTGCTCCCAAAAGTGGATTGCATGGCGAGCACGCGCACAATCACGTGCATCGTGCCGCCATGCAATCCATTTGGGGAAGCGCTTCAGCCCACTGGCACGTGTAGCCACAGCCTCGGCATCATACTAAAAAGGGTCGGCTCCCTAGCCTGGAATGCGCTTCCCCGCCCCCACCACAGCATGCCGAGAGATTGTTTCCTCATGGCGCCTCTCACAACTGTCCCTCCCCCACCACAGGGCTAGTCTCACGGACGCAAACAGTCTTTTAAAACTACTGGCATCGGTAAAGTTAAAAAATATTTTTGGCACATTTATCCAAAACACTGTTCTATGCTTCTGTGTTAAACGCACAACCTCAGTCTCTACAACATTGGTGTTTAAAAGGAGTGTCCTAAACAATCGCAAAGAAACACAAAAAATGATTTTCCCTTAATCCACAGTGCATTTCACAGTGTACACAAAGCCCACCTTGATGACTTTTTAGTCTTTGCCCCTGTCATTACCACTGACTTTAAAGCGTGTCTGTTTGTAGACGTCTCGTTTAATTATAGATATGTATTTTAACAGCCACACCCAATGGCAGGAAAAAAACATCTGGCATTTCAAACGTGTAAGGCATTGTGGTGCACGGGTCGGGCGCGTGTTGTGAGTCATACTGACTCCGCCTGTGGTGAAAACCCCAAACCTCAGATATGCAAATAGGATTTCTTTTTATGGGATTGGATGGCAGGGTGCCACACAGCCTGTCAATCTGGAATATCCCCAAGCTTCAAAAGTCTTGTTGCAGGTAAATAAAGATTTCCGTGTACAAATGTATTTATTTATGTTGTTCTGCTGATGACAGTGTGTGATTGGCAGGTTCGATTTACAGCAACCCTGACTCAGCCCTTCATCGTTCCGAGGTCAGTCAAATGAGCACCAGTTTCAAATGGACACAAATTGCATAACCCAGTTGGTATATGTACAGCGCTTTGGATGAAAGCGCTATATACGAAACAGACTATTATTATTGCTGCCTCGCGCTGTGCAGCAGGGAAGGATAAAAATCTAGCAATACCTGCATATAACTTTCATATTATACACACACCGTTGGTCCTCTCGCCTTTGGCCACCTCAGTTTTCCAGTGATTGCGTACTCGCAAGTAAAGTTTACCTTGAAATGTTCGTTTTAAAGCTTTTGGAAAGAAAAATAAAATAGTCAAATCTGATGTTCTCTGAGCCAAGACCCCACTACTGAGCTTTACCACCTGGTCTTTAGAAGGGAATAGCTTTTCTAACTTCACGTATGCGTTGCCGTTATCGCCCAATGCCAGTCTCTGGCTCTTTTATGCACGCTTTGACCCTGTCCAGGCTGCTAGTCAGAGTTTAATTGCTTCGACCTGTGAAGGCGTTTCACACAAAAAATAATAAATACAATAGAACCGTAAGAATTATAATTAGGGCTCCCGGTTTTATGGTATTTTTTTTTTGCCATTTCCGTCTGTATTTATCCATATTTATTTTTTAGGTCTCGCCTAGCTATTGCGTTTACGCAATTGCTATGCGAGACTCTAGTAAGAGGGGCATTTCAAAGTGCTCCCAAAAGTGGATTGCATGGCGAGCACGCGCACAATCACGTGCATCGTGCCGCCATGCAATCCGTTTGGGGAAGCGCTTCAGCCCACTGGCGCGTGCACGTGTAGCCACAGCCTCGGCATCATACTTCAAAGGGTCCGCTCCCCCGCCTGGAATGCCTCTCCCCCCCGCCACAGCATGCCGAGAGATTGTTTCCTCATGGCGCCTCTCACAACTGTCCCTCCCCCACCACAGGGCTAGTCTCACGGACGCATTGCCATCCATCTATTTCACTTTCATGCCCGTGTTCTCTTTGCCTTTCAGCACACAGCCCGCCCTCCCCCTACGTGTTTTCTTGTAGCTTTGCCCAGATCTGAGTCTCAAACAACCAAAATAATATGTTTGCCCTCTACGCTTTCTGCGCTTACAAAGTTAACATATGTCGCGCTCATTCCCTTTTCATCCTTCTAAGGTCGATAACGTTAGCTCCAGAAATTGTGGGGAAGTAAGGTTTTGAAATGCCGCTTAGTGATTGGCTTGCCGAATGAGCGGACCAGAGAGGGAACAGGGTCAATAATTAGAAAGGAGGCTCAGTGATTGGTTACTTTGCCTTGAGACCAGGGAAGTACGGTTTTGAAATGCCGCTTAGTGATTGGCTCGCCGAATGTGCGGACCAGAGAGGGAACAGGGTCAGGAATTAGAAAGGAGGCTTAGCGATTGGCTACTTTGCCTGGTCGAATTAGAGGAGCGGAATTGTTAGAATACGAAGTGCAAGTAGACGAGAAATCGTGGGGAAGTATGGTTTTGAAATGCCGCTTAGTGATTGGCTCACTGAATGAGCGGACCAGAGAGGGAACAGGGTTAACAATTAGAAAGGAGGCTTAGTGATTGGTTACTTTGCCTTGTGACCAGGGGAGTGCGGTTTTGAAATGCCGCTTAGTGATTGGCTCACCGAATGAGCGGACCAGAGAGGGAACAGGGTTAACAATTAGAAAGGAGGCTTAGTGATTGGCTACTTTGCCTTTATAAACCAGAGGAGCAGACTGTTCAAAATACGGTGCGTGAGTTTCTGAGAATTCGCGAGGGGATGTGTAGAGGATGGTGAAGACTTCTGAATTTTCACAGGTACTTGGACAGAGAGTTTGGGAAATAGGTTATTGGAACATTTAGGTTACTTTTTATGTTGGGGAAAGGTTATAGAAAGTTTTTTCTCTGATACAGATAATATTTGTGTTAGTCGAATTGGACAGACTGCATTAGAAATAATGTGTCTTGGATGCACTCACCAATATTACTGGATAAAGGTGAGACCGGTTCAATTGTACTTGATCTGGGAATATAGAAATGTAGCTGAGAATTAAGGATGTTATAGATGATTGGTTCTTAGGACTTTGAGTACAGGATAGAGACAACAGAAGTAGGGTCATAAAAGGGGCAGATTTCGATCAGGAATATAGGAATTGAGACCAAGGAGAGAACAGGGACAGAATGATGCATATGAAGAGGGTTCTATAGAAGGATTTTGTTTTTGGAACAAAAAATGTTGTTTTTTTGCAATGAGTGCTATTAATATTACCCATGGGGTTTATTATATCACCAATTCAGTCGTTTTTGACTGATAGAGATGTCTGTTATAAACTAGAACTACTGGTTTAACATCCTGATTAACTTTGGAGCCTGTTATATAGGTAGGAATAAATTAGAACAACTTGTTTACTATTCTGATTTACTTTGGAGCATGTTATATAGGCAGGATTTGATTTGAATGTGTGAATATATGGACAGGAAAATCTTGATTATGATGGCATATTCTCATTTATTTCACAGCCCTGATGATGTCCCGGGAGGGGATGAAACGCGTCGGCTGTTGAGAGTATTGGACATTAGGAATGGAAGTATAACCTCTCAATCTAATGATTGGATCATACAATACATTATAAAATTGGAAAGTAACGATGGATGGATCAAAAGGATGATAAAGTGATTGGATCATAAAAAATTGGTAACAACGATTGATGGATTAAAAGAGAAATTTGGATGGATTAAAAGGAAAACATTTTTTGGGCAAGAACATTTATTAATGGATAAAGGACTAACCGAGGCATCAAAGCAATAACACATTGGTACATGAACAATTGGACATTCTCAATGTTAAAAAATATGAGATTTGAGAATAAATGTTTTTGAATCAAAGATATTTGTTTGGAAATATTGTGTATATTTGTAGTGCTCCTTACAAGTGTGAAATTATTTCAATGTAGGGATGGCTTAACGGTGACCATTCGTTAAGTGAGCACTGGTAATTTAAATATTTTGAGGAAGTGACTCCCTGTGCGCATGGGTGCGGGACCCTCATCGTTGTGGTACCTTTTTTTTTTATGGATTTAAATAACCATATGTTTTCTTGCAACTTTAGGCACTTCACACACACACACACACACACACAGCCCCACTGCTCACACACACAGGCATCAAGGCAGCAACAGAATGCTCTGAGCTCCACCAGTGTTTGCCACACACACATGCCTCTCGCATCTCGTGTTTTCTTCCAGCTTTGGCCCGTTTTCTCTTTGCCTTTCAGCACTCAGCTTCCCCGTAACCACCATTTAACTAACATCCTGCCACACTCATTCCATTTTCATTCTCGCTTTCACTTTCATGCCCGTGTTCTCTTTGCCTTTCAAGCACACAGCTTCTCCGTAGCCACCATTTAACTACCATCCTTTTAGTTAAAATAAAAGAATTGCCTCTAAGGGTTTAAGGAACCATAGAAATACAAGGCAAGGCAGCAACAGAACGCTCTGAGCCCCACCAGTGTTTGCCACACACACATGCCTCTCGCCTATCTCTTCCCCGCCCTCCCCCTCCGTGTTTTCTTGCAGCTTTGCCCAGATCTGAGTCTCAAACAACCAAAATAATAAGTTTGCCCTGCACGCTTTCTGCGCTTACAAAGTTAACATATGCCGCGCTCATTCCCTTTTCATCCTTCTAAGGTCGATAACATTAGCTCCATTAATTCTGTGTCTAAGGATTTAAATAACCATATGTTTTCTTGCAACTTTAAGCACTTCACACACACACACACACACACACACACAGCCCCACTGCTCACACACACAGGCATCAAGGCAGCAACAGAATGCTCTGAGCCCCACCAGTGTTTGCCACACACATGCCTCTCGCATCTCGTGTTTTCTTCCAGCTTTGGCCCGTGTTCTCTTTGCCTTTCAGCACTCAGCTTCCCTGTAACCACCATTTAACTAACATCCTGCCACATTTATTCCATTTTCATCTTCGCTTTCACTTTCATGCCCGTGTTCTCTTTGCCTTTCAGCACACTTTTTATTACACAGCATAAAAAACAGCCACAACATTAAAGAAAACAGGAAATATTGAATTTAAGATTCATTTATATTTTTTACATATTCGGAACAACACCTTACAGGAAAATAAAATGTTATTTTTATTTTTCAAAGGGATACATATTACATCACTAGAAACACACCGAATACTCTTACCTGCCACTACATCCACTCCTCTCTGCTCCCGTACACTGCACTATATAAAACATACACTACATATACCACAAAATGCAACACAATTGCACGCCACAGATTTACACTGCACTAAATGCAACACACAATACCACTCAGCACCACATATTTATATGCTACATAATTACAATGCACACAATACGACAAACCCACAATACAATAACACTCAATGCCATATAATTACACATCACAAAATTACACTGCACTAATTGCAAGATACACTCTTAATACCAGTAAATGCCACCTACTTACATGTGACCTAATTACCCTACACTCAATGCAACATACAATCCAAATAGCACTCAGTTCCACATAATTACACTGTGCTCAATGCAACATACACTCCAAATACCACTCAGCCACATAATTAGACACAACGTAATTACACTGCACTCAATCCAATATACACTGCAAATCACACTCAGTGCCACATAATTACACACCACATAATTACACTGCACTAAATGTAACATACACTCCAAATAACACTCTGTGCCACATAATTACAATGCAAGATACACTCAATACCACATAATTACACGCCACTAAAATCAACATACACTCCACACAAAACCACTCAGCGCCACATAATTATATTCTATCTATCGCAAAAGTTAAAAGCCTTTGTAATATCAATACATCTAAGTCACGTAAATACAACACATATTGCATTACAAATGCTATAGGTGTCACATTTGCAACAGTTAAAACTATTGACATTGTACATGAGAAAGCTAGTCATTTCTATATTTTCAATACCAACACATAAATAAAAAATTAGTCAATTTACAATACAAAAAACTCAAACTTTCCTAATGCGAGACCTATTGCATTGCAAATGCTTGTTTTAGATGCGGCTCGCCGTATTTATCTTTTATGCTCCCAATCTCGGTTGCCTTCCTGGACATGGCTGCTCGTCCCCATGCTGTGAAATATGTTTGCACGTTCTTTGAAGCACAATTGGGGAAATCTATTTTTATGATTTATAGCACCTGATGTCAAATAATGATATTTGCCTCCTGATGTTGGTTGTACTTTTATTACTGACTGTAATTTATCACGTTCACGGAAGGCTCCTGAAGAGAAACCTGCACACAGCACCATCTAGTGGGAGCAGTCGGAATACGCAAGTGCTAAAAGAAATGAAGGGCTGAATTGTGATGCATTCATTAGCTTACACAGAAACAGAATATTCGTTATGAATTATTTTTTTGTTTATTTTAAGGAAGGGATATTTGTGGATCTGGAGAAAAGTCTCAAAACTCTACATTAGTGGCTTTGATGAAGTAACTGTCACTCGCAGCTGACGATTCAAAGCTGGTGTTGTGATGCATATAAAAGACGCAGGCGCTCGGAGCTCAACCTTATGAAAGAGAACACACGTCTGGATTTAACAGAAACACAAAACATTGCCAAGTTAATTGTTAACACGCATTTTGCGTGATAGTAGACAAGGTCACCTGCCCTCCTTGATATTGCCAAAACATATTTTTCTCTCAAAATATTTAGGCTATCGCTTCTATAACTCATCTCTCTCCCTTTGTACCTTATCTCTCTAATCACTATGCCTCTAAGTTCTCTCACCATGTGTCTCTACCTGTTTCTATTACTAATCTCTTACTCTATTTTGATACCTTGCCTCTCACTTTTCGCTCTGCCTCTCAAAGCACAATTATCTCCATGTGTCTCTCACGCTCTCTGTATCCCATCTCACTCAATATATCCTCTCTATGCTGCACAGCCCTCTGTTCCCTTTACGTTTCTGTTCACTTATCTATGCTCCAAGCATCTTTTTCTGCATTCCTTATCTAATTCTCTATAACTGCTGTCCCTTTAGCCTACATGTTTATGGCCCCTTTCTCTACGGCCCTATGTCTTCATGCCCCTGTACCTCTATGTGTGTCTTTCTGCATACTGTCTTTTTGTGCTCTTAAATCAGTTTACTGTCTGCCTCTTTGTGCCTCCTCTCTCTGTTACAATCACTAATACTATCATTATTTTACTACCTCATAAAGTCGCTATTATCATAACACACACTATCTATTCCCCCCTGAATCTGTCATTCTCTCTCACTTCCTCTATCTCTCACTCAAGCACATACATAATTTCAAACTCATTCTCTCTCTTACTACTCTTTCTCTATAACTCTTTAACCTTCCTCTGGGTATAATTCTTTATATTCAATTACTCGCCGCTCATACTAACTCCCTCTCCCTTTCTCTCATGTTTATTTCGAACCCCCTATACTCACAACATCTTACTTCAAATGTTCGTTCGCTATCTCTGATCTCAATGCTTCTATATATATTATGCTAATTGCAAACTAATATGCCCCGGCGCCATTACAAACATTGCGCCGAAGCCGTTCACTGATCGTGAGCTGGAAACGAGCTGGCGCCGAGCGGCGTCTTCCAATGCGATGACGTCGATGGTGAAGAGCCGCCTTAGATGCATTGGTCATTGTTTGAGCCTGGAACCGTCGGTCATGGGGAGATTTTATTTGCATACAACCGAGACTTACAAGACCCCAAACGTTCAAGACCTTCCTTCAAAAGCTCCTCATATTAGGGTTTTACTGAAATAAGTTTGGCAGCACTTGGTAGAGTTCTAAAGGTGTCCCTGGAAAGTGTCGTTCTTGTGGCTGTCGCTGAACATCTGTGTCTCCTTTCCATTTGCAGAAAGTGCAGGAAGGAGGTTTGCCTGATAAAACCACCAATTAAAGCTGGGTTCATCTGTCTATCTGCTATGTGGCAACGAGTTCCAAATATTGCCAAACTGGCAACAGCCTGTTAGCAGATTTGTGAATCAAGAGGTTTATATTTCAGAACAAGTGCAGGATGTTTGAAAACATGCATTTTGGGAAAATGGTCATAACTTTAATTTTAGTTTCTGTTAATGAAGCTTCTCATCTCCCCATAGTTTCCTTTCCTTTTTTTTTTGCTGAGTTTTATATAGCATGAACTTGACCCGAATCCAATCAGGTATCAGAGCGCTTTACATAGCACCAGTTACGTTACACGAGGACACACGTTCATTTTTTTGTTGGGCACGGGGAGATTACGTGATTTGCCCAGAATCATCGGATTCAGCGTCATTACCGAGACTCGAGCCCAGTCAGTCCCCCAGACACGAGGTCGAGGCTCTAGCCGTTAGGCCAACTCCTCTCCCCCAATATTGTGCATGGTATGATTTTAATTAATCAAACAATACCTTTTAATTAGGACTATGGCAATATTGATATTGCATTTGGAGTAGCAGCATGTATGACTGACGTTCTGTGTTGGACTTGATTTCCAGTGCCTGAGATGCTTAGCTCATACATCTGACAGATCACACATTTGGTCAAGCAGGGAACTGGGCTTTGAGGCCATTGCCTGGTGACACCCTCTGCAGTTCAAGGACGTCGTTGCCTTCTTTCTGCAGTTTAGTACCAGTTAACAATTCCTTGTGGTGGCAACCCGGGACATTGCCCAGCACTGGTTGTCGCCCAGAACCCCACTGATGAAGGAATGGTGGCTTGGGATGGACAGATGTGCATTGGTTTAGATGGCGGTGCACAGGCTCCAGGCTGCCTCCACAAGCAACGATAACACATGGGGTTCCAGGATCTCCCAGTGTGGGTTTGAGAGAGCGAGAAGAGACATATATGGGGGCACTCCTATGAAGGGACGTGGTATCTGGAAGGGCATTGGAATGCAGACATGGAGGGGATTACAATTAATCTGTCGGGCGTGGCTGATGTTTTGTGGATTAAGATCAAATCAATAAAGACATTTTCAGATCATGCTTTTCAGGAACTAGGTTTAAATAGAGCTGACTTTAAAGCAGACCTATTACTTGTTAGATCCACCGTGCGCTGTGCAAGAAGTCTCTCTAGAAACAAGTCTGATAGGGTTTAGTCCCAAAAGGGACAGAAGCTCAAGAATGGATGAAGTAAGCCACATGGATTGATAATATGCATGTGCTGTTTCATGTTATACGGTTTAGCATGAGGTACTATATATTATTATCACTGTCCCGAACTGACCTGATAAACAACATGATTTAGGGAGAATCCCAACACCCCGATGTAGACACCAGGCAAACAAAGCGCGCAGGGCAGGCCCACAGAGCTCGGATGTATGACGTTACAACGCATGCTTTTACACCGCATGCCGTTACAACGCATTTTTTACACCGCAAGATCTGTTACAACGCAAGCCTTTACAACGCATGCTTTTACAACGACATACACTAGATGGAGTGCTGACATTAGAAATGTATAATTTACTATTCTAACTCCAGTCCACGTTGCAGTAGGGAAGGTGTTTGGATAGTAAAACTACACTATTTCTAATGTTAGCACGCCATCTAGTGCATTTCGTTGTAATGGCATGCGTTGTAATGGCATGCGTTGTAACAGATTTCGCGTTGTTACAGTTTCGTTGTAATGGTAGTGCGGTGTAAAAGTTGCGTTGTAAACGTTGTATACCACAGAGCTCGCTCTCAGGCCTCCAGTGGGACCCGGGTGCAAAGAGCAGCTCGGTGCCATGGAAGATATTCGTACAGATGCACGGTATATCTGTGAAGGCAAGAGGCAGTGCCCGAGATGCTTCACTCATCTTCAAAATGGCGCTCCAGCCCCAATAGACCAGGTCTGGCTCCAGAGCCAGGCTTTAGACCCCTGCCATGCTCAGCCGTGCCCAGGTCACCCATCTAAAGCTGACAAATCAAGGTTCCTACAGGCAGGGTCCATTACATGCGAAACATGCACAAGGAATGAATGGGGTACTTACGCAAACCACAGGAACCCAAGTCTTACTAAGTCAACAGAGTAGCTTCTCCTCAGAAGCTGTTGCCTGGCCTCTGATAGGTTCAGCAGATTGGACTGTTCTTTTATTTACTATCTGTTCTGCAAGAGGTGTTCTTAATTTCATTCTACTTCTAATTACTTGCTATGACTTTAATTTAGATGATATTAAAAATAGAAACATTAATTATGGAAACAATCAAAATAAATATATTTAAAATGACATTGTTTATCCCTACAAAGTTGACATAAAAATGAACATATGTAAAAGAAAGGACCTGGAATAGCCGGGCTGAGAGAGCCAGTAAAGAGGGTAAAATGGGAGGATTTAAGGGACGGCCAAGGCTTCTCGACCTTGACAAAACAAACAGCAGCAGAGAAGAGTCTCTGAGGGAAACCCCTAATTGTAAAGGAACCTAATAGACAAAAACAACAAACATGGGGGAACGCAATAATTGGATGCGAGCTAAGCAAAGGGGAGAGCCACAAGAACCAAAGGACACACTACCACGGGTCTGCTCCCTCTTGATCTGGCTTCACTGGCTCTGCCTAGTCTCACCTGGAAGTGCACCCTTGACCAGGAAGTGAGTCTATGCAAGCGAAACTGTGCTGTAAGCTCTAGTGTTTGTGTGCTTTCAGGTTTCATAGACCTGTTCTCAGAGTTTCCAAGGCCTTGCAGCTCTACATATAATTCTGTGCCTACGGTGTGTGTAAAACCACACCTTCCAAGCATTCCTTAAGGAAATGGGTGGTGCTCATTTTGTGCATGACTTTGTTTAGGCCCCTGTTCTGTGTGTAATTTTCACGCCCTGGAGGTAAGTTGTGAAGTCACTTCCTTCAGCTGGTGGCCAGTCATTGTCTGCCCACATCTCTGGTGGGAGGCCATGTGCAGAGAGTATCTCTTTTTTTAGCACAATGGTATTGATTTTCTATAAGCAGGGTGTCATTTCCATCAGCAGCATGTGTCTCAGCAGACCCTTCCGTACCAGCATTTAGGGGTACAATACACGACCAGAGGTATCATTCGACGGAAGCTGGGGGAGCAATGAATAGAGCGGCAAATACCAAAGAAACAGCAGAGCCAGTGCACTGATACTGTCTGTAAAGGGGATGCAGGGAGTGGGTGTCAGTGACTGAGAGGGGAAATCACCCCACTGGAGGGGGCGCATGACGCTTCAGAAGCTGGTGAGACTGCGGCAAAGCCTCCGCCGCGTGCCTCCCGCGCCAGCCGCGTGGCTAGATCTGTGCAGGGTCTGCACAGCAAGGCCAAGTGGATGCCCGTGGCTGAGGTCTCGAGGCGCGTGTCCTCCGCCGCGTCCCTCCCGCGCCAGCCGCGTGGCGAGATCTGTGCAGGGTCTGCTCAGCAAGGCCAAGTGGATGTCCGTGGCTGATGTCTCGAGGCGCGTGTCCTCCGCCGCGTCCCTCCCGCGCCAGCCGCGTGGCGAGATCTGTGCAGGGTCTGCACAGCAAGGCCAAGTGGATGTCCGTGGCTGAGGTCTCGAGGCGCGTGTTCAGGTATCGTCTCCCTGGTAGCTGCTCGGGGCAGCAAGAAGATTGTCTGAGTTGTCCATCGAGGGGCAAACCTGTAGGATGGCATCACATGCTTGCGCAAACGCCAGTCCCCTCATGCTCCACCATGCCTCCCCCTGCGATACAGCCCCTTCACATTCTGCCAATGTAATCATTTCTTTTCTGCCACATCAAACGTTCTAGATATAGCCAGTCGGCGGCATGCCAACACTAGCACTAATTCTGTGATTCTGGACTTGACTGTGTCTCTGGAGGAGTCCAAGCAGGCAGAAAGCTGGAGGTTTAGGATGTATCGACCAGTGGCTTCGAATGTAACATATGTGAAAGGGTCCCAATAAGAGAGGAGCGAAGGGCAATCCCACACCATGTGACAGAAGTCCACCCCCGCTGCGCCCCACATACTGCGGGGGGACGCATGTGCTGCAGGCAACACGATGTTGATCCTCTTGGGAGGAATATAGACCTGGCGCAGGAATAATACTGTAGTTTAAATGGTGGGTTGATGTCAAGGATGGTGCCACAATCTTTGCCAGAGATTTGAGTGCCAATATCCTCCACCCAGCGTTCTCGCTGCCCTTGCAGGTCAATCTTGGCCTGCGGTAGCAATGCTCTACATAGCAGTGTGTTCGCCTGGTTCCTCCCAGCAGTCTCACAAATAAATCACAGGCCACCATGCAACGGGGCTCGGAGAAAGCAGTCTTCCATTTGTCTTGAATTTGGCCCGTGCGGCTCCGCGTGGCAAGAAACGATGACGCCGAGGGTCATAGTCGCCACTGAGGTCCTGAAACTCCCTAAGCACATTATTCTCAAAGAACCCCCCAATCAAGCTCAGATCCCCTCTCTCACTCCCACAGACCCCCCCTCCCCAATCTCCCTGAGGTTGCAAAATGAGCACGAGCTCACGAGCATGTGGGGTTCAGATGTGGGTCTGCTGAAGTGCTCTGACCCAGGCGATATGCTGCCCCTGTGACCTGCTATATATAGGCCAAACCACCCAAATGGTTAAACAGCGCATTGCTCAGCACAAAAGCGGCATTAGATGCAACGTTTAAACTGCACCACTAGTGACACATTTCAAAGAATACAATCATTCTGAAACTGATATGACATGGCAGGTCACTGACCACCCCGAATTGCCTATTCGAGGTGGTAATCTACTACTTCTGCTGATTCAATGCGAGTGTAGGTGGATTGCATGTTGTAACTCCATGTCCCAGGCCTGAACGTATCCTCGGAATCGAAGTGATGCTCTAAAGGGTCCACCTCTCAACCTCCCCAAGTCTGGACATCAATTTAACGCAGACTAAAAGGTGGTTAAGCGGGGGAAGGAAAGGAAGGGGACAGCAGGGAGGGAGACCTGTAGGAGACACAAAGAGTAACACGGGTTAGTACCTGAACCACCCCTCCCACTCTCCTGCAGTCCCAATCTACCTCCTCCCGTGTCCTTACCCCACTAACCTGTAAAGAAAAAGAATGACGAGTCAACCAACAGGGGTTTAGAGTAAACCTTATGGTGCCCAAGGTATGATAAGGAGACGCTGGAAGCTGTAGCTCTGCTAAGCACCCCCTGGGGGAAATGGGAGAATAGTACAAACACAGATGGTAGTCATCGCGGGTTTGAAAATAGTAGGTACCTTTCCAACGCACCCACAAGTCTAGGTTACAGCCTGCCCACACACCGGTTGCCAAAAACAATTATCTAATAATCCACGGTATTCACCGTCTCTAGTAATGTTATGCCTCATACGGATGTGGCGCTTTCAGGTGCGCAATGCGTCACAGCACACTCTGTACTTAGTGGCCCACTTTAATCACTCTGCATATATCATATCCAGTAGAGTTACGTCACTCATACTAATGGGGATGTTAAGGAACACAAAAGTTACGCACAGAGGGCGTCCCCTCTTAAACAGAAAGTGCCGTGGTTTTTCCCTCGCATGAACTCTGATTTTGGATTCAGGGGGAGAGTTCACCAACGAAGGGAAATATCGCCGCACTCTAATAACCAGGAAGCTGAATGCGAAAGAGAAGGTATACGGGCAAGAATCCACCTGGCTTAGCACGCGTCACTCCTCGCGTGAAGCCAAGCCAAAAGTACGAAATTCTCTCTCCAAGAACCATGGAAATTACCGATTGTCTGGTGTCACTGACACCCTTACCCGACCTCCGGAGAAGAAACGAAGTGCAGAGAGCCTGTCATCCACGGAATAATCGGCAGCGTTTTCTTCCGGCTGCCTCGTCTTAAGCGGCAGCTTCCGCATCACGTGGGACGCGCGTTGGAGACATCCCACGTCCCCCCGTGCGTCAGGCTGCCGGGAACTGTAGTTTCCAGTCAGCGCCTGCCAGCGCGACTGGAGCTGCGGTGTCCCGTGACACTCCGTGATCAATGGGCTCAATTCCCTTGATGAGTGGAATACACTTATTGAAACCCCCTAGAATTTTCTATCATCTAGAACTTATTTACATATATGCTGAATTTCTGTCTGTACTGAATGATTGTTGCATGCGTTGTCACCATCACTATTTTACATGTACAGTTACTACCATTCCTATGCTGCATAATTTGTTTTGTTATCCTCCATGTGGTATCAACAAATGAGTTCTTCTCTGCATGCTCGTTTGCTTAATAATTGCATCCTTAATAATGGACATATCGGGGGCGTGGCCTAGCGGCGAAGCAAAATGGCCGCGCATTAGCGACTCACCGACACTCACCCTCTCCCCCGCATACATCCGTCC
Source organism: Triturus cristatus (assembly GCF_964204655.1). NCBI lineage: Eukaryota > Metazoa > Chordata > Amphibia > Caudata > Salamandridae > Triturus > Triturus cristatus. The sequence goes on along the minus strand of NC_140587.1, from coordinate 94,036,470 downwards.
CACTAATCCGCACCCCGGTGTCAGCGACGGCCGCCGAAGGCTCAGCGTGACCAATCGAGCCCTCTTCCAGCGGAATCAGACCTGTGGAGCCGAAGATACGGGCACACCGAGAGCCGGGACCTGACGTGCTCAAGTGCCCCGGGCGGACGCCTCGCTGAGTGGGTCTCGGCCGGCGGCGGCTCCCGGGGAACATCCGGGGGCGCGAACGGGCGCATTGTGGGGGCAGCCCATCTACGATACCGGGGCCCCCCCTCCACCTGCCCCCTCTCCTCTTCTGGTTGGGTTCGGGGCATTCGGCCCCCAGCCTTCATCTCAGCAGAAAACCCAGAGGCCCCTGGGGGAAACCAGAAGAAGCAGCCAGACTCAACTGGGCCCATCATTAGAGACGAGGGGAGCCCTGCATGTGCGCAATCTGCGGGGAGTGGACGTGGCTGTTTGGCGTCCGGGGGCCCCGGGAACAGTTGGCCCGTGTGAGGTGGCCGGAGATCTAGAGGAGGCGGACGCAACTCGAGCAGCACGGCGGCCTCGGCCGGTGCTGTGTGCTGAGGGCCGGGTGGTGCGGGGAAGCGCAGTCAGAGGGAGCGCGACCCCAGAGAGCCCCCAAAGACTACCCACAGGGAGCAATAGCGCAGACCCACTGGTGAAAGCGGTGGCTCAATCGGGGGCAGCAGAGCAGCGGATAAAGGGCAGAGTGCGAAAGCCCTGATCAAGAACTTGGCCCTTCGATGCGAGGCCCCCCCCCCCCGGCATGGGCTATCTCTTGTGCCCTCCTGTACAAGTGGTGGCTGAGGCCCTCTGGCGGAGTGGTATTGTCCTGGGCCATGTATCCATCACACAGCCGCTATCGGACTACCGCATGGGCCAGTGCGCTGCTACCGGGCACCCCAAGAAAGCAGGGAAGGAAAACGCCCACTGAAAGACCTCAAGACACAGCGGGGGGTGCACCAAAGTCCTGGAGAGGATCGTGCAGGCGGACCCATCAGCACCGGGGAATCGAAGTACACCTCCCCCACACCCAAGGGCAGCTACCCGTCTGATAGCCATGTCAGGCTCAAGGGGCCCGAAGACCACCCAGAGTAATAAATTGGACAAATACACCTGTCCCAGGTCGGCCATGGCCACGCATCAACCACCTAAAGCGGGAGAGGACCCTGAAGCAGGAACCCCGGAACACACCTTAAAGGATGTGCTGGACGTCATCGGAGGGATCCGCACATCACTGGAGCAGAGAATGGACGTGATCTCCTCGGAAGTCATGCTAATCAGGGCGGATTTGGCCACGAACAGGGAGAAAGTTCAGCAATTGGAGATTAGTACGGCAAGCCTTGTAGACGGTACCAACCAACTTCAGATAGAGATACGTGAACTCCAAGCATTTCGGAAATTTGCAGAAGGAAAGCTGAATGATTACGAAGGCCGCACTAGGCGCAATAACGTGCGCATCCTTGGTGTTCCGGAACGGGCGGAGGGACAAGCAACGGACCTCTTCGTGGAAAGCCTGATTACCAAGCACCTCCACCCAAAGGCCTGTCTAACCTCTTCGTCGTTGAGAGAGCCCATCGGGTACCGGGGGGACGACTGAAGCCGGGGGCTCCACCCCGCCCCATACTGGCCAGACTCCTGAACTATAGGGACAGGGACCTAATATTGCAAACAGCCAGAGTAGCACCTCCAATACGATTGGAAAACTCGGAAATCAGCTTCTTTCCGGACTTCACCCAAGTAGTTCAAAAACAGCGTAGATCATTCCTGGGGGTCAAAAAACGTCTGAGAGACAAAGGCCTCAAGTACGCCATGTTGTTCCCGGCGCAGCTCAGGGTGGAGGCCGGGGGAAAGACCAGGTTCTTTGAGACTCCGGAGGATGCCGCCGAGTGGCTGGACGGATGGAGAAACCCAGTGGAACACGGCTCCCAACGAGAATAGGAGGCACCGCGATTCTACCAACTGACTTTTGGGGTTTTCTGGAGGCCGGCTGAGCCCCCTATTCAGGTTATCTCTCAGATATGTTGTACACGAGATATGGGACTTACTGTACTACTAGGTAGCCGACTGTCACCGGGTGTTTCTTTTACAATCATTACAGGGAGGGAGGGGAGAGTATTCCCCCAATTTTCTTCATTTAGTCTAGCTTAACGGGCTACAGGCACTCTGCATAGTTGTAATCATGGGCAGTTCTGGGCCCAGAGTGTAGGGGAGCAGGGAGGGGGGAAGTTGGGAGGGGATTAAGTTTAGTTTTATGTTTTCTAGGAATCGTCAAGGCATCATGATCCGGCGGCGCAGACACATAGGTGATACGTGAATGTCAATTAATATGCAATGGGATAAAGGGTTCAAGTTGATGAGCTGGAATGTTAATGGGCTGGGGGACAAAGTTAAGAGGACTGTGGTGCTACAGTATATTAAGAGACACTCCCCTGACGCGATACTCCTACAGGAGACGCATCTGGTGGGGAATTCCTGCAAAGCTCTCAACAGGTGGGGATACAGTTTGGTAGCACATTCTGGCTTTACCTCGGGATCGAGAGGAACAGGAATATTACTGAGAAACTCCTTTCCCCTAACAGTCAAATCTACATGGGTGGATGCCGTGGGGCGATAAGTGGGCATCTCAGGCCAATGGGAAGGAAAAAGTACTGACCCTCATGTCGGTTTATGTACCGCCAGCCCTCCAGGACTTAGCCTTTAAGGACCTGGGATCCGTCCTGATGACAATCCCAGAGGAACTCTTAATAGTGGGAGGGGACCTGAACGCAGTAGTTGATGGTGCATGCGACAGAAGCCCGCCAAGACAACTTCGCCCATCCAACAGTTGGTTACCAAATTTTCTGGGGGCTTTGGGGTTGCAGGATACATGGCGCTCATTACACCCAGGCACCTCCTAATACACCTTCTACTCGGGTGCCCACAACACCCAATCCAGAATAGACTACATAATAGTCCCTCCTGACCAATTGCAATACGTAAGAGAGGTCAGGCACATGGCAAGAGGTATATCTGATCATTCCCCGTTGTGGATGCACCTAGTGGTGGGCCATCACAGAGTGGGAAGGGTGGCCCCCATCAACCCCTGGTAGCTTCGCAACCCGGTAGTCCACAAAGCAGTTCATGCCACCATTGAACACTACTTCCTAGAAAATGAGGGATCGGTGAGCTCACACCAAATACTATGGGAAGCCTTTAAGACGGTGGTCAGGGGCCAAGCCCTCTCACAAATAGCGAGGGTGACGAAAGAAAAGGTCAAGGAGGAGGAAGCGCTAGAGATGGATATCCTCCGTCTAGAAAAGGAGATGGTGGAGCAACCTAACCCAGATACCCTACACACTTTACTGTTAAAACAAGATAACTATAAGGCCCTCGTGACAGATAGGGCCAAAGAACTGGGAAGGGAGACGTTGGGTAGAATCTATGATCATGGGGATAAAGCTGGTAAGTTAATCGAATGGCTAGACAAACAAAAACTAGCAAATAGATCAGTACCAGAACTAATCGATAAAGACGCTCACATAATCACAGACCCCCAGGACATCGCAAACACATTTGCCCACCACTTCCAGCAGGTCTATGCTTCCCAGAACCCCTACACGACACAAGAATCTATCGACCTTCTCAGTGACATAACACTGCCCAAACTTTCGGAGTCAGAGTTTGCGTATCTGGAGGGGGCCCTCACGCCAGATGAGGTGGCACTGGCAATCAGAGGACTCAACTCGCGGAAGGCATCGGGACCCAACGGCCTATCGATAGAACTTTATAAACTAGGGACGGACATTCTTGCCCCCCACCTGTGTAGTATGTTCAAGGAGAGTCGGGAGATTGGGGAGCTACCTCAGGATCAAAGAATCGCGACCTTAGTGATGATCCACAAAGAAGGTAAAAGACGGACAGATTGCTCCTCCTATAGACCGATCTCCTTATTGAACGCCGAGCCAAAAATCCTAGCCAAACTACTCACTAATCGACTAATTAAGGTCATCAATAACCTTGTACATCCGGATCAATCCGGCTTCATGCCTCAGCGGAACACGGCGCTAAACCTGCGCAGAATACACGGAGTGGTGGGGAGGGCGAACACAATACAGAAGGAGGCGGTCTTGGTATCCCTGGACGCCTCTATGGCGTTCGACAGGCTGGAATGGCAATACCTATTTGCAGTTCTTGAGAAAATGGGTTTTGGGCCCCAATTCACCCGATGGGTGCGACTCCTCTACTCGAAGCCACTAGCTCAGATAGTGGTAAACAATAAAAAATCTTAAGTGTTTGAGCTGGGTAGGGGTACGAGGCAGGGGTGCCCACTCGCCCCCCTCCTATTCGCCTTAGCCTTGGAACCCCTGGCATCTTGGATAAGGAAGGATCCAGTGATCAGTGGTCTTAGGTGGACTGAATCCTGGGAGGACCGCATCTCACTGTATGCGGATGACATTTTGTTGTTTCTAGCCTCCCCGAAGGCCTCGCTAACAGCAGTGCTTGATATCTTTGCCATCTTTGGCAGATACTCGGGGTATACCATAAATTGGCTTAAATCAGTATTGTATGTCCTCAGGGAACCCTTCACAGGCCTCCCTGGGTGCTGCCCGATACAGATCACCACACAGGGCTTCAAATACCTTGGCATTTACATAACCACTAACTCTGCAGACAGATTCGCTCAAAACCTGCTCCCTCCCCTGCAGAGACTGAAAAGAGACTCCGAGCACTGGATGAAACTCCCGCTTTCGCTGCTGGGCAGAGCCTCCCTGTTCAAGATGATGTCCCTGCTCCGGTTCCTCTACATCCTACAAAACTTGCTAGACCTAGTTCCCACTAGCTATTTAAAAGAGATTGAGACCCTACAACGCCGCCTCCTATGGAATGGTAAACCACGTATAGCATTGCCCAAACTGGACCTCTCCTGGTATGACGGGGGGATCGCCCTCCCTGATCTTCAAAAATACTATTGGGCAGCACATTTGACAGCCATTAACCATGGCACCTATAGACAAGCAGGCGACCCGGGCTACACGATGGATCGATGGCTACTGCCTGGCGGGAACTACAACCGAGCGCTCTAATCGAACGCCGGGAGACGCCAACTGACCGGACGAACCAAACAATCGGTGCAGGTCTGGAGGGCAGCCACCAGGGGCATGGGATGGGAACATAAGATAACCCTGGCTACGCAACTATGGGATTTGGAACAGCTTGGGAACCTCTGGTCCACTAAAGGTTTTGACAAATGGGACCACATAGGCATCTCAAAAGTGGGCGACCTGTGGGTAAAGGGCGAGGTCAAGTCATTTTCCACCCTGCAACATGAATTTGATCTTGCTCCTACAGAATACTTCAGATACCTTCAAGTCCGCCACGCCTTAGACTCCTGTCTCCAAAAGGGGGAGACCCCCCCTGAAGCCACACCCCTTGAAGACAGACTCCTGGATGGCTATCTTCCAGCAAAGGCCATCTCGCTCACATATAAAAAGTTAGTTAACCATTCTGGAGACCCTCTAATGATACTGCGAGAGAAGTGGGAAGGGGGTGGCATAATACTAGACGAGGAGGATTGGGTGGCAGCACTATCTTCACCACGGGAGGTAGCCTGAGGCTGATGCATCTCAAAATTTTACACTGGGTCTATATCATGGGAGCTGGGATGGTACGAATGGGTAGAGCACCAGATGGCAAGTGTAGAAGGGGCTGCGGACATGAAGGCACCTTCCTGCACATATTATGGGAATGCCCCCTGGTCCAGAGGTACTGAAAGAAAATACATGAGGTATTGGGAGAAGTGTTAAACCATACTCTCCCATTGGAGGCTAAGAGGTGTCTCCTGAATGTGTGGGAGCCCACTGACCTAAACAACACACGCATAAACTGGGTTACATTGGGGCTGATGATAGCGAAACGTAACATAGCTCAGAAATGGGGGGCATCGCAGGCGCCAGCAGTGTGTGCATGGAAGAAAGACATGGACTGGTGCATGCTTCGGGAAAAATATGTTTATGTAGCCAGGGGATGTCCTAAAAAGTGGTCCCGCATTTGGAATGATTGGAATGAATATAGAGGGATTATATGCACCCTGCCACTATTACCAGCTCAAGATGAATCATTATAGTAATTGCACAAATCACCTGTAACCAACATATTGTGTATTTTAAAAAGTATGAGAACCATGTCCAAATAAGCAACCTGACCGTATTGTATTCTTGCCTTGTGAACTCGATTCCTACTGTTAATAAAAAATAATTATAAAAAAAAAAAAATAATGGACATGTCATAGTCACTGCCAATATAATTTTGTTTCAATGCAAATTTTTGACCTAATTCGCATTGCCACTTACACTAATGTTATTGTTCCCAAGTTACATGCCAATTCTCAATCACGTCCTCCACATTTGTTGCTTAGACTTTTCAATGTCAAATGTTTTACTACTGATGTTGTATGACATGGCACCATTTTCTTTATGTCATGACTACCAATTTGGCTATTTATGTTTACTTTCTACAATTGTAAGTTCGCTATATGTTGTATCCGTTAATGTTTTAATTGCCACAAGACTTGTCACAACCTTTGGGTGTCTTTACCGGCCTCCATCTTGCTACAGGCGCCTCTTACTCTTCATTGTCCCCCAGGGGGACCTTCCACTGAGGCTTAACACGCTCCAGCAGTTGAGATTGCTCACGCCACGTGCCAGTTTACCGTGGTGATAATAACACCCGGCACCTCCTGCAACCCCTGCAGACGTTTTACTCGTCGCTCCTGATTTACTCTTATCCGCAGCCCGATTAAATCCACCGACTGCCTCGTCCTTTCTCGGCACACTGCGCTTCGTTATTTACTATAAACCGCCGCCACTTGTTCCTCGACAATTGCTAACGCCCAGGTAAGGGCTCATGATTTATGTCCCTTGTTCCACTCTGTTCATGCCCCCCTCCCACCGGTTCACCTAACTGGTCCCCTGCCCTCTCCTTTTTATCCTTTAGGTCCAATGCGCCTCCTTCTACTCCTCGACCAAGTCGGAATTCGTTTATCTTTCCAGTACAATACACAGGTACTCAATCTTGCCCTTCTTTTCTTTTTGGGCTCACACACTGCTCAGCCCCTCTTCACCGCTTCCTGACCCAGTTTTTCCTTTCTTCCCCAGCGACCGCTAATTTGATTTCTACTTGTCGCATCCCTGAACAGCGATTACTTCACTTTGCGTTACCAGGTAATTCCTTCCTAGTTACCAGCCTGGCGCCTTCCCTCTCATCTATTTTGGGCTTTCCACATTTTTACCTCACCTCTTTTTTTTCTCCCTTCTTCTCACACAGCACTACTTAAGAAATTTGTAACCAAAGTCCTGATGATGACCACAACTTAGACTGGTTGAAACGCCGTCGACTTAACAGCGTTAATCGTGGCCTCTACAGGGTCATTTGCAACTAATATTGAAATTGTATTTACATTTATCCCAATTGTATATATCTTTTGACCCCTTATAAATATTTGTGTTTCATTGTTTTTCGCCGTCCCACGCTGTCCATATCACTTGTGTCACTGCGCCGTTCACTGTCACTAGCACGCCCAGTGCACATTTGGTTATTTTGGTTATCTCAATCTATTTGTAATTTAGTTCTGTTTAACTACCTGCAAATAACAAACCGCTTTTTCTAAATCTTTTGGTCTCCCTCCTTTTGTTTTCCCGTCCCCTGATAAGACTGAAGCACTTTCTTTAACGATCTATTTAAATGATTACTGGTTGAGACATTATTGTTTTGATATACTACTTACCCGGTCACTACTGGGTTAACGGGTCCACTCCTGTATTTTGTTTCTGGTCAGCTTAGAGTCGGGTTTAGTAGTCCTGAATCATTGTGTTGATTTCGAACTGTGTGAATAGTGTATGTCCCACATGGGTCCAATTTGGGTAATATCTGGGATTGGTGCCTAGTAGGTTTGATAAGCCATGTAAGCAGATGCCCGGTCTTGTCCCCTTGATTAATCGCCTTGGTGATGTACTGGCGGTAGTCATTGCTACTCAGTCACTATAACAACTGAAGTAATTTCTCTCCGTTTGACGATGCCCTAAGGTGTGAAAGAGGGACATGGGGTCCAGCCCTCTCCAAGATATCAAGAAATTGCTCTTGTTGAGTGATCCCATGGTGTAAGTGTGCGTGGACCCTCGATGTGGTGGCTATACAGTGCCCTTGACTACCACCTTTAGCGCCTCACTTTCTGTTAGTAATGAGGACTTCATGTCCTCGTTCTCAGCTAGAGAGTTGCAGAGAGTTTTTTCTAGGAATCTTTGAAGACAGGGACCTCTAGGGTGTCAACATTAATTTTCCAGGAAGGAATTGGAGGCCTCAAGGACTGCCAATCCAGTGTCAATAGGAATGGATTGTGGTCTGAGTGTGTCTTGGCTAGATACTCCGCATAAAGTATTCTACTGCATACTGTACCATTACAAAGCAATTTATGTAAGCATACATGGAGATTGTGCTTTCCAGAGTATTAGGAATATTCGTTAAGTGCTGGATTGCGCTCTTTGCAAGCGTCAATCAAGCCCCACCCGAGCAACCGGCAGCTAAATTTAGCCGCAGATCGAATCAGGGAGGCGGGCAATGGTGGGTTTGATCTATCCAGGGTTATATCTGCTATGCAGTTAAAGTCCCCCTAAACCCAGTGGGAAATGTAGTATTGTAGATGTATGAGGGGACAACAATGTCAGAAAGGCCTGTTGAGCTACATTTGGGGAATATATGTTGAGCAGTGCAATGTCCTTCCTCTCCAGGGTGCCGCCCAGTACAATAAATCAGCACTTTGCATCAATGATCTCAACCTGAGGGAGTAAGGGTGTACCTGGAAGTATGTAAACCCAAACAAGGAGGTAGAGCAAACAATGGTCGTCCTATATATGTTTGCAAATGTAGTGGATTAAGAGAGCACACTTACTTTGTAAAAACTGCCCTCACCCACAACAAGTTGTGGCATGCTTCATCATAGGGCTGCTACTGACGCCTCTGCGCAAGCCAACGCTAGAGGCGGAGCAATAGGGAGGGGTAAACAATACAACAGTGATAAAGACAAAAGGAAAAGACAGGATCCTATAGTGCAGATAAATTGTGAGTTTAACCTCTTCTGTGCCCATGACGAGATAGTCTCGTCATGGAGCACAGTCGCGCTGTGCCCATGACGAGACTATCTCGTCATGACACCCACCCACGGGGGAAACGCCAGGCACAGGAGGGGGAAAAGGCCTGGCAGCGAAAGGGTTAAACTAGCTATGGGATATCTCTATAACAATTTTATTCCTAGATTCCCTAGTCAAAGTTAAAAAGGTATATAAAATATACCTATCGGAGAAAGGTGGTGTGAGTAAATTAGGTGCTCACCACCCCTCCGTTCTGTATAGTGGTCAACATGTTTCTGCTGGTTCAAAACTTATTATCCGGCATTCATCAGGACAAGTTGGATCCCTATGCTACTATTCCAAAAAACCCTCACTGCCCACTATGATGGGCTATACTCCACCTGTGAGTCTGGAGTGATTTGTAACTTTACTCTTCCAATTGGAACTGAAAGATAAAAAACAAAACAGTAACAACAAACTGTTTCCAAAACATCAATAAAATACAAAGAAATATTATTGTTGTGTGCTCTCAATAAATCTCGTACATTCGCAAACAACCCAATTGGTGCGACCAGGGTGTCTCATAAATGGTACATATTTCACCATTATAACTTTTCGGGCAATCAGTGGCCCTTCCAATGGTATATATCTCACACAGTCTGTGAACCATATCCATGTATACTAATGGAATGCTTTTCCAATAAGATACAACGTGCTGAAAAAAGAAAGAAAACCTCCACACCATCAAACATAATATAAAAGATATAGAGGCACCTTATCAGACTCATAGGTCTAAATTATAAGTGCAATAAATCTCGGTCTCACAATGTACAGCACTCCGCACATCCTACCGAGTTTATTAAGTAGAAGGCTAAAAACGGCACTGGAGTAGAGGGCGACCCTCTGTAGTCACACACTGTGGGGAAAATCAGTTCAATATGCTCAGAATATTCACTCCTTTGTTAGATTTCTGGTGAAAATAATATCCAATTCCACACACATCTCCAACCACTCAACCCTTCTTGTTTAAGATATTTATCGGGGTGTTTCTCCCCTCAACACGTATCACCTGATAAGGGCATAGAGGGACGGTATGCTGCACACATCTGCACCATAAATCTAAATACGGAGAACCATATGGAGTATGTCCGTAAGCAGCGCGAGGTAACATACTCAAACCCAAGTAGAAGCCATTTCCTCGGTCAATGTATCATCCTTCGATTCAAACGTCTAACGTATCGCCTCCAGATAAGGTGTGTTATAGGTATATTATCCCCAAACATATAGCCAAATTGAGTTCTGATGTGCCCCTCCTCCTTACTTCATCAAGAGTGGTGCGTCACAACCGGAATTCGTCTCTCGCGGTGCCGTGTAGGTACCTCGGATGTCCGTCTTCCAATTAATATTACTTCCGCTTCCCATCATGAGGTGCGTGCATCGGACGAAGCGCACACCGCGTCAAAATCTAAACCGCTGACCCACAAAATCCAGAGGTTAAGCGTACACTCAACCGGAAATCGAATAAAGACCAAGGCACACATTACGTGCAAATTATAGACTGATAATCTGGATACATACTCCAAAACAAAGCCAAAAGGGGTGGTTAAATGTTATGACATAAATACTGAAGGTCACTAGTGGCAACAAACAAATTTTTCTTATTATTTCAGTCGAATATAAAAACAGAGACAAAACCAAAACCATGTATATATCAGAAGCTTGTTCTGGCTGTCATCCCCAGTCTCATGAATGCTACTAGGTATATTAAAAGTCAATTGAGTACTCATTTTATAATACTCATGAGCACTCACACTCAGTAGATTTGAGAATGTTCCTAGTTGATAACATAGCTCCCAATACCCTTCTGAATCCAATCCCTATAGAAACAAGTGTATTGATGTTCATTGGAGGGAGACCTACATAGTGAAGTCAAATTCATTTTCTGCCCAGGGCTGACCACGGTATTTCATCGTTAAGCCCTGTTACATGGCTCCTAATGCGGTACACCCACTTCTGCTCCCGAATGAAGAGGGCTTGTGATAACTTCCTCGTAGATGGTGCAAACGAGGGTTTATCAAGTATAGTCCAATATATGTCCTGTACTGTGTGCCCTTTTTCAGAAAAGTGTAGTATGAGGCGTGTGTTTGCCCTGGCACATCGGATATTACTCCTATGCTCCATTATCCTCATTTTCACCTTTCTACAAGTCATCCCGACATAAATCAAGTCACAAGGACACTTGATCATGTAGATAACGTTAGAAGAATTACAGTTTGTATGTATTCGCTGTTGCCAAGGATATTTCAGGCCCACATCTACCTCTTTTGTATTCTTCGTCAATGAGCATACATCACATGAACCACACCGTGTGTGCCCGGTGACAGGTGTCAGATGCCCAGCCACACGAGGAGCCCCTCGGGCGTTGTTATGTGAACGGGAATGTACCATTTGGTCCTTGATGTTTTGACCTCTCCTAAATGAGAAGAGGGGTTTCTCAAGTCTTAGGCCACTGAAATTCAAAATACGCCAGTGTTTAAGAATGATCCGTTTAATGGCCGTAGAACATGTATTAAATGTGGGGACACAGATAGTGGTTTTTTTTGTCGGTCTCTCAACTTTATCCAGTAACGCCCCTCTGGGGCAATTCCATGCTCGCTTGCGTGCCTTCCTGATTATTTGGTTAGGGTAACCTCTATCATCTAATTTTCTTGCTAGACAGGTAGCCTCTGCCCTAAATTCATCAGGTTCTGAACAGTTCCTGCGAAGCCGCAGGAACTGACCCACAGGGATATTCTCCCTCAAAGATCTAGGATGGAAGCTCCCAAAGTGAATGAGACCATTCTTATCCGTGGGTTTATGGTGGACTCTTGTTGACAGTTTGCCCTCCTTTGGAAAAATAACTAAATCCAAAAAGGGGAGACTATCCTTGGTGATAGTGGTAGTAAAATGCAAGAAAGGGTTTTGTACATTCAACCATTGCATGAAATCATTTATAGATGCCTCATTACCCCTTCAAATGAGGAGGACGTCATCTCTAAACCATTTACAAACCCGTATATTATGTGTCCATGGATTTCCCGAGCCAAAGATATGTTTTTGCTCAAAGGTGGATACATAAAGGCCCGCTAGACACGGTGCAAATGCACTGCCCGTTGATGTACCATGGGTCTGCAATTAGAGAACTCCCTTGTTCTCAAAGAAGTTCCTTGTCAATGCTAATTCAGCCAAATGTAAAATAAATGGTCTAGGGGTCTGATATTGCCAGTCCAGTTCAAACAGGAGCTCCTCTACCATCCTCAGAGTTTCTAGCTGCGGAATATTGGTATACAAGGATTCTATATCCAATCCCACCAAAAATTCCTCGTCAGGGTTAAAAACCATGTCACTGAGGAGATTAAGGACTTCAGTTGTATCCTTAAGGTATCCTACTCTGAACCAAAGGTTTAAAGAAAAAGTCACAAAATTGTGACAAGGGCTCAAGTATGGAGCCTATACCAGCCACGATAGATCTCCCTGGGGGTGGTCTGGTTACTTTATGTACTTTTGGTAGCGTGTAGAACGCTGGTGTAACGGGATCTTTCTTTAGTTAAAAACCGGCCTCATGTTCTGTTATCCAGTCATTACTCAGGGCTTCCTCTATGATAATGCCAATTTCTCTTTTTAATCCTGGCGTAGGATCGGTTTGGAGGATCTTATAATTCCTCAAGTTACTCAACAATCTCTTACACTCCTGTTCATACACTTCTTTAGTTTGAAAAACTATAGCTCCACCCTTATCGGTGGGCTTTAAAGTTACATTTTGATTGTTTTTTAATTCTTCTAGGGCTTCCCTTTCCTCTCTTGTAATATTCCTATAGGGATACCTTTAATTTTTTCCTAGTTTCTCTATATCATGAACCACTGCTCTCTCGAAAGTAACAACTTCCTGTGGTAATACCGAGTTCATAGGAGTGAAGGTAGATTTGGGACGGAAATCAGTATCCCCTTTCTTTTCAGTTCTATCTTCTGGGTCTTTGAAGAAGACATTCAGTCTCACTGTTCTGAAAAAATCTGAGAGTTCCTGGCGTACCCTAAAACTGTCCATGGTGTTAGTAGGGACAAAGCCCAATCCTTTGTTTAACACCGTTGTTTGGGCTGATGTCAAAGGGAGATCTGTGAGATTCATCACTAGGTTGCCTCCCTGCTGGTGCTTGGCATTGGATCCCGTGCCATGCTCCGAGTTACTCTCTGATTGAGATCCTCCCACTGGACCCCCATGGTGCCTCTTTGTTTCCCCCTGCCCCGGCCCCTGCCTCTGCCTAAAAAAGGGGAACCAGTTAACTGTGGGAAATTCTGGATATTATTAGGGCCCTGCATGGGAGGGTAGGGTTGATACATTGGAGGCCAACCAAATCCTTGGCCTGGGTAGTTCTGGTACATAGGGTTGAAATTAAATCCCTGACCTTGGTACTGTCCTCTACCTCTACCACGCCCCCTCCTCGTTGGTCTGTTGTCAAATTCACTCCCATCACTGTTTGAGATCATGGAATCTGAACTCCTGCGGTCTCCCTGCTGTCCTTTCTTAGCTTCTTCCAATTTCCTCTGAACATATTCTTCTGTTGTGTATGGATACATTTTTTCAAGTCCTTCTGTAATTTAGAAATCTTAGATTGTAATAGGTAGTCCTTGTAGTCTCCTATTTCTATATTAGTTTCCTCTAATTTTCTCTTGTATGTGGCCAACACCACACTAGCCCTGAGTCCCTTTTCACTGTTGTGTATCTGTATGAGCAGTGTATCTTTTAGCTGTTGTTATCATAAGGACTAACTCATCTCTCGTGCATTTCCATGCAATTAAAGCCCAATCCTTCCGGAAAGACGGATCTTCCAGGAAGATAAGGGGTTCATTGGTTACTAATAAGCCTCTAGGTGCAGCATTAGCCCTCAGATATTCAGTGAGTACTGCTCCATGTAAAATGGCCTTCACATGTGTTTTCCTAAGCTCTATTAAAGTGTCCCATCCTTCACCCTGGGTCAAGACCTGATTTATAGTTGTCTCTCCCAGTAATGAGGGTCCATCTAAGATTCCTTGGACTAATTCCTCGTCAAAGGCTAATCCCTGTTCAAGTGCCATGTTTGACTGTGGAGGAATCCAAACGAAACAGCACGCTCTCCCAAAAAGTGAATGTCCAATATGATGTACCAAAAGGTCATCCAAAACTAAACCCCTACGGCTCAGGGGCCGTGCTACACATAATACACACAATGAAAAGGGGGAGAAGGAAGAAGCCCTACCTCATCCTCCTCAGAAATGATATGTAAACACAAACAAGGAGGTAGAGCAAACAATGGTCGTCATATATATGTTTACAAATGTAGTGGATTAAGAGAGCACACTTACTTTGTAAAAACTGCCCTCACCCACAACAAGTTGTGGCATGCTTCATCATAGGCCTGCTGCTGACGCCTCTGCGCAAGCCAACGCTAGAGGCGGAGCAATAGGGAGAGGTAAACAATACAACAGTTATGCAGTTGTAAATTCCTTTTGGAGTATTTTGCTTTTCTGACTGCTATTTCACAACATACTTTCTTTCTTGCCTTCTTTCATTGTAGCCTCCTTTCTCTCCTTTTTTCTTTCCGTTTTCCTTTTTTCATTTCTCATTTCCTTCTCTTGTCCTTTTTCTCAATCTTTCTTTCTTTCTCTTGCCTTTTCATTTATTCTTTCCATCTCGCCTTCTCTTGGTTCTTATTTTTCTTTCTCTCTCTCTCGCTTTCCTTCTTTATTTCATTCTCTTTCCTTATTTCTTTCTCTTTCTTTCCTTCTCTTTCCTACTTGCACTCCTATCCTCTTTCCTTCTCTTTCCTACCTGCATCTTTCCATCTCTAATATCTATCTCTCTGTCCTTCTTTTTCTCTTTCTTTATTTTCCCTTGTTTCTTACCTTCTCTTTCCTCCTTTCTTTTTTAACTTTGTGACAGTCAAGACCTTTTAATTTTACTAAAATTATATGTATAACATAGATACTTATATGAGTGTTTTAGCCAGACTTTATCCATTAGTCTGTGGTAGGTGCCATTCACATTTTTCTTCTTTCCACCCCAGCATGCTTTAAGGGGTGTCAGCTTGCAACCCCATACATTAAATCTCTTTTTCACTGACATCAGATCGGTGTAGTCCCTACCGGACTTTGGTGCTCCCCACTGGACCTGTCTCTCTTAGTAACTGAAATAAAGAATATACAGAAGGCATGAAAGGCAGCTGACAAAGGACAACAAACAAGGATCTAAGATTTAAGATTTACTCAATTAATTAATGTACATAAATGCATAAGCTGAGCCCACAATCGTAAAGTCACTAAGCATACAAACAAACATATAATACAGCAAGGAACTTGGTAAAGTTCCGGAGCAAATCCAGCATAGATCTGCCTTCTCAGAAGAGAGGAAAGGTCTCTTCCTTCCATGGAGAAGTCATGCTCTTATATAGTGTTTTAGACAAAAGCTTCATACATTTACTACATTAGTGCATGATTTACATACTCATAACCAATAGAAAGCAGGCAAAGAGCAACAGTTATAACGGAATACATTTGAAGATTTTCTTACTAATTCTAATGCATGGATCTCTAATGTTCACGACATCTGGTCTCACCTCGTGAATTGTTACATTTTATATGATTCAGTCTACAACAGTTACTCTGTCCTTGGGAAGGTACACTCTGCCCAAACAGCTATAAGGATTATTTTCTCAACTTGTGAAGTCTACGCGTCTTTATTATGATACAGAATAAAAAATCATTCAAGTCACGTGTTTAGACAGCAATGTCACAAAGATCGACAACAAGGCCTAAGTTGTCCTAAGTTATAAAATACAATAATTCTTAAGCACTAAGTACTGCAATTTCGAATTTAAAGCAATCTATTCTGACAGGGACAATAAGTATCAGACCTCTTCAGCAATTGGCTGACTCCTACTACCAGTTATGGAATGACTCCCTCTCACAAGGAACACATCCACACAAAGTTATTCCCTTCAGAGCCAGAGAGTACTATGGAAAGGTGTGGGGGTTTTTTTAGATCAAAAAAACTTTTTTTGCCTGTAGCAATATATATATATTTTTTTTTATTGATGAGGGCCCGGCATATACCTACATAATAAGGTTTTGCAAAAACCATGAAAAAAAACCAATAATTTCCATTAGGCCAGACTTATTGGCTTTGCCAGTGCTTGTTTTTATTCTCCCAGTTGAACTGCATCAAATATGGAAACAAGGATGCAATGAGAGAGGGAAGAGACCATTCCAAAATGGCCGCACGATGAATCCAACACGGGGAGTTGGATAGAAAGTCTTCTGCCCGGTTCCAAATAGCCGGTCGCCACTTTGATTGGTCCCAAATGGACCGGGGATATTCACATTGAGCTGTCACCCGGAATCTTCTTGTTTGTCTCAGTATGCAAAGGAGGTGAACATAAAGAAGATAACGCGATGCTACTTGTGGATAATTAACAGACTGGTTTCATATTGTCATTAGCTTAATGGTCCTCAGGACAAATAACTACTATAGGTCAATACTTGAATCACCTCAACTTTATTTGCAACCCAATTCTTTCACACGTTTCCGGCAACAGTTCCACCACCAATTAAGAACTCCTCCCTATACTCCCTTCCAAGATGGCCGCCGATTTCGCATGTATCGTGTCTATGACACCTACCGCTGACCTTTTCCAGCAATAAGAAGTGCACGTATTTTTTTCTTTCCTTTTTTTCCCCTCACCGAGCAGCCTTCCAGAAAGAAGCATCCATAGGTGTATTGTTCGTTTTTTTACGTCTTTCTCTAGTTTTGTTGTGTTGTGACTCTTGACCTCTGACCCCGCCGGTTCCACACGTGTTCGAAGCTGGAGTACCAGTACAAGCTGCAGAGTGCAGTCAGAGCAGAGGAAGCATGAAGACACCAGGCGCTGCCAAGAGGAAACAGCCAGCGGAGGCAGGAGAGCAGGGGGAGACCGGCGGGGAGCAGGTGAGAAGGGTGTTTGTGGAGAAAACTAAGAGCCGAACAACTGCTGGGAGAAAGACATGCCACTGGAGAGCAAGGGAAGGAGGGGTAGATGATGCTGATTGTCAGTCAGGAGCTTAACAATATTTGGAGGGTCCTGTCACTGGAGAGCAAGGAAAGAGGGTGCAGGACATTGCATTGGAAGAAGTGAGTCGAATGTGCTACAGGGGATCGAGGAAAGGGGGTGCAGGGCATTGCATTGGAAGAAATGAGACAAATAGACCACTGGAGAGTAAAGAAAGGGAGGCAGAGCATTACATATGAAGAGCAGAGATCCATCACGACTGCCTAAATCCTGATGCAAGTTAGGAAATTGCTTTAAATATACACCTTTAAACTACTCTACATGGAGAAGTAGTCCAACTTTGCTCTTAGAAAAGAGCTGAAGTTCAGTCAAACGTTAACTTTATATCTGTCTTTGACACTGTACCCCCTTCTGTGCGCTATACTTGTGTCTGTGACTTATCACTATAGAGCGAGGAAAGAAAGGGACAGGCTTCTGCTGGGCTATAGAAACCGGGAACATCTCATTAATAAGTAAAAAGAGAACATCACTTGAGAGAAAGAAGAGTGCCCACTCGACTGTCAAAGGGAAGTGACGGTCATACCGGTAGAAATCCAGGGAGGGAGTTGTTGCTCCTGGACAGAATGGTCCGAGTGGGCAAGGAAGGAGACGGACATACTACTGGAGAGCAAGGGAAGGCAGGCATAGTACTGAAGAGCAGTGAAAGGTAAGTCGAGAGACCTAATGGCTTTCGGTCATTTGAAAGCCTGCACCTCGCATTTGATATTCCTCGGCAGATGTTATTCAAATACCTCCAGCTCAGGCATTATTTTATGAGACACCATGCATTACTAACCGTATCGAGCTCTGCGGTATGGGAGTGTCTGTATGGGCAGAGTCGGAGGTCCGCAATTAGCATAATGTACCGATGCTTGTGCCAGTTTAGAGTAAATGGTTGTGAAAAACTAGCTGCAAAGTGGAGTGAGACTCTGGGGGTAAATGTCAACTCTGAAGTAATTAAGGCGGCGTTTGGAGCCATAGAGCTATCAGTACACTCTGTTTAAGATTGCAGCAGTTCTGCACGATTTGCACATTATATTACATGGGCTCGAGGAGGGGGAGACAAGGCGAGGGGCAAGGAGGGGACCACTGTAAATGCCACTAATGCTGCTTGCATGCAGCCAACATCGTTCATATGTTCGCTACTTGCACTGACCTAAAAACATTCTGGCAGAAGATAACCTATGCTATGAAGTTTAGATTAGGGGTCGACTATACTCCATCGGTGGCCGAAATCATGCTGGGCCGCAAAGAGGATAGTCCTGGTCATAGATTTATTATCTCAATAATGTTGGTGGCAGCTCGACTTGCTATAGCCAGGGCCTGAATTTCATCTTAACCTCCCTCAGTAAGCTGAATGTTGAGCAATTGTAAGAGCAACTTCGGAAAGGGAGAAGGCCCTGGCTAGAGCAAGGGGAATCCAATCCCTGCAGAAATTTGACTCCATATGGGGTTGTATTGAAGACATTTAGAGTGTCACGTCAACCGGGACTATCTATTAGAACAGGGACCATTAGTACTAGTAATACTCTTACATATTCTAAACCTGTTTATGCTATGACTTGGCATGATATAGAAGGAATGTATGTATTATTATTGTCACTATTACTGCTTCCTGCTATCCCGTGTTTTTACAAAAGAGTTTTCCCATATTGACAATAAAAATATCTTTTTAAATAAAAAGAAAAGTAGAGAGACTACTGCAGAGCAAAGGAGGCGAGGGGCACATGGCTAGGGTGAAATGTAAGAGCAGATCATGCCACTAGAAAGCAGGGGAAGTGAAGATCATGCCAGTAGAAAGCAAGGGAAGTGAGGATCTTGCCAGTAGATAGCAAGGGAAGTGAGGATCATGTCACTTGAAAGCAAGGGAAGTGAGGATCATGTCACTTGAAAGTAAGGTAAGTGAGGATCATGTCACTTGAAAGTAAGGTAAGTGAGGATCATGTCACTTGAAAGTAAGGTAAGTGAGGATCATGTCACTAGAAAGTAAGGGAAGTGAGGATCATGTCACTTGAAAGCAAGGGAAGTGAGGATCATGTCACTTGAAAGTAAGGGAAGTGAGGATCATGTCACTTGAAAGTAAGGTAAGTGAGGATCATGTCACTTGAAAGTAAGGTAAGTGAGGATCATGTTACTAGAAAGCAAGGGAAGCGAGGATCATGCCACTAGAAAGCAAGGGAAGTGAGGATCATGCCACTAGAAAGCAAGGGAAGCGAGGATCATGCCACTAGAAAGCAAGGGAAGCGAGGATCATGCCACTAGAAAGCAAGGGAAGCGAGGATCATGCCACTAGAAAGCAAGGGAAGCGAGGAACATGCCACTAGAAAGCAAGGGAAGTGAGGATCTTAGCGCTAAAAAGCAAGGGAAGCGAGGATCTTAGCACTAGGAAGCGAGTAGTATACTATTAGAAAGCAAATTAAGTGTGAGACACCATTGGAAAGCAAGGCAAGTGAGGGACACATTACTACAGCACTAGAAAGCAAGGAGAGAGAGTGACATGATACTGGAGAGCTGGTAAAAAACACTGAAGAACAATGGAAAATTGGACAGACTACTGCTGTGCAAGGAAAGATATGGACCGGGCATTAGAGCAAGGGAGGGAAACGAAAGGAAATAACCTCCTGAGCAAAGGAAGCTGGGGACCTAATACTAGTGAACAAAACATCAGTTTATTTCAGTTATGGGCGGCGGGGCTAGTGACATATGGTGATGTCTGGAAGTGATGGGGTGTGAATACCGGTCGGCTGCACCGCACTAAGCAAGGCTAAGGGCTGCTGCTTTTTAGTGATGGTGTTGTTTAAGCGCTCTTGAGGCCGGAATTCCGCCCCGTGTACTGTGGGGATACTGTTCCTGCAATGATTTCGAGATAAGGAAGGTGTTCCTTGTATAGTGCCAGTACCGTCTGCTTTAAAAATCGACTAGATAGGGGCTGGTAAGTAGCGTTACTGTTTGTTCAGTGCTCTATGGCAGGCAGGGCGCTACCCGCTGTGTAGTGCTTGCACTGTTCGTTCAGTGTTTTCGAGGTATGTATGTAGCTCCCTGCATAGTGCTAGTACTGTCTGTTAATTGACGTTGTGGTAGGCAGAATCCCCCTGTATTTGGATAGGGGAGCTGCTGGTAGGTACTCATCAGTTAGCTCACTGTGTCCTCATTGGCACTTTCCTGAACGGCCAACATGTTTCTTTGGGGTTGTTGGTCTTCTGTGACCTTTATTGGTGGCTTGCTGGTAGGACTCCACCTGGCAACTGCCTGGTAAATATACCTTACATAAAGTATTGGAAAACATAAGTTCCTTGGGCTGAACCTAATGATATACATATATAACCTATGTCACTTGCTGTTTTCTACTGTTTAATTAAAACTCTGCAGGTCCGGTGCATCCTTTTTATTTTTTTTATTTTAAAAAAAAAATTTTTTGAAACCTTTATTACAGAATTCAAACGATATACAAAGATGGGCCTACAACCTTCGGGCCGGCCGCTAGTAAACAGTATGAGCATAGAATACAGTCAGTAAACAGTCGCTGTAGCGTGAGAGAGGTCACAGGAGCTGAAAGAAGCGTTAGCGGCCACACCGTCCGGACCCCCCACATGGCGGTTCCATGTTTATATAAGAAACGACAAACAAATCCACAAGGCAGCCAAAAGTCAAAGCAACAGTATGAGCTCCCCTGGGGAGGACCCTACCGATCCACAGGAATAGCGGGGGGGGGATAGGAGACAAAGTGGACTCAAAGCCCAGAACCAAGGCGACAAGCAGACTAAGGAGACGGGGCCAGTGCCAGATCAGGCGTCAGCGGCGGGGTACAAATTCCGCCACGGTAGGTGTTCCAGGGGCCCCACACTTTCACCCATTTCCCAGGCTTACCTCTCGCAACATACACTACCTTTTCCCGAAACATACACCAATCCATGTTGTCCTTCCACGCCGAGACCGTTGGCAACCTCTGGGAACCCCACAATTGCGCAATGTCACGCTTGGCCACCATATATCCCAGAGTCACCCACCACGTCTGCGGCACTGAGTAGTCAGTCGGCTCCCACACATTCAGCAGACATCTCCTCCCCTCGGGAAGCAGCGTCACATGCGTGACCGCCTGCAACACCGCGTGCACATCACGCCAGAATTGCGCCACCTCCG
This sequence comes from Triturus cristatus, assembly GCF_964204655.1. NCBI lineage: Eukaryota > Metazoa > Chordata > Amphibia > Caudata > Salamandridae > Triturus > Triturus cristatus. The sequence goes on along the minus strand of NC_140587.1, from coordinate 94,015,148 downwards.
GGCATTCCCACAAAATATGGAGGAAGGTCCCTAAAGAACCACACCCACGCTTACACAACCCATCCACGGCATATCCCATACGCATCAGACCCGGCCCCGTAACATAGACCCTATGGAGTATCTTGAGCTGGACGAAGCGAAGGCGAGCCGGTATGGCCGCCTCTTTTTGTAAATCAATGAAATCGTGCCGTCCGGTACATGCCCATCTAGCATTCTATCTTCCAGAGGGGAATACTCCGGGATGGAGGCAACATCCGGGAATACGGAGCACAGCGCGTGACGGACCTGGATATATCGAAAGTACTCCCTGTCCTGCAACTGGAATTCAGTCTGCAGCACATCGAACGTTTTGAATCCCCCTCTCGTCCAGAGATCGCCCACCTTGCTGATGCCTATCATGTCCCACTTCTCAAAGCCCTTCGAGATCCACAGAGAGCCCAGCCGCTCAGATGCATACAGCGGCGTCGCCCGGGTCAACCGATCATTCCACCCCATCGCCGAGTTTGCCGCGTGCCACACCCGTACCTCGACCCGCGTAGGGCCCGTAAGACGTGCGTCGAGCGATCTAGAATAAAGCGCCCGATTATAGTCGCCCCCCGGCAGTAATAGTTTATCCATTTCAAAGGCCGGGTTAAGAGCGGGCCCATAAAGGCCGTGGTTTATAGCAGCCAGCTGGGAGGCCCAGTAATATCGTTTGATGTCTGGGAGGGCGACCCCCCCGTCGTACCACGGGAGCGTCAGCTTCGCAAGGGCGATACGCGACCTACCCTCCCAGAACAGGCGTCGCTGCAGACTCTCCACCTCGCGAAAGTAGCGCGCCGGGACAACGTCCATCGTATTCTGTAAAGCGTATAGGAAACGTGGCGGCGACATCATCTTAAACAATGCCGCACGGCCGAGTGGTGAGAGCGGCAAGCGCCTCCAACGCGCCACGTCCTCCTTCAGGCGCTGGAGGGGGGGGAGCAAGTTCTGCTTATATCGGGCCTCAGCGTCCAGGGTAATGAAGATACCCAGGTACTTAAATCCCTGCGGAGCGATCTGGATAGGACAACCCCGTGGAAGGATAGGAGCCTCCCCGGAAAGGACATACACACAGGATTTAGCCCAGTTGATGACTAAGCCGGAGTTGCGGCCAAATGAATGCAAAACATCCACAAGTACAATCAGCGATTTACGCGGGGAAGCAAGGTATAAGAGAATATCATCAGCGTAAAGGGATACGCGATCCTCCTACTCGGGGGGGGGGGGGGTCCATCGGAGACCACGGATAGAAGGGTGCCACCGCAGCCACTCCGCCAGGGGCTCCAAAGCAAGCGCGAAGAGGAGTGGCGATAGCGGGCAGCCCTGCCGCGTGCCCCTGCCCAGCTCAAACGGCGCCGACACTCTACCGTTCACCGCCACCTGCGCCAGCGGGCTGGAGTACAACAATTTCACCCAACCAATAAATCCCGGGCCAAAACCAAACTTAGCCAGCGTCTCCCAAATATATGGCCACTCAAGCGTGTCGAACGCCATAGTGGCGTCCAGGGACGCCAAAATGGCCGGCTCTCGTATGAACGGGACCCGCGCGAGCACCCCATGCAAACGCCGCAGGTTGAGCGCGGTGCTGCGATGAGGGATAAAGCCGGACTGGTCCTGGTGAATCAGATCGCACACCACGCCAACCAGCCGATTAGCCAGCACCTTGGCGAGAATTTTGGGTTCCGCATTCAACAGCGAAATGGGCCTGTAAGACGTGACCCGATCCCGCGGCCTCCCCTCCTTATGAATAACCACGATAGTGGCCAGACGCTGGTCCAGCGGGAGGGAACCCGCCGAGCGGGCCGCGAGGAACATAGCACGGAGATGCGGCGCCAGCGTATCCGGTCGTAGTTTGTACAATTCGATGGGAAGGCCATTAGGACCCATTGCCTTGCCGGAGGCGACCGAACGTATGGCGAGGGCAATCTCCTCAGATGTTGGGGTCGCGTCCAACAGCACTTTATCCTCCTCCGAAAGGGAAGGCAGCGCAATGTCTTTAAGCAGGGCATGGGAATCCTCTTCCGAGCGGGAAGATACCGGGGAATACACCCCACGGAAATATTCTGCAAAGCAATCAACAATTTCTCCTGGTTCAGTGACACACACACCATCCAATTTCTCAATCGACGGGACAACTCGACTCGCTCTCTCCTTTTTATCCAGCCACGCAATCAGTTTACCAGCCTTATCACCCACATCATACAGTCTCCCCTGTTGCTCTCTACTGAGGCCCCTGGCTGCCTCCGTGACGAGGGCCTTGTAGTCCGCCTGCTTGAGTCGGAGAGCATGCAATTTGTCGTCCGTCACCCCACACTCCAAATCACCCTCCAACTCGGTTATCTCAGTTTCAATACGGGTCACCTCCTCCCGCTCGCGCCTCCGGGAATGGGAAATAAGGGACAGGGCCTCCCCCCGGAGTACCGTCTTAAACGCCTCCCACAGAGAAACCGCGGACGACACAGACCCCACATTGTCTTCAAAATATCGCTTAAGAGATTTAACCAAATCTGCGCGAATTGTGGGGTCACGCAGGTACCAGGGATTAATCGGGGCCACCCTCCCCTCCCCCCTCGGGACAATGTCGAAGTGCAACAGGAGCGGGGAGTGGTCTGAAATACCCCGCGCCAAATGTCGTACCTCCCCAACCCGCCCCGCCTGTACCGCTGGCATCAGGACATAATCAAGTCTCGAAAGACTGCCATGAGCCCCGGAATGAAAGGTGTATTGTATCTGCGTAGGATGTTTCAACCGCCAACAATCCACCAGCCCCAAGGTATCCAAGAGGCCAGACAACCACGCTTGGGCACGGGGGAGATCCCTAGGAGGGTGACGATCCTCAGTCCTGGAAACCACAGCGTTAAAATCCCCCCCCCAACCACTAGAATCCCCTCCGGAAGGCCAAGGAGGAGGCGCCCCAGATCCGCAAAAGTAGTCGTTTGCAACCCTGGCGGGACATAAACAAACGAAAACAATCACTCTACCCTCCAATCTACCCACCAGAACCGTGTATCGTCCCCTGTCATCATGGAGCACCTCATCAACTTCCAACGGGAGCGAGGTCTTAGCCATAATGCCCACACCCCTCGAACCAGACGTGAAGCCCGAGTGGGCCATAAGGCGATAGCCCCGTCTGTTCATGGCACGAAAGGAGTTTCCAATGAGGTGTGTTTCCTGCAGAAAGACTATATCTGGTGAAATTCGTTTTAGGAACTGCAGGACCACCCCCTGTTTTATCCTGTCCCCCAGTCCATTAACATTCCAGGACAAAAGACTCAGTCCCCTACCCCCCATCATAGCCGAAGTCGATCAATCGCCCCCCAGAGAGCACTTTAGAAATAGCACAACAATACTTCTGCCTTGTGGTACAAATAAACAATACCCAACCCCAACCCAACAACCCCAACAAAACTCCCCCCTCCCTGCACCCCTGCATGAGCCCAAACAGCCCCCCCAACTTGCAGTGTGCCTGTCGCCCCTATGTGATTTGAACTACTAAGACCCCCTAGAGGAGGAAGGAGAACCCCCTCGAGACCCAGCATCTCCTCTAATGGAGGGGAGACAAGACACAACAGACAAAAGACCCTAAGCTTGGCCGAAAGTGGCAGCATCCGGAGTGAGCCCCCGTGTCAGTACCTCAGACCCGGTCCGGTGGGCACTCCCTTCCCGTTCCCCCCCCCCCCCCCCCCCCTTCCCATCCCGACCATGACCCCCAGACTAAGTGTCCAGCCAGTCCCCGGCCATTTCAGGACGATCAATAAAGTGAGTGCGACCATCCGCCTCCACCCGCAGCCTGGCCGGGAAGAGCATGGCGTATTTTAAGTTCATGCCTCGAAGCCGCCGCTTGACGCCCAGGAAACTCAGTCTCTGCTTCTGGACCGCCTGCGTGAAATCAGGATAAAAGTTCACTTCCATGTTCTCCAGCTTAATCGGCCCTTGCAGTCTGGAAGCTTGCAAAATCGCATCCCTGTCCCGAAAGTTGAAAATACGGGCAATAAGAGGCCGCGGAGGGGCTCCGACCTTCGGTCTGCCTCCGGGAACTCTATGGGCCCTCTCCACAGCAAAGAATTTACTCAGTCCTCGAGGCTGGAGATGGGTAGAGATCAGGTCCTCCACAAAGAGATCCGCCGCCGACTCCTCCCGTCCCTCGGGTACTCCGATGATACGGATATTATTCCTCCGGGCCCGGCTCTCGGAGTCCTCCAGGCGCCGATCCATGAGCGCACTTGCCTGACGGAGCCGGTGCACCTCCGTTTGAAGGGCCGCTACCTCAGTCGTGAGGCCCGACGCGGTGTGGGCCAAGGAGTCGACCCGGTCATTCGTCTTGGAGAGATCAGCTCTCGCAAGGTTGACATCAATGAGGACCGCATCGAGTTTATGTGCCAAAGTGTCGAATTGCTGGCCCACCGAGGTCTTCATCTCAGCAATGGCGCCCATGACGTCTTGCAAAGTCAGATCCGTAGGCAAATCCGGGGCATCCGGGGGGCACTCGGAGGACTTGTGCGATCCGCCGGGAGATCCCTTCGGGAGGGTGTAGCGGTCCATGACGTTGGCCTGATGTGCGGTGCCACGCCGGGTCGACTTGGCCTTCAACCGATCCCCATCCTGCTTCGTGGCCATCGTCGTGTATCTCGCACCCGCACCAGCCACGCAGTGGAGAGCAGGCAATCAAGGCCAAGAGCCTCGGGGGCCACCCCAGGACGGCAGAGCGGGCCACCGCAGGCAGGCAGGCAGGGTCTCCCAGCGAGGCCACCCCAACACAAAGAAGCGCTGTGATCCCACTTGCGATAATGGCAAGGGGACTCAAAAGCGAAAGTGAAAGTATGGGGTACGCGACTCGCAAGACCCAGCCCGCCGTTGTTGTTCACTTCGCCACTGGGTCGCCCCCAAACTCGAATCCGGGGTCAGGAGAGAAGTAGGCCGCAAACTTCAGTCGGTGCTCACTCCGGCACCCGGGGTACAATTCGAAAACGGGTACCACCTCGGCTCAAGCTCACCGACACAGTCCCCTCAACCGATTCAGGATGAAGACAGGATAAACGTAGGAGGTTGCGGAGGTCCTCGGGAGCCTCGCACCTACGCGGCCATCTTGGTTGCGCGCTAGGCTCCTCCTCCGGTGCATCCTTGAGGTGGAACTGTGCCCTGATGAAATTACCACAAAGTCATTGGCAATGAAACATGTCGGCCGTTCAGGTTAAAATGGTCTAAACATGACATTGTTGTTTTAAATGAGTACGGACACAATGAAAATTAAAGACCGGTGTTATGTGTTTCTGTAACTCAATTTTAACCTTACAGGAGTAGCCCAATTGGCCTCCTGTATGTAACGAGTTCTTCAGTTTTTGGATTAATATCACTTTAATTTTGACACATTGCTTCTCTTCAGCTACACATAATTGGGAGTCAGGTTTTTTTCCCTTTTTGTGTCAGGAAAGTGCCTATGATGACACAGTGAGCTAACTGGTGAGTACCTACCAGCAGCTCCGCCAGTGTTGCTTACGTGAGGCACTTCCTTGACTCGCCTCACTTTTTTAAAATTTTTTTTTTTTTAAGACCTGTCCATTGGTCCAAGTTTTGTGGGTAACTGAACTGCTTTGATTGGGTTTTTTACAAAAAAGACAACTATCGAGGGTATATGACTAGATAGCAAACCATGTCCCATCCAGAAAGAAATGGTGCAACTCTCCCTCACAGTTTGGACTTATATGTGTAATATGTAACCAGGTTTTTGTATGTTGACATCATTGAATGGATGGCGCCCTGGTTTATTTTCCCTCTTGAGCTCCCTTTTATAGAATATGAGCAGCTTCACAGCTGCTGCAATTTAATTTTGGTCATCCTCTAAGCTGGGAAAGTATGACTTCTCCCATTATTAAACCGTGCCACCAGGCCCTGTGACTGTACATTTTTAAGAAAGATGCTGGAATCTATAAGATACTTGGAAGTTGAATCATGTGAGAGGGAATATCAAGATGCACTTTGAAAACTCATCTCTGGCTGCTAGGTGAGCTCTTTACCAACATTGAGAATATAGCTTGTGTCCCTAATGGGATGGTTCGTCTTGTGCTTAAGGTTGCGCTTCATAACGTATCCAGAGTGGTGCGCACCCTACCATGCTGTGGGGGGGCTTGAGTGCCCCTAATTCCAGAGGTCCTTAGCCAGAGTCCCTGTCTTAAAACTGTTTGATCTGCAGGTTCAGTTGACTTTGTGCTTTGGTAACAGCCCTGGTTCTCCTTAGAGACTTATTCTTTCCCATGTCAGCTGTGACCCTTGCTGGAAACAGACATTTGTTTAAGACTTGAGGACTGCACCGTTGAGAAGACTTGATGGGTCATTAGGCTGTGATTCTTGTTCCTTACTTTCTCTCTGGTTGTTGAGCAGTTCTGTGTCTGTCGTTGTTGTGAGAAGTTGACCTGATATATGCTGTCCACTAATTATAGTGGGCACCCTGTATCAGTCCAAACAACCCCTTATGGTGAATAGGTTAAAGACCGCCTTTATTGAAAATTATCCTAGTGGTAGCTATGGAGAGCAGCCTTCAGGCTAAGTCTTGAAGGAATGTTAAGCAGCTTGTTTTACCAGTCTATAATCTCTTGAATGACCAAATGAAAGGACAACCACACCAGGTATATATTCAAAATATAAGTTATTTAAGATAAAACACACCCCTCTAGTCTCTGAGACTGGAGTTCGAAGTACTTAATTTACAAGTCACTTATCAACAGTAATAGCACAAATACACGTTTTGGGCACTAGGGGCGTACCAAACGATATAGCAAAAAAGTGGTATAAGAACCACGACTGAACTAGACACAAGGCCTAGAGCCTGTAGAATCGCTGGGACCCCAAGGAACCACCCAAGGTAGTGACACAGGGGACTCACGGGGGCCATGTGCTGTGTGTAAATACAACCGCGGGTTCCCGTTAGCTTCTATGGGCAATGTCGCGGTTGGAAATTTAAAGATTAGGGACACTTAAAAATGAGTCAGGACCAAACCCTTTTGGACTTGGGAAGTTATAGGGCTAGCACCCACAGGAGCACCGGAGTACTCGTGTTACCTCACCCAGGGAAGCCGGGTTCATAGGTGTCTTTTGATGTTGGGTCGCGTCGTCGATTTCAGTGGAAGCTGGCGAAGAAGTGCTGCTGCCGTGAAGAGAAGTGTCCAAAGCGATCCAAGCCTGGATCTAGGATTGAAGGAACCTGAAAGCAGAGGGGACAGAGTCTGGGTCACTTACCAGTGACCAAGGGCAGGATGGACCAATGCCCACAGATGTCGGGTGCTTCAGGTGAGTTGAAGGGTGCCTTGACTCTTCAGCCACGAGGTCCAGGAGGTGCCGATGACGACCAGGAGCTGAATTAGGGCTGTCCCACGAAGTCAGTTGAGTGCTGCGGTGTCGGCGACGGCAAGTCACTTGGAATCAGAGTAAGGACAGCGGTGCAGACCAGCAAGGTCTGGGGGACTAACCCAGCGAGGGTAAGTCGGGGCACGTCTGGAGCAACCAGGAAAGCCCAATCAGAAGAAGAGCTGCCTTCGCTGGGGACCCACTAGCCAACGGGCTAGCGATCGCGAAGGATCCTCGAGCGGTCGCACTTGAAACTGGCCCACGGGTCACTCGTGGAGTGGAGGCCAGCAATCTTCGGTGCAGGAGGTGCTCAAGGCTGGGGCTACTCGGAGCCCAAAGCATAACTTCGAGGAAGACCAGGAAGATGATGTTGCTACAAAAGTTCATGGTGTCCAGGGGTCACGGTTCCACGTCACCCACGATAGCCACGGACCTCAGCTTTGCTGTGAACTCAGGGTAGCCTCGGGGAAGTCTGGAAATCCACCTCTGGTGATGCAAAGACTTCGGCGTCCGGCGGGAGCTTCAGTGATGCAGACCGGTCAGTTGATTCTTTGGTGCCTGCCAAGCAGGGGAGTCGCTCCTTGACCCCGAAGGGAGATTTCTTCAGTCTTTTAAGCAAAGTAGAACATCGAAGGTCCAGGATATATATTGCAGAGTTTCGTCCAGGGTAATCTAAAGTCGCAAGGACTGGGTTCCCATATTTATACAAAGTTTGGGGGTTGGACATACTCTAGGGACCCACCTATGGGAGGTTTTGGAAAGAGGGGTGGTTACAGCCATTTCCTTTGTCCAGTTTTGCACCAGAGCAGGGGCAGGTAGCCCCTGCAACCGGTTTGAACTGGACTATGCACAGGGACACCAAGTGTTCCCCCAGTGCAGGACTTCAAAGCACCAGAGAGTGCTCCCGCCCAACCCCAATACACATCTGCCTGTCTGGGGAGGTGGTTACACCTCCCTGGGACAGGAAACCTATTGTCCAGGCCTCCCCTGCTGGAGTTTCGGTCAACAGCAGGAGGCCGTGTCTGTGGCAGAGGCATCCATTTTGTGATGCCAGGGCTGTAGAAATTCCTACCGGGTTAGACCAGTGTGAACATGTCTCTCCCTCTAGAAGGGTGGAATGGTACCCCCCCCCCCCCCCCCGAACTGGCCGGGGGGCGGGGGTAGTATTCCAAAGCGTTTGACACCAAACATGACATGCTTCCGTGCAGCCATCCCAAAGTTAGCATTTACCGCTAGGTTATAATGCACTTAAGAGTATATGGTCAGGCTGCACCACAAACAGCATCAGAGGAGGTACTCCGAACGCTGCAAAGGGGCTCTGCTCTTGCAGGGGCACCCTCTCACATAAAAACCAAGCACTCTGCCTTCAGGATTGTTAAGGCCTGCCATAGGAGTGACTTATAGGTTTTATATGTGTGTGCAATGGTAGTGATATAAGTAGCCTATACCACCGTAAGGGGTGCAAGCACCACCTTACCCAGGCTGCAGTAGCAGACCTGTGGTGCCATTTTGGAGTGCTTCCCAGAGGTGGCATAATACATGCTTCAGCCCCTGGTAGGCCTCTGAGGTACCTATGCCCTGGGTACATAGTATACCATATACTAGGGACTTATAAGGCACTCCAGAATCCAATTAGAGATGTACCTAATGCACATGGAAACCTTTTTAGAGAGGAAGCAGCTAGGCTGGGGTCCTGATTAACAGTGTCCCAGTTCAAGTAAGTCATAAACCAGCAAAACACCAGGCAAAAAGTGGGGGCAACCATATAGTCAAATTCCACCTTCCTGCAGTCGTCTCGTTTGAAAATACTTTAAACTGCAGCATTTGGTGACGGGGTTCTTAGCTGCTGCGTGACATGTTTACGAATTGTTTTTTTTTGTTGTAATATACTTTATTTAGAGACTATCAAATCCAATGCAATGAAAATTTACATAGAGACCTCATTTTCCTCTTACCATGGACACAGCATAAAACATGTTTACGAATTGTTTGTATTATGTATAGCACTCTTTCGTGTGAAACGCATTACAGGCCTTGATGCACGTTAATGTAGTCCGCGTACGTGCATTTAAAGGCGTATTTTGTGTTGGGTCATTTAGCAAACGTGCATTATACATACCACCATTTTCTTTATTTTGTGCAAGCTGAAGGAATGTTTTGTGTGCAAAATGGCCCCATCCTGTTATTTCAGTTAAAGGGGAGATTTTTTGTTTATTTGGTGGATATTAGAAGTGTCTGCCGCTGAGTTCTGCAGGATGACATCCTAACAGGTTTCAGCTTGTGTGGCTGGTGGGGTGCGAAGGCACAAATTAATATTTCTGCAGATGAAATCATAACTTCCAGCTTGATTTTTGCCAAACGGGGCTTCAAACTTGTAAGCAAGCCCCTGAGGTACAGCAAGCAATGTAAGCAATGAAAGACACAAAACGCTCCTTAATTTGTAAGGGACAGAGAGAAACCAGTTGCTGCGAGGAATGCTATCATTCTGGGCACCAAATTGAAGTCCTAGTCTGCAGGCATGTGGGTGTATTATGTGGCATAGAAGAAATGTATACAGTCATAGTATAAAGCTGTTGCGTAACTAGAGTGTCTTAGACTAATTGGTTAGGCACGTGTGGCCAGCAATGTTTATGGTGGCTCTAATAATATTTCTAATTGCCCAAGTGTTGATTATTTTCATGGAAATTCCTAAATGGTTTGCAGAAGAGCAGCAGATAATAAATGCTAATCCTCATAAAATACTAAAGTTTGTGTGTGCACTGTTTCAGAGTAAGGTCCTCTTATCTTTCCCCTCTATGTGGAAAAGCTTCTCTGACACTTTTTCTCTGATTCTAAGCGCTGCATCACTCCTTTAAGCACAGCCGAGAGGTTGGAGTGGTTTTCTTTGCAGATGTGGTATTTTTCTTTGGGGGGTGGTGGGGATGGGGGGTGAGGGGTGTCAAGGAAATCTATCCGAATAGGACCCCATAAAAAGTTATCACGCTTTATAAAATCATGGAGTTGGGGGACACCTCCTCTGTGGCCATGTTCCAGTCTTAAAAGGCAATCATGATGCTGTGTTTCTGAAGGCCAAAAAAAAACTAGATGATGGAATGAATGTAGAGCAAATGAGACATTCACCCCCGCCAATAGATCTGGGTTAAATCCAGCAATCGTTTGCTCACCATGCCGCCCCAGTTTAGACCCAGCCATATGCAAATCAGTCTTGACCCTGTGCCTCATGGGAACAGTCCAGCCTGAACTGCAGTTCGGGTTACTCATTTTCCCCTTACTTCGACGGACAGAATGATTTCTCAGTCACACGCACATACACACATCATACGCTGGTGGGGCCCATAACACCAACATTCATTCTCTCAATCTATCCGTGCCTACAAAGGGACATCAATTCCGAACCACAACTGTTTCCTTGATAGAGGAAAACCCCTTCTCCTGAATCACCCTAACAATTCCTCCATCAATAGGTCGATCAAATCATTTAGTTGTTATTTAGTTCAATGATACTTTAACTCTCAAACTAATCAATAAACATTTCAATGAAATAATCACCCGACACAGTAATTCAAATAATGATTTTCTTTTATCTAACTTAAATGCAGGTTAAATCCTAATAATGCAATATCCTCTTTTGTCATATTTACCTTGTAGTAACCACAAAGGCAGTGGTTAGTGGTTAAGTCCTTTATTTCTTTAAGATGATAAGTACACATCCATAGAGTAACCTCCAGCTTCATCAACTGGCAGCATTCACAGAGTCTCTCAGTGATGTCATTCTAATGACATCACTGAGTTCTACAGCATTGAATAGAAACTCCACACATCTCCCCCCTTACAAAGAGTTTACAATAAAATGATCCAAAAACAACAACTAAACAGGTTAATATTCTTAGTGATAACAAAACATTCCTAAATCACAAGAGATACAAAAATATAATCATTCAAAAGAATTTGGAACATCAATCTTGCACAAGTTTCCCATACTCCATATTTTTCCATCAGCAAGAGTTACCACATAATTCATTACCTTTACCACTTTTTGAGGTTTGGAAAACTTACTTTCCCCTTTTCTAACCAAACCCATTCTTTTAGTGATCACCCAGTCACCAACTGCAATTTTTATATCCTTCACTCCTTTTCTCTTGTTGTAATCATCTTTATTTCTTTCTTGAGATTCTCTAACTCTTTCTGCAATTCTCTCTCGATCTACCCACACCTGATTTTTCTTTTGTAACCATACAGGGGACTCTTTCGTTGCTGGTTCTCTCCCTTTTAAAGCCACAAAAGGGGATACACCTGTGACAGAGTGCGGAGTTACTCTGTGTGCCCACACCATTTTATTTAACTCTTCTCTCCATCTCAATCCATTACTTAATGACAATTGAATATTGTCCATTATAATGCGATTAACTCGCTCAACCAATCCGTTGGCTTGAGGCCTGAATACCGCCACCCTTTCATGCCTGATACCAAGATTTGAAAGAAACCTTGCCATCATCGTGGAAACAAGTTGCACTCCATTATCCGTAACTAAGCATTTAGGTATTCCCTCTTCCAAAAATGCATTCTTTAAAAAATCAATAACCACCTCAGATGTAATGTGTTCTACAGGCTTTATCATAAACCACTTGCTATGGTAATCAACTAGAACTATTAAGAATCTACTTCTCATACCCAGCCTGTTAATAGGACCCAAAAAATCCATTGCCACTTTCTCCCATGGCCGATCAGGAACATCAAGGGATCCCAGAGGAGGTTGACTAATTACTCTGCATTTGTCGCTATTGCAACATGGCTGACATTCTTTTACCATTGCTTCCACATCTGTCCATTTCAGGCCACCAAAAACTCTGCCTTAACCTTCTTTTACACATACTTCTCCCTAAGTGTCCTTCGTGTACCAATTTCAGTAACTTTCCTCTCAACATTTTAGGAGGAACCACTCGGTTGCACCTCAAAACCCTGTTCTTTTGAATTCTTAACTGGTCCTTAACTTTTAAATACTTTTTCAACTCTTCATTTAGATTAACTTCACTATTCCAACCATCACGTATAACCTTTTTAAGCATCATGTATTCCTCCTCCTTGTCTAAAGCTTCATTCCATTCTTCCTGTTTCAATGCCAAAGTCAAATCATTAACGTCGCACATAGATTCTACTTCATATACCAAGAAAGCATCTTCCTCCTGTCCCTCAACTGGCATACGCGACAAACAATCAGCAACAATATTTTTTCTCCCTCTTACAAACTCAATAGAGAAATTGTAATCCAAAATAGATAAAAGCCACCGGGATATCCTTTGAGTCACACCACCTTCAAGCCCTTTTCCACCTTTAAATATGTGTACCAATGGTTTGTGATCTGTTTTAAGAACAAATGGCAAACCCCACAAATAAAATTTAAAATGGTTTATTGCCCAACAACAACCCAATGCTTCCTTCTCAATGGCAGAGTAAGATTTCTCTGCTCCCTGCAAACGTCTAGATGCAAACCCAATCACACTCTCACCCTCCATCGATTTTTGAGTTAATACAGCACCCAATCCTATATTGCTTGCATCAGTCGTCAAAATTGTTTTCTTAGTCACATCAAAATGGGCTAGAGTAGGAGCACTAACCAATGACGATTTAATCTTTTCAAACGCTACTTCACATGAAACATTCCAATCAAATGTTTCTCCTTTTTTTAACAACATCCTCATAGGTTCGACAATCTCTGAGAACCCTGATATAAATTTTGAGCAATACTCAGCTAACCCAAGGAATGATTTCAATAAATCCTTATCAGTTGGTTGTGGAGCATCTACAATTGCCTTTATTATGCTTTTCTTAGGTCTAATTCCCTCAGCAGATATCTCATGCCCCAAATAGTCCACTTTTTCTTTTCTTATCTGACCTTTTTCTTTCTTGATGGTCAACCCATGACTAGCAATCTTTTTCAAAACATCATTTAACAATTCATCATGGTCCCTAAAAGATCTCCCCACAACCATGATGTCATCCTGAAAGCACAACACACCATCCATCCCCTTGAAAATATCTTGCATGATTCTTTGGAACACCGCAGAGGCTGAGGCTAAACCGAAAGGCATACGTCGATAGCGGAACGCCCCCAGCGGTGTAACAAAAGAGGTTAAAGCTCGTGACTCAGGATGCAGATTTATCTGGTGGTAGGCAGCTGACATGTCTAAGACACTAAATACCTTTCCACCCCCCATCACACTTAGCATTTCTGTTATATTTGGCAATGGTTGTCGATCCACCCATATATTTTGATTCAAATCTCTCAAATCAATACACAGCCGAATTTTGTTTCCATCCTTCGGTGCGACAACAATCGGAGAAAGCCACTCCGATGACTCAATAGGTTCAATAATTTTACATTCCAAGAGTTTATCAAGTTCCTTCTGTAAGGGTTCCCTCATTAGTAAAGGTATGGACCTGACTTTATGCACCACTGGGCGGGCATTTTTCTTCAAAATAATCCGGTGACTAAAATTTTTGACCATGCCCAAATCATCAGTAAAAACTTGTGGAAATGACAACATTAATTTTCTCCCCCACTCAGAATTACCATCGGAAACAGGCAAGCTACATTCATGAGCAGGTTCAACTATCATGACTGGTTCCTTGGCATTGGGATCCAGAATTATATTGAGATCTTTTTGGTGTCGCCACCCTAAAAGATTCGACCCGTCTTCAGTTATGTATATCCTACCATGAACGCTGTTACCTTTGAAAAAGATATCCATCCACAACATCCCTATGATGTTTATTCTCTTTCCACCATACCCCACAGCACTTCTATCCGAATTTTGTAATTCAGCCAAATTTTTCTTTAACTCATTTAAGTAAACTTCCCTTGAAATTAGTGTAAACAAACTACCTGAGTCTGCTAACACTTAGACTTCCGTCTTTTCTAAAATAATGTCACAATGGGGTTTTTCTAATTTTTCAGTACTTTCCATTTTTATGTTATTATTACTAACCACACTAATACTTTCTTTACGTTCTGATACATCACATTCATCAACGGAAAGCATTAATTCCTCTCTTACTTCCCCCAAATTTTCCACCATTTTCACACTGGAAGTTTGACCTCTAGTCCTACACATTTTCGCTAAATGACCTTTTCTTCCACACAACCTACACGTTACGCTCCTAGCACCACATGCTAGGCTAGACGCAATGTGTCCAGGACACCCACACCTGTAACATGTAATTCTTTTTCTAAAAGTTCCACTCGCTGCATTAGAGGTATTGAGCATATTAGTATTTTTTTCATTTTTAAAATTAGATGAATGAGAATGTGAAACTTCTGGTTTAGTCACTTTTTTTTCAGACCTACTTCTTCCACATCAAGATTAACTACTTCCTTTTCTGAAGATTTCATATTTAATTTCCCAATGTCAATTTCTTTCATCCACACATCAGTGTGTTCTAAGCTTCTAGCAATCTGTACCGCTTCATCTAAGGTAGGATCTAGCGATAGAAGTCTTTCTTTTATTTTTCTATTGTTGGTGCATCTCACAATCTGGTCGCGAATCAAAGATTCTGTCAGCATTTGAAATTCGCATGTTACAGCTAGTCCGCGTAATGATGCCACATAAGTCATTATATCCTCATCATGTGCTTGCACACGACAAAAGAATTTGTTTAATGCTAATCCATTGTGCTTTGCACGCGTGGGTTCGAATCCCATCCTCATCGCCATGAAAATGTAGTAACCACAAAGGCAGTGGTTAGTGGTTAAGTCCTTTATTTCTTTAAGATGATAAGTACTCATCCATAGAGTAACCTCCAGCTTCATCAACTGGCAGCATTCACAGAGTCTCTCAGTGATGTCATTCTAATGACATCACTGAGTTCTACAGCATTGAATAGAAACTCCACACACCTATTCTGGCTAATTGTCGTTTTCTAAGTCAGAACTGGTCCTCAGCAAATTCGTCAGAGTTCTCGTTTATCATATAAAGTCACCGTCCTCTCCGGCAGCATAAGGATCTCTGATCATCGATTTTCCGTCAGTAGCTTCTGAATAAATGGCGTGACATATTCCCTCTCTAGTCTACTAATATTTATACTAAAATTTACATATCAAAGTTACATTTTCTCATTTCCCAGGAATACGATTGGCTGATTTCAAATACATCTCAGTACATTAGGAAACATTTTCAAATTTTCCCATGCGGAAGAAGTCTCAAAGCAAATGTATGGGAAAGAATAATCCGTGGTTCTAAATGTATCAGTTTGTTGAAACCAGGTCGGGTTCGACAGTTCATATTCCCAATTGTAACATTTTCTTCACGTTCAGGGGCATTGGCACCTCGCCCAGGGTAGTCTTCATGGGCATGGTCTGACAGGTCACCCAAGGGACACGAACGTAGTCAGTGCAGGCGCCTTTCTCCATTGTTCAAATGGTGATGTAATGTACTTTAGTTAGGTTTCAGTCGGCGGCCATCTTTTGGTAGGCCAGAATGGTCAACTTTAAGCAAAGAAACACAAAATCGTAATTAATACATAGAAATGATTAAAACAGTTTTATTCCCTTGCTAATACCCTTATGTGTATGCATTTATCTAGCAATATGCAACATTCAAAGCCGTTAATGCTGGTTTATTAAAGCGCAAATCACAATAACATTACTCAAGCAACATTTATCGTTTTTAATATGCATACAAACTTAGTTCACCTATTATTTTAGCCATGCAAATGCATTCCCACGTGTATTCTTTCTGTTAATAAGGTTGGTTTAGTTCTTTCACATCAATTATTAATTATTATAATTAATCGTTAATCATTTTAATATAAACATATATAAATGGATTGGGTATATAAAAAGAAAATATTTTACCCGCTCCATCAATTCCCCCCTTTGGTGATTTTATCACCACAAATAAAACCCTCAAAAAAATCAATTTATTTTCCCCTTTTATGGAAATTCGAAATGTTTTCTTGCTCAATTAAAATTCTGTTTCTCCTTCATCTTCTCTTTTCGTTTTGTCATACATACACTCCTTCCATTCTTCCAATTCTATTTAGTTAAAATCTCTTTTCTGTTTCTTTTCCTTTTTGATAATTTCTCGTCTAACTTTCTTTTTATTTCTTCTATGTCTGCAACACATACATCCTAATCTAAGTTTTAATAATATGAAAATCACACCCGTTAATGGAAATAATATTTTCCCTAATATTGTACAACCTAATTTACCTAAGAAAGTTTTAAAAGCAGCCATCTTATTACTAATTCTAGTCCAGATACTTTCAACCTCCAGTGGTTTTATTTCATCATGCAGTTCTGTAATATTTTTAATATATACTTTTAGACCTTTGCTTTCATCAGGAATGTAAGTGCAACAATGTTGAACTTTCAGCATTCCACAGACTCCACCTTCTTTTGCCAATAGGATATCAAGGGCAAGTCGATTTTGCATAATCATAGCACGCATGGCAACCATCTCAGTGTTCACCAAAAGAAATCCTCCAGCGGTGCTTGTTGACAAGCGATCCACTATGGCTGACAATTTTCGAATATTATTTGCATTCAAAGATATTCCCACTGCTGGTATCAAGCCTCCAAAAATATCACCTACAATTTCTAACCAAGTTTCTCTTCTACTACGCATAAGTAGGTTATGTGGTCCACTATTTTCTACTCTATCCATGTGAAAGATTTTTGGATAGACCAGGCCAACATAACATGTGCCATACCAATGGTCTGGCAACCTGTAATAAGCCTTGTTCCCACAAATATAATACAGTCCAGGAAAAACTGGATCTTCTCCTCCTCTAAATCCCCATCCAGATGCAATAAAATATGTATCATGACACTCACTTGTCCCTATATAATAATAATCATATTGGGATCTTTCCCTTATAATGCATAATTTGCCTTTCTGTGGTGAATCTATAGCTATTGTTGGTCTAGCATCACCCTTTGTCTCCTTTTTCCCATCTATTTCCTAAATGTTTTCTCCCTCCTTATGTCCTTCTGCATTTTTATGTATTTTCAATCTCCTTTCTTCTGCCATATCTAAAAAGAAATTTCTCTTCTGCCTTCAAACTGCAAGTTAAATTGTTTCTAAAAATATATTCTAAAGTTAGTTCTTTAGTCTCTATAAAAATCTCACCTAGTACATTAGCAGTTTTAGCTGGATTCAATTCATTATTCATGGGCAATTGTCCAAGAATGTTATCTATATTAGACAGATTATATTCTAATTTCCCTACTTGATAAAATATACTGGTTAAAACGCTACATGTTATTCCATAAGTTGCTGGAAGGTGATGGTAAGTCACTCCTTCTGAAACAGAGGCAGGTAATTGCATACATACGTAGCAATCCCTTACGTCCATTGTTCTTACATATTCATACAATAATTTTGAAAAAACATTGCTAGAAAAATCAGTTATAGACCTATCTTTGTGCATATGCTCAGTGCTTGTTTTAAATGGAACTACCTTTTGTGAACTCTTCACTATGTTAATCATATTCTCGGTATGCCCTTCTAGTGTATCTAAAGTTACTTTCAAAGAGATCAAAAGAGCGAGTACGCTCCAAAGAAGCATTAATAGTCCTGTACAACAACAACATGCCTTGCACCATCTTCTCATAAAGGTACATCTACTCTTGTTATCATCTATGTTAGCCGTCTTGTTAAAATTAACCGTGTCTTTTGACTTAGCCTCTTCTACTCCGCCTATTTTCCCTGCAAGAGCTAGACCCTTATCAGATTATCAAAAAATTCTTTAGTTTCTTATTCACTCCTTTATATTTTCTACAAGGACCTTCTTGAAATCACTCAGCTTGGCCTCTCATCGTTTTTCACCTCCTTCTCATCATCCACATACAGAATTTCCTGATCTTCCGCTTCTTCTCTGATATCGGATAGGATAACTCTCAGGATTTCCGCTGTTTCTTCTTCCTTCACCACTTTCAGTAAAGTCTCCTCTGGATTTCCTTGACTATCTACCTCTTCTCCTTGTTCAGGCAGTGCCACGTACGTCCATTCAGGTGACTTATACTTCTGGTTTGGTTTTTTCGATCTTTTATTTCCTTCAGACACTTCTGTCTCTCCCTCTTTTTCTCTGTGCTGACTTGTTACTTCATTCACTTGTTCAGCTTCTGAGGGTTTGACTTGTGTCAATCGATATCTCAGTCTCTTTATTTTGTTAGGCCAAAGATCTCCTTTAGCATTCCTTCTTGTTTTGCCGTCTTTACTGTTTCTTTCCTCGATCCAAGTTCTTTTCCTTAGAATTCGACCATCTGGTTCACTGACCTCAAATTCTGTCTCATTTGATTTTTCTTTTCCACCAGCTACTTTTTCCACCTCTTGAGTCGGCCCTACTTCTGTCCCTCCTCGGATCTCCGAAACGCAATCTTTCTGTTTGCTGATTGTCCCTTCACCTAACTCAGTGTTGGTTGTCCCTACACCTCCTCGGGGGTCTTCCGCAGCAATCTGTCCCTCTCTCTCTATTTCGGTCCCTTCTTCTCTTTCAAGAATCTTCTCAGGTGGAACTTCTTCTACTCTTTCGTCTGGTGTAAATGTTACTTCTGACTGGACATTCTTTTCTTTTCTCTTCTTCTTTCTGTGCTTGCCACTGGCGTTTTGCTCGTCTCCAGAATCTGTAATCTCTTCCTCAGAATTTCTTCTCTTGGAGTCGGAACTAGTCTTGGCTCCTTTTCCCCCCTTTCAGGATTTTCTTTTGACTTCGCCTTCTCATTGCCTGAATCATCACTCGATTCTGAATCATCGAAATATTCTTTTCCAATGCTATCTGCTGGATTTGGAACTCTCAAAGTGTGACTTGCATGTATCCAATTTTTCAGTCCAGCACACTTCACAGCAGTTGTTGTGGTCAGGATAACTTGCCTTGGCCTTCCCCACCTTGGAACCAAGCAATTCCTTCTTCTGTGGACTTTTATTCTCACCCAGTCACCTGGGCTCAGGTCATGGGCTGGTTTTCTCTCAAGGGTGGTTGCGTCCGCTCCATCCTGGTGAAACACAGAATGGACTGCGTCAGCCAGGCCTTTACAGTAATCCAAAATCATGTCATCAGTTATTGTCATCAATTTGTTGACTGGAACAAATACGTGTCTCATGGCTCGTCCCATGATAATTTCATGGGGACTCAAACCTGTAGTTCTGTCTGGAGTAGATCTGATTGTCATCAAGACAAGAGGCAAGACATCAGGCCATTTCATCCCTGTGGCTAAACACATTTTCCCTATTCTGTTTTTGATCGTACCATTCATTTGCTCAACCACACCAGAAGCCTCTGGTCGATGGGCACAATGCAGTGTTTGTTGTACACCCAACGCTTCACAAATCAATGCCATGATCTCATTGTAAAAGTGTATTCCTCTGTCTGATTCTATGGTCACTGGGAACCCGTATCTTGGGATGAATTCCCTCAACAAGAGCTTGGCCACTGTGATTCCATCATTTCTTCTGGTTGGGTATGCCTCCACCCACCTTGAGAATAGACAAACTACCACCAGAACATACCTCAACTTGTTATAAGGGGGCATTTCAATGAAATCTATTTGCATTCTGGTGAAGGGTCCTCCCTCTAGGCCTATTGTACCTAGGCTCACCACTGTTCTCCTTCCAGGATTGTACTGCTGACATATAAGGCATCTTTGATAGAGACTCTCTGCTATCAACCTGAATTTTGCATTGTACCAGGTCTGCTTAAAAGCCCTTATCATGGCATCTCTTCCCAGATGTCCTTGGCCATGATACATCCGTGCCATGGTTGACATCCTGCTATCGGGCATTACTGGTCTTCCATCCCGATAGACCCACACATGATCTTTTTCCCTTGGTGCACAACCTGCTTTTACCCACTGCTTCATTCCTGCAACTGCCTCACTTCTTCCCATGTTCCCACAACATTAGTAAACATTATGGAGCAAGAAAACATTTCCTTCTCCTTGGCCCTATTGATTGAATACTGATTTCGGGCACAGTACTGAGCCATGTCATTGGCATAGCGATTTCCCCGTAGTGATATAATCACTACCTTGACAATGAGCAGCACGTTTTACCACTGACAGTTCCTTTGGCAACTGTATTGCTTCAAGCAATGTTCCCACCACTTCTGCATTCTTTATAGGAGTTCCATTTGAGGTCAGGAAACCTCTCTGCAGCCAAAATTGGCCAAAATCATGGAGAACTCCAAAGCCGTTCTGGCTGTCTGTTATCACAGTCACTCTCACATTCTTCCCAATTTTGCATGCCCTTGTCAATGCCACTAGTTCTGCTACTTTAGCGGATTTAACTCCTTTCAAGTGTGATGCTTCTATGACTGCAGCAACTGTGCATATAGCATAGGCCGCACTCAACAATCATTCATCTGTTCTCAAACATGATCCATCCACAAACAACACATAATCACTTTCTGGCAATGGTAAATCTTTTATGTCTGGTCGAGGTTTTGTGCAAAAGTCAAGCACATCCAAGCAATCATGATCAACATCATCTCTTACCTCCACTCTCTCTGCATCAGGCAAAAGTGTAGCTGGATTCACATTCACACATCTTTCCAGACTCCACATTGGTTGCACCTAGAATGACCTTCTCATACTTAGTCAGCCGACTATGTGACATGAACTGTGTTCGGCTCCTCGTTAAAAGGATCGCCACATTATGAGGTACAAACACTCTTACTGGATACCACATCACGATTCCCTCACTCTGCTCTAGGCTTCGGCATGTAGCAGCTACTGCTTTCAGACATCCAGGCAAACCTACCGCCACTGGATCTAACATTGACGAAAAATATGCAACTGGTCTCCTTTGTCTTCCGTGTTTCTGTATTAACACAGAGTGCACATCCATTTCTCTCACTGCAGTATAATTCAAATTCTTTCTCGTAGTTTGGCATTCCCAGCGCTGGGGCTTCGCAAAGGTTGTTTTTTAACTGTCTGAATGCTGCCAATTCTTCTTTGTTCAATTCAAGGGGGTCTTTAACCTCACTTTTCGTCAATTTTACCAATGGTTTGGCAATCAGGGAAAAGTTACTTATCCACTGACGACAGTAACCAACCATCCCTAGGAACATACTCCCCTCCCTTTGGGTCATTGGAGCTCTCATTCCTCTAATAATTCTGATCCTGTCTATGGTTACTTTTCTCAGCCCTTTTTCAATGGTATGCCACAAATATTGTACTTCTTTTTTACAGACTTGCAATTTTGTCGGAGATACCTTTAGTCCTCCATCTGCCAAATGATTCAGCAAAGCTATTGTGTCCGTTTCACAAGCTTCGCGTGTTTTTGACGCCACCAATAGGTCGTCAATATATTGAACCAAAACTGAATTTACAGGCATGGTTAGGCTTTCCAGAGATTTCTATAGCAACTGATTGAAAATTGAGGGGCTCTCTGTGTACCCCTGTGGGATTCGGCACCATGCCAAAATACGCTCTCCAAACCGAAATGCAAAAATCAGCTGGCTGTCATGATGCAACGGAATGGAAAAGAAAACATGACACAAATCAATTACTGTGTACCATTCTGCATCATGGGGAATCTGATACAAAATCACTGATGGATTTGGAACAATAGGACAACATGACACAATGATTTTGTTAATCCTTCTCAAATCTTGCACAATCCTGAACTTCCTATTGGGCTTTTTCAGTACCATTATAGGTGAGTTACATGGACTGCTCATTATTTCTCTCAACACTCCTTGTTGAATCATTTTCTCAATTAAAGGTGTCACCCCTTCAATAATTTCAGGTGTCAGTCTATATTGGGGAATGTTTTACTGTAATCTTTACTGGATCTATATTTCTCATAAGGCCTACATCTTCTCCAGTAAAATCCCAGACTCCTGCCTTCACTGACTGCTTCAATTCTTTGGGTAACTCATCTGGGTTAAATACTGCATAAGTTTCTGTAATTCCATTTTCTTGATTAGCTATTGTAATCTTACACAGTACATCCTCATCTGGTGTCTCAAATGCTATTCCATCTAGAGTACAGAATATGGTGCAATTCATTTTGCACAGAAGGTCCCTTCCTAACAGATTCACAGGACTAGTATCGCACACCACGAATCGGTGCATGTCTATGAATTTCCCTATTTGAACCTTTACCGGTTTGGTAAGGTAGGTCCTTATCTGGGTGTTTGACACACCAACTACTTGGATTGTTTCATCCGAGAGAGGAAGATTTTTCACATCTGCTGACCTGACAGTAGATCGCGTAGCTCCAGTGTCTACTAGAAAAGAATGTTTTAATCATTAACTTTCCAATCCACAAATGGTCCTGTCTGATCTATTTTTAGAGTTGCGCCAAGTACGCACCCTTCTTCCTCTCTTCGGCACAGTCAACAAGTCTCCTCTGACTCACTCTCGTCATTTCGCAGCCAATATTGTGACACAGCGCTCGCGCGTTGCGGTTTGTTTACCTGTTCTTCATTGTAGAATCCCGCTTCTTTGCTATATCTTTGGGTGTTCCTGCTTTGCGATAATGGCGGTTTTGGCACCTGATTCTGTGGATTAACAGCCTTCTGCTGTTGCTGCGGTGGGCCACTCACCTCACACTGCACCTGTGGATTCAATGATGGATTTTCATTATTAGTACTTTAGTACTTGGTGGATATTTACACTCTGATTTCCAATGCTCTAACCTTCCGCAATTGTGGCATGGAAACTTCTTTTTAGCTTCTTCTATATTACCCTTTCCTTTTCCTGGGCCAAATCTCGGTTTATTGCCTGGGTTATTGGCTTGTTCAACCAGCTGAGCTTCCTGTCTCTCTGCGACTTTCACTTGAGCCCACATTGCCTTTTCGTTTAGTTTTCGCTGCTTTGCCTCAATCTCATCACTAAAGTATTTAGCATGCCTTAGGATCTCATCTATTTTCTTGCTTTGCCAGTCTACTGTATGCTGCTTTATCATTTCCCCAATTTCGGGACGCAAACCATACACAAATCTGTACACAAAATGACTTGGATCCTTTTCTCTCAGATTGTCATCTCCACTAAACTGTTTGAAAGCTAATATTAGCCTTTCATAGTAAGCATGAACTGATTCTTTCGCTTCTTGATGTGTTCGATCTATTTTAACCCAGTCTGTTTCTTTGGGAGGCACTTTGTTTTTCAAAAACACCATAACTTGTTCATATTTCTTCATTACCTCAGGGTCTGGTGCTCCTGTTTTGGGATCTCTAGGGTACTCTTTAGTTGGCCAATCTATGACTATTTTGCATTCTGCCCATAAGTCTGCTGGCACTATTATGTCAAATAGGCTATTTAGATCAATCCACAGTACCTTCGACAACTTAACAAATCTGTCTACCTGTCTGTACCACTCGACTGGCTTTTCTCGCAAACGAGGGAAGTCATTTGTAAATGACAAAATGTCCTTTCTTGTCCATGGGACATGCACATATCCCCCTCCTGGAATCTCTCTCATGGGAAATTCTGTCACTACCTTTACCTTTTCCTTTTCTCTCACAGGAAATGCTGGAAAAGTTCTGTCTGAGGTATCATCCCGTTTCCTATACCACCTGCTTTTCCATTTGTCCACATCTCCCCATTTCCTCAACACTGTGATCATGTCCTTAATCTGCCCTATTCGTCCTGCAGTGTTCAGATTTTCAATATCCTTTTCCGTGAAATCCACTCGGTAATGCTTCTGTAAAGCTTTTACCTTGTCCATGTCAATTCCCATTTCACTTGGTATTTCTGCTAGTCTGTCATGTAAATTCTTGGCTCTCCAAGTGATACTTTTACACAGGAATAACAATTCCTCATCCTGGTAATTTTTCAGCTTTTCTGTGGCAATTGTCCCAACTATTAATTCTTCTAACACCATGCATAATTTTGCCACATCAATGGTTTGGGATTCCTTCTTTTCACCTTGCAAGCCCTTCAGCCATTCGCTCAATTCGTCTGTAGTTCTACCCACTGACTTTTCTACATTCCCTGGTTCTGTCAGTCTCTGTGGTTCTAATATTGGTCCCCCTACCATTCTGCTTCTTTCTACAGTATCAGGATTATAAAATGGGTTATTTGACACATGTAGTTCACCTTCACTCATGGTGTGTCTCCAAGGATTCTCTTTTGCTCTCATCAGGGGCTGTTCCGCTTGTCTATTGTTCACATACGGAACTGTTAGACCATGCTCACTATCTTTCTGCTTCTCAAAAATGGGCATAACTGCTTCTAGATTTTTAGTCAATTCTCTTATTTTCTCTGTCAGTTCTAACGTGGTTTTCGCTAGTTCCCTCGAATTTTCACTCTCTACCTTATTTTCCATCTCTCGTTCCCTAAGAGAATTCCTTCTCTTTACCTCTGGAGTCGTAACTTCTGTCTTAATGATTCGCAGAGTTTCCCTCACTGGTGTACCTGCGGTTGGAGTTTCTGATTCCTGCCTGTACGGGGGTGGACTTTCGTAAAACATATCATCTAGGACATCATCTTCTATTTCATTTGCTCCATACCTTCTGGGTTCTACATTACGCTTGTTCTCTATGCATTTCCTTCCCTCACTTTCCCCTGCAGTTCTTACGGGAAACAGTCCTTCAGTCATACTTGCGTCTCGCCACCTTCTCATTCGATCACATTGAGTTTCAGGATCATTTGGCCGTCCGAACATATATCTATAATCTACTGCCATTTCTCTGTTTTTCTCGCTCATGCATCTCATCTTCCCACTCTGTCAAAGCCTCGAATTGCGTAGGTCTAGGTCGAGTATCTAAGCTCATCATCCCCTCCCGTAAATTACTTCATATTGCCAAATTAAAGGAACCATTTTCTGGAAACGCTAAAACTCCGTCGTCCTTTGTATACTTCGCCCAATTATCTAACCAAATGAAAGTATGGTACCTATATTTCGCAACCATGAAGGATGCGGGTGTTTTCGTCGGCGGAAGTAACTGTTCTTCCCTAGTCACCATCTCTTTGTCTTTCACAAACCATCCTTTTATTTTACTAAACAAGGATTTCTTCTTTTTCTCGGGTGAATGATAATACATCCTCTTTTCTCTCGTAAACCCTTTAGTCTTTTCTGCAACTGTACGATCTTTAGTCCAATAGCAACGCGACTCTCACTCACGCACCAATCCTGGCGCGTCTACGTCACTGTCACAATCTCCAATCCCTGCGCGACTCACACTAACGCACCAATCCTGGAGCGTCTACGTCACCCTCTGCTTCTCCAATCCTAGCGCGGTTTTACACTGACGTACCAATCCAGAGCGTTTTACACCTCTGACTGGCTGTCCAATCCCAGCGCGGTCTTTCTGACGTCAGCAGTCGCTGCAGCAGCTCCTGCTCCCGACTCCTGTCTTCAGTCTACCCCTCCTTTACAAAACTACTCAGTAGACTTTGTTTCAATTTTACAATACTGTTAGTTACAACATACAAACATCTCCATTGTCTGCTTCGCTAACCACAGAATAGCAAAAGACCTTTCCCACGAGAATCGCTTACCTCTGCCCTACTACAGAATCGTTACTTCCGTTGATAAAGTAGCACATCCCTCTACTTCACCCTTCTATCAAGTATCAATTAACTGTTTCTCCAGATTTAAAACACATGGTTGGAAACGCAATGCTCCTGAGAAATAAACCCAGAGTTTCGCAATTAACCCGAATGCTATTTCATTCACGCACTTTCACTCAAGAAAATGTAGTTCATTCACACAGAATCCTGTCTTTTCCGAGAACAGCGAACAGTCTGTCCTACTACAGAATTTTGACATACGTTAACAAAGCAGCGCTTACCTCTACTTTGTCCTTCTAACAAGCTCAGAGAACACCTGCTACCTTTTCAGTGATAAGCGTTATCGGTATGCCAATTGGTTTCCTGGTACCTAAGACCAAAATTTCACAGGTAACCCTATGCTATCATTCACACCTTTCTCACACAGAAAATATCACTAATGGTAACACCCGGCGATGCTACCGAATCGAACCCAGACAATGCGTCGTGCAACTTCAATAGTCACACGTTTCTCCTGTGTACCTACGGGCAACCACAATCTCGTCTTTCCCCAGAGCAGCACTTACCTCTGCTCTGTTACGGAACTGTTACCAATTCCCGACTTCCTACATCCCAGAAGCCGTACAGACAACATAAAACTCAATATGACTTCAACATATAGTGTTAGTACATATATCAATACCAATCAATAATCGATAAGCTATATACATGCCAAATCATTAAACCAAAACAATAAAAACCATCTCTAGCTACCAGAAATACTGGTGCAGTTCGGGTTATTCACTTTCCCCTTACTTCCACGGACAGAATGATTTCTCAGTCACACGCACATACACACATCATACGCTGGTGGGGCCCATAACACCAACATTCATTCTCTCAATCTATCCGTGCCTACAAAGGGACATCAATTCCGAACCACAACTGTTTCCTTGATAGAGGAAAACCCCTTCTCCTGAATCACCCTAACAATTCCTCCATCAATAGGTCGATCGAATCATTTAGTTGTTATTTAGTTCAATGATACTTTAACTCTCAAACTAATCAATAAACATTTCAATGAAATAATCACCCGACACAGTAATTCAAATAATGATTTTCTTTCTTTTATCTAATTTAAATGCAGGTTAAATCCTAATAATGCAATATCATCTTTTGTCATATTTACCTATTCTGGCTAATTGTCGTTTTCTAAGTCAGAACTGGTCCTCGGCAAATTCGTCAGTTCTCGTTTATCATATAAAGTCACCGTCCTCTCCGTCAGCATAAGGATCTCTGATCATCGATTCTCCGTCAGTAGCTTCTGAATAAATGGCGTGACATATTCCCTCTCTAGTCTACTAATATTTATACTAAAATTTACATATCAAAGTTACATTTTCTCATTTCCCAGGAATACGATTGGCTGAATTCAAATACATCTCAGTACATTAGGAAACCTTTTCAAATTTTCCCATGCGGAAGGAGTCTCAAAGCAAATGTATGGGAAAGAATAATCCGTGGTTCTAAATGTATCAGTTCGTTCAAACTAGGTCGGGTTCGACAGTTCATATTCCCAATTGTAACATTTTCTTCACGTTCAGGGGCATTGGCACCTCGACCAGGGTAGTCTTCATGGGCATGGTCTGACAGGTCACCCAAGGGACACGAACGTAGTCAGTGCAGGCGCCTTTCTCCATTGTTCAAATGGTGATGTAATGTACTTTAGTTAGGTTTCAGTCGGCGGCCATCTTTTGGTAGGCCAGAATGGTCAACTTTAAGCAAAGAAACACAAAATCGTAATTAATGCATAGAAATGATTAAAACAGTGTTATTCCCTTGCTAATACCCTTATGTGTATGCATTTATCTAGCCATATGCAACATTCAAAGCCGTTAATGCTGGTTTATTAAAGTGCAAATCACAATAACATTACTCAAGCAACATTTATCGTTTTTTAATATGCATACAAACTTAGTTCACCTATTATTTTAGCCATGCAAATGCATTCCCACGTGTATTCTTTCTGTTAATAAGGTTGGTTTAGTTCTTTCACATCAATTATTAATTATTATAATTAATCGTTAATCATTTTAATAAAAACATATATAAATGGATTGGGTATATAAAAAGAAAATATTTTACCCGCTCCATCACTGCCTTTCCATGTCCTCCCTGGACCAGAAACAAGCATCCTGGGACCAGTTTCGGGGCATCACCATAGCCAGGCTAGCTTGAATCCAGTGGCACAGTGGGCCCTGGACCCACGTCTGGGCATACCCAGCGCACAGATGATGCTTGTTTCCAGTCCATGGAAGACCTGACCTGGCAGTTCGGTCTGGACTGTTCCCTTAGGGAGCACGGTCAAGACTGATTTGCATATGGCTGGGTTCAAACTTTAATTTTATGAGGAGCAAAAAAAACGATGGATTTAGGCCCAGATCTCTGTACTGGTGTGAATGTATGAAATTGTTCTGCATTCTGTCCATCAATTATTTTTGCTGTTTCTGAAAGCCTTTGGGACATCCAACACTTGGGACTATATCATTTCTGATAATGGGGGCATCAGTTTCACTACACTATTCACTGGTGCAGTCGATGATCACCTTTGATATGGGTACTGGGCGAACTTGATGGAAAACTCTCTGCAATGACCCAAGTAGCGTAGTGCGTCCCACTGAGGTACAAGGATGGGTGCATAGAGGGTACTAAATGCCTTTGCTGTCACACATACTTGATTCGAGCACTTCTGCACTGATGTAGGCTTCTTGCTTCAAGCTTCAGAATGCGGGCTCGTTGGAGCATTTTGAGCTGTGGTGATGTGAACTGCTGGTGTTACTTCTGCGTCGGGTCAGAGCCCCTCCGGCTTCAGTTTAGAGCTGGGTTCAGTGTTAATTCTTTTTGTACTTGTGTGGAGGAGGAAAATATTGAGTAGATGCTAAGAAGTGCCAAAGTGAAAGACTTGACATCAAACATGGAGGGACATTCAGACGACCAGGCTGGATGAAACCCCATGCAATCTGTTTGTTTCTAGTGAGTCACAATGATACCTGGTTTAACATGGCTATGTGTGCTTCTGAGAAGTTCAGCTGATCAAATGTATATATGATGTGCCTGCACCTGTGTTAAGTTTTTAATTCCACCAACGTTTTATTTATGTAAAGCTATTAAAACCATTAATACATTCTGTTACACCTCTTCACAAATGGATTCTATCCTAGATGTTCTTTTTGTCAAAACGCCATTTGCAAACCAGTTGCGCCTGACAGTTGCTTTCTTTGCAAACAATGAGACAAATTCTGCTTGAGTCTGATTGCCGTAATGGGACAGACATGAGACACTATAAACCTTACTGTCGTTTCCGGTCCATTGAATGTGGGATTCCGAATTTCAGATCTACATACATTGACAGGTCTCTCCCTCGTGGCTTAGAGTTGAGAGATTACCTAAGGGTCTCCAAGGCCTATCGGAGAGCCTAGCTGTACAGCCCATTGAGACTTTAGCTCTCTCTTCACTATGCTTAATCGACAACTGAAACTTAATTCTCAATTTTTTATTAACCATTTAGTGCTCTTCTGCTTTAACAGACTCCAAACATGACTTTAGTCTTAAGTTAAATTATCCAATTTCTTCTTTCTGACAGAGTTTTAGCTGAAAAATTGTTCTTTGTGTTGGTGTAAATGAATACCCCTCTATCTGCGGGACCCAGCTTTGTTACAGATAGCCTTGCTTTTGGGACTTAATACCTGTGGGGTAAAAAACCAACCAAAACTGAAATCGGACCCGCTTTTAAAAAGATTTAAGTATCTACCATCATTTAAGTCCCAGATGAGTGTGGGAAAAGATGGATCCAAGGAACTTCTTAGAATGAGAAATATTTCATATGTGTATAAAGGGAAACCATCTAGACATACACTAAGAAGTTTGTATCAACATTACTGAGATCTTTTACTCCAAATTCAACGTTATTAAGCAAAACACTTTCCCTTCTAACCGACTCCTATTAACTCACCATCTCTCCTGTTTGGTCATATTTCAAGACTGGTTCCAAAACCAGATTTTTCACAAGGAACCATCAGGCTATATATTGCATACTTGAAAATGCAGTGGGCTTCCAACTTTCAAAAAATTAATCAAGCCGGTTTCCTGATACAATTATATTTAGATGATATAAACCAACCAGAAAATACCGGTCCTATTTTTTTACAGAACCCCAACCCCACCCCCCTCCCCAATTGTATCTAAAGACATGGTAAATTGTGCAGCCTCCCACCTGGATGACTACCTGGAGGCAAACAGTCTCCTGTGTGAATACTGATGAGGTTTCTGCACGGATTACGGTACAGAAATGACAGGTGGATGAGAATGTCCTCAGAATGTTTGGTGTAAATATTGAAATGACCGTTTTGTTACTGTACTTGATTTGTCCTTGGCCTTCAAAACTGTTGACCTTAACACGAGAGATTGTCATTCATCCCCATGATGCAGATCTAATTTATATGTACCTCCTATACTTCTCATTGATATGTGTCTTTTCCACTCTTTAAAAAATTAAATCCACATAATTCACTATTTGCAAAGGTATGACAACAAATTTTGAAACCATTGTTGGATTATTTGGAATTCCTTAACACATATTGTGAAAAAACTAATTTCAACTGATTGTCAGTTTTGCCGATACATGTTGTGATTTATTCAGATCGGATTTCTACTATTAATTTCACTTAAGATTGACGGGTATTCTTGAACTTGCCCGTCAACTCTCACTAAGAGGTTTATGTACCTAATTACATTATAGTTGTATTTACCATTTCCGTAGGAAACCTATTGAGCCGTTCATCATATATACTTATAAGTACTTTGCAGATTAGGTTAATCCTCATCGCTTGTTGTCAGTGCTACCCTTTTTGGCCACACTTTTGCAGCTTCTTTCTACTCGCATTTGTAGGGTTTAGAACTTGTTCACAATGCACTGTGCCATCTGCACCATTTTCTGTCTATAAACCCCATATGCCAAAATAATATTGAGTTGTGAATCGGAAGATCTTGTGGCTTTTGTATACTGAGATTAGAGTGTATACGTATCTGTGGGAGGATCCCTACCACTAATTTACATCTCCTTTTGGAGCCACTGTGTTTCTTTAGATTTCCAGTGATATGGAAAGCATTGCTTGTGTCCACCAGACTTGGCCACTCTCACGCAGTTATTTATTTAGTGTAACAATGCTGCTTGGGTTCCTCCTTGCCGAAGGGTGGACTGTGGTGTTGGTAAGTGCTGATAAAGGCACTGCAATCTCTTGGCTATGTTTTCACTTAAAAAATAGTGAGCCAGGAAGTGATTTTATTTTCCTCCTGTCTTCAAGCCTTTGACTTTAAAATTGCAGAGAATGGCATCTCCAGGAACCTTCGATTCTGGTTGCGTTTCAGACTGAAAGGTGCTCTCCTATTCGTCGTCTGGCACAGACGCCTCAATCCTCAATGGTGTCCTACTACAGAAAATGTATATATTCATCTGGAATAAGCTTATCCCTGATGCTCTTTTAGTTTCTGGGAATCTCTTGCATGGATTGTTGTTTTGCATTTATGCTATCAAATCATCTGAGGTTTTGTCAAATCTGTGCTGCTTAAGCGGTGATGCCTTCAAATCTAATTCCATAGCTCCACGTTTGTTGACTCTCCCACTGCTAGAGTGACATCTCTTCCAGGGGAGGTTGTCGCAGACGGAGAGAATGTTTGGTGGCTTTTTGCTCATTTAGTTTCTGCTGAGTAAGGAGCAGAGCTACTTAACTTTCCATTTTGTTGGAGCATAATCTTTGCCAAATGCAATTGAGAGAAGGCGGATGACCCCAGCTGTGATGAGGGATAGACTGGTACAATCCAGAGTGGTCTGCTCCTTCATTACCTGTAATTGCATGGCTCTGTCGCACACTTGCAAGAAGGCTCTCACTTGAGTATCTCGATCATGACGTGGACTCCCCTGTCTCTTTCAGCTGCCTCTCTTCAGCCCTGTGCACCCTGGCGGGAGCGACTCTCAGAGTGATCTGAGTGACAGCGAGGAGAGTGTCTATTCCGGCCTCCAGGACTCTGGCAGTGACAGCAGTGATGCTGAAGATGGCGAAAGCGACTCTAAGATTGATGGTTCCTTTCCACCTGAAGATGAGGACAGTGGGGTTGAGAGAGAGGGGGAGAAGGGGAAAGCCTCTCCCAGTTTGCCGAAGCTGCGGGTAAGTGTTGGGCGAGTTAACTCCTTCATCGGCAGAACATCGTGGGTTGCGTGGAGTGTCTGTATTCACACATCATCTCGCTTATGATTTCATTGTTGAGGTTAAGAAAGCCTTTTTAGGCCGACACGCAAGCAGGTCTAAACGGCCCCAGTTCTATCAAAGTCGGATAGGAAGACCAGGGGAGTGCTTTGTATATGATGGTACCTGTGACTATTAATTGCTGTCAATGTGGTGCCATTTAAATACATTTATGACTGTGCAAGGATCACTGGACCTCAAAAAACTTAAGGAGGGCACAGCAGCGGCGACTGGTAGAGTGGTGGGTAGAATCTATAGACCACTTACTGAACCAACCCCAGGGCTGCCATGTCCTACTATGAGCCTTTGGCCTCATTGCAGTGTACTGAAAGAAAGGTATAGGGGTAAGCTGGGGCACAAGCTCTTTCTTCAGCTTGGCCTAGTGTTTTTCTCTTTGTGTGTGTGTGTATATATATATATGTATCTAGATATATAATGGTGAAATTTAAGGGAAATGCAGGTAAAGCTGAACTCAGCGGGGTTCTTCAACTCTGCAAGAGGTTGGATAGCGGGCAACTAAATGCACATAATCCTTTTTTTTTTTTTTTGCTCTCCTGATGTTTTTGCTGCAACTGTCAATCGTGAACTCCTTTCCGTGTACACGTATGCGAGCATTGTGCAGCACTTTATCGGTGACATTTTGGCTCTGTAGAGAAAAGCAAGGAAATGTGTATCAATTTGTTAACCCCTATTGTTTTTTTATTTTGATGCACCAAACGTCACTTAACCGAACGTGTGAATTCGTGAAGTGCATGATGACAGTGGAAACATTAACCAAAGCCTAGAAAGCCATCATTTCTGGAGATGAGCTTGGACTGGAATCTGCCTCCTAGCGAGATTGAGTGTAACCAATGGTGGAAAACCATCACTTCGAGTCCCAACCCCCCACAGGCTGCTTCTTGCCTTTTGAATTTTGGAACATTGGCAGAAGAACCTACTAGAAAGTGACTGGGATGATACAAGAAGGGAAAGGGGGCTGTATTCTAGGATTAGAGAAATGTTATGGTTTGTTTGACTAGAAATTAAAGATAATAAAGATTGCTCTTTTTTAAATATTTTCATTTATTTTTTGCATTGGGGCATTTTATAATTGTAACATGGGTCTGTGTCGCACTCCCTCTTGAGAGTAATATGTGTTTCCCTTAAAAGACTAGTATAAATTAATTAAAAAATAAATTTGAAAAAAGATAGAAAGTGGGATCCCTGGGGAACCTCTGTGGTCACTGCCCGTGCATACAGGAAGCTTTACAGAAGAATGGAAACGATGAAAAACAGGGCAGCATTCAGAGACCCCACCTGTAGCCCACTCTGCACGACAGTCGAGGCTTTCCAAGGAGCCGATTAGATTGGACTGTGGCAGAAGGGCCTTTTTAAACACGAGCTTAGTTAAGCAACAAAAGAAGGGCTCTCCAACAAAATGTTGGTAAGACATGGTTATCCGGCTTCAAATGTATTTGTTGACCGCACTGCTCTGGGGCCGCAATACAATTAATCCCCAAACTGACATAACCAAGGGACCCTTGTTAGATCTTGACTCTGTGGTAACGAGACCAAGCAGCTGAAGGCTCGCTCAAGGAGGCGATGAGAGTTAATCAGTCTGAGTTAAATAAGACACAACTCGATACCCAGGGCCACTGGAATTATGTGATGATAAGAGGGCCAAATTATGCGGCAGGGTTAATTTATGAGACCAGAAAAGGAAATTAAATGCGGCGTAATACGGCACGTTGTCTGGTAGTCTTACTTCATTGTTTTGTCATTTTTTTTTACACCTGTTGAACCTCAGTTTAACACCCAAATATAGCAATAAGCAATAGGAAGGTGATAAGTCCTCCTTAGCAAAGGCCGTTTGACTGCACGGCAACACGTGTTGCTGCGATTTTTAGTAACTTTTGAACCGTTACAGCTAGAAGCAAATTTTTTGCTTCTTAAAATCTTCAGATGATGGATTATGTGGCAAAACAGCAGACCCATGATTATGCGAAAAGTACATAATTGCAGCGACCCTGTTAATACTCCTTAACATCTAATTGTCCAGCCAGTCAGAAGGGGCTGGATGTTGTCCATTTAAGGGTGGAGCTGTGGGGACATAGGGTGGTGTGGTGAATGTCCCTGCCGTGTTGTCGATGGGGGGCTGTTCCCAAGATGATCTCCTCCTCCTATGCCTGATTGATGGCTTTGCATTGGTTGAATAGTGGGCTATAGACCATGAGCTGTGCAGTCGGGGTTGGAGAATCCCAACACAGAACAGTCTCTTCTCAAACTTTCCTCTGTGTTCTCCATCACCTCCTGGGTGGGTTAAGAGGCTAGAGGTGGGAGCATGTGTTGTTCTGCTCCTGAGGACAGAACGTGAACTGAGAACAGCGTCTCCTGTAGGCTGGGAGGACAAAGACTTGTACTAGTAAAACCACCATTCGCTGCCTCCAAACCGAAGCCATGCCATGACTGGGCAGTCGCCGATGCTCAAAGGAGAAGCCATGGTGGGGACCGCCATCTCCAGGGGAGTCCAGCAGTCTGCTGGAGAGCAGCGTGCACAGTCATGGTGAGGCACATATCCGTGGACTGCGGGCACGAGTCTCCAGACAAGGGAGACCTAGAATCTAGCAGAATCGATGAAATGGGAAGCGGAGCAGCCCCGGGCTGTTCTGCCATGGATTGGGGACCTTACAACTCAGTATAAAAAAACATCGTGTCAGGTGTGGGTGGGGAGACTTGAATCCGAGATCCGCTCTACCAAGGGCCCAAACAATTAACCCTCTCCCCTGACGAGAAATCTACAGCCAGAAAAACACAAAAACAAATGCCTTGAATCTATGTGAATTACTGGGTTCCTGTACAAGTCATCATGGTCTAATTACAGAACATTCCACTGAAGATGCCCAGAAGTTTTTCCATTTTGTTTTTTTAAATACCTGTTCCAGAGTTAGCCACAAGGTGGCAGGAGATGCAAGAATGTTACTCTGGGAAAGCTAATACATTTCAGAACTGGTGTTCGAGGCAAATACCTTGTATTTCTACGTCTTGGAACTCAAACTTTTTTTCCACACTGTGTGCATTTGGTAATTGCTGGTCCTAAGTAACTCGTAGCCTTGTTCATGTTACAAGATTTCATTAGATCCTTGTTTGGACGATACATTCTGGTTTCTTTACCGGATTGAGACCCTTCCTGATGTGGGCCTCCAAAACGTTCATCTAACTCACTGCGTTTCTGTTGAAGTCCAGGCTGCTCTCACTGAAAGAAGCAACAGGCCAGTCCATGCCACCGCCCAGTTCTCTGCAGGGTCTCCAACCCAACTGGAGTACAGTCCCACGGTGCATCTGTGGCAGGTGTCCGAGCGCCACCTGCTGGTCCCGGTTCTAGCCGCAAGGTGTAGCGCTCTCACCTCGGCTGCAGTGCTGTTTCACCACTTGGGGCTTCCTTGCCTGAGGGACACTCGAGGGACATCAGATGCCAAGTAAGAGGACAGAAGAGCACTCTTTGGGTTACCTTTTATACGTAGGTGGGGCAGCACCGAGACCTTAAGTAGACCAGACCTCCCAAAATGAGCTTTTTTTAAACAAAAACATGGATGCACTTAATATTCTGTAAATATTTGTCTTGTGCCTTACATTGTGTTGTGCACAAACCCCTTTTGAGTCCTACCCAAGTTGGAGCCAATAAACTCTGAAGAGAAAATGCTACGTTTGTGTTTGTGTATGGTGTGTGACCCCCGCTGAGCAGAGCTCCTAGTGCTTGCCTGATGTGAGCTGCACTCCGCGACAGATGCCAGCTGACTTGTGGGGCAGGAATTTCCATTTGTAACATTTGCATTATGAGGTAGAAGACAACTGCGCTACAATCCCTCTGTAGGTATCAACTGTCCATCAACCTTTAGCAAACGGAGCCTTTTACTTGTCTGGTTTGTTTGACCTAATTGTTACATTTCCAGATGTACTTCAATCTGAGAGAAAAATCACGGTGAAAAAATTGTCCACCTCAAATGACGCTATTTAAACATTAGAAAGGTGTTGGTAGCTTCTTGCTCTCTCGTCCGTCATGAACTGCCCCTTGACGTGGCTCTGTGTAAGGGGAGGTTCGTGATACACATGTAGCCCCTTCATATTTCCACCTATATAGCCTCCTCCCCCAGTGTCCTTTCTCATTGAAACGAGGGCTGTCCACTGACCTTGCGTCCCCGGGGCACATTGGAGCTCCGGGTCAGCCCTGCTCAAACTCGGGCTGTTCTCGAGTCTTCCACCAAGGGCTGTATGTGCCCTTACTCCACACTCTCAGCTTCGCTGGATGCAAGTGTTCATGATATCATTTCCCCCCCTCCTTTTTGTTCCTGTGGCTTGCTTTTAGCCAGGAGAAATGTTGGGGATAAGGGACAGAGGGATATCTTGTCCTCACATCCATGCTGCTTAAGATCTCGACACACCTTCTCTAGTGACTTACCTTCTTTTTTTTTTTATCATCTGTTTTTATTAATTTTTCCCAACACAAATACAAAAATTCGGTTCACTGATAGGAACATAGTTGGGTCGCAGCATGGAAACTCTACCCAGGTGTACTGATCCCCTAATGGGGCACAAATCTTAAACTTTGATAAGTGCAGCCCTTCATTCCCCCACAGGAGCACGTCAGGATACCCCGTTGAGTCCCTCAGCCGAATCCATAGCTACTTTCCAAAAACAATAATGAAACAAACATAGAAAACCTCAACCACCTCAAAAGTAGACCAGCTCCGTTGTTCCTATCACCGTCCCTGCCCCCCGTGTAGTCCCCCACTTCCCTGATGGTGTGTAGTGAGTAACATGCGGCACATAATCTTGCGTTTAGATGCGTATTCCCACATCGCTCAATTGAGGTGTAAGTTGTGCGTGGAACCCTACGAGATCACTCTGACGGATCTCCTGTTGCCCATCGTGGCGTCGACCCCTCCCCCCACCTGCTCATCCCTCCCATCTCCCTCCTCAGCATGCCTGAGCGCCTGAAGTAGCTCTTCCCACTGCGCGGCTATGGGCATCTTCCTCAACCCTAGTGTCTCCTCCTGTCTGATGGCAGTTCCCTCCACTCCGGCCCATGCAGCAAGCGAGTGCCTCCACGCCTGTGGATGAGGCGGGTCCTGCGCCTTCCACCTCCTGGTTATGAGGCGCTTTGCGACCGCGAGCCCTAAATCCAGAAACCTAGACATCACCTTAGTTGCCTGTGTCCTGCGAAAGTGATGCAGTAGGTAGACCACCCAGTCAAATGATGTATCCCGTCCCGTTATAGTGTGCAAGGAGTCATGAATTGTACGCCAGTAGGAATGTAATTTGCAGCAGCCCCACAGCATGTGTATGAGATCGGCCCCCGATTCAGCACATCTAGGACACCTTGCGTCCGTGTGGCGGGAGTAACTGTTAAGAACCGCGGGAGTGAGATATGCCCTATGTATGAAGAATAATTGTATCTGTCGGAGGCGCATGTTTCTAGGTATACGCACCGGGCCTTTCAGTATGCGTTCCCAGTCTTATCTGTCGGCTGCCTCCCCAGGTCCACTTCCCATTTGTGCCTAAGCGGCTCTAGGGTAATCGCAGTGTGCGTCCTCAATGATGCCGCAAACCACCGAATCATGCGGCAGCCCCGTCCCATGACGTGCAAGTACTGTATAGTAAGGTGCTGGCTGGGCTCCACGGCCATGTCTCCCCACCTAGCAACCAAAGTCCTAACTAAGGAGTGATAAGTCAGGAATTGTCCGGGCGGTAGTCCTCCCTCCTCCACAAGCAAGTCACACGAAAGGAGCGCTCCGTCCCGGAACAGATCTCCTAGAGTCTGAATATCTGCCTCTCGCCACTGTGTGAGTGCAAGGGAGGTTAGCGGTCCCATCCCACTGGGGGTGCCTTCCAATGGCAGCGCTGGCGCATACGGGAGCACGTGCCGAGTAAGGAATAGGCTCCTGCGGAAACAGCGATACGCCACCGCAAGGAGGAGCGGGGCTGGGACTGCACTTCTTGAGGCTGGGTGGAAGAGCACCAACAACTGCTCAAGTGTGTACGGCGGGCCTATGGACGCAGTGTCCTCGCGACCCCTATCCGCGAACCAGCGCGCTATCCACTGCAGCTGGGCTGCTAGGTAATAATGCTCAAAACAGGGTACAGCCAAACCTCCCTGGTCCGTAGGGAGGTAGAGTTTCTTAAGGGACATCCTGTGTCGGCTATTCCCCCAGATGAGGTCCCGAAGGAGTTGCGACAACTTAGTGAAGAAGGCTGCTGGGATGTAAAGTGGTAGGTTAGCGAAATAGTATAGAAGCTGCGGGAGGATCACCAATTTGGACAGCGCCACTCTACCCGTGACCGTGTTCCAGAAGCGTACCTGGGATTTAATGGCCGTGAAGGCCCTGCCCAGATTGCCATCTAGTAGGTCCGCCGGTTGACGGTAAATGCGGAGTCCCAGATATCGGAAGGTGTCACCCCTCCACTGTACTCTGGTGCCATTTAAGATGTATCCAGGGTCCTGTCGCCCCTCGCCGAACGCGTAGAGGCAAGATTTGCTGGCGTTCACCCGAAGTCCCGAGAGGGCAGTAAAATCACGCAGAATGTGGGCCAGCTGAGGTGGAATGTCATCGACGTCCCGTACGTACACCAACAGGTCATCTGCATAGAGTGACACCTGATGAACGGCATCCGCCAGTGGTATGCCAGCCCCCATCTGTTCTCGTATAGTCGCTGCCAGGAGCTCCATCGCCAGAGCGAACAGGAGTGGCGACAGTGGGCATCCCTGTCGGGTTCCCCTACAGATCGGTATGGCGTCGGATATATACGATCCCAGTCGCACCCGCACCGTAGTATCTTTATAGAGGAGACCCACCATTTGCAGAAACCCCAAGCCAAGGTCGCATCTCAGCAGAAGCGCCGAGAGATACCGCCCTTCCAGGCAATCGAATGCCTTTTCCAGATCTAGTATTAGGCAGCCTGCCCTGGGCCACTCTCGTGTACTGTCTGCCGCCACCCTAAAAAATCTCCTCCGGTTCAAGGACGTACTGCGCTTTGGCACAAACCCATTCTGGTCTGTGTGGACTAAGTGCGAAACCACTGGCGCCAAACGCTCTGCCAATACCTTAGCTAGGATCTTGCAGTCCGTGTTAAGGAGCGCTAGCGGGCGGTAAGAGCCTAGGTCCGTAGGGTCCCGATCCGGCTTGGGTAGAGACACCAAATAGGCCTCGCGCATCGAGGGAGGTAGTGCGCCCACCTCAACCGCCACCCTATACACCTTGAGGAGGTGCGGCACTAGATGGTCTCGGTAGGTTTTATAGAACTCCGTAGGCAGCCCGTCTGGGCCCGGAGTTTTCCCTGATGCCATGGAGGATATGGCGTCCCCTATCTCTTGCAATGTAAGAGGACAGTTGAGGGCCTCCACCTGTTCTGCAGTGACCGCAGACAGTTGCGCCTGTACAATAAACCGCTCAAGATCATCTCCCGAGCAGTAACCTCGCGCACGATACAGCTGTGTATAGTGGTCTGCCATGACCCTATAAATTTCCCGTTGGGTGCACCTAAGCTCTCCCTCCGGCGTGCGTATCGCCGCGACCGGGGTTCTGGTGGTCTCCTGTTTTAAGAGCCAGGCAAGCAGCCGACCTGCCCTGTCAGCCGATGCGTGCGTGCGGGCCGTGTGTGCCGCGTAATTCAGACACCTCAGGCGCTCCAGCAGCTCAGCATGATTGGCGCGCAGATCTGCCAACTGCTGTGCTCGTTCACCGCCCCCCTCCCCTTCCCGCTCGTGCTGCAGCAGCCGGGCTTCGAGACGGGTAAGCGACCCCGCTAGCTGTCTCCGCATATTCCATGTGGTTCCTAAACAATTACCTCGAATCACTACTTTAAGCGCGTCCCTCGCTGTGTCCTCATTGAGTTCGTAATAGGAGAGGAGCGCGTTTTCCACTGAAGAGCGAAATTCCGGATCCTCCAGCGCCGTAGGTTGGAGTCGCCACGTGGTTATGGGAGGACGACCCGCCTCCCAGCTAAGTTGAAGCCGCAGGGGGTTATGATCAGAGTGCGTGTGCCCCAAGTATTCTGAGTTTGCCACTAGCGGCAGCAGCACCGGGGATCCCACTATCCTATCTAACCGCACGTGTAGGTCGTGTGTAGTGGAGTAATATGAATAAATTCGATCTGCAGGGCACAGGGCACGCCAGAAATCCAGCAACCCCCACTGTGAAAGCCAGTCGACCAACGCGCGGGCCGCGGAAGTCGCACGGAGCGGACGGAACGACCTGTCCAGATGCACATCTAGGACAGAGTTAAAGTCCCCTCCGATCAGCCAGGGGAGTGCGGCGTGCGGCGTCAAGCCAGTGACAGTCGTGCGAGGAAGGGTATTTGGTCGACGTTCGGGGCATAGATCGAAGCCAGTAGTATAGATTGGCCATTCAGCGTTCCCCGTACCAGTGTGTACCTACCCTCAGTGTCCACAGACACGTCTTCGCTAACAAACTGAACACCCACACAAGGGTGCCCCTGGCGTGTGCCGAGTACACTGTGCCGTACACTTGGCCTCTCCAGCGCCTTCACAACTTCTCTAA
Source organism: Triturus cristatus (assembly GCF_964204655.1). Taxonomy (NCBI): domain Eukaryota; kingdom Metazoa; phylum Chordata; class Amphibia; order Caudata; family Salamandridae; genus Triturus; species Triturus cristatus. Next base: position 93,974,514 of record NC_140587.1, on the reverse strand, counting down.
CTCTGGCTGTGTCATGTGCGTCTCTTGTAATAGTGCGATGCCGGCTGAGTGTTGCTGTAGGTAGGTGAAAATGGAATACCGCTGCGTGGGAGTGTGCATGCCTCGTATGTTCCACGTAAGAATGTTAACACGTGTCATGGCGCGGCTGTGTTGTGGCGGGGGAGACCGGGCTTGGGGCTGGTGACAGCCGGCTTGCGCTGTAGTGAAGGAAGGGAGCTGTGATCTGAGGTAACAATATCAACATAACAATAACAATTACTTAACGGCTGGGGCGAATCGCACAAGTGTGTCCGTCCAAACTTACGTAACCCTACGCGGGTGAAAACTAGGTCAGGGTGTGACCTGGGGGAAGTAGCGTGTGGATGAAATCTCGCCGTCGCTGTCCCCGTGTGTCGTCCAAGTGTGGTGCGCCGCTAAGGAGTGTTACCCAGTGGTGAGCGGTGCGACTAGTGAGGTACAGGCAAAGTCCCCGGGAACCGCTCCCATCTACTATTCCCCCCCAGGAAGACCCAACATGAACGAGCAGCTGTGATCACAACAGTTCCCCCTCCCAGATCGGTAGGTCCACTAGGCTAGTTCCAGGGCCCAGACTCCCCCTCTTCCCCACCCATGTACATCAACCAACTTCGAGATACTTGCACGAGCAATAGTCCCAGGCCATCTCTCAGTCCAGGATACCATCCGCAGTCTGTGGGGTAACCACCGGCCCACCGAAAGCTTCAGAGTGGGAGGGTGACGTTGACCCGCTCACCAGCACCTCCGGCCGCTCCTCTTGATCCGATGAGTCTGCCTGACTCGGACTGGCCAGTGTTGTGACCGCCTGCAGTACATTTTGACGCTCCTGCCGCATTTTCTCCGGCGTTGGAGCCGCTGACCACGCCGGCATCTTGCGTATTCTACATGGTTTACGACGCCCATCTCTCCTACTGGGGCGGGCTCGGTCAGCCGGCCTCGGCCCCGTCCATAGTCCCTTCTCCTCTAGCCAGTTCCAGACCTCCACTGGGGAGTCAAAATAATGAGTCTTCCCTTTATCCACCACACGCAACTTAGCAGGGAACAGCAGTGAGTACGGCAGCGCCAGCTCGCGAAGTTGGCGTTTCACTGCCATGTAATTATTTCTGCGGCGCAGCACCAGCGCGGTGTAGTCCGGGAAAAGCATCACTTGACTGCCGCTCACGGAAAGACCATTCATAGTACGCACCTCCCTGAGAATGGCGTCCCTGTCTCTGTAGTTCAGCAGCTTGAACAGGAATGGGCGCGGCCGGGCTCCCGGTAGCGGCTTTTGGGCAGGCACACGATGAGCTCTTTCCACCGCAAAGTGGGTTGACAGCTTCCCAGGCGGCATGACTGCGCGTAGCCAGTCCTCCACGTATTGCTCTGGGTTTCGCACTTCTTCTCCCTCCGGCAGGCCCACGGCGCGAACATTATTGCGACGGGAGTGCCCTTCTGCATCTTCCGCCCTGTCCTCTAGGGCATGGATACGATCTAACATGTCTTGTAGAGCAGCAGCGTGATTGCGAGTGACCGGCTGCAGCTCCGTCAGTTTTTGCCCTTGGGTGGCAACTGTGTCCGCCAATCTACGGTGGTCCGCATGAAGAAGCGTAAAGTCGGAAGTGACTTTATCGACGCGATTCTCCAGTGACATCCTGGTATGCTCCAGAGTTGTCCCTATTCTCTCCACTGCGGCCAGCACAGAGTCCATCTTGGCCGCCAGCGCCGCGGACGATGTTGGTCCCTCCTCCATCCCTTCTTGATGGCGGGCGCGATCAGAAGTCGATGCCTGCTGCGGGCCCTGCTGCAGCCTGCGCGCATACGGCCCATCAGTAGTTGCTGCGCCGTGGGCATCCGCCACCAATCGCCAGAAGACTAGGTGCACCCGCAACGTCCTCCTACCAACCGCCCCAGGACAGCAGCCGTCGGACTGTAGTTGGTGTTTGCTTAGCCAGCGCCCCCAGTGAAGGCCCGCCAGGTCCGTCTTCACAGGAATTGCCACACGCGTCCAGCCGCAGGCAGAGCTCGCCAGTAGAGTCTGCGACAGGTTCTAGAAACTGGCCAGCCCTCACCTGTGCCCCCCGACTCTGCTTCCTCGTTCGGGGACCACGATCCAGTCCCCCTGCCTGTCGTCCACAGTATGGCACCCGGTAGGAGCCAGGCGGGGCAGCACACCTCAGTACACAAAAGGCAACCGCACCCCAGGGCGGCAGGCAGCGGCCAGGCAGGAACTCCACAGTCAGAGGCAATGGCACCCCCCCACGGGGCGGATCTCCAAGTATATTCTCGCCCTCCGCTGACTTCTCTTCACCGCTGGCGCCGGTCCCTCAACCTCCCGCAGCAGCACAGCCAGCAGCTCCCGTCACGGGCCCAGCACCCACAGCGTTGCACCGGGACAACAGCAGTCGCTCCCCTGCGCTCCTCGCTGACTCCCTCCTCCAACCTGAGGCGCAGTGGCGGCGGGCCCACCTCTTTATATGTCCCACGATGTCGGAGGCCCACGCGCCCCCGACTCAGCCCCACTGTCTACACCGCACTGAGCTGGCAGTGCCGGGCACCCGCAGGGGGTCACCTCCACCCGTTCCTTCTCTCGCGCCAAAGGGGGGCCATCCACCGCCTCCACCCCGCCACGATGCAAGCGCCTCCGGATCGTCCCAGTCCGTGTCGCCTTGTGTGCAATCTCAGCGGGCAGGTCGCAAGATGGCCGCCGTCGCCCGGGTCCCGCGTCTCCCTGCTGCTCCCAGCGCCAGTCCGATGTATCCGGCTCAATCAATCAATCAAAGACATTTATAGAGCGCACTACCTACCCGTAGGGTCTCAAGGCGCTTAGAGGAAGGGGGGGGGGGGTGCCGTTACTGCTCGAACAGCCAGGTCTTGAGCTTCTTCCTGAAGGAGAGGTGGTCTTGGGTCAGGCGCAGGTCGGCCGGGAGGGAGTTCCAGGTCTTGGCGGCCAGGTAGGAGAAGGACCTTCCTCCTGTTGTGGCTCTACGGATGCGTGGGACGGCGGCGAGGGCGTGGCTGGCAGATCGGAGGTGGCGTTTGGGAGCGTAGAAGTTGATTCGGTTGTTAAGGTAGCTCGGGCCTTGATCGTGAAGGGCTTTGTGTGCGTGGGTGAGGAGCCGGAAGGTGATTCTTTTGTTGACGGGGAGCCAGTGCACGTCTCTCAGGTGTCCGGAGATGTGGCTGTTCCGTGGGATGTCGAGGATGAGTCTGGCTGAGGCGTTCTGGATCCGCTGGAGTCTCTTCTGGAGCTTGTCGGTGGTTCCGGCGTAGAGGGCGTTGCCGTAGTCCAGTCGGCTGGTGACGAGGGCCTGGGTGGCGGTCTTCCTGGTCTCCGTGGGGATCCACCAGAAGATCTTCCGAAGCATGCGCAGGATGTTGAAGCACGACGAGGACACGGCGTTGACTTGCCTGGTCATGGAGAGGGAGGAGTCCAGGATGAAGCCCAGATTGCGTGCGTGGTTCGTCGGTTTGGGTGCGGTGCCCAGGGCGGGGGGCCACCAGGAGTCGTCCCAGGCGGAGGGCGAGGAGCCCAGGATGAGGACCTCCGTCTTGTCTGAGTTCAGTTTCAGGTGGCTCGTCGTCATCCACTCGGCTACCTCTTTCATCCCTTCGTGCAGGTTGGCTCTGGCGGCGGCGGGGTCGTTGGTCAGGGAGAGGATCAGCTGGGTGTCGTCGGCGTAGGAGATTATGTTGAGGTTGTGTTGGCGTGCGATGGCCGCGAGGGGGCTCATGTAGACGTTGAAGAGGGTGGGGCTCAGAGATGATCCTTGGGGGACGCCGCAGATGACTTCGGTGGCCTCTGACTTGTACGGTGGTAGGCGGACTCTCTGTGTTCTTCCCTCGAGGAAGGAGATGATCCACTCCAGTGCCTTCTCCTGGATTCCGACGCTGCAGAGGCGCTGCACTAGGGTGCGGTGGCAGACCGTGTCGAAAGCCGCGGAGAGGTCTAGGAGGATGAGGGCCGCTGTTTCTCCGTTGTCCATCAGGGCTCGGATGTCGTCGGTGGCGGCGATGAGGGCGGTCTCGGTGCTGTGGTTGGCACGGAATCCGGACTGCGAGGGGTCGAGGGATCCGTTCGTCTCGAGGAAGGCGGCCAGCTGCTTGTTGACGGTCTTCTCGATGACTTTGGCTGGAAACGGGAGTAGAGAGATGGGGCGGTAATTCTTGAGTTCGGTGGGGTCTGCCGTAGGTTTCTTGAGTAGAGCGCTGAGTTCGGCGTGCTTCCAGCTCTCGGGGAAGGTGGCGGTGTCGAGTGAGGGGTTGATAATGTCCCGCAGGTGGGGTGCGATGACAGCGTCTGCTTTGTTGAAGACGTGGTGAGGGCAGGGGTCGGTCGGAGATCCGGAGTGGACGGAGTTCATCATGCGGATGGTGTCTTCGGTGCCGATCGGGGTCCAGGCTTGGAGGGTGGTGGTGGGTGGCGTTGCTGTGGACGTGGCGTGGGTCGGATGGGTGCTGAAGCTGTTGTGTATGTCCGCGATCTTGTTGTGGAAGTAGGAGGCGAGGGAGTTGCAGAGGTCTTGCGAAGGGGTGATGTCGTTGTTTCCGGCGTTGGGGTTGAAGAGCTCTTTCACGATGTTGAAGAGTTCCTTGCAGTTGTGTGCGTTGTTAGCCAGTCGGTTCTTGAAAGCCGTTTTCTTGGCAGTGCGGATCAATTGGTGGTGCTTCCGGGTGGCGAGCTTGAGGGTGGACCTGTTGTCCGGTGTGGGTTCCTTTCTCCAGACTTTCTCGAGGGCTCGGCAGTTCTTCTTGGAGCTCTTGAGTTCGTCGGTGAACCATGGAGATTTCTTACTGCCGGGTCTGCTGGGCGGGGTCCTCAGAGGGGCGAGTTCGTCCGCGCAGTTGCTGATCCACTTTGTGAGGTTGTCGGCGGCCTGGCTGGGGTTCGCTGAGCTGGCCGGAGGGTGCTGGCTCAGGGAAGCGGCGAGCTGGTCGGCTGTGATCTTGTTCCAGCTTCTTCGTGCAACCTGTTGCTGGTGGATCGTCGTTCTCCTGAAGGTGAAGTGGATGCATCTGTGGTCCGTCCAGTGGAGTTCTGTGGCGTGGCTGAAATCGACGTCTTTGCTGGATGAGAAGATGGCGTCGAGTGTGTGTCCGGCGAGGTGGGTGGGGGTGCTCACCAGTTGCTTGAGTCCAAGGTTGGCGAGGTTGTCGAGCAGGGTGGTGGTGTTGCGGTCGTTATTGTTCTCCAGGTGGAAGTTGAAGTCCCCCAGGAGGATGTAGTCAGCGGAGGGGAGGGCATGCGGGCTGACGAAGTCGGCGATGTCCTCGCTGAATTGGGTGCGTGGTCCCGGAGGTCGGTAGATCAGGGTGCCTCTGAGGGTGGTCTTCGGGTCGGTGTGGATCTGGAAATGCAGGTGTTCGGCGGAGGGTGGGGTGTTGTCGGTGCTGGTCGTGATGCGGATGGTGTTCCTGTGGATGATGGCGATGCCTCCTCCCACCTGGTTGGCGTTGCGGTCCCTCCGGGTGATCTTGTAGCCCTCTGGGATGGCGATGGCGATGTCGGGCGCTGAGGAGGCGTTCATCCAGGTCTCCGTGATGAAGGCAACGTCAGGGGCTGTGGCGTCTAGGAGGTTCCAGAGTTCGATGGCGTGTCTGTGGACGGAGCGGGTGTTGAGCAGGATGCACTTGAGGTGGTTGCTGCTGGTGTTCGGCTTGGCAGGTGCTGGTGCCGGGCAGGTCCGGATGCAGGTGAACTGGCAGGCGCGGCAGCTGAAGGGTCCGTGGGTGTGCTTCGGAGTAGCTCGGTAGCATCCCTGGGTCCTGCCGGTGTTGAGTGCGATGAGTGTTGTGGCGTCGTAGGACTGTCGGGTCGTATTCCGTCGGTGGGGTCCAGGGGTCCTGGCACTGGGCGCGGTCCAGGCGCGGACGGGCGTAGACGGGCTTGCCTTTGGCGCGCCTTCGGCGCACAATCGGCGTGACCGCTGCGCGTTCGCACGGTCGCCATATATGGTTAAGTGCGCGGGTGGGCGGAGCAGCTGGGAGGCGGGAGCGGGGAGGGTACAGAAAGAAAAGGGGCGGGGTTACCGGTGGTGGCGGGAAGCGGGGAGCGGGGAGGGATGAGACGGGGGTGGCCGAGGGGGGCAAACCAGGGAAACAACGGAGGACAGAAAAACAATTAGTGCAACAACAGCAATACAATTACAATAAAAACGGACCGATAACGAGGCAAAACAAATACAGGGACACCAAAATCAAGGCAAAAACAAATAAAGGGTCACAGGGCAGGAATCGAGTGCAGACCACGCCGCTCGGTGGCAGGGGGCGTGGTCTCGCGGCTGAGACGGGGCAGGCGAGGCACAGGGCGGGAAGGCACACGCAGCAGCTGGTGGCCGTGCGGCGCGGGGGTGTCCCAGAACTGGGTCGCACTCACCTGCGTCGCACGGTCGCCATATATGGCCAAGTGCGCGGGTGGGCGGAGCAGCTGGGAGGCGGGAGCGGGGAGGGTACAGAAAGAAAAGGGGCGGGGTTACCGGTGGTGGCGGGAAGCGGGGAGGGATGAGACGGGGGTGGCCGAGGGGGGCAAACCAGGGAAACAACGGAGGAGAGAAAAACAATTAGTGCAACAACAGCAATACAATTACAATAAAAGTGGACCGATAACGAGGCAAAACAAATACAGGGACACCAAAATCAAGGCAAAAACAAATAAAGGGTCACAGGGCAGGAATCGAGTGCAGACCACGCCGCTCGGTGGCAGGGGGCGTGGTCTCGCGGCTGAGACGGGGCAGGCGAGGCACAGGGCGGGAAGGCACACGCAGCAGCTGGTGGCCGTGCGGCGCGGGGGTGTCCCAGAACTGGGTCACCCCGGCAGTCTGCTGCTGCACAGAGTTTTTCAGCCCCCAGCGGGCGTATGTCACCAATCACCACCGCAGGGCACAGCGCCCAAATGCACCGCTCTCAGGGGCTGGTCCTCAGGTCTCCCGGCACCGGGGCGCCCCCTACAGCGGCAGTTTGTCACAGGGCGCTGCCCAGCGCCTCAATGTCAGTGCGCCCGCAGCCTTCTCCACCACATCCACGCCGCGGCGTTCGTATCCGGGGGGAGATCTCCCCTGCCAGCCGCTCGCCCTCTCACAGCAGCTGCCGCCGCTCCGCGGCTATCTCCGGCCGCCAAATCTCCGAGGGCGAGCCCCGCGGCCCTCCCGGTCCACCGCCACTCACTGCTCTCCGGTCCAGGCGACTCTGATGCTTCGCAGCCCGTTCTCCGTCGCCACGGCTCTTCGGAGCTTCACCGGCACCCCCGTCGCCCCACAGCACCTTGCCGCCGGTATTTGGGACAAAGGCAGCACCTCAGGATCGCCGATTACAGGATAATTCGGGGAAGAGGTAGCGGAGCTCTACAAGATCGCGTCCGCCATTGTGGCTCGCTAGCCATGCCCCCCCCCCCTCTAGTGACTTACCTTCTTGCTTGTATAAAGTTCCCCGGCCACTCTCCTCCGCCCATGCTTCACTTCCATTTGAGATAGTCCTGCAGCGCTTGCCTTTTTTGTAAAAATTGCCTTGGTAACACTTTAAAAAATGTTAAGCTATGACTTGTGTTAAAGATGGATAAGGCCTTGCGGTGGCTTCTACCCGCTCTGTCAGTTAACCCAACCGACAGATGCATTTAATGTACAACCACGTTTCCTAAGGAGCCTCCCTACGAAACACTGTTGCCTTAAACAAATGTACCAACCTAGGCTGCAGGAGGACAGCTGTTGCATGGCATTGCATTCTTGGAAATTCTGTCCCACAGTATATCACTCAGCTTTGTACGTTTGTTTGCCATATTTTTTTGGGTATGATGTTAATTAGCTTCTGTTATTCTTGTAATTGTGGTGTAGACTTTAGTCAGCACAGCTTTGCCCTCATTGAAGTCTCCTCTCTGGTGGCTTTCCTCTGGTTTGCTGGACTCCGTGCCATAGGGATTCCCAGTCCCCCCCCCCCCCCCCCATATGCACTCCTGGGAGGATGAACAGGTGATCTTATTTGTCTCCAAACAACACGTTTCATCTGTGTCAAGTTTTGTAGAGGCAGTAGGAAAAAATATGCATAATCAGGAAGTGTGCAATGGAAACAGACCTGAATGGGAAGTGACCAATATAGTTGTTAAAACATTTACTACTTTCAATCGAATTTCATGCTCTTCTCATCTGACTTGCTTCTAAAAGTCTCATGACCCAGGCACCTTGCCGTCTCAGAACAAGAATCTGAAACAACGTGTTTAACAAGGGCAAAGGTCTAAGGTGCAAGATTCAGTAAAATGCATTGTGGGGTCTTGGAATTGCCTCCAGGATCTTTTTTAATCTATGCTAGATAGAGCCGTGAATAAAGGTCTTGGTCTCTACCTAGTATTTTTAACGCACCACTCACATCCCTCATAGACATACCCACACACCCCCATGCACAACTGCGGCGTCTCCTAAAAAAGAACTCCGACAAAGAGCCCTCTTGCGGGGCCCGTGGGGGACTGCAGCGCCACCCCCACGAGGAGCAACGCCCTATGATGAAGCAGGACACCTGAAAGGGTGTGTGAGGGCACTATAATTCAAAGGAGAAATTCCCCACACTCATTCTGACCCAACCAAGCTCAGAGCACACACAGCAGATCTTTCTATCTTTTTTTAGGAACAGCTACCCTCTCAATATAAATACGTGATTTTGAGGGAGCGTGGGTACGGGACCTATTTTCTAATTATGCTCCCGGTCCCCCCCTCTTTTTGTTGATGTCTTAGAATTGCAGGCAGGATTTTTTATTTTATTTTTTTAAAAATATTTTTATATTCTATGCACCCTCTTAATCTTTCTTCACTGCTTCACAGTTCATTGCTGCTCCCATCAGTGTGGAGTCATGGCCTCAATTTTGGAAAACACACCGACCCAAACGGTTGACAGACTGTTACACCGACCTCCCTGTAGTACTCCTTCCTTGAACTAATAAATCCACCTGGACATACATATTTTGGGCTCCCTCTAGTGTATGCAGAGGGCTGTGTTTTGTGTAAAATGCTTTGTCATATGTTTTTGGTCTTATGTGTTTGTATGGAGATTGAGTGTATGCAACACAGAGCTGTTCTGTCCCAGTGGCTAATGTAGCTGAATTGGGTGCACAACACGGAGTGCTTCTAACTGCAGGCAAGACTGTCAGTGTTATCCAGATTCTTAACATGGTACGAAAGAACTGGGCACTTTAGTATTATTCTAGGACAGTAATGAGATGTTCAGCATCTGTCAATGCAGGCAAAAAACATGAAAGTGAATTTGACTGCTATGCCAGATTTGAGAAAGCTTCACCACCGGCTCTAGTTCTCCAAATGTGTCAGAGGGTGTGAGCTAGTAGGAGCAAGAGGCTGGCTGAGCTGAGTGTTCTAGGTGTGGCGAAGCCGATTTAGCTGCTCAGGTGGGTGGGGTACAAGATTGTCTAGTGCTTTGTGTGGGAGAGTGAGAAGTTTAAAGCAAACGTGTTTGTGAACTGGTAGTCGGTGCTATATATATTTGTTTTTTGGGTGGTTTGTACTTGTAGCGGGTCGCAAGGAGACACAGGCACTGGTGATGTGCTTATAACTGTTTTTATTGCTTTTACGGAGCGTTTGTGCAGGCGGGTACTCCTATAGTATGGCAGGGGAAGATCTGGGACGCTTGGCTCCGGACTGGCACGGCCTCTCCTCTCCCTCGTGTGGCGACTCTTCTCCAGTTAGTCTCCGGAGGGGTGGTTCACCCAGGGAAGAAAGAAAAGAAGATATGGGGGAGAGTCGGGTTCAGGGAAGATACGCTCCTTTTATAGGGAAGGGAGTGGGGGATCACGCAGTGCTCTCCTTATAACGACCCAGACAGTGAGTGAAAAAAACAGTGCTCAGGGTTAGGGCGCCCAAGGCCAGCTGTATACGTATGGATCAAGGAGGTTTAAAACCCTTTCCTCCCACCCAGGCTTTGATGCGGCCCCGTACCTGTTGTAGCCACACTTCCCTTGAAGTGTGGCACGGGGATTCGCCGGTACGGTGGCCTCCTGGCTCAGCCCTCTGGACGTCCGCGATGTTCCCGTCTCTTCCTCCGCTTCCTCCTCGCGCCTGATCTCCTCCTCCTTCGTTCTCCGGTTCTCCTCCGACTCTTCCACTCGCTCGGTCGACTCTACTTCCTCCGATCTTCTGCTCTCCTCCTCTCTCTCTCTCCTCGCCTGTTCCGCTCCGCTCTCCCGTTCGCTTCGCTCCACTCCACGCTTCTCCTCTCCGGGTGTAACACACCCAGTCCTGTTCTCCAGTCTCGCTATTTCTGGTTCCGGGCTGTCCATGTCACGCAGGGGGCCGGGTCCGGGATCTCCGAACTCCGCCCAATTAAAGAAGCAGTCACCTTTTTGTTCTTCCGACTCGGCTTTCCAACTCTGCGTGGGAGACAGGTTCCCGTGGGGCTGTTGGGGGAGAGAGAAGAAAGGGGTGACCAACTAAGGTGTGGGCCGTGGCTCCCCCTGACATCGTCACAGTACTGTAAATACAGGGGATGGTCTGAGGGTGGTAAAGTTGGTGCATAAGTCTGGCTGCTTCGTTCTGGATGATCTGGAGAGGTTTAGTGAGGTGGGTGAAGATGCCCAGGTAGAGAGCATTGCAATAGTCTAGTTTGCTGGTTAGGGGGGGGCTGGGTGACTTTTCTCCGGATGTCGAATTAGAGCCACTTGAAGATACTTTTGAGGACTTAACGGGATGTAAGCTGGATGATGCTACAGTATTGACTTGGTTGGCTATCGAGAGTTGTTTGACCACTAATGCGGTGAGGTTCCTGGCTAAACTAACAGGTTTTGGTGCTTATCCAAGTTTGTCTGGCCACCTGGCCGGAGTACAAAGCGTGTGTTCTTTTCCGAAAAATGCCACTTCTGTTTTTTCGGAGTTGAGTTTAAGGTAATTGTCCTTTATGCAGTTGATAACTCAGACAAGCAGGTGGCAAAGGTGGTCCCAGTGTTGGGCGTGTTGTCAGAGAGGTAGAGGATGAGTTAACTGTTGTCTGTGTATGAGATGATGATGACGACTCTTATGATCTTGATGAGGAGAGTGTAGGATAGAGCAAGGATCCCTGAGGGACTCCACAGATCAAATTGGTGGCTATAGAGGTGTGAGTTGCCAGGTTGACTGACTGACTGATAATGCTGTGAAGAAGAAGCAGATACATCAGAGTACAGGCCCTCTTATTCCAGATTTGTGGAGGCGTTGGGTGAGGGTGGGGTACGAGATTGTGTCAAAACCAGCAGAAAGGTCGAGCAGGTTGAGTGCTGCTGTGTCTCCTTTGTCCATGATCATGTGAATATCATTCGTGGCAGCAATGAGAGCAGTTTTGATGTTGTGGTTGGCTCTGAAGCCCAATTGAGTGGAGTCAAGGAGGTGGTTGTCATTGAGATGGGCCGAAAGTAGTCGTGAGTTTTTATAGGCTTTGTGCTGGGTTGGGATGCAGGGAAATAGGTCGGTAGATAGACCGGGTCTTCAGGAGGGAAGAATGATGGCGTGCCTCTAGGGTTCTGTGAAGGTGTCAGAGGTGAAGGAGATGTTGAGGATCGGGTTGACTGTAGAGCAGATGGGGTTCAGTCCTCTGTTGAAGATTAAGGGCTCCTGAGTGGATGGATCACATGGTTGAGGCCATTTGTGTTGCAGAGATCATGGGCCAGCAAGTCGGTGTGATTCCTGGGTGGGTCGTCTCATCGGGTAGGAGGGCGGCAAGGGTGAACGGGTCCAGTTGGCTGATACAAGTTGTGGATATTACTTATTTTGTCATGGAATTAAGTGGGAGAGCTGGCTGCAGAGGTCCTAAAAAGGAGTGTTGGATCTGGAACTGGCAGCAAGGAAGATGAAGTCTTTCACAATTAGGAAGATTTCTTTGGTGGTGTTGGCACTGTTCATGATTTGGTCAGTCAGTGAGGAGTGCATGTTGTCCTTGATTTGCTGGTGGTGTTGTCAGGGGGCTGATTCAAAGGTTCTTCTGTTGTTGTGGTCATGTGTATGTCTCCACGTGTATTCCAACTGCTTTCAATGTTGCTTGGGGAGTCTGAGAACTTTGGTGTACCAACTTGCTTCCGTCTGGGTTATCTTTAAGTCGGGTGGTAGGGAGATTGGGTGGGTTTGGGAAGGATAGCCTTAGCGATGTCAGGGGACAACATCTGGGTGAGCCAGGTTTCCGTCAAGAGGAGGTCTGGGAAAGGTCTTCCAGGAGGTTCACATAGCGATGGTGTGTTTGACTGAAATCCTGGCTTCCGTTTTTGTAATTGCTAGGTGTTGAAAACTGGTGTGCAAGGCAGGTATTACCTCTGTACCATCTATTTTAACAGATATTTTCAAATATTAACGGTGCAACCTCACAGGAAGCTTGCCAGACCAGTCATGTTGCCAGTTAGGGATATTGTTTTAGGCCTGAGTTTCTTTTCTGCACCAACATTTTGAATGTGGCCCATGGTTCTTTTGCAAGTGTTTGTCAGTGTGATTTTTGAAGTCTTTATAATCTGCCTGTGAATTTGGCGGTGCAGGGTAACCTATAATGCAATAGCCTACTCATAACGAGGACCCATATTAGCTCTGTCTAGGGGGTAGGCTGTATCAGTGAGAGGATTTTTCGAAGTTAAGACAACTGTGAGTTGACTCATGACTACATTATTTTATGAAGCATGCTGTATCGGCTATTATCGCAAAGTATTTGCTTTAAGAGAGCTATTTGTAGGGCAAATTAGGAAGCACTGCGTCGTTTGACCATCCCAGGAAAACATAGCTATTTGTGATTCTTTTCTTTTCAACAAAGAAAGCCTTCTTCTGTCTGTTTGAATGTGTGTTCTAGGCATTCCCTGAGACATTATAGACTCGCAAAAGGTAACTGGATGGTGTATCCAAACAACTCACTAGAAAGGCAAAGGGAGGGAGGGACAGACGCACATGTATTAAGGTGAGAACCCTCACTCACCCTAGGGTGACATGCTTCATCACTGGGTTCCCTCTTACACACTGGGACCACAAGGTACCCAGTGTGGGCTACAATTCTCCCGTAGGAGAGGAGCGTGAGGTGTTTTATATCATCCAATGTAAGGCGGAGTGAGGGGTAGAGTGCAAACAAATAGTTAAATGTGAGTTAAAACGATCTCCTGGTGGGCAAGATTCATCTTTATTGGTGTCCCCAGTGGATAGGTTAAAAAAAAAAAAAAAAAAAAAAAAAGCTCCGTGAAAATGGGAATATGGATATTCCTCATTAGGATCAGGTCGACAGGTTTCTGCCTTAGTAGACCGGAAGGGTCCAATATTTGTCTCTTTTGAATTCAGTGGTAAAGCAGGCCATTCGAGGATCAAAGGCATTTTAAGTTAGGCATGTTGTTTTAAAGGGAACCAATTCTTTTCGGGAAGCCCTTGTAGGGGTATACTAACCACAGATAGATGATCCTCTTTTCAAAAACCTATCATTCTGACTGTTGCATTTGAACTTCCTGTTGACTCCGTTACAGTGTGTTTGGAGTTCCTGCATACCGGACGTTTGCATAAACCACACGAGTTGTATGTTGCCCCTACCGCTAATTTTTCACGATGCTATGACCATAAAAGAAATTCCCTTCTTTAGGTCTCGCTGAGTCAGCGCGCATGCGCTGCTCGGAGAGACTTTAGTAAGTGAGGGCTTCAAAAAATGCTACAGCCGGCTACAGCTTGCAGTGCATGTGTGTGGGCACGCGCAAGCTGTGGCCGGCGGTAGCATTTCCCCCCCCCGAGCTTTTTAGCCAGCTTGCTAGAACGCGCAACAAGCACGCGTGCATCCCTTGCACGTTTTAGCGCATCATCGCGATCACTTTCGCTTTCACAGCGATCGTGATCGCGATGACAATCGTGGCCAATGCTTGTCTTGTTTGTAGGGTCAACACGAGACAGCGTTACTGTAGAAATGCTTTGCTTTGACGTTTTTAGATCACTCTTCCTTTTGAGGTGCTGTAGATTTGAAACGCACCTTTCTAGTGTTCCTCAAGTTATAATAAACATTACTTGAATGCTGAGACCCAATGCGGGTTAAGAGCGCGCTATATAAACAGCCGTCCTATTCGTAGAGTATTCCCGTGATGGTGCAGTGGTTTTACCACACTATAGTTCAATATTCCAATCTACAGCTATGGACTTTACATACTCCACCTCAATATTCCTATAGTTATCCTCTGGATTTAACTAGTGGCATCTGAAACAGATTTCCACTTGGACAAATGCAGAGAGAACTGCTCATTACATTGTGATAATCCCTCGTAATGCTGCGGGTTCGGTACCATAGAGTAAGATATTCATAGAGTAAGGTGCGATTTTAGTCACGGAGAACTATTTACATCGAGAGGCTTTGCTATCAGGGGCTGTGTAACCCCGTTGATGCTCAAACGGGGCCTGCAGCGATTGTTTACCTTTCCCAGCGTGAACCTTCCAACCTCTGACCTGAGGTGTGACTGACAGATACAAATTATGTCTCTTAAATACACACACATGCAGGTCAGTGCCCTTATTAACATCAGTGTTGAATTGTGCCCTAACTGACCTGAGCAGTTAAGAGTGTGATTCTTGGACTTTACAGCCTCCAGGTGCCGAACCAGACTTCCAGGGGAGCAGGTCGGGTCATGACATCAGCCCCACTGCACAAATGTCGTTCATTTATAAACCTGCCCCCCTCCCCAACCCCAACATAAACCAACCTGACAAGAGGTCCTAGGATAGGAAAGACTGACGGACGAGGCTCCCCCAGCACCTTCCGCCAACTGGTGAGCTCAGGCCACTCGCCGAGTGCCATTCTCCTGGGCAGGGCCGGCCTTTGTTATGGGCGAGCCAGGCCCACGCCCAGGGCGCTGTCCTTAAGAGGGGCGCAGGAACTGCCTGCCATATTCTCTCTTCGACCTAGTGCCAAAGAGCTTAAATACTTTTTGGGAAGGCTGCTGGTTACCGTGTTCTCTTTAGGTTTGGTTTTCTTCACGTGGGTGCCCTTAACCTACCTGCCTTGACTTATCCCTCAAAAGTTTTAGCACACAGACAAAGACGAGTGAGAGAGAGGATAACATTTAGTTTTGCCACAGCGTTATCGAAGCAAAGGTCGGTTCAGCTCCTGGACCAAACAAAGACTTCCCCTTCGCATTCTCCTCCAATCCGGAGTATTCCCCACAGGGCTGTGCCTCCTGTTTGTTTACCAATTTCCTTAGGTCGGCGTTGTGTTTTTTCCAGCAAAATAACGTTCTTTGTTCGTTCGTGTCTTTCCTTTGGTAGCATGTCTTTCTTAAACTCGCGTGAAGTTTTGAGGTGTTATTTTTATTGATTTACACGAACCGCCTCTATAGACTGAAGTGTGCAAGAAAACACACAGGTGCTTTTCAGGTTTTCCGATCCTGCTAGTCAGTCGACAGCTTAGCAACTATGTGTTTTAGATCTCGCTGAGCCAGCGCATGCGCTGAGAGACATTTAGTGTACGGGTTTTCAAAGTGCTGCCACAGGCTTTTGGTGGCCTAAAGCTTGCATGCACCCGCCATCTGTCTTTCCTCCGTCACACAACTCCCGCTTCTCTTGATCGCGATCACTTTCACTTCCGTGGGCCGCGCGTCCGTGTCACTTTCACGGCCGCGCGGCCAATGCTGGTTTTACCTTCTCTTATCTCATTTCCCTTTTTTTTTCTTTCTCTTTTTTTTCTCCTGTCTTCCTACGTGCTTCGCTGTTCTGCATTTATTTTAATTGTCCCCCCTTTTGCTCATTGTCTCTAGTTAAACCATCCCCTGTCTATGTCAAACTTATTTTCATTATCTCTTCACCATTGTTCCGTCGCTTACTTTCTTTTCCTCCTTACTTTTTTCATTTTCTTCAAATACTAATACCCCGCCCCCTCACAATTTGCTTCGTCTTTCTCCACTCTTTCATTACTACTCCCTTTAACCCCTTTTCTTTACCATAATTTTTACAGCGTATCACGTTCTTTCATTATTTCTCAACTAACTTTGTTTTTCTGAATTTCTTTTACGCCGGTCTTTCCTTTCATTATGTTAAATATTACATGTCCGTGCTTTCTTATACCCTACTTTACCTATTTTTTTTGTCTTCCAACACATTTCCTCCAGTCTTTCCCTTTCTGTTCTCCTTAATCATTTAGCCATTTTCCCGAGTTTTCTGTTAGCCATGTTACTGTCTCATTATCCTTTTTAATATATATATTTTGTATTATCCTCCTTTTCTATTATCCATCCGCTGTTTTACTTTTTCTTCTATTTTTATTGTCTCCCGTTCTCATTTTTTTCTAATCCTCCTATCTTTCAGCATCTCACCCTTTTACTTTTTTTCTTGCGGTCTTTCACCCCATCCCCTGTTTAAGTATACCGTTTTTAGAAACTGGAATAAAAAAAAAACGATATACAGAGAACATACAGCAGTTTCCTCTGCTGTGTCGTTGTGTCCTAACATCCCACGCACTTCTACTTGCATTTAAAATCAATCATCTCGTTGACGTAGAAGAGATCCTTAACACACCTGCTCTGTCTTAAAAGATCACACCCGTTTTATGTCCCGGTCCACTTTTTTATTCAATATAACAGCATGGGGCACCAGCTCAAATACTGCTTCTTAATAAGCCTGCAAGTGCGCTAAAAATGCCAAATTCTTCCCTATGAATGGACCGAATCCCAGGTCTCTTGCCCAGCATCAGTTTGTTTGAAGAGTTACTGCTTCTTCCTCGTACCCGAGTCCACAGTCCTTCCCTTTCATGCCCAGCAGCGAGTGTTGTTGCTATCACTAGTGCAGCAGGTGCAGTGGCACAAACGCCAGGTGGTTAGCGGCGCCCGCTGTTGACCCGTTCGTGCTGAATTTTAGTACCCATATGGTGGGCAAGTGGTACCCTTTTCTTTGGTTGCATTGGGCAGCATGGTACTTAAATTGCGCTCGCGGGATGCTGGTGTTCTGGAGCTCTCGGTAGAGAGCTGCGCCCCAAAACATGCGGTCTCGCGCCAGGAAACTCTTGTTTTCATCCATTCAAGTATTTTGCAGTAAAGGCCTGCGCACTGTCAACTTGCCAACACTGAACAAGCATTGGCATAGCCAATAGGTCTCGCCTTTGGGGCCTTATAAGTGTTTAACCATGCAACAGTTAATGTTGTTGCGTCAAGGATATTGTGGTGCGTAACTAAATACTTATAAGGTCCCAAAAGCGAGACCTATTGGCTATGCCAATGCTTGTTTAAAGAGTGCAGTTAAAAAAAGGTAATTATAACAAAGAAAATGTGTTTCCATGGTCATACAGATGCTTTGCTTTTACGAGGAGGCCTCCATCCAGTCCTAGATGGTGAAATAGCAAATTTTTCACATAAGATTTAACTTCTTGGTGAAAGTAATTTTTAGCTCTGACCTTTGAGCTGGCTCACCAGACTATTGTTTGTCCAAAAGTCTGAACCACAGCAGTTACCTTGAAAGGGGCCTTCGAAAAATTCCTCTCTGTATCTGGTTGTGTTTGTGGTGTGAAATGTGGTATAAGCTTTCCCCAGACATTTAAAGTTTTTTGTAGGCAAGCTCTAAAAATGAAAGACTAAGCCCTAAAAATGAAAGACTATTAGAATCTGCAGTAGGCTTACTCGTGTTCCATGGTTAGGTCGACCCTAGTTGGCAGTGCATAGTCTCCTGTGAGCCATTCTGGCTTACTAAGAACTTAAAGGGGCTTGGAATCTGCCCATTTCTTATCATTGGCTGGCTTCTTATTCGTGTACCACCAGCTTGTCAATTTTGGGTGTCTAATTCATGCAGCATTGCCTCTTTACCATCTTTGATAGCTGTCCTCTCTGCTTCCCTTTCAGGCACTACTTTTTACTTGTATGTTAAGTACTCCACGAGAGTGCATGTTTTTGAGCCATCTCTCTTGAACTTCTCTCCCCCTGCACTTTGTGTTGCTCTGTGACATAACATAACTTGTATTTGTAAAGCGCACTTTCACCCAGAAGGGTAGCTTGGCACTGAATAGCAAGTGTTTATTGTTACCCAACTCAATGGTGCTCATTTAATCAACTTTCGAAGGATGAAAGGCTGTGTGAACCAGCTGGTATTTGAACCTGTGATCTTCAGGACAACTAGGCCCCGCCAGTGGACGCATTAGTCGGCTAAGCCACCAGATCTTGTTCTGTCATCTGTGTGCTTGTCCCCCATCCCGGCCCCCTGTGTTGCCTCAACTCCTTCCCGCTCTCACTTGTGTTGCTTCTGTGTCACTTTCCCTCCCGGTCTTAATTACAAGTTCTGTGTAGGTTAGGTGTCCCCTTGCCCTACTCTGTATTGCTTCTAACCATCCCCTCTAATGTCCACTCCCCATCCGGCTTTTAAAGCAAAATAAAGTTGTTGTGCATTTTATGTTAAGTTACTAATACAGATTTGATCTGTAACTAAAAAGAAAACAAGCATTGGCATAGCCAATAGGTGTCGCCTTTGGGACCTTTATAAGTGTTTAGCCATGCAACAGTTGATGTTGTTGCACCAAGGATATTGTGCTGCATAACTATATACTTAGAAGGTCCCAAAAGCGAGACCTATTGGCTATGCCAATGCTTGTTTGTTTTTTGTTTTGTTAACTTACCCTGGCTTCACACATTTACGATGCTACTACTGAAGCTGTTCACACACTGTTGAAGTCCTATTCACTGTCAAGATAAGATCTCTTCCTAGGGGAAAGGCAGACCGCTTTTGACAGTATGCTGGAATGCTTGCTTTTTATTACTTAGTTGTGAAAGGTAGATACTCTAGCCTAGGAACGTTGGTGGGATTTTCTATTCATGCCTCAGTACCTTTCTTTGCACTTTGTAGGCATTATCGGATTGATTTCTATCAACTTTATATTATAATGATCAAATTCTAAATGTTGTAATAAACATTGCACGGTAAAAATAAAGTTAATATACAAGAGCTATGCTATATTTTACTACTAAACAGGCAACAACAAGTGCTGTTACCTTACAGAAAACAGGGTCATGATTTAAATGGTGCAGCAGATGCACTAGAACCGGGACCAAAAGTTGTCAGAACTCCTCTAAACACATAATATAGCTATATTTGATGACTAAACAGGCAGTTACAATTGCAGTTACCTTGCAGTTAAGAGACTTAATTTGAATTGTGTACCAGGTACAGTGGCACCGGGGCCACAAGCTCTGGGGACCCCACTAAACCCAGATTATAGCTAAAATTTCAAATAAACGGGTAGCTGCAAATGCAGTCACCTTGCAGATAATAAAGTCATGATTTGTAACCCTGGGCGTAGTGCCTCTACACATATTTCCACTGAGTTTAAAAAAAATTCAGTGGAAATACGCTACGCTCCCTCCCCCCTCCAAAAGTCTTGAAAAATGTAAAGGAAGCCACTTACCTGTTGTCTGCCGCCTCCCCTGCCTGGCCATTCTCCGTCCTGCTCCTCGCGTCCGTCTGTAATAAATTTTTTTTAAAAAACTACGTTGTACGTCTGACATAAATGCGCGTCGGATGTACAACGTAGTGTTTTTTTAATTACAGAAGAAACGCGAGGAGCAGGACGGAGAGCGGCCAGGCAGGGGAGACGGCAGACAACAGGTAAGTGGCTTCTTTTACATTTTTTAAGACTTTGAGAGGGGGGAGGGAGCGGCTAACAACGCTCCACCATGTACGCAGAGGTTTTGCCTACTCTGCGTTCGCCAGAGAGTGCGGAGTAGGCAAATTTCCGCAAACTCTGCTGGCGGAGCGTAGTTACCCGCCCAGGGTTAAGCATTTAAATGGTGCAGCAGGTGCAATAGCATTGGGACCTAGAATGTCAGAACTCCTCTAAACATATAATATTGCTATATTTGGCTACTAAACAGGCAGTCACAATTGCGGTTACCTTACAGTTAAAAAGGACTTGATTTGAATGGTGCAACAGGTGCAGTGGCACCAGGGCCAAAATCTGTAGGGACCTCACTAAACCCATATTATTGCTAAAATTTTAAACTAAACAGGCAGTGACAAGTTCAATAACCTTGCATATAACCGGGCCATGATTTGAATGGTGCAGCAGGTGCAGTGGCACCAGGGCCAAAAGGTGTCATAACTGCTCAAAACACCAAATAGTTCTATATTTTACTGCTGAAAAGGCAGTCATAAGTGTAGTTATCGAGCAGGGTCTAGGTTCATGATTTCAATGGTGCAGCAGCATTGGAGCCAAAAGCTCTCAGCACTGCACTAAACGCCAAATATTGGTAGATTTTACTACTAAACAAACAGTTACAAGTGCAGTTATCTTGCAGCCACCAGGGGCATGATTTCAATAGTGCAGCAGGTGCAGTGGCTCTGGTGTCAAAAGTTGTCAGAACTCCTCTAAACATATAATATTGCTCTTATATCAATTAATCCTATTTCCCTCATTTCATTTTTCAAAATGTTGCTATTACCTCCCCAAACTTTAACACTAGTAACAGCACACTATATTGCTTTTTTGTACATAAACAAGTCGTAACACTTTAACAGACTTTCAGTAGCTTATATTGTACAACTACTTGGCAAGCTACAACTTGCAACAAAAGTTTATTATTAATCACATAGACAAAACCAAATGCATTTACCAATGCTTGTTATTAATCATTGGGTTCCACTTAGCCTTCAAGGTCTGGAGCCTTCCCTGATACAGGATCCATCGGAATACTGCTACAGAGTGATCATGGGACTCTTCAAGTTTTACGGCCTAAGGTTAATGTTCACCCTGAGTCCTGTCCACTTGTAGCTCGAAGCAATGCTCATGGCCCTATAAGATTTGTTTCAGTCGCACACAATTTATAAATATGCAGGGTAATAGCAATTACATCTTTCGTTCCTCTTCTCACAGAGAGGTGATTTGGGGCATTTGACTGTTATGACTGAAGGTCCGAATCTACAGTGGACTCCCTGTCCAGATCACTCCATGCCCCATGACTGCTGCACATACTGACCTGGCAGTGAATGTATATTATGGTTAGTCAGCACGGCTCGTTCTGTTTTCTCCTTGTACAAAGTCATGTTCCAGTATTATGTATCCGGTATAGGAAAGTCCTTTCTGGGAAATGTATTAATCATTCCTTGGTTCTGAAAAACGAATTTACATTTTCTTTCCACTCCTTTAACGCTCAAACTTTTCCACCAACTTCAACAACGCCCTTCCTTCACAATCCTGACCTAATGATCCCTGTTTGGCTATACTGATTTCTGTCTTTTGTTAAAAAAAAAAGTGCAAAATTAATAGAACAAAGAGTAACAAGACCACATTATATTTGTATGACCTGTTAGCTATGTCTAGTTCAGCATCTTGCTCACATCAGATGCACCTAACCAGTCCATAGTTTCTTACAGCATGTGTCTAGAGTGGATGTCTGTGGAAATGGAGAAAGATGATGTACAAAGGAAACCAAACCCATTCCCTTCCCTCCCTTTAACTTCTCCATGGATGCCACAGATCGTTTGTCTGGTTTCACGCTCGAGTACTCCTTTAGTGTATGTCGCGGGATTGATCTCTATGGGGTGAGATGGTTTTGGAGTTTGAACCACTAAGTAGGGCATTATCTTTATGGGCTTGAGTGCCCCTCACCCAGGGTTAGTAGGAAAATATATTGAGTGACCTCACTCTTTGTGGGCATCTTGTCGGTGGAAGACACACCTGTTGGTACGCAAAATGGGGACCGTCACACTGAATTAAAGTTTTAATGGTGTTTGCTCGTATTTTGTGAAAGTTATCCTCAACAATCAAGCCTGCCAGTGGGCTGGGTATCTTTTTCTTTTTCCAATAAGCCTCTGGTGTGACTATTGTCAATACTAAACCATTCCACTCCGGGATCTTCTCTGCCGAGATTGATATTCTAAGCGTTCAGGGGGTCCTAGCCATACTGTTTGGAATTTGGTAGCTCGATATTTGTTTTATGTTTTCATCACTGCTGCTTTTTTAGCCCACATTTCCTTGCTCTTTGCAACCTATTTAACAAAGGTGGTTCATCAGTGGCTGATATTTATGCAGTTTTGTTGGGTATTCATCCCAACGGTATATATGCCTATACTGTGCTTTACTGCCCATTATGCTACTCTTGACAAGGCCACATAGCACCCCAACCCACTGTGATTCCATGATGATGGCTCTTACTATCCTGGTTGGCCATCTGTTTTTATGTGGATTAACTACCTGATGAGTCGACATGAGTGGCTAATTGCACAGTGCTGAAATTGTGCTCCTGGACACAGATGCTTGTCACAAATCTTTCCGTGAGTGTAAGTTTTCGGATGGCGGTCACTTTGAGGAACCCAGTGTCTTGTCTTACTGCAATCTGGCTTCTGTTTCTGCTAAGCTGATGTCCGTTTTACAATGATTTCTCTCTTTACTTATCATGGCTCTTGCATATTCCCTTCTCCCACCACCAGTTTGGGGCTTTAATATTGTTTTAGCAGTGTTCACAGGGTTAACATGGAAGCCATTTGAATGTTTGCTCACGGTGACATGAAACTGTGACAGTAACTCTGGAGTCCATTATTTCACCAGGCACAAAAAACACATTTAGTTCTGGGAGCTCTTGGCTGTGGAGTCATATGTGTAATTATCCACAAATGTATGGTGATACCTCTGACACAAGCTTCAGATATAAGCAGATCAAGGATATACATACAAAGCAGTTGCCAGTCCTTGCCATGCCACGTCGTATAAAACGCAGTGTACACATAAATTGTAGGCAATGCCGCCCGCAACCCACAGGAGTGCGTCTCTGAACCCTCCCAGGAAACCCATTTAAAGCCCCTCTTGGGACCCATCACAGACCACTGTATAATGCCCACGGCCCCCATATCTTTTTCCCATTTGTGGGGACATCCGTGGCTTTGGTACACCACCTGCTCCGCCCCATAACACCAGTCCAAATCGCAGATCCAAGCGGCCACGGTCAGTTCCACAGCCCCCCCAGGCGCGTGCAATGTTCCTTTTTGCGGTCCACCCCCCACCTCCCCCACCAATGTCAACCATAACATTGGCCACGTGATCTCTCCCGTGACACCAAGAATATGCCACCGAGACTCAAGCGGGACCTGTGCCCCACCACAGCCTCGATCACATGGTGATGCCCTTCCAATCCTTCTGGCAGATGATGAGATTTGATCTGGACTGAACTATATTGCTTCATTCTTTCAGTACATAAATGAGCTTTTCTGGTAATGCGTGGCTGTCCAGTACATTGTAGTCTAAGATCACTCATTATCACCGGTCATTGACAGATGGGTAAGGTTTTGAGGATCTCTGTGAAGGAGGGCAGTGTAGGAATGGAGCTGATTTGTAATATAAGACATTTCAAGTATGTACGAGTTGAAGAACAAAGCGTTTATCTTGCATGACTATGTAGCTGTATGGAGGGCAGGAAGCAGAAGGGTCTTTGGAGAATTCAGAGTGTAATTTTAGTTCAGGTGTAAGGTGTGCTTTTTGTGCTATACACTTGTAGGTGAGGCTGAAAGAGACCAAATGTAACTTACGAGGAGACAATTACGTAATTGACAGACAAGGGCTTCTACTCATTTGGTTGGTTGCTAGATTTGCTGTGGCATTTCCACAATTGCAATCTGTTTGGTCTGTATCCCAGGCACTTGACGTAGAGTGGTGGTATAGCAAGGTTTGGCATGGACTATTGTACACACTGTCCTGATCTGGGGATCTGGCAGTATCTAGTCTTGGTTTTTGGGGTTTAGAAAATGCTCATTTGGTTAGTGTGCTTACTTGTTTGGGCACACTCTGGTGGCAACCACTGGTTCTCCTAGGTTGTTGGCCAAGCCATGGCATATGACTTGATGGTTGAGCGTAATAGAACTTGTCATTAATCCATCAGTAAGCCATCTGGCGGTTAGCAGAGCTTTCGTTCGCTTCTTTCGCCTCCCTTTTCGAAGATGTTATGACTTTTGAATATTTGAGTAACCTGATTTTATACCTTAACATATGTGTTGATGCGGTTAGTGGAAAAGATGAAAAGGCTGTGGCTCTACACTAGTCCTGTCGGGGTCCTAATTAAGTGGAAGAATTGCCTACTCTGAGACTTCTGGTGCATGGTGGTGTAGATGTATATTCCCAGTCCAGTGAGCTGAGTTTATCAAAGATCTGTATTTCTCAATGGTGTGGTCAGTTGTCATTGGGAAAGGTGTTGGTGCATCCACAGAACTGTCTTGAAGCTGCTTCCTTGCCTGTTGGTTCACTTGCAAGATTTTGTTCTTGCTCGGAGCTGGCTCTGATGGTCTGGGTGCACTCACTCTTGTCTATTGCTTCTTGAAGGCGGTGTCTGCCTCTTTTGTAGCCGTTTCCTTCTGCATCCTCAAGGCATACTTTCATTAAATCACACTTTTATTCTTTGGTAATGGGAGCTTTTGGCGGCTGCCAATTCTGTGTTTTATGCATGCTGGGATTACAAAGCTTGGGATTCTACTTTAGTGCAATGTCAGGGGGCGGAAAGCAGAAGTGGATCCGGAGTGTAAGCGGTTTGTCATGAGCCCCCAGGGTGTTTGATATACAGACTTTCCTTCTGCTGTTTTTGCAATCATCATCTTTGTGTCAAAGTGTATTCTGCAGTCAGTAACCAAGGTGAGTTTTAGGAGACCTGCATCTCCAGGAGGGGATGATTCCAGGGTCTTCTTCTAAAGTCTGTTGGTCTGTACCCCCACAGTCTTGCGCACATAGGTAAACTGGTTTCTCTCGCTGTAGCCTTGGCTTGCCGTAGACCATGTGGCGCGAGCAGCAGTGCTGTACTCTAGAGGAAAGTGTCTATGAGGCTGTTGGTGTTGATGTGGGTGTGTGTCTAAATTAACACAATAATTCATTCAAAAACAAACAACTACTTAGAGTACAAGCCAAGCTTAAATAAAAATTCATCTTTAATCCCTGTTAAGCTGCAAAAAATTATCGCAATTGGATCAAGAGTTACAAATGGTAATAAGAGTTGCATCTAGGGTCTTGTTCTAAACCGGTTAAAATTGTAACTTTTAACAAAAAAAAACCTGACAAATGGTTGTCGAGAAAGTATTCAAACTGATAGTTGCATCCGACAATCCACGCATATAGTCCCGGAGTATGCAACACACCCAGCCCTGGTAAACGTTGACACACTAGCCTCCCTGCTGCATATAGTGAGTGAGTACCGTGGTGGCTAAAGGACTTTGAAAATGGTGAGGCGCAAATACCCACTTCAACTTTATTCGAGCAAGAGGGCTCGAAGCCCCTCTGAAGTGATAATCTCCTGAAAAACAGATTCAAATAAAAACCCATGGGTTTGGAAAGGGTACAAATAAAATATGCCAGTACTTTCATAATTTCCACTCAACCCTGCTTCTCCCTGAGGGGCTGGGGATTGCTTTCCCCAAAATGGCACAATGTCCATAAAACCATGTATTAATGTCAATTAAAAATAAAAATAAATTTGATTTGCAATTTGACATCATCCTTTCTTTTTTGTAAATGTATATTGAATACATTTTTATTTTTATTTCAACGTTTTATTAAATTTTATACAATACAAGAACACATTAGCAATTCTGTTACAGGGTTTGCAACGATTCGTCCCCTCGCTTTTAGTCTATATAAATCTATGCATTCCCTACCAGTCATAACAGTCTAGAAGGACAGGAAAGTAGAAAGGAGGATAAAAGCAAGGGGTGAAAGAAGAGCAAGAGGACAGGCACTTGAGAATTCTATTGCTTATACTTTACATCTGACATTGGCTGGGACCATTAGGACCCGATTACATTCTTGTGAGGGTGGCGCTTCACTGGGGTCATATCATTACTTTTGTATTTCATTTTTCTGTCCAGCAATTTCAAAGTAGATTCTCAGTATTGGATTATGAATATGAAGCTATTTGGAAGGGAACATTGTAAAAACTGTGCCCCGAGCTCACAATTTCTGACTAGAAACGGATTGTATTAGCTCTCCCAAGGGCGCTACCATTCAGGTTGCAGAAACCTCACACGTTTAGGCATCACGCTGGTTACACCAGCATAACATGTCCAAGTGTCAGACAGCAACCTGATACAATAAACAGCATTAACACAGAGGAGGAAATGTCTCCACATGATTTATAAAGCAGCCATGCAGGCCTGTGCCTCCTTGCACCACTGAGTAAACATCGGCAAGATTTCTGCTAAACTGAGCTCGAAATTGTGGTTAAGTATCAGTTTTCAATATTTCGTTAATGTGATAATTTTGTCTCAAAATATCAGCTTGTCATTTTCTAATAATTGAATGATTGTGCTGTCAAACAAATGTTTGTGGTTTCATGACAAAACGGCATTTATGTTTTAATCTACTGGTGTTTCATTTCTAATGCTAACATGGTTAGTCACAAAACACCAGCTTGTCCTTTCCACCAAGTGTTGGCATGCACTGTGGCACACATGGAAGGACTGTGATTTACATGCCCATGTATAGTCATTAAATACCAAGGAAGCAGTGTGACTGCCAGGAGTTTGTGCCAGCAGGATGCCTGGTCGTGGCACAGTCATGGCTTGCACGCCCACAATATTTCATCATCAATCGATTTGTAAGATGCCTGTGGCGCTCTGGCATCCAAGCGCTCCGTGTAAGGGATGGTCACCATTCTCGCATTGGCATACTCCAACCAGAGACTACCACATCATTGTAAGTGTGATCATCACAATGCCAGGCTCCACATGGACTGATAAGAATGCCAACATTAGGGCTGTTATGCCAAGGACAGCATTATACCAGGGCTGGGCCTGTGAACAACACTCTTATTACAGAGCTAAGATACTCCGCTCTCGGCCAGAGTGATGCAGATTGGGGTGTACAAAATCTCCCTACTTCCACGGATAGAGTAATTTCACAGTTACACGCACATACTCACCATACACTAGGGCCCATTTCACTAACATACACTCAAATACTCCACCAGCATTGAACCTGTGGAAAGAAAACTCCTAAACACCCCACATCTACACTGAGGTCGATAAGACCTAGTTATTGTAATTGTCATAATCTAAACAATCTATACAACAATAATCAAATAGAGTACTCAATAATCGACAAGAAATAATCACCAACACTGTATTTAAAATTATGATTCTTTATCTAAAATTAGTCAAAAGAAATTAATCAGAATAAATCATTTTCTCATAATTACCTATTCTAGCTAAATGTCAGAATGGGTCATCAGGACAAGTCTCTCAGTAGAAATCTCCCGAGTCACCGTCCTCACAGCATCGATCCTCACCAACGCAGGTTTGGGAAGAAGTGGCAAAGTGGCCTCCCACCCTCTCTAGGCTAACAATATTTATAATGAAACTTGCAATATTAAAGAAACATTAAATGTTCTACACGTCCGCCGAACCGCTGAGCAGAGCGAGCAGGAAAGGATGTAGCAGAGCGAGCAGGAAAGGATGTAGCATCGCTACATTTGGAAAAATCTCCGCTCAGGAAAAAATCACAAAAATAAAAAAACAGAACGGGAACTAAAAAATTGTATCCTTCAACATCCACATTTCCTCAGTGCTAAACACGATGACTTCAGAGTCCATTCAGCTCAATCTTTATGGCTCCTTTGTCCTCTAAGGTTACTCAAACATTTCTTGGTTCTTGGAGATTTGCCCAGCACTGCTACTGTCCTCACGGAAAGTTTTAACCAAGCGAAGACTGTGGTCAGATGATTCAATCATATTCAGCAAGGCCCTCTCATCACAAATCTTTCACTCGAGGCCAGGCTGCAAACGGCGGACGTTTATTGTTAGGCCACAATGGACCATCTTAATTAAAAGAGACAAAAACAACGTTACCACAGCATAATGATTAAACAGTGTTAACCCCACTAATACCCTTATGTGTATGTAATTATCTAGCTTTTGCAACACAGAAAAGCATTAGTTCAGAAAGCGTTTCGTGCTTTAAAATAAACAGCACTCAGCAACGTTTATTTAATAAAACATGCACATTTATTAAATAGCAATACGAAAGCATTCCCTCGTGTCGGTTTTCTTCTCATTAGTACGTTGATAAGTTTAAACATATACACAAAACAAATAATTAGTGATTATTAATTAGTAATTTAATTATGACAAATAGACAAACCAGAGCTTAAAAACCCAATAGATTTTCATCAGAAAATCCTGCTCCAGCAATCCCCCCTTTGGTGATTTTATCACCAAATAACCCCCAAAAAAAAAAAAATTAGTGAAATTTAGTCCCATTTTAGGAGAAATTGGAAATGTCTTTTTCCTCCTTACACAACACTACACACCAGACACCCTTTCATCATCCCTCTTTGTTTCTAAATAGACACTCTCCCTTAATTCTTCTAATTCAATTTCTTGTGGTTCTCTTTTCAACCTTTTATTTCTCTTTTCATTATTTCTTTTAATTAATTTCTTTTTCCCTCCCCTGTTTTTACAACACAAACACACCAATCTCAATATCAATAAAGCAACAATTATACAAGTTAAAGGAAACAATATCTTACCTATAATAGTACTACCTATTTTTGCAATAAAACTCTTAACAGCAACTATTTTATTAGCTATTTTAGTCCAAATACTTTCAGCTTCAAGTGGTACTAATTCTTCATGCAAATCAGTAATATTTTTTATATAAACCTTCAGGTCTTTGCTTTCGTCTGGAATGTAAGTGCAACAATGTTGAACTTTCAGCATTCCACAAACTCCACCAATAGAATATCAAGAGCAAGTCTATTTTGCATAGACATGGCACGTACGGCAATTAGTTCCGTATTCACCAAAAGAAACCCTCCAGCGGTATTTGTCGATAAGCGATCCACCACTGTTGACAGTTTCCGAATCCCATAAGCATTTAAAGAAATTCCCACTGCTGGAATTAAAGCTCCAAAAATGTCACCCACTATTTCAGACAAAGTTTCCCTCTTGAAGCGCATTAGTAAATTAATATGTTCTACATCTTCTATTCTATCTATATGAAAAATCTTTGGAAAAACCAGGCCCACATAACACGTGCCATACCAATGGTCAGGCAACTTGTAATAAGCCTTGTTCCCACAAACATAATACACTCCTGGAAAAATTGTATCTTCTCCACCTCTGAAACCCCATCCTGTTGCAATGAAGTATGTATCATGACATTCACTAGTCCCAACAAAATATGTATCATATTGGGATTTCCCTCTTGTAATGCACAGCTTACCCTTCTGTGGTGCATCTAAAGCTAAAGTTGGACTAGCTCCATTTCTCAATTCTTTTCCCATCTCAATGTCCCAAATTGTCTCACTCACTTTATATTTCCCTGCCTTTTCATGCATACTCAATCTCCTTTCCTCCACCATGTTTAGGAAAGCTTTCTCCTCTTCTTCCAAACTACAAGTTAAATTATTCTTAAAAATGTAATCTAATGTTAATTCTTCTTTCTCAATAAAAATCTCACCAAAAATGTTAGCTTCTTTAGCTGTATTCAGCTCTTTGTTCATTGGCAAGTGCCCAAAAATACTATTTGTTAGACATCTTATAATCTATTTTCCCTAACAGATAAAAAACACTACTTAATACACTACAAGAAATTCCATACGTAGCTGGTAAATGGTGATAAGTAACACCCTCTGAAACGGATGCAGGTAATTGCATACAAACGTAGCAGTCCCTTACTTCCATTGTTTTCACATATTCGTATAGCAATTTTGAAAAAACATTACTAGAAAAATCATTAATTGACCTATGTTTATGCATGTAAGTATTACTAATTCTAGTTGGAACTACTTTTTGCGAATTCTTTTCTACATTTGTCTCATTCTCAGTATGTATTTTAAATGTACCTATTGAAACTCTAAATGTAACTAATAAAGCTAAAACACCCCATAGTAGCATTAATAATCCAGTACAGCAGCAGCACATTCTACACCATCTTCTTAACCCCTTCCATGCTGCGCGAATTCCGCCGCTGTGCTGACGGTTTCTTGCGCGGGCGTGGTCATGACGGAACGGTTCCGTCATGAGCACAGCTCAACCGACGCTCATGACGGAACCGTTCCGTCATGAGCACCGAAGGGGTTAAGAAGGCACATCTACTTTGATTATTCTCTATGTTAGCCATTTTACTACTTTGACCTTGTCTTTTGACTTAGCCTCTACTACTCCACTACTGTAATTTCTCAAACTTTGGATTACTTCAGACAGCTGAATTTCAGACTTTCTCCTTTTCACTTTCTCCAAGTGATTTCTTCAGTTCACTCAATTTGGATATTCATCACTTTTCACTCCTTCAGCAACATCAAATTGTATCAGATCATCAACAACATCCTGTGCATCTGACTCTTCTCCAATGTCAGTCAGGATAACTTTTAAGATTCCAACAGATTCTTCCTTTTCCTCAACCACTTTTCTCAAGATCCCCTCCGGATTATCTCGATTCACTGTTTCTTCTTCTCCTTCTTCAGACAGTGCCACATAAGACCATTCCGGTGATCTGTACTTTTGGTTGGGTCTTCTAATTCTCTTTATTTCCTCAGGTTCTCTTGACTCCTTTTGCTCCTTCCTTTTTACTTCGTTTTGACTCGACACTTCATTCACTTGTTCAGCTTTCGATGTATTCCCTCTTATCAGTCTGTATCTCAGCCTCTTTACTCTGTTGTTAGGCCAAAAATCTCCTCTTACGACCTTTTTCGGTCTTATTTCTTTCTCCAATCCAAGTTCTCTTTCTCAGAACTCGACCCTCTGATTTTCCATTCTCACTTTCATCCGATTCTGTTTCAAATGCCTCTTGTTCTTCAGCAGTTTTCTTTCGCTCCACAGTCTTTTTCACCACTATTTGAGACTTCCCTATTTCTGTCCCTTCTCGGGTCTCCGACACGCAATCTTATTGCTGTCTACTTGTCCCTTCACCTAGCTCATTAGAAGTGTTCCCTACACCTCCTTGGGGGTCTTCCGCAATCTGTCCCTCTCTATCTTCCTCTGACCCTACTTCTTCAGGTATAATCTCAAGTGGTTCTTCAATCTCCTCCTCTTCTGATTCAGGAGTAATTTCTGTGGAACTGCTCTTTTCTTTTCTTTTTCCTCCACTGCTTTTTGAAACTTCGGGCTCTCTTTCAGAATCTGATTTCCTTTCTGAGATTCTCAATGGTTCTCTTGAAGCCTTTTCTGCTTCTTTTCCTGAACTTTGATTTTTTCTCACTGGTTCTGGGTCTTCATCATCACTGGAATCTGACTCTTCAAAATACTCTCTACCAGTCCCATCCTTTGGGTTTGGAACTCCCAGAGTATGACTCACATGCACCCAGTTCTTCACACCAGCACACTTCACTGCAGTCGTCGTAGTTAGAATGACTTGTCTTGGTCTTCCCCACCTCGGAACCAAGCAATTTCTTCTTCTGTGAACTTTAATCCTCACTCAGTCTCCTGGACTCAGATCATGAGCTTGCTTCTTCTCAAGTGTGGTAGCTTCTTCTCCAATCTGGTGAAACATAGAATGAACTGCGTCAGCCAGGCCTTTACAGTAATCCAAAATCATGTCATCAGTTATTGTCATCAACTTATTGACAGGTACATATGCATGTCGCATTGCACGTCCCATTATGATTTCATGCGGACTTAAACCAATAGTTTTATCTGGAGTAGACCTAATAGTCATTAGCACTAGAGGCAAGACATCCGGCCATTTCATACCAGTGGCTAAACACATCTTACCAATCCTGTTCTTGATTGTGCCATTTATCTGCTCAACAACACCAGAAGCCTCTGGTCTGTATGCACAATGTAGCTTCTGCTGTATGCTTAATGCTTCACAAATCAAACTCATGAGTTCATTATAGAAGTGTCCACCTCTATCAGACTCAATCGTTACCGGAAATCCGTACCTAGGAATTAACTCTCTTAACAGTAACTTTGCCACTGTTACTCCATCATTTCTCCTAGTCGGATAGGCCTCAACCCATCTTGAAAACAAACAGACTACCACTAGTACATACCTCAGTCTGTTCACTTGGGGCATTTCAATGAAATCAATCTGCATTCTTGTAAAAGGACCTCCTTCTCTGCCTATTGTTCCCAGACTCACCACTGTCTTTTTCCCAGTGTTAAATTGCTGGCAAATCAAACATCTTTGACAGATACTTTCTGCAATTGTCCTGAAATTTGCATTGTACCAGGTTTGCTTAAAAGAGCTAATCATCGAATCCCTTCCCAAATGTCCCTGGCCATGATACATCCTTGCCATTGCTGACAGCATGGAGTTCGGCATTACTGGTCGGCCATCTCTATAGACCCAAACATGGTCTGTCTCTCTTGGGGCACAACCTGCCTTAATCCAATCTTTCTTTTCTTCCTCCTCTGCCTCATCCTGCAACTGTTTCACTTCATCCCACGTCTCTAAGACATTAGTAAACATCACAGAACAAAAAGACATTTCACCTTCTCGTTCCCGATTAATGGACTGGTTATTCTTGGCGCAATATTGAGCAATGTCATTTGCATAACGGTTGCCCACTGTCACAAAATCATCTCCTTGTCCATGACCAGCACATTTTACAACTGCTAATTCTTTAGGCAGCTGTATCGCCTCAAGTAATTTCCCAATCACTTCAGCATTCTTTATTGGAGTCCCACTCGACGTCAAGAAACCTCTTTGTAGCCAAAGTTGGCCAAAGTCATGCACAACTCCAAATCCATACTGACTATCAGTCATCACAGTCGTTCTCAAATCTTTCCCAATTTCACAAGCTTTTGTCAATGCCACTAATTCAGCAACTTGCGCAGATTTCACTCCTTTCAATGATGATGCTTCCATTACTTCTGAAACCTTACACACTGCATATGCTACACATAGCACACCCTCATCATTCCTCAAGCATGATCCATCCACAAACACATGATCACTCTCATGCAAGGGAAGATCCCTTATGTCTGGTCTCGGTTTTGTACAGTAATCAAGCACATCCAAACAATTGTGATCATCTTCTGTTTTCACACCCACATTTTCAATATCCGGCAACAATGTCGCTGGATTCACATTCACACATCTCTCGAGTGTCACATTTGATGCTCCCAGAATGACTTTCTCATATTTAGTCAACCGACTATGTGACATGTATTGAGTTCTGCTTCTTGTCAAAAGAATTGCCACATTATGAGGTACGAATACCCTTACAGGATATCCCATTATGATTCCCTCACTCTGTTCTAGGCTTCTGCATGTTGCAGCCACAGATTTCAGACAACCTGGTAAACCCACAGCTACAGGGTCAAGTGTCGATGAGAAGTACGCAATAGGCCTTCTCAGTAATCCATGCTTCTGAATTAACACTGAAAGTGCACATCCATTTCTCTCACTACAGTACAATTCAAATTCCTTTTCATAATCTGGCATACCCAAAGCAGGGGCTTCACACATTCTGCTTTTTAACTCTTCAAATGCTGCCATTTGTTCTCCATCTAGTTCCAATGGGTCTGTCATCTCACTTTTTGTCAGCTTAATCAGTGGCTTTGCTATCAGCGAAAAATTAATTATCCACTGACGACAATAACCCACCATTCCCAGGAACATTCTCACCTCTCTCTGGGTCTTTGGGGACTTCATTTCCCTGATAATTTTGATCCTGTCATCAGTCACTTTTCTCAGACCTTTCTCAATATTGTGTCCAAGATAATGCACCTCTTTCTTGCAGAATTGCAATTTGGCTGTAGATACTTTTAACCCTCCATCTGCCAGATGATTCAGTAAAGCTATAGTATCTACTTCACAAGCTTCACGTGTCTTTGATGCCACAAGTAGGTCATCAATATACTGCACTAATACTGAGTTTTCAGGCATGATCAAACTCTCCAATGACTTTTTCAATAACTGATTGAATATTGAAGGACTCTCTGTATACCCCTGTGGGATACGACACCATGCTAAAATACGCTGGCCAAATCTAAATGCAAAAATCGGCTGGCTGTCATGATGCAATGGAATTGAAAAGAAAGCATGACACAAATCAATCACTGTACACCACTCAGCATCATGTGGAATCTGATACAAAATCACTGATGGATTTGGTACAATAGGACAACATGCCACCACAATTTGATTAACTTTTCTCAAATCCTGTACAATCCTGAACTTCCCATTAGGCTTCTTTAGCCCCATTATCGGTGAATTACACGGACTACTCAGTAGTTCTCTCAGAACTCCCTGCTGAATCATTTTCTCAATTATAGGAGTTATTCCCTCAATTATTTCTGGTGTCATTTTGTACTGAGGAATGTTAGGATAAGTAATTCCCTCTTTCACTGAAATTTTCACAGGATCTACATTATTCATCAATCCCACATCCTCTCCAGTAAAATCCCAAACTGTCCTTTTCACTGTGTCTCTCAGTTCTTGAGGCAAATCCTCCGGATCAAACACAGCATATGCACCAATTAACTCACTCTCTATTTTCTAGAGTCATTCGGTACAAAACATCCTCATCTGGTGTTTCAAAAGCTATTCCATCTGGTGTACAAAAGATTGTACAATTCATTTTACAAAGTAAATCCCTACCTAACAGGTTCACTGGACTTGTGTCACAGACGATAAATCTGTGCATGTCTGAAAATTTCCCCATTTGTACTCTTACTGGTTCAGTAAGACGTGTTCTGATTTGTGTATTCGCTACACCAACTACTTGGATTGCTTCATCCGAGAGAGGAAGATTTCTAATATCTGTTGACCTGACAGTTGATCTTGTCGCACCTGTGTCTACTAAAGAAGTAACACCTTCTTCATTTATTTTTCCATCCACAAATGGTCCTGCCTGGTCTATTTCTATGTTTAAAACGTTTTTATTGAAACAAAAACAAACCATGGGGGAGGGGGAATAGGAGGTCAGGATACATGGAATACAGTCAAAGAAAAAGGGTGCAACTCCAGAGGGTTGGCAATAGGTAGCGCAGTAAGTCAGGGGGAAAAACACAGTAAATGAAGGCTAGAAATACAAGCTATGGAATCTCCGCCCGCGCATCCGACACCCCAAATCTAAGCAATGAAAGCCATCAGCAACTCAACAGAACACAATCCCCCCCCCCCCCATCCCCCATCCTCCCAGTAACGAAAAAAAAACCCACACCCCCCCCCCCCCCGTCCTATGGTCCCGCACCAGAGTAATCCTCACCAGGAAGCCCCGCACCCCCCCCCCCCTCCCTGGGAGGTCCCCGCCTCACATGTAAACTAGTCCGCCGGGGTCACCGGCGGCGTCAGCCTGAGAAGCCTAAGATACCTCGGGCAGGTGAGCTCCCGGAATTCAGTGGACAGCAGCGCTAGAAAGGGTTGCCACAGCTCTTCAAATTGGTCTATCTCCCCCGCAACCGTAAGCGACAGCTTCTCCATCCCCAGCACATGCCAAAGCCTATGCAACCAACCGGTGATGGAGGGGACGGTGGCTGTGCGCCAGTGGATTAGAATGTTCTGAACTGCAGACCCCAGCGCAATTGCGATCTGCCTACCCCTACGGGACTTCAGTGGGTACATTAGGTCATTGGGGAGGCCCAACAGGACATACGCCGGGAGTCGCGGCAGCTCTATCCCAAAGTGCTTATCCACCTCTGTCCAGAACTTCCTTCCAGTAGGCGGTCAGCACTGGGCAATCCCAAAGAATGTGTGAAAGGGTACCTTCCTGCCCGCAGCTCCGCCAGCACCCCCTGTCAGTGTGCTTATGCATTTCATACAGTCTCTCCGGGGTGTAGTACCAGTATGTGGACACCTTAGTAAAGGTCTCCGTAAGGCCCGTGTGATATGCAGAGTGCCGCGCCCGATACGCAATTTTGTCCCATTCCTTGTGGCTGAGTGTCCTACCCAATTCCCTGTGCCAGCGCTCCCTCCCCGGGTTGTAATAGTGAAACGGCGGGGGTTGTAGGTATTTGTACAGATCGGTAATTAGCTTAGCGTCGGAGGTCCGAGTAGCCAACCACCTCTCATACGGTGTAATTGGACGGGCGGCGGTGGCACGCACCTGGGGCTGGAGGGCCCAATGCCGAACCTGCATGTAGCGCAATCTGTCCAGCTCCGTCAGGCCGAACTCCTGGCGGAGTTGCTGAAAAGGAACCACTCCTTCCGGGCCATAGATCTGGAAGAGTGCCCTGCAGCCCGCCTGCACCCAGTGGGAGAAAACCCCCGGCTCCATCCCTGGGGAGAAGTCCGGGTTGCCCACAATGGGCGTGAGCGGCGAAGGGAAGGTGGTAAGGCCCCGGGCCTCACAGACCGCGTCCCACACACGCAGGGGGACCCGCGTAACAAAGGAAGCGTAAAGATTAGGGGGGCGATGCGCGCGGCGCAGGAATGGAACCTCTTGTAAGGTGCGGCCCGCCACTGCCTGGTCTTGGAAGAGCCAATGTTTGTCGGACTCCCACCTGCTCCACTCCACCAGATAGCGTAGCTGTGCCGCCTGAAAGTACTTACGGAGGTCTGGAATACCGAGACCCCCCGCCTCCGGAGCAAGCGTGGAGAGGACCCTCTTCATGCGTGGCCTGCGGCCCTGCCAGACAAAGCGGGAGATGTCAGCCTGCATTTGTCGTATCCAGCCCACCGGGGGCTGGAGCGGGAGGGCCCGGAAAAGATATAGTATCTGGGGCAACACCGTCATCTTGACCGCCGCGATTCGCCCCAGCCAGGACAGCAGGCCTTTGTTCCAGCGGCCAAGCTCATCCTTGATCTTCCTGCTGAGGGAGGCATAATTGGCCGTAACCATCTCCGGTAATGTAGGCGCCAGTAGGATCCCCAGGTACGGCACCGTGGACGAGGACCACTGCATGGGGAAGAGCCGCTGAAGATCCCTCCTGGTATCCGCAGCCAGGGACACGTCTAACGCCATCGACTTGCTCATATTCATTTTGAAGCCGGCCACCCCCGCAAAGGCGTCCAGCTCCCGGAGGCAAGCAGGCAGCGACCTCCTAGGGTCGTCCAAGGTCAACAGGACATCATCCGCGTAGAGACTGACGGTGTGGACGTACTGGCCCATCCGGACCCCGACAGCATCCGGATTATTACGAATCCTCTGAGCAAACGGCTCCATGTAGAGGGCAAACAAGAGCGGCGAAAGAGGGCAGCCCTGCCGCGTGCCGCGCTCGATGGCAAAGCCACCGGAGCTACACCCATTGACCCGCACCGACGCTGAAGGATGCTTATAGCAGTTAAATACCATGGTGCGGAACTTATCGCCGATTCCCAATTTCTTGAGGACCAGCTCAAGATACGGCCAGTGGACTCTGTCGAAGGCCTTCTCCGCATCGACAGACAGCAACATCCGCTCCCCCGAGATCCTCGAGGCCTTCTCCAGAACATGCGTCACCCGCTTGGTGTTGTCAACCGTCTGTCTGCCGGGCACAAAACCAGCCTGGTCCGCCTCCACCAGACCGGGGAGGTGTGGACTCAGCCTGGACGCGAGAATCCCCGTGTACAACTTTAGGTCGACATTTAAAAGCGAGATGGGTCGGTACGAGCCGCAGAGGGCCCGGTCCTTCCCAGGTTTCGGGATTACCGCGACCGTCGCCCTCAGGAGATCCGGAGGGATGGCTCCCGGTTCGGAGAAAGAGTTAAATAGCCGAGTAAGGACAGGGGCCACAACCGTGCAAAAAGTCTTGTAAAATAGCGACGTGTACCCGTCCGGGCCCGGGGCCTTGCCATGTTTCAGCCGCGCGATAGCGGAAATCACTTCC
This sequence comes from Triturus cristatus, assembly GCF_964204655.1. Lineage (NCBI taxonomy): Eukaryota > Metazoa > Chordata > Amphibia > Caudata > Salamandridae > Triturus > Triturus cristatus. The sequence continues at coordinate 93,936,943 of NC_140587.1, read as the reverse complement.
TCAACATGGATGTCCCGCTCCAGGTGGTCCGCCTGAGCCGGATCCAGGGAAGGGTCACCGACTCCAAATAGCCGTCGGCATCCCGTGGCGAGGAGGGCTCCTCAGCATACAGCGCCTCGTAGAAGCCGCGGAAAGATTCCGCTACCTCCGCGTCCCCGGAGACAACCCCCCCGTCCGTGCCCACCAATTCTTTCACAACGCTACGCTGTTGCGCGACCCGGAGCCGGTGTGCTAGGAGCTTGCCACATCTGTCCCCCCCAGTGTAGTAGGCATGTTTCAAGCGTAGGGCGGCATACTCCGCCCTGTCAAGATCCAGGGCCGACAGGAGCTTCCTCGCTGCCTTCAACTGCCTCCACACCCTCGGCGCCCCCGTGCGGCGGTGGACCTGCTCAAGCTCCCGGACCTGAGCTGTCAGCTCATCCCTCTTCAGTTGCCGCTCCTTATTTTCAGCTGCAGAGATAGAGATAAATTCCCCCCGGAGGACTGCCTTCAATGCCGCCCACTGTGTCGCCTGCGAGGTGTCAGTGTTGCTATTGTGGGTGAGATAGTCCCGTATGACCTCCCCGATGCGTTGCACCACCGACTTCTTGTGTAGAAGGGTATCCCGGAGGCGCCACACCCCCCGAGAGGGGGAGGCCGCCGGCCACTGGAAAACGCCGGTGACTGGGGAGTGGTCAGACAGGGTCAGGACCCCGATGTCCGCCGCCGTGGCAGCGGCACGCATCGGTCCACTCACCAGGAGGTAGTCCAGCCGTGAGTAGGTTCGGTGTGCGTGCGAGAAATAAGAGTAGTCCCTATCCGTGGGGTGCATGGAGCGCCAGAGGTCGTGCAAGTCCATTTCCGCAATCCGGGCCCTCCCAGCCTGGGACAGTTCCCCCGTCTGCGGGAAGCGCTGCGCCGATCTGTCCATCACAGAATCGAAGACAATGTTAAGGTCCCCCCCCAGGATAATGTGGCGGTCGGGGGAAGCAGTGACATCCACCAGCGCGGAGTCTAGGAAGCGCTCTTGGTGATCGTTTGGGCTATAAACGGAGCCGACCGTAAATGCTATGCCTCCCAGGCGCATGCGATACGCAAGGAGCCTCCCCTTCTGTTCAGCACACTTATGCAAAACCTCCCCCCGAAAGGAGCTCGCTAGGAGAATGGCTACCCCCGCCGTCTTGTTCGCTGCCGAGGAAAAGAACTGGGTAGGGAACTTGGCAGAACGCATCCTGTGGCAATCTCGGGGCAATAAGTGTGTCTCCTGCAAAAGGCAAATGGTCGCCTGCGTCCCCTCCAGCAACGATAGGATCGCTCTGCGCTTCACCGGGTTATTCAGACCCTGAACATTAAGGGTCACTACCTTTAGGCCCGGCATTCCTCGCGGGGATCGGGAGCGCCATGCAATGGGCAGGGAATCAGCGGGTGGGGCGCGCGGGGCCGCCGCGCAGGACAAGCCAAAACAAAGCGGGCACAGACAACATCGGACGGGACCTTCCCAACCCCAAAACAACCCCCTCCCCCACCCCAAACACAACCCTGGCAACTAGCCACCCACAAACTCAAACACCCCATTGTCTCAGTCAAGCCCCAAGACGGGCAAGTCCGTAGAAAAGAACGAAGTGGACGTCCAGCCACTCACCTCCATCCGCTCCCCCCCAACCCCCCCCGCCCCGTACCAAGCATGTAAAGAAGCTAAAGAAATCTCCCCCCGGAGTGTGTGTTAGGCCGTCAAGGCCACGCCAGAGGAGCCGGTCGAGTCCCCGGCCGCCGCCCTCAGAGCGTCGGCCATGTCCGCCCTGATGGTAGGGGAGTCCGGACGCCCCACGCTGGCCGCTGAGCGCCGCCTCGTTGACCTCCGCCGGTTCCGTCTCTCCGAGGACCTCCACGACGGCGTAGCTCCTTCTTCCTCCGCCGCCGTGAGCCCCAGGACACCACAAATGTCTTGCAAGGAACGTAGCTGGTGTAACACCCCATTCCACCGAAAAATCAGGCGGAAGGGGTGACCCCAAGAGTACTGCGTCTCGTGTTCGCGCAAAAAGTCAGTGGCAATCCTAAAGGACCTGCGTTTCTGCAGCGTGATGGCGGAGAGGTCCTGGTAAAGCGCCATCGGCCGATCCCGGAAAGTCAGGGGCTGTTTCCTGCGGGCCTCAGCCATGATGCGCTCCTTCAGTGGAAAGTCGGGCAGGAAGGCCAGAATGTCCGGTGGAGGTGCCGATGACTGGCGCTGCCGGCCGACCCTATGCGCCCTATCAATGCTGATGGGAAAGTCCGCAGCTTCCCCCAGGATCTCTCGGAACAGGGCCTGCAGGTAGCCCCTCAGATCGGACCCCTCATCCGCAGTCGGCACACCACGCACTCTGATGTTGTTCCTCCGAGATCTGTTCTCAAGGTCCTCAGAGTGGGCCTGGAGCTCCACACACTGCTCCCGGAGGCGGAGAACGTCCTGCTGTAGGTGGACTATCTCCTCCGCTCGATGTTGGCCCTCCGTCTCCACCGCTTCAACACGTTCGCCAAGGCCCTCCACCTCCCTGCGCACTTCTCGGACCTCGCTGGCCACCTCCCGCTTCAGTGTCTGGAAGTCCTCCCTGAGGGAGCTAAACAGTTCCTCCATAAAGGCCCTCGTGACGGGTGGCTCCCCCCCAGTCACATCCGCCGGAGCCCGGGAGGACCCCGGTGAGGGCTGCGTCCTGTCCCGCAATTGCTGGGCCCTGCCAAGCATGTCCGGCAGGGTACGGTCCCCTTTCTTCGGGCCGCCTCTTCCAGACATCGCTAGCTCCGCAGTAGAGCACAGATCCAGGCGCCCCAGGGGTGCTCAGCCGCCGGTAAGCACTCGACGTGGGTATCCCCCACGAGCGAAGTCGCTGCGTCACAGGTGACAAAATGGCGGCCCAGTCCGGTCACCGTCAGCCGCGGGAGCCCGTGCGAGACAACCAAGGGGGCCGCAGTGGGGGGGTCTCATCAGCACATCCCTCCGAGAGTCAGCCCAGCAGCAGCGGGGGTCACTTGCAGCCAGGACTCCGGCGAAGGCTGCCACCACTGTTCCTTCGGGGACAAAATGGCGGCAGGGCGGAGCAGGCCAAAATGACCAGGCCCGACGACACCACCGGGGCCCCTGAAGCACCCCACAGTCAAATAAGTTCCACCACCGGCCCCAGTCCGTCACGCACAGGGCCCAGATGGTCCAACCCCGTCAGGGAGTCCGCTGTACCTCGGCTAGGGGTTAGGGGCCCCCGCAGTGCGAGGCGTCGCCGTCACAAGTCCGAGTGCCGGGGCGCCCGTCTCAAGCCCTCCGCCCCGTCGGGTCCTCTCCCGCAAGGCTCCTTCGATCTCCGTCGAGCGGCGGGCCAGATCCCCTCCAAATCGCAACTTTCAGCACCAGGCCCAACCGAGGTGTCCGGATAGCACTCCAATGCGCTCCGCCCCTCGGGCTCGCCGTCGTCTCTTGAACTCGATCGAACTTTTGGGGGGGGTTCTTCCCCCGAGGCGATCCGAACCAAAACAGCACCAATATGCACCCCTGATGCTCCGCCACTCTCCTCTCCCGCGCTGAGCCTCAGCAGGGGGAGAAAAGCGTAAGAAAAGGGCTCAAGCTTGGCCGGGCCGGAGGAGCTACGGGAGGAAGCGTCCGCTCACCCCGCCATCTTGGCCACGCCCCCCTGGTCTATTTCTAGAGTTGCACCAAGTATGCACTCTTCCTCCTCTCTTCGGCACCGTCAATAATCACCCTCAGATTCACTCCCTTCATTCTTTAACAAGTACTGTTGTACCTGGTTAGAACGCCTTGGTTTGTTTACCTGCTCATCATTGTAGAATCCCGAATCCGGATTATACTTTTGTGATCCTCTATTCTGCGGCAAGGGCGGTTTTGGCTCTTGACTCTGCTGTCTCACAACTTTCTGCTGTTGCTGCTGTTGATTATTCCCCTCGTTCTGCACCTGTTGATTTAAGGATTTTCCCTCATTATTCACTAATGGTGGATTGATACACTCAGATCTCCAATGTCCCAGTTGGCCACAGTTGTGACATGGGAACTTTTTTTTAGCTTCTTCAAGATTCCCCTTTCCTTTCCCTGCATACCTAGGTCTATTCCCTGCATTATTTCCTGCATTATTCGCCTGTTCCACCAACTGTGCTTCCTGTCTTTCTGCAACTTTCACTTGTGCCCACATTGCTTTCTCTTTCAGCTTTCTCTGTTTTGCTTCAATTTCATCACTGAAGTATTTTGCATGTCTCAGAATTTCATCTATTTTCTTACTCTGCCAATCCACAGTATGCTCACGAATTCTTTCACTAATCTCAGGCCATATACAAATCTGTATACAAAATGACTCAAATCCTTGTCACCCAGGTGTTCATCTCCACTAAATTGTTTAAATGCCAGTATCAGCCTCTCGTAAAAAGCATGAACTGATTCTTTTGCTTCCTGATGTGTTCGATCTATTTTAACCCAGTCTGTTTCTTTTGGAGGTACTTTATTTTTCAGGTATACAATCACCTGCTCATATTTTCTCATTACTTCTGGATCTGGTGCTCCTGTTCTCTGATCTCTTGGATATTCCTCAGTAGGCCAACTCACAACTATTTTACACTCAGCCCACAAGTCTGCTGGAACAATTATATCAAACAGACTATTCAGGTCAATCCACAGCACTTTTGACAATTTCACAAACCTGCCTATACCACTCGACGGGCTTTTCTCTCAATCGAGGGAAATCATTCGTAAATGATAAAATATCCTGTCTGGTCCATGGAACATGTACATATCCTCCTCCAGGTATTTCTCTCATAGGATAAGTATCCACTGTTTTTTCTTTTCTCTCACAGGAAATGCTGAATAAGTCCTATCCCCTGATTCTTCTCTCTATTTGTACCACCTATCCTTCCACTTCTCAACATCACCCCATTTTCGCAATAAAGCGATCATCTCTTTAATCTGTCCTGTTCTACCAGTACCATTCAAATTTTCAATATCTTTATCTGTGAAATCCATCCTGTAAGACTTCTGCAAAACTTTCACTTTATCAATGTCAACTCCATATTCATTTGCTATTGCTCTTAATCTGTCATGTGTATTTCTCGCTCTCCAGGTGATATTTTTACACATAAACAATAATTCACCATCATGATGATTTTTTAGAATTTCTGTTGGAACTGTCCCTGCAACAAGCTCTTCTAATTCTACACGTAACCTAGCAACATCAATTGCTTGTGAATCTTTATCCCTCTTTTGAAGAACTTTCATCCATTCATTCAAATCTTCAGCTGTTATTTCAGTAGATTTTCTCACTGGAACCACTTTCTTCTGCGGTTCTAAAATTGGCATCCCTGAACAACTAGCTTCACCAGCATCCAGTCCTGAATTAGACTGTACCTCTAATCCTTCACTACATGTGTCATGTCTAAATTTTCCTGCCCTTTTCTTGAATCTCCTGAAGGACCAGCCAAACTTGTCAATCTATTCCCAACATATGGAATAACCAAACCATTCTCACCCGTCCTCTGCTTATCAAAAACAGGCATAACCGGACCTATGGTTACGGGTACCGTAACAGCGTCTAGATTCTTTGTCAGTTCTTTGATCTTTTCAGTCAATTCCGATGTAGTTCTGGCTAATTCGCTCGTATTTTCGCCACTGCTTCTATTCTCTCTTTCCCTGAAAGGATTACCACTTCTTAACTCAGGTGTCACATTTTCTGTCTCAATGATACGCACTGTATCTCTTATCGGAGAAACAACTGGTGTACTCTCTTCTGGTTCCGGTCTATATGGAGGTGGTCTTTTGTAAATCATGTCATTCAAAACCTCATCCTCATATTCATTAACTCCATATCTTCTCACTTCTGCCTCAGGAACCCTTTCTGTTCCTTCTTCAACTGTTCTCATAGGATATAATCCCTCTGACATACTAGCATCTCGCCATCTTGTCATTCGATCATGATGAGTTTCACGACCATGTCTCCTCCCGAACATATACCTATAGTTGCCTCCAGACCTCTGTTTCTCTCGCTCATGCACTTCCTCTTCCCATTCCACTAAAGCCTCGAACTGTGTCGGCCTTGGTCTTGGGTCAAGACATAACATCTTTTCCCGTAAATTTTTCAACACGGCCAGATTAAATGAACCATGTTCTGGAAATGCTAAAACTCCATCTTCCTTGGTATACCTAACCCAATTTTCCAACCATATACAGGTATGATACCCATATCTCGCAGCCATGAAGGATGCAGGCGTTTTTGATGGAGGTAACAATTCACCCTTTCTCGTTTTAACATCTTTATCCTTGTCGAACCAATTTTTAATCTTTCTGAATAAAGATTTTTTCTTTTTCTCTTCTTGGTAATACATTTTAACGCTTACCGAAACTTTCTAATCCCTTCCGTAATACAACTGCACAATATGATTTTTTCCAACCAATAACAGCGCGACTCACACTAACGCACCAATCCTGGAATGTTTACCTCACTAGAATAGCTCTTCCAATCCTTGCGCGGCTCACACCAACGCACCAATCTCAGCGCGAGCACTATTCTGATCTAATATCCAATCAGAGCGCGGTCTGTTTGACGTCAGCAGTCGCTGCAGTCGCTTCGGTCTCCTGTCTCTTGTCACTCGTCTACCCCTCCTTTACAAAATTTCTCAGTAGACTCCGTGTCAAATTTCTACAAAATCTATTAGTTACAACATATAAACATCTCCATTGTCTGCTTCGCTACCCACAGAATAGTAAAGAAAATCTATTTCACAAGAATCCCGTTGACACAGTAGCACATCCCTCTACTCTGCCCTTCTAACATACATTCATTAATTGTTTCCTCTAGGACTTGTCCAAAGAGTCTTACAATCAACTAAATATATGAACATTCACGCACATTCATACAAGAAAATATAGTACATACACACAGAATCCTGCTTTTCCCGAGAACAGCGAACAAGCAGCTTACTTCTACCCAGTTTCTCAAACAAGCTCAGAGAATACCTATTACTTCTCCCGCAATAAGCTTTAACGGCGAACCTTATGGATCCCTGGGACTTAAAACCAGAGTTTCACAGATAACCTTCACTACCATACGCACTCCTTATATACCAGAAATATCTCTAATAGTGACATACAACAATGTCACTGATTCCGAATCCAGACAATGTGACGCGCAACTTCGATTGTCACACGTTTTCTTTTTCCTGCATACATACAGGACCAACAATCCCGTCTTTCCCGAGAGCAGCATATACTTCCCTCTGCCCTACTACGGAACTGCTACTAGCTCCCAAGTTCCAGAAGCACTACATATAACTCAACATGACGACTTCAACATATAGTATTAGTACATATACCAACATCAATCAATAATCAATAAGCTAATGTACAAGCAATCTAATCAGATCAAGACAATCATCAATAACCATCCTCACTCTGCTACCAGGAACTTGATGCAGATTGGGGTGTACAAAATCTCCCTACTTCCACGGATAGAGTAATTTCACAATTACACGCACATACACTCACCATACACTAGGGCCCATTTCACTAACATACACTCAAATACTCCACCAGCATTGAACCTGTGGAAAGAAAACTCCTAAACACCCCACATCTACACTGAGGTCGATAAGACCTAGTTATTGTAATTGTCATAATCTAAACAATCTATACAACAATAATCAAATAGAGTACTCAATAATCGACAAGAAATAATCACCAACACTGTATTTAAAATTATGATTCTTTATCTAAAATTAGTCAAAAGAAATTAATCAGAATAAATCATTTTCTCATAATTACCTATTCTAGCTAAATGTCAGAATGGGTCATCAGGACAAGTCTCTCAGTAGAAATCTCCCGAGTCACCGTCCTCACAGCATCGATCCTCACCAACGCAGGTTTGGGAAGAAGTGGCAAAGTGGCCTCCCACCCTCTCTAGGCTAACAATATTTATAATGAAACTTGCAATATTAAAGAAACATTAAATGTTCTACACGTCCGCCGAACCGCTGAGCAGAGCGAGCAGGAAAGGATGTAGCATCGCTACATTTGGAAAAATCTCCGCTCAGGAAAAAATCACAAAAATAAAAAGACAGAACAGGAACTAAAAAATTGTATCCTTCAACATCCACATTTCCTCAGTGCTAAACACGATGACTTCAGAGTCCATTCAGCTCAATCTTTATGGCTCCTTTGTCCTCCAAGGTTACTCAAACATTTCTTGGTTCTTGGAGATTTGCCCAGCACTGCTACTGTCCTCACGGAAAGTTTTAACCAAGCGAAGACTGTGGTCAGATGATTCAATCATATTCAGCAAGGCCCTCTCATCACAAATCTTTCACTCGAGGCCAGGCTGCAAACGGCGGACATTTATTGTTAGGCCAAAATGGACCATCTTAATTAAAAGAGACAAAAACAACGTTACCACAGCATAATGATTAAACAGTGTTAACCCCACTAATACCCTTATGTGTATGTAATTATCTAGCTTTTGCAACACAGAAAAGCATTAGTTCAAAAAGCGTTTCGTGCTTTAAAATAAACAGCACTCAGCAACGTTTATTTAATAAAACATGCACATTTATTAAATAGCAATACGAAAGCATTCCCTTGTGTCGGTTTTCTTCTCATTAGTACGTTGATAAGTTTAAACATATACACAAAACAAATAATTAGTGATTATTAATTAGTAATTTAATTATGACAAATAGACAAACCAGAGCTTAAAAACCCAATAGATTTTCATCAGAAAATCCTGCTCCAGCAAGAGCACTGCAGATGATTCTGTAAACTGTTTGGTGCTTCACCGTGAGGACAGACACGCACCCCCACCCCCTTGATATTCTGAAGTATCAGGTAGAGTCTGCACTATATTAAATAATGATGCTGAATGCAGATCAGCTGCTGTAATACTTTCTTAATCCACCGAGGTATTGCGACTATCCACGGAGCCCCTGGCATCACCTTAACTAGCTGATCTATCAGGCTCCTCACTGAACACATCCAGACTACATGTCCATGCGCAAGAACTAAACAGCGCTCGTATGCGTCACCATCCTTTACTGCAGCTACTCTCAAGCTCCACCGAGTCGAGGTTGCAGTCTTCTGCCTAGGACTGAAGTCAGTTTTTTGCATAATGACCGAAAAACAGCAAACAGCCTATTTTCGGTGTAATAGGCGTTGTCCAGTTGGGAAAATTCTATTTTGCTAGGTTCGCTAAAATTCTCTCCCTTTCCTTCCCTCCCCTTTTTCTCTTTTCCTCGATGCTCTCTCTCCCTCCCTGTGTGTCCAGTTATGGTCCTGCACATGGATAGGCTGGCAGTCTCCACACACATGAAGACTGGAGACATGCTCTACTTCTCGAACTTTCAGTACCGTGATACCTCAGCCTTTGCTGAGGTGGGCGGATGTCCTTGTTGTCATTCTTTATTCCAAAACCAGCTATAATTTGATGCCAGGACTTCACTTAAGTATTGATCTACCCCGGGTGTTGTCAGTTTGGAGCCTTTTTGAAAGTTTCAACTCAAAAAGATGTAAATGGGATGCTCCTGTTTACAATTGTTTTCCTTCTCCACCCATTCTTCCAGAATTGGCCTCTTGACCTTGTGCAAGCCTTATAATCAATAAAAACGAGCATTGGCAGTTTCGGGTAGGGTAGCCCTTGTAAAAGCGGTAGTTCTCCCTCGCCTCCTCTACTATTTCACTACCTTACCTATTACTATTTCCCCTCCCTTCTTTCGCAAATGAGAAGGGATAATAAGGGACTTTGTATGGGGAACGGCCAGACAAAAAGTATCTATAGGGAAACTCTATCTGCAGAACAGGGGGGTTGACGGTGCCCAACTTTGAACATTACTACCTGGCCTCCCAGCTCCAGTGGATTGCCCGCTGGCTATCATCCCGATATTTGGCAGATTCGGCTTCACTGCAACCCCCAATTCCACGTCATCCTTTACTAAATATCTTCCACCCATGCACAAAGCCCAGACCCATTGGTGTGCTTCTACCCACCATAGCTATTCAGTGTTTCCGTAGGTGCCTCTTCCTCACCAGGACTCTGTAAAGATGACTACTCAAGGTAAGGCTTGTAAGTTATTTATTCTCTAATGGACAACGCACTCAACCCGGAGGCACAGTGCGTAATGAATCACTGAAGGTAACCAACCGTCTCGACTGTCAACATAAGAATCTCCAGCTGTCAACATTCCAGCTGGTAGCTGCCACGCGCAGGAGGGAAGGGGCGCGCGGGGAGAAGCTATTGGCTAAGGGGGGGGGAGGAGGTTAAGTACACAACACAACAGACTCTCACACCAAACGCCCCCGCTATCCCATTGCTGGGTACCCACGAGGTGACATATGCACCACAGTAACTGAACTGCGTCACTGGGACACAGAAGGTGTTCCAGATATGGGAGACCTTTATCGGGATGGCTTACTCATTCGATACCACAAACTCATGTCGGAGGAGAACATGTACCCGGGATAGTTTTTATTACATCGGGCGATTATAGCCTCGCTGGCTTCTAAGTGGGGGTAATCTTGCTCAGGAACCACCCACGCACCATACGATACAGTACCTACATGTAATGGGAAATGGGGGGGCACTTGACTCGTTGGTTTGCGTCCTCACTACGCCAACACACAGAAATTGACCTGACTCCCCTGAAGCAACATTGGGAGGAGGCCTTGATTAAGTAACGCACCGTGACTAATATGGCTAAGATGCATTACACCACAATGCCTAACATGGTTCTGCCTCAGTCATTGCATGAAAAACTGTTCCAGGAACTATTACCAGTGATTCGTTCGCGAGCTAACCTGTTAATAAGATGGCCTGCATGCTGAACTCCATAACTTTGTCATTGCCACACAGGGTGCCGATGCACTGTTGATGTTGTATGAAAATGTCAATAAAAAAGATTTAAACAAAAAAATCAATAAAACGAAGGTAGTCAAAGTAGAATGGTTTACGTAATGGAGCAGAGTGGAGCATGGCCTCTCTAGGAACTAACTTGAACCGCAATGTTTCACGTTCGTATTTATAAGTTTTAACATATCTTGCTCAAGGTACACAGCCAATCGAGGGGCGTGTAGTGATGGGGTTTTCCAGGCATTTATCCAATCATTTATTAACAACAGACATTTACCTATATTTAGTCATGATCTTCTGAAATGTGCAACCGTAGCAAAGCAGCAGAATGACGCACGCACATACAACTCATGATTGTGGTCATTTCTCAAGGCCTTACGACTACTGCGTGCTTAGCACAGGTCATCAAGACCTCGTATGTTTTGCTAGCTTTAAATGACGTGTTGCAAAATGGAACCCAGTACAAAATGGATTCAGCATCTGATGGTCCTAGGCCTCTTTAGACCCATCCCTCAACCGTAATTCTGTGCATCTTGCTATTTATTTTCATGGGTCCTTTGATGCTTTGCTTCATTGGGACGCCTTTCTGCCTTCTCCCTTTACCTGTTCTTGTTTGTTCCTCCTATGCTATCTTATCTGCTTCTCTCACCCCATCTCCTTTTCTTTGTTTTGCCATCTTTCGTAGCTTTACTTGGCCCTTATCTCCTTTCACATATTCTCCTGCTCTCATCTTTCTCCTTTAATTCTTTCCTCCATCTCTTGTTTCTTTGTCAGTCTAAATATAGCAGGACGTACCCTCCCTCTTTCTGGCTTTTAAGTATGCTTCTCCTTTTCAATACCTGTATTTTTATTCACTCCTTCTCATTTCCTCAGTTTCATGCCCTCTGTACTTCTCTGTAATAATTCTCTCCATAGTCTGTTTCTCTGCTCCCTCTCATGTTGCTCCTTGTTTGTACATTTCATTCGCCCCTCTGTATTTTTAAGCTACAGAGACAAAAGAGCACCAGGGGAGTGTGTGGGGAGTGAGAATCTAACTCGAGCACATGCTACCGTCACTTTCTCTCCTGTTTATTTTCCATCCTTCATGTCCCTCCTTTGTCTCTGATTTTGGTCTCCTGTGAAATTTGAAATTCTCTTAATTTCACTCTGCTTTGGTATACTGACATGGAAAGTTGAAGAACAAGTCTCCTAAGGTGCAGAAATCTTGACCCAAGGAGGTCATGGCATTAGGGAGAGGTTGTGTAACTTATCCAGTGGTGGGGGCTGAAGTACAGAGGGCTGATCTTTCCTGCCCATGCCTACTGACATTGAGCTTTAAGCTTACAGCTTCTGATGGTATTTCATGAGCTGCCATCCTGTGGTGTGCAAGGGAAGGAGTATACCTGAAGCAGTCCTGGGGTCCATATTTTGAGTTGGAACCTCTTCTAAGTTCCTGGGTAGTTGTGAAGAACGGTGGCCTGGCAATGGCAGTTAAATGACTGTCCTGACAGGTGTAGTTCTAGGGGGCAAACCTGTTACACAGGCAACTATCCAGTGGCACTTTAACAGCGGATGCTGCGTTTTGGCTTTTGCGCAGAGTTAATCCAACAAGGTGGGCGGACTGATGCTTTTGGGATTAGTTCTTTCATATCTCAAGTCCTCTTCCAATTGCTTATCCCATCCCCCTCAGAGAACGAGCAGAAAGCTGCCCATTCCCAGCTGCCAGTGCCAATGATTTGCTAGTGAAGTGGTACAAGCCACCCTTTGGACCCCAGCAGGAATAGCCAGAAAGGCACACCCAAAGTGTCTTGTAAACAAGGCATGCACCATGCTGGACTCCCTCTTTCCTTGGTAGCTTTAAAGGGTGTTCCTGGGATGCATATTGCCCACTTGTGGTATATTCATCCTTTTGTTAAGGATATTCCTGTAGACAAAATTGAGAATTCTTTTTCAAGCAAAGCTAAGATGATTTGATTTATCTTGTAAGAGCTGTTCAAAATCTGTATTAATGTGAACTCCTCATGCAGAGACTGATTTATGATTGAAGGGTAAATTTCATGAAGGGCCACCAACAAAGAAAAAATAATTCCATGAATGGATTCTATGCCTCACATCTGCCTTGTGCTCCATGTCCAGTTCTCCGGCAGCAGACCACTCCAGGCTCTTCACTGTGGTCTTACAGTTTGCTTTCCAAGAGTGGCTCACTCGAAGCCCTGCTGAAGTGAGTGAGACTGAGCTCCACAGTGAGACTCAAGGGATTGCAAGTTTAGAGGCCTGTATGGCTTTGAAGAACTGCGCGGACAGAGGGACGGGGCATTGCACGGGTTGCCCAGCGGTGATAATTTCAGAAGTCTTGGAGTTCAATAATACCATAGTGTATGAAGATGTGTGGCAGAACCACACCACACCACAAAGCCTTTTCTCTCCTAGGCCCTTCCAAGCTGACCTGGTCTGTTGGCAAGATGATCTGCATCGAAGACCTATCAATTTCATGTTGATCGTGGCAGTGAGAAAATACTTGCTTTATTCAACAAGCATTTGCAATGCAATGCAATAGGTTTCGCATTATTTAGCAATGCCAATAGCGCTAACTTTAATAATGCGAGACTTATTGCATTGCAAATGCTTGTTAATTTAATACCAAGGACGTTGTCCTGTCAATGAGACCTATACAGTGTCTGACCGGAATGTAAAACATGTCCTGACCCATTTTTTGTTTGTACAGTGTACATGTATACAATTTTATATAGCGCAAACTCCATTCGAAGACATTGGAGCACTGTACGTGAGCACCAATTGCATTACTCAAGGAACCATTCATTTTGGTAGGCATGGGGAGATGAAGCGATTTGCCTAGAATCACAGGATGTTGAGCTGGCGCCGAGACTCTAACTTGGTTCCCTAGTTCCAAAGTCGACATCTCTGGCTGTTATGTCACATCCTCTCCACTATAGAACTCGACACAAAGGTCAAGTGCTTTACATGAGCTCATTATAGACGGGGAGATTAGGTGATTTGCCTAGAATCACAGTATGTTGAGCTTCTTCTCAAACAAACAACCTTCGCCCCCACCCCTTTACTCCAGATGAAATTGAAATGCTGCGCTGTCCACACAGCCCAAAGGCCCAAAGAAGGCTACCTTAAATACTATTGCATACCAAACCTGAAATAATTGTGCGCTAAGATCAAAGACTGCTAATCTATTCGCACGTGTTTGCTGCTTCTTTCAAGGACATGTTTCAAAAGGTACTTGCACCGCGACACACATGGCACACACTGATTTCACTCTATTTTGTTGTAGTGTCGTAAGTGAATGCAATCCACGTATCTCAAATTTCAGACAATTTTTTTTTTATTAGGATGCAAAAATGTTTAGTTCAAATTTTATGCAAGATGCAGTTTTTTTATTTTTTATTTAAGTTAATGCATTCTCTATAATGTATGGCTCAGTATTCCTTCATTAAAACCGTTGTTACTGAATTAAAGTGATATTAAAACAATACAAGCTGTATTTGGTTTCACAAACCACTTTCTTGGTTCTTCCGTACTGCAGTTTGTTTTCTGTGATATCGACAGTAGGTCCCCTCCTTAAGTTTTACAGAGACTGGATGCCAATGCGTGTGCAGTTGTGTTCCACCCCAGTGCACTGGGTTCGCTGTACCTTGTGCCCCATTCCCCGCCTCCATGGTGTCATTACGGCACACACCTGATGTTCATTCGTTTCACACCAGGCCAGGTGTACAGACTCCAAATTACAAAATATGCCTTTGACCATAATCGGAGATGCAGTGCTATCCCTGGTTTGTGCACCCGGACCAGTTGTGGCAGGGTGCCTCTGGGGTCACCCACTCCATTAACCCCAAAATGCAATGCTTTGAGCACGTAGTAACTTACCAAGTTAGAAGAGGGATAGAAGATGGACTCTCGGATGATTGCACGTGAGTTCTGTATGCCTGGGCCCTGACACTTGAGAAGACAGTGATGCAACCAAGAGGGTGGGTACCAGGGCCCAAGTCCTAAAAGATGTGCCCGTCACGTACCCTGGGTGCACACTCGGACCTTTGGCACCTGTAAAGTCAGGCTGTTCCCCAGGGCAGTATATGAGGGGCGGTTGTTCTTGTACATCTACATCCTGGGTGAATTAGTTCAGGTATTATGTGTGACTAAGCGCTTCCTGTTGTGGGGTGTTGATGGATTGCTGAACAACGTGGAAAGTGCAGAGAAGAGAATGTGGTTTGGGGATTCACTACATAACGTGTAACACTCCTTTTTAGGTCTCGCCTGACCCAGCGCATGCGCTGGTCTGGCGAGACTTATTGAGAGGGCTCCAAAAAGTGCTACCAGGCCAGCCAAGAGCTATAGAGCATGTGCGCGGGCGCGCGCGCCACGCTTTACCGCGATTACTTTCACTTTAGCGGCCGCACGGCCGCTTTTGATGTTTGACCGTGATCGCCATCACTTTTACTTGCACGGCCGCTTTGCATAGCCAATAGGTCTCGCTTTTGGGACCTTTTTAAGTATTTAGTTATGCAACTGTTGCATGGCTAAACACTTATAAGGTCCCAAAGGCGAGACCTATTGGCTATGCCATTGCTTGTTTTTCCCCCTTGTACTTTCCATGTTGTTCAGCGATCCTTTAACACCCTTCCACAGATCATAAACGTAAAATGTACAATATAAGAGGCTGTTACTCCTCCCGGTTTTGTTATTCTTATTTTAAGAAAGACGAAAAATAAAAGCAATCAGAAACCAAAATAGTTTTTTTGTTAAAGTTGCACATTGAAAACGTAATTGGCTAACAAGTTGTGGGTAGAACGCATTGGGCTGTGATACGCGTTTATGTTTGGAAACGCCTCACCTTAAATACATTTTGAAGCTGCGATTAGATCGATTGATTCTGCCATGCTGCTGAGAAGCCGTTGCGTATCAAGAGCGGGACAGCAAGAGGGAAGCAGCCCTGGGGCATAGCGCGGCTGGCGTGGCAGTGTGGAAGTCGGGGGAAGCATTGGCATCAGGGAGCTGGCCTGGCTGCTGCTGTGCCTGTGTGCTGTCCCTGCCCTGCTGCTTCCTCCAGCAGCTAGGTTTGCCACTGCTTATGCCCCCTGCTGCTCTCCACGTGTTCACATAATGTCGGCGGCATGGTGCGGGGATCGCTCCTAGCAACGTTGTAAACAATGGTCACATAGTTGCTGGGAGCAAAACATTGGTAGGTAGGGGGCCTTTGTTTTCAATAGAATAGGCAGTTGGTGTTTCTCGCTGTTCCCTCCTCCGTATCAGCTGTAACCGGGGTAGATGGAAAGAAATCCTGCAAACACTAAAGCGAGAGATTGGTGTGCGGCCGCCATGAATACAAAGCTTGGCGTGACGCACTTTATAAAAGCAGATACACTTTAAAAGAAGCGCATTTTAGTGGTGCACGAGATAATAAAGAAGCACGGCCACCTTATGCGCTGTATAAAAATAAATGTAATAAAAACAACTAAGAAAGGATATGCTTCAGCTGCGCTATATAAATGAGGTGGCTGCCATTGTAAAAGGCATTGGGGGGAAAGGTGCGCTGCTATAAATATCACTCTTTGCGTGCAGTGCAGTCACGCGCTCGTGTTAGCCTAAAAACAAAGCAAGGCATATTAAATACCAAATCTGTTAAAGTCCAGCATACAAACTGCTCTTCCTAAATTACGAAAAGTGCACCTTTCTAAAAAGGTGACAAAATGCACCCTCGGTTTAAAGTATTTCCATAAAATAAAAAAAACGAAAACGACCCCCATTACAACCAGAACAAGCTCGTGAGTGGTGCGCGCGCCACAGCGAGCGATCTTTTTTCAATTATCGCGCCCGTGTCTTGGGCACAATAATTGAAAACCACTGTCGGCGTGCGGGTAACAGACACCAATAGGCCATGGGCGAAGCAAATCGACCGCCTTTGGCCTATTGCGTGTTGTCTTTCTAAAAAAAGACGACCGCAAACGCCAATACCGTGGACCAAAAGGAATCGCACATGCATGAGGGTGTGTGATTCCAGGCTCCGTTTTGGAACCCTCCACAAAAGGACTCTAGCTACGCGAGCAGTGTTGCAGATTGCATTGCTAGGCACGAGACCTAAAAAGGGCTCAGTTGTTGTCATTTGTGGAATTCGGCATTAGGACATTATTTTCAGTTTAACACGATTTAGCCATTACTTCAGAGTAGCCTGCTTGAGGGATCTAAAACAACCAAGGAACTTCCTGTTTCTCTTTCCTGGTAAAATAGCTCCTATTTACAAAGCTGGCTGCTTCATGGAGGTGGGAGGGAGTGGAAAGACATATAGCATAATGGCAGCTGCCGATAAATAATATTCATGACTCCTTTATCTTACTCTTGATTGTCACCAGCTATCTGAGAACGTGCCATACCAGTGAACCAGCTGGTTTTTAAAGCAAAACAAACTCAAAACTGAAGTGCACATGCCTCTCACAGGTTTATTGTGTGCCCAGTGAGGTGGAATTGTATCTCTACCATCTTTATTCTTGCACCTGAATGTATGTTATTTAGTTCAAGTTGTCAACCTACATATCTCTAATAGAAAGCCTCCCCCTTTCTCGGGACTAATCCTGGAAATATTTAGAATTTTTTTCTGGGATTTCAAACCAGAATTCTCGATAGTCCTCTGATTCCACCTATTAAGAGTTTATGTAAACCCCTTCCTAGTTGAACTAAACCTACAACAGATTCCTGCATATTCTAGTTGCAGGTGAGACTCGTCCCTGAATTAAATTGTTCCACATGGAATAAGGGTTACGTTTTAGCTTTAACAGCTGTATCAACACAAGCGATCGCACTCACTTCATCAGTCTTTTTAGTATCCAGTGGTACACATCCAAACTGTACCCTGCTGCTAGCAGTACTGCTGCGTACGATGTAAGCAGCAAACATCGAGTGTTAGACCAATAACAACATATTATGTTTGTGCAGGGGTCAATCATAACTCTTTATTCATCGTCCTGAAGATGGCCTAACAGACATTTTTGCCATCAAGACCGAAACGTCGATCAGCTCATCTGCTTCCCCAGTGATTTGATTTCCTTAGGAATTGTTTTTTATTATCCGATTAATTTTCCGTTTTAAAAGCATTCTGGAATAGATGTTCACATGACTCTGAGGTCTCCACTTTTCTACATCATTTACCAACCTCGGTCATTGTGTGTTATATTTTTTTGTACCCTTTTTGTTTAACATTAATTATGTTTATATTTTGAAAACATATACACCCGTGTTTAAAACGTTAATTGTAGGTTTATCGTGATATAAATGAGCTAATTTAAGTATGGATTTTTCAAATGTTAGCCACCTTTAGATGCTTGACAACAGAGTTATCCAGTCAATTCATGTTAATTTAGTCTTTTGAATCAAATCCCTTGTGGGCGCATTTACCTACCAATAGTTATACTTCCCAAGCGTCCAAGGGTGTATTGGGTTTCCCACTTTTTTGTTACTGGGCTGTATAGTGACATTCTGGTTGTTGGGGATCATGATGTGTCGAGTGGTTCTGCTGATGCTGTTTAGGATGGGCCCCGCTCTGATGAGGATTTGTTCTTAGGATGGCCCACTTCATAACGATATGCGGGAGGCGGTCAGTAGGGTCCCTGTGCTGATGGCAGTGATAAGAGTGGACCCTCTATTTATATTTTAGTTGGGTTTCCTTAACCGCGTGTTGGCTGCAGAAGATTGTCATAAGTGGCTCATGCTTCTCGTTTTCGTCATGCTCTTCATTTAGACTGCACAGAAGAAGGTAAAGAAAGTCCGTAAGAAGGTAGAGACTGAGACCACCCTGAAATCTGGAGAGACCCCTGCAAGCACTGCAGCCAATGAGTATGAAGAAGACACGTCCGACGAGGAGGTAAGGATGCACTCTGATTGTTGGTTGGCCATGGTGCTGTTGCAGTGTCTAGCATGCATCTGAATGGTCCTCCTCTTGGGAGTATAGCCACCCGTGCAGATGGGGTTGGACAAAAAATATAAAAAAATTATTGTGCTCTTTGGCCGATGGGTGGTCAAGGTGGCTGGCAGACCTAGTTAAGGGTAATTGGATAAAATATAGTGACATTTAGCATATATGTAAGCACAGTACACTGGTAAAACACAATAGAAAATTATGGTTAATTCATTGGGTTTTGCCTTTACAATGACTATTGGGCTATAGGATAAAGCATTTTTAGAGAATATACCACACACACGGAAGCAAACTTAAAAAGTGCTGTTTGTTTTGAAACAAGTGGAGATCTTGGAATATTTCAAATGATGTATTTGAACAATCGTGGCACAGTAAACAGCATGGGTCTGTAGTCCAGTTTCAACATTATCAGATTGTGGGGTTTTGTTCTAGTGTTTGTAAAAGTTATATTATTGTTTTGTTTGTGTTTAAAAACCTAACCATATAAGCTTTCAAATATGCTTAAACTTTAATCGACAGTAAGACTACACTATCCTTCAATAAATTCAGTACAAACTATCTTTACAATTCATTGAATAACTCAACATATTTACTTTATTTGGAATTCACTGTTCGCTTGAGAAAAAGAGTGCAACCACACCGTACATGGTATAAATACAAGAATTATCCGATGCTTGCTCGGACTAACTAAATCCATTGGTTTCCATTTTGTTGTGCTATTCGCTTCACGCGGTTTGGAGCACATTTTCAATTACCCTCCAAGCTGCTCGTTTTGAGAACCCTCAGCTTTACGGTGCATTGATGTGGTAGTCGTACTACAAATGGTGTTTGGTTGCTCGGTTTTGTCTCCAGCCTTAGGTTGAAGTATAGATTGTTTGTTTTCCCATCCCTTCTCTTTATCTTTTTCTAGTAGAGCCGCTGCGCTTGTGCTCCACGAGTCCTAATCTCTTCCTAATGACACTTCTGGTTAAATGGGTGCACAAAGATTTTTCCTTAATCCGTTTTGCCTTCTTTCCAGTTCATGCTATTATAAAGGCCAATGAAGACTACACAGTGAGATTACAACACTAAAGTGTTGTCTAAAAGTCTTTTTAAAGTTTTTCTATATTTAAGTATATGTTTGCATGTTCATTTAGTTAAAAGAATATGATAAAATTTGAAGAATAAAAGCACTGAAACAGCCTGGGAAGCCTCCGCTCTAATTGTGGTCATCTGTTAGTACCTAAAAAGCTTCACTGTGGCACAGCATTCTTCGTGTTAGTCTGACAAACTGTGGTGTGAGAAATCTTACTTTGAGTCTCTAATGGCACTAGAGGAATGCAGATGTGTCAGTGCATTTACAAGTATCAGTAACAAGGACCTAACTGTCCACCTACCTTCTAAAGTAACCTGGCCGTCCTATTCTAAAGACCATTTAATGTGGCCACGGCTATCTGTGTCTGTGATTGATGAGAGAGATAGCAGATTATAATGCACAGATCGGTGCTCCGCGCCAGCAATGGTGCACGGGCATCCAGGAAAAATGGTGTCCTGTTGCCGGAGCTCCCCCTAAGAAAAAACAGCATTTTTTAGTTGTTTTCTTGTAATTTGATGCCGACAGATTTTACTGGGCAACAAATGCAAAAAGAACTGTTGATGGACAGAATGCAGAACAATGACATACATTCACCCCAGTACAGAGATCTGGGCCTAAATCCATCGTTTTTATGCTCACCATGCCGTTCCAGCTTGAACCCAGCCATATGCAAATCAGTCTTGACCCTGTGCCTCATGGGAACAGTCCAGCCCGAACTGCCAAGCCAGGTCCTCCCTGGACTGGAAAAAAGCATCCTAGGACCGGTTTCGGGGTTTCACCCCTCTTCAGCCAGGATAGCTTGATTCCAGTGGCATGGAGAGCACGGGACTCACGTCTTAGCACACCCGTCCCACTCGGGGTGACAAATGGAAAAAGAACTGGCTGAAGAGGGGTGGAACCCCGAAACCGGTCCTAGGATGCTTGATTCCGGTCCAAGGAAGACATGGCTTGGCAGTTCGGGCTGGACTGTTCCCATGAGGCACAGGGTCAAGACTGATTTGCATATGGCCATGTCTGAACTGGGGTGGTGTAGTGAGCAAATTACCGATGGATTAAACCCAGATCTGTGACTGAGGGTAAATGTTTGGACAATGTGCAACATTCCATCCATCATCTTGTGTGTTTTGCTGTTCGCCCTATGTGGGAAGGCTATACCCAGACGTGGGTCCCATGCTCACTACGCCTCTGGAGTCAAGCTATCCTGGCTGAAGAGGGGTGAAACCCTGAAACCGGTCCTAGGATGCTTGATTCCGGTCCAGGGAAGACATGGCTTGGCAGTTTGGGCTGGACTGTTCCCATGAGGCACAGGGTCAAGACTGATTTGCATATGGCCATGTCTGAACTGGGGTGGCGTGGTGAGCAAAATAACGATGGATTAAACCCAGATCTGTGACTGAGGGTGAATGTTTGGCCAATGTGCAACATTCCGTTCATCATCTTGTGTGTTTTACTTACTGGGTGTCAACACCAACAATTCAAATATTGTTCCCTTGTTTTACTTGGGTTTATCCAGCGAGCTGATGCCATTTAACATAATGCGGTCCCCATAATGTGTTAAATCTGATTATCAAGGTTAGACGCACATTTTCAAATGAGGTGACAATATGTAACATTATCACTTTGTCCAATGACAAGAAATTATAAAACCGAGCTGAAACTTAAAGGAGAACGCAACGCACAAGCCTCGCTGTGGCTCTTACTACTGCAAACACTGCTGCTGCTGTACAAGGTGGTTTTTAGGTCTCGCCTGAGACAGCGCTTTAGCGCTGTTCTGGCGAGACTTATAGTAAGCACTTTTGGAAGTGCAAACGAGTGCTTTCAGGCCGCCAACTACTGTGCATGTGTGCCGGGCGCGCGCACCATTTGGCAGCCTGAAAGCACTCGTTGTCTTTCACTTTCGCCTGTCACACAGCCGCGCTTTGAAGTGTGATCGCGATTGCGATCACTTACATTTCGCGGGCGCTTTGATGTTTTCAGTGAGCCGCGAGGCCACTGAGGACATCAAAGCGCCCGTGAACACCATTTGCCACCCCCACCTCTTCAGCCAACTTACTCGCCATGTCTGCTCTGGATTCTTGTGCCTCTTTTTGAAACTCAGGAGCAGTAACATTGTCGTGGTGTCACTAGGGCTTCAAGTGGATGCTTTTTCAATATTATATACAAGCCACAGTTACTGCTAATTTATCTTATGCAACTAACAACGATTGACAAAGCCGATAGTCCTAACTTGTCTCCTCTTTGCCTCTCCCCCTCTGCTGCCTGTCAGCAGCTGCCCCAGCCTCTGCTTGAATTCTTCGGCAAGGCTGTCCCTGCAGCCATTAATGACCGCGCCGGGGGCTCCTGGGGCCGGGAGGGGAGAGGACTGGAGTTAGGGGGGGCGAGGGTTACCTCAGACTGTAAGTTTAGCCAGAGGCTGCAGAGGTGATGAATTGAGCACGCAGTGCAGCACACACAAGCAACTCTGCCCCAACAAAAATTACCCCCTGAGACGCAGCCTGAAGCCGAATCGAACCAATTAAATGCGCCCCGTTTTACAGTCAGCTGTATATTTTTGAGAGACACATAAACGAGAAGAATTTGGATTAATGTAATGCAACCATCTAATTTATGCAGTACCTGGACGTTCCCCTCGAGTGAATGTCATCTATTTTATGGAGGCGAGAACCTTTCATGAACGAACCTGACACGTCCAAATGGCACGTTTTCTTCAGAATGTTCGACAGTTGACCATCTGTTTTCTAAGACATGTTTTGGCATATTACACAAGTGAATTCCGTCCTAGCTACAATGGGATCAAAGTAACCCGTATTCCGCTATCTGTGCACCAAAGCAAATCTTAATAATTCAAGCTACGAAAACAGATGTTGGCTAAGTTATATCCGTGGCGACAGCTACTTGCATCAGTTTCCCATTTAGTTTCTCCAAACACAATGTACGAGCCTCCCAAATTATGCATTTACAGTGCAGAAATAACTTCACTCTTCATCTGCGCGAAAGGTGAGTACATGCTCTGGACACTAAAGTGCACTATAAATGGTACTAATCATTATAATCAAATTAAAAAAACAATGTGGGATCCAAACAGATAGTTATCGTGTCCCTATCATTTTTTGGGAAAATGGTATTAGCTACATGTGAATTGGATTAGGCTCTGGCACTTTTTTTTTTTAAATCCCACTTTTTATATATTGCATGGAGGGCTCTCTACAGCTGCCTTCATCACATATATATTTCTAATTAATTCTTCTGTTTGTCACAAATTGTTTACCCTCATTACTAGACATTCTCCTGTTGTAAGCTGTTGTTGGTGCGCCTAATGTGCGTATTGAAGTCTGCCCTGGATCTGTTTACTTTTTTGGAAAGATGCTGCTAGTTTGTCAATGTGGCTAATTCATGTGAGGGAAGAAATATACACACACAAATGGATGAGCCCAAAGGAATTCTCCCACGAGATCAACTTGGAAGACTGGTCCCGGCTCTGTGGGATCGGGACCTTACCTCGTTCACATTGATCTGTCTTTGAAAAACTTATATTCACCCTTGGTGATCACAGAGCTTCAGGGCCCCAGAAATGCCAATCTTAAAGGTTTTAAACCTTTATGCTTTGTAAAGATAATGAAATATGTCCCATGTAGTAGATAAATCCAGGCTTTAAATTGCTGTTGACTTGGAATGCGCTAGGGCCAGAGTTACCAACTTTGAAACTGGTGAACCATGTTTGAGTCTCAGCAGCATTGGCTTAACATTCTGTGATCCTGCACAATTCAGTGTATAAAAGAGACTAATATGACCTTGTGTAATGTAGCCGGTGCTCATGTAAAGCCCTAGAACCCCTTTGGGTCGTGTTTGCGTTATATAAAATTGCATACAAAAAATAATGATTTGACAGGGAGGGCGAATTAGGCCCATGGACTATACGAGAAACTGGGATAATCTTGGTTGACGAGATGAGGTAACAAGTTATAGGCCAGCTTTCACAATATGCACTTTTGTAAGGTCTTATCAGTCAGTGTTTTTGTGACCATGAGTGCCCTCAGTATATCACGCCTCTGAAAGCACGATGACGTGTTAAAGCACTTGTATACAGGAAAACTATATATCCCACTGGATGACGTCTGAGAGGAGTTGTTGCCTAGGAGGCAGGGTGTGCATGCCCAAAGTGTTCCCTGTACAGATTCTCCTCTGCCCTGTTTACAAATCTTTGAAAAACTTGGCGTAAGCCTTCACAGTGTTTAGTGTGATTTATTCAAAATGAGATCCCTTTTATTGATTCAGTACTACAAGTGTATGGCTCTTCGTCCACCATCTTTAAAGTGCCTATTATGACCACGTATGTTGACAATCCGCACAGCGTGAAAGAAAATACAGTAGGTTTACAGCACTATTAGCTTGCCTTTGTAGATCTGTCTTACCCGATGTGAAATCTAATTAACTTTTTTACGTGGCGAGAAGATTAAACTTTTAACTCCACGTTTCTACAGTTGTATTGTTATTTTATAATTTGAAATTTCATTTTTTCATTTTTCTGATTGCAATGCAACAGGTCTCGCATTTACGTGAGTTTGAGCTGTTGGCATTGTAAATGACAATGCCTTTTATTTATGTTTTGGTTTTGGAACATAAATAAAACACATTGTCATTTATAATGCCAATAGCTTAAACTCGAGTAAATGTGAGACCTATTGCATTGCAAATGCTTGTTTTGTAACCCATTATACAGAGGACAGCTGACAGATAAAAATCCCAGCCAGTGCTTAATTTATGCCGGTGTTTTCCGGTGCTCGGCACTTCTTCTAAACACAAGTGCCTGTTATGGGATCACACCACTTGGGGGCGCTGTGTGTCCATTCTTCAGCTGAATTTATCAGCGCAGTGTTTATTTAAAAATGGTAACTCTGGCACATACGTAATGCAAATTAAGCACTGATCCACCAGAATGCAACACAAGCCTCGCTCTGGTTCTCTTACTGTCTCAGACTGCACAACCAGGTTTATTCTCATGATACAGAGGACAGCGGAAAGATAACATCCCACCAGAATGGCAAAGCGCAGCACACAAAATGCAAACTCCTGTATCTCCAGTTCTGAAGGAGGTCTGCAGAGAAAATCCTGTAAACCCCAATTGTAAAGGACCTAATCTTGGCTTGATAGGCATCTGCATGTGCATTCCGGAAATTTTCATTTCACTGTTAACATTGCAAGTATAGCGTAAACCATCACAGCGTGCAAAGTGCTTTTGGCTTTAGAAATATGTCCGGACTGGCTGAAAGTGTTGCATGTGGACTGTTGCCACTCTGCAAGAACCATCATGCCCCGAAGCACTTATTTTGTGTGTGTTCGTTTTTAAACAGTCCAACAGATGTTTAACTTGAATCAAAACCGGTCATATAATCACTAGAGTATAAAGCTCTTATATACGTACCAATTAAGGGAAATAATCGAATAAAATGTCTGGAATTGAATTCTCCGTAAAGTTGCATTGGACTGGAGGAAGTTTTAAGAGGGAGAAAGGTAAAATGACATGCTTCTTAGATTGAACAATGGATAGGCTCCCTACTAGATTGAGATTGTTGTCACATGTGATGAGCACTAAAGTCAGCACCAGGAAAAAAAGATTTATAATTAATCATGGAAATAAAAGATAAATGGTTGCACTAGAACGGTTTTAAATTGTACACAAGACATCTAAATTGAAATATACCACTGATTTTAAGATTCACTCTCTTTGACCCCATTGAAATATTGTTTTGTTAAAACATTAAATTACACATTATTTAACAAACTTCTGAATTTGTGTATATAATGGAGAACCGCAAACCGATCTCTGGAGTAGCTGTGGAGCTTCTGGGCGCTAGGTGCCCGCTTACAACTCTGTGTGGCAACTGAAAGTGCCCAGGCTTTAACAGAGCCCAGCAACATTTGTGTTTTTTGACACATTTCTTGCGGGCTTCCCCAGGAGAAAGGAAAGCTTACTGTTATTTTTAACGTCTTGTTGCCTTTTAGAATGTGGAAATGAATCGCAGACACAGGGCCATCACAGGCTCCAAGCCTGTGCAAAAGCGATCTGGCTGTCGACCCTTGTAACTGCTTTCTTCGGACACCCCAGCTGATCCTTAAACTGCGAGTCTGCACTAAAGAAGTGTGAAGGGCAGTGACTGCTTAGTCATCTTACCCTCAAGGGTCCTTTACTATCACACACTGCTGTTCCTCCAACCTTCCATGGCACTTAGCCTTCAGGGAGTGTTGAAGTACATAGCAAACACAAGGAGATGATGGACGGAGCGCTGAAACTTTTCAGACACTCACCCCCATCTGGGTTGAATCCATCAGACACTCACCCCTCATCTGGGTTGAATCCATCATCGTTCTTTAGCTCACTTCACCACCCCATTTCAGACCCAGCCATATGCAAATCAGTCTGACCCTGTGCCTCATGGGGACAGTCCAGCCCGAACTGCCAAGCCAAGCCTTCCCTGGACCGGAAACAAGCATCCTGGGAACGGTTTCGGGGTCACAGCCCTCATCAGCCAGGCTAGCTTGAATACAGTGGCAAAGTGAGCACGGGTCCCACGTCTGGGCATACCCTACCAACTTAGGGCAAACTAAGCAGTGTTGAAGTACATGCCAGCTGTCTCCGAGCCTACTGGATATCCCTTAACCATGCCCTGGAGCAGGGGGTCTCCAAACCCTTTTCTGTAACAAGAGCTACTTGTGTGCAATGCAAAATATCCCGAGCTACTAGTATGAGCGCTGTAATATTGACCACATCAGACAAGATTACATTAGTGGGTCCACAATGCAAGATTGCCAGGAATATTCACCTCGGTGCATCAGGCAAAGTTGCTGTATTAATGTAAAAAAGGCTTTGTCAATTTGAAATTCCACTTTTTTTTTTTTTTTTTTTTCAGTGGGATATACAAATTTGCTTTAGTTCTTTAGAAACAAATCAGGAACAGCAGTTGTGCGAATCAGATGCAGGAGAACAGACATTTCACTTTAATATTCGGTATCCAGATTGACCTGCCACCTCATATGTTTGGCGTTTCAGCGTTTCTAAGTTACGTTCAACTTGCAGAACTGCAGATATTTCCAAACAATGTCAAAAACTAAGAGTGACAAAAGGAATCTTAAATAGGAAACGCTAAAAAACAACGTTCAAAACCTTTTGGATATAAAACACAATGTGTCTGGATATGTTCAATCTGTAATAGTTAATGAGTTTATGGAGACATGCACCCTGCATCCAGTCCAACATTGTTTATCGAGCATAAATTACAGTGCTGTAGAAAGATTGCAACCCCCTTGTCAAAGCATCTAGACAATAAAAGACTAAAGTTGTCTTTAAATATGCGGAGTACAAAAGGTGTTTTGTTGTTCGTTGTTAAAATGAACATTTGAAAAGGCACTTCATTCTGTAGGAAAAAAAACACTAGAATCAGTTGAACTGTTCCAGAACAGGGGCTTAGTGTCTGCATAGTGGGGTGCAGAGATAGGCAGGAGGGTGGGGGTGTCAAAGTTCAACTCTGGTAACACATCAAGTTCAGTTTTTTGGTTTGTTTCAAGAAGAAAAAAAATCCAGAAAAAATTCCATCCATATATGAAATTAGTTAAGAGTTTCATTTAAAATATGTTGTCTTTCTTTTTATAAAAGTTATCTGGTCAGGTCACAACCTCCGTCTTTCAGCTGACTCGAACCGTAGAACTGTATCATCGCTCAAGTCCTATAAGAGAAGGTCTTCTCGCCTGGATGAGAAGTTCCCCATAGCTTTGCGTTTTGAAGGAGTCATGCCAGGTCTAAAATGGGTAGACTGAATCGAAGTTTGTAGCAATGCACCAGTAGCTGGCTAACGGGCAACCTTGAAGGCTACCTGTTACAAAGGTTATGAAGCATACTATAAACCTCTTCCTCTCTGCTGAGTCCCTCAAAGAAGGGTATAAGATCCAGCAGCTCTGTGTCCGTCATGTCATCAAACCAGGACTGCACAGGCACTGCATTTTCAGGATGTAAGATGTAAGAAGCGGGTGAGTTGTCCACTATTATAACTTTGCTCAGCTCTCTTCCCAGTCGACTAAGATCCTTTACATAATTTCCTCTGTGAAAAACACATGATTCTCTGAAGAGTCTTGCCTTGAAGACGCCCCAACGATCCAACAGGTCTGCTACTGGATCTGCGTACTCCGCTAGGCTGGCTGTGAAGAGCACACATTCAAAGAGGTCTCCCATCTTCTGAAGAAACTCGTCCACGTGCGGCCGCTTCAGAACATAAACCTGGTGTATGGTTCCATCTATTTCAACAGGAACAATGAAGTCAGCATTATTGATGGGCTTGAATGAACTGTGCACCAATGTCTCGTCTAAATCAATCACCACGCACTTCTTCCCGTAGTCTGATACTTTCAGTTCTGGAAGGAGGTATTTAGCTGGTGGCTTCTGAATGCCCCCATTCTCCTCCACCAGTGGAGGGAGCGGACTGGTGCTGTTATTCGAGGATGGCGGTTCCACATTGTAGCTGCGAAAACAGCAGAACAAGGAACCAAAGATGCTTCGATGCCTCTGCTTCTTCAAGCTTATATTACATTGAGAAACTTTATCCTGCGTACAGGATATGATTTCCTCCTCTTTGGGGTTAGTGACCTGGGTGATAATGGACGTGTTGTCCATGGAAACGAATGTCGCTTCAGCTCGCCCACCCCCTCCGTCAAGATGCGGTCCTCAACCACGTACTTCGATCGATAAACAATATAGAAAAATTCCAGCAATAAGTCTCCTGGCACATCCGAAGCCACGGAGGAAGGCCCTTCCTTTCTTTTCTTCAGCATGAATTCAAAGCGAGGGAGCAATGAATCGGTGCAAGTAAGGTGGCTAACCTCTGTCCGCTACTTACACCGAAATTCCACTTCTTATGTGATACATAAAGAGTGTAGCTGCATTCTCGTGGCACCAAGGAAATAATATTGGTAATTAGCCTTTCCAATGTCACATGATTTATCATTCAAATATTTGCTTTAGCAATTTTTCGGAAATTCAGGCATTTTTCTCCAAACATGATCATATGAGTTCTGACAATACACACCTTTTTATCTCTAAGACACACTTTTCAATTTTGGTTTCAATATATTCAGCAAGTAACAGCGTCTAATTCAGCAGGCTTGGCTGCACACTGGAAGGCTACTCACGGGTATCTGGAGAGCTACCATAGCTCACAAACTACTATTTGGCGAAGCCTGCCTTAGAGACACTTTTGTCTACCTTCAGACACCACAGTACAGCAACCTCCAGCCACCCCTGAGACAACCTTGGCCACTCTTTAAGTTCTGAAAAGGTTTTATTGAAAGAATAAGGGTGTCAATATACAATATATAACATTAATCGTTATTTATTACGTTACATATTTACTCCAACAAAAATAAATGAATTGGATTGAGGAATGCAAATCATGAGAAGAAAATGGGGAAAGAAGGCATATGGAAAAAGTTGAAGTAAATCATAGATGAACCTCTGGAACGTTCATGGTGGCTTGAGTACTTCTTGTTGAGAAGGCTGCAGTGAGGTAAATTGCTTAGCACTTGTGTCAAAAGAAGTAACAGATGACCACCATAGATTGCGTTTCATAGCCATATGTAGAGGATAAACAAAGGAAGTATCTAACCTATGATTATGCAAATAGCATACCACCATGCCTTATAAGACATTTTTGTGAAGTCTTTCCAATTCCTAGTAATTTGCTGAAAAGCAACTGCTAATAAGAGGTCAATAATTTTGACATTGAGTGTACGGTTGCTCCATATAGGCGAAAGACTACCCAAAAATATGAGTGAATGAAAAAGAACATTTGATGTCAAATTTTAAGTTGATCTGAGACCATACGCGTTTCCAAAAACTATGCACATGTGAACATGAGAATAACCTATGAAACAAATCAGCAATTGGGGACGAACATTTCCAACAAGTATCCGATGCAGTGGAAAATCGCTTACTTGTATTACTCAGGATTAATAAAAGCCTGTTTATACAAAAAACAATGTGTGTGTTCTGTTAGCTGCTCTCGAAGACTTTCGTATCTTAGACCAGATCTTGTTCCACAGAGATTGACCAACATGCATTAAAATCTTGCTCCCAAGCAGTCTCTGTTTTAGATTGTGTCTAACGTTGTCTGTGCATTGTAAAAAGTTATAAATAGTGGATGCTTTGGGCAAGGTATGTAGTAGGGTGGATAGGTGTGTTGGTGGATGTATTGGCGAATTGAGCATATGCCTCTAGCACAGCCTTTTTAAGGAGAATATATTTAGAGTGGAATGAAGCAGGTAAACCAAATAATTGCTTAAGTGTGAGGAAGGTTAAACCTTGGCCACTCTTGACCTAGCTCTTGTAGATCCCTGTATGCCGTCAAAGACACTAAGGCTCAGCAGACTTTCAGACATTCAAATTTGGTGATTAGATAATAAAAATCCGCAGCTAGTGATTAGGCATAACCAGTCATCTCTCAGCATACCTTGAGGCCGTCCAGTGTTTTCACCTGGCATTCCAACAACCCAGTTGATTAATATATAACCCAGGTTGTCCTCTGTCAGCCATTTAGCCCTCAAGTCAAAGTCAAACACCCCCAGCGAATGATTAGATCAGACGAGATGTCCCACAGAGACTCCTAACCTGCCTTCAGATGTGTTCACCTTTAAGATTCTGTTAGCAGGCTCTTGGATGTCTTCTGCCGGCACTCAGATTACCCAGTTGATCAATACATACCCCAGATGGCCCTATGCCAACCAGTCTTCCCTCAATCCAGATTCTTTTCTTTTTAAAAAAAATATTTTCTTTTATTTTGATAGTGTATAGTGTTATGCTATAGTTATTTGTAGAGCGCGCTCACACCAAGCGGTTTCATGGCGCTGAGGACTGGATGCGGCAGTAGTGTAGTGACAGACGCTTACTCGTATGCCTGAGAAAAGAAAAGGGTTTTAAGGAGTGTTCTAAATCGGGTATATGAGGTTACTGATCTGAACTCCGTGGGAAGGGAGTTCCAGAATTGAGGGGCCAGGAGTGAGAATCGAAGACCACCGTGTTTTTTCCACTTGGAGGAGGGGATAGTGAGCAAGTTCAAGTGGGAGGAGCGAAGTTCAAGTGAGTAGTATAGCGATGTATCAGAGGTGATAAACGCCGGGCCTTGACCAGTCAGGGCTTTGAAGATGGTGCAACCCAATATGAATGTGCAGCGTTTGGCCACCGGGAGCCAGTGGAGGCTCATTATCAAGGGGCGGACATGTTGATGTCTGGGTTGATGGAAGATGAGCCTAGCTGCTTGGTTCTGAACCATTTGTAGGCGATGGAGCTGGTAAGCTGGGATGCCAACATAGAGTGAGTTGGCGTAGTAAATACGGGAGATGACCAGAGACAGGAGAACTAGAGTTAGAGCCTTGGTGGTTAGGAATCTGAAAAATTTCCGGATTCTTCGTAAGTGGAAGAAGCAGGATGATACCATCGCGCCTATCTGGGATTTCATTGACAGATCTTTGCTTATTATGACCCCTAGGCTTTTTACAGATTCTGCTGGGTGAGGAGGGTTACCTTGGAGAGGAGGCCAGAAGTTAAAGTTCCAAGGATTGGAGATGCTGCCCGTCAAGATCAGCTCGGTCTTGTCAGGATTGAGCTTCAATTGATTGGCGTACATCCAGTTACTAATGAGGTTCATGGTGGACTGAAAGTTGGAGGCTGAGGTGGCAGAGAAGTCCATTTTGAACACCAGCTGAAGGTAGTCAGCGTAGTTGAAAGCAGCAACTTCACTGTTGCGTAAGGAGCGTATCAGGGGTGACATGTATAGGTTAAAAAGAAGGGGTGAAAAAGAAGACTCCTGAGGAACCCCACAGGTCAGCCTAACTTTCTCAGCTGAGAAGCTGGCTAGGCGGACTGCCTGGAATCGATTGTTTAGGAAGGAGGAGATCCACCTCAGGGCCAGTCCCTGGACACCAGCATTACTGACACGGTCGATCAGGAGATCGTGATCGACCGTGTCAAAGGCCGCCGACCGGTCCAAAAGTACCGGGGCCTGGGTGATGTTTTGATCGGCCCCCTTCCTAAGCTCGTCCATAACTGCTAGGATGACTAACTCCGTAGAGTGTGCTGGTCTAAATCCTGCCTGCTGGCGGTCGAGGAACTGTGAGTGTTTGATAAAAAAAAAGCTATGGCAGTTAGCTACATGAGCTTCTAAAATCTTACTGAGGTAGGGGAGTAACGAGATGGGGCGGAAGTTGCTGAGTATCAAGGGATCAGCGTTGGGTTTCTTAAGGATGGGGACAATTTCGGCAATTTTGAAGGTATCGGGGACCCTGCCTTGTCTGAGAGTTATTAGGAAGCGCAAGTGGGGGGTCTGGGCAGGTAGAAAAAGCTTCTCGTAGAATGTGTGGGGGACAGCAATCTGTAGGGGAGCCTGATCCAACTTTTTTAGTAGGACAAGGAATTCCTCTTTAGAGATCAGAGGTATTTGATCTAGCACCTGGTATTTTTTTAACGTAGTCGGCAGGGTTGTTGAAAGGGCGGGAGGGGGGATGCTGCTTTTAATGGTGGCAATTTTCTCCCTAAAATACGCTTTTAGGCAGTCATAGTGATTGGGAGGGGACCGGTTTAGCAATTACTCTGTCCGGTTGTGATAGTTCGTCGACTATGGAAAACATTTCCTTAGTCTTAGTAGCTGAGTTAGTGATTTTCAGGGAGAAGTACGTTGTCTTGGTCTGGAGAATGGAATTTTTATAGTCTTTTAACAGGATAATTAATATAGGTGGCTTTTTTCCAGGACATAGTCTCGTCTCCAACTACACTCTGCTTGCCGGAGTACTTATTTCTTTGTTTTCAGCTCGCCGGAGAACCAGCGTTGAGCGTCGTGAGGACGTTTAAGTTTGGATTTTTTAAAAGGGGCGACGATGTTGCTGGCTGACTCAAGCCAGCGCTTGATGCCTGTAGCCTGATTGCTTAAGGAGTCCTGTTCGTCAGGGGGGAGGCTTTTAATAAAGTGCAGAACTTGCCGATGTTAGCCCGGTTCCAGTTTCTAGCCAGGTGATTGCCCAGAAGTGGAGGTTTTGTTAGGGGGGTGTAGTCCATGGAAAATGTGATGGTCTGACCATGGGCATGGGGAGATTAGGGGTTGTGTTATTTCCAAGTTGGAGGTCCAGACTTGGTCCAAGATATGTCCCTTAATGTGGGTGGCGACGTGCACATGCAGGGTGCAGTTTAGCCCAGACAGGAGGTCGGTAAATTCTAACAAACTGGTGCTCTCCTTTACGTCGGTGGGCCAGTAATTAAAGTCTCCTATGATCATGATTTTGGCATTATTGATAACTAGTTGGGAGATCATTTCGCCTAACAGTTGAGGAAAAGAGAGCATGTGGTTGGGGGGGGGGGGGGAGGGGGGGGAGGGTCTGTAAAAGAGAGCGCAGGTAAAAGGGGAATGAGGAGTATCCAATTTTAAAATGAGGCTGTCAACTGAGGGTATGCCAGCGACTTCAGTTGCGGTAAATCTGAGTTTGTGGTGGATGATGGCTGCAACCCCGCCTCCAGGCTTCCCTGAGGGCAGCAATAACACAGCAAAACACCGCATAGAATATCAGAGGTACATCTCCAACACAGGGAAGTTGTTAACACTGACTAACTTGAACGTCAAATACACATTCCCCTCCCTCCACCCCCCCATCCAAGACATATGTCTGCGGTACCAATGCATAGCGAAAGGAAAACACAAAGTCCCTCGCAACATTTCATAAGAACGCACACATGTATCCATTATGGCTTTTCCTGGCTCTGTTCCCCACCATCTTCTGTTAACTCTAGGGAGTAGTAGGTTATCCATCCAGCCCATATCTTATTAAATGTACGGGGGCATCCCCTGCTGGCGTATGCAACTTTTTTGGCCAACATATACGTCATGCCATGCCTCTACTCCCATAGTGTCGGGCTCTCACCAGTACCAGGCTATGTCCCTCTTCGCCACTACCTGGTCTAGGCCATAAAACGAAAGCTTTGCCCTTGGTAGGCCAATGTCATTGGGATTCCCCAGAAGGATACATTTGTCTTCTAGTGGGATCGGTTCTTTCAGAATCTTCTCAATCCACATCTAAGCACCCCTGCGTGATAAGACACAGCCAGATGTCCAGCAAAAGCTCACAGCCTTCTTTCAGACTTTACCAGCAAAGTCCTAATTGATGTTTGCCGAGAGGAACACAGTTTCGTTGTAGATGGGGTGTTCTACATTTCATGTAAACATGGACTTGCTGTTTAAAAATACTAATCGCGATGCACTTCCTCTGAAATCCTACGAAGAAGGTGTAGGAGAGTAGGATCTGCACTTATGTTGCCCCCGCTTTTTTTCTGATGTTAACACTGTTTTCTGGCTATAGTCTGGCTGGGTCCCTGCTAATCAGTGCCCCAGTTTCTCTGTTCTCTCTAAACAACTTGGAGTGCATATTAGATGCACTAGTGACTGGATACTGTGGTACCTTATGAGTCCCAAGTATATGGTACCTTGGGTACCAAGGGCATAGGTACTTCACAGGCCTACCAGGGGCTGAAGCATGTATTATGCCACCCCCTGGGAAGCAGACTAAATCTGACACCACAGGCCTGCTACTGCAGCATGGGTGAGGTAGTGTTAGCACTCCTCACTGAGATATAGGTTCCCTATATCTCACCTTACACACACATATAACCCTGTCAGTCACCCCTAAGGCCCTATCAATCCTGAGGGCAGGGTGCTTGGATTACATGTGAGGGGGTGCCTCTGCCTGAGCAGGACCCCTCTGCAGCTGGCAGAGTCTATTCTCTGTGGCTGTTTGTGGATGCGGTTAAACCATATACTCTTAAGTGCATTATAACCTACCGGTAAATGCTAACTTTGGAATGACTGCATCAAAATATGTTGTGTTTGGTGTCAAACAACTTGGAATCATACCCCCACACCAGTAACTGGTGTGGGAGTATGATCCCACCCTTCTAGAGGGGTAGACATGTACCTACTGTGGAAACACGGTAGAATCCTGAAAGAGCCCTGGCATCACAAAATGGATGCCACCAGCACAGACACTGGGCTGCCCTCCTGCTGCTGACCGAAACTCGCAGTGGAGGAGGCCCATCAATAGGCATCCTGTCACAGGGAGGTGTCACCACCTTCCAGACAGGATTTAGTGTATTGGGGCTGGGTGGGTGCACTCCTAGAGTGCTTTGAAGTCCTGCACTGGGGGAGCAGTAGGCTCCTCTGTGCATATGCCAGCTCAAACCGGTTAAGGGGCTACCTGCCCCTGCTCTGGCGCAAAACTGGACAAAGGGAATGGGTGTAACCACCCACTCCCCTGACCCTCCCAGAGGTGTGGTCATAGAGCTAGTTCCTCCCTTTCTTTTAGTATAAGATAGGGAACCCTTGCCATTGCAAACTAGATATCCCTGGACGACGCTCTACAAGAAGAATCCTGGACCTTCGACGTTCCACTACCTTTGGAAGACTGAAGAATCGCCCTTGGAGTCAAGGAGTGACTCCCCTGCTTGGCAGGCACCAAAACTTTGAATCAACGGTCGCAAATGTTCCCGCTCCTGCCGGAGTCTGAAGTCCCTGCAGCCCCGGAAGTGGATTTCCTGACTTCTCGACGGCCATCGTGAGTCCCCAGCAGAGCTGAGGAGAGTGGACCCCCACGAGTGACTAGGAACAGCAATACCCGGGTACCGTGCACTATTTTCGAGTGCAATCCCTTCACGTGTGGCCCAAGCCTCCAGCAGGATTTCCACCGACTATCAGAGGCCTACCTCGTCCCGAGTGACTGTGGGTTCCTGTGAAGTGAATCCTCACGAGGAGTCTTCGCCATCCCTTGCCCATTGGCTTGTGGGTCCCCTGAAGACTTTCTCATCGAACCAAAGGGCTCCCCTGGTTGCTCCAGGCCTGCCCTGACTTACCCTTGCTGGGTGAGTCCCTCAGACCTTGCTGGTCTGCACCGCTGACTTTCTTCACTTTCCACGAGGCTTGCTGTTGCCAAGGCTTGTTGGCTCCAGTCCGGTTTCCGACACCTCAGTAAACTGCAGACATTGTGGGACACTCCGAATCCAGCTCCTGGTTGTCGTCGACGCGTCCTGGACCTCGTGGCTGAAGAGTCAAGACACCTGTGATCACCTGAAATCACCCGACGACTGTGGGCATCCATCTTCCTGGGCCCGGGTCACTGGCAAGTGACTTTGAACACTGTCTCCTCTGCTTTCAGGTCTTCTTTATTCAGAATCCATCCTTGGATTCCACCGGACACTTCTCCAGTCCTCACAAGCAGCAAGTCTTCTTTGGCTCCCATTGAAGACGACGCCGTGATCCGACACCAAAAGACACCTATGCACCCGGCTTCCCTGGGTGAGGTAACTCGTGCACTCCAGTGCTCCTGTGTGTGTTGGCTCTAGAACTACTTACGCTGTAAGTGACTTGCTTGTAGACTCTCCCGAAGCACCCTAAAACTTTAAAATTCCAACCGTGACTTGCTCCATTGAAGTCTATTGGGATCCGCGGCTGTGTTCTCACACTGCATGCGTCTCCCGTGGGTCCTTTACTTACCTCCCTTGGGTGGATTAGTGAGGCCCCAGCGCTTCTGAAGACCTTAGGCCTTCTCCCTTCTCAAATAGTCCTTCTTATACCTCTTTTTTAGTATATGGTCTGGTACGCCCCTAGGGCCCCAGCCATATAAGTGCTTAATTTGTTGTGAAACCTTGATTTGTGCACATGTTCCTGACTTCTAATCTCATAAAGAGATTAGTAGGGTGTGTCTAGAAATAAATACATATATATTTGATATATATATACCTGTGTGATGTCCTTTCATTTGGTAATTCAAGAGATTATAAGGTAAAACAAGCTGCTTTACATTCCTCAGAGACTTAGCCCGAAGGCTGCTCTCTACAGCTACCACTAGGATAGCTTTCTTTAAAAGGTTGTCTTAAACCTATCTACCATAAGAGTCGAATTGGACTCGTGCAAGGTGGCCACTATAACTAGTGACCAGCATATGCCGGGCCAACTTCTCACAGAAGGCAAGTTGTATGTACCTACAGTGTATGCTAGTCCCATTGTCTTTCGTGCCTTTTTCTGTTAAATGTAAGGAATACAGAGTAACGTTTTCACCCAGTTGTCTCGGAGATGCTGAGATGCACTGCATCACTAGAGTGAGAAGTGTCCGCTTGTGTTTGGTTGACGGAACACTTCAGAACCTATGTGTGGGGCATGAGGTTCTTGTGGGACCAGATCACAAGCCTTTGATGCTTTGCATCGCCAACATTGGTGCAATTCTCTAGAATTAGAATTATAGAAGTGTAATTTCGCCCGTATCATTCTTAATTTTCTTGCAATAGAAAATTAGGCAAAAATTCTGGTTTTGGCAATAGTGTGCAATTTGTGTCATAAGAGATGAAAGATTATTTGTCCAATGCTGCCATTAAACACTACACTGTTGCTCTATAGAGTGTGTAAAACAATGGGATGGTGGATAGAGTTAATAGAGCAGTGAAGAGTGCCATTGATTTTGCAAGTAGTTCAATGTGGATGTTACCAGGACTTTAACAGAGGTTTTGGAACACTCTTATAACTCCACACTGGATTACCAGTGTGAGTCCTGTCTATTTGAAGGATCAAGTGTTTAAGTTGGTACTAAGTTATATTTTAGTATGGGTGAATTTAAAAAAAAAAGTAAGGTAGATATGCAAGGCGTCAAAGACAGAGTGGTTTTCGTGCAGTGTGGAAGGTATGACAGTGTGCCTCA
Organism: Triturus cristatus; assembly: GCF_964204655.1. Lineage (NCBI taxonomy): Eukaryota > Metazoa > Chordata > Amphibia > Caudata > Salamandridae > Triturus > Triturus cristatus. Next base: position 93,899,361 of record NC_140587.1, on the reverse strand, counting down.
TGCCATGGTTGATGATTTCAAAATGATGGATTGGGTAAAGATTCATGAACCCTTTTGTGGTTGACAAGTGGCAGTCCAAATGTATTTTAGCTGCACTTATTGAGAAAGTAAGAGATCTGTGAAGGGTCAGAATGGCTCATGGTCAAGCCAAAGAGGTGTGGCCAGCTACAAAGGGAGTGTTGAAGCTAGTGATGATGTGTCTGATAGTGTACATTTGTCTAGGAAGTCTTTAGATTTACATGAAGTTTTTGAAGGTGTAGAAACAAGATTGCCTGTCGAGTTGTGTGAGAGAGCAATGAGGTTGAACGCCGGTCTAGCCGTCCTATGACAGATGACAGCCAAAGCGTTGTCTGAAGTGTGTGAGCTCAGCCTCTCGGATTACCAAGAGTTTGACTGATGTTGTAAATACTGAATGTAGTCGTATGCACGATGATGTGTTGAGTGACAGCCCTGTGGTGATTCTTTGATCAAACATGTTAACGCATAAACCGACCTATTTGAATGATTGCCCAGTCCACGTAGTTTGCCATGTCGCACAGCATATTATGCTGCACAGGGGTCTCTTTGCATATAGACTTTAGGTCTCGCCGGAGCCAGCGCATGTGTTGCTCTGCGAGATATTTAGTCAGTGGCTTTTCGAAGTGCTACCAAAGGCTTTTGCCGGCCACCAGCTTGCGGTTAAACGCACAAGCGCGCGCCTCGCTCCGCCTCTCCAATCACTGCTGCGCGCTCATCCCTCATCGTGCTTAACACAGAGCGCATCATTGCGATGACTTTCGCCTTCACGGCCGTGCGTCATTACTTTTACGGCCGCGCGGCCAATGCTTGTTCACTTTGATATTCAATTGTTCACAAGTGTTTCGCATGATCTGATTTGTTAGGTTGTTGCTATTTTGGTAACGTTGTGATATCTACACAAAGCTCCTCTCTGGTAAACACTACTCCGCGATTTTATCAAAGCCTGAGTAACATGCTGCTTAAATTTATATAAATCACTTCAGAGGAACTTCACCCCCTACTTAATAACCACACCCAGCTCTACAAGCCTGGAATGTATTCACTGCATATCACACTCAGTCACCTGAATAAGACGACTGGGAGGTCTACGGTTTTCCTCGTAGTCTTGATGATCAGTTGTGGGCAGCGCCTGGACACTTTAAGAAGGTGCAGCAAACTTCCCATTCTAGTATGACCTCGCATGCGCCAGATAACACACTTTCATAGGGACTGAGTGCTTAGATAGTTTGGGCTTTGATTCCTGTAGAGATTCAGATGTCAAAACATATTTGTTTATTTCATAGGATGAACGTTGTTGCGTGTGGGTAGCTGGGGGCAGTGTGGATTAGCAGGTAGGTAAGGGTAAAGTAGACTTGTCTGTTGCAAGGAGGTGCTTTGTGCCTTGTTCAGCTTTTGTCTGTATGCGCAAATAGAAGGCGCACAGCCCAGCACTGACCAGAGGAGTTAGGTAATGGGAGGTCCAAAGATGGGATGAACCAAGGCACGCTGTGGATTCGGCATAGAATTCATGCCAGCTGCTTTTTTTTTTTTCTTCAAGAAGCTTTATTGATTTTTGGGCAGAGTTACATAGCTAGTGTGGTGTACGAGTCTCCGTTTATTCAGTACATAGTGTCAAATGCCACTGATAAGTTTCTGTAAACAGATATAGACAGGAATTTCAAATGCAGTACAGGTGAATCACATGTTACTCGCATGGGGATTTGGCACATTGTAAATAATCGGACAAGGAACATGTTTTACAGGATGTGGCCTAACACGAACAAGTAAGCAAGATCGCTGGATGACAACAATAATAGTTACAACACTAAAACAAAAAACTAAAAACAAAACCAACCTCCCTACCCTGCCCTCGCTGTCGTGCAGCCAGCTGCGTCTTATTTCCAAAACGATAACTCTTCATTTAATGATCTCATCACATACAAACAAATCACTATAAACTAGCGGTAAAAACCTCGAACATGTTGCATTCACTAGCTCAAACCTTTGGCTTCAGTGGTGGCAGTGTGAAGGCATTTGGGGATTATTTAAGGTAAGCTTTTCTCAAACAATACATTGTGGGAACTATGAGAATTTGATCACTGCAGAGTGTTTGTTGTGTAAGGACATCGAATTGTAGAACTATTGAGAGGTTATTGTTTGTCTAATAATGAGGCGCTGCAGTGTTACCTTGAACCTCAGAAGCGTGGTGTCCTTGCATGCAAGCACTCTGTTCTATGTCTTTAGGACATTATAAGTGTTTAGTTATCCAGCACAACATTTTTTTTTTTTTTTAAACCTTTATTGACAGTTCAATAAGAACAAGTATGGGCCTACAACCCCCCAGGGCCGGCCGCTAAGCAATCGGAGCAATAACAACAAGTATAAACACAGGCAGCACTTCGGGGAGCAAAATCGTCCTGCTAATACTGTGACCAGCGTAAGTAGGGCACCAGGAGAAAGAGGTTTTCATTTTATGATGAAACAAGGCAGAAGGATCAGGTGACAAGCAATTTTAAAAACAACGATCACGGATAGGCGGAGTAATGAACGTTAGCGATTTACAGCAATCTATTCGGTCAATGGCGCAAACACAAGAACATCAGGATGGGGAAACACATAGTATACAGTTGCGCCCGCAGTCACCCGCCAGAACTCCCCAAGAGCACCCCGGAAGTTGTGAACACATGGAACGGCAACGAGGCATAGCAAAAGGAGGTGTATCACGCTGATCCCAGAAAAGGAAACAAAAAGAATCGGAGAAGAAAAAGGAGGCCATGGAAAAAAGGGATGAAAGAATACAGAATCCCCTCCCCCAACCCCCCACCCTGCACCTCTGCAGATGAGTACGGCCCCTCCCCCCAGCAGTGTGCCTGTCGCCCTGGAACCAGACCCGAAATGTAGGAGAATAGGGAAAAAGAAGTAGGAAAGGACCCCCACCAGACGGGGGGGGTGGAGAAAGTATTTATAAACTGGAGGAGGGCCTTCATAACAGACCCCCGGCTTCTCCCTCCCGCACGGTAAGGTTCCCCTAAAGTGAACAAGGAACAGCACAAAAACAATCTTCTCAAACCACGATGGGGAGCATTATGCACCTATTGTGCCAGTAGCCATGTCAGGAGAGCACACCACCCCAAGCCCGCCCGTCCACTAGGCGACCACCCCCGAGGGGCCAGCCTCATCCCTGACCACTCTTTGGAATTCTGCCCATGCCAACCCCTCGACCCAGCACCATACCCAATGTTCCTAGGCAGAGGAATGTCCAACAACAACAGAGAAGCGACGCACACAGGTGGGGTGGAAGTCTCTGAGCATCAACACATTCCGCCGCTTGAGGAAACAGGCTTCCCAGTGCTGCCCTAGGATCTGCTCTGCACGCAAGGTTCAGGAAGGCAGAAGCAGCCAAAGCAGACATTAGTTGCTGGAGTTGTCTCTGGGTCGCAGGAAGGCATGCACGGGATGAGGCCACCACATCCCACTCAGGTCCGACGCCTCCGGGACAGATCAGGCCCTCAGAAGGTCGAACACACTGTAGCATACTGGCCGGGGCGTCCAGTCGTGTACTAACCTCAGGGGTGGCCGCCACAGCGTCCTCCTGCGCGCAGTGTGGGTAGACTCTGTGTTCGTGCGGACAGGCGGGCCGCCACTGCCCCAACTCCGACGCCACACCATCGAGCTTACTCCCCAAGATCACGAAACCATGAACCAAGGAGGAGTGAAGAGTACCAAGAGCCTCGAGGAGGTCGCCGTACCCCAGCTCAGCTCTCTGTGATCTCGCCGCCACACTCCCAAAAATCGTACGCTCACAGGCCCGCTGCGGCCCAGCGGACAGGATGGTAGGCTTCATCGACCCAAGATGGCCGCCAAGTATGCCCGACCCTCACCGGGGCCGGGACCCCGGGACAAGCGTCGCGATGTCCACGTCGCGGGTGACCGGGTTCCGGGGGCAGGCAAAAAACTATCCGTGGTCACGGGCAACAGTCGTCCCCACCGCGGACCAGCTCCCGTAGAAATCCGGGGGCGGCCCGCAATGATCGGGGCAGGATACGGACGGCGGCCGGGCAGCTCACCAGCAAGGCAGGGGCAGTCACCGGAGGATCTAAGATTTGCACCCCCGGTCATGCACTCGGTCAGCTACACTGGGGAGTAGAAGTGACCACGCCGAAATGTGGGCCGAGTTTGGCACCGCTCCGGTGGGCCGACTCCACCCAGTCACCACCAGCCGCTGTTGTCGCACTGCCACCCGGCCACGGCGTCCACTCGATGTCCCGGCTCCAGGGCCGCACAGGCCGCAAGGTTCAGATGCAGTTTTCTCCGGCGATAGCACTGCTAGAAACCTCGGAGTCACACAGTCGGGAGCCCCTCTCCTTCAGAAACACGACCACGTAGCACAGGTTGAGGATCTCAGGCAGGATATCCGTGCGGGTTGCGGAGGTTCACGGAGCCGGGAGTCTACGCTGCCGTCCCGGTCGCCATCTTGGCTCCTCCCCCCAGCACAACATCCTTGATTAAACAACATCATGTGTTGCATGGCTAAACGCATAAGGTCCCAAAAGCGAGACCTATTGGATATGCCAATGCTTGTTTATATTGTGATGTGTGGATATATGCTATGTGGTAGCTGTCTAAACTAGACATTTGTTAATATGATAGAAATGCACTGAGTCGTATACCTACATGTGTAAGGAGGCCTTGGATTGAATGGGTATAGAGTGCCCTGCATTTTATCTGTGGAGTGATTACTTCAAAGGATACAGATTGGATGGACACTTAGACTAAAGTTCTGCATCATGAAAGCGATTTCTTGACAAATCACTGCTTTTTGCAACAAAAACATGATTTTCTTCACAGAGGGGCTGTTCACTGATGATGAATCCTCTGAGCACCACCTAAGAACTCAGCTGATAGCCCATCTTCTGTCCAGTCCTGTAGTCTAGTCACCTATTTACTTATGTAGGAGTAGATGTCGGGGCTGCCAAGGGCATGCAAAGGGTGTAATTAATCCTCAACGTACATAATGTGACCAAAGATGGGTGTTTAAGTCCTTAGTCACTCAGTTTCGACCTGTTAATGGCACATGGACCATACATGGTCCCAAGTGGAGGGAAAACCTATGCAACCCTTAGTAGTAATCGGGCCACGATAAGATTTGAAAGTCATGACTGTGATCTTCTCAGAGCATTCTCAGATTTGGGTCCTGCCTTCACTTGGTAATAATCCCTGTGTGCTTGAGACAGAGGCTCTAATTGAGTAACGAATTGCCAGTCAACACAAATGCTGTCAGGTAGACCCGCCCTCATGCCACAGCCTTACTAACTTGACGTTTTCTGACAGTGTCACTACTTTTTTTGTTTTTTACATTTCGAACCTGAATGGGAACGTAGACTGAAGTAGGACAAAGATCGAATGAACTTTTACAGTGGTTTTCTCAATCTTGAAGTACGTCATCCATGGAAGAGGTATAGATTAAGGGTGCGTGAAGCATGCACTTGCCTGTCCGTTTCTCAGTCTGTACATTTGTTTCCCTTTGCAACTGTATAAGCCAGCTTGTATGTTGTCTGACTGCATGCGTGTTGTATGAGACTGTGTGTAGGGCTCTGTGATGGTCTTTCTGTATGCCAGTACTCTTGGTGCACAGATATTTTGGGTTTTCCTAGTGTACATGTGAAACTGTGAGATGTGGTCGAGGATGATGGAAAACCCTAGGGAGCATTATAAGATGGGGAGGAGCTATTGTGAGCAGTGCAAAATGGAGAAAATCTGTAGGGAGCCGGAGAAGAAACTCCTGGGAGTGGTACAAGATGGGGAGAAACCGAGAGCAGCACAAGATGGAAGATGAGAAGAGTTGTTGGGAGCTCCGGGTGGGAGAAGCGGTGGAGAGCAGTGCCAGATGGGGGACCCATCTGAGTGTACTACAAGACGGAGGGCAGCTGTGGGGAGCCCTACCGAATTGGGGGGGGGTGTAGCTATAGAGAACACTACAAAATGGGTGAAGCCGTGGGGGACTCTCTGTGCTTCATTCCAAATGGCTTTAGTTTGAGGTTTAATGTTTAAATGTCAGTGCGGTAATTCCATTGCCTGGTGTTGTGTTTCTGTATCATCATTGACTGTTCTCAATATGTTATCCAGCCTCCCCTCCTGTGTGTGGGATTGTTTCTTGCCTCTGTTTGACATTAAGATCTTAGCTTGCTTGACTACTGAAGAAACTACCCCACCCTCTTCTTTTCAGCTGGGTCTGGAATACAGATTTGTGCCGTTGTGAGATACACAAGTATAGAAAACCTACCCCTGTATAATGTCTCAAACATTAACCAAAACATAAAGAACAGGCTGCATGCGGGAAGTAGAGCCCTCTCCCCACAGCTGCTCTCATTTCACTGCTCCTGGGGGAGACTGGGAAGCATCCGAAACCCTTAACATCAATCGTACCTCCAGCGCTGGCCTCCAATAGCTCTTCTGCTTCCTCTCCAACTCCCTCCACAACTCTGTTCTGCTTGAAGCACCTCCATTCGGTGACATTGGCTCTATATCAGGCTGTGCTTTAAAGGGTCCAGTTATGAAATTGTATAGTACCATTTTTGCAAATGCCAGCTGTGAGAACATGTTTGTTGGGGCGAGGAGTGGGTCTTGCCAGCGTCTACTTGAACAGGGTGGGATAGTCCAAGCCAGAACCTGCTCTGTGGCTTGGACACATGTTCATTGGGGCGAAGTCGTGGCTCTTGCCAGGGTGTGTCTGAAAACCATGGGTTTGCCTATGTTCACGCCTACTACACTCATCCCTCTCAAAGATGGTGAGGTGTGTTTTTTTTTTTTTTTCTTTTCAGAGGGACATCGGCGGGGTAAAAATATACTGCTCCTCAGTGTCCCAATTCATTTGGAATCCAATTTAAATAGTAGAAGAAATATTGCGTGCACAATCACTGCTCCAGCTGTTACAAGTGGTGCGACCCCTAAAAGGGTCCGTAAAGTTCAACCAATGTATGTGAAGTGCTCCGCACAGTTATTCGCAAATATCAATCCTATTCCGTCTTGTATTATTCAAAATGTTCTTTATTTTTCTTGCAAAGGAAGCAGGACAGCCAACGCGTTTCGTTTACTTCATGTGAACCTCATCAGGGCTTGAATAGTCCTTCAAGGTGTATGTATAAAAAGCATGGAATTGCAATACTCGTGATTAGATCCTATTCAATAAGACCCCAAATGTTGAGGGCGAATTCTTTGACTCCTCATCATCATATGAAAAGCTTAGGCCACCTTGATAAGTGCCGCTCGATGCCTCAGCGTGTTAATCGTATGAAGATTTAGCTGTGCCTTGGGAGTTTGGTTGGGTAGTAAGTTGACTAACATATGTATTAGGTTGTGATCAGATCAGATTGGGTTGGGTGTAATAGTGGGTCTAGAGCAGGATCGAGTGTTTGATACAAGAATGATGTCCTCTGGTTTTTATTGGGTCTGTGTTGGCAAGAGGTGACTGTTAGATAGTAGTCTGACAGGCGCTGTGAAAAAAAGGGATGTGTGGGTGCTGAAGTAAAGCAATGGGTGATGATTGGGTTGGAAGTTACACATGAGTCCAAGGTAGCATTGAGTTGGTGAAAGAAGTGATCCGTTGTGCTGGTGGTGGGGTAATCACATCTACTGTAAAGAGGGCAGTGACTGACGTACAGCGGTGCTTGAGGGAGACCGGAAGAGTGCTTGGGATCCCCACTTCTCCCCACCACCTGCTTGGCTGACCAGCTTACATGGAGCAAGGAGTTGCTGATCCCTCGTTTAGCTTTCTTTGCCTCTCCCTGACAGCTGGTGACCCCAGAGGCTTGGGGGCTGCAGATCTCATGCCTGTTGGTGCCCTCCATGGCAAGCTGCATAGGGAAGGAATGCAGCTTCATCTGGTAGAGCGTAGCGGTCAGTTGCTGGACGGCACTCCCAAGACTGGCCCGGTCCATCCACACCTGATGGATCAACGTTGGCTCGCCTGTCCTCCAAACATGTAGGTAGGATGTCTGGGACACCTCGAGGCTTAATAGGAAGGTGCTGTCTCCCCCTCCTCCAGAATTAGACTGCAGACCCCTTTAGGTCGTGCAAAGGCAATTGGCCATTCTGCAGTCCTCTTATGCAAAGCACAGGCAGACGAGTTGCAGCCAGGTCTGCTCATGCATCTGAGAAAATAAGTAGAACGAACTTGTATAGCGTAAAGGAAACGCATGTGCTGAGTTTGTGGTTTCTCAATGCTGGGAGTCAAAGTACCAGTAGTGTCTAGCAGAGAAAAATGTTTTCACCCATGCGAAAAAGCACATTTTCTACACTGGGTAGGACTGCCCATGGGCAGTGTGAGGGCCCGTGTCTGCTTATATTCTGAACTGGGGCGTGGCTGTCCATCTGTAAAACTGGAGTGTGACAGCCTGTGTGCAAGGTGATGGCTCGTAGCTGCCCGTGCTCAGAATGTGGGTGTGCTGTCCATATGGAGGGTGATGGCTCATGGCTACCCGTTGGGGTGAGCGGGGTGTGTTTATATCTGCTTATATTCAGAATAGGGGCAGGACCTCCCTTGTGCAGAGTGAGGGTTATTACTGCCGTGCCCAGAATTGGCGTGTGATTGCCCGTGTGCAGGGTTATGGCTCATGACTACCCTTGCTTAGAATGCGGGTGCTCCTGGGTGGCCCTTCTAAGGTCGTGGGTGTGACTGCCAGTGTGCAAGGTGATGGCCCATGGGTGGTCCTGCTAAGGATGTGTGTGTGAGGGCCCGTGTGCAGGGTGTTGGCTCGTGGGTGGCTCAGTTCAGAATGTGGGTGTGAAGCCCCGTGTGCAGGGTGATGTCCTATGGGTGGCTCTGCTCAGGATGTGGGTGCGAGGGCCCGTGTGCAGGGTGATGTCCTATGGGTGGCTCTGCTCAGGATGTGGGTGGGAGGGCCCGTGTGCAGGGTGTTGGCTCGTGGGTGGCTCAGTTCAGAATGTGGGTGTGAAGCCCCGTGTGCAGGGTGATGTCCTATGGGTGGCTCTGCTCAGGATGTGGGTGCGAGGGCCCGTGTGCAGGGTGATGTCCTATGGGTGGCTCTGCTCAGGATGTGGGTGGGAGGGCCCGTGTGCAGGGTGATGTCCTATGGGTGGCTCTGCTCAGGATGTGGGTGTGAGGGCCCGTGTGCAGGGTGATGTCCTATGGGTGGCTCTGCTCAGGATGTGGGTGTGAGGGCCCGTGTGCAGGGTGATGTCCTATGGGTGGATCTGCTCAGGATGTGGGTGCGAGGGCCCGTGTGCAGGGTGATGGCTCGTTGGTGGCTCAGTTCAGAATGTGGGTGTGAAGCCCCGTGTGCAGGGTGATGTCCTATGGGTGGCTCTGCTCAGGATGTGGGTGGGAGGGCCCGTGTGCAGGGTGATGTCCTATGGGTGGCTCTGCTCAGGATGTGGGTGCGAGGGCCCGTGTGCAGGGTGATGGCCCATGGGTGGCTCTGCTCAGGATGTGGGTGCGAGGGCCCGTGTGCAGGGTGATGGCCCATGGGTGGCTCTGCTCAGGGTGTGGGTGCGAGGGCTCGTGTGCAGGGTGATGGCCCATGGGTGGCTCTGCTCAGGATGTGGGTGCGAGGGCCCGTGTGCAGGGTGATGTCCTATGGGTGGCTCTGCTCAGGATGTGGGTGCGAGGGCCCGTGTGCAGGGTGATGGCCCATGGGTGGCTCTGCTCAGGATGTGGGTGCGAGAACCCGTGTGCAGGGTGATGGCCCATGGGTGGCTCTGCTCAGGATGTGGATGTGAGGGCCCGTGTGCAGGGTGATGGCCGATAGTTGGCCTTGCTCAGGATGTGAGTGCGAGGACCCGTGTGCAGGGTGATGGCTCATGGGTGGTCCTGCTAAGGATGTGTGTGTGAGGGCCCGTGTGCAGGGTGTTGGCTCGTGGGTGGCTCAGTTCAGAATGTGGGTGTGAAGCCCCGTGTGCAGGGTGATGTCCTATGGGTGGCTCTGCTCAGGATGTGGGTGCGAGGGCCCGTGTGCAGGGTGATGTCCTATGGGTGGCTCTGCTCAGGATGTGGGTGGGAGGGCCCGTGTGCAGGGTGATGTCCTATGGGTGGCTCTGCTCAGGATGTGGGTGTGAGGGCCCGTGTGCAAGGTGATGTCCTATGGGTGGCTCTGCTCAGGATGTGGGTGCGAGGGCCCGTGTGCAGGGTGATGGCTCGTTGGTGGCTCAGTTCAGAATGTGGGTGTGAAGCCCCGTGTGCAGGGTGATGTCCTATGGGTGGCTCTGCTCAGGATGTGGGTGGGAGGGCCCGTGTGCAGGGTGATGTCCTATGGGTGGCTCTGCTCAGGATGTGGGTGCGAGGGCCCGTGTGCAGGGTGATGGCCCATGGGTGGCTCTGCTCAGGATGTGGGTGCGAGGGCCCGTGTGCAGGGTGATGGCCCATGGGTGGCTCTGCTCAGGGTGTGGGTGCGAGGGCTCGTGTGCAGGGTGATGGCCCATGGGTGGCTCTGCTCAGGGTGTGGGTGCGAGGGCTCGTGTGCAGGGTGATGGCCCATGGGTGGCTCTGCTCAGGATGTGGGTGCGAGGGCCCGTGTGCAGGGTGATGTCCTATGGGTGGCTCTGCTCAGGATGTGGGTGCGAGGGCCCGTGTGCAGGGTGATGGCCCATGGGTGGCTCTGCTCAGGATGTGGGTGCGAGGGCCCGTGTGCAGGGTGATGGCCCATGGGTGGCTCTGCTCAGGGTGTGGGTGCGAGGGCTCGTGTGCAGGGTGATGGCCCATGGGTGGCTCTGCTCAGGGTGTGGGTGCGAGGGCCCGTGTGCAGGGTGATGGCCCATGGGTGGCTCTGCTCAGGGTGTGGGTGTGAAGCCCCGTGTGCAGGGTGATGTCCTATGGGTGGCTCTGCTCAGGATGTGGGTGCGAGGGCCCGTGTGCAGGGTGATGGCCCATGGGTGGCTCTGCTCAGGATGTGGGTGCGAGGGCCCGTGTGCAGGGTGATGTCCTATGGGTGGCTCTGCTCAGGATGTGGGTGCGAGGGCCCGTGTGCAGGGTGATGGCCCATGGGTGGCTCTGCTCAGGATGTGGGTGCGAGGACCCGTGTGCAGGGTGATGGCCCATGGGTGGCTCTGCTCAGGATGTGGATGTGAGGGCCCGTGTGCAGGGTGATGGCCGATAGTTGGCCTTGCTCAGGATGTGGGTGCGAGGACCCGTGTGCAGGGTGATGGCTCATGGGTGGTCCTGCTAAAGATGTAAGTGTGAGGGCCCGTGTGCAGGGTGATGGCTCATGGGTGGCCCTTCTAAGGATGTGGGTGTGAGGACCCGTGTGTAGGGTGATGGCTCACGGGTGGTCCTAAGGATGTGGGTGTGAGGACCCGTGTGCAGGGTGATGGCTCACGGGTGGCCCTTCTAAGGATGCGGGTGTGAGGACCCGTGTGTAGGGTGATGGCTCACGGGTGGTCCTTCTAAGGATGCGGGTGTGAGGACCCGTGTGCAGGGTGATGGCTCACGGGTGGCCCTTCTAAGGATGCGGGTGTGAGGACCCGTGTGCAGGGTGATGGCTCACGGGTGGCCCTTCTAAGGATGCGGGTGTGACTGCCTGTGTTCATGCGCAGGGTGATGGCTCGTGCACGCCTATGCTCAGAGTGCGTTATTCCGTGTGGGGGCCCAGCCCGCACGCGCAGGGCGGCACAGAAGCGCGCGTGGCTGCCTGTCCGCCCGCTCGCCAGGGGACGCTTTTGGCCCGCAGCCACAGTTCGCACTCTGCAGTTCGCTGCCCCGGCTCTTCCCTTTCAGTTCTGGCGGCTATTTTTGGGTGAAAGAAATAACAAGTGAGACGGTTGTGCTATGAGATCATGGATTGAAAGCCCAGGCCGGCCTGATTGTTCCTGGGTTATTGCTTGGACCGTCAGCCCTTCCGGGCCTCCTCCCGTCCCCTTCTCTGCCGTCTCCTGTAATTTTATATGGCTGGATTTTTTCCTACTGTTCTATTTTTTATGAAACCGCACAGCAGTGAGCTAAGTAATCCCAGCCAGTGTGGTACCCACAGGTCAGGGGCACAGCAGCCCCGCCGCTTCGGGAGTATTCGTGTCTTTGAGGCACGGCATCTTTGTGTCTGCGGCCCAGACTCAGTATCGGGACTCCCGGGAGACGCACCGCATCAGTGTGGTTGTAACTGAGGCCTGGCATCTGGGCACACGGAAGGCGCGCATAGGGTACATACACAGCATCACTGTGTCTGTGGCCCAGACACCGCATCAGGGCTTCTGTAGTCCAGACACAGTATCGAGGCGCATGGGATATACACACAGCATCGGGGCGTCTGTAGGCCAGACACAGCATCACCGCATTGGGGCGTCTGTAGGCCAGACACAGCATCACCGCATTGGGGCGTCTGTAGGCCAGACACCGCGTCGGGGCGTCTGTAGGCCAGACACCGCGTCGGGGCGTCTGTAGGCCAGACACCGCGTCGGGGCGTCTGTAGGCCAGACACCGCGTCGGGGCGTCTGTAGGCCAGACACCGCGTCGGGGCGTCTGTAGGCCAGCCAGACACCGCGTCGGTGCGTCTGTAGGCCAGCCAGACACCGCGTCGGGGCGTCTGGTAGGCCAGCCAGACACCGCGTCGGGGCGTCTGGTAGGCCAGCCAGACACCGCGTCGGGGCGTCTGGTAGGCCAGCCAGACACCGCGTCGGGGCGTCTGGTAGGCCAGCCAGACACCGCGTCGGGGCGTCTGGTAGGCCAGCCAGACACCGCGTCGGGGCGTCTGGTAGGCCAGCCAGACACCGCGTCGGGGCGTCTGGTAGGCCAGCCAGACACCGCGTCGGGGCGTCTGGTAGGCCAGCCAGACACCGCGTCGGGGCGTCGTGTAGGCCAGCCAGACACCGCGTCGGGGCGTCGTGTAGGCCAGCCAGACACCGCGTCGGGGCGTCGTGTAGGCCAGCCAGACACCGCGTCGGGGCGTCGTGTAGGCCAGCCAGACACCGCGTCGGGGCGTCGTGTAGGCCAGCCAGACACCGCGTCGGGGCGTCGTGTAGGCCAGACACCGCATCAGGACACACGGGAGATGCACACAGCACCAGTGCGTCTGTAACCCAGACCCTGCATCGGGGCGTCTGTAGGCCAGACACTGCATCGGGACACGGGAGATGCACACAGCACCAGTGCGTCTGTAACCCAGACCCTGCATCAGGGCACATGGGAGACATATTCAACATTGGGGTGTCTGTGGCCCAGACACAGTATCGGGGCACACTGGGGGGGACATGTTATGTTTTTTATATTATGGTGTTAAGTTCCACCCTTTTTTATGATTTTAACAAATCAAATAAAAGTATTATTATCGATCACTGGGGGGGGGGGGGGGGGTACGGGACATACAGAGCATAAATGTTTTTGTAACCCAGGCCTGGCGTCAGGACACAAGGTGTCTGTAGCTCAGACCCCGCAGGGGAGGATGCCTGGAAGACTGGCCCCGCAGGGGGCTCCTGCGGCCCAGACCCCTGCAGGGGGGCTCCTGCGGCCCAGACCCCTGCAGGGGGGCTCCTGCAGCCCAGACCGCCGCAGGGGTGCACCTGCAGCCCAGATGCCGCAGGGGTGCGCCTGCGGCCCAGATGCCGCAGGGGTGCGCCTGCAGCCCAGATGCCGCAGGGGTGCGCCTGCGGCCCAGACCCTGCAGGGGTGCGCCTGCGGCCCAGACCCTGCAGGGGTGCGCCTGCGGCCCAGACCCTGCAGGGGTGCGCCTGCGGCCCAGACCCTGCAGGGGTGCGCCTGCGGCCCAGACCCTGCAGGGGTGCGCCTGCGGCCCAGACCCTGCGTCGGGGCACCTGCGGTCTTGTGAGGACACCCTGCCTCAGAGTGGAGGGGGTGGGGGGGTAACGTGCAACAAAAGAAAAAATTAAATCATAATACCATGATGTTTTTATAATTTTATTTTTCTCTACGGAGCCAGGTTGGGCGGCGTAGGGCTATACTTCTGTCACAGTGCAGGATGAATAGTGGTATATGCACCTTAAGTGCGCATGACGGTTTGGCCGGCTGGCTTGGGCCAGCCAAACAGTCATGCACACCTAGCATGTTCTCCGCTGGGCTGTAATGCATTGCCTGGCTGGGGATCATGCACAGTCTTGCAGTCGCCGTCTGGGTGCCGAACAAAGGCGCTCAGACCAATCTCGATGCTGCTGTCATGGTGACAGCAGCCTTGTGATTGGCTTAGGGGAGCCTGGGTGCTTTCTGGTTCTGTGAGCGAGGAATAGCCGAAGACGACAACCATGCGGCGTGAACAAGTAAGTGATATTTATTTTTCATCTGCCCCCGTTCTACAGCAGCCGCCACTGGCTGCCGGGGACAGGAAAGGGCGCAGCGCCTAGAGACCTGCGCCCCCTGAAGTGTCCTAACCGGTCCTTGCGCCTGGTGGGCTCCCACCTATCAAAGACCCTGGTTGCTTCTGAGTCTTTGAAACACTCTGCCCCTCTCAGGCAGCCGTCTCTTCTCTCTCAGCCCCTGCCTTGCTCAGGTTCTCCTAGAAGTGGGCAAGCTAACAAATAAACATGGAAGGCCGAGCTAAGGGAAGTCTCGGATTCCCAAGAACCAGTGCACGAGCCCATGCACGTGGCATGGAAAGCTTGCAACAACGATCATGTTCGAATTGGATATGGTGCTTTCAAAATCCCAAAAGTGTATTTATTTAGAATGCAGGCAGGTTTTACTGAAGTACACCAGATGATAACTCTGCATTGAGAAGTAGTTCTTGGAAACATTACTGCCCTTGCCATGGAGTCACAGCTCTCAGTGACGCTCCCACAGTTCCTCACCCCCCCCTGAGCTGCATCTGGCTTGCATCGTTGAGTCCAAAGATGGCATCTGGGCTTAGGAGGATCATCGATAGTTCGTGAGAGAGTGGCACAGAGCCCTGCCCACAACTGCTATAGACTCAGTTTAGTGAAGTCCTTGCAGCCTGTGGAGAGAATGAACAAAAGACCCCGAGATCTTAGGGTCAGAGGGACGGATGAATGGAATCAGTGGCCTGTGACTCAAAGTGGAACATGTGCACATGGCCCCCGTCACCTATACTGCCAAACCGGAAGGCATACAAAGTGACAGATCATGAATTGTTTGAGGTGGCATGGTGGGCAAAAACGCAATGGGCTGGGATGCAGCACAGAGTTAAGTACCAGTGGCTGAGATTCACTCAAGCATTCCATCCATCACTTTTTTTGTTTACTAAACTGCGATGCCATAGATGCGGTGGGTATGCCCAGATATGGGTCTGGTGCTCACTGTACCACTTGAACCAAGCTACACCCGACCAAATAATCCAGTCTTAGGTTGTTTGTTTTCTGGTTCCTGGAGGACCTGACAGGGCAGTTCGGGATGGACTGTTCCCCTAGGGGCAGGGTCAAGACTGATCTGCATTTGGCTGGGTCCAAATTGAGGTGGTGTGGTGGGCGTAAAATGATAGATTGGGATGCAGCCCAAGTGAATACCGGTGGCTGAGATTCATTCAAGCATTCTATCAATCACTTTTTTGTGTACTTCACTCAGAGGTACACGGCAGACCTTCTGCTGTTGATGCTAGGCATGACCCTGTGGCCACCACTGCTGCATCCCCAAGCGTCCTCCACTCCACCAGCAGTGAGTCCAACACCACCTCCCTCTGTAGCCGAACACAGATCTAGGAGAGAGGCCCTAAGGCTCTTGGAGGAGAAGGTGTACCAACAGGGAACAGCCCTCTCCTATGGCCAAACTCTCCATCAGCTCTTAGGTTTGGATTAAGATTCCCCTGCATTTTTATGAAACTTGGACGGACTGGAACAAGCTCCTCTTGATACAGCGGTAGCATTTACAGGCATTACTTCGGCCAGTGTCTTGGGTACCTAGCCTGAGGTGGCTATGCAGCTCCCTTCGGGGCCTCCCACTCTTAAGGTTGTGTCCTTTCCTACTGTGATGAGCAAGCAGTGGAGATACTAGAGTTACCACTTCCCTCTGACATCAGAACAAATGTGCTTATCGCAGTCCTCCTACCTTCAGCACCAACCTCTCAACCATATTTTGGGGGCATTTTTTTCACTACTGGTAGTGTGTAAGACTCGTCCTGCGTACATCAGTTTGACCCAGCAGAACTCGGAAAACTCTGCTTCAACACTGTCTCATCTGCTCTTTCAATCAGCCCAACTTTTTACACTTAAATTCGTACTTGCGTGGAAGAGCTGCCCGTAAAAGTAAAGGGGGCTGATTCACCTTTCTAATCACGTAAATGCCTTTAATTGTTAACTGCGTCCTCCCCCTCCCCCCCCCCCCCATTCCCCACCCCCCACCCCCCATTCCATTCTCCCCCTCCCTGCCCCGCCAATGCCCTTCTCGATTCGGTCATAGTGTAAGTATGCTATTACCCAGGGGTTGCATGAAGAACAGGGTGAGCTCGACGAGGTGACGTCATAGGCAGGTTGCATCATGGTATAGGCGATTGCATCTGGAGCAACCGTCCATTGGTAGAACCAGGCTATAGGTGCTTGTCTAGGGAGCATCCGTCCACTGGTAGAACAAGGCTACAGGCACTTGTCTAGGGAGCATCCGTTCATTGGGAGACCCAGGTTATAGGCGCTTGTCTAGGGAGCATCCGTCTGTTAGTAGAAGCAGGCTGCAGGCGCTTGTGTAGGGAGCATCTGTCCATTGGTAGATCCAGGCTGTAGGCGCTAGTCTAGGGAGAATCCGTCCTTTGGTAGAATCAGGCTACAGGTGCTTGTCTAGGGACCATCAGTCCATTGGTAGGACCAGTCTACAGGTGCTTGTCTAGGGAGCATCCGTCCATTAGTAGAAATAGGCTCAAAGCGCTATACAAGGCCAGACGAGTCTCGCACAGGAGCTGCGGTGTCGGTGTAAGTTGGGATGGCAGACGCTTCAAACCAGTTGGTTGCAGATTATCTATCGCCCAATTTGAATTTTGTTTTCTGCTTTTTACTTTATTTTCATGTAGGCAACTCATGAATTTGCTGAAATTTAAGGAAAAAGTGATGTCAAATATGGTTAACATAGGTTTTTCTCGAAAAGAAACAGCAGCAGAATATTCTTTCTGCTGAAGTAATCGTGGCATCAAAAAAAGCTCTTCCTGAAAAATGGTGAATAAAAACAAAAATTATGCGGGTAATTCCGCCCGTTGCTGAAGTTCTCATAAATCCATAATCTTTGGGGTTTTGCTGATAGAATTATACTTTGCCCGCCCACTGCATACTGTGGGTTCCGTCCTTCTTGCTATAAAAACCCGGATTTTTTTCGTCCTCTGTTTTCAAAACTCTCTTCTCACTTCCAATTAACATCGCGTTTTTAATTGATGAATTTTGTGCATTATATATTTTCACTTTCGGTCTAGCCTGTTATCTCTACTCTTGCTCCCTTTTTTCTTCCCTTGTTATCTCTAACTATCTTGTTCTCTTTTTCTCCCGTTCTGTACACTTTATATTTTCCCCAATTTCCCTTTTCCGCTTCCTTTCTCTGCTCTCTTGTCCACGGTATCTCTTTTTTCCCCTCAGCTTTATTTCCTCAAATCGACCCTTTTTAGCCTCACCTTATTTCACTGGTGTTTTTTCTTCTAGACTCTCTCAATTTTTTACCTTCATTTTCTTCTCCTCTCAATTTTTCTCATCTTTCTCCGTGCCCATTCGCCTACTTTTCTTTAACTTTTCTGTCTCCTCTTACCGTTCTCTACCCTTTCTTCTAATCTTACCTACTTCACTGTTTATTTATTTCTATCTAGCTTTTACCAATACCCACATCTCTATACTTCCCAGTTCTACTGAGTTTTCCATTGCTCTCATTTTTACTTTATTAATCTGTCCTTTCTCCTTCCCCGTTCTCACCCAGTATTTTTCCTTCATTTTTACTAGTCTCCCCCTTTCTTTTCTTTTCCATTGTCCTTCTCACTTTGCTTTAATTTTTCATTCCCCTGCTACCTCAACTTTTTTTCTCCCCCTTTTTCTGTCCACATGCTGTCCTTTTTTTCTCTAACAAATTCTGTCAAGTACTTTATTTCGTCTTCATATTCTCATAGTTTCCTTTAACTTCTCTCCTTCCTCTTTTTCTCCCTCCTCCTTGTGTCTAGGTTCCCTCTTTTCCTCCCTTTATCATCTTACCTTCCTTTTACGTTTTCGTGTCCCTCGTCCTGGTCACCATTTTCTCTTCCTTAACTCAGTTCCACGGTTTCTCTTTTCATAGTCTACCACTTCCTCTCCTTCTCTATCCCTCGTTTTAACCATTTATCTCTTGGTGTTCTTCGTCTTCCTTTCCCGTCTTCCATCTACTCACTTCACCTGGTTGTGTCCTATTTTCCTTAAACTTTCCGGCCTTTCCTATTCCTTTTTTCCAAGTTTCTCTTTACATATTGCACCCCCTGTTTCTCTTTACACGTCTTACTTTTCATTTATTTTTCTCTGTTTCCAGGTGTCATTTAATTCCTCGCTTTCTCTGGTAACTTTTGCTTATTTTTTTTTTTTACTCCCTCTAATCTCTTTCGAACTTCCCGCATCCGTTCGTTTCTTCATTGCCACCCCCTATTCCTCACTCCTTTTTTAATTTACATATCTTGATGAGTTTTCTCTCTCCCTATTATCCTGTGCTCTGCAACTCCAGTTCACTTCTACATTTTCTCTCTTACTCTTGGCTTCCCTGTTATATATTTTTTTTTGCTCCAGAGTGGCATCTTTTAAAAAATTCTTTTTTAGTTACATTTTGTTAAGATTTGAGAATAGTTCAAGGATTGAGCAGCATACCTCTAGTACTTTTATTGCATTTGCGTATTACATGTTCTTGTGCACCGTACACACACATTATTTATCTCGTTTTTCCTGTTCTTTGCCTTTCTCCGCCACTTTTCTGTTTTTTCATCTTTCTCCCCTCCCCTTTTCTTCCTCTTCCCTTTTTCTGTAATCTGACTTTTCTCCCTCAACATTCGCTTTTAAGAATTTTTTTTTATGGTTTATTACTCTTTCCTTCATCTGCAGTGTCCCCCTTTCTCTCTTTATCTTAGTTAGCCTAGTGTCTATTTTGTATCTTTTCCTACTCGTCCTTCTCGTCCCTTTTCCCAGTCTCCACTTTTTATCACTTGCTCTTCGCATTTTCACCACTTGCTCTATTCACCCCATTTTAGTTCTCGTTCTTTCTTCCACTTTTCATGCTCGCTTTCCCCATTTTCCTCTCTTTTCCCTACTTTTTTTTTGTCACCCACGTTATCGCTCTGGTTTCATATGATGCTTTCTTTGTATGGCATAGTTTGAAACTGAACTGCTTTATGGCTTTTCTTTCCATTTCCTCTCACCCTCCCCGCTCTTACTTGTTAAATTACTCCCCTCTGGTTTCGTAGCTCACTTTTTTTCCTCTCCCTTTTCTCGGCGCGCTACAGCTTTCTCGTTCCTCCCTTTCCTCCTCCTCCTCCTCTTTCTTTTCTCCTCTCCTCTTCCCCTTGTTGTCTCAACACTACCTGCTCTTTCTCCTTCCTAACGTCCCTTTTATCCTTTCCTCCTCGCATCTCCGTCAGGCTCGCGTTTCTAATCGCCGCTCTAATTTCCTCTCCTCGCTCACTTTTCTCTCGCTTCAATTTCTTTGTCTCCCCCTTACTCTTCCACGGACACTTTTCCTAGACACCCACTTGCTTTTCTTCCCTTCTTCCTGTTGCTACTTTCCACTGTTTGCTCTTTCCCTAATTCTCTACCTCTTCGTTTTGCTAGCGCTCTTATTTTCTCTCCTTTCCTCATTTCTTACTCCTCCAACTTGCCTCGTCCTTTTCTCTCTCCTCTTTTTGTCTTCTTCCGCTTTTCTCTCCGCTTTTTCGTTGCCTCTTACTCTCCTTTGTCTCACGTTTTCCCTTTTTATTTTCTTGGTCTCCTTTTTTTCTTCTCTCTCACACACTTGTCTGAACCTGTCTTCTCAGCTTCTCTTCCCCACTTTGCTTATTACTCCCCTTCTCTATCTCTATTCCCCCCCCCCCCTTAGTTCCACGGGAATTCTTTGATGCAGTTTTTTCGGTTGCGCATTGCAAAAACAGAAGTGCTTCTAGGCTCTTCTTTTCTCTCTTTCCCTTTTTTGCTCCTTGTTTTCTTGCTCCCTTTTTCGCTTTCGTTCTCATGTTCTTCCCCTTCCCCCTCTCTTCAATGGTTCCACCACCTTCCCCCGAGCTGTCTTTTGTTTCCGCCTCCGTTTTCTCTTCTCCCCGTCATTATCACTCTCCTGGCTCCTCTCCCCGCTTCACCTTCTGCCCACTTCTCCCCCTGATCTCTCTGCGTCTGGCTTTCCCTTTTCTCTTCTCCCTCCCTCGGGGGGAGCTCAGTACGACCTGTTGCTTCCCTTTCCTGCCACAATGACTCTTCCACATGTTGTGGTTAATGAAGATGCGTTGTGAGCCTGGCCGATGACACTTCAAGAGGGCTTGCTCCCCTCCCCTGTCCTGTCCCTCCTGGAGGGGAGACCTACCTACTGCCGGCTGACGTCTTTACCAAAATGTGTGATATTCGGCAAATCCCTTTGTTTCGCGGCCTCGGTTTTCGTGCCTTAGGGGATTTCGATCTCTCGGTGTATTATGTTTTATTTATTCATTCAGCACAGATCCTCCATAGTTGAATCTATTGGTATCCGCGGCCATAGCGCTTTAAACTGAAGAGTTGTACAAACATCATAGTGAACTGGCCAATACAAATGTAAAGCTTCGAAAGTACAGCAAGTGTAAGAAAGGAAGGAGAGAAACGGGTGGAGAGAAACCTAGGTGGCCAGAAATAAAGTAACTACAACAGGGGCAGTCAGGACGATTGTAGACTCGCTCTCTGCAACGAAGAGGGTTTTGAAAGATGGCCTTGATGCCAACTCCAGTGGCCTCAGGTCAGAAGCCTGCACAGCCACCCTTGACCCTTAGGGGCGGGTGCAATCCAGTCAGGGCATCCTGGCAGCGAGAAAAGCCAGAGGTACCAGCCAGCACTCCATGGAGATCCAAGCTGGCCAGTGAGTGCTCACATGGACTGACAGGCAGCTTGGAACCAGAGACGCCTGGCGGGACCAGGCTCCACTAACCGAGCAGCGCCCCTGTGCCCTCACATGGCCCCTGGGTGATGGCTCCCTAGGGCCAGGTTCTATGGCCAATCCCCTATTGTACACCGCCGAAGGCGGTGTGCCTCGTGGGGTTGGCCGTATGCGGGTGGTTGGCCACAGATCAGGGTCTGTGGTCAGCCCCTGACTTGTACGACAGAAGGCCCTCCGCAGTGAGGGGTTGGTTATCTTTACGTGGGTTGGCCTCAGAGCCTGGCCTTTGGCCAGACCATGTGGCCAACCCTTGGTCGTGCGCAGCGTGGAGTTGGCTGTATGTGTATGTGTGGGGGGGCGGGGTTAAATGCAGGCCCTGCAACCTCTGAGCTGCACAGCAGTGGCTTGCAGTTATGTATGGCAATCACATATTAGTTTAGAACAAAAAAAACTAGAAATTTACTGAAAAAATCAAAGGTTAAAGTAACGTTATAGTTGGGTGTGATAGAGATATGTTTAAAAGAAAAAAAAAACACCTTAGAAATTCACTAAAAAAAACAAAGGTTAAAGTAAGGTTATATAGTTAGATGAATTTTTCAGTGACATTAACTTTTTGAACTATTAAAGAAAAAAAACACAGAAATCCACCAGTTATAGTTAGCAACACTAGCTATAAATTGTGCCCACCATGCACTGCTTATGACCACACCTATGAAATCACTAATTACCTCTCAAATGACGTAATTGATGACCTCATCCAATTGATTTTTTTGTGCACATTGCTCTATAAACGGGTATGCAATTAGAGCTATTAAAGTAAGTGCCAAATTACTCCGAATAATGTAAAGTGTCTTTACTGCCATCAGACATACAACCCCTGTAGGTAAAAGAAGCTTGTGGTATTTGAAACATTGAACCTATACCATACACTTTATAATTTTGAACTAGAGTTTGCCCAAACAAATATGTAACTGCTAACATTTTAGGGAATACAAAGTGACTAGAATGTTAATTTTTTTTTTTTTTAAAAGTATATATATATATATATATACATTGATAAAAAGGCACGTGTGAAGGATTTCACTTAAAAAGCTGTTCAGTGATTTATTAAAAGAAAATATTTGCAAGCCTTGGCAACAAACCTAAAACATGCCGCCACCTAAAAGTGCCAACCGTATGCTTCCCATAGAGATTAAAGTAAATTATTGTTTTTAATATAACAGTTCAGGTGGTTCAAAGCACATAAGTGTACACAGAACATGTATAGATAACACGTTCAGTGTACATCAGAGGAAAATGATTCTTATTGTTGCAAATATAATGGACTATTGGCTTTGAATTGCTGAAAACACCGTTTAGAAACCGAAAGAAGGATAAATAATCGAAAGAAAAAGGTATTTGCAAGCGTAAGTGTTGGCCCGCCAGCGTCTGGAGTGCAGTTCTGTTTGAGGCGGGTCCCACAGAGCTGACCGACCCCATGCTAGACTACGGGGTGGTGGTGAATGACCCCTAGAGCAGTGGCTGGAGAGGGCTGGCCCCAGGCCCCTCTGTGTATGCGCGCGTGTCTTCGGATTCCATGAGGCAACAGGCGAGATGAGCCCTTTAAATGGAGAGTATCTGCACGCCATGAGACGAATCACCCCACAAACGCCTGCTGAACCGCGGGTAAACGAGAAGTTTAGTCTAAAATACTGTGCCTGGATGGGTGGAAGGTCTTTGTAATGGTGTTCGGCTCAGCTAGCACCACCCAGTCCTGAGCTGAAGGACTCTGCTGACGAATGAACCTTTGTTACTATGCCTGCTTGGGTGGGTAGCATATGAACTATTTCTAGTATGTCTGCTGTATGTATTTAACTAACCACTGGCTTTGTTAATGCTTAGTTTACTTCACAATAATTCTTATTGCTTTATACACATGCTTATTAAAATCGTAGTTTTAGGCAGATATTAAACGTATGAAGGTTTATAAATGACTTGGCCTCCCCGCTTGCCAAGCTTTACTTCTCCTGACCAGTGTTATTTTTTCTGAAAGCGTACTTTACGTCATCCACAGGAATCATGTATCAATGGATGGATTGATTGATTTGTTACTGTATTTTCGTTTTTATTCTTTTATAGTCTATAAAGGCCTAATACATTTTTTTTTTTTACTTTGAACTAGTTCTATGCTGAAATATTTTGAAAAAAATAGAGATTTAAGGTGTCGGTGTTGTAAATGCCGTCCATGAAAAGGAACCGCTTTTCAGTAAAACAGTGAAGTACCCAGGGTTCCAGATCTAGGGTTTACGTAGCCTACTGCCACTTTCAGTTCTGTTTTTTTTTAAAACGAGAAAGAGATAGGGGCTCAATATCAACCAAAAGGAAATAGAGCACCCAGTAACTGCAAAGTAAAAAGGTTTTTTTCCTTTTGGAACTGACCCTAGATAAAATAATTCAAACACTCCGTCACAGTCAAAATCCCAATATCTGGTTTAAACCATTCACTCCCACTGATGGAACACTTACACACAAAAAACCAACCCTAAGTCTCCCCGACAGAAGCAGCCACAGGTAGTGAGTGGGATAATGGAAATTCCTAAAAAACAAGGGGCTTGTACCAACTCTAGCAGGTTAGCCTTAGAGAAATCCCTTAGGTCCGTCCCCCACCCTACCACTAGATCAACCCTTTCACCTGTTTCTAGTAAACAAGTACGACTAATTCCCCCAGTAAACCTTCCACCAGACTGCCAACCCTTTGCGGCAGTCATGGTTAATGTGCCTCCTTTAAAGGACGGCCAGTGGGAAAATTACCAATCACTTGAGAATAAGTGTATCCACTGGCTAAAGGCAAATAAGCCAATCCCGATAGGTGTGGACGGCATTATACTGAGTGTCCGTCGAGTGGACTGGGTTGGACACGGAGGAAAAACTCAGGAGGGGGACTGTATAATTGTAAATTTCCAAGACCCAAGAGTGGTACCATCGATTTGTACCCCTGTCCCTAATATGGGGGTCCCGGGGGTTAAAGTGGTAGATCTTTCCTTCTTCTACCCCAGGCAAATCATTGACGCCACCGGTCGAGGCTTAAGTCCCCCTGTTCTTGACCAGAATAGGAATGGGGTTTCAAGGGACACCAGGGAGAAACATTTGTGTTCAGCAGGACCCATTTGACTGGAAGTTGGGCAGAGAGTAGATTCTGTGGAAATATTATCCCCTAGCAAAAGTAAGCCTATAAGTGGGACAGGTGACCTTATACCCTCTTTGCAAGACCCTTGCTGTCCTCACGGTTTCCCGAGGAACTCTACAGGTAGGGACATTCCGGTGCCCTGCAGCACTCCGGCTGTGACGGACCTTGCCTTTAAGGTTTTCAGCTGGAATGTCGCGGGGATCGCAGGAAAGCTGCCCCTGGCTGACTTTACTACGCAGGTTGACGAGCACTCTCTGTGCCTCTTTCAAGAGACATGGAGTTGTGTACCGGTCCACAGGGTGGGTTTTTCCTCCTATTTCTCCCCTGCGCAAGTCTCGACTTCAGGGAGGGGGCGCCCAGCCGGTGGCCTCCTTATCTGGGCTGCGGCATCTCTTGATTGCAGAATTATGGATTTCCCCACAGGTTCTCCTGATATTCAAAACATAACTTTAATAGACCAAAGGGGGAGAGTTGTTTTAAACGTTTATAATGTTTATGCCCGGGGAACCGTGGGCGGGAGAAAGTCTCCTGTAATATCTTTACTCGAGACTTTGTTAAACAACACCCCATATAAGTCTTGTACTTTGGTTGCAGGTGATATGAACTGTACGTTCGAGCCTTTGGGTTCGGATGTCTCCCTCGACCAAGAGGAGGAGGACACTAGGTGGGGGATTCCGGCTCTGGAAATCCCACCGATCAAGAGGTGGTCAGAAGTGGCGCTTCAGTTATACTCCCTGAGCCTTGAATTCAATCTAAGGGCTGCTAATGGGAGGACACCCTCGGATAGGCTGGGCGCACACACGTATAATAGGCCTGGACATACCTCTAGGTTAGATTATCTTTTAGTAGACGTGTGTCTTTGGCCCCATGTAAGGGACATGCAGGTGGTCCCCTCGGTTGAAAGCGACCACAACCTGCTTTCTTTAAGTATGGCTCAGTGGTGGCGCCACTTAAGTAAGGACTCTATAAACCAAGTAGCAGCACCTCCTGAGGTATCGGAAGTCTCCCCTTGTGGTAGGCGAATTAAATGGGCCAATCTGGTTTTGTCAGAGGGGAAGGTAGAAGAAATAAAATCTCTCCTAAACCATACAGTATTAAACCTTGGAACATCCTCGGAAGGTGTGGGCAGAGCGAGTGGGCTCTTTGTCTCCCTGACAGATGCCTTGACTAATGTCTTTACTCTTCATCATAATAAATTGGGTAATAAACTCTCTAAAAAACCCCCCGTTGGTTGGTATTCCCAACCATGTAGGGTCCTTAAGGCTAAGTTAGTTGAGGCGATCAAAGTTAAGTCCCGCCTAGAGATACAGGAAGCAAGGAGGGCCTACAATAACTCTCTTAAACTAGCCAGGAGGGAGTGGGAAGATAAATATTGGGATGACCTGCTCCAGGCCAGCAAAAGTAGAGACCCAAGGGCATTTTGGAAACTTATAAGTGCACGGAAAAACCCCGATGCAATTATGAGACCCTGTAACATTCCGCCACAAAGCTGGGTAAAGCACTTTGGGTCTTTATACCTCCCTCCAGATGGGGTTTGTAATGCGGGGATGGCTCTTACGCATATAATTGAACCTCATGCCTACGACCTCTTTACCCCGCTAGAACTTGAGGGGGTTATAGGGTGGGTAGCCCCACGAAAGGCTGCGGGTCCCGATGGCCTCCCGGGAGACCTTATGAGGGCATACCCAGCGGAATGGGCACGGGTCATAGCAGCGCTACTTAATGACATCATGATGGGAGGGGCAGTACCTGAATCCTGGAAAGGGGCGGTGGTGGTCCCAGTTTATAAAAAAGGGTGCAGGGAAACTCCAGGTAACTACCGACCCATAAGTCTGATCGACTCCACCCAAAAGATAGCAGGTAAAGCTATCCTTGGAAGGATTCTCCATTGGGTGGAGGAGAATAAAATTCTTTCAGACTTTCAGGCAGGTTTTCGGGTCGGAATGGGGACAATTGAGCAGGTGTTTAGGCTGGTATTACTGGGGTGGAAGGTGGTGGAACTGGGCAAGGGCAGCCTTTATCTGGCCTTTATTGACCTGAAGACTGCCTTTGACCTAGTCCCCCGTGAAGATCTTTGGAGGGTACTTCTCGAGCTGGGCTTACCCCCTTACATCTTGTCACTTCTTATCAGCCTTCACGCCCATACCTTTGCCCAGGTCCGCTGGGGTAAAAATGGTGAACTTACCGAGAAGATTCCAGTCTCTAGGGGCGTAAGGCAGGGCTGCGTCTTGGCACCAACCCTGTTTTCACTTTATGTGAATGGGGTGGTAAAACATCTCCAGCAAGAACCAGCCGACGCCCCCTGTCTCGGTGGAGTCCGGATCCCCACCCTGCTATTTGCGGACGACACGCTCCTGATTTCGAAGACCCCTCAAGATCTCCAGAAATTATTAACACGATTTCAGGAGTTCTGTGATGTAAGAGGATTAACAATAAATGTGGATAAAACAAAATATTTAGTCCTAAATCCTCCTAAGAAATTGGGTCGCCCTCCGACTCTAAATTCGACCCCCCTAGAGAAAGTAGCCGAATTTGACTACCTCGGCATCCGGATTACGGATAGGATGTCCTGGGCTAGTCATATTGACAAAATGGTCCTCAGCCACAGGAGAGTGGGAGGTGCCCTTATGAGGGAGTTCAGGGCCTCTCCAAGAAGATCTCTCACCCCAGTAGTTGACATTTACAAGGCTAAAGTAGTGTCATCAGCCTTGTATGGGGCAGAATTGTGGGGCCACTGTTCTTTGAAAGATCTAGAGACAGCGGAGAGCAAGTTACTGAAATCCCTTATCTCCGTCCCCCTGAGTACTCCATCCGTACCTGTCCGGCTGGACATGGGCTGCAAAAATATTAAAGACCAGGCCCAGCTTCGCCCGCTCTTGTTATGGGCAAGAATCTGGAGGGGTGAAGAATTGAAATCTTATGCTGATGCCTTGGGAGAAATTATGAGTTTGGGGGGTTGGGCAAAAATAAAGTGGCTTAGAGATACCAAAAAGCTTTTGGAGAATGTCGGTCTAGGAGGCTGCTGGTCATCACGTTCAGCCCCCACAAAAGAAGTTGTCAAGGCGCTTTATTGGAACTGGTGTGCGGAGCGGTTAAACACAACCTCTAACCACTGCAAGTCGACTGTCGCCTTTTTGCAAATTAAAGACACTGTGGCTTTTGAACCCTACCTGGACTTGATAACTCTCCCTTATGACCGAGCCCTTTATTTCAAATTTAGAGTTGGATGCCTCCCCCTAGGTGCATTGGTTTCGAGTTGGTCACCTGTGCCCCGCATTTCTCCCAATTGTACGTGTTGCCCTAGCAAGGCTGAGACTATTGCACATGTCTTATTTGTTTGCCCGGATTATGCAAGGCCCAGGGGTGTCTGGTTGAAACCACTCTGTCGCAATATGGGTACACGTAGTCACCTTGAAGCCCTGCGTATTTTAACTACGGACACTTCCCCTCTCTTTGTGTGTGGAATTGCGAAATTTTTAAAGTGGTCCTGGCTTATTCGCTGCAAGAGATTGTCAGTAGCTGTTTAATTCTCTTTTTAGGTAATTTATTATGGGAAATTTATGCCCCTTTTTATATTCTTATGCTTTTCATACTGGCTTCTTGTAATTGTGATTTTTATGTGTCTATTGTATTTTTTATGTGCTTACAAGATATCTTGCATATCGAATAAAAGCTTTTGACTTGACTTGACAAAAAACCAACTATATCAGAGCAAGCTGTTTATTTGCATCAAAAAATATTTTCATAGAGATATGTTCAATATAAAATATACATTTCACTTTTGTTAAAAAATAAAGGCCATATGTTAAAATGTTTTTAATGGCCTTTATTTTTTAACAAAAGTGAAATGTATATTTTATATTGATCATATCTCTATGAAAATATTTTTTGATGCAAATAAACAGCTTGCTCTGATATAGTTGTTTTTTTGTGTGTTAGTGTTCCATCAGTGGGAGTGAATGGTTTAAACCCGATATTGGGATTTTGACTGTGACGGAGTGTTTGAATTATTTTATCTAGGGTCAGTTCCAAAAGGAAAAAAACCTTTTTACTTTCAGTTCTGGCCTTTCATGTAGGTGGCACGTGTCCGCTCCCCAGCCATGCATGCATGCACTGCTGACATTTTCATAGCACAAACCTGGCTGCAGAGTACTGTATATTGTCGCCCGGAGAGGACAGTTGGACACTGGGTGGAATGGGAAGGAACAGACCTGGCACAGTCTCCTTGGCCTCAGACCTCGATCCGTAGCGTTCTGGAATAGGCTCTGAGGCAAGGGTCCCATGCATAGATTCTGCGTCTGGGACACGTCCACAGCACGGAGTCCTTCACTACTCCGGCATGGAGTGAAAGACCATTAGCCTCTGGTCCTTCCCATCAGGCAGGATGATTCTAAAAGCGAAGCTGTGTTTATTAACCAAAAGTGTGCATCCAACCTCCAGGGATGGAAGCGGGCGAAAAGCCAAGGTGATGCAGAGAACTGTCCCAGGTTTTGATGCGTATCCTGGCTAGAGGATAGAAGGTGGCCTCCAGGAGGCAAGCTGAAGAGGAAGACAGATGTGGGTTTAGAAGGAAGATGAAATGTTTCCTGTGTCTTGGCTTTCTGTCTTCTGTAATTACTTAGACAGCATGCAAGTGATGAATGCTGAAACATCAGTAATTACTGTGGATCATTCCAGTTCATTGTTTTTAGCTCCTTTCCTTTTACAACCCATGACCAGCCTTGGCCCCTTTAAACTGGAAAAAACACAAAATCCCAATTCTCGGATAAAGGACCTAGCTGGAAAAAAGGATTCCCGCTCAGTCAGAGTCAGGACAAATGCCAAGGAAGGAAAAATGTCCTTTCTTGAGTCCCCTCACTCACCAGGGTTTCCCCACGGTGACATGCTTCATCATAGGGGACATCCCAACCCGCAGCGGGTTGAGGCGTGCTATGACTTGCGACACTACGTAGGAGCACTATTTCGTGAGTGGCTGTGTAGTGCGGTGACCTGGGTGGAGTGGGTGGGTTAAAAATATTGAACTATTGGGCGAATTAACTTTATTCTGGCTCCTAGTCGATATGTTAAAAACGGGGTAGTCTCTAGGGTTCCTGTCTGCAATGGGTCAGGGGTCCCTAGTGGACGTCAACTAGTTTCGAGCTTCCCTGGTGCTCTTCTTCAGGACAAACAGGGTCCAGCCCTGCGTGTTCCACTCCTAAAGTGACCTAAAGTAAGGAAAAAATAATAGCACTGCAAAAATTAAGCAAGCAAGATTAATACATACGATGCACTGATCACGTAGTATCTGTAAATAGAAATGAAGACACAATTATCATGTACAACCTATTCCCTGTGGTGTAGGTTAATTTCTTAAACGCAATGTAACAGTTCACTCATCCAATGTGGGTGTGTATCCTCTAAAGCCTTCACATGCTTTGTAAGACTAGCTTCAAAACCATACACACTCATAGTTGAGCCCAAGAATTGTGACACTGTCATCGTCATCAAATGCCTGGTACAAGTTACAAAATGAAAAAAGAGAGTCACCACGTGACATTACCCGTAAGAAATTTGACTAACTCGCCACAGGTGTATTAAGTTAATAACGTTCCCATGTGCGGCTAACCATCTTAGTGATACCCATAATTCTGAAAAATGCTTGTATATGCCTCTTGCAATGTGCGATCACTAGCAGAGACGCAAGGGTCCGGTCTAACCATCTTAGTGACACCCATAAGTATGAAAATGCCTCTTATAATGTGTGATCACCAGTAGAAAATGCCAGTGGTTATGCAATACGAATAACACGACGAAACAAACATTCAATGAGGTACGGTTGTACATGCCTCTTGAAATGCGCGATAAACAGACCACACGACGAACAAACCACATAAAAGGAGACAAATAACATACTGGTTAAATGGCAAAATTGTGCATCATGGTCTCTGAGGGACCTGAGAGGTTCGATCTCGAAAGCTATGGAGGGAGAAAACCAAAGCGTTGTTGAATACTTCGTTTCTAAGAAAAAAACGAGGTGGGCGAGCTGTGGTGGTCTCCGTTGGCTGCCCGGTCCGTTCTTGTAAGAGAAACCACTTACTTGGAGAAAATATCCTTTTGGGCTTGTTAACCTGCTTTCCCTCGCGACTGCATATTAGCAAGTCTTTCCCGGGTGCAGGGACAGCCCATGTCAAACTGCTAGACCATATTCCATCCACACAGGACAACAACCTCCGATATGATATTGAGCTAAAAACAAAGGAATGGAATGTCTGTAGTTCAGACTGATTCCAGCGTTTTCGCTTGTCACATTTGTGCACTTTAAGTTTCTTTGGCTATTCCACAATCCAAGGAGTGTGGTGTGTTGAGCCCTTGGATAGGTCCAAGGTGTTGTAACGTATTTCTCCCTGCGTCCCTCCTTTTCTAAGAAGTGATCCCTCCTCCATGGTTCTTCCTCCACCCTCACCAAGGGTAGCAATACTGCTTCTGTGATGGAGATAGGATGCTTGCATGGGTCTCTCCTCTGTATTTAATCTTCTCTTGGCAGTTTCCTTTTACCTTCTGGTACAGGTGCTGGTCCTGCGTGGGGTTAAAGGGTGGGAGTGTGACTACTGCTCCCCTTGTGCATCTCGTTGGTGGACGATTTTAAAATATATATATATATATCTCTATTGACATTTGAAATAGACATTACAAAACCAATATGTATAGTCTCTGGTTCATACAATTAGGAGCGTCAGATCTTATGAGCACAGGATTAAGCGGACGAGGTACATTTTATGCACATGTATTAGCTCGTTAGTACAAACTTAGTCCCTCCCTCGTGGATTCTTCTTTTACCGCACTTCACCCCCAAGGGATTGTATACCTTGGCCTATATCTCCAAGACTTTGAGAGCAAACCTATATCAAAAATCACAACTTCCCCGCCCACAACTAAAACATACCCTCCTTGCCATGTCTGGTGTACGTCTCTAAGCTGTAATCCCCCATCCCTACCCAGATGGTCCACATTGGTGCACTATCTACTGCATCATGACAAACGGTCTTGCCCTACTCCTAGTTATCTTCTGGCCCCCTACCAGTCATTGCGTTCCCTGCAACTCCCTCTCGTGTTTCATTATCTGCCCCATCATTTATCACCTTTCCTAACATCGCTCTCCACTCCTGTAGGTCGTCTTCAAACCTTTCATTGCGTCTGGTTTGTTGCATTAGAATCACTTCGGCTGTCGCCCATTCTTTCATGTCTTGCATCCATTGCAACATTTTGGGCAGTCTGCGGCTGAGCTACGAAATGGTATCCGGCGTTTTGCCAATCCCAATTCCAGAAGGATAAATTTCCTACTCAAATACTTATTCTTAGGTCGCGGCAATAGACCCAGCAACACCACCCGAATTTCCCTTAGTATCTCCCACCCCGTCACTTCCTGTAATGTGTTCAAGACATCAGTCCAGTATGATTGAAGTTCTGGAGAGAGCCAGACCATGTGGAGAAGTGTAGCCTCCGCTTCTCCGCATTTAGGGCAGTGCCCTGAGCGCTCCGGATAAATCCGGTGTAACATCTTGGGTTACGGGTATGTCTGGTGGACGTAATTAAACAGAATCAGCTTGAATCTTGTATTTGAGCTTACCTGCTTAACCCCTTCATGAATTCTAGTCCAGTCCGTCTCTGAGATGGGGGTCATCCGTCAGTACCTCCCACTTTGCCTGGATTGGTAGTACCTTGAAGGCCGTATTGCCCAGTCTAAGTGTAAAATTAATCTGCATCCCTTGGCCATCATGATCAGAGTCTATAACGAATTCGAGATAGGGGGTTCTTCAGGGAACATGGGCCACAGCTCTCTAGCTACCAGGGCTATTTTTTCATATTGTAGGAACTGTCCTGGGCACAACGCAAATGTTTCCAGCGCCTGCTCGCGTGTGACCTACTGTTTGTCACATAAGTCCCCCATGGTCCGACACCCCTCCTCTTGCCATTTGTGCACAGACCTAGATGCAAAAATCTGGTGGAAGGGTCGAACACACAGGGGCATTTTGGGGGGCGAAAGGGACTCCTGAGCACTTTACGGACCACCTGTTCCCTAATCTCCGCCACATGTTGAACAATATAAGGGCTTGTCAAGGGTGTCTGTGCTCCCAGCATTAATAATTCAGGTTGGGTCCTGCCTCCAAAGGTCCCCGCCAGTAGGGCCTTCTTCCAATTTTTGTCACCGTCCAGCCAATGTACCACATGTTGCAGCTGTGAAGCCTCATAATAAAATTCCATACATTGAACTTGTTGGTGGATGAGTTCAGCAATGATCTGAGGGGTATGCAAGAGGGCATTGATGACTTCATATGAAGGAGATACAGTGGTTCTGTCGGGTATGACCAGACAATTGCTTTGTTTTTTGTTATGAATGAATCACAAAAAAAGGGGAACCTAAGTACATTATTTCAGATAGAAGAAAATTCTAAGAATAATTGCATTAACCGGACCACATAAAGCAACAATAATGTACAAATCACAATAAAATCAGATTTGCAGGGTGGTAAAACGTTCTTTTTATATAAATTGCCTCATTTATATCAACACCCATAACATTCTTTTTTTGCAAAGTATGGCTGCCAAAGTTACAAAAATTAAAGTGAATTGGTGAATCAGTGACAAGGTGACCAAAGTGACAAAATTGGTGTACAATATATACAAAGTGAATACAAAAGTTTTTATGTACAAGGTAAAAGTCGGCCAGTATTTGAAAGAGCACAATGACGCAGTTTTCCCGGGAATTTCCGATTCTATAGGAAAACGAGTCTTGAACTGGTCCTAGGTACTGTCGACGTTTCGACCCTATATATGCGATCTTAAATCGTCATGCGGGTCTTCATCAGGACTTAAATATTGGCAGTGGCAACCTACAAAAGCAAGTAAGGCACGTGTCAAGGGCTGGTCCTAAATAGTCACAAGCGTATGGTCCCAAGACTCACCTAGCCGTAGGTCTAGGATGACCTAGTGTTCAAATTTAGTAGGACCGGTATGTTCATCCAGCGGAGTTTCTAAAAATTAATTCAAAGCAAAGGTAAATGGATGACATGCAATCATCAACCCATCACCATTGATTCAAGAGCTTAATCCACGATTCTGGGATTTATGAGACTGTCATAATCATTGCACACGCATCACATCTCAGCGTGGTAGAAATTCTATACATGGTAGCATAATTATAAAGCCAATTTGGAGATAACTCAAGGGTTACTTTGAGCCTCTTATCATAATCGGGAAGTGCGTGTCGATACAGCTATTGAAACCCGATTATACGGATGAAATTGGCAATTTAATGCAGATCAATTAAAACAGGGGACCACTCATAGAATTGGTCCGGAAACAGAATTACGCAACACGCCCGGTTGCGAAACATCACCAACAGGGGGCTAACTGGGACAGGCTCATTCCTTAGGTTTCGAATTTACATAGAGTAAGCCAAAACATAGTTATCCCTGTTTAGGTAAGGACGGTACGCTCACCTGAAGACTGACTTGTAAGTCAAAATACTTAATGAAGCGAAAGCCGTCAAATCCAATCTGAAGCAGGAGCAATTGGAAGACTGACTGCGTCTATACGGTAAATAATAAGCGCAGGCTTAGTTATAACCAAGGCAAGACAAAGAGGGAAGGGAATTATTTAAACGCGCTGATCATAGACTTACTTTGGGGAAGAGCAAAAAACTTTTTTATCTTCCGAGCGGTCTTGATTCCCGCGTCTGTTCCACCTTTCGTTATTGTGGGAAACCCGCGAAAGGCAGACCAGCTGATATATGAAAGCAACCAGGTCCCTCCCTGTATGACGTAAAACGTCCAAAACATGTGATGTTAGTGTAGAAAGTGTCACGGGCGAATAGCAACCGCGTCCCATTAGCGATTTCCAGTGACGCTGACTGAGTTGCGTAGCAACCGTCTTGGCGTTTTTGGACGTTTTACGTCATACAGGGAGGGACCTGGTTGCTTTCATATATCAGCTGGTCTGCCTTTCGCGGGTTTCCCACAATAACGAAAGGTGGAACAGACGCGGGAATCAAGACCGCTCGGAAGATAAAAAAGTTTTTTGCTCTTCCCCAAAGTAAGTCTATGATCAGCGCGTTTAAATAATTCCCTTCCCTCTTTGTCTTGCCTTGGTTATAACTAAGCCTGCGCTTGTTATTTACCGTATAGACGCAGTCAGTCTTCCAATTGCTCCTGCTTCAGATTGGATTTGACGGCTTTCGCTTCATTAAGTATTTTGACTTACAAGTCAGTCTTCAGGGGAGCGTACCGTCCTTACCTAAACAGGGATAACTATGTTTTGGCTTACTCTATGTAAATTCAAAACCTAAGGAATGATCCTGTCCCAGTTAGCCCCCTGTTGGTGATGTTTCGCAACCGGGCGTGTTGCGTAATTCTGTTTCCGGACCAATTCTATGAGTGGTCCCCTGTTTTAATTGATCTGCATTAAATTGCCAATTTCATCCGTATAATCGGGTTTCAATATCTGTATCGACACGCACTTCCCGATTATGATAAGAGGTTCAAAGTAACCCTTGAGGTATCTCCAAATTGGCTTTATAATTATGCTACCATGTATAGAATTTCTACCACGCTGAGATGTGATGCGTGTGCAATGATTATGACAGTCTCATAAATCCCAGAATCGTGGATTAAGCTCTTGAATCAATGGTGATGGGTTGATGATTGCATGTCATCCATTTACCTTTGCTTTGAATTAATTTTTAGAAACTCCGCTGGATGAACATACCGGTCCTAGTAAATTTGAACACTAGGTCATCCTAGACCTACGGCTAGGTGAGTCTTGGCCATTTCTGGCTTATTTGGGACCATACGCTTGTGACTATTTAGGACCAGCCCTTGACACGTGCCTTACTTGCTTTTGTAGGTTGCCACTGCCAATATTTAAGTCCTGATGAAGACCCGCATGACGATTTAAGATCGCATATATAGGGTCGAAACGTCGACAGTACCTAGGACCAGTTCAAGACTCGTTTTCCTATAGAATCGTAAATTCCCGGGAAAACTGCGTCATTGTGCTCTTTCAAATACTGGCCGACTTTTACCTTGTACATAAAAACTTTTGTATTCACTTTGTATATATTGTACACCAATTTTGTCACTTTGGTCACCTTGTCACTGATTCACCAATTCACTTTAATTTTTATAACTTTGGCAGCCATACTTTGCAAAAAAAGAATGTTATGGGTGTTGATATAAATGAGGCAATTTATATATAAAAGAACGTTTTACCACCCTGCAAATCTGATTTTATTGTGATTTGTACATTATTGTTGCTTTATGTGGTCCTGTTAATGCAATTATTCTTAGAATTTTCTTCTATCTGAAATAATGTACTTAGGTTCCCCTTTTTTTGTGATTAATTCATAACAAAAAACAAAGCAATTGTCTGGTCATACCCGACAGAACCACTGTATTTCATTTCATTTATACCTAGGTTCTGAGGGACACAGGGTCGCCCCATTGTCTATATAATATGCATATGAAGGAGGGCAGTGATGCCTGTGCGAGTCGGGGCAGCCAGTGATATTTGTGGATGTCGTGAAGGGCATTGATGATTGTGAGCACTCAGGAGAGTAGCGGGGAGGGTAATGATGTGGCTACCTGGTCGGGCAGTGATTGTTGCTGGTATCAGGCAGGGCAGTGAAACTTGTGGGTATGATGGAGGACAGTGAC
Source organism: Triturus cristatus (assembly GCF_964204655.1). Classification (NCBI taxonomy): domain Eukaryota; kingdom Metazoa; phylum Chordata; class Amphibia; order Caudata; family Salamandridae; genus Triturus; species Triturus cristatus. The sequence continues at coordinate 93,863,579 of NC_140587.1, read as the reverse complement.
GACTGGTTAGTTTGAAGAGCAGTGAATTTTGGGTATCGAGGGGGAGCGTGATATTGTGGCTAATAAAGAGGGCCCGGATTGCGAGTATCGGGGGAAGGGCTCTGATGTGGATATATCGGGAAGGGCATTGCTGTGTGTGCATAGATCATGGAGGGCATTGATGTTTTTCTATCAGGGAGGGCATTGATGGGTGTATATATGTTGTACTATTCTCAAACAGTGCAGCCATTGCCAAAAGATTCTTGTCACCTCCCGTTGTACCCCATCCCTTCCCACCATCTTCTGTCATGCCAGCGCTACAGCTCTTCACGATTCGAGTATCGTGCCCATCTCTTATCAATGAATGTCTTGTTAGTAATCGTCTCTACCCTGCCATCTGTGGGGTGTTCATATCCCTTATCGTCTCCCAGGCTCTTGAATCATCCTCTACTTTTTCATGGCGCCTAAGCCGTTTCAGTCGGACTGCCTCTGCCCATTCACAGCCATCCCCTACCCACACCATTTGTCCTCGGCGGAGTGTGGCTATTCGGCCGTTTGCAAGTCCAAGCATCACACATTTCCTACTGAGTTTTTAGGTCTCGCCTGACCCAGCGCATGCGCTGGTCTGGTGAGACTTTTTGAGAGGGCTCCAAAAAGTGCTACCAGGCCAGCCTAGACCTACAGTGCATGTGCGCGGGCGCGCGCGCCGCGCTTTACCGCGATCACTTTCACTTTCGTGGCTGCACGGCCGTTTTGCGTAGCCAATAGGTCTCGCTTTTGGGACCTTATAAGTATTTAGTTATGCAACTGTTGCATGGCTAAACACTTATAAGGTCCCAAAGGCGAGACCTATTGGCTATGCCAATGCTTGTTTATTCTTGGCGTTGGGCAATAGACCCAGCAGCACCGTAGGATCTCGCTGGGAACTTCCCACCCCGTAGCTTCTTTCAGCGAGGTTAAAGTATCAGTCCAATACCGGGCCAGAGCTGAGCAGGGCCAGTCCATGTGTACGAAGTCTGCATCGACCTCATTATAGCGGGGGCAATGCCCTGAGTGATTGGGTAAGTCTGATGCACAAAGTTATGTTGCACCAGTTTAAACCGTGTATTCGAGCTCGCTGGTTTAACCCCTTCATGTATTTGGACCCAGTCCTGCGCTGCAGGGGAACCTCATAGCTGCCTCCCACCGAGTTTCAATTGGGAGGGTCTTGTGCATCCTATCATCCCGGATTGCCCAGTACAGGTGAGAAATGAGACCGCGTCCCTGAGCCATGTGCAGCATGACGTGGAGCACATTTACAATGGGGGGCTCCCCCGGAAATGAAGACCATTATCCCGAGCCCCCTGGGAGATCTTCCTATAGTGCAGGATTCAAAGGTGGCCTCCGCACTTTCTCGTGTCATGTATTGTTTTCGAAAAGGTCACCCATTGTTGGGGAACCACCCTCTTTCCACCAACGGCCCACATAGATTCTGCAATTTTCAGGAGGCCGTGATACCTGTGGGTATCGGGGAGGGGGTGATGTGAATGTGTAGAAGTGTGGTGATTGTGTACTCGGGAGGGCAGTGATACCTGTGGGTATTGGGGAGTGAGTGATGTGAATGTGTAGAAATGTGGTGATTGTGTACTCGGGAGGGCAGTGATACCTGTGGGTATCGGGAGTGAGTGTGGTGATTGTGTACTCGGGAGGGCAGTGCTACCTGTGGGTATCGGGGAGTGAGTGTGGCGATTGTGTACTCGGGAGGGCAGTGATACCTGTGGGTATCGGGGAGGGGGTGATGTGAATGTGTAGAAGTGTGGGGATTGTGTACTCGGGAGGGCAGTGATACCTGTGGGTATCGGGAGTGAGTGTGGTGATTGTGTACTCGGGAGGGCAGTGATACCTGTGGGTATTGGGGAGGGGTGATGTGAATGTGTAGAAGTGTGGTGATTGTGTACTCGGGAGGGCAGTGTGTACTCGGGAGGGCAGTGATACCTGTGGGTATCGGAGTGAGTGTGGTGATTGTGTACTCGGGAGGGCAGTGTGTACTCGGGAGGGCAGTGATACCTGTGGGTATCGGGAGTGAGTGTGGTGATTGTGTACTCGGGAGTATCGGGAGTGAGTGTGGTGACTGTGTACTCGGGAGGGCAGTGATACCTGTGGGTATCGGGAGTGAGTGTGGGGATTGTGTACTCGGGAGGGCAGTGTGTACTCGGGAGGGTAGTGATACCTGTGGGTATCGGGAGTGAGTGTGGGGATTGTGTACTCGGGAGGGCAGTGTGTACTCGGGAGGGCAGTGATACCTGTGGGTATCGGGGAGGGGGTGATGTGAATGTGTAGAAGTGTGGGGATTGTGTACTCGGGAGGGCAGTGATACCTGTGGGTATCGGGAGTGAGTGTGGTGATTGTGTACTCGGGAGGGCAGTGATACCTGTGGGTATTGGGGAGGGGTGATGTGAATGTGTAGAAGTGTGGTGATTGTGTACTCGGGAGGGCAGTGTGTACTCGGGAGGGCAGTGATATCTCTGGGTATCGGGAGTGAGTGTGGTGATTGTGTACTCGGGAGGGCAGTGTGTACTCGGGAGGGCAGTGATACTTGTGGGTATCGGGGAGTGAGTGTGGTGACTGTGTACTCGGGAGGGCAGTGATACCTGTGGGTATCGGGAGTGAGTGTGGAGATTGTGTACTCCGGAGGGCAGTGTGTACTCGGGAGGGTAGTGATACTTGTGGGTATCGGGGAGTGAGTGTGGTGACTGTGTACTCGGGAGGGCAGTGATACTTGTGGGTATCTGGGAGTGAGTGTGGTGACTGTGTACTCGGGAGGGCAGTGATACCTGTGGGTATCGGGAGTGAGTGTGGTGACTGTGTACTCGGGAGGGCAGTGATACTTGTGGGTATCGGGGAGTGAGTGTGGTGATTGTGTACTCGGGAGGGCAACGATACCTGTGGGTATCTGGGAGGGGTGATGTTGTGGGTGCTTAGGAAGGCTTTGATCATTGAGGACGCGGGAGGAGGAAGTTGGAGAGACATTCTAGCATGTGCTTTACACAATACGCTTTCTTCACTTGTAGTCTGCGGGCACTGGCCAGGACACATGAATGCCTCCTATAGCAGACCTGGGTGTCTGGCTAGACAGGGCGGCTGGCACCTGGCAGTGGAAAGTACATGGCGTTAGTGCTTATGTACAGTGGTGTTGGCACTGTGGTGGAATGCCGTCTGCCTAGGATGGTGGGCTCCTCCTTACAGCTGGTACCCTCTAAGAGGAGGGCAGTGCTTAAAATATTTCTCTATTTGTACGTGTCCAGGCGGATTCGCTCCAAGGCCCCTACCAGAGGCTAGCCAACACTTCACAGTACTTATGTCTGTAATATATCGCGGTGAGAATGAAGGTAGCCAGTGCTTAATTTGCTTAAAAAGTGCAGGGACCTAGAGGGTTTTTTTTTTTCGGGGGCCCGCTGCAGGAGTTGCCAAATTTCAAGGCTGCCTGGCATTGGTTCCACCTTCTGTCTTTTCAACCATCCTACACTTACTTTCTCTCTAGTTCTCTTGGAGATATCCCTGCTTTCTCATTTTACCACGGTTTTCCTATCTTTCTCTCCCTCCTTTCTTCTCCCTTTCTTGGCTTTGTCTGTCTTACTCTGGTTCAGATTCTGATGATGAAAAAGAGGTCTCACCTTGTGAATATCCCCAGCTCCAGTCTGTATACAGAAACTCAAAAAGCAATACTACTGCGCGCTGGTGGGTGGCATCCTGCTGCTCCTTGTTGACTTTTTTTCTGCTCTGGAAGTGAAAAATGGAGCCACGTATAATCAACAACCATGCATGCTGGCGTCACTTCCTTTCTTACCGCGCCTTCAGACATGGATCCAGAGCTCAACTCCTTTTCTTCACACTTTGAAAAGATTTTTTTTAATGACTTTTCTCTCCATTTTGCCAGTGTGTAAACGAACATGTCGTCAGCTGAGAGTGCAGGGTGTAAACCTTGTAGGGGACTGTCAGGAGCAGATGTTTGTGACAGATCCCCACCTATTCGACTGCTGGCTGCTGCTATCCGGTCCACCACGGCTCCCGACATAGCCGATTGAGTGTAGAGAGTCAGGCAGTAGTCCAGGCTGAGTGCTTGACGGCCTCCATTCTGGAGCGGTTTGCGCTCTAGGTTTCGGTTAACACAAGGGGAGGGTACTTAAAGCACCCATGTTGCGGACGCGCAGCGAGCGCGCCACTGGCGTGCCTAAGGCAAGCCCGTCTGCGCCCATCTGCACCCGCTCGGCTCAGCGCCAGCCACGCTGCCGGTTTTTGGATCCATCTAGGTGCCTTGTTTAAATACACCAGAGGTGAGCTCCTTTGACTGCCCACAGTAGTTTATAAATGTCCAGGGCCACTCTTGGGAGGTTGTAATGATATTGGGCCACAGGTATATCTAAATTGCAAACAGATTTTCAGATATAAAAAGCAAGATCTATTCTGATATCGTCAGGAATAATACCGATAGAGCCCCCCCGTAAGAACAAGGGAGGATCAGTTTACTGCAAAGAAAAGAGAATGTCAGAGAATTGTCGTGCTTTACTAAATGCATGATCTTTAATTAAGCATAAACATGAATTTGGACAGTTTGTGGACTCGCATGCCCTTGTCCTGATCTTTGTTGTGGAAACATTGGCAGATGAAAGCTCAGGGCCTGACCTAGTGATAGCTATCCCACCAGGTTTCTCAATAGCCACGAAGGATCAGGTGCAGAAAAAAAAGTTGAGGTTTGGCAATAATTTATAGAGACCACTTAAAAGCTTCTTTTAAAAACATTTCCACAGATGCAGAACCAGAGGCGCTTTCACTCAAAATTAGTCACTCGTGTATATTCCTTTAACGGTTTACTAGTGTACCGCCCTCCAGTACCCAGAACACATTTTTTGCAATCAATGGGCCAGTTCCTTGAACACATGGTGAATACTCAAGACTACACGATTCTAGGCGATTTAAAATTTCACCTAGATAATTGTTCTAATGATTCCTTGGCCCTCATAGACCTTGCAGCTAGCGCAGGACTAGAGCAGATTGTGAAAGGACCCACTCACAGAGCTGGACACCTTTTGGATGCAGTCTTTACGGACTGTCCTTTCTTAAAACATAAGAACAATTTACAACTTCATTGGTCTGACCACCTAGCAGTGACGCTAAATCTTAGTCTTCCTCCCTCAACAGGTCCTAAGCATTACGTAGCTAGAAATCAAAAAAAATATTTATGGCAGCGTATAGATAAAACAGTGTTCTCTTCACATTTGAATCAGAATAAATCCTGCCTTTCCCTTGATTCAGAGGCAGCTTTATCAAAGTATCACGATTGGATCACCGCAGCGGTACAAGCCACCATCCCCCAGAGAGCAGGGAAAATCAGCAGAACCGCACTCACCGAACCTTGGTTCTCTGAGGAACTTAGATTATTAAGAAGGCTTTGCCACCGTCAAGAAAGGTGTTGGCGTCAACACTTTGATCCAAGGGAGAAAGAACTATATAAAAAAAACTAGCCCAATACAAGAAATAATTCAAAATACTAAAACCAGTTACTTCTCAGCAAAAAATGAAGGAGCAAAGAATAGCTCGAAAGAGCTATTTGAGACGGTGCTGAAATTAAGCCGCCGGCAGGACGCCAATCAGAGTACTATAGATCAAGTATTTTGCGATAGTCTAGCGTCCTCTATTTGCGATAGTGTCTGTTATCTATAATACCTTTGCCTCAAGTTCGGCTACCAATCAGAGCCCGCAGGCACGGACAGATATCTTAATCACAGCTGCACCACTGCACAATTCATATTCATATTCAGAATCTGACCCAGCCCAATTTTCCAAATTCTCACATTTCATATGAGCAAATTGTAAAACTTCTCTTGGCAACTAAATCAGGCTCCCCGTTGGATCCTTTCCTCCCAAAGTAATCCACATGATAGTGGAGACAGTTGCAGGCCCACTCCTGGAGGTACTTAACACTACCATTGAATCGGGGATGATTCCTAAAAGGTGGGGGAAAAAACATCCATTCTACCCCTGCTAAAAAAAGCCCAGTCTAGATAAATCGCACCAAGGGAACTACTGCCCAATCTCCGCCTACCTCTGCCAGTAAACATTTTGTAGAAACACATGAATCCAGAACTAGCACACTTCATTGAGATCAATCATGTTTTAGACCACTCAATATGGCTTTAGAATTAAGCACAATACCCAAATGGCCTTAATTACAGCAACTGAGGAAATAAGACGCGGTTGACCATGGAGATTCGGCAGCATTGATATTATTAGATTTGTCAGCCGCCTTTGATATGGTAGATCATGACCCCGTTGGATCCTTTCCTCCCAAAGTAATCCACATGATAGTGGAGACAGTTGCAGGCCCACTCCTGGAGGTACTTAACACTACCATTGAATCGGGGATAATTCCTAAAAGGTGGGGGAAAAAACATCCATTCTACCCCTGCTAAAAAAAAGCCCAGTCTAGATAAATCGCACCAAGGGAACTACTGCCCAATCTCCGCCTACCTCTGCCAGTAAACATTTTGTAGAAACACATGAATCAAGAACTAGCACACTTCATTGAGATCAATCATGTTTTAGACCACTCAATATGGCTTTAGAATTAAGCACAATACCCAAATGGCCTTAATTACAGCAACTGAGGAAATAAGACGCGGTTGACCATGGAGATTCGGCAGCATTGATATTATTAGATTTGTCAGCCGCCTTTGATATGGTAGATCATGGTACCCTATTAGAGCGGCTTCAAGAGGCTGGGATAGTAGGCCCAGCTCTTGCTCTCCTCAGTTCCTTTCTGTTAGATCAAAAACAGTTTGTCGAAGTAGAAGCCTTTAAATCTCAATGTTTCAAGCTTCAATGTGGGGTACCACAGGTCTCTTCTTTGAGCCCTACCCTGTTTAATATCTACGTTACACCCCTGGCCCCCTTGATTAAAGCCGATGGCTTCGACTTAGTATCATACGCAGATGATACCCAGATTATTGGTTCCATCGCGAGAAAAAATCACGACACAGCCCACAACTTCAAAGAATGCATTAGAGATGTAGGTGACTGGATGGCAGATAATTGCCTTAAACTGAACTAAAATAAAACGGAGGTTCTACTCTTCGGCAGAGACCTATCGTATTGGTCTCCAGAATGGTGGCCCTTGGAGCTGGGGATCCCTCCTTCTCCAGTCACCAAGGCAAAAACTCTGAGGGTCATTATTGACACCTCCTTATCCTTTTCACATCATGCAAAGATGCTCTCCTTGTCAATCTCTCACTTTGAAAATCCTGAGGAAAATTCTTCCATTTATCCCACCGGCATTACAGAAAACAGTAGCAGCTCTAGTTTTATCAAAACTTGATTACTGTAATGGGATATTGGTTGAAGCAAACAAATCGGTAGTGACAAAACTGCAGGTACTCCAAAACTCCGCAGCCCGGCTGCTCTTTGGCCTAGCCAAATTTTCATCAGCCAGACAGGCTCTCGACACCTTGCATTGGTTGTCTGTGGCGAAGCAAATAAAGTTTAAGGCGCTCAGCATCGCCCACAAAGCTCTGCATAGCCTACGTCCTGTCTACTTAGCAGACCGCTTCCAATGGGATTTGCCAGCACGCACACTTCAGTCTGCCTCACTGAAGCTTGTGAAAGAACCCAAGGTCGGCCTGCTTAGATGGGGTGGTAAAAGCTTCATATGTGTCGCATCCAGATGGTGGAATGAGTTGCCAATGGAGTTAAAAAAAACCTGATTTGCTCTCCTTTAGGAAGAAACTAAAATATATAGATAGATAGATGGATAGATAGATAGATATAGATATATCTATCTATATATATATTCACTGAAAAAACCATGGGTTTCACACACGTTATAGTTAGGAATTAGCATTTAAAAAACCTTAGAAATTCAATGAAAAAACCAAAGGTTTCACACATGTTATAGTTAGCTGGACATTTCACTCGTAAAAAACCAATGAAATTCCCCCGTTATAGTTAGTTCAGCTAACTATAACTCGCGCGCCCGCAATGCACTGCTGATGACGTCACATATTACATCACTCATGACATGGTCAGTGACATCACTCATGACATCACTGATGACATCTCAAATGACATCACTGATGACATCATTCAGAGAATGTGTGTTTTTCAGAAAATTACATATGTTTTATATATGTATATCTCAAGGTCGATTGAAGAATAAATGGGTATATAAGTGTCTAAATGGATGAATTGTTTTTGAAAAATTGATTGTGTAACTGACTGATTAAGTGTATCATAGTGAATACATGGCTTAGTGAGTAATGTTTAAATATGTAAATATCTGTATCAGTCTCTCACTTTGTGTATAAGTGGCTGCATGGGTTGGTGAGTAGCTACATGGGTGTCTATATAGGTTATTAGTTGGTTTTTTGAGTATCAGTGTCTGATGTCTGTATGGTTCGGTGGGGGGTATTACGTAGTGCATAGGTGCATGAATGAGTGACTCACTCTTTGTATGTGTTGAAGACAGCATGTGTGCAGGACTCTATGGGTGAATGAGTGTGTGCATGGGTGTGTTAGTGAGTGAATGACTGTCTCAATAGTGTCTCTATGAGTAACTACATATGTTTTAAACTAGTATATGTGACAATTGGTGTATATAAGCGAGTATATGTGAGAGTGAGAGATTGGAAGAGTTCCTGTATGAAGAAGTATGTGTTTCTATAAGTGATTGTTTAAAAGACTAAGTATGTGTAAGTTTCTGTAGAAGTAAGTGTGGCGGTGTGTGTATAACTGTATATGCAAGTAAATGTATGTTTGATTCTTTATTAGCATGAGTGACTATGTGTGTGAGTACCTCTATGGATGAGTGGCATTGTGTAACAGGATGTATACGTGTATGAGTACATATGATGAGTGAGTACATGTATGAGTGACTGTACAGGACTGTTGGTGAATGAGTGGATGTGTATGTGGATCTTAGAATTACTGAATAGGTTGTTGTAACTGGTATTGGTATGTCCATTGTTTTTAAAATTTTAATTTCTATTTTTGAATGTGTGTATCAAAGGTTATATTAGGGGCAGAGGTGGTCTGCCACTCTATCACAAGGATGATGTCATCAGTGATGTCATCAGTGATGTCATTTGAGATGTCATCAGTGATGTCATGAGTGATGTCACTGACCATGTCATGAGTGATGTAATATGTGACGTCATCAGCAGTGCATTGCGGGCGCGCGAGTTATAGTTAGCTGAACTAACTATAACGGGGGAATTTCATTGGTTTTTTACGAGTGAAATGTCCAGCTAACTATAACATGTGTGAAACCTTTGGTTTTTTCATTGAATTTCTAAGGTTTTTTAAATGCTAATTCCTAACTATAACGTGTGTGAAACCCATGTTTTTTTCAGTGAATTTGCAAGGTTTTTTAAATGCTAATTTTTTTATTTTCTTCTATTTTTTAAACATATATATTTTTTTTAATTTTCTATCCTTTTTTTAAGACTATGGTTAAATTTTTAAAATTCTATAATATGTTTTTTTAAAATATTTTATAAAATAAACAGGTAAAATGTATTAGCAATACATTTTTTCCTTTTTTTTTAATTTTTTTTTTAGTACGCGTACCGTAAGCTTACGGTAAGCGTACGGTTTACGCAATGTCAGTAATTTATCTACGCTGTTTGCGTATAGTTAGCAATTTGCGTAGCCGCGCGTACTCCGCGTGGGACGCGTACGCGTGTACGCTACACGCGCACGTTACGCGGAAGTGTCGGGTAGTGACTGTTATGCGCATGCGCGCAAGCGCGTGTCTTTTTTACGCGCATGCGTACTTTTGCCGTAAGCGTACCGTAAGCGTACCGTAAGCGTACGGTAGGTCATGTGATCATGAAACACAACTTTTGATTGGTTGAAACTACTTTCAGTTCTAGAACTCTACTACACCACACCCATTCCCCTCATTTCTGCTTGTGATCCCTTAGGAGAAGGAGCTGGGTTGTCTTTGTGATACGATGGCAGAACAGCAGAGCCCTTCTGAGAGTGAGGCTAGCACTAGCAGCACTACCTTGAGGCAGAGAGCGAGGAAACAAAAGACCTCTTATGTATGGGATTATTTTACTTTTCCTGAAGGCCAGCAAAAGGTAAATGCACCCTTAGTGACTTGCAAGCTGTGTCAGCGTGTACTTTCAAGAGGTAATCCTGACAGGAAGTATTCCTTTGGGAATCATACCATGATGAGGCACCTCAAGGATGTACACAAAAGGACACATGCTCGACTTACTGGAGGTAACCCTTCAGTAAGTCAACCAAGCACATCCACAGCAGCTCAGCCTGGACCATCATCTGCAGGGCTGAGTCCTTCTTCTGCAGGTCAGGTGAGCCCTTCATCTGTGGGGGGAGCATCTCCTTTTGCTGGCCCTCTGGAAATTAACCCTCGTTTTCTGAGGGTTGATATTCGATGCGCCTCTTGTCATGATCTAATTTGTCATAGGGAGACCAGTGTTTCCCTAGTGAACCTCAAAATAGATCAGCACACTTGTCGCAGAGACTAATTTTCCCAATCTTTCTTTCCTCTGTCCCTGCATGAACACAACGGCTCTTTTAAGAGCCAACCTTATCTTTCATCTTTTTTTTATATATGTTTTTAAAAACTTTTTTTTTTTTTTTTTTTACCGTACGCGTACGGTGCGCGTATTTTTTTTTGGTTTTTTTTTTAAAAACACTAAATATCAATTATCACATTACAAGGTCTTTGAGAGACTACAATTATTATTATTGACTTACCATACCCACTCAAAAAAATATTTATTCATTTGTTTTTTTTAAAAATTGCTTTAAAAATGGTTCTAGTTTTCGAAAATTTTCTATATCAATCTGAAAAAAAAGAAAAAAGTATTAATATTTTTAAAACATTTTATAATACAGTACACATATTTACATATTTATCAAAAAATATTTTTGCCTTATTTTTGCTGTTTTCAGAATATATTGCATTTCACTATAAATTGTGAAAGCAATTGCATTCATCATTTTACAGCGGGCAAAAAAATAACAATCTCAAAGATTGTATTAAAAAAGCCCAGAATCTCTTTTTACTTAAACTTAACATTATAGAAATGCATAATATTCTAAAAAAATATCATCTAATATCGATACTTATTTCTTTAAAATACCGTCTGATATGTTTGTTTCAGAAGTATAATCACAATATTATATCTCAAATAACTCCACATTACATCTGGTTCCATTTCCTTTAGGCCAAATAGTAATTTTAAAATTCTTTTTTGATTAAATTTCCAATGGTAATCCAATAAAATTCTAAAGTTTTATTTGTACAGATCTCACCGATTCTCTAACATATTGGTTCCCTAAATATTTATTAATAATTTATTAAGTCCACAATAGAATTGTTTACCTTTCCACATGGCCAGATAGTAATTTAAAAAATCTTTTTTGAAAAAATTTCCAATGGCACTCCAATAACATTCCAAAATTTAAATTGAGCAGATGTTACCGATTTTCTCTAAATTTTTGGTTTTCGAAAGTTTCATTAAAAATTAAAAAAGTCCACATTACAATTGGTTATCTTTCCATTAGGCCAAATGATAATTTAAAAAATCTTTATTTTTGAAAATTCCAATGGTAATCCAATAAAATGGTAAAATTGTTTTGTCCAGATCTTGCCAAGTCTCTCTAAAATTTAGGTTTCAGGAAGATTAGATAGGAATTTGCTAAATCAAAAGGCAAACGTTGCTTAAAAACCAATTGGGAATCATTACACAGTGTCCAGCCTTTTTCACATTTAAGATAAACTGTGTAATGTCCAGAAGTAACAGTAGGTCCTTCATGGAAAATTATTGCAACAGTTACAAAAGTTTTTCCTGAAATTGATAATTGCTGTCCTGTAAACTTCTTTATTAAAGTATCCAATTTTGAACCATCAGCTCTACATCGTTGCATCATTAAAATTACATACTGTCCGTATTCCTTTAAAATTAATGTTGAAAACATGTCAGATTGACACTCACCGCATTGCATGCTATGATTAGCATCTTTAACTAATTTAGCAAAAGTGACTGTTTTACTCTCTGGCAATGTCAAAAAAATAAACCTTTCATTATCAACATTAGAGCCACATATATTATAACAGTTTTCACAACTATGTTCCCATTTATAAGAGAGACCAAATAAATTATCAATTGCAACTTCTTCTTCTTCCAGTACCTGAAGAAAAAACATCAAAAATTCGTGTGCATCTTGCTGTTAATTTTGAGAAAACTGTGTTCGTCCTGAACATACATCTAAAAGTTTTCTAATTTCAGTAACACTTTCTATTTTAGTTTTATCAATACTCAGCTTTTGAAAAAGGAGACTCAGCTCTGAACAGAATCTTTTTCCCTGATTTACTATTATCTGCTCTTGCAAACTTTCCAGATAAAATGCAACATTCAGCACTACATTTGCGTAGCAGTTGACACCAGAGCTATTTTCAAAATGACATCCTACAACCTGTTCTTCTTTTTCCTTACTCTTTTTGCTTGCAATTACATCACTCCTCTTTTTTTTCCTCCTCTGTACATCTTCATCACAGATATTCTCATTTCTCCTTTTACGAGAAACTACACGTTTCTCCAACACAGGATACTGACCTAAATGAGGAGCATAGCTTCTTCTTAATCTATTATACTCCTTTACACAATTTGTATCAGCACTAACTTTTGAGTCATCAAAGTCTATCATGAATAAACCTGATAATGTTTTCACTCGTGACAAAGCAACATATGCCATACCTTCTTTGAACACAGTTGAACCAATGTTCACAAATGCACAATCTACAGTCAATCGTTGAGACTTGTGAATAGTTACAGCATATGCTAGCGAAAACGGAAACTGCTTCCTACGTACATATGTCTTTCACAAGCATGAAACGAACTGTACAACGACAAATGTTTTTAACTTCTTCTATCTGATCAAATTTTATTTTTAAACATTCAATTCCATCTTTTTTCTGATAATTAATAAAACCCACAACTCTTCCCATAGCTCCATTAACTAAACCTTTTTCAACATCCAAATTTCTCCTTAAAAATACTCTACAGTTCATGCAAACATATAGATTTTTTTCTAATCCAGCTGTTTTGGAAATGTTCTTCTCTAGTGAATCCAATTTATTTTTCAGTGTGCCTGTTACTGTGACAGTAATTCTTCCATCCTCAATTTTGTCCACTGCTTCTAATTTCCTGATCTCTTCCTTTTCCAATTTCAAAAGCTCCTCATTGAATATTGAGCATTCACGTAGAGTTGGCATTAAGCAGATGACACTTTTGTTTTCTGCAATGTTCTTGTATATCTTCTCTGCAACTATTTCTTCCTTTGGAAATAAATTATGTAGCAGCCGACTCTGTAATGCTTTTTTGCCAACTTCTGTGAGTAGTCCAATTCTGATATCTTTTAGAATACTTCCATATTCTTCATCGCTTGCTTGCCTCATATTAGTAGTAAGTTCCTTGTACTCAAAGAAGGACCAAATATTTGTATTTCCGATGCTTCCCAATGACTTCTTCGTGTCTTCATGTGTGACAGTATTAAACACTGGTTGTCCTTTAACTGGAGTAAGTTGCAAAAGATCTCCAAAAACTATGACGTGTTTTCCACCAAATAACATGTCATAGTCTGTCTTCAGAATTTGCTGCATTCTTAAATGCACAAAGGCAAGCATTAAGTTTGAAACCATGCTCACCTCATCAATAATGAGAACTTGCATCTTCTTCAAGACTCTTGAAACTTCCAAGGATGCTTCTCCAGTTAGCTTGTTGTATTGTATTTTGTTCTCATGCTCCACTGGTAACATTAGCAAACGATGTAAAGTGATTCCTTTTATGTTATATGCTGCTAACCCAGTTGGAGCAGTAACCACACAAGACAAAGTAGAATCCGTTTTTTGCTGTAGGTAGCTTCTGATGACTTTAATTAGGAAACTTTTTCCAGTTCCAGCTTGTCCGCTTACATACATCCTGATTGGATGAAATGATGTGCATGAGCACTCTTTTTTTTCATGTAGAAATCCGTGATCAATTTTGTTTCTGATCTCTTCATAAATTTGTTGCTGCTCTTCGTTCAGTTGTCTTTCCAAATTTTGTAAGTCTATAAATTCTTCTTGAGCTTGATTCATAGCCGTTTCCACGTCATTCATGGCTATTGATGCTTCATTTTCAACGATTGGTTGTCCTAGGGGATCTTGACTGAGTGTTTCTGAACTTTGGCTGTCCTGAGAACTGTCTCTAGCTATTTCTGCTGCAATTGTAGTTTCCTGTTCAATTTCTTCATTTAACATTTGCAGATAAGTTGTGAATGTATTGCATTGTATGCTGTCTTTGCAAGCATTAAAAGAATCTTCATAGCTTTGAAATTCTCCCAGTAGTTCATCCTCTGTACGCCATGGTTTAAACAACTGTAAAAGAGCCAAGTAGTAAAATTCCTTCTTGTCAGTAGTGTCGCAACTCAGCTTCCTGTGATTTATCAAACTTCCTTTTGTTTGCTTCACCAAACATCCTTCCTCACCAATGACTTTATATTTTCCATTGTTGATGTCTTCTGCGGCTTTCCGTGAATAAATGTAGTTCTGCAGCACTTCATAGAGACACATGTTCTCCAGATGTTGACTTCTCTTGGGATAATATGTGTCCAACATGTTTGATTTCAAAATATCTGTACTTTCTGGGTCATTCTCGGCCAAATATTCAATTTCTCCAACAGATTTTAGTACCCGATTTCTCATTGCTGCAAGGCCTAAACTTGCCCAAATTATTCTTCTTGACTTCGAGTAGAGACTTGCAGAACATAACCTATCTGAACATTCGTAGGATCCAATTTCTCGATGCGATAACATCTTCAAACTGAAACTGTACAGCTTCTTACTGACAGTCTTCTCGTGAGAAATCTCTTCCCACATTTCCTTCAATTCTGTTTTTTCTGATTTCGTAATGTATGACGTTACATATCGAGCAACAGCAATGGAATGGTCAGCTACATACTGTATATCCATGTTAGCGTTCCACATGGATAAAATGACTGGGTTGTAGTCATTTATATTTTTTGATTCTTCTTTTCTTTTAAGGTTGTAGGTATTCTTGGGTGATTTTCTTGTGATAGTATGTCTCACAGCTGACATAAAACTGTTTACTCTTCCATTTGAAAGAACAGGTCTAGGAAATCCAAATCGACATTTAGTGTAGTATTTATCTTTGCTCTTGTATTTCCGTCGACAGTATTTTCCACACCGATGACTTTGGAAACGTAAAACTTGCTCCTTTAACTTTTTCTCTTCTGTGCTTTTTGGTATAGCACATGTTGCATATTCTTCAATGTAAGATAACACTGCTTAATCAGTATCTGTTCCAAACTTTGGGGCATCCTTGATCCACAACAGCATATGAATATGAGGAGCACCTCTTGCCTGGTACTCTTTTCTCCAAAAGAAATCTACTACTTCTCCAAGAGGTGGATTTTTTTTATTGCAGATGAAGGACATCATAGCCTCAAATCTATGATTGAAATATCTGCAAACATTAACCGGATCCAATGAGCACAGTTCTCCTGCTGTCTTGTATTCGATGTTTTTAATGTTTGAATTGGCCTCTCGTAGAAAATCCAGTAAATCATCCCAAGCGTACTCGTTACAGCTTAGTGTAACGAACGATGTTGGTGTTCCTAAATTCCGTAACATGCATTTTAATTCACCATGGCGTCGGTACCAATATTCATTTGTCCCACGCTGACACGCCATCAGATTGATCAGTTGTGTTTCCAAATGATCATCTCGGTGCTGCACTTTCTCCATAAAATCCTTAGCAGACACATTTTGTAAATGTACTCCACTTTTTAAAATGTGATTTACTGCATAAGACAGTGCAGACAAGTCGCTTTCAAATAAAAGATGGAACAAATAAGGAATACTTTGTCGAAATCTGGGATCTTCAGCATATAGTCTTGTAGTCCGATACTCAGAAGCTGGAATCTGTTCCGGACGTTCATCGTATCGTCCTCCTTTTCCTTTAGGAAACAGCTGGGGAAAACATCGCGCTTCCAAGCTCTCCTCCCATACACTCACGGGAGTTCCTTTTGCTTTCTTCATCTGAAAGAGATCAATATTGTCTCCCATAACTTCTTTTGAATGAAGAGGATTTATGCTAAAATGTTCATAAATTTCTTCTTCCTTTGACTTGTCCACTTTTTCAATTTGTCCAGTTGGTGTTTCTGTGTCTTCTTGTAAATCTTCTTCTTCTTCTTCTTCTATATAAATTGATTCATACCATTTGTTGTTCCTTTTCAAATACAAATTTGCTCTTTGTACTTTCCGCACATCTACCAGCTCCTGCCAAATCTTCTTATTCTTTGTAGGTACACCATTAACCAGAATAATTAATGGTTCAGTTTCCAAAGTATCCGCATCAATAGTTTCCATATTTTTTTTCAAATCCAAGGGCAAATACACCACTCTACCTTTTAAACCTCTCAGTAAATCGGAAGGAGGTAATTTACCAGTTTTGGGCTCCATACGTACTATGGTCTGGAACGGATGAACACATTGAGTATAGACTCATATGTATTTAATTCAGAAAGTTCAGCAGGAATAGCATCCAATTCTAAATTATTATGTACAGCTCTGGTCGGCATTCTATTTTCCTCTAACTTGTTGTAACAGTATTTACAAATACGCTGATCTTCACCCAAATCAAAACAATTTTCAAGAAATATATATGTGGCAGAATCCTTCCACTTATAATTATCTTTATTTTCACTCTTTCTGTAGAGATCAACATTCCTAGTTTGTTTTCTATAATGAGTTCTGCGGCAACAAATACAAGTAAAATTTGGTCTTTCATTTGAGATTATTGCAAATTTTGTTATGTGATCATTAAATGTGTTACATACAGAGGGTTCTACATTCTCTTCCACTTCTTCCTCATTTACTGTGTCCTTCTCTGCACTGTTTTGTTCAGGACCAAAGTAACAAAACTGAAGTTCATCAACAACCTTCTCTACATCTGATACCGTTCCTCGGAACAGAGCCCTATTCAATTCATTTAACTTTATTGCTGGACTTTTGGCAAAATACAACCGTCTCACAAACTTTCTCATTTCAGTATGATGAACAGCCAGCATCCTAAAATGATGGAAAACACTATTACACACTTTTCTAGATAGACAAGCCAGAGAATGACCCTGCAAACCAGTATTCTCTCTCACTCTGCATGGATCCAGACTTTGAAGCACCTTAATCTTCTGTTTTATACTTTTTTTACTATATTCTCTTAGAAACTCACGAAATTTGTCAATAGATTCCTGACGCACAGTGCAAATACTACTACAATTCCAAGTGTACACTGGGGCTTTAGGACGTCTCCCCATAGCCTCATCTGCCATCACTTGTACCTCATCTCTTGGAACCATTATCTCCTTCTCCATTATGCAACCATTTTTTACTTCGTAAGCACGACCTCTGGTGTCAACTGCATGCAGCAAACTATTACTTTGAAAATAGCTCTCTTCATTAAAAAAAGGTTCACTACTTGAACTATGCATCCATTCTCCTAAAAACACTTTACAAAAGTTTGTTCTGTTCACTACTCTTTTCCTTTTGCTATGTGATTTCAGTACATTAACCATTTTATCTAATGTACGCATCCTATTCAAAATTAAAATGAATAGTTTCCTTTTTAATTCTAATGCCTTTGCTGCAATGGCTTC
Source organism: Triturus cristatus (assembly GCF_964204655.1). Taxonomy (NCBI): domain Eukaryota; kingdom Metazoa; phylum Chordata; class Amphibia; order Caudata; family Salamandridae; genus Triturus; species Triturus cristatus. The sequence goes on along the minus strand of NC_140587.1, from coordinate 93,845,879 downwards.
AATTTCTTTTTTTTCTTTTATAAAACTTAGTCTTTTGCTTATATTTCTTCACATCCTTTATCAAATTGGACATAACTCTTCTCTGAAACATTTTTCTACGTATCTCTTTAAACGCTGTTTTTCTATTTATGTAAATCTTTTCAGTTGCAGAAGGTATATTTGCATTAACTAAATTCTCAATTTTTTCCTGTCCTTTTCTTTTCAAAACATTCTTTCCAGTACAGACATTTTGTACATTTTTCATTCTTTTGAATATATTTTTTAGAAATTGTTTTTTCTGCTTACCAGAAGATTTTTTCTTTTTCCCAACATGAGCATCTTCTACTAACTTTGGTCCTCCAGTTGTCTTCAAATATAGGTTTTTTTTGTGAGTTTTTTGAACTCTGGATTTTGTAGGCATCTTAAATTTTGTTCACTGCTCTTCAGCAATACCTGAAAAAAACTAAAAAAAAATTCCTTTATTTTATTTAAATATATTACTACATTTCTTTTCACAATAGTCACAAAACGTAATTTCTTTGCCAATTTGAAAACACACTTATTACTCTTTTTTTGGCAAGTGATAATCACTTTTACAGACTGACACATTATAAATCCACTTTTCAGATTTTTTTAAATGCACATGTCCAGACTGCTTTTTCAGACCACCACCATGTGTATCCTGGGTGACTGCCTACACTCCAGCAAGGGCAACCAGCCTTAGTGATGCTGAATGTATTTGCATTACAGACTGAAACCTCAAACCCCACTCGCTTGTAAATACTGTGCATGATTATACATGGAAAGGAGCTGGGTGTGTGCTAAGAGTCTGCTTCTGCACCAAAAAATCGCTCCCCCTTTTTCCTACTAATGCAAATTTAAAATTACCAGAGTTGTACACAATAAATCTCTGCCTATATTTCCCAACATGTGTAACCTGGGTGACTGCCTACATTCCACCAAGGGCAACCAGCCTTAGTGATGCTGAATGTATTTGCATTACTGAGTCCAACCTCAAACCCTTAAACTATTCATTTTTTATATCAATACACCTTAATTTATCGTGAAAACCTAGTCCATATTATTTTACATGTTCCTCACATTTAAATTTCTCCCAAAACAGAAAATAATAAACGCAACTTCAACAAAAAGAATTACATTTCTATTATTCATTTCTTAATTTACCATATACATCTCCTCTCAAACTCTAACCTCACCTTTAAAATTAGTTAGTTGTGAAAGAAATGTGGCACTCAAACAGCAGATTATCAGAGCCAGGATCTCTGTTCTCTACACCTCTCTCCTCTCAGCAGAACCAGATAATGGCAAAGTTTCCCTCTATTTTTCCACACATATACATGTAAGTTTCAAATCTCAGTGCTTCCCCCTTTTTTTCAAATGTAATCACACATTTCTATTGGTTGAAAACCAACCCTTTTCCAAAAGTACCCTTCCCCCAACTTGACTTCTGCCTAGTACCCTTCCCCCAACTTGACTTCTGCCTGCTACCATAGCAACAGCTCATGGAACACTGCTGTGTGGAGTCAGGTCAGAAGTTCGCCAAACAATGTTTCAATTCCACAGAGCAAGAGTGCTTGACTTTTCAAACCTAACAGCAAATCCATAGTACTGTTCTTTGGTAACACATTTTTCTTTACCAATACAAAACATGCTTCTATTAATTTACACATACAGCCTAGTTTTTATTCTAGAATGGTATGAAACAGCCAATCAGTTCTTTTTTTTTTGTTGAAAAAAATATGTATGCCTCCATTTCCAAACTGTCTTTCTTTTCATATTGCCATTCTACTGAAAGACACCTCCTGAGTGCATCCAGTTCTCCTTTGAAGATGTTCACAGTGTGGATTGTAGGGCACAGCTATGTCTTCTGGAGTGAAAAGTTTGCAGAGAAAACAGGTATGGTGAGAGACCTTGCTTTGCCAAATGTAGACATTAAATGGATTGGTCAGAGAGGGTTAAAGTGGCACCAATTGATGCCATTGGTGAAATCCTTCATGCAAATCCAACACCCTGACCTCATAATAGTGCACTGTGGTGGCAATGACCTAGGCACTTTGACTGGGGTAGGTCTGGAAATGCTTATGAAGGACACCTTTGCACAACTGTTTTCACTTTTCCCTAAAACTGCCTTTGTGTTTTCTAACATACGCCAAAGGCAAAAATGGAACTGGTCCAATCATTTCTGTCCGCAGATTGACAAAGCAAGAAAGCACGTCAACAAATCTGTTTCTGCTTTCCTCCGTGACTATGGTATGGGTGCCATTTACCACAACAACTTGCGTTATGACATGCAAGACATTTATAGAGGAGATGGTGTACACTTCACTGATGAAGGGAACAGAGTCTTCCTCTTGAACCTTAGACTCTGCATCGGTACTTACTTGTAGGTACCACTAAAAAATCACTTAATAAACACAACGGCTCTTTTTAGAGCCCCCTAATATCTAAACACTTAAATCTGAATTTCATTTCTTTTTTTTTTTTTTTTACCGTACGCTTACCGTAAGCTTACCGTACGCGTACCCCGTGATTTTTTTAAAAATCAATAAATGTTTTCTTTGTACTTTTCTGTCCTTCTTTGACTCCCTTACAAATGTTAGGGGGTCTGTAACTCTCTCCCTTGCCCCCTTTTCAAGATATCACTCTCTTTTACCGGAGTGAAATACACAAAATGGCGGCCGCCGCTTCCTGGTTTCGGCCGATTCGAATGTTTACTAAGATCTAACAGCCAATCAGAATCGCGCTCGCGCACGCCACCGTACGCGTACGGTAAGCTTACGGTAAGCGTACCGTAAGCTGGCTCAGATAAATATATTGATTTAAAGGCTATTTTCTCAGAATCTACTGAACAGATTTACACCAAACCTACAAAAGGCACTTCCTTGACCTGAGGACTACCTCTCTGCCAAATTTCTAGTAATTCTGTTCAGCCGTTCGGGCTGTAGCCCTGTCTAAAGGTCCTATGGAAAAATGCATGGGAAAAACGCGTTTTGGGACCCCCCTTTTATCTCAGCCCCCGCTTGACGAATCCCCCCGAGACTTTCAGGGTAGGAGCGGAGCGTAGCGCCCCACCTATTTTGAGAAATTCGCGAGGATTCGTCGACCGGCGCCAAAGTTATTCAAAATAGAATGTTGCGGATTTCCTATGGAAACAGGGTCCTAACTATAACTACCTACTGGCGACCGCCAGTAGGAGATATATATATATATATATATATATATATATATATATATTCAATGAAAAAACCATAGGGTTAGCTGGAAATTTTACTGATAAAAAACCAATGAAATTCCCCCGTTATAGTTACTGTAGGCAACTATAACTCACGCGACCGCAATCCTCTGCTGATGCTAATACTGTATTTAGACACTTATTTGCCCATGTCTTCTTCCATTAAATTTTAGCTATACATATTTTACAAATTTTTTTTTTTCATAAAGACACATATGTCATCACCAGAGGATTACGGTCGCGTGAGTTATAGTTGCCTACAGTAACTATAACGGGGGAATTTCATTGGTTTTTTATCAGTAAAATTTCCAGCTAACTATAACATGTGTGAAACCTATGGTTTTTTCATTGAATTAGCAAGGTTTTTTAAATGCTAATTCCTAACTATAACGTGTGTGAAACCTATGGTTTTTTCAGTGAATTTGTACGGTTTTTTAAATGCTAAGTTACTTTACGCCATTCGTGGCGTGCACGCCCACTTAACGCAGTTCGTTCCGTGAGCACGCGGTGCGCTTTGCGCACCGCGCGCCCACTTTACGCAGTTAGTGCCGTACACGCAAGGTGGGCACGCAGTGCGCTACGCGCACCGCGTGCCCACGTTACGCACCGTGCGCACATGGAGGACATATTATGCGCTTCCTTGTGATAGGTAATCTGTTAAATTTAATTTGTAAGTGATGACAATAATATGCCATGCACAGTTTTTTTTTTTTTATTAAAATTTTTAGCGTAAGCGCACCGTACGCGTACGGTAAGCGTAATCGGCGAAATTTTCAAAAAATAAAAATTTACCGTTTTTGGCCTTGGGGGATCTTTGAGGACTCAACTAACATGGCTATGTGCATGGGCGCTGTCTAAACAGCCCCTTTATATGTTTTTTGCCTTTGTTTACAGCCCCCCCCCCCTCAGAGTGCGAGAGAAAATGGCGGCCGCCGCTTTCTGGTTTCGGCCGATTCGAATGTTTACTAAGATCTAAGAGCCAATCAGAATCGCACACGCCACCGTACGCGTACGGTAAGCGTACCGTAAGCTGGCTCAGATATATATATATATTGATTTAAAAGCTATTTTCTCAGAATCTACTGAACAGATTTACACCAAACCTACAAAAGGCACTTCCTTGACCTGAGGACTACCTCTCTGCCAAATTTCTAGTAATTCTGTTCAGCCGTTCGGACTGTAGCCCTGTCTAAAGGTCCTATGGAAAAATGCATGGGAGAAACGCGTCTTGGGACCCCCCTTTTATCTCAGCCCCCGCTTGACGAATCCCCCCGAGACTTTCAGGGTAGGAGCGGAGCGTAGCGCCCCACCTATTTTGAGAAATTCGCGAGGATTCGTCGACCGGCGCCAAAGTTATTCAAAATAGAATGTTGCGGATTTCCTATGGAAACAGGGTCCTAACTATAACTACCTACTGGCGACCGCCAGTAGGTAATATATATATATATATATATATATATATATATATATATATATATATATATATATATATATGTGTGCAGGAGGTAAACCTAGTAGGGACTGTCGAAACAGATGTCTGTGACAGTTCCCCACGAGGTGTGCCTCTGATTTTGCCTAAGCCTGCAACGGCTGCCCCCAGATGATCCCAAAAGTCATCCAAGAGCATGGCGCAAAGCTCTATTTGGCAAAACACAGCAAGATTCCAGGCAGGTTCTGCTTCTGGTCGAAGCAGAGCATGTGGAGTCGGTCCCACTCCAAGAGTTTTTTCTGCAACAGTTTTTCATCATGGGCGAAGTATTCCAGTAAGTCTCGATCTCCAGAGAAGCTGTAAAGGTGTCGCCTTGCCTTCAAGTCTTGCTCCTGTTCCACTGAGGAGCAGATTCCAAACTTGGACCTGACGCTCCCTGACTCTGTCTGCAACGCAGCATATCGAAACCTTTAAGGAGGCCATGGTGCACATCTTCATCACCCTTGCGGTCCCTCTGGTGCACTTTTGGGCCCCAAGGACCCGCAATGAAGGAAAGTAAATTCAATTGCCTCAGTCATTAGGCAAGCTTCTGAAGTCCTTGACCTCCAACTCTCCACTATGGAGGTAAAAACACAAATATCCTCACTGAGGTCTGCTAGCTTGGCCAATCACCAACTGTACCTCTTCACCCTTCAATAAGACTATGCTCTTGGGCTAAACCATGCTCTGCCACACTGGTTAATCGTCAAGTGGTACGTTGCAAAAAACTATCCCCAAATGACTCTGAATTTATTTTTTAACCTTGCATCCAACCTCTGAGAGTGTGGTGGAGCAAGTGTCTACCAGCATAATGAACCCTAATGCCTTTGACAACTCCTCCAAACGGAGTCCAAAGGTATGAAAACATTTGTTAAGAGAATGTTTTTATCTGCCTTACTTCCCTTGAGGTCGTTTAACGCCAGCTACCTCGTGGGATGTTATACCCTGGGACATAGTTGGTGATCTTTCAGTCAGTCTCAGAAGACTTACAGGCCTCCTTGGCCCAAACCATTCAGGATGGACAGATGCAGATACGTTTGTCATTCAACCAGGCCTAGACACCACTGAGTGTCCAGGACTAGAACTTAGAACAAGTGTGGCGCTTCAGCATCGTGTGTATGAAACCCACACGCTTCTCTGGGGATGTACAGGCATCACTAATGGACATGCCATTTGACGGCACCTACTTGTTCAGTGAAAAAACAGACTCCTCCATGTAGCGTTTTAGAGCAAGCCAAGCCACTGTGTGCTTTTTGGTCTTCTGACACCAGTTCAGCCATACCCCCAACACTGTTTCCCTTTTCTAGAATATGCCAGGGGTTTGGCGTATTGGTAGCACAGGGCTTGTTGCCCACACACCATGCTTCAAAGTTCTTTCGAGGTCTGTGCTGTGGCCCCAACAATATCCAGGCCATTAGGCATGAGGTTAGTCTCAGTGCTCCCTTCCCCCTCTGGCAACAACCTAAAAACCTCTGTAGTGGGCCCTTAGTGGCATGCAGCCAACCTGCAGGAGGGAAGGTCTGCTATTTCCTCTAAAGTTGGCAGAGCATCATGTCTGACAGGTAGGTTCTTCAAATCATACGCCCGGACATTCCTTTTTGGCCTGCCATGCTCTCCCCCCCCCCCCCCCCCCCCCCACACACACACACACACTTTAGAGCAGCATTCGGAGGTTCATCTGTCAGTTTTGCACCAGGAGGCAGACTCTTTTGGTTAAGGGAGCCATATAGAGGGTACCAGTCTAGGGACTGGATGTTATTCCTGCTACTTTCTTCGGCACAAGGAAGACTGAGGATTTCATCTTAATTTGAATCTTCGCTATCTCAACCCCTTCCTGCGAAAGAACAAAGAGCAGAGTGGGTGGTGGAGTTGGACCTGCAGGATGCCTATTTTCATGTCCTTGTCCTGCAGGCCCACAGAGGTTATGTGCGGTTCAAGGTGTGTCATGAGCAGATACATTTTGCCATGCTCCATTTCGACCTCACCGGTACCCCTCTGGTGTTCCCAAAGGTGAAAGCGGTGGTCGCTGCCCATCTTGGGAGATCAGCGGTATAATTTTTCCCTTACCTCTATTACTGGCTGTTTAAGGCGGGCTTTGCCAGAGTCTGTTGTGGACCACTGGAAATCTCCTTCCGTTGCTGGGGTTCTCAGTCAGCTTGCCGAATGAACACACCTGAATGCTTTGCGGAATCTTTCTTTATTGTGGATACGGTGCACTTTCGGAGTGTCTCTCTGGATCAATAAGTCAGACACTTGGGCTATGATATTGATGTTTCAGCCTCTGTTCTGAGTCTCCGTGAGGAAGGCACTGAGGCTTCTTGGTCTACTGGCCTCCTGCATCCTTCTTTCCGACCATACAAGATGGCACATGCAAGCTCTGCAGTAGGTTCTCAGTTTCAATGGACCCAGCACCAAGGGAACTTGTATGATTGCATCCGGGTTTCGGAAGAGACTAAGATTTGCAGTAGTTACTGCTTAACCGCTATTGCACCAGCAACATAATCCTCTCCTTCTCCCACCCAGAGTTGATGGCGGGTGATGGATGCATCACTACTGGGCTTCGAAGGTCATCTGGGACAGGTAGAGATCAGAGAACTCTGGTCTACGGCAGAGATCATATCTACATCAATTTGGTGGAGATACAGGTGATTTGCTTCGCTTAGAAAGCCTTCCTGTGAGCCATCAAAGGAAGAACAGTTCAGGTACTCACAGACAACAGCACCGCCATGTGGTACTGCAACAAGCAGCGTAGGTGGACCCTGGGTTCTGTGCCAAGAGACTCTGTGCCTTTGGAACTGGCTGGGTTGTTAGAGCATCTACCTGGTCGTGAATCACCTGGCGGGATCTTTGAAAGCCAGGGTTAACAAACTCAGCCTGGCCGTTCATGAATTGCACTGAGCATTGGCGAGGGGTGACTTCCAGCAATGGCGAGAACCCGGTCTCAATTTCTTCGCCACTGCCGAGAACATGCAGTGTGAACACGTTCGCACATTAGAGTTCCCTAGACTCATGCCTATAGTGGAGCACAGGACTTCTAAAACCTTCCCTTTCCTAACTCTCCTACCCCGAAGAAACTACTAGGCCCAAGTCATCATAGTGGCTCTGGATTGGACTAGGTGAGTCTGGTACCCAGATGTTCTCGGCTTGAGCATCTGTCCTCTTATTAGGCTACCGCTTCGAGGGGGACCTGGTGTCTGAGCCACAGGCAGCATCTGGCACTCCTGTCTGCGTAAACTGCACCTCCATGTGTTGAGATTGAGCAGCAGCAGTTAATCTCTTTTCTGAAGTAGTTGATGTGATCTTGGTGGCCAGGTGCCCATTCACAAATTCAGTATACAGATGGTGCTGTAATAAGTCTGTAGCTTCGTGTGCAGCCACTAGATGGACCCTTTGCAAGCCAAACTGTTGGATGTCTTGTTGTTTATTCTGCCTTGCGCGCAGCAAGGGCTTGCAGTGGGTACTGTTAAAGGTACATTTTTGGCCTTCTTGGTCATTTTATCTTTGCCAGACCAACCTTCCTTGTTCAAATCAACTGTTGGAATGAGATTTCTTAAAGGTTTGCAACTTATGTCTCTGCCAAAGCCCTTTGGGATGCCACAGTGGGGCTTAGATTTGGTGGTTCTTTTCTTAATGCAATGCACAGTTGCCCATTATTTTTCTTAACCTTAAACTGTCTTTCTGGTCGCAATAACAGCATGTCCCGTGAGTGGGCCTTGGGCCCGGTGTGTCCAGCCACCTTATACTACTTTTATTTCCAAACAAACTGATGTTAAGAATGTTTGCTACATTTCTGCTGAAGGTTGTGACTCCTTTTCCTGTCAGACAAGCTATCGCTTTTCCTGCATTCTTTGCTCTGCTTCATTCCTGGAAGAGGAAGATATATTAATCATTTGGATCAAAAGAGAACTGAGCTTTTATATCGATCATACCAAGAAATTTTGGGGTTCTCTGGAGCAAAGGGCAAGGGAGTGCAGAAGCGGACCGTATCTGGGTGGATAGTCCTTTGGAGTAAGATTTGCTACGCATTGGCTAAGAAGCATTCCATAAGGCATGAGAGGTCATTCCACCAGAGCCAAGGTTGCTACCACTGTGTTTGCTTGTCGAGTGCCTATCTTGGATATCTGTCAGGCTGCCACGTGGGCATCCGTGCACACATTTGCCAAACACTATTGCCTTGACAGTTTGGATCGCCAGGACAAAGTTTTACCTGCTCTGTCCTGCAGGACTTTTTGATCTGAGCCATATCACAACCCCACTAAATTGGTCGGTACTGCATTGGTATCAGTTCACATGGTTGAGAATCTGACGTTAGAAGTATCTATCAGAAGAACAAGTTACTTACCTTTTGGTTACTCTTTTTGGTGGAGATTCTAATCATAGATTCCTCTGTGTTCCCCGTCCTCATTCTGTGGAGTGGCCTCCTTGTCAATCTAAAGTAATCCTTCCAATTTGCAGATGGTTTCAGTTTATAAGGGTACGTAAAGCTTATGAAAGAAACTGATATCCGCGCCCTTGGATGGCCCTTCTATCTGGCTCTGTTTATCACTAGCTTAGCATAACAATGTCGACGTTGAGCCGCACAAGGCACGTTCCGGGCGTGCAGGAGCACTGCTTTTGAGTTTCTGGAGCCAGTCTGGAACCTGCAGATATTTGCAAGGTGAGGGATCTGCATTTGGATTGAGTATCCACCAGAAAGAGCGTTCTAGAAGTTAAGTGACGTGTTCTTCTCTACTCGATGTGCGTGCTGCATGGCTTCCCACATGCGTGCTGCATGACTTCCCACGTGCGTCTATAAGCTCGTTTATTGCGGCTTTGCGCATCTTACTGTGTCCAGGGATCGCTCACCCCTACAGCACACGTGCCAAAACTTGTTAATGGGTCCTTCTGGCTACTGAAAGGACATCTGCCGGAAGAGTTGGGCCAATGTCTGCCTCTGGGTCCCTGCCGGCCTCTGAATCGCTCACAATTCTGACCTTTTGGCAGTTAAAGCATCTTTTCCAGACTCCCAAGCAGGTTTCTTATCTTCACAAAAAAACGTGATTACAGTTCTCCATCTTGGTAAGTCATCGTCTAGGCAGAGATGTGGCTGCAGCCTCTGTGCCTCGAAGCAGCTGCACACTCCCTCCCATGATGAAAGCTGCGTCTTTTGGGAGGATGTCTTCGGTCTAGACTGGTGGTCTTCAGACGGTTTCTTTTACACCACCCTGAGGGTGCACTGGGCTCTGCCCAAGAGGGCCCTTACTCGCACCCTGAAGGATTCAGGCAAAGATCATGCTGAAAACACCAGTGTGATATGAGCCAGTCCATGAAGGGCAGTCAGTAATGTCTTTTGTCGGCCACCTCCTGGCTGTAAGTGGCTGTCAGTGGAGGGTCACAAATTACCCCTAACACCTCACCCCCTCAGTTTTGATACCGTGCCCACTCATTGGGCATTTTAGGCAGGCAGGCATATTTGAACTTGCTTTTAAATGAGCCAACTTAACATAACAAAAGGGTTCATAATGTGAAATACGTCCATGTCTATCAAGTGATCCCATGACTCATGAACCTTCAGCTGGTCTTAGTGTTTCAGCTTATAAATCCTTGCATTTTGGGACTTGTCGGTGTGTATTTACCTTTGTGCGTATGGGTTGAACAATCCTCGCATGGAAAGTGCTTTTGGTTAAAATGCCAGGATTCTGGAGGTGTCATTTAAGACATGGAGCTAGATTACAGTTGAATATGGTAATGTGAACGTATAAAAGGCAAACATGAGCAACAGGTTTTTTCAACGTTTCTCGGACGGCCTCACACATTTGAGTTTTTTCTTAAAATATATGTTTAGTTTCACGAGTAGGATGTATTTGTAAAAAAACAAGAAAACGCAGTACATTGCTTGTTGGCTGTTATTCCAAAATTCAGCTCTAACCAGCACAGCTATATGAAATGTTTAGCTAGCTTGTTCTCTTAGAGGGCACAATTGTGAATTAAAAAACACATCTGCACAAAGGTTGTCGCTATACTTGTTTGAGGTAGTCCTCTCAAACCCCACTTTCATTCTTGGGTGTGCTTTCAGTGTACAACAAACTGGAGTAAATGGGGGGCACTAGAGGGCGCCAGGCAAAATGGCCGCACATTAGTGCTGCTCCGCCCGGCTGAGCTCTTATCCGTGTAATATCCGCTCATTATTCTTGCATCGGAGCCTGTCGCTGTCTGCCCTGAAGTGGAAGCTCATGCCGAGGAGGGGGAGGTGAGCTGTTTATATCCTGCGGCACTCGCAAACGCAGGAACGACATCTTTTCTGCGGAGGCTTGACCTGCCTGATGTGATCCCCGCTGCCTGACCTTCCTGTGTGGTGTGCGGACCTAATGGAGACGCACCGTCTGCAGGGAGTGAGTGGCGCCTGAACCCTCGGAGCCGCCTGGTGTGTAGGATCGCAGTCAAATCGCCTTAGTTTAATCGCCAGGAGTCGGCCGTGGGGAGTTGCGGCTTTCGCTCCCATGTTTGCGTGGCCCACCACGATTTGCTTAGCGGGAAGTGTACTGCCTGAAGGAAGCGGCGTCTGGCCGTTGCTGGAGCACTCTGGGCCGCAGGGAGTGGACTGTCTCTGTGGCTTACGCTGGTGCTGATCCTGAACCAGACCGAGAACAAGCTGATCTCCAGCGGCAGGGGACCACGCGCTGACAGCGCGGTCAGCGGTGCGACTGGGCTCCTGGCCTTTAGCCACAGAGGTGGGTGGGGGCCAGAGGGTCTGGTTGCGCTCTGTGAGCTGCGGCCTATGTGAGCGGCGTGGGGGTGCTGTGCGAGTGGTGTGATCAGCTGTGGAAGCCCCTCGAATCCTGTGACTGCCTCTACCAACTGGACTGCGCCTGGGCTGCTGAACCACTGCTATATAACTTCTAGAGGCAGCTGCAGTGCATAGCAACACAACTTGGCTGTCTGGCCGTGACCGGCCTGAGGGTTGGGGGCTCCTGGGCCTGGGCCTGCCCTGTTCACCCGCTTTCTACGCTTGCCTGACAACACTAGCGGGGGCTGATATCCGACCAGTGCACGTTTGCTTGTACCTGGTGCAGTGTGCTTTCATATCTTTGGAAGATCAGGGGAGGTGACTGTGTGCGTTTGGGCCAGACTCGCCGTGGGGGACCTTTGCCTCGTGATGGGCGGACCTTGGGCCCTGATTGTGGAGAGGTTCACCCACTTACGCCTGGTTCTCACTTGCTATGGGACGCACTGACAAGTCACAGACTTTCCTCCCGTTTGAGGCACGTAAATCTATCGAACCACAGCAGCGTGCAGCCTCGGACTCGGAGGCGGACGCCCCTGGGGAAAGCCCTTTCACATTGGAATCCACCTTACTTGCCATGCAGAAGAGCCTCCAGTCTATCGAAGGGACCATGGCAGCAGTTAACCACAGACTTGACCATATGTCCTCCCAACTTGATAAACAAAATGTGAAAATGGGTGAAATTAAACAGCGCGTCTCCACCAATGATGACGGTCTAAGTGAAATGGCGGGCAAGTCTCTTCAAATGGAGAAGGTATTGGCACTTATTCAAGCAAAAAATGAAGATTTGGAGGCCAGGTCCCGCCGCAATAATATTTGCGTCACGGGCCTGCCGGAGTTCACCAATATTGGCAGAATGGAGACCTACATCGAGACCTTGGTCGGAGACATTTTTGACACTGAAAATCTATCATCGATGTTTATTGTGGAGCGGGTCCACCGCTCTCTGGCAGTGAGACCGGTGCCGGGGGCCCCGCCGCACCCTATAATAGCTCACATGCTAAACTACAGGGACCGTGATACTATTCTGCGGCTTGCTAGAGATAAAGGCACCATTACTTACCAAGGCAATACCTTGTCTTTTTTTACTGATTTTACGGTGGCTGTTAAGGCGGCGCGTAGGCAATTTGGTACCGTGAAGAAGTTCCTCCAGACTGAGGGTATTCCCTACGCCATGCTTTACCTCGCGCGCCTGCGGTTGGGCCCAGAGGGAGACGGCAACATTTTCACTTCTCCTATGGCGGCAGTGGATTACGTCAAGAAGCAGAAACGTAGACGCTCTGAGACGGTGGCGGCACATGATTATGAGGAACAATGAAGATGGGCTTGGCCTGTTCTGATGTTGGGACACTGAGATCCTGTGATATACTTAATCTGTCATGTCTGTCTCTCCACTCGCTCTGTTGCAATGTCTTGCCATATACCCCTCAGCTGTTACTTTCTTATGCACAACTGGTAGGGTTAGGGTGTACCCCTATCTTGTATGGGTCTTGCTTCCGAGGGGGTGGAAGGACTTGACCCTATCCTTCGGCCCGATAGTGGTTGGGGCCCGGATTCCTGATTGCTGGTCTGCTTCTTCCACTTCTGATCTTGCCGCTTGTGACCAGGGGGTGGCACCTGCCCTCTTCTACCTTCCTGGGTATCTGATTACACATGTTGGCCTTATGAGTTCAGGATTAGCCTTTCTCACTGTTGTTCCATTTGGGAGTATTTAGTTGTCCACTGATAATGTGCCTACTGCTCAGTATCTGTCACTACCCAAGGGGGATGGCTCTGCACTTCAGTTTTAACATATGATGCAATACTCATTGACGCTTGCTTATCTTTTTGCATATTTTCTTTACACGCTCAGCCCCCTCCTGCTCTGCAGGAGGTTAGTAGCACTCTGGTCCGCCCCTCTATGGGTGTTCCCCCAAATCCAGTTGTATAACTGCTGTTCATGTTGTGGGCTGTTCACGGTGGGACGGGATGGCTTTAGCAAGTTGGGGTTGCTAAAGTGGGTGGGGGGGCGATGGGCACTTTTTTCTTATTCTCTCACTGTACCTCACTAAGCAGGTTTCATCACTCAATGTTGCACAACTGACTGTATCTGACTGTATCATACATGGGTAGTACGATAAAGTTCCTCACATGAAATGTACGTGGCCTCAATAGCCCTAGGAAGATAAGAACCGTTTTGGCACACCTAGACAGGCTAAGCTTCCAAGTGGCGTTCTTGCAAGAGACGCATCTAACACAGCAATCGGAAAAGACAGTGGGTGCTCGCTGGACGGTGCTGCAGGTATCCTCTTCCTATTCTTCTTCTGCTCGGGGGGTGATTATATTAGTGAAAGAAGGGGTCCATTTTACACACAGAAACTGATACACAAGGCATGGTGGCGTTAATCCGTGGGCAACTTGGGGGGGGGGGGGGGGGGGAGGATGTCCTGCTCGTCAATGTATATGGCCTAAATGTTGACCACGCCGTCTTCACGGATGTTTGGCGCTGCGTCTCTAAATTTTCCTCGGTTGAACTGTTCTGGGGTGGCGACTTTAATGTTTGTCTGGATCCGCAAATTGATAGGCAGGGCAGTAGTGCGCTACGACTCAGCCAGGCGTCTGCGGCGCTGTTGGGATTCTTGGAGTTATTGGCTATACAAGATATATGGAGTTTGCGACACCCGGGGGCCCGTGAAAACACATTCATTTCTATGGTGCGTGGCACATGGTCCTGTCTGGATTACTGGCTTTTGTCAGAGATTGCATGTACATGGGTGGTGGATGTCCGGCACTTAGCAAAAACCTTATCTGACCATTCTCCTGTGATTTATAGGTGTGTGTACCTACCTGTGAGCGTCCCCCGTTCCAGTGGTCATTGCAGCCCACCTCGCTTGGGGACCAGGTGTTTAGGTGTTCAGTAGGTGCGGCCATCGGTGATTTTTTTCTTAAAGACCACACCGGCTCAGTGGACAGTTCTGGGGTCTTGTGGGAGGCATTTAAAGTTACTATCCGTGGAATTTGCATGGGGCCTCAGGCTGGGGTACTAAAAGATCTCCGACGTCGCATGCAGAATCTGGCAGACAATATCTCGGCCTTGGAACGTGAATATGTCCAAAACCTGGCCCCCTCTATACTATCCAATATACGAGAGTTGGTATCGGAATATAATGACACGGCAGATCAGGAGATAGCACATAGGTCGAGACGATGCATGGCGCGTTATTACGGAGAGGGGGGCCGACCCAGTCGTTCGCTGGCTCAGAGACTGGCTGCGCCACGGGCTCATGATTTCATCACAGAAATGCTAGACTCTGGGGGAACAGCGCACTATACTTCCGCTGAAATTGGCGAGGTGGTGATGGATTTTTACTCCACCCTATATGGTACACAGGGGCATGTGTCGGCTGCAGATATTAACGAGTACTTGGATGACGTTGCGCTGGACTTGCTTCCTATTAATCAACGTGAGTATATTACCCAACCGTTCGACGTGGAAGATGTCAAAAAGGCTATTACATTGTTACCTACGAGCACAGCTGCGGGGCTGGACGGGCTCCCCAGCGAGTTTTATAAAACATACGCTGACGACCTGGCACCTAGGCTCCTGGCTGTCTTTGCGGAGGTGTACGACAGTGGTACTCTCCCCCCCTTCGTTGAAGGAAGCCCTCCTGGTGGTACTCCTTAAACCTGATAAGCCTGCCAACCGCTGTGATTCCTACCGCCCGCTCTCCATCATTAACATAGATGCTAAGATCTTGGCAAAAATGATTGCCAGCTGGTTTCAACCACTCATCCCTGATCTGGTCCTCCCGGATCAGTCGGGGTTTGTCCCTGCCCGTTCCACAGCGCACAATTTACAAACCATTTTCTCTACCCTCCATTATTTTAAAGCTGATTTTCAGGCGGTCCCTGTGTTAGACGCTGTAAAAGCGTTTGATTTCCTGCAATGGGAATTTATGTTCACGGTATTGCTCAGAATGGGGCTACCTCCCTTCTTTCTGAAATGGATACATCTTTTATATGAGGCGCCAGTGGCGCGAGTCCAGGTCAATGGCTGGGTATCTAAAGCGTTTCCTATTAGACGTGGCACGTGGCAGGGCTGTCCTCTGTCGTCCATGCTTTTCGCGTTGGCCCTAGAACCGCTGGCCTGCAAGCTTCGTCAACAGCATGCACCAGCAGCATTGCGTTTCAGGCAGCGCCCATTAGTAGTCTCAATGTATGCTGATGATATGCTCTTGTATGTCCGGGAACCTGAAAAGTTCCAGAACTCATTCGTGAATACATAAAATATGAACGCTTCTCGGGACTTGGCATAAATTGGGCAAAATCAACGGTATTTCCTCTCACGGCGGTTACGCGACGTATTGAACTAGACTTCCCATTAGCATGATCGACTGACCCAGTGAAATATTTAGGGGTATGGCTTCATAGGGACCCTGAGGTAGTTATCTCGGAAAACTATGGCCGGGCTCTGGTCCAAATCACAGAACGTGCAACGCGATGGGCCAAATTACCGCTTTCCTTAGCGGATCGCATTGCGGTAGTCAAAATGTCACTTTAGCCCAAACTCCTTTATTTACTTATCAATATCCCCATTCAGCTCAATCTTGCGCGATTTAACTCATTCCAGTCTGTTCTACTCTCCTTCGTTTGGGGTGGCAAGAAGGCTCGCTGCAGCTGGGAGGTGTTGACATTGCCATTTGAGAGGGGTGGCTTTGAAGCCCCTAATCTGCGCCTCTACTATCTCTGTGCACAGGCCCAGTATGCGCATTACTGGTACTACCCACAACGATTCCAGCCGCATGTAGCCATTGAGGCTGACGCAGTCCGCCCGATGACCCTTGTCGCGACCACCTTGTTGGGTGGGTGTGGTGGACCGAGAACAGAGATAAACCCTGCTCTTTGTACGGCATGGGCTTGGAAGGCGCTCGCGAAGCGGGCACAATTGCAGCACATCTACGCCCCAAGGCTACCGCTTTCCACGCACCCAGGAATTTCTGCCGCGAAGGAGCCGGCTGCTCTTAAAGCATTGAGCGCGGTGGGGATCATTCATTTGGGGGACCTTTACAGCCAAGGCCAGTTCAAATCTCTCTCCGACATACAGGGACCATGGGTTTATGCTGGGGTTCACTTATGTGCGCGTGCGGCAGGCTATGCGCTCTGTTTATCCCGATTACCCAGCGGAGCCTCGGCCACTGTTAGCATTGCAGGCAGTACTGGAGGGGGCAGAGCGCAAAGGCCTGATCACGAAATTGTACGATGCCTCTCTCAGGGAATTGGAACAATTGGATTCCCCATCCTACAATCACTGGATGTTACTACTGGGGGCTTCATTCACGCCAGAGATGTGGAAGTGGTGCTGTGTCCTCACTGGCCGGCAAACTGCAACCTCCGCATCAAACATTTTAAATTCCTGCACCAGCTATATTACACTCCACTGCAATTGTTGCGGTATGGTTTGCGGGACAGCTCCTGCTGCATTCGCTGTGGACGGCGGGGTGGCGGGCTTCTTGCATCTTGCGTGGGATTGCCACGGTATTCATAAATTCTGGGGGGAGTTTACAAACGATAGTGGTGTTGGAAACAGTGCAATCTACCCCTGAGGTCTGTCTACTGGGATGGGTGAAAAATCTAAAGCCCTGCAATCACAGACTGGTAGCGGTCTCGACCTTATTAGCAAAACGAAAGGTTGCACAGTGCTGGGGGTCTAGGCTCCCTCCCACTTGAAGGGATGGGTCCCGGACCTGCTTTACTGTAAGGAACAACTAGAAGCCTACGCCGAGGAATTGCCTGAAACTTCCCGCCCTAAAGATTGGTATTTTTGGGACTGTTATTTACTGCAATGCTGTCGTACTTGATGAGATGCTCTGTTGAGGACATGATTATTCTCTCTGTGCCCTGGGGTTAACACGTTGAAGGGTGGTGGGGTGAGTTTGGGGTTACGGTATTGCTTTATGATCTAAAACAAATGCTTGTAATATCGCTGATTCTATAAGTGCATTTGCCTCCTGTACGAGGACCAATTGTGTTTATATGCAAGCTGCTCAATAAACACATTTTTTTTAAACTGTGGAGTAAATGTGAGAAAATGTTTGTCATCTTGGAGGACCCCGATGTAATAATTTTAATCGCGAGGAGAGCAGCATTAAAAAGTTAGAAGACCATTGTTTTAGTCTGACCAAAAGTGAGGAAGACTTTGTTAAATACAGCAGCTAGGTCTAGTATTAGAAGTGCAGTGATTCCATTCCTATCCACTTTGGTCTTCATGTCATCTCGTATGTACATCAGAGCCTCTTCAAGGCTGAAATCCAGTTTGTTTGAGAGCAAGTTGTTGTCTTTAAGGAAGTCCCAGATCGGAGTGAACGCTGCTCTTTTCAGTTTCCCAAGGAGTGGACTACTTGTGATTAGCCTCTGGGTGACCAATTCTGCTAGTTCCAGATTCCTCTTGATGAGTGGTTATGTAGGTTATCTTGTAGTCGAAGGGGAAGGGTGTCTGATGATGAGTTTTAAAATAGCATTTTCTTGGGTGTTTCTGGTGCGCAGGGTCTGATCGTGAGCCTGCAAGTTAACTAACCTTGACTTGAAATAGAATTTTGAGACCGAATTTTGCTTAAGAGGTTAATAGCCACTTGTCCTTCCGTTTGCCTACACCTGTTAATCTTGGCCTCATTTGAATGGGTGTTGAGCTTCTAGTTACTGCATAAAAGGTGTACCCACATTTGTTAGAGGGTTTCCCTTCAAGCCCCACTGGTATTCTGCAGCTAGATGTCCGTATTTATTGCATTTTATTGGGCAAATGTGAGAAGAGGTTTGTCATTTTGTGGGCCCAACGATTTTTTTTTTCATATGGGGTAAGCAAAGTTTGTTAATTATTGGTCTTGACTGGTTGCGGTTTGCTGTGTGGATAGACAGTTGTGCAATCTTTACCAATATAAAACTCTAAAATAATAATATCCAGATGCTCTGCGTCCTCCAGAGGCTTGTATCAAACACCTATGGTCTTCTGTAAAGATCTGTGATGAGATGGAGTTCAGAAGCTTGCTGGCAAGAGAACTCTTGTGCTGTTTTGGTATCCTTTTACTCCAGATATACTGTTTTTTTATTTTATTATTAATTTCTTTATTGCGGTTTTAAGGTTCATGGCACATAGTAAAACAGTACTATTTTTCAAAAAATTCCGAATTAGAAGCCTCACAGTCTCTATCCAGCAACAGTTAGTCAAATTAGGGTTGCCTCTGAGGTGTGTACCGAACCAGCAATAAGCATGAACACTGTCATTGACAATCATATGAACTTGTAACTGAACATCCTCCCACCCTCACCCCCCCCGCGCCCCCCTCGCCGGGCCCACCCACCTAGAGGTTCATCTAACAACCTCTCACTCAGGGTATCCTCCCGTCTCTCCCCCTGCCTGGGGGATTCAATCCCCATATGACTAACATCTGTCAACACTGTCTGTGTAGAATTCGGGGAGCTCCTCCCTATCTCCTGGAACATTGTGTAGGCGCTTGGGTGAGAGGTATGTCATGTGAACCATATTGTATTGTATCTGCTTAAATCTATTGGACACCGCCACCTTACATACACCCTCGTGAATTTTTTCCCACTCCCGTGGTGTGATCTCCTGTGGGCTCACTTCCTGCCATCTACCTTCTATTTTTAGAGGTGCACATTTTCTGTCTTCCCGTAACACCCTGTACAGGTGAGTGACAAGTTTCCGCCCTCCCGCCATGGCTATCATCTTGACCAGAGTATGCGTGTGTTCCGGGGCTTCTGGGAATGTAGGCCATAGATGTCGTGCTGTTGCCGCTATTTTGGCGTATTGCAAGTATTGCCCCGGACCCAGCTCAAGAGTCCACGGCATCTTGGTATGTTATGAACCGTTGGTCAGGGTAGAGGTCTGACAGCATACAACACCCTCCCGCCTTCCATTTGTCAGTAGACATGACCCAGTCAATGTGCGCAAAAGGCGGCATCAGCCAAAAGTCTGCCTCTGGGGCAAACGGTCGCACCTGTATAAGACGTCGAACCACCCTGGCCCAGATGGCAACCAACAATCTGCCTAGTGGAGGACATCGTTCCCGTCGCATTTTCGTCTGCCAGAGAAGCGCACCCAGCTGTCGATCCCCATATGTGTTCGCTAGGAGCGATCGTTCCCATGATGGGTCTGTATAGAGCCAGGCCACTGCGTGCTGTAATTAGGACACAAAATAATAAAGTTCAAGGTCCGGGATTTCTAAACTGCCCCTACCCCAAGTACGTTTCATGACTTCTAGGCTCACCCGATAACGTTTTCCATTCCACAATAGTTGTATAAGCATTGCATCGAGATCCCTGAAGACCTGGTGTGGTAGTTCAAAGAAGGAGCCCTGCATTGTGAAGAGACATTGAGGCAACACCACCATTTTAGTCAAGACAATCTTCCCCATCAGCGAGAGACTGAGTGTTCCAGAAGGCAATGCTGCCTCGGAGACCTTGAAGAATCCTTCCCATATTATGTTGGTAAAAAACTTCTCTGTCCCTATCTGACACCCATGGAAGCCCCAGCTCTGGGAGTGGAACCCCGCTCCTCACAGCCTACGACCCAACCGGATATAATTGTGATTTAGTGTTATTGACATAGAGTCCAGAGGCCTCGGCAAACTGACCCAGAGTCGCCAGCAGTATCGGAATCTAGTGCGTTGGCTCCCGTAGATACACCAGTGCATCATCTGCATACAGTGATACGATATGTTCCATGGCCCCAATTTGGATACCCTGCCTCTGTAGGACCCTACGGAGATTGCACGCTAATAGCTCCATTGCCACGGCGAACAGCAAGGGGGAGAGCGGACACCCCTGTCGTGTCCCCCTGGCTAGTGATAACGCATCTGAGACATAGCGTCCCGTACGGACCCTCGCCACCGGCTGAGTATAGAGAAGTCTCACCCAATTCACAAACCCCTCACCAATCCCCATTTTTAGGAGCACCTGCCATAGATAGTCCCACCTGAGCGAGTCGAACGCCTGTTCGATATCTAGGAATACCAGGGTGTTCTGTTCGGCCCTGCCCTATAGTGATTGCATGACATGGGCGAGACGGCAGATATTCCGCAGCGCGTTCCTTCCTGGAATAAAACCGGACTGGTCGTCGTGTACCAATCGCCTGAGATACGGAAGTAATCTTTTGGCCAATACCTGACTAATGATCTTAAGATCTACACTGAGCATTGAGATTGGCCTGTAAGAGGCGGGGAGTAAGGGGTCCTTCAAATCGATTATTAGGAACAATTCCAGAATTTGTTCCCCATATATCCCAAATCTTTAACTTTATTCGTGTGGTGCCTGGGGTATAGGTGAGTGCAAGAAGCCTCAGCCGAACTAAAGTTTAGATGTAACACTACAGTCAGGGAAACCATGGAACAGATAGCATAGCCCTGAAGAAGGTCCCAGATCCGGTTAGGATTCGTAGTGTGGACCAAAACATGTTGGCAATTACAAGAGGGTATATTTGAAACCAACTCAAAATAACCCGATTAATTAAGATTTGATCTGATACCCCAGGCACCCCACGAATAAAGTTAAAGATTTGGGGACACCTGTAGGTATTTTTAAATCTCTTTTGAACTGGTTCCCTGCATAACCAGAAAAAAATTATATAAGAACTCCCATAACATCTTGTGGTTGAGTCTGCCCAGGTAGTACCATCTTACCTGGGTGTGGAAAGACGCCTATGATGAAGCATGTCCCTATCTACTGAGTGAGGCGTCTTCTCCAATATCTTTGGATACCCCTAGCATGCACATTGGTTATGAGGCAGGACAACACCTGTTAAATAGGATATATGGGGAACACATTCTGGAATTGTTCCTAATAATCGATTTGACTACCGGTGAAAGTCGAGAATAACAGTTGCTTTTGTGGTAATACGATATTTGGGAGATTGCAACTGTCTTGTTTCTCTCTCCTCCGTGATATAAAGTAAGGAGTCCTTCCCTCGCTTGGGGATCATCACAATCAGCGCCTCATGCATGGAGACAGGCAATACGCCAGTCTCACCGGCCTCCAAAACAATGTCCAGGAGCCTAGGGTCCAGGACTCCCCCAAACTCCTTGTATAGCTCTGCGGCCATACCATCCATTCCGGGGGACTTGCAAAATTCAAAGAACAGGGTATTCAGATGTTAGGAAGTAATGGCGCTCTGCTGGTAAACGTAAGTATCTTAAGTTATAGTATCCGTATGGTGCAAAGCAGGGAGGGGAAACCCCTAAACCCCTCAAAATGTAAAGGCCAAACAATTTTGACCTCAAACTGAGCAAAGAACAATCCTGTGCACACATACAATTATACAGTCATTGGTCGATACAGGTCAAAGCAATACAACAAAGAAAACGTTCATAAAGGATTAGAAATTTCCCTTTAATGACCATAACCAGCCGACACGTGTTTCATCGTGGGGAGTGTGAACCACGAATCTTCAGGGCTGGAAAAAATATACAAAACGGTTTGTGCTTAGACAAGTGCCAAGGACAAGGCGACACTGCATAATAATGGTTATTACAAACAATATATAAAATCAGTGCGGAAATGAACAGCAAGAAAAACACCACAACTCCAAAAAGGTGCTGAAGTAGTAATAAGAAAGATATATCAAGAAATAATGACTAAAACTCCAAAAGAGTGAAGTCAAAAAGGAAAAAGGAAGAAAGGAAAAAGCAATTAGAAATCACCCTGCACCCGAAAGTGTGAAGCGACTCAAAACATTGAGTCCCTTAGTCTTAAAGGAGTACCAAGCAAAATACCACAAAAATCATACCTGAAGCTAATGCCGAACTAACAGTGGATGCTGTAAGGTGAAACAATACAAACAGCAAATAAACAAGAGGTCTCAGAATAACTAGACAATGGAAAGCGAGGCGTGAGGCACATAATAAAGGCGAAATCTTACCCCACTACCGGTGATAATTCCAACCCGGTAGGGTCAATGAAGGGTCTGTCGGACTGCACAGAAAAATATTGTCTCTCTGTAAAAAAATAATAAAATGCCTAATGTAGACATGAAGTAGAAGCATAGACGAGTAATTATGGGTCAAAAAGTTCACCGTTGAAAAAACCCAACAACAAAACATACCTTCCAATTAAAACAGCCAAGTATCAAAGAGTAACCTCGTACCGCCAGTCGCGTGAAAATCCAAGGTGTATAGGAATTAAGTCTTTATGGGAGAGAATCCCGTTATTAGCAGTTTCTCAACGTGTTTGGCAAGGCAAATGAGTAAATTCCATAATCTACAATATAAATCACAACGGCAAACGCGTTAGGCGAACTAGTATATTACCAATTGTATATACTAGAAAGTAATGGCAATGTGAAAAGTAATTTCTCAAGTCCTATGTGCAACGCATAATTAAATTAAACTGGCTCAACGTATGCGTCAAGGCAAATAAGTTAAAAAAACCATTATCTACAATATATATCACAACGGCAAACCGCGTTAGGCGAACTCGTAAATTATCCATTGTATATACACGAAGATAATAACCGTAAGAAAAGTAATCTCCAAAGTCCTATGTATAACGCATAATTACATCAACTGACTACATACTTACAGTGGAAACGAAGCGTCCGATCGGCCTGGCGGCAGCAATATCGTGTCTAGGTGTGTCACAGATTCCCGACCCGGAAGTGCTTAAAAAGCCGGAAAATACCGGAGCACTAGAACGTCAACGTACAGAGAAAAGTGCCCAAAAGAAGAGAGACTTCGCAGCGATCACGACGAAGTCCCATGATTGAAAGTACATACAGAAAGAGTCTTAAACATACAAAGTCGAAAAGTCCTCGCTAAAAAAAGGAATCCAATGTCAAAATATCATCCATGCCCGTCTATGAAAGACGCGAGTAATGCGTGTCGCTACCTAACGCTACCATGGTGTACTTGACTAATTAATCAGTGCAAATGGCACTCTAACAAGTAAATGAATCACAATATAAGTGTGAATCCCCTAAATAAGGTGTATATGGTAGAGCAATATGAGTATAGATCCCCTAAATAAGGTGTAAATGGTAGAGCGACAGGGAGAAAGAAGAAGGAGCGACAGCGTAAAAGGAAGAAGGGGGGTGGGACAGTAAATACACGTGACCTTACTGATATCGGGTCAATCCATACATGCAACATAGTGGAGTTTGACACATTGGTTCAGAAAATGTTGGAAATGTCCAATAGTCCTCCTAATATAAGGCGGATAACCGTATATTAATATACATAAGTATGATTCATATTATTGATGTATATAGCACATTTGATCAGATAAAGCTGAGGAACGGAAGCAGTTACAAAATTAGATAGTACAAAAATGTAAACATCACGTTACAAGCTCTGAACGAGTTAGACCGCCAACACGGAAAATGTGTACTGTAAACAGAGCACTAAAGAATTCGACATACGTAATTGTGAAGAATCATCGCAATACATAATAATAACAAATGATATTCAAAGAATACATTGTTCGCAGTAACATGCATGAGGGTTCAACTTTTCAGACTCTAAGCCAAACGGAAAAAGCAAGAATAGTGAAGAGGGGACCGGACAAAATATGAATACAGTACTCGTCCCGAACACCAACTAGCAGTAATATAAAAAGCCAGTAGGCATGATCCAACCCACACCAGTATGACATTTGATATAACCTAATTCATTATTCTGTGACAACATCATAATTCGTGTGACACAGGATATCAAAAAAGCATGTAAGGCACTGGCTCAGAGAGCAAAATGAAACATCAACAGAATAAATCACTGATATATCAAAATACGAAACCTATAAATATCAACCCAAGAAATATTGCATTTCTGAGTCGTAATTGAGCCCATGCTCAACCGTTTGTAAGCGCATAATCCACATGGCCTCACACTGTCTTAGACGGAGTTCTCTGTTGCCCCCTCGTGCCCCCACATCAATGGTTTCTATCCCAAAGAATTCAAAAGCTACTCGGCTGTCCTGAGCAGAGCAGCTAGCAGTGTGGAGTGCTACTGGGTATCTGGCATCCATTTGATGAATTGCCCTGGTGTGTTCTCCAATTCTCTCCTTGAGTGCTCTGATGGTGCTACCCACATATTGTTTACCACACCTACAGTTAGTAAACTCCAAATCACGACGTAACTGTAGTGATGATTTGGAGCTTACTAACTGCATCAAGGATATGAAACATAGATTCCAAAAAAGAGGCTATCCACCATCTATTCTCAAGAAATCAGAGAATAGAATAGCCAGGGTAAAACGTGCCAAC
Organism: Triturus cristatus; assembly: GCF_964204655.1. Taxonomy (NCBI): domain Eukaryota; kingdom Metazoa; phylum Chordata; class Amphibia; order Caudata; family Salamandridae; genus Triturus; species Triturus cristatus. The sequence continues at coordinate 93,821,173 of NC_140587.1, read as the reverse complement.
ACTTTACTTCCTCAGACCTCTAACAAGACCACTACAGAGCGCAACACACGCATGATTACCGAATATAATGCATTAAGTCCAGTCATGAGGAAGAGCCTCAATAAACACTGGGGTATTCTCCATACAGACTCCTCCCTTCGGGAATTTTTGACCAGCTACCCTCAGATTACGTATAGACGAGGCTTCAATCTTCGTAGTAGACTTAGTCCTACGGTCCCAAAAACACAAAGGAGACAGTCCTGGTTTACACCACTGACATTGGGTTTTCATAAATGTGGCTGTTGTGGAGTTTGTAGATGGGCGAAACATAAGACCACAACTTTCTCTGGACACAATGGCGTCACTTACACCATCAAATCCAACATTAATTGCACTACTAAATTTGTGGTATACATTATAGAGTGTAGGTGTGGTAAACAATATGTGGGTAGCACCATCAGAGCACTCAAGGAGAGAATTGGAGAACACACCAGGGCAATTCATCAAATGGATGCCAGATACCCAGTAGCACTCCACACTGCTAGCTGCTCTGCTCAGGACAGCCGAGTAGCTTTTGAATTCTTTGGGATAGAAACCATTGATGTGGGGGCACGAGGGGGCAACAGAGAACTCCGTCTAAGACAGTGTGAGGCCATGTGGATTATGCGCTTACAAACGGTTGAGCATGGGCTCAATTACGACTCAGAAATGCAATATTTCTTGGGTTGATATTTATAGGTTTCGTATTTTGATATATCAGTGATTTATTCTGTTGATGTTTCATTTTGCTCTCTGAGCCAGTGCCTTACATGCTTTTTTGATATCCTGTGTCACACGAATTATGATGTTGTCACAGAATAATGAATTAGGTTATATCAAATGTCATACTGGTGTGGGTTGGATCATGCCTACTGGCTTTTTATATTACTGCTAGTTGGTGTTCGGGACGAGTACTGTATTCATATTTTGTCCGGTCCCCTCTTCACTATTCTTGCTTTTTCCGTTTGGCTTAGAGTCTGAAAAGTTGAACCCTCATGCATGTTACTGCGAACAATGTATTCTTTGAATATCATTTGTTATTATTATGTATTGCGATGATTCTTCACAATTACGTATGTCGAATTCTTTAGTGCTCTGTTTACAGTACACATTTTCCGTGTTGGCGGTCTAACTCGTTCAGAGCTTGTAACGTGATGTTTACATTTTTGTACTATCTAATTTTGTAACTGCTTCCGTTCCTCAGCTTTATCTGATCAAATGTGCTATATACATCAATAATATGAATCATACTTATGTATATTAATATACGGTTATCCGCCTTATATTAGGAGGACTATTGGACATTTCCAACATTTTCTGAACCAATGTGTCAAACTCCACTATGTTGCATGTATGGATTGACCCGATATCAGTAAGGTCACGTGTATTTACTGTCCCACCCCCCTTCTTCCTTTTACGCTGTCGCTCCTTCTTCTTTCTCCCTGTCGCTCTACCATTTACACCTTATTTAGGGGATCTATACTCATATTGCTCTACCATATACACCTTATTTAGGGGATTCACACTTATATTGTGATTCATTTACTTGTTAGAGTGCCATTTGCACTGATTAATTAGTCAAGTACACCATGGTAGCGTTAGGTAGCGACACGCATTACTCGCGTCTTTCATAGACGGGCATGGATGATATTTTGACATTGGATTCCTTTTTTTAGCGAGGACTTTTCGACTTTGTATGTTTAAGACTCTTTCTGTATGTACTTTCAATCATGGGACTTCGTCGTGATCGCTGCGAAGTCTCTCTTCTTTTGGGCACTTTTCTCTGTACGTTGACGTTCTAGTGCTCCGGTATTTTCCGGCTTTTTAAGCACTTCCGGGTCGGGAATCTGTGACACACCTAGACACGATATTGCTGCCGCCAGGCCGATCGGACGCTTCGTTTCCACTGTAAGTATGTAGTCAGTTGATGTAATTATGCGTTATACATAGGACTTTGGAGATTACTTTTCTTACGGTTATTATCTTCGTGTATATACAATGGATAATTTACGAGTTCGCCTAACGCGGTTTGCCGTTGTGATATATATTGTAGATAATGGTTTTTTTAACTTATTTGCCTTGACGCATACGTTGAGCCAGTTTAATTTAATTATGCGTTGCACATAGGACTTGAGAAATTACTTTTCACATTGCCATTACTTTCTAGTATATACAATTGGTAATATACTAGTTCGCCTAACGCGTTTGCCGTTGTGATTTATATTGTAGATTATGGAATTTACTCATTTGCCTTGCCAAACACGTTGAGAAACTGCTAATAACGGGATTCTCTCCCATAAAGACTTAATTCCTATACACCTTGGATTTTCACGCGACTGGCGGTACGAGGTTACTCTTTGATACTTGGCTGTTTTAATTGGAAGGTATGTTTTGTTGTTGGGTTTTTTCAACGGTGAACTTTTTGACCCATAATTACTCGTCTATGCTTCTACTTCATGTCTACATTAGGCATTTTATTATTTTTTTACAGAGAGACAATATTTTTCTGTGCAGTCCGACAGACCCTTCATTGACCCTACCGGGTTGGAATTATCACCGGTAGTGGGGTAAGATTTCGCCTTTATTATGTGCCTCACGCCTCGCTTTCCATTGTCTAGTTATTCTGAGACCTCTTGTTTATTTGCTGTTTGTATTGTTTCACCTTACAGCATCCACTGTTAGTTCGGCATTAGCTTCAGGTATGATTTTTGTGGTATTTTGCTTGGTACTCCTTTAAGACTAAGGGACTCAATGTTTTGAGTCGCTTCACACTTTCGGGTGCAGGGTGATTTCTAATTGCTTTTTCCTTTCTTCCTTTTTCCTTTTTGACTTCACTCTTTTGGAGTTTTAGTCATTATTTCTTGATATATCTTTCTTATTACTACTTCAGCACCTTTTTGGAGTTGTGGTGTTTTTCTTGCTGTTCATTTCCGCACTGATTTTATATATTGTTTGTAATAACCATTATTATGCAGTGTCGCCTTGTCCTTGGCACTTGTCTAAGCACAAACCGTTTTGTATATTTTTTCCAGCCCTGAAGATTCGTGGTTCACACTCCCCACGATGAAACACGTGTCGGCTGGTTATGGTCATTAAAGGGAAATTTCTAATCCTTTATGAACGTTTTCTTTGTTGTATTGCTTTGACCTGTATCGACCAATGACTGTATAATTGTATGTGTGCACAGGATTGTTCTTTATTCCGGGGGACTTAGCTGTCTTCAAATGGGCGATCGCGGCTCTCACCTCCTCCCCTCTGAAGGGTGCCCCCAGGGATTCCTGACTGTCTGGGTCAAGGCAAGGTAGATCCATCTCAGCAAGGTAGGCTTCCAAAGCCTGTGGGGCGACCTTGGATTTGGGCTCGGAATATCTTCTTTGGAGGTGTGAGGTGAATACAGCATTAATCTCATACTGGGTATAAACCATTCTGCCCTGACCAGCTTTAAGGGCCAGTATCGGGAGAGGCTGAGGCTCCACCCTGATCAAGCGCGCCAAGAGGCGCCCGGCTTTATCACCCTCAGTGTACCATCGACGCCTACTCGTGGTCCTATTGTACTTGCCCAGTGACTCCCATAGATCCCCTATCATTTGTCGCTGCTCCGTCCATTTGGCCGGCCCCTCTGGGTCTGTGTGAAGTTCTACCTCTAGGGTCTGTAAGCGTTTCTCCTGTTTTATGTCCCGCTCTAACACTCTCCTCACCCCCACCTCCGTGGACATACATATCCCCCTCAACACCACTTTCATTGCATCCCATTCGAACGCCCTGGAGCTAGCCGTATTCCAATTCATCTTGAAATGGCCTTCCAACCCGGTCGCGATCGCCTCCTTGTAAACTGAATACTGAGGCATTGACGGACCCAATCTCCGTAACGGTACTTTGGAACGTGGGCGGCCCAAAGTGTAGGCCACCAGCAGGGGGGAGTGATCGGACAGATATTGGGCCAAGTACTGTGTCTCGAGAATCCGACCAGCCGCTGTTTCCTGAATAAAACAATAGTCCAGCCTGCTATGCGTATTAGCTGCCGGAGTAGAACGGGAGTATACCTGACTATCGGGGTTACTGTGCTGCCATATATCTAGTAAGTGATAATTGTTAATCATCTGGCGTATGGATTCCCGTGTCTTGGGTTTAGCATCTATCTTTGGAGGGTGCCTATCCCGTTCCCCATCCAAAGCACAATTAAAGTCTCCTGCTATTATGAGTTCCATGTCAGGAGTCAGGTCTAACTTACCCAGGACCTTAGCCTAAAATTCCCCATCGTCGGTGTTTGGAGCATAAACGTTCACTAAACACATGTCTCCCATCCAGTGTCCCTTTCACCACCACGTATCTCCCATCGGCGTCAGGACTACATTTTAAAACCTTAAAGGGGACTCCAGGCGCCACCCATATAAGTGGCCCCCTGGCAAACCCCGAGTAGGAGGTCGCGAAAAACTGGCCCCTCCACCGCCGTTGGACATACTTCAGGCAGTCCCCCCAGAGGTGCGTCTCTTGTAGAAAGGCCTCACTTACCTTATATCGCCTAAGGTATGTTGCTATCCGAATCAGTTTGACCCTATTGTTGAGCCCCCTAACATAACACGTTATAAATTTATAGGTCAGCTGATCGCCTGCCATAAATAGAGAGTTTCGTTTGACCGCAATACCTGATGCAGAAGTGGTAAGAACCACAATGATTAGTAATTGGAAACCCTCCGTCCCCTCCGAAGGCTCTCATGACCTCTGGTGACCCGGCATAGAACATTCCCCTCAAAGAACAATAAAACAAAACAATGTGAACCTCATTCGCACAACCCAACCTAGGTCTGAGAATTCAGGACTCCGCCCCATAACCACCACCCTCCCCTGAAAACCCCCCGCAACAGTGTAAACACCAATGACAATCTACAAAAGGAAGAATCCCAGTCCTTGTTGTACAACCAAACTGCCCGGTGCCGCGCAGCCCCGCCCAACCAGCGGCCTAGCCGAGCTGGCACAGCACACCACAGCTGGGATACCTAGACTGCAGTGTGGCGGAACAGCGCTCCCCCCCCCCCCCCAGCTACGCTCCCACCCCCCCTATAGTCCCTGAAATTGAGGACCCCCCCCCACATGCGCTCCAAAGTAGTTAGGTTACAGTAGCGATGAGGTCCTTACTTACAGCATCTAGTGCAGCCCCGCCGACCACCGTCCCCCCAATTGGCAGTTCCCATACTTGCAAATATGTGGCTCACGAGCCACCAGCTAGTGGGTCAGCAGTGCCTTCCGTTTCCGATTGAGTTTCTTGGACGAGGCATAATGGGGAAAACTAATTTTGCATCTGTATGCCCCCCAACTCTTCTCTTTCAGGGTGCCATCCGGCCCCACCATGATGCGACCTCCGTCCGGTGTCCCCTGTGGCGCGGACCGCTGTCCTCCAGTGCGACCAGGCTGAGTACGCTGTCGACCGCTCCGTCTCTTCCGTTCCTGCCATCCTTGATGTTGATCTTGCCCCTCCAGGCCCATCGAATCCATCCAGTCTGTGGACTCCTGTGGATCGTTAAAGTGGACCCTGTCTGCATACTGTACTCTGAGCCGGGCTGGAAACATTAGGCTGTATTTTATATTGAGATCTCTCAACCTTCCCTTGACCCTCAGATAGTCGTTTCGCAAGTTTTGCACCTTTTTCATGTAGTCCGGGTAGATATGGATCTCTTGGTTCTCAAACCGGGGGGGGACCATTCTTGCGGATGAATTGTAGGATCCTATCCACTCCTCCAGAAATAGGTCCGCTGCCGGCCCCTCCACCATTTCCGGAAAGCCCAAAAAACGGAGGTTGTTTCTCCTCGAGCGCCCCTCCGCGTCTTCCGCCCTGTCTTCAAGATGAGAGGTGTGCTCCTTCAATGCAGACACCGTCGCTTGCAAGTGTTGGACCTCCGCTTGCAAGGAGGTCAAGTCCCCCTCCGTAGTAGTGACCCGATCCGCCAGCTTTCGTAGGTCCAGGCGCAGGTGATTAATGTCCATGGCCATACCATCCATCTTGGACTCCAACGCCGCCCACGAGTCTCTAATGGCCTCCAGGATATCTGCCTTATCTTGTGCCGCCGATCCCTGCGGCGGTCCCTGCTCAGGGTTCGGTCTGGTGCGCTCCGCCGACGTTGGGCTCGGTACTGTATATTGCATGATTTTGTTCGCTTGTGCTCCTCTAAGGGGTCTCTTTCCCCATTTCCAGTTCGTGCAGGTCAAGAGCCTCCCTGGGGGCCCTCCACTCCGTAACCCCAGGTCCAGAAAAACCGTCATCGGGCAACTCGGGCCCAGGAGGCGTGTGTGTGGGTCCCTCACTGCACCCTAGTCTATCAGTCTGCTGTGTTGTATCCGGGCGCGTGCCCTCCAGCGCTCTACACTCCGGGCACTAGGGCATCCGAGGGCTGTCTCGAGGGTCGCAGTCCAGCCGGGGACCAGCCGCGGCCCCCGAGGCCTCCTACTGTGAATGTTGAGTGGTCACTTCACCGAACAGCAGGGCACCCCCACCATCGGCGATGGCCCCTGGAGTTAACGGATCGGACCCCTTTAGGAGTGCGTTGTCAAGTAGAGGTCCAATATCCTCTGCTCAGCAGCCCGGCCACACAGACCGCCCCGTGCCACCAACGGCACCCCCAGGTGGCAACACAGCCCTAGTAGGCCAGGACCGGCCCCTTGGATGCACCGGGCTCGTGTGGAACGCACTCCCGGGTGGCGATGGGTCAGCAAGTCCTTACTGCGTCATCTCTTTGGCCGCAAGCCTGAAGGCCCGGATGGTCCTCAGCACGATGAGCTGCGTGTTGTCAGTGCTGCGCAAACCCTCGTGATCACAACCAGCAGTGCGGCCGAGGCAGGGCCGAACAAGACGTCCAATATCAGCCACACGCTGCTCACACCCCATATAGTCAACGGGCCCCTGCATCTGGGTCCACAATCATTAAAGCACTGCTTCGCAAAAGTAGAGGACACAGGGTGCCCCGATGGTAACCGGTATGCGCTCCCCCTCTGCAGCTGCAAAACAGTGGGCTTACGCCAATGCCCGTCACAGGGAGCTGCCGTAAACAATCACAGTCCCCCAGTGGAGCCCCGCAGCTCGATGGCTGATATTGCCGGGAGGTTCGGCGGGGCACGCACAGCCGAGCAGGCAGCGCAGCTCACGGACGGGTCCCGATGAAGTCCGCACCAGACTCACCGATAATTAAGTGCCCAGGCGGGGGGGGGGGGGTCAAGAAGAGGCGACTTCCGGTCCGAGGCGGCCGCTCCAACCACGCACAGTGCCGGCCTGCAGGATGAATACAGCCCCAGGCTTAAGAGACGCACCCAGGGCCCAAAATGACGGGACCTGTTTCAGCACTTTGCAGCCAGCGTAGGAGCTCGGAGAAACACGGACAGACTCCGCACACTCTCAGCAGTCCGAATCGAGAGTCGAAGGTCAGGATAGTTTACAGGACACATACCGGGGAGGAGGTTCTGATGGTGCCAAAGACTTACGCGGCCATCTTGCTTCAAAGCTAGGCCCCCCCCCAATATTCTGTTACGGGCAATCGCTTGGAGAAGAACCGGCACCCATTTTTTGGCCTCAACTTGCACAGTGTTAAGTTTTTCCCATTGAACTGTCAGTAAAAACTAGCAGTGGGAGTGAGTGCAGAACTGAAGCACGTGCTATTTTGTCTCCACTCTTAATTACATTTTTCTAAAATCGGGCACCTAGAGTCTGTGCAAACCCATAAACGGGGCTCGAGTTTGCTCACTGCTGTCTTTTTCAGGTTGTATTTGTCTGTTGATACATCCTCTTCCAAAAAGTATATTACACTTAAACGTTTCCTTCTTGAATTTGAACTGGGTTGAACTCCCCCGAGCTGGTCATATAGGCGCAAGTAATCCGATCTCTTAAGCATTATTTGTATGAACTTTGCATTTGAGTGACATTTACAAAATCACTGTCTGGGGTGGGGGTGGACTACGGATGAGCTAGGGGTTCCCATGGCTCGCTTCCAGGGCTTTGTTTTAGCTACACATCTCACTGCTTTGTCTGCGTCTAAAAGGCACCATTTCCTGATGCATCAAGTCGGATTCACTGTGTGGAATGGAACCTTGCACCTTTCCAACAGTGTAGGAACCCTTGTATACCCATAAGTCTAGGGCATAACTTATCTAGAAGTAAATGCCTCGGTGTGGAAATCTGGCAGTGCTTATGGCCATGTCCTCAGTCTTCCACCTTTTGTATTGTCCTTGATGCTTGTACATGTGTACAGTATGACGTAGACAGAAAACCGCTCTCAAATCACAAGTGGTATCCAAAGAGTTTTCTGAGGCAAGATCAACTTTCTACTCACTCAATACAGCAGTATAAAATTATGGTGGAGTTGTTTTAAATATTTATATTATAATGCACAACAGTGTCTTGTAATTGAAGAAAAGTAGTCCACGCTTTTCCACTCTTTAATGACTAGGCACATGCTTCCTCAAGATGTGACTTTAAAGGTATATGATTCATTTGTCACGGATGCTGAGAGATTCCTTGAACTTGTATGGAGAAATTGGCAACTTAATAGCTTGCTGCTGGCAAATAATATATCTGCATATTCTGTCTGCAGGTCAGGTTAGAAGCGAGAAGCTGCATTTCAGAACTGATCAGTATTGACTGGTATGAAAATAGATCTAGAAACAATCTAGAACAAATGGCACACATTCATGATACACTTGGGTGCAGAGTTTCACTCTTGAGCTATCTCAGCAATGACTGAATGAATGAATGAAAAATGCTATTTATAAAGTGCAGAGTTATACCAAAAGGATTTTTGACCCTGAGCGTGGCATATCCTTTCAAAGTGACTCCGCTTTAGGCTGATCGTAAGTGCTTTCCAAAAAGTATTTATAATACTTGACAATGGGGTTTTCCTCCTAGGAACTATTCCTTGAAAGGCCTAGTACAGTTTCTTTGACCTGCATCTCCTGCACACAGAGTGTGACTCAACAGAGCATCTACTGGTGATGCATACAATGCCGGTTCTTCCATCCTTGTCCAACTCCCCCTTCAGCCTATCTGTGCAGTCCTTGTCTGAATTCTCTTTGGCATGGTTTATTCTTCCCTGGTTCTCCCATCCTTGTCCAACTCCCCCTTCAGCCTATCTGTTAAGTGCTTGCCTGAATTCTCTTTGGCATTCTTTATTCTTCCCTGGTTCTCCCATCCTTGTCCAACTCCTCCTTGAGGCTATCCATGCTTGCTTGGTATTCATGTCCTTGTATCACTCATACTCGGAGCTGCCCATGTTTCCTTGATAATAATGCCTTCATATGACTCCTTCTTTAAGATGTCTGCTCTTTATTGGTACTCTGTACTGATTGGGGCTGTTTATTCTTTCTTGATACTTGGGTCTCTTCTGACTCCTCTTTGGGGTTCTCAATTATTCTTTGGAACTCATGTCCTAGTCACACGTATTGAAATGGTCTGTGCCTTCTTTGTTCTAGCATTCTCTTTGACTACTCTTTGTGGCTGTTCGTGCTTCTTTGATACTCGTGCATTTGTCTGGCTCCTCCTTGAGTTTGTGTCCCCTCCTTTGTTACTCTATACTTTGTCTTGCTCTTTACATGGGGCTGTCAGTGCTCCCTTGGCCTGGGGCATCGTCTGACTTTTTATCCATATCTTTGACCCTGATGGAGAGCTACCATGTGACTGGACCATAGTCTTGGGCACCTTATTTTGTGGACGAAACACGTCCATTCGGAGGTGAACCAGCTCTGTCACCTTCTTGAACTGTTTACCTTGACGCCCTCTCTCCCCCAGTTTACGGTTCCTACTTTTAGTGTGCAACACTCAGGCCAGGGAGGTAAAGGTATGCTGTAACTGTGGCATGGGGTTGGGGTGAACAGACCTGCTGAGAGAAACTGCTAATGTTCTGTAAGGTGAATATGATGGACAAATGAGAAGATGCGTTCCCAGATTCGCCTTTGCCTTCTCGTTCTTGCATCTCCTTCTTTCATTGATAACGTGTGTAATAGCACCAGAAAGGGATCAGTGGCAGAATTCTTCTAAAGCAGTCCTACATGAAGAGCTGGAGATTCCACCTCATTACCCGCCTCACATTGTGATCAGACTGCCTTCTAATGCCGTAACTCGTGGTCCACGTTGGGCTGGTAGAGTTGTGGCAAATTCATGTCACAGAGATCCAGTTTTAATAGTTGTCGTATCCCACACTGAGGTTACTTCACCTTTGGTCAAATTTCACGAGGGTTGCACCGCTGAAGCCATGACAATTGCCGTCACAGGTCACTGACCTATTGGGTTGTCCATGGTTGTATTTGGACCATTTCATTTTGTACAGTACTGTGCACCCACTGTTGGTTGGCAGTAGTGCTACATAAAAAGAGTACCCTCTTAGGGCCTCAATACCAGAGAAAACTACATGTGACCTTCGGGACAGGTTCTTGCCAAACAATCATGTTGTTTTCACTTAATTACTCACCATGGCTTCAACCCTAAATCAGGCTTTAGTGGTAAAGGAGATGGGCTTGAAAAAGCAAATTGGTCTGCTGTGAGGCCTATATAAGAAGGCAAAATCACTTGCTGTGTTTAAGCCTACAATTTTCGTAGATATTGTAACACTTTATACTTCCTGGAAGTCATTTGTGTTTGTGTTTTTTCCACTTTAGGCAAAGGCTTCATCTAAGGCTTTTAAAATTAGGTTCGGTTCCTGTGACCTGTAGGCAAGTCACATGGTCTCCCCTTTATGAATCCTGAAAAACACTATTCTTTCAATTTTCCAAACGTAGCCTCCAGGCTTTGGCACCAACCACCTCTTCTCAGTCCTCTACCTACCTTGCTGTCCTTTTAGAAGGCCTAACCACTTCAAGTAATTTACTATTTTCCCATTGTCTCAAGTTACCGTCTAAAGCGAACGCCTCCAGCCCAAATGAGATTAAGGTGGGGGGGGGGGGTGGTGTGTGTGTGTGTGTGTGTGTGATCATATACATAAATACAGTGTTAGTAAGTAATCGGACAGACAACCAGTTCCGAATGGTGTTTGAATCACTGCTTCTCCTTATGTGATTATGGCCAGCTAGTTCTAGCATGAGATAAATGTAGTAGTATGGTGTAATATGGCTCCAGGAACTTGCGGGGTGCTGTCTGACATCATACAAGGGATGGACTTACCACCAAATAGTGGTTGGTAACGACCACAATGGGGGGGGAAAAAACAAATTTCCGGGCCCAACCACTAGATGGTGGAATAATGCACATCATGCGAATCCTGAAAATTCTTCAAGCTTCATTACTACTCCTACTAGTAAGTAACCTTTTCGTTCTTCGGTACTACTCGATGGGTCACGCCTAGGCTATTGGTTTTCACCACAACCTTGCTATGATATCCTTGAAAGGTGGTGTCTAAGCTCTGTTGGCTGCAGTATCATTTTTCTAGGTTGGCAAGGTGCGAAGGAAGCATTGGAACCAAGGGTGTGGTACTATGTGGGGGATTTAATGCAGTGCTCGATAAACTTGCATGGCCTATTGTGCCCGATGCTGTATACAGGCGAACAGCATGGAAGGCTAGTAAGATGTTGGTTTGTCTGAGATGCTTATGATGGCGGTCTCCAATCCCCCTTTAGGGTAAAAGCTACTTTGCCATGAAGTAGTTTTGTTCTAGATAGACCATAGAGTCTTAGTTGTTTTAAGGCTCAAAGGGGTGTTTTAAGTAGGGTGGTCATTTTTTGGTATTTGAGTACAGATGCATGAGTCCATCAGTCTGAAGATGGCAGGATAGTCAGTGATGAGCAGGTCTAGCGCTTCTAGAAGGACACTAATCTGCTGTTTAGTAACCCTTTCACCTCTTCCAATATTATTCCATTTGCGCTCCTTCCATCCCTCTACTGACACAGCTGCGGCTTAAAAGGAACTGCAGTGAAATCATGCAGGCGGTGCATTGTGGAGATATGGCGGCGGGCACTGGACGCTTCAGAGTAGTGGTGGCCTCACTGTGATGGCTGTAACAGCCTCCCAACTGTATTAAGGGAGCTCAGAGCAGAAAGTGCAGGTGCACAGGACAGGTGGTGGTGTTGGTTTTGCAAGGGTGCTGCATGCCCCGGACTAGGGACTCTCCCGCTTGGGGAGTAAACGCCGCCGTAGTTGGGTGCAGTAATCCCCTCTCACTCCTAGGCCCCTTTGACACTACATGTGGTACACTAATTGTAGCTAGGTCCCTGACTGGTGAGTAACTTTACTGGCTCAAGATTCTTGCCTCGCTGGATTTTGCTGCACAGTGGTGATCAGTCTGTGTCCCTGTGCATAGTGCGATTCCGGTGACATGGGCACGAGTCATTCGACACACGACTAAAACCGAAATCAAGTACTTCCAAAGAAAACCACATAGTAATTTTCCCAATTTAACAGCAGAATGCAGAACAGGTAACAACACGTGAATCTTGAACATTATAAGCTGCAAACCGATTGATACAAATACCTTTTCCTCTTCACTGCTGGGGCTAATTTTAGCCTGTTTGCCCCAGCGTGCGCCATTCAATTTTCCAAATCAAGTACAGACGTGTTAAAAAAATATAATCTCTTGAGTCTAGACAGCCCCATGTTCTCCCAGCTCTCATTTCCTAATTGATCCTTAAGCTAATTCTAGACTTTGTTGTCGTTACCATTAGTTGAGATGTATTAGATTTTTCCGTACTTCCTTATTTTTGTTTGCACAAGTGTGAGCACTGTGAATTCCTGCACCGAAAAGGAGGCTACTTCCCATGCCCTTGTTTGACACACCCTTAAGTATAGGTTTAGCTTCATTTACTTTGCAAACGTCCATATACATGGCCTAGGCTGCTTATAGCTAACAAGTCTTCCTAATGTGTTATTCAATAGAAAAAATGCCATACAGCCGTTTAAAACAAACGTACCCGATTTAACAAGGTAGAAATTCAATGTTCTAAATCTATAACTTGTCTGGGGCCCATCGGAGCAGATATGTTTCTGAAACGTTATGGCTGCCCACCTGACACAGAGAAGGCATGTTATGCCCTGAGATTATAACTTTATCCTATTGTGGTGCCATGCAATTTGACTAGCTTGTGTAAAATGCAGTCCTCTATTGTGGAGTTGGTGTTTTCAGGAGAGACGAGCACAATGCTACTATGGGTCAGCCTTGTGCAGTAGTCCCATTACCGATATGGCGTTGTGCTAGCTGCCCAGCAGCCCGTAAGGCCACACAGTTACAGGCTTTTCAAAGCACTTATGAGTTTGGGGTGGCCGTCTGATTCAATTTTCTGAGGAGAACATTTTGCAATTTTTAATGGCTACATCTAGCTACAAATTCTTCACCTTTTAGAATTTCGCTCCATTGCCCTCCCTCACTCCCTCCCCAGAAAACACAGCCAGCCTGGATCCAGAACTTTTCCCCATAAGTTGCTCCTATGACGCAGTAGGTGGTGGCCTAGGACTCTGCGGTGGCCTCCTCCCACCTCCAGAAGCGACGGCCTGTAGCCGTACATTTGCGCCAGCGCTGACATCCATTTCTTTTCTTCCATTCCCTTTTACCTGGATTCGAAACTCTGCTCCCATTCTTGGACAAACTTCCGATCCTTTTCTGATGCAGGTTGCTGTCCTCTGATAAGTCCAAGTTGAAGTAGAAAGACATGCCTTGGTGCAGGCAGAATCAGTCCATTTGGGAATCCTTCCTACGCTGCTCCTGTGAGACATCGCACAGTCGTCACTCAGAGTGCCTGACTCTACAACAGTCATTCGACTCTGACCCTGTTCCACAGATTGATCTGATGCACCCGGGCCATTTTGTACTCCATTGCAGGTCAAAGGCTTCAGTGAGGCTATGCTGCCGCTTTTTTGGAGGATTCTGGATCCCTCTGGAACTAGGTATATCCGAGCACTCAGTCGAAATTCTGCTGGGTAGGCCTGCCCTGGTGCTACCTGACCCTGTTGGGCTTCTGCTGGCTCCATTCCAGCATCAGGCCACACCTCCATACCTTTACCTAAGACCAAGCTGGTTAAGAATGGTTTGGTGCCAACCTCGACTTAAGAGGTGCTGGTTCCAGAGCCAATCCCGATGTCCGTTTCGAATTACAAGCAGAAGTTTGGCTAGATGTCTGTTGCTGCCTTGCTATGATATTACTAAGGCACAGCCCTTGATGTGGGAGTATTCCGCACCTTTGTGTCATAGCCAGTAGTTCTGATGGGTTGAGGTCACTTTTGTGTTAATTCTGATGCAATTCAAGGCTTTCAGAAAGCTCCACATACCTATAAGCCGACAACTTGCTACCTCCTCACTATTTTGATGCTGCTCTGTATCTCGACCTTCAGAATGCCAGTGGCTTTGAAACATCTCCTGAAACGCCTCATTAAGGCCCATGAACGAAAAAACGTTTCTATTGCCAGAATAGTATGTAGAGGTGCTGGAAATGCTGTTACCTGTTATGGAGCTAATCTGTTTTTAGAAATCTTGGAGCCTGGCCCTTCCACTTTGGAATGCCTTCCCTAATGCTCTTCCTGACAGGCAATTGAATTGCATTGATGTCTTTGTCAAGAGAGTTTTCTCCTCCATCAGTTTGGCTTTGAGGTCTCTAATTCAGTTTGCTTGTTAGAATGCTAGAACGGAAGCCTCCATGTCGACGGAGACTTTTCAGGTCTCTCAGGACCCACAGCCTTTGAGCCCGAAGTGCTGTGCCTCAACGCCGACTTACTTGCATGCGGCGGAGAATCTCGACGTCGAGATGGTGATTCGTCCCTCGATGCTAAAGAGTGTCTGGGTCTCTTTGACGGCGATTTCGACGTCAACGGCGAATCTCCTGTTACCTTCTTCTTTGTAGACTCAGGAGAGGTGGTATGTCGCCGTTTTCGGTGTTGTTTGCTTGAAGAAGGTGGTTTGAAGACTCCATGGTCCCCTCCATGATGGCTTCTGTCCTTCTCCAGCTGGGCATGAAGTTTTATGGTGCGCTCTGTCACGCAGAGTCTGCCTGGGGACACTGGTCAGGATTGTGTGAGGATGGAAGACACAATACACACAGAGTGTGGATCTGCCAGTGCCATCTTCTTGCCACATGAAGGGTATTTCCTGAATAAGGCAGGCATTCTGACTGGAAAAAAATAGTGATAGACCAAAAAATCAGTAGAATAAGCCTTAAGGAGTCAGAAAATGTTGAATTTACTGAGAAAATATCAAATAAATCCCTTGCAGTCAAAAAACTGAAGAGCTAAAGCTCCAGGATCCTCATAGAAGGAGCCGGAAAAAAGAACTGACCTAACTGCCACCTGTGTTGCATCATGGGAGCAAGGGGTCTCCTGCAGATCTTAAAGGCACGGTACCCCTACCCTGCTGCAGCCTACAGGCAAATGCCTCCAATTACAAGTTTGCTTTATGGCAAGAAAGCATTATTGTATGATAATTGTTTAATGCTTCCTTTTTTCCATATGGGTTAGGGGTACTACAATGCAAACCTATGTAATTTCAGCATTTTTGCCATGTTTGAAACATTTTAGGCTGCATTTCTGTTTTCACATATGCATATATATATGTATATTCTATATGCTCCGGGATCCTGCACATGGGCGGGGATTATTCATAGATTATGACTATTGATGAGTATCCCCTGGATGAGAACAGTTGAGTACAGTAGAGTGTCGGACAGTGGAGCAGCACAGAGCAGAGTACGGTACGATGGTGTAGAGTGGAATAAAGTGGAGTAGAGTGTAGTATAGTGGAGTTCACTGGAATAGGGTAGTGTACAGTGGAGTAAAGTGTCATAGACTATTGTGTTGTGGAGTGGTGTGGCATACAGTCGAATAAAGTGTCATAAATTGGAGTGCCATGTTGGACAGTAGAGTGTTGTGGCGTACCATATTGAAAAGTGTTGTAGACAACCATAGAGCAGAAAAGGCATACAGTCTAGTTAAGTTTTGTAGAGTGGAGTGGTGTACAGTACAGTGTTGTAGGGTGGATTGGCATACAGTGTTAGAGTACAATGGCATAGTGGCGAAGAGTGCCGTGCAGTGGAATAGAGTGAAGTACTGTGTCAGAGTTGAGTAAAGTGGAGCGCAGTGGCATACAAAGAGATTAGTACACTGTTGTATATTGGAGTAGAGTATTGTAAAGAGGCATAGAGTGGAGTAGCGTTGTACAGTGGTATACAGGATTGTACAGTGGAGTGTAGGAGTATAGACCGGAGTAAAGTGTCTGCGAGTGGCATAAAGTGTAGTAGAGTGGATCTGAATAGAGTACAGCAGGGTGTCAAGCAGTGGAGCTGCGTAGAGTAGATTGTTGTACAGCAGCTTGGAGTGAGATAAAGTCTTATAGAGTCGAGTGGCATAAAGTATAATGGAGTGTATTGGTATGTTGCAAAGTGGAGTGGAATGTAGTGGCATAGCGTAGCTAGTAAACTGTTATAAACTGGAGTGGGGTCGTGTAGAGTGGAGTGCTGTGGCGTAGAGTATAGACAAGTGTCATAGTGGAATAGAGTGCTGTACAATGGAGTGTGTGGGCTTAGAGTGGAGTAGCTTGTCATTGAGTGCCATAAGGTGTAGTCTACTTTTTATTTAGTGAAGTTTTATAGAGTGGAGGAGAGTGTTGTATAGTGGAAAGGCGTAGAGTGGAGTGGGGTGCACTGTAGTGGTGTAGAGCGGATTGCCATACAGTGGAATCCTGTACAGTTGAGTGGAATAGCATAGAATGGAGTGATGTAAAGTGGAGTGGCATAGAGTAGAGTTTGGTATAGCTTAGAGTGGAGTAACCTAACATTGAAGTGGCGTAGCATAGAGAAGAGGAAACTGTTATAAATTGAAGTGGAGTCTCCTAAAGTAGAGTAGAGTGGAGTGCTGTGGTGTACAGTGTTGGAAACTGCGGTAGAGTGGAGTATAGTATTGCAAATAGAGGGTATGGGTAGAGAGTAGAGTACAAATTTGGACAGTGGAGTGCACGGGAATAGAGTGGAGTAGAGTCGAGTCTAGTAGACTGGCATAGAGTGTATTAAAGTTTTGTAGAGTGGAATTGTATAGAGTGGAGGAGGGTACACTAGAGTTGTATAGATTCGAGTGGCGTAGCGTGAAGGGGTTTGGCATGGTGTGGAATGTAGTACAGTGGAGTGGCGTACACTGGAGTGGGGTAGAGTGTAATAGCAAACAGTGGAGTGGTGTTCAATGGAATAGCATAGAGAGGAGTGCCATACACTGGAGAGGTGTAGAGTCGAATAGTGTGCAGTGGAGTGGCATTCAGTGGAATAGCGTACAGTGGAATGTTGTGGAGTGGTTTAGAGTGGAGTGGCATAGAGTGGAGGTGCGCACAGTGTGTAGAGTGTAGTGGTGTATAGTGGAGTTGCATTCAGTGTAATAGCTTAGAGTGAAGTGGTATACGCATAGTGGTAAGGCGTACAGTGCAGTGGTTCACACTGTAATGGCGTATACTGGAATATCATGGGAGTGGAGTGCTGTAAAGGCGTACAGTAGGAGTGGCGTACGGATGTGTGTGAAATTTTGCAGCAGTGTAGAGTATAGTGTGCAGAGTAACACAAAACAGAGAATTATGCCGCCTTGCGTTTCTCCAGATTTACCAATCAGCGTAGGGCCATATATGGTGGCCTTGCGTTGTTATGTAAATCTGACTTCTGTATTATGTTGGCCATATTGTGTGACACCATGCGTGACGCAAGGGTATTGCAATACAATAAAACTGCTATCCCTTAGTTATAATTTTGGCCTTGGTATACCGCGGTAACTTTGCGGTATACCATGGTGCTTGGCGATGAAAAGCCAGTATGATTGGGTAACTGTTTTTAGAAAGTGAAAAGAAAGCCATATTGTTTTCAGTACACTTTGGCTGTGTTCTGTGTTGGAGCCGTAGTTCTAGTTAATTAGTACAGGTTATTGTAGTTCCCTGCCTAGCACCACTTTATTAACCCCTTCCATGCGGGCGTAATTCCCCCGCGGGAGTGCGGCGGCGCTATGCTCGTGACGAGCCCAGCAAGTCATGAGGCACAGTGGAGCTGTGCTCATGACAAGCTGAGCTCGTCACGACCCCGCCCACTGATTGATTCTCCAGCACAGGCGGGGAATCAATCGCACATGGGCGGGCCGCGACGGTTATGACGAGCCCAGCTCCACTGTGCCTCATGACGAGCTGGGCTCGTCATGAGCACCGAAGCGGTTAAAGTGTTGGGTAGGGAAATGTATTTATCTGATTTACATATTTTGAAATGTGTTTACAGAGTAATGTGCTAATAACTGGAAAGTACCACATTTTTTAGGAAATATATATATTTTTTTAAACTTTTTTTTTAAAGTTGCGTTGTAGTTTTGCGGTACTCTGTACACGTTTTTTCCGGAATTAAATATGTAAAAAATTGTAAATACACTGTAGTAGACTATATTTGTGAATTAGTGTTTTTAAATTTTTTAGAATATTTATTTTTTCATATATTTTTTTTTAAGTACTATGGTACTTCCTGGGTAGTACTGCAGCACTCTAATATATTTTTAATAAATATATAGAAACTTCTTCTTTTTCCCCACCTATTACCACTTTACTAAAGTGGTTTTGGTAGAGAAAATTATAAAACCTAATGCCCAAGTTACTTACCTTCGGTAACGATATATCTGTTAGAAACATTAGTTAGTTATAGATTCCTTACCTTAGAATTGCCCCCAGGCGTCAGACTGGATCCGGAAAGATTTTTCGTCCGCAGTACCTCTGCGCGTCGGAAGGTGGGATTGGTCGGCTCCTCGTTCGTTGTCGTTGCGGGGATGACGTCGCGGAAGCTACTTAGACGCCGCCCTCGCGCGCTGACCTCCGTTCTGTACACTACTTTCCGCGCCAGAGACGCAGAGCCATGCAAAACACTGACCACTGGTTCACAAAACTAGGGCCTGAAAGGATGTCCTTAACCATAGTAATCAGTTCGCAGAACGGGGAGGAGGGGTGAGGCGGTAAGGAATCTATAACTGACTAATGTTTCTTACAGATATATCGTTACCGAAGGTAAGTAACTTGTGCATCTGAACGAAACACGTTAGTTATAGATTCCATACCTTAGAATAGATACCCTAGCAATACCAACCCTGGTGGTGGGTCTGCGAACCAAGATCACACCAGAAAGTCCTGTAGAACAGAACGGCCAAAGAAGCCGTCTCTCCAGACTTGGCTGTCTAGGCAGTAGTGTTTGGTGAACGTGTGCAGTGATGCCCACGTGGTCGCTTGACAGATGTCATTTAGGGGCACTCCTCTTCCCAAGGCAGTAGTGGCTGCCGTCGCCCTGGTGGAGTGAGCGCGCAGCCCCACTTGAGGCTCCTTTTTAGCTAGAGAGTAACACAACACGACCCATCGAGAAATGGTGCGTTTGTGTACGGCCCGGCCGTTCTTTGCACCCATGTAGCCAACAAGCAGTTGATCATCCACCCGGAACTGTTTTGTGCGATCCAGATAGGAGAGCATATTTTTTGGGTCCCGACGGTGGAGCCTCTCTTCTTCCTTCGAAGGATGCGGAGGCGGAAAGAAGGTGGGCAAAGTAATGGTCTGCCTGTAGTGGAAGGCAGTGACCACCTTGGTAAGAAAGGATGGACGGGTCCGGAGAACCACCTTGTCCAGATGGACAGACGGGAAAGGAGGTTTTGAGGAAAGAGCCTGGAGCTCACTCACTCTTCTAGCACAAGTGATGGCTAACAGGAAAGCAGTCTTAAGAGTTAGAAGACGTAAAGGACAATTATGAAGCGGCTCAGTCAAGTCCCACTGAGGCATAACAAATGGAATTGGAGGAAAAAGATGTGTTAAGCCTTTCAAGAAACTGTTAACTACCGTGGACTTGAAAAGAGAAGGCTGATCTGGCAGTCGAAGGAAAGCAGAGATGGCAGAAAGGTAACGCTTGATAGTGCCCAGAGCAGAGCCCTGCTGGGCTAAAGCGAGAATGAACAGGAGTACTTCAGAAAGAGGGGCAGAAAGGGGATCCACAGACTTTTCTGTGCACCATGCCACAAATGTGTTACACCTGCAGGCATATACCACTTTTGTGGAAGGACGCCTGGCTGCCAAGATTACATCACAAACTTCAGGAGGCAAGTCGAAAGACGTCAACTGCCGCCGCTCAATCTCCACGCAAGGAGGTGGAGACTGGACAAGTTCGGGTGGAGGACCGTCCCCTGCTGCTGCGACAG
The DNA here is from genome assembly GCF_964204655.1 of Triturus cristatus. NCBI lineage: Eukaryota > Metazoa > Chordata > Amphibia > Caudata > Salamandridae > Triturus > Triturus cristatus. Next base: position 93,801,036 of record NC_140587.1, on the reverse strand, counting down.
AAGATCCTCCCGAAGAGGCAATCTGATCGGAGGATCGATGGCCATGTTGAGCAGCTCGGGATACCAGACTCTTCGTGCCCAATCCAGAGCCACCTGAATGACTTGGGCCCAGTCGCGCCTGATCTCCTTCAGCACTATGGGCAGAAGTGGTATAGGTGGAAAGGCGTACAACAGACAGCAACTCCACTCGCGACGAAAAGCGTAGCCGAGCGAGTGCCTCCTTGGAAATTCCAACGCGCAGAATTGCTGACATTGTGCATTCTCTTTGGTGGCGAATAAATCTAACCAAGGCTCTCCCCACTGTTGAAAGAGACCTTGCACCACCTCAGAGTGAAGACTCCATTCGTGATCCATCATGCACCTGCGGTTGAGTTTGTCCGCCCTGACGTTCAGAGAACCTGCCAGGTGTTGAACCACCGAGGAAGTGCCTTGACGTTGCAGCCATGTCCAGAGACGGAGGGCCTGCTGACATAGGGTCCACGACCCCACCCCGCCCTGTTTGTTGCAATACCACATGGCTGTGGTGTTGTCCGTGAACACCTGCACTACTCTTCCCCAGACAGAAGGAAGGAATGCCTTCAGTCCAAGACATATCGCCCGAAGCTCCAGAAGGTTGATGTGGAGCCTGGACTCTGCTGGAGACCAGAGGCCTCTGATCGCCGCCTCTCCCATGTGGCGGCCCCATCCCAGAAGGGAGGCATCTGTCACCACTGTGAATTCTGGTTGGGGAAGGGAGAGGGACCTGCCACTGGCCCAATCCTGGTTCGTGAGCCACCACTGCAGTTGTTGAGCAGTGCCCTTCGTGATCTGTATGTAATCGGACAGATTCCCCTGATGCTGCGCCCACTGGAACTTCAGGTTCCACTGCAGAGCCGCATATGCCATCTGGCATGATTGATGAGCAGGAGGCCATGAGACCCAGCAGCCTCAGGGTCATTCTGACCGAAACTCGGGACAAGGACTTAAAGATCGGAAACCTAACCCGGAGGGGATAGACCCGAAACTGGGTCATGTCCAGAACCGCTCCGATGAAGAGCTCCTGAGAGGGAATAGGGTGTGACTTAGGCACATTGATGGAGAACCCCAGCAAATGCAGGAGGTCGGCTGTAGTCTGGAGGTGGGAGAAGACTGCCTGGGGCGATCCCGCCTTCAACAACCAGTCTTTGAGATAAGGGAAGACTGAGACCCCAGATGTGCGCAGATGAACTGCGACCAGTACCATCACCTTAGAGAACACCCGAGTGGCGCTGGTAAGGCCAATGGGGAGCACAGTAAACTGGAAATGTTCATGGCCTACTGTGAACCTCCGGTAACGTCGGTGGGCCGGCAGGACGGGGATGTGGAAATATCGAAGTCCAACGCTACCATCCAGTCTTATGGGTCGAGGGCAGACAAGAGCTGAGCAAGTGTCAACATTTTGAACTTCTCCTTCAGGAGGAAGCGATTAACCTTCAGGAGGTCCAAAATAGGAAGCAGGCCCTTGTCCTTCTTGGGAACCAGAAAGTAGTGGGAGCGACCTACTTCTGGGCTAGGAACGCGCTCGATGGCACCCTTGAACAAGAGGGCCGTATCTTCCTGCAGGAGAAGGGCCAGATGATCCTCTGACATGCGGTGGTATCGTGGTGGCATGGCTGGCGGGGTAGTCTCGAAGGGGAGGGAGTAGCCCTTTCAGACTATTTGCAAAACCCACCTGTCTGAAGTGATGGTGCGCCAGTGGGGGAGGTGATGGCGAATCGTGCCGCTCATTGGTGTTTGATGGGCCTGAAAGGACAGACTAGGAGGGTTTGGAGGCTGCTGCGGGGGGGGGGAGGGGTGTTTTGGTGGACTGGCCCGCCCGCTGGCTCCCTGAACCACGACGTTGGTTCCCACGTCCCCAGCCACATGAAGGTTGGGGTAACTTGCTGCGGCCTGTGGCCCTGGATAAGACGTAGCGTGGTACCCCTTCCGTAGCCTTGAAAGGGGCGAAAAGCAGACTGCGCCGGACCGGAATAGGGGCCCAAGGACTTGGCCATAGCCCGTGAGTCCTTGAAGTGCTCTAGGGCGTTGTCTGCTTTGTCGCCGAAGAGGCGATGCCCATCAAGGTGTTCTGGACATCCCCTGAAAAGCCAGTAGACCTCATACAGGCATAGCGTTTGAGTGCTACCAACGTTGAAATGGTCCTGCTTAGAGAGTCGGTGGTGTCCAGTCCACAACGGATTGTAAACTTAGCTGTGTCTCTCCCTGCGGCAATAGCCTAGGAGAGCACTGCTGGGCCTCCTGCGGACACAGACGCAGCACTTGCGCCACCGTATCCCACACAGAGTGCGAATAACGGTCCAAGAGACATGCGGTGTTTACGGACCGCAGTCCTAAGCTAGTGGAAGTAAACCTTATCTTGCCAAGATGGTCCCGCTTCTTAGATTCCCTTTCTGGCGGAGCGGTAGGGAAGGTGCTTTTGGAGGTTGAGGCTTGGACCACCAAGCTCTCCGGGGTGGGGTGTTGGGAGAGGAAAGTGGGGTCGCCTGGAGCCAGGCAGTGGGTTCGGGCGATCATCCTGTCGACGGGAGTCCCCGTGTTGGGCCTGGACCACGTGCCCAAAAGGACGTCAGTGAGGGCCTCATTGAACGGAAGCAGGGGCTCCAAAGAGCTCGCCGCCGGTTGAAGCACCTCAGTCAGGAGGTTAGTCGTGACAGCCACCGTAGGAAGCTCGAGGTTGAGAGCCTCGGCCGCCCTACGCAACACCACAGCTTATGACGCTCCCTCCTCCATAGTCATGGTAGAAGACATGCTCATCAGCCCTACTAGGCTAACCCTGCTGGATGGTAGCCAAAGTCCTAAGACCAGACACTGCCACAACTATTAACAGATGTTCTGATGGTTGTCTTTTTTCACCCCGGCCTGCTGACTCCTTCTTGAGCTCAGTCATTAGGCGCCTACAAAGACCAATTCTCCCTCTTCAATTTGGCTACCGAGTTCCTGCAGCAACCAACTAGTTAGTCTCCCAAACTGTGAGATCAGCTGCTAATGTGCTGATGTACTGACAGCTGTTAGTCTTCAGAGTGGCCATTCAGCACATGCAGACACCAACGTGTCCCTTTAGTAAACTGTGACAGCAACCTACATCGAGCCTTTGCATTGATGGCTCTGTGTTGAGTAGGGCCTTAAATTGAACAGGGGAGATATACTAGTTGCTTTCTTAAACTGTGACGTCATCCGCCTTCATCAAGCCAGTGTATTGGTGGCTCACTGTGATGTCATCAACCTGCATTAAGCCAAGGAGGGAACATGTATATCCACAGCGGGCTCCATCTGATCTAGAATTGACTATCGGTTAACATTGCGAGTTGTAGACACCTGGATCCACACTAGCGCTTATCTTGCCCGTACCCTCTCAGATCCTGCTCCGGTTTTGCTTGAATTCTCGCTGCCCGATGCACCGGACAGGGCTTTCAGCTAGAGGCTTCCTGCTGGAGCCCTTCTTGATCAGGTTTTCCGGGAGGAGATTAGGACTATAATAATTTAATATTTTGAGATAAATAGTGACTCGGTGGACTCTCCATCCACGTTGTGGGAGGCATTTAAAACCGTTATTAGAGGCAAGTGCATCGCTAAGCAGGCAGGAGGCCTGCGCTCATTTAGAGGAGACCTTAGGTGCCTTGAAGGTGAGATACGGGCGCTTGAATCAGAGTATTTCACGTCCAGCCAGTTAGCGATCCTAGGACGAATCAAGGAAAAGGCGATAGAATTTGAGGAGGTAGCATACAAAGAGAGACACTATCTGGGGAAGGAGGCACAAGCTTGCCAGTATGGCGAAGGATATCGAGCTGGGAAAACACTGGTGGGACACCTCAAAAAGCCATGGGCAAACAAATACATTAGTGAGCTACGCATCGGTGATGATGGACTAGTTGTTGGACAGGAGGCTGTACAAGCAGAAATGCTTGCCTTCTACGCCTCCCTATATGCCGCGCGATAGTCAGTAGCACATCCCGATTTAATTCCCTTCCATGACTCGATTGAGTTGGTGTGGCTAATTGGCGGCCATCGTAGATACCTGGACGAGCCGCTCTCCGAGGAGGAGGTGATCGGAGTGATCCGAGTCATGCCCGGCGACAAAGCCCTGGGGTTGGACTCGTGTCCGTGTTTTACAAGGAGTTTGCGCCCTTCTCGCACCCCATCTCCTCAACGTATATGAGGAATCACTGGAGCGGGGAGCTCCCCCCTCTCCGAGAGGCGCTAATCGTAACCGTTCTTAAACCAGAAAAGGACCCGCAGCTGTGTGATTCCTATAGACCACTATTGATGATCAACCTTGATAATAAAATTCTCGCAAAGCTGTTGGCCACCCGACTGCTCCCTCTGCTCCCCATGGTGCTTAGATCTGATCAGTGTGGCTTCGTCCCTGGCAGGGGCACATCTCATAACCTCCGCACCCCTTTTTGCGACTATGCAAGCACTCGATCCCTCTGTCCCTGCCGCCGCCGTTTTTTTGGATGCCACCAAGGCATTCAATACCTTGGAATGGCCGTACCTTTATACACTTCTCCCCTACATCGGTTTGAGTCCCTTTTCTTCTTTTTTTTTTTTAATCGCTTTGCTATACTCTGCCTTGATGGCAAAGTTACGGATAAATGGATTGGTGCCCCCCCCCCCCCCCCCTCTTGTCAAGGTGGCTTGCGGCACGAGGCAGGGGTGCCCGCTTTCTCCCTTCCTCTTTACTATAGCTATGTAGCCGCTGGCAGCCAGACTGCAGCAGCCCCACACACAACGTGGCCTCGTCTTTACCCCCCCCTCCCGGCTGATCCTGGTGTCCATGTACGCAGACGATGTGACCTTGTACGTTAAACACCCAGTGACAAATCTGGATCCCCTCATTCACAAAATTATAAGGTTTTGGGGCCTGTCGGGCATAACAATAAATTGGGGAAAGTCCACGATCTTCCCGCTCGCTCCCGCCATTGACACGTTCCAGTCTGAACTTCCACTCAAATGGTCAGAATCCCCAATGATATGTGTGGGTATCTGGCTTAGTCAGGACTTCGAAGAGTAGTGGCTTTACAATTACGGCAAACTCATGAGGGGGCTGGAGAGCCAACTGAAATGCTGGAAGTCGCTCCAGTTGTCTCTGGAGGGCCGGATTGCTATTGCCAAAATGGTGATACTCTCCAAGATTTTATACCTTTTAGTCAACCTCCCGCTCCCCCTCACTGCGGAATTCAAGAGGATGCTTTGTTCAAATTTGATCTCTTGTATGGGCGGGTGGGCAGCCTAGATTTGCGTGAGAGATCCTAACACTCCCCTATCAACAAGCGGGCCTGGGTGCTCCGGACATGGAGCTGTACTATAATTGTGCACAGGCTCAGTTTGGGTTTCATTGGATATACCCAACCCAATTCATGGTTCATACTGACCCTGAAAGTCACCAGGCGCACTTCAAACTGCTGCATATGGCACTGTACAGACCACAGAGCTGTCCACAGGCTGAGGTCAAACCGGTTGGCTGTACAGTATAGGCGTGGCAGGAACTTTGGCGCAGACCTTGCTTGGACACATTATTTGCACCCTCCGTGCCACTCACAAGACACCTAGCATTACCCTTTACTGCGGAGACGGGGCCTACCAGCGATTTGCGAAAGCTGCAGCTTCACACGATGGGGCGGGCGTTCCCGGACGGTGTCTTCATTTGTATGGACGCGGCGCTTGGGGACGAACATACGGGACTGCTGGATAGACTGACATATTTTCAGCTAGGAGCAGTACTGCATGCACTCTGACTCATTCCCGGTAGCGCCACCAACGTTTCGGAAGAGTTTTTGGCTAACCCCTCACGTTGCAAACTCATTACCCGCTTCTATTCCAGCATGCAGCGTGAGTCACCGATAAGTATCCCCCCAGCTCGGCGCGAATGGGGAAAAAAGCCTGGGAGCCCCCTTTGAGGAGGGAACATGATCATATTGCTGTGCGTAGGCCAGGGAGCGGTCACCCAACTATAGATTGAGACTGCTCCATTTTAAGTTTATTCACAGGCTGTATAGGACCCCTGTGTGGCTGCATTGAGCTGGTTTTAGTGTGGATGCATGATGTGGGACGCCAAAGGCTTCCTTCCTTCCTGCACTTGGTTTGGGAATGCCCCGATGTTGTGAGATATCGGGGAGGCATCTTTGATATGTTGGAGGCAATGAAAAAATACAATTTGAATGCTCCCCGCTAACTGCCCTACTTGGATACGTACGTAAGGTGCCAGCGGAGAATAGGAAGCTAGTAGCCATGCTGTTATTGTTGGCTAGAAGGCGAGTAGCAATCTGCTGGGGCCGCAGGCGAAAGCCATGTGTGAATGAATGGCTCAAAGATGCGGCATTCTGCCATAACCAGTTATCTGAATTTTGGGAATTAATGCCTGCACAGGCGCGCCCCCAGAATATATGGGAACCGCTGCAGAGCTACCTTGGAGCCCATCCTCTTGGCAGAGTGTCAATAAATTACAGCGACCCAACCACCACGGCATAGACTCCAATATTGCAGAAGCTTCATGGGCTGATTATCTCCTCAAACATTTTAACATGTAACAAAAATCCGCTAGCCCTGGCCCGTTCCATCAAGAAAAAATCTGTCTTAACAACCTTACAACGGAAGCGCTGAATCAATATTGTCTACATGAAGAGGCTAGCTGAAAATGAATGTTGACGCAGAAGGAGGCGCATTTGTTATCAGCCCTAAATTGCCCATTAACTGCAGCAGAAGAGCAGAACGGTCCAGCAGTATCGGCAATACGAAAACAAATAGCGAGAGGCAGACGGGCAGGGCCCCCCCGGCCCTAATGGCATCCCTCCAATACTGTATAAATCCAACCCCGAATTCTGGAGCAAAGCATTAGTCCCAGTCTTTAGACACACTCTAGGGACTACCACCATTACAGAGTCTTGGCTAGGCTTAATTATCAGCCCAATATATAAACAGGTCTGATCCAAACAACTATTGATTAATAGCCCTCAAACACCGAGGCAAAGTACTATGTGGGATCATCTTAAATGAACTGACCTGTTGGGCCTCCACGAACGGTATCATCCCAGCAACGCAAACAGGTTTCCGCAAAGGGCAAGGTACCATTACAAACATCATGGGCCTAACCATGCTTATAGACACTGCGAAGCAGGTAAAGTACCCCTTGCATCTCTGCTTCATAGATTACTCTTGCAGCTTTTGATCACATAGACCGCAATAAGCTCTGGCGTAAACTGGACAGCTGGGGGATACCACCCATCCTCCTAGATCAATTTAGGCTTTTGCACACCAATACGTGGATAAGAATAAAGCTAGGTGCAGGGACGCACAAAGAATCCCCACCAACAAGGGCTTAAAACAAGGATGCGTTCTAGCTCCGCTACAATGTAAACTCTTTTTGGCGGATCTACCCACGGAATTGGATAACTGTTCATCACACGCATCAAAGCTAGGTAATATGACACTAACAAACCTGTTAAACGCTGATAATCTAGTCCTGATTAGTCAGACACCCATCGGCCTTCAGCACCTCCTGGACATAACTCAAAAATGCTTTTAAATGTAGATGGCAAAATCTACGCTAAGTTCCTAGCGACCCGGTTGGCTGAAGTAAAGACACCTTTAGTATCAGTGAGACAACATGGCTTTATCCCTGGGAGGGGGACAACCAATCATATTAATAGAGTTGTAACCATGCTAGACATAGCTAACGTAGCGGGGAGTGCATTTAGCCTGATACTATTAGACGCTGAAAAGGCATTCGACCGGGTCGCATGGGAATTTTTATGGGCCGTGTTGCACCGTGTAGGTTTTAAACAGAACTTCATTACCTCCATACAAGCATTATATCGCTCTCCATCAGCCAAGGTTTGCATTATGGGTCTCAAATCAAACCCACTATATATCTCGCGGGGAACTAGGCAGGGATGCCCCTGTTCTCCCTGCTGTTGTTTTCACTCTATATAGACCCGTTTTGAAAAATGTTAGAACAAAGTGCAGGGATAGAGTCGATAATATGGAAACAGGAGCATTATCGTGTGTTTGCTTATGCAGACGATGTCGCAGTAGTAACACCGAATCCCAGTATGGCCATGCCAGAAATTGAACGATTGGCTCGAGAGTTTGGGGCTGCCTCGGGATATAAACTTAACTTGGCAAAAACACAGATCGTATGCTCTAATATTGTATTCCAAGATCCACGAGTTGTGAGTGAGGTGACATATTTAGGTGTCAAGTTAAGGGCGTGTTTAAAATTATTGGTTGAGGTTAACTGGGGCAGCATACTAAACAGTGTACGGAGGCAACTGGATCGATGTGAGTGTTTACATCTTTCACTTGTGGGACGCTGTAATGTCTTGAAAATGTTGATATTGCCCAAGATCCTATATTTTTTTAGATCAGTACCGCTTGAAATCCCCCGTAATCAACTTGCAATATTACAGTCAGTATGTGCTAGATTCCTATGGGCCCAAGGTAAATCTCGTAGAGCTATGCGTTATATGGCTCTCCCTCATGAGAAAGGAGGTTGGGCCGTACCAGATTTTATCATTATGTCTGCATCCTGCAACATATGAATATTTTATTACTTGGTGACAATCCAATTAGTGTTGCGGAAGCCCCATCAATTTATCAAATGCTACATGGGAGTGAGGCCAAAAATCGATTGTTTATCAACGTAGATCCAAGCTACTACAAGAAAACCAGGTTCAAGGTTGTGAACACAGCTTACAAAGTGTGGAAAGCAGTGCGAAGGCAGTATGGGTTAGAGAGGTTTTCTCAGTATACCCCCATTACAGCTACGACACTTCCATCGATATTTTGGGATAGGACTGTAGACAGATGGCGAGCTAAAGGGATCTATTATTTAGGGGACCTATATGCTAACGGCAGCTTAATGTCTTTTGAAATGTTATCAGACAAATTTTTATCTTAGCAGGTCTGAATTTTTTTAATATCTACAGATTCAGGATTTTTTAGGGAAACATCAAGTGAAATTAGGAGTAAACCCTGTTGTGGAAGCTGTAAGGAGAAAGGCACGTATTGGGATACTGTATAATATACTGCTGGACACGAAGGGTAGCGATATAGTCTCACAATACCAAATGGGATGACAGGCTGGGATGTACGGGTATGCGGATAGAAAAATCTATTGAATTAGCTGGTAAATTGTTTATTTCTGCGAACCTCCATGCACAGCATTACAAGACTTTATTTAATCTTTATTACACCCCAGCCAAGCTTTTTAAATGGGGGGGGGGGGGGCGTGGACAAATGATGGCAAATGTTTCCGATGTGGATTTGACTGCTGATATTGTACATATTTTTTATGCATGTAGACACTTAACGACTCTGTTTGTACACATAGAGAAATTTTTTACGGTAATTGTGGGGGGGCCAAGTAAGCTTGTCATCCGCTCAGGTATTGTTGGGGGTAACAGAGAGAGGACCCAAATCAACTGGCCTATAGGTATAGGTATTTGATTTTTCTTGCAAAAGCTGTGGTTCGGCTATGCACTGCTTCAATGTGGCTCCAGAAAGATGTGCCCTCTTTTGAACTTTGGAGGGCTCGATTCCTGTCTATATTTAACATAGAATATAGTCTATATGAAATTAAAGGCATCCGGAAAAAGAAATTGGGCATGGAGATATGGGGCCCAGTGGTGTCCTATATGAATGATTGATGGCATAGCTAGAGGAGATATATATTTGTGCTTAAATATCTGCACTCGCACTTTAAAGTACCCTGTATTTAGTACCACTATTATTTCCTATGTATTATGAAATTTGTGTATTTTTTTAAAGATATTATTATTATATCTCTAACCATCGTTTTTATAAAATATTGTAACTCGTGATAACGTTCATGGATTAATAAAAAAAAAAAAAAAAAAGGGCAAGGTACCATTACAAACATCATGGGCCTAACCATGCTTATAGACACTGCGAAGCAGGGAAAGTACCCCTTACATCTTTGCTTCATAGATTACTCTGCAGCTTTTGATCACATAGACCGCAATAAGCTCTGGCATAAACTGGACAGCGGGGGGATACCACCCATCCTCCTAGATCAACTTAGGCTTTTGCACACCAATACGTGGATAAGAATAAAGCTAGGTGCAGGGACGCACACAAAGAATCCCCACCAACAAGGGCTTAAAACAAGGATGCGTTCTAGCTCCGCTACAATTTAAACTCTTTTTGGCGGATCTACCCACGGAATTGGATAACTGTTCATCACACGCGCCAAAGCTAGGTAATATGACACTAAGTAACCTGTAATACTCTGATAATCTAGTCCTGATTTAATCGGACACCCATCAGCCTTCAGCGCCTCCTGGACATAACTCAAAAATGTTCTGAATGAAACTATTTGACAAACTTTCAAAAAAAACTAAAATCATGATAGTAAATCATCATAAGAAGACAAATCCCAGTTGGAACCTGGAAAGTAACCAACTAAATTGTGTAACAAGCTACAACTACTTGGGCATCCTTTTAGATCAACACAATTCCTTCAAGTCACAAATGGAATCCCTACGAAGGAAGGGAATTATGACCTACCGAGCACTCGTACCTCTGAAGAAGCTGCTGCCTGACCGAACGTTAGTTCCTTTTTTAAAGGTCCTGCAAGCTAAAGAACAAGTTACTTACCTTCGGTAACGCTTTTTCTGGTGGATACAGTATCTGCCTGTGGATTCTTCACCTTGTGAATATCCCCTGCGCCAGCATTCCACAGAACTTTTTTCCCCAGCTCTCTACGCCGACGTGGACGACGTCCTAATGCATCGGCTCCGCTCGCGACTCCGTATGACGTCACCGGAGCCATAAGAGAGCCACGTCGGCGTGATGACGTCAGTTCCACCCATTTTTTCCGTGCCTCCGAGGCGCACAGGTGGACCAACGACAGATACAAAGTATACACAGTATACAATCATATACACAAAGTATACAAGGAAAAGCAAAGCTCAATAAAATCAGCATTTCCTACCAATATACAAGTATAACAACATCTCAAGCAAGACAACTGTGAAGGTATACAAAGGTGGACAACGGGGAGGCAGGTGGGCCAGTGAGGAATCGACAGGCAGATACTGTATCCACCAGAAAAAGCGTTACCGGAGGTAAGTAACTTGTTCTTCTGATGGATACATCTGCCAGTGGATTCCTCACCTTGTGAATAGAATCCCACAGCAGTCCCCACTCCCGGAGGAGGGTGTCCACCTTCCTATACCAAAAAGGCCTTGCAAGACAGAGTGCGCGAAGTGGCCCTCCCTCCTCATCTCAGAGTCCAAGCAATAATGCTTTGCGAAAGTATGGAGGGAGGCCCAAGTCGCGGCTTTACAAATATCTGCCACAGGAACACCCCTGGCCAAAGCAGATGTAGACGATTTTGCTCTAGTTGAATGAGCTCTAATACCCTCAGGAGGAGTCTTACCAGCCAGGTCGTAGCAGATCTTGATGGCAAGGATAATCCATTTCGATAAAGTGCGCTTGTGCACCGCTCTTCCTTTCGAATGACCAACATACCCCACGAAGAGCTGATCGTCCAGACGAAAGTCTTTCGTTGTGTCCAAATAAAAACTCACAGCCCTCTTTGGATCCAGGCGATGGAGTATTTCCTCCTCTTTGGAGGGATGAGGAGGTGGATAAAAACAGGGAGAGTAATAGACTGCCCCAAATGAAAAGGAGTAACTACTTTAGGCAGAAAAGCAGCCCTGTTCCTGAGTACCATCCTTTCAGCATGTAATGTCAAAAAAGGGGGTTTAGAACTAAGAGCTTGAAGCTCACTCACCCTCCTTGCCGAGGTTATGGCCACAAGAAAGACCACCTTAAAGGACAACAACCTCAAAGGACAGCTATGAAGAGGCTCAAACGGGGACCCCATCAGAAAAGTCAAGACAAGATTAAGGTCCCACTGTGGCATTACAACGGGAGTAGGAGGAAACATGTTTGTAAGACCCTTGATAAACCTCAGTACAACCGGAGATTTAAATAGTGACGGTTGATCAGGAAGACAAAGAAAAGCCGATAAGGCAGAAAGATGGCCCTTAACCGTGGCCACAGCACAGCCCTGCTGAGCCAAGGAAAGAGCAAACTGAAGCACATTAGAAAGATGGGCTTTTAAAGGGTCAATGGATCTCTCTCCACACTATTTAACAAATCTCGACCACCTGTAGGAGTAAATGGACTTGGAGTGTTGCCTGGCCGATAAAATAACATCCACCACATCAGGCGGGAGAGAGAATGAACTCGGGTTACCCCGTTCAATATCCAGGCATTAAGGTGTAAGCTCTGGAGGTGGGGGTGTAGAACCTGCCCCTCCGATTGCGAGATGAGGTCTGCCCTCAGAGGGAGACGGAGCGGAGGGCACGAGGAGAGGTGGAGAAGATCTGTATACCACACCCTTCTTGGCCAATCCGGGGCGATCAATATGACTTGAGCCTGGTCTTGGCGAATCTTCCTCAGAACCAGAGGAATCAAGGGTATGGGAGGAAACGCGTAAAGGAGTTGTGAACCCCAACTCAACTGAAACGCGTCCCCCCAACGCCCCCTGCATCGGAAACTGGAGACTGCAGAATGACGGGCAGTGCGCGATCTCGCGGGTGGCAAACAGGTCCACCTGAGGTGTCCCCCACGCCTGAAAGACGTGACGAACCACCTCCGGATGGAGCCTCCACTCGTGATCGGCGGAGAACTGCCGACAGACGGTCCGCACGTACGTTCAGCACCCCGGCCAGATTTGCCATCAGACAAATCCGATGGTCCTGAGCCCAGGACCATAGACGTAAGGCCTCTCTGCAAAGACAAAGAGATCCCACTCCTCCCTGTTTGTTGACATACCACATCGCGGTAGTGTTGTCTGCCAGGACTTGAATCGACTGACTGCGAAGGGAAGGGAGGAAGGCCTTGAGCGCTAAACGAATCGCCCGCAATTCCAGAAGGTTGATGTGAAGCAACCTTTCCTCTGGAGACCAAAGACCCTTGATCTCCAGATCCCCCAGATGAGCACCCCACCCTAGGGTAGAGGCATCCGATAACACAGTGGCCACCGATGGAGGAAGATGAAAGGGCTTTTCTTGAGACAGGTTGCCCTCCACTCTCCACCAAGACAGATCCGCTGCAGCTTCTCTGGAGATCCTGATCGACTCCCTGAGATCTCCGTTGTGCTGATACCACTGCTTGCGGAGGCACCACTGGAGCGCCCTCATGTGCCAGCGTGCATGGCTGACCAACAGAATGCAGGAAGCGAACAGACCGAGCAGGCGAAGGACCTTCAGAACTGGAACAACTGCTCCATTGTGGAATAAAGGGACCATCTCCTGAATGTCGAGAATTCTTTGAGGAGGAGGAAATGCTCGACACACAGTAGTGTCCAGTACCGCCCCTATAAACAGGTTGCATTGAGAGGGCACCAGGTGAGATTTGGGTATATTGATCGAAAAACCCAAGTCGAATAACAGCTGAGATGTTACCTGCAGATGACACTGCACCATCTCTGGGGACCCTGCCTTCAGAAGCCAGTCGTCCAGGTAGGGGAAAACTGGAATCCCGGACCTCCTGAGATGAGCAGCCACCACTGCCATCACCTTCGTGAAGACTCTAGGTGCGGTAGTAAGACCAAACGGGAGGACCGCAAACTGGTAATGTTGCGACCCAACCGTAAAACGGAGATACTTCCTGTGCGACTTCAGGATCGGGACATGAAAGTACGCGTCCTGCAAGTCGAGCGACACCATCCAACTGTCTCCTTGCTGTAACGCCTGAAGAACCTGCGCAAGGGTCAGCATCTTGAATTTCTCCTGTTTCAGGTAAAAGTTAAAGATTCTGAGGTCCAGTATCGGACACAATTTGCCGTCCTTTTTGGGAATCAGGAAATACCGGGAGTAGCATCCCTGACCCCTTTCCTGCTCCGGAACCACCTCTATCGCCCCTTTTTAAAGCAAAGCCAGAACCTCCTTCTGCAGAAGAAGCAGATGGTCCTCTGAGCAGAAACCTTGGCAAGGAGGGTAAGGGTGAGGAAACTCCCGAAAGGGAAGGGTGTACCCAGTCTCCACGAGGTTCAAAACCCAAAGGTCTGTCGCAACAGATTTCCAACCCCGCAGAAACTAGGACATCCGACCCCCCCACAGTTCCTACATGATCCAGGATGGGGGGGGGTCTAGGGCTGCTTCCCTGAAGCCTCATTGGGAGCAGAGGAGGAGGAAGAAGAGGGGTTGCGTCCAGACCCTCTCCGACCCCTTTGTCTCCCTCTATAGGACCTATAGAGGGGATTCTGCTGTTGTTGCTGCTGCTGCTGAGGCTGTCGGAAGGAGCGAAATGAAGACCTTCCGAAACCCCTAAACTTTTTAAAACCAAATCCTTTAGCAGGAGCTTGCAGACCCAAAGATTTAGCTGTTACCCTGCAGTCCTTAAATCTTTGTAGGGCGGAGTCAGCTTTTTCTCCAAACAATTTCTGTCCATCAAACGGCAAATCCACCAATGTGGCCTGAGCGTCCGTGGAGAAGCCAGATGAACGGAGCCATGCCTGCCTTCTTGTGGCTATAGACGAGCCCATTATTCTCGCCACTGAATCTGCTGTATCAAGCCCCGATTGAATCACTTGTCTAGCAGCAGCTTGAGTATCTGCGACCACCTCCATGAAGGACGCCTTATCACCCTCAGGCAGCTTAGGGGCTAAAGACTTCATTGAGTCCATTAAGGCATGCACATAACGACCCAGCAAGCACGTGGCATTGGTAGACTTAAGTGCCATACTTCCTGAAGAAAAAGTTTTCTTAGCCGCCTGGTCAACCTTTTTGGACTCCCTGTCCGCAGGAGACTGAGGGAACGCTCACGAAGCATGCTTAGAGCAGGACGCCTGCACAACCAGGCTCTCTGGAGACGGGTGCGTATAAAGAAAATCTGGATCCCCAGGTGCCACCCTGTATCTTCTCGCCACCTGCCTGGAAACCGCCGGAGAAGAAAGTGGTTTTCGCCATACCTCCAAAACAAGCTTCAAAATAGCCTCATTAAAAGGCAGTAAAGGCTCAGAAGTCGAAGTAGGTGAATGCAACACCTCTGTCAGCAGATTAGATTTATACTCCGCAGAGGGCAACTGTAAATCCAACAACTCTGCCGCCTTCTTTATAACCATATGATAAGGAATCAATTCCTGAGGTGGAGAAGACCTAGATGTATGCTCCCACTCAGGAGTCGTATCCAGGCCACTAGCCTCTTGTATCCCTCCAAACTCATCAGAGGACGTGTCCACTTCACCTTCCTCTACCTCCACTCTATACCTTTCCTCATCCAAGGCTCTTTGGGCCTCCCTTCTCGACCGAATCCGTGGAGCCGGCGCCGTACGCGGCGTCGGTGGAACCTGAGGTGTAGGAGTCGGCGGCGCCAAAGACTGAGTCGGCAGCGCCGGACGCGGCGCCGATGGAGTCGGCAACGGCGTTGAGGAAGTCGCCGGAGTGGCGATGGATCAGATGGCGCAGGAAACTGCCACGAAGGCGCCATCGGCAGAAAAGGCATAAACGGGGCCTGTGCATACTGCTGCGGTACCCCTAGAGCATACGCCATAGGACCCACGGGACCAGTCGGTGCACCAGATGGGAAGGCAGCCCGATTGAAGATTCCATACATGGCATTTAAAAAATGCGAAGAATCAGTACCTGGAGCCGGGAACTGCGGATAAGGAACCGATCCTGTATCCATCTGCAGAGTACCTGGCAACGGCGCCGCAGTGTCCTCTACCGGAGCCGAAGGATCCTCAGGCCCTGGAGAAGGCTCCTTCCTTTGTTCCTGCTCATCACCAGAAACAGACGACCCCACTGGAACCGGAGACTACGCCGGTGAAGGCGCTGGTGACTGCGCCGGGGACTGTGCCGGTGACCGCGCTGGAGTCCGCTTCGGCGAAGGAGATCCTTCCAGAGACTTAGGAGAAGGAGACAAATCCTTACTTCGACGTCGTCGAGGCGAAGCCGATCTCGACGCCTTGTTCTTAGAAGACCGGCGCCGAGAGGAATGCTTCCTTTTTTTATGATGTTTTTTCGACTTCGACCTCGAAGTCGACGACTCCGGCCTCGACCTGCTCTTCTTTCTACCTCTCTTCTCCTTTCCGACCTTGGCCATAAAAAGCTTTGCCTTCCTCTCCTTTAACGCCTTCAGATTCATCCTCCTGCAGCTTGAACACTCCTCGATATCGTGGTCAGATGAAAGGCACACAAACAATCATCATGGGGGTCCGTCATAGACATGTGGCCCCCACATTCCCTACAGGGCTTAAACCCGACTTCCTCGTCGAAGACATTACAGATGTTATCCAACAGTAACACCTAACCACTACAAAGTAGCAGGAGAGTACTGGAAAAACCGGTGCACGCCGACGGCGCAGAAAAAAGGGAACTGACGTCATCACGCCGACGTGGCTCTCTTATGGCTCCGGTGACGTCATACGGAGTCACGAGCGGAGCCGATGCATTATGTCGTCGTCCACGTCGGCGTAGAGAGCTGGGGAAAAATTCCATAGAATGCTGGCGCAGGGGAAATTCACAAGGTGAGGAATCCACTGGCAGATGTATCCATCAGAATTACAGCCCACAATCACCTATGGGAGTGAATCATTAAGAGGGATAGACGCAACAACTCTAGCTAGTATAATAGTGACCTCCTATTGAGCGATCTTTCAGCTCCCTAAATACGTCTCTCCAGCCCAAATAAGGTTGGAATTTGGGCTTCAAAACCAGGCGATGGAACGAAGGGGAGCCTACGTTAAATGCTGGCACAAGATCAAAACAGCCAAAGAGGAGACTTTGAATAATCACCTGGGCAGAGTTGTCTCGTACTAGAAAATCGCCAGCAAACCAATATCTCCAGGAATCCATCAAGTTCTTAGGCCTGACAGAACTTTGGAATTGCCCAACGGCTTATTCTGTCTTTAAAAATATTGTTACAAAGACAACAAGACTAATATCAACCATGGAGGACAAGCAAACCTCATCAAAGAGAGCCCATGGTTGGGCTGTGCTAAACAGTTTTAACATCCTTAAACCACAACCCTACCTGGCAGGAACTAAGCTGGCGACAAAGGAAAAAAAATTAAATTGGGAGTCTGCTCCATCGCCCCGTTTTTGCTGCCCTGGGAAAGAGGAGGAGACCGACCATGCCGCCTGTGGCACGGAAAACATTATTCACATTATTTGCATTTGCAGCAAACTAAAGGACATAAGGCGTACCCTACTAAAACAATCTTTTAACCAGCACGGAGTCGGGTCATGTAGGCAGGCGGTAATGCTGTGCTTCAGTCCAACCTTGGTACAGCTAAACTACTGCCTCACACATTTTTTAGATCTCACTACATTGAGATTGAAAAACGTAACATCTCCACAAGATGGTTCATCAAGATAACTTCGAGAACCTCTTCAACAGCACTATGACGCCAAAAACGGGCACAATCAGTAACTGTTTGAAGCTTGGGACCATCTTTAAAGATTAGCGCACTTTAAGGATAAGCTAGATAATATAGAGTCAAAGTTTTGCAAAATAATTTGGCGGAATGAACTTAAAAAGACAATTTTTACCAAACTACTTTTTAGACTTAGCATCAGTTGTTGAGGAAATTACTTTTTATGTTACAATCTTAATAGTTTTATGTACAAAAACAAAGTGGAAAGTTTATTTATTATTGTGTAACTTTTGTACCAACACAACCTGTTTGATTTTAATGACTATGTATGCAATGGTTTTAATTAATCAAGCATAATAAACTTGCCTTAACTTACCATCCTCTCGACTTACCATCCTCTCGACTGAGCGGGGATTGTAGGAATCCTCTGTGAGGGCGCTATACGCGCCGAGATACACAATTCTCTTAGTAGTGGCCAGACACCCCCGCCCCCTTTCCCCCTTTCATTCTTCTGTTGCTATTGCACCCCGGAAATCGTGTGGGGGTGATACTCTGCTATATGGATATCGGGACACTATGCTTTCTGGACTCTCAAAATTAACAGCATCATGCTTGCATCTGGTGAACACGAATGGGTACGCATGCCATTGCCATGTCCCAACAATCTTTCCATGCTAGCAATGATTTTTTGTTTGTATGTGGTGATGATCTAGAAGTAAAATTAAAAAATAAACCTGCATTAAGCCAGTGTATCGATG
This sequence comes from Triturus cristatus, assembly GCF_964204655.1. Classification (NCBI taxonomy): domain Eukaryota; kingdom Metazoa; phylum Chordata; class Amphibia; order Caudata; family Salamandridae; genus Triturus; species Triturus cristatus. Next base: position 93,782,910 of record NC_140587.1, on the reverse strand, counting down.
TCTCTCTTGTCTTCAGTCCAGCCATTGAGCGCCCGCAGAGATCAACTTGGCCCTTTCCTTAACTGTGCACAGAATCTGTTTCGACCTAGATGCCAGCAGAGAGCAGCTTGTCACTGGTCTAATTTCGTAAACCGTGGCGTCGTCAACCTGTATATTGATGGCTGTCAAACTTGAGTTTGGCCTTCGACAACCTGCGGAGACCAACCAGTCACTTTCCGAAACAGTGACGTTATCACGTGAGACACGGCCCGTCCCTTTCACGTGATAACGTCACTGTTTAGGAGTTGGGCCTTGCACCACCTGCAGAGAGCAGCCCGTCACTTTTTTAACCTGCACTGCGCCATCCGGCCGACGGCGGTGGAGCAGGCAGCGGGGCCCCGAGGGGCGGGAAATGTCTCTTTAATAGGCTCCTGCCAGAGGAAGGCCGTGTTTTCTTAAGCCGGGAGATTGTTGACCCAGAGGACTCCTGGGCCTTCCTTGGCAGGTTCCTTGGCCTGGCCTTCCACCCATCGCGTGCTTGGGGAGGCAGAGACGCGGGGCTGGAGACAGGTACCGTCTGCTGCGGCATCTGCTGGACCAGCCACCTGTCACGCCGCGGCGCGGCTGGTGTCTGAATGTGTTTTTCTAAGCTTCCTTTCATTCGGCGCAAGATCTGCTCCCAGCCGGCAGGGAACGTGTCCCCTGGGCTGCGGGCCTGATTGAAACCAACTGGACTTTACACGAGCTGCTGATTTAGTGCAGGAGGCTGGAAAAATCCACCTAAGCAGAGGAAATCCTACAGGAAGCGGTGTCTGAGTAGGACTCGGTGCTGCGTTTCTGGGTGGGGGAGGCTGGAGTGGTGCCTGGCTATGAGGGCCAGGGGGTAGAGTGCCATGGGCATTTCCTAGACGGGTAGTATGGTGTTAGTATAGCGCCTAAACCAGGTTTCCAGGCGTCATGCTTACACGAGCTGCGGTGGGAGAAGGCGATGTTGTTTTATATGTTGCCGCACTCCCTGCCAGGGTACAATGGCGAGCTTCTCCAGTTAAGCTATAGGCGAAGAAGTGGTAGCCATTTAGTTACAACCATTTGGAAATATTGGAAGAAGTGGGCCTTGTGAAGAGCATGTTTCTCTTTCAGATCCTCCGAGGATTTCAGATAGTTCATCCTGCACATCATCTAGCTTGGAGATCTCAGTCAGAGGCCATGCATTGAAGCCAGTAATGAACCTTGCCAGAGTGGGGTCTCTCGCGTGAGGTGCTTGTTGTGCCTGCGCTGCCAGCTCTCCGGGGTGACTCTAGTAACAGCCGCACATGAACCTCAACAGGGCCAAGTCCCTGAGGCGGTCTAGTTCAAACCTATGAGCTGGGTTGCCGCTTTTGTCAGAAAACCATTAACTGTGATGAGCTGGACTGCCTAGAACTACCCCAGTCCGTGTACCCCCACCCAGTACAAACTGTACACGCTTGTCGTATGAGATCCTAGGCTGTATGCCTGTACAAGTGAAGTGCCGGATCTGGACAGGGATGCAGAATCCCGGTGGATATTGGTCGTTTTGTAATGTGTAGGACAGCCTCTAGAATGCAACCATTTTAATTCATGCTGATCTTCCAAGGCTTGTGAGGTGTTATCCAAATCTGTAGGTTTTTTCCTCACTCACTCTAGCATAGGAACCAAATTGAAGTTCCAAACCAGCTGGGAGTTTATTGCGACATGCACAACCATGTACTAGTCATTTGTTTGGACCTGTAAATACATTATAAATCTCCATCAACCGCTGCCCCGTCCATCTGGGGAATATGAGGGAGAGAAGTATATATATATAGTATGTGTTTAACGAGACGCAACTCTCAAGCTTCACTTCTCTTGCATAGACAGAAGCATGAGGTACTGCCTGCCATCTGTTCCAAGAGACTGGGAGCGTGAGGTTCAACCAGTCCTCTCGTGCATCCGCCTGCAAACTCAACGCATGCTATGAAATCTCTTCTATGTAAAGGGAAGAACAAGATGTGGTCTGCCACCTCCTCTTCCACTAGAACGGAACCATGAGACTTGTTCTGCCATTTGTTTCCGAGAGACTGGGAGCGTGAGGTTCAACCAGTCCTCTCTTGCATCCGCCTGCAAACTCAACGCATGCTATGAAATCTCTTCTATGTAAAGGGAAGAACAAGATGTGGTCTGCCACCTCCTCTTCCACTAGAACGGAACCATGAGACTTGTTCTGCCATTTGTTTCCGAGAGACTGGGAGCGTGAGGTTCAACCAGTCCTCTCTTGCATCAGCCTGCAAACTCAACACATGCTATGAAATCTCTTCTATGTAAAGGGAAGAACAAGATGTGGTCTGCCACCGCCTCTTCCACTAGAACGGAACCATGAGACTTGTTCTGCCATTTGTTTCCGAGACTGGGAGCGTGAGGTTCAACCAGTCCTCTCTTGCATCAGCCTGCAAACTCAACGCATGCTATGAAATCTCTTCTATGTAAAGGGAAGAACAAGATGTGGTCTGCCACCTCCTCTTCCACTAGAACGGAACCATGAGACTTGTTCTGCCATTTGTTTCCGAGAGACGAGCAGCAAAAAATGGGAGTTAGTATGTTGAGCTTTGTATTTCTCTTCTCTTGGAAGAGATATTAAACTGTGCTTTGTACTTCCTATGAAACAGGAACTGCAAAGCTTGGCCCGCATCTCCTCAGAGAGACAGGACTCCCAAAGCTTGGTCTTTTAACTCTTCTGTAAGCCATGGTCTGCTATATTTCTGTGAGGCTGGTATCCCTAGGATCAGCTTTCTGTCCAGGAGATGACCAGGCAGGCCATGCCATCTCTTTCAAGTGACCGCAAGCAAGAGGTTCGACATGCCTGCTCTTGTAAGAAACAGGAACCACAGACTAATTCTGCTCTCTCCTTCAGCGTACTGGAAGCACGCGGCCCTGCCTGCCATTTCTTCAGAGACGATAAGGACAGGGCTTTCTGTGCCATTTTTTTCAGGAGACTAGCACGAGTTTCGGTGTGTCATCACTACCTAGAGACTTGAGACCACAAGGTTTTATCTGCTATTCTTCCTTGGGACAGAAGGCATAGGGTTCTGTCTGCAGTCTCCTTCAAGAGGTCATCTCGAGGTTTGGCCTGTCATATTCTCACAGTGACTGGCAGGACAGGACACCGCGTGCTGCCTTTTCCAAGGTCGGTAAGGATGAGATTCAACCTGTCATCTAGATCATGAAACTATGAGCACATTGCTTGACCTTCCATTTCTTGCATGACCTGGAATGCATGAGGCTTGACATGTAGTGTCTTAAGAGACCTGAAGCACCGGGTTTGGCCTGCCATCTTGTTCCATTACAAGGATACAATCGGCCTTGATACTACTACAGTTGTGCTGCTGCAACAAGAAAAGCAGATCATTTAAAATGTAGAGAATATACAACAGAGTTGCCATTTTGTGCTTCATCCTTAAACTGACACCCACTCCCAAAATACATTTTCAAGGTACATTCTGGTGCCTGGTGAAACAAAGAACAAGATTCAAGTCTGTGTGCACCACTCATAAAGCCTTCTAGGAGAAATGCCATAATTTCCTATAGAACAAGGTCCCCAGTCCCACTACTTCCTAAGCCTAAGATTTTGTGATAATGGGTTAGATGGGGGAAAAAAAGACACGGTGCGTGAAAAAAGGAATCCCTGAGGTACGCAACATTAATTTGGGAACAAGTCATTCTCAGAACCAGTCTTCGTGTACTACATGTGAGACAAAGATCCATCCATTTGGAAAGGATGGCTGCTGCTGCTTGTGGGACTGACCGGATATATCTGGCATTTGGGCAATCTTTGACTCGAACTGCCATTGCTCTTGGGACCACAGGAGCTGAGTTTTACTGAAAGCTGCAGTGATGTGTGGGAAGCACATGAGCCCTCATCCTAGGGTGGCAGTTTCTTAAGCCTTTTTAAGTGTTACAGCACTCGCATGCATTTGGTCTCTGCCATACCGAATTTAATCATGATAGTGCGTTGGTTGCTATACTCTGGTCTGGAGAAAGACAGATTCTTTACATGTGAAGTAATGTAAAAGTTACTTACCTTCGGTAAGGTTATATCTGGTCCAGACAGTCAAGCCGCAGATTCATTAACTTTTGACTTCTCGATGCAACAGGACCCATTCACGGTTTCTGCACCTGGCGTGGGAATGCCCAGAAATACAGCCATATTGGTTTAATGTAGTGGTGCGAATTTGTAAAAGGGGGGGAAATCTTGTTGGAGGCTATACCAGACCAGTGTCTCCTGGGGCTGGTCCCGCAACGCAAAAAACTGAAAACGGCCAATAAGCTAACAGTTGACACTGGTGTTGGCTAAACGGAGGGTGAACGGGCCCCAACATTCGAAAACTGGATAAGGGATGTGTTAAAGTGGTCCTTTGCAGAAGAACTGCATATCAAGTCCTGTTGTAAGGATGAGAAGCTAGAGGAGGACATTGTAATCTGGAGAGAGTTATGCAGGGAATTACTAAACCCAACGGGAACTGGAAGAGAGCCGTATACTGGATCTGACAGCAGCAGTAACATGTAAAAATTGGTATTTGGGCAATACCCTAACTATGTAGGACGCTAAGTATACTGTTGTGCCATAAATGTATCAAATAATTGGGAAATGTGTACAGGATTAGGATGTATAATGGAAATAAGTTGAATGGTATTATCTTGGAAAACGTGTATGGCCGCTCAGTTGTGATGTGAAAAATTGAATGAATAAAGTTAAAAAATAAAAATAAACTTCTGAATTCTCCTCAGACGTCAGTCTGGACCCGGAAATTTTTCAGCAATACCTCTGCGCGCCGGAAGACGGTGTCGTACAGCTCCGAGATGACATCGACTCCAGTCATGTCAGTGGAGCCATATAAGTCCACTCTGGCGCGCGGACATCAGTTTCTTCTGTGAAACCTTCCATGCCAGAACGCGGAGCCACTATAGAAATTGGTTGTGGAAATAGTGTGCCAAAAAGATAAAAAATCTTTTAAACATTAATAAAGGAGAAACATCAAATGGTATGCTAATACCCAACATGGATTTTAAAGAAAAAACCAAAAAGAATCACAGGGCTATATGAAACCCTGGGAAGAAAACCTTATACTCGGTCATTCATCAAAAATCTTTGAAACCCTGTGCCTTGGTAAATAACCCTCATGTAAGTGAAGAAAACCATACCCTCTCTAGCCCACTAATCAATGGTAATGAGTGGCATGATAATAGCAATACATACCCTATAAAAACCACCAAGCTGTTTCTTGAAACACACCTTTTCGTGACCTATTGATAGTGCCAATACAAGGTATGATGATACCAAACAAAGACTTTCAAAGAAAGAACAAAAATCAATATTGCCCACTGGTGCCCAATCCAGACTGAAATAGAAAACATACCCCAACTTACTGATCACACACATTTGGAAATGGACAGTATGGCAACATCACAACAAAACCTATGTGGCCAGGTCAAGTGGTCTGTTGAGTTCCAACATAAGTTGAGATAGTGATCACTTGTATATAAAACCAGTACTGAAAAAGGGTATAACCCTTGCCTCATAGGTCATTCGCAGAGTGGGGAGTATGGGCAGGGAGTTGTTGAATCTGCAGCTAGACTGTATTTCAACCATATGATGTTACCGAAGGTAAGTACGTTTTACATCTAATAGAGACATCTAGCTACAGATTCCTTAACTTTTGAATTAAATACTATAGCTATACCCTCCTGAGGGAGGGTCTGCAAACTAATCCTACGAAAGTTCTCAGAGAACCAGCCGGTCAAAACTATCAACTGACCAAATGTTCGTAGGAATAGCAGAACAAGAGCTTGGCTCTTAATCGAATCCATGATCACTGTCACAGAACATATAAATAATAAACAACCTGAGAGAATCGGCCCTTAAAGTGGAAAAAAAACAACTAAAGAGCCATCTGTCAGTTATCTGACAGTATCCTCTATCACCTAAGGGGAAAGAACTCGTTGACCAAAAGGGCTGAGTGCAAGACAAAAGCCATGTAATCCGCATTCTTCACAACAATAAAGAAATATTCGAGAAAGAACTGTCCTGATTCAAAAGAAGGACCTTCAGAACTCATTACATTATACGAAGATGAATGGACACCAAAAGAAAGATGAACAATAATACCTCCATAATATTGAGAATTTAGTTTGAACAATGTAACTACTCAAAGATTACATAATGCACTGTAAAGAGACTAAAATGACCCTAATAAGTTTGAATTTAATATTGATATTTATCAATAATACCAGTTGTAAACCAAATTCCCACCAAGGTGTATCACCTGGACATATATATAAAATTGTGCCACAAAAGACTCAGAGTGGTCTGACAACACATAGAGCATCGCTGGGCCACATTTACTGTAGGACCGCAGGAACCTACAAAGCCTGTGCCTGCATGGCCTTCAGTGTCAAGGTCCGCAAGGCTGGACATGACACAGAACTGAGGGCAAGCTCAAAGTACAAAGGCAAACGAAAGCAGAACAAGGAACACACCTATTAGTGCAGTATCAAAACATTAAATAAGAAGAAAATGAAACATTAAAAGGAAATATATACAATGGATCCTTGTTATCAACAAGCGCATGCAACAACACTTGTGATACGAAACACAATTTGATCATGAGTCCGCCTCAAGAAGTAACAGCCATGATTTCCCAAGGACTTGTAAAACACAGTGAAAATAGATACATACCCAAAAAGACAGGTAGAATATAACTTCCAGACAGATGTAAAAAGCATTGTGGGATAATAACATGAAGAGCTTCTTATAAAGCCTAAAAAGTCCAACTATAAATTTTATGACCGAAAACAGGAATGAAACTGCAGCTAGAAGTCTCCATCAGATTGTTTCCGACGCTACCTATCTCGCAGCATAAGATACAGAGTTCACCTATAATGTTCTGAGAATGAACACATTAATTACCTATCCCCTCCAAAGAGGAGAAGGCAACTAAGTTGTCTTCCAAAGAATACACCTTAGACTGAGTTTACTCTCACAATTTTCCAAACAGTGAAGCACATATAAGAAAAATGTAGATATGTAATCTGCTCAGGAGAAAACAACCTACACAATAATAACACGTAGTCCAAGCGGACTTTAATGAAGGGTGAACCACAAAAACATGTATTCAAAAGAATACAAAATGTAGGCCTGAATCCATCATCGCCATAATAAATATGCACACCACAAGAGTAGTGAGGACATAATACGCTGAATACTTATAACGAGTAAAAACCAGAGCGTCCCTATATACCAGACTTTTCACTGCCATACCAACATGTCCCTATGAGAGACCACGGAAGGTCAAAACCATGCACATTTTAGCATGCTGAGCTGCTCCAAATTAGCTTGCGTCAGAAAATCTTCCAGGCATGAAGATGCGTCTCTTGACAATAACCTCTTGAGCACAAAGCCCATCCTCGGAGGCCAAGGGACAAAGGGAATCCTCCCTCGGTCAGCTAAATCAATACCAGCCTAAAAAAGGTAAAAGTGGTTCTAAAAATAAAACCTCTTCTCTCGCAGGATACCAAGTGGTCAAACCAACAAGGGACGTGTAAAATGCCCTAACAAAGCTTACTCGCTTAGAAAGAAAAGCCTACATTTCAAGTATAAAGACAAGTTACAAGATGTGTTTACCACATGCATCAAGTCCTAGACTCCTTACCCACTGGAGTCTAAGGAACAGAATCTACATCCTGCGAAGAAGTCAAAACCTGAGTCACCAAGCTACAGGTGGAAGGGTGTCTATGAAGACAAACTGAGTCCACAGGTGCAGGCAGGTGTCTCTACGTGCAATATCTCGGTCTACTGAGGCCCCCGACTCAGACTTGGCCCAGGCACCTAATAAAACACCAAAAATGGCTTCCCCAAACGGAAGAACAGGTTCTTCCTCAGTCTGTCCCTGCAAAAGGACCTCGATCAAAGGGTCTGTAGACCTTTGCACCGTAGAAAGTTACAAGTTTAAAACTGTAGCCACTCTCCATAGCAAGGCCAGGGGGAGAAAGCAACCCTGAAGCTGGAGAAGAATCCAGGCCACTAGCCTCTCCCAGAGCAGACCACCAGCTTGCCTCCATCTGAGGCACACAAGTCTCCGAAATGGGGTGAAAGGGCCCTGCCCTAATTGACACAGGTTGTCTTTTCACAACCTCTTCCTGAGAAGGAATCAAAACCTGTCTATCCCCCTCATTCTGAATAGTCGTCCGCATCCGATGTCGTACAACGCCTACACGGTGGAGAAGAAGCAACTTCGAGCGCAGCCGTACGTATCTAAGTCCGCCATCATAGGTCGAGATCCCGAAGGACTGTGGACCTGTGTCAAACAGCACCAGCTGCTTTGACCGGCTCTGACCCCTCGACTCCAACGGCTAAACCGTCACTGAGGCCAACCCTCCGGCACCCCACTCACCTCCTTAGGGCCTAAAGGTGCTCTATAGGGAGATGGGGTCCCAAAGATCAGTGCAAGGAATTATAATATCCCTCATATGAGCCATCGACGCACTGACTCCCGGAAACACAGGAAGACGCAGTGCGGAGTAACGTACAGTCTTGTCAACTGTCGAGCGGGAGTAGCCAGGGGAGACAGTCTCTCCACGTGGGGCAGTCCAAGAATGCCGCGACTTCAACCGCCCTTTCCTAGAGAACAATGTCCTCCAGACCGGCTTTGGCTCCTATATAGACCCCGCTTTCCCAGAGACAATGAAGACTGAGGCTGCGAAGCCTCAGACGATTGTGACACAAGCGCCGCCATCAGCTTTATATGTCGCTCCTTTAACGATTTCAGTTTTAGTTTCTGGCAGGAGCCACAATCTTCGCCGTCTTGGTGCTTGCCTAAACACCACATATAAATTGTATGTGGGTCCATCACCGACATATGCCTGCTACAAGACCCACAAGGTTTGAAACCTGTAGACCTCTAGACAAAGGCACACTTTTCCACTGACAGTGTAGAAACGGGTACAAAAAAATTCGACCCGAGGAACCACATCTCCGGATCTGTGTTACAGCACTGAAAAGAAGAAACTGACGTCTGCGCGCCGGTGGGGACTTCTATGCCTCCATTGATGTCTTGACCGGAGTCGACGTGATCACGGAGCTGTACAACGCCGTCCGTCGGCATGCCGAGGTACTGCTGAAAAATGCCCGGATCCAGACTGGCGCCTGGGTAGAATTCAAAAGTTAATGAATCTGCAGCTAGATCTCTATCAGATCTAACTTTTTCACTTACTAGGGTGGCAGCAACACATTATCTTATTCTGTCTTCAGAAATATTCTCTACCATTTAAGGGGAGATAGTTCAAGTTTCTGCTTTTAGTTTGAGCTTTCATTTACACAGGTGTGCAAATAAATAGTCAACACCAGTGAATTACGGGCTGCAATTGAAAACGTCTGGGTTTTTCTCTGCAAATGGTATCAAAAGAGGGTTTGTGGGGGTGAAATCACCATTTTCCCAGCTTTTAGGGAATGACCGACTTTAGTCAGAAAACCAACATTTTTTACACAGTTTTGGCATTTTTCTGGGACATAGCCCATTTTTGCTATTTTTTGTGCTTTCAACCTCCTTCCAGTTAATGGTAGAAATGGGTGTGAAAGCAATAATGGATCCAGGAAAGCTATGCATTTTGGAAAAGTAGATAATTTCAGCAAGGGGTCATTTTTGTAGATCCATCAAGGTTTCTTTATAGAAACAGGGCTCGACAAATCCACTCGCCCGCTCGCATATGCGAGGTAGAATTAATGAGGACAAGCTATTTTTAGGGATTGGAAATTAGTTGAAAAAAATAGCCTTTTGTGTCAACGTTTTTACCTGTAACTTCTTCTAATTATGACCGCTCTTTGAAAGCAATATACCGTTACGTCCGCTGGACCGTCCTGGTTGTGGGGATATATAGGACTTGTAGGTTCACCAAGAACCCGACAAACCCAGAGTCAAAAACTGAGCAGCAATTTGCAATGGTTTTTTTTATTCTGTTCCGGGTATATAGCAATTATTGTGGGAAAATGTATACATGAAAAAATCGGTCTGAGACACCTATGTATTTCTGAAATGGGAACAAATTATAGAGTTTAAAAACAGTACATATTTGCACATTTCTGAAATTGGGAATACTCATACTAGCATGAGAATTATCGGTCATTTTTCAAAATGACTTCTTTTTTTACACAAAGTCTGTGTAGCAACCAGCAGCAAGTCACTACTCACACACCGCCAGCGGAGCGCCAGTCCAGGCACACCGCCAGCGGAGGGCCAGTCCAGGCACACCACCAGTCAAGCGCCAGTCCACGGCACACCACCAGCCAAGCACCAGTCCACGCACACCGCCAGCCAAGCGCCAGTCCACACACACCGCCATCACATTTAGGATTTTTTTTAGACAAACATAAAAACACAAACAAATTGCAAATAGATACAAATCTACTAACACAAAATCTGAAACAAAATACATTGCAGTAATGCCAACCTTGAAACAGAATCAAATTTTTTAAAGAATACAGACCAGGCAGTTCACTTTACCACTCATGGATGCTCCCAAAAATGATTTTGCGTGTGGTACGCTCTAAAACAAGCAGGGACACACAGCCCAGGGTTAGAAGGACACTCATGGCGGTACATACGAGTCTCCTTCCGCGTACCTCTTCGCCAACAGAATCTAAATCTCCTAGTGGAAAAGTGTTTTGAGGATGTGGGAGGAATGAAATCGGGAAAGTGGCCATCTTTCAATCGGGCCACATCCTCCACCACTCCAACTCTAGGAACACTTGCCTGTTCCACAACAACCAGGCTGCCTATCACAGATTGCTGAAACTAAACAAAAGTCCACTTTGATGCAGGAGAACACTCCTTGAACACAACAAAAGCATTGAAAGTTGCTAAATTAAAGAGATGGATGGCTAACTTCTTATACCAAACATAAGCCTTACGAATAGCAGTGTAAGGTTCCAACCTCTGATCTACTCCATCAACACCACCCATGTGCTTATTGTAGTCTAAAATGCACAAAGGTTTGCGCACTTCAGAAATCGGACCCCAAACAGCCACAGGTGAAGTACTCATGGATGGTAGTCAGCATGTACACATCCCTCCTGTCCACAGCTAGTAGTTCATCACTACGCAAGGAACTGCACTGTCCCCTCTGAAGTTTTCTGCAAACAAGCTCTTTTGGATAACCTTTACGGTTCGAGCGGATTGTGCCACAAGCAAAAGTGTCCACTTTGAACAATTCCTTAACTTCTACACTGCTGTGCAATTGTTTATCAAGGTACCTCTGTTAAACAGTCCTCTAGCAAGATCCCACACAATTTTCTCAAACTCCAAAAGTGGACGGACAACCAGGGGGGTCAATAGTGGAATCTCTACCAGTGTACACACTGAAATTAAAAACATATTCTGTCCTACTCTCAGACAACATATACAGCTTAATTCCATAGCGTGCCCTCTTGCTAGGGATGTACTGCCTAAAAACCAAACGGCCCTTGAACAAGACCAAAGACTCATCAATAGATATTTCTTTTCCTGGAGTATAGATCTCTGAAAATCGATCTACAAAGTGATCAAGAACAGGCCGAATCTTAAAAAGACGGTCACAGTCAGGGTGATCTCGTGGCAACGCCAAAGAATTATCAACAAAATGCAGCATCCGTAGCAAAAGCAAATACCGATCACGAATCATAACTGCAGGAAATATGGCCGTTGCCATCAAGGGTGCCATGGACGGCTTCCTTATCAAACCCATCAATGAAGTCAAACCCAAAAACTTCTTCATCTCTTCCAAATTTGTGGGAGTCCAACGGGTAGCTCTAGAGTGGGGCCTAAGTTTGTCACTGTTGTCCCTCAAAAACTGTTCAGCATACAAATTAGTCTGCTCAAAAATCTCACCCAAAAATACATCATCCATAAACAACTGAAAAAACTGTATAGGCAAAAAATGTTCACAATCCACTCTACACCCTGCATCACCACTAAAGGCAGGCAACACCGGCTGCACCATGTTTGGAACAACCCAGAGTCCAGCACTTCCAGTAGGAAGCCTAGCAGCCTCAGGCTGCAATCCAGATGCCTCTTGCACCATCGGCACAGCAGTATCCTCCTCTAAAACAGGCACTTCATCCGCACTGAGAGTAGCTTAATATGCACTGAGAGTACCTTCATCATCTAATGATTCCATGTGGAGAGCAAACTCACTGCCTGACTCTTCCCCTCCCTCCTCTCCCTCAGATGCACTGTCAGTCTCATAATCCTGCTCAGGGGAAGATTCAAGAAGCATACCAACCACCTGCTGAGAAGTCATTCTACGGCTAGCCATACTGCTTACTAATAACAGTAACTTGTCAAACAAGTCAACAACAACAAACATTTTGTAAAATAAGCAATGAACAAAATGCACCTTTATCAGAAATACCTAATACTCCAAAACGATACCACTCACTTGCCAGAAGCAGATAAATTCACCACCACCTACTCTGCACAGACACAGTATGGATCAACAAAATCCCACTAAAAAAGAAAGAGAAACGAAAATTACACATAAGACAATGCAAAACACATTGCAAAGAATTCCATGCACAAAACACTAACTAAATAAGCTGCCATTATGACACCACCTACAAAAAAATTCATCCATACATGACAAAAATACTCATTTGGAGAAAATACAACAAAAATGTTTTTCTTACCAAAAATAACTGCAGAACACCACTGTCGAAATCGTAAACAGGAATCAAAAGCTTTACACTAGAATGAAAAGGAGAATAAAACATTACAATCACATATGCAAATAATGCACCAGTCCACACACAATCCACCAGACAAGCTAAGGGGTAGGTGGGCCTAAGAGTATAAATAAAATATTCACCCCCGTAAAAGGGGAGCAACCTTTGCCCTTGAGGCCACTGCCAAACACAATTTTTTATTTAAAAAACAGGTGTCTAGTGGCTTCTGCTCCCCTAGATGGCAGATGGGCCTAAAAACATACTGCTATTCTGCCACCCAAAGAGGGCAGAAATGACCACAATCATCCTCCCATAAAGGGGAGCGACCATGTCCAAGGGGCCGCTCCCCAACATAAAAAAAAAAACCTGGGTGGCCTAGTGGACCTACAAAAAAACAAATCAGCCGATCTGCCCCTCAGGGTGGCAGAAACAGCTAAATTAATGCTTACCAAATGGGAGCAACCCGTGCCCAAGGGGCCACGCCCCACAAAATGATCCCTGGTCGCCTAGTGGGCCCAATTTGTTTTTTAAAACATGGCGATCTGGCAGACACAGCCACAAATATTGACCCCAAAGGAGAGTGACCCTTGCCCAAGGGGCCACTCTCCACAAATAACTCCCTGGTGGCCTAGTGGGCTCTACATTAAACAAGCATTTGCAATGCAATCGGTCTCACATTTGGGACCTTTTATGTACTTAGCTATGCAGCACATTAGCCTGTGCACTAAAACATCTGCTGTTGTTTGACATGGAGGAAAAGCAAGCACCAAACTGCGTGACACGCCAAGTATTGGAACACACGGGGAGAAATATTGCCTTTCAGCGGGAAATGGTTTAGTCCAAAGCTCTGTTTTTAATATAAAATCTGGGCCTTTGGTGGTCATATCACTGAAAATACAAGATTTAAAAAGAATATTATTGTCTATGGGTGCTCGTGGAAGACAATTTCTATGGACTGAAAACTAGAGAATACTGAAGTGATTCAGGTATCCTCTGTTGATCAAACTTTTTTTATCCCTGGTTTTGCTTCCTTCCTTACTGCCTGCCTGCTATGTAATGCAATTGCAGTCTGTTTTTCTTTACAGTATATATGTAAAGTGCTATACCTACCTACGGGTCAAGCTAGCGCTATATAAGACTTTTGAAATAATAAAATAAACTTTAAAAAAAAAAAAAAATGGCCCCCACTACATTACAATTATAGCCGATTTGAATTAAATAAAAATTGCCTCCTCCTCCAAGGGGGGGGGGGGAAGACAAAGTAAGTAAATATTGCCCCCCAAAAGGGGGAGTGTCCCTTGCCTAAGGGGTCGCTCCCCCATCACAGAAAAACATGGTGCCATTTAAAAAAGAAAAAAAAAATCCCTGGCGCCTAGTGGGCATTCCTGCTGCACAAACGTGCAGCAGGAATGCACAAAAGAGGCATCGAGGGAAAGGAAGACCCTTTCCTTTCCCCCGATGTCTCTTTTTTAGCAAAATCCCCCCCCCCCCCCCCCCCCCCCCATCCCCAGCCCCAAAACTCACCTCTGAGTTCACCGACTCACAGGAAGCAAATGGCTTCCTGCGCGTTGGTGACCCTAGGGAATCCTCAATGACGTCCGCGCGCCTTGCGCGCTGACGTCATTGATGACGCGGGGGGAGGCAGGGGAAGTCTTCCCCTGCCTTCCCCAGAACAAATAAGCCGATCGATCACCCACGGGGGGAGCGCCAGCGCTTCCCCTGTGGGTGGGTGCCATGACGAGCTGGGCTCGTCATGAGCACACGGCGACTGTATGCTCATGACAAGCCCAGCTCGTCATGAGCATACAAGGGGTTAACTAAGGCAGAGTCATATCGACAAACCATTAAGATCATTGCTAACAGCCGCGGTCGGTAGTAGGAGTAACTGCAGGGCGGTGACGTGGGCAGGGGCAGGGTGGGGTGTAGAATACTATGGATTACGGAGGTTTACAGGTAAGTTAACATATAAATTAATAAAACGAATTTAGTTGCGTCCACTGCATCCCCAAATGCGATGCATTGCACGCAACGAAATTTGTTTTATTAATTTATATGTTAACTTACCTGTAAACTTCCGTAATCCATAGTTTAGTACCCCCCACCCTGCCCCTCCCCCTCCCCATGTCACCGCCCTGCAGTTACTCCTACTACCGACCGCGGCTGATTGCTAATCATTGTTGTCGCAGACTAGCCCAGTCCTTGTAAACGGTTATAGAAACATCTTGGCAGCTTCTTTCCTCGTGAAAACAAACTTTTCACCCTGATAGCCACTTTAAGTCTTGCAAGGAACTGAACTGTGGCCCTAGCCCCCAGCATGTCCAACTCCTTCATGGACACATTGTTCAAGTATAGGTCAGCTGACAATCCCTTTCCTCACCACAGTGTATTTCTTTCTATCTTATGACCTCCATGAGGACACATTGTCTCTAATTTGGTAATTTCAAAACCACCATTATATTTTTGTTGATTCTCCAGATTTATATAGTCTCTTGGTGAGCCAATATAGTCAGGATGCCACTGTGCTTCCAGGCTCCACTGTCAAGGACTGCTTTCACACTCTATTTCACCCTGCAAGCTAGATGCTCAAATCTTTGCTGGAAGCCTTCACACTCTTAGCTGGGCCTCTTTACACAAGTTATCAAGGATTTTGGCCGTAGCATCCAATGGCAACACTCTGAACACTGCTGCAGTTTAAAATTTCCTGAATACCCTGATGGAGTATGTAGTATGGTTACCCTCACTTTTTGCCTGGCGTCCGTGTGTTTTTGACTTCGTTTGCTGGGTTCCTGCTAATCAGGTTTAGTTAAGTACTTTGGTACTTCCACAATTGGCTGTACCCTTATAAGTCCCTATTATGATACTGGGGTACCCAGGGCATAGATATACCAGGGGTCTCCCATAGGCTGCAGCATGTATTGTGCCACCCACGGGAGTCCACTTACAGTGACTACAGGCCTGCCATTACAGACTGTGTGATATGCTGCTTGCACCCCTCACAACAGATCTACGTTTCCTTATATCTGAGCTCACTGCACTTAACACCGATGTCACCCCTATGGCAGCCTCTTCAATCCTGAGGGCAGGGTGCTTGTTTATAAGTGTGAAGGTGCCCCTGCATTGATTCTGCAGGCTTTGTAAGTGTGTTCAGCCATTTTAAGATGCATGGTGGACATCCGTCATTACAAGATGTCTAACTGTATGATGGCTACACCAAACCTGGTCATGTTTGGTATCAACATTGTTGGAATCATACCCCAACACCGATTCCAGTGTTGGAAGTAGGTCCCATTTACTGGGAGGCACCTTAGGGGACCCCCCACCCCCTGTACTCCCGGTAACAGCCTTTCAGAGTCTGTCAGTAAACTAGTACTGCTGCCGACCACAGACCCAAGTCTCCCCTGGTCCTGCTGAGCTGAGCTGAGCTTGAGCAGGGGAAGGTAGAACCGATTTCTTGTCACAGACAGGACTTAGTATATTGGGCTGGCTGCACTTTACAGTGCCTCCAGACTGCTTTGAGGGGCACATTTGTTGCCCTCCTTACATACTCTGGTTTGAGCCAGTTCAGCAACCCTTGGTTCCCGTTCTGGCACAAAACCAGACAAAGGACAGGGGAGTATCCTCCCTTCCGTCCAGACCCTCTTTTGGGAGGGATCCCGGAGTTGTTCCAACCCTTTTCCTAGGGTACTTAAGGGCTCCCCTATGGGCGGGTCCTCCTATTGGTCGTGGAAAAAGACTCGCCTCTGAAACCAATATACTCTTAGACTGTCTGGACACTTGGACTTAGTTTGACTTCGACTGGCACAGAGACTGCATCAAGGAAGACTCCTGCTGCTCCTTGTCTTGCTCTTTTTCAAGTATTATGCGTCGTCTATGTCTGTGCTTCATTCAGGTTCTCCAGAAAGCCTGTGTGCATCAAAGACATCCGAAGTAATCTCCCTTGGAGTGAAGGAGTCACACTCCTGCATCTGCAGGCCCCGCAACAAAGCCGGCTGGTCTGTTGCTCCTGTCGTCCTATGGACTTCCCAAAGCCCAGCAACACAGGTGGTGGTTCTGCAGCTCCCTAGAGGCCTGAACTGTCTTCTTCGCAATTTTGAGGACAGTATCCCTCGTCGGAGCAGCTTGGACTAAACCCCTGTGCACTGCTTCGACTTGTCAGTCAGTCAATCCTCTTTATTCGGATATAATATATATCAATAAAAGTACAACATCACTGCTAATATACATGTGGCATACAATCTTCTCTCAAATATAAAAATAGTTAAAAATAAGATCAGTCGATAAACTTGTAAAAAAAATTGAATATCATAAAGCCAACATGCAAGTTGTAAGTGCAAATTAACCAATAATTCGTACAGAAACGCAAGATGTAAACTTTAAACACTGTGCAAAATAAACAATTTGTAAACATCCAACTATGTGGAAAACAGGCTTGTCACATGTATTCCAATCTATAAAATAGCATAAGCCCAGTATATAGCTATGATGATAAAGTGCAAATGAGCGATAAGTTGCCTTTTTTAGACCATACAAGTGCCGCCAGCATTACTGTGCAAGAATCACAGAAATGTAAACATTGATAATAGTGCAAATAGACAATTTATGACATCCGACTTTGTACAAAATAGACACATCATAAATGGACGTAATCAGATAAAAAGCATTGCAAATTAATAACGTGTTTCAAGAGGCGTTCATAGAGGCTTGTGATCTAACCGCTGGTCGTCAAAAAGAGCTTACACGGTGGATCATGTCCTCGCAACCCAGTTGCAATATTTCTTGATACGCCGAGATATGGTCGGTCATCTCGTTTGCCTTAAAGTACGGGATTAGGTATTGTTTTGTGTACTTTACATAAAATTTGCAAGAGAACAAAAAGTGTGGCAATGTTTGTTTACAACCATCGCCACATGGGCAGAATGTCTCCTCCAAATTTTTGTTAAAACCAATCGGAAAGCAGAGTAGACTTGTCTTTGCTAAGGCTTGTTGGCTCTGCACTCCATAGATCTTCAGGCTACAAGAAGCTCCAGCATCTCATCCCTCGAAGATCAGCGTCCTCACCACATCCTCTGCACCGTGGGCTTCCATCTTGGTTGAGCTGCTTGAGGTCCTCTTGCGACTCCTGTGGCTTTTGCCTGTGGGTCCCCTCGAGGCTTTAACTTTGATTCAGTGGTTTCCCCTGCTTCCTCGGGGAATGCTCTAACTCACCTGCACTTGCTGGTCCCAATGTTTGCATCCTTTCGCTTTCCACACCAGTTGCGGCTACCAGGGCTTGTTGGTGCTCCGGCCAGGCACCTGATGTGGGACAGCTCGTTCATGGCTCCTGGTCTTCCTCCGCATCACCTTGTCCTCACAACTGCGGCGCCAAGGTCAGTCTTCACTCCTGAACCTCTCGACATTGGTGGGCATAGTGCTTTCGGTCCTCCTGGTCACCCCAGAGTGGCATAGACTCTGTCCCCTCTGCTTGCAGGACCTCCTCTTCACAAATCCTTCACAGGCTTCTCCAGAGTCATCTTTTTCAAAGTCTTCCATTGTTATCTATGGCAGGTTCCGTCGTCACTTTAAACCTATGCACCCGGCTTCCCTGATGCAGCTAACCTGGTTCCTGGGTCATCTACGGGTGGGGTGGCTCTCCAACCTTCTGTCTTCCAAAGGGTTTCTTTGGGGGGTCCTCTGGTAAGAGTCCTTCTTTGAAATTGAAACTGTGGATTCTCCACAGACCAATTAGTCATGCAGCTGTGTGTCCAACTCTGCACACAGCCTCTGTGGGGTTCATGGGTACTTACCATGGGGGATTCCAGCTCCGAGTCTCCTGGTTCTCCTTTGCAGTTCGGATTCCACTTTCTTAGTATTTGGTTTGGCCTTCCCCTGGAGACCAGAGTATATTTGTGCTACTTACCTGATTATTTTGAAGTATTCTTGTGTGTATTGTTGATATCTCCGCTAAGGAGATGTGTTAGTGTTCTGTAATAAACGGACTTAGTTTTATAAAACATGGTGTGTTTTTTTTTTTTCATCTAATGTACACTGTTGATTAAATGTGGTAAAACAAGCTGCTTTACACACCTTCAAGATAAACCTGAAGGGTACTGTCCACAGCTACCACTTTGAGAGCTTTCTATGGTTATCAAAGACCACTAAAATCACCATAAGGGTTGCCTGGATTAGTGCAAGGTGCATTGCTCCAGAGTGTACACCATACACTAATGCAAAAACAACAGTTGATGGACAGAATGCAGAACAATGACATACATTCACCCCAGTACAGACATCTGGGCCTAAATCCATCGTTTTTTTGCTCACCATGCCATTCCAGTTTGAACCCAGTCATATGCAAATCAGTCTTGCCCCTGTGCCTCATGGGAACAGTCCAGACCGAACTGCCAAGCCAGGTCTTCCCTGGACTGGAACCAAGCATCCTAGTACCGGTTTCGGGGTTTCACCCCTCTTCAGCCAGGATAGCTTGATTCCAGTGGCATGGAGAGCACGGGACTCCCGTCTGAGCATACCCGTCCCACTCGCTCTGTCTTTGCTTTCTCGCCCTGTCTTTTGCTTACCCGCCCTAAGTGTGCCGGGTATGCCTAGACGTAGATCCCGGGCTCACTGTGCCACTGAAATCAAGCTATCCTGGCTGAAGAGGGGTGAAACCCCAAAACTGGTCCTAGGATGCTTGTTTCCGGTCCAGGGAGGACCTGGCTTGGCAGTTCGGGCCGAACTGTTCCCATGAGGCACAGGGTCAAGACTGATTTGCATATGGCCAGGTCTAAACTGGGGTGGCATGGTGAGCAAAAGAATTATGGATTTAACCCAGATCTCTTGACTGGGAGAGAATGTTTTGATTTGTTCTGCATTCTGTCCATCAATTGTGTGTCTTTTACACCATACACTAAGCCAGCCTCCAACAGAGTAGGTTCAAGGTGCTTGTCTCAATACTGGACATTCTCCCTCTACGCCCCTCTTCTTTTTCTCCATAGTCTGAATACTGTAGAAACGTTCCCAGTTTTGGAGTTCCAGCCTTTGCAAGACCTAAAAGCAAGAATAGCATTCTCAGCAGAAGAAAACACCACCTCTTCTCAAGTCTGAAACCCTGAGCAGGGTCCCTTTGACTCTCATGGGAAGAGGAAACCTTGAATTAAATTCTTCTTTGGTATCAATCTTCTTCCTCTTGGCCATGTAGATCCTACACCTCAAGATGGACACCACTCCCTCTTTCAAAGCTATGAGTCTTAAATGTAAATATGCAAAGATACAAACCAGGAGCACAAAATGTCTTATCCATGCAGGCAAACTTGTTAAAGGCTCGAGAGGTTTGAGTTGTTCCTGCTTAATTGTTCTTGGGCATCTGGCTAAGAATGCTCTTAGGACTTCCAGCACCGATGAGATTGGAGAGGAGTAAACCATATAGCCCTCCTGGCTCCTCTGCTGCAAAGTTTTCCGCCCAACAAGGAAACTCACTCTCTGACGCCAGTTCCTAAAGGACCTTAAAGGTCTACCTATTTAATATTGTTTGGTTCACCACAGTCTGTACACCTTGGCTGGTCCCCACAAAAGTAAACCTGCATAAAGCTGCCACTGCTGACACCACATGCTCCTTTTTGATGGCCCTAACGGGCGGAGGTCCGGAGTGTGTTTCTCAGAGGAACAGAAATCACTACATGGGCACTAGAGGGAGCAGAATTTTCTCCTCAGGGAAGTGCTTTGAGACATCGATGAGGTGGGAGAGAGCGGTGGCCCTTGAGGAAAGCTCTCTGACCAGAAAGGCAGAAATTGAAGTCCTTCAGCAGGAGATCATTCAATTGCAAGAACAGCACATTGACCTCCAGGCTCATACCGAATACCTGGAAAACAGATCGAGAAGGAATCGCATACACATCCGGGGGTTCCCCACAGAAGCTGCGGACCTCAAGGGCTATGTCCAGGCCCTATTTAGCAGCATCATTGTGGACAATGCGCTGAACTGCACCAAGCTAGACCAATGCCATAGTCGGGTCCCCCCCGCACCTCTCCTCGTCCACCAGCTGACATACTGGTCTGCGTCCACAATTTCAAAGAAAAAGAGGTGATCCTCTGGGCTGTCAGATGTTATCAGAAAACTCAATTCAAAGGTCACACACTCCAATTATTTCAGGACTCCACCTTGCAGAAGAGTAAAGAGTTTCGTCCAGTCACCAGCCATCTCTGCTCCCAGGGCATCGCCTATTCCTGGAGCCACCCGTTTCGCCTCATTTTCCAAATGACTGGTAAAACTTACCAACTGCGCTCCCTGATGGAGGCCTGTAAGATTCTCAGTTTAGAACTTCCCGATCAAGCTTCGCAACGCCTCTAGACTAACGAGAAAATCCAAGGCAAGATCAATCGTGGTTCCAGGAGGGGTTTGCTCCCGGAGCTTTGCCGCTCTGATCTGGCCACCATGGCTAAAGAAAGTTCAGAGGTACTGCTTTCCCTCTCCAGCAACAGGAAAACTGATCTCCCTCCCCACCCCCCCATTTGAGGTACTGTGCATCTGTACAGGGAAAGTTATTCTCAGGTTGGGGACGGGGGTGCCAAATCTTACTGTTTCTTGCTGGCTTACTGTGCCCTGGATGACCCCACGGATTTGAACTTCCAAGTCATGAAGAACTTGTTGGAGTTCTTGTTTACTCTAGTTCTTTCTCTTCTGTTAGGTTTTAGGAGTTTAGTTTCGGGGTTCCCCTTCCGACTGTTTGCAGCTGTGTGGGTTGACCCATCACTGGATCACTATGACCTCCCCCCGAGTGCCCAGCACCTCATAATCGGCCTCGTGCATTGTATTGTCTACGTCTGCTTAGCCCTCTTTATCCTAGACAATGAAGACACAAATATTTTGTCTTAATGTGCAAGGCCTTAACAACCATACTAAGAAGTCAGCAATACTTTCCTTTCTAGAACATTCGCAAAGGGACATATTCCTGCTTCAAGAAACTCATTTGCTCTCCCAAGACACACATAGTATGCATACCAAGAGATTCCCCCAGCAATTCTGGTCATCGGGAAGGGGGGGGGGGGGGGGGGAGGGAGGAGGGTAGGGTGTCGATCCAAACGCTTCAACGTGGTGGTCTTAGGTACTTGCTCTGAGATCAGCGGTCGTCTGCTGGCCATTCGGGTGCAAGTAGGCACATTTCATTTCACGATAGCCTCCCTCTACGCCCCAAACAAATGACAGGAGGACTTTATAATTGATGCATTAGCTAAGGTCCTTCAGTCCCCTGACCAGGCAATTTTGGTGGGTGGAGACCTCAATATAGTTATGGATGCTATACTGGATCGCTCTGGGCAAAGGACTGGGCATCCTGGGACCTTTTCCCCAGAAGAGCTGGCCTGGTTAGCTGACTTTGGTTACACGATGTTTGGCGTCTGCAACACCCCGATGAATGGGACTATACCTTTTATACAGCAGTGCATAAAACCCACGCTCGCCTAGTCCACTTCTTAGCCTCCCCGTGGCATGAAATCAGATAACGACTCTTTCTATTGAGCCCAGCTCACTGTCAGACCACGCTGCTATCACTGTCACCTTAACAGCTAATGCGCCCCCTACCCAGCCCCCACCAAGGCGCCTACATGAAACGCTGTTGCAGTCCCTGGAAGTGGTCTCATCAATCAGGCAGACGATCACTGATTATCTGGCCCATAACGACACGGGTGATGTCCCCCCTCTCCTTGGTCTGGGAAGCTCTCAAATTTGTAGCCCGAGGAGCTTTCATAGCAAAAGCGGCACACGACAATAAGGCCCGGAGAGATAAAAGGAGGAGCTGGAGAAGTCCATATTGGAACTGGAGTCCACACACAAGCGCACTCAGAATATGGCGTAAATTAGAACAGGAGAGATTGCAATTAAAGCGCCTTGACTCCGATAGAGCCGAATACGCGATGCCCCACCATAAACACAAATTTTATATAGGAACCAATAAAGGGGGGCGGGTGCTGGCACACTAAACACGTGAATACAGTCAAGACCATTCAAACGCGCACGCGCACGGGTACAGCGGCATCTGAAGCCTCAGCTATTGCAGCCGAATTCCGGACATTCTATCCCAATCCATATGCGGGGACTCCACGATAGTTTCGTACCCCCAGGCTTACATACAGTTGGCAGCGGTCACACCTCTCCCATCCGCGGAATCAGAGCTCCTTAACCAACCTATTAGAACTGACGAAGTGATCTTGGCGATTGCAAGGCTGAAGCCGATAAAATCGCCAGGCCCGGACGGGCTTAGCGCTATCTTTTTCAAGACATATTGTAGGGAATTGGCTCCTCTTCTGACTCGCCTTTTCAATTCCTTCGCTGACACAGGCACGTTAACTGATACTATGCTGCAGGCTTCTATTTCAGTGATCCAAAAACTCGGGGGAAGATCCTAAGCTATGCAGCTCGTACTGCCAGATTTCCTTGCTTAATATTGATGCAAAGTTGTTTGCTAGCATCCTGGCTCATCGCCTTGACCCCCTGATGCCTGGCCTCGTAGACCCAGCCCAGGCTGGCTTTATTTGCTCAATACAATGCGGGGATAATACCAAACAAGTGTCACCTTTTAAAAAAAAAAATATATATATATATATATATATATATATATATATATATATATATATATTCACATTCACTGAAAAAACCATAGGTTTCTCACATGTTATAGTTAGCTGTACATTTTACTGATAAAAAACCAATGAAATTCCCCCGTTATAGTTACTGTAGGCAACTATAACTCACGCGACCGCAATCCTCAGCTGATGCTAATACTGTATTTAGACACTTATTTGCCCATGTCTTCTTCCATTAAATTTAAGCTATACATATATCACAAATATTTTTTTTTCATAAAGACACATATGTCATCAGCAGAGGATTACGGTCGCGTGAGTTATAGTTGCCTACAGTAACTATAACGGGGGAATTTCATTGGTTTTTTATCAGTAAAATGTACAGCTAACTATAACATGTGTGAAACCTATGGTTTTTTCTGTGAATTTGCAAGGTTTTTTAAATGCTAATTCCTAACTATAACGTGTGTGAAACCTATGTTTTTTTCAGTGAATTTGTACGGTTTTTTAAATGCGAACTTACTTTACGCCATTCGTGGCGTGCGCGCCCAATTAACGCAGTTCGTTCCGTGCGCACATGGGGGACATATGCGCATCGTTGTTAAATGTTTTGTTTATTATTTTCATTTATTTGATATGCCATGCACAAATGGAGCCCTTAGGGCACCATTTGCACATGGGGTGTGGAAAGTGTGGATAATTTAAAAAAAAAAAAAAAAAATTTACCGTACGCGTACGGTAAGCGTAATCGGCGATTTTTTTGTTTGGGGGCCCGTATATCACTGCTGGGTGATTATTATCTCAATATACTGCCCCTTTACACATTTTTGGGCTTCATTTATGCTGCCCCACTCTGAGTGCGAGAGAGAAAATGGCGGCCGCCGCTTCCTGGTTTCGGCCGATTCGAATGTTTACTAAGATCTAAGAGCCAATCAGAATCGCGCTCGCGCACGCCACCGTAAGCGTACGGTAAGCGCACCGTAAGCGCACCGTAAGCTGGCTCAGATATATATATTGATTTAAAGGCTATTTTCTCAGAATCTACTGAACAGATTTACACCAAACCTACAAAAGGCACTTCCTTGACCTGAGGACTACCTCTCTGCCAAATTTCAAGTAATTCTGTTCAGCCGTTCGGGCTGTAGCCCTGTCTAAAGGTCCTATGGAAAAATGCATGGGAAAAACGCGTTTTGGGACCCCCCTTTTATCTCAGCCCCCGCTTGATGAATCCCCCCGAGACTTTCAGGGTAGGAGCGGAGCGTAGCGCCCCACCTATTTTGAAAAATTCACGAGGATTCGTCGACCGGCGCAAAAGTTATTCAAAATAGGACCACGTTTCCATAGGAAATCCGCAACATTCTAACTATAACTACCTACTGGCGACCGCCAGTAGGTAATATATATATATCACCAAAATCTCTTCGTGAGCGGGAGCCCATGACCCAACAGGGCAGCTTCGGCAGGTAACAGGAACGAAGCATCCCGTTAAGTTGCAGCCAGCAATATTCACAAAGATAGCCGAAGCACTGGTAGGATGAATGGCGGCCATTTATTGTGCAAGTGGGCGGCAACATTACATCATTAGTCTGACGCGTTTCAGCTTTGGTAGCTTTAATCATAGACATTTCTCCGCAGTTAAGTAAAATACTCAGAATCCCAAAATGCAATGTTGCGGTAAAATACTCGTACAGGCCAAGTGCCTTATCTCACAAAGTCAATAACTGCATTGTTCATGTTGCCACAATACCTTAGCAAATAGTCACTTTTCATCATGGCAAGAGGTGATGAAATATCCTTCTTGTCTCCCTTGCTCCTCTCCTTATTAATCATATATATATATATATATATATAATTCACTGAAAAAACCATAGGTTTCACACACGTTATAGTTAGGAATTAGCATTTAAAAAACCTTGCAAATTCACTGAAAAAACCATAGGTTTCAGACATGTTATAGTTAGCGGAAATTTTACTGATAAAAAACCAATGAAATTCCCCCGTTATAGTTAGTGCAGGCAACTATAACTCACGCGACCGCAATCTTCTGCTGATGCTAATACTGTATTTAGACACTTATTTGGCCATGTCTTCTTCCATACATTTTTAGCTATACATATATTAGAAATATTTTTTTTTCATAAAGACACATATGTCATCAGCAGAGGATTACGGTCGCGTGAGTTATAGTTGCCTGCACTAACTATAACGGGGGAATTTCATTGGTTTTTTATCAGTAAAATTTCCGCTAACTATAACATGTCTGAAACCTATGGTTTTTTCAGTGAATTTGCAAGGTTTTTTA
The DNA here is from genome assembly GCF_964204655.1 of Triturus cristatus. Lineage (NCBI taxonomy): Eukaryota > Metazoa > Chordata > Amphibia > Caudata > Salamandridae > Triturus > Triturus cristatus. Next base: position 93,757,330 of record NC_140587.1, on the reverse strand, counting down.
AATGCTAATTCCTAACTATAACGTGTGTGAAACCTATGGTTTTTTCAGTGAATTTGTACGGTTTTTTAAATGCTAAGTTACTTTACGCCATTCGTGGCGTGCACGCCCACTTAACGCAGTTCGTTCCGTGCGCGCACGGTGCGCTTCGCGCACCGTGCGCGCACGGTGAGCACGCGGTGCGCTTCGCGCACCGCGCGCCCACTTTACGCAGTTAGTGCCATACACGCAAGGTGGGCACGCAGTGCGCTACGCGCACCGCGTGCCCACGTTACGCACCGTGCGCACATGGAGGACATATTATGCGCTTCCTTGTGATAGGTAATCTGTTAAATTTAATTTGTAAGTGATGACAATAATATGCCATGCACAGAGTGTTTTTTTTTTTTTATTACAATTTTTAGCGTAAGCGCACCGTACGCGTACGGTAAGCGTAATCGGCGAAATTTTCAAAAAATAAAAATTTACCGTTTTTGGCCTTTGAGGACTCAACTAACATGGCTATGTGCATGGGCGCTGTCTAAACAGCCCCTTTATATGTTTTTTGCCTTTATTTACAGCCCCCCCCTCAGAGTGCGAGAGAGAAAATGGCGGCCGCCGCTTCCTGGTTTCGACCGATTCGAATGTTTACTTAGATGTAACAGCCAATCAGAATCGCGCACGCCACCGTACGCGTACGGTAAGCTTACGGTAAGCGTACCGTAAGCTGGCTCAGATATATATATTGATTTAAAAGCTATTTTCTCAGAATCTACTGAACAGATTTACACCAAACCTACAAAAGGCACTTCCTTGACCTGAGGACTACCTCTCTGCCAAATTTCTAGTAATTCTGTTCAGCCGTTCGGGCTGTAGCCTTGTCTAAAGGTCCTATGGAAAAATGCATGGGAAAAATGCGTTTTGGGACCCCCCTTTTATCTCAGCCCCCGCTTGACGAATCCCCCCGAGACTTTCAGGGTAGGAGCGGAGCGTAGCGCCCCACCTATTTTGAGAAATTCGCGAGGATTCGTCGACCGGCGCCAAAGTTATTCAAAATAGAATAACTATTATATATATATATATATATATATAATCTACTGGCGGTCGCCAGTAGATAGTTATAGTTAGGACCCTGTTTCCATAGGAAATCCGCAACATTCTATTTGGAATAACTTTGGCGCCGGTCGATGAATCCTCGCGAAATTTTCAAAATAGGTGGGGCGCTACGCTCCGCTCCTACCCTGAAAGTCTCGGGGGGGATTCGTCAAGCGGGGGCTGAGAAAGGGGGTCCCAAAACGCGTTTTTCCCATGCATTTTTCCATAGGACCTTTAGACACAGCTACAGCCCGAACGGCTAAACAGAGTTACTTGAAAGTTGGCAGAGAGGTAGTCCTCAGGTCAAGGAAGTGCCTTTTGTAGGTCTGGTGTAAATCTGTTCAGTAGTTCCTGAGAAAATAGCATTTAAATCAATATATATATGTGGGCGGAGCCTAACCACACATCTCATCCTGAGATCTGATTGGCTGTCAGCACTTCATCCAAGAAGTGTTGGCAGCCATCTTGGGACCAATATACATGATAGCACCTCATTAAAAAGCATTGCAGTTAATAGAAGGTTTTAAGACTTTAGTTACATTATAAATCATTTGTTGATGGTACCATACTCATTTTAGGAAATGTGGTATGTTCTAAGGTGATTTCACCATGTGAAAAAGCCTTCTGCTGGGTTATCATGATTGAGAGAAAAATATTTTCTCATGCTTTTACCACAGAGGTTTGGAAGGTGATCTATAAGCTAAACTGAGAGCTTATTTTCTGTAAATTCACATTATCTTTCTCAGTCATGTGAGAATGAAGTCTGACATTCTCAGTAAAACATGTACATCCAACAAGGGCAGAGACTGTCAGTTGATTCCTTTGTGTTCTACTGCAGCTTTCCAGAGTGTTCCAAAGAACTACTAGAGCGCTAACCGTCCTACTTATGATAAATGTATGGCACACCTGAAGCCATCTTGCTTGGATTAAAGTGGTAACTCTTAAAACATTTAATTTAAAAAGGAACAAAATGAGGGGGTTCATTTTTCCATAAAAACTATGATTAGTGCTGCAGAAAGAAAAATTAGGGCACATTTTGAGTGACTTCTCAAATCCTCTTCTATTTCATTAAAAAATTCTGACATGCAGACTGAAACATGCACTTTTAATACCAGGAGCAGACTTCCATGGTGAACAGTAGTTTTACTACAGTGATCTAATGAGCAACTAGAGTGCTAACATTCAGAATTTATGGCAAATGTGTGACATATCTGAATACCTTCATGATGGAATCAAAGTAAAAAACTGAAAGCATTTCCGACTGAGGAGACTGCAGTACATGAGGAAATTAGGAAACTTCATAACAAATAAATCTCCCAAGATGGCCACCGGAGACAAAAGAGCCCAAATGTAGCCCAAAATCACCCAGATATAGCCCAAATATAGCCCAATGACAGAAGTGTGCAAAACACTTATTATTTTGTGTTTTTGCAGTGTTATATAGTGCAGACTTGTCAGGTATTGGAGTGCTTTACATGAGCATTGGTTACATCACACAAGAACAAATTCATTTTGGTTGTAGACATGGGGAGACTAAGTGATTTGACCAGAATCACAGAATGTCGAGCTGAAGCAGAAACTTCAACCTGGTTCCCCAGTTGCAAAGTCTGCAGTTCTGGAAGTAACACCACATCCTCTCCCCTAAGTGCAACATTTAATCAAGTTGTCAACTAGATAAAAAAACATAAAGATAACAAATAATTTAAAAGTGCTTTGTCGCTATTTGAAAACTCAGAAAATATGTCCTTATTTTAGTCTTTTAGAGCACTAACCATAATTTTGAAGCCAATAAGACCCTCTCATATATGTAATTTCTAAAGGAATGCTCTAGGTATTACAGTTTTGATTACATCAAGATGATGTCAGGCGTTCCACACTTTTGTAATAAATATAGAATGTTAGCAATCTAGTTGTTCATTAGGATACTGTTGAGAGGCAGAGGCCAGGGGCACGGACTCTGAAAATTGAAGGCAGGTAGGAGGGTGCAAAGGCAACAATTTAACCACACTGAGCAGGCAGGAAGGGCCGTGGAAGCACAACAGACTATGGAGGGCAGTGGAAAGGGGGGCAGGGGCAACAAACCAACAATACAGGACTTGCAAGAGAGGCTGTTGGAGGGAAGATCTATTACGGGTCAAGGAAGCTAGGGGCGGTCCCCAGAGCCCCGGGAGCCACCACAGAACTGAGCAGGAGAGTGAGTCAGGGACAAAAGGGGCACCTTAATTTGAGCCGGGGTGCCTAGGAACGCTTGCTCCAAAAATGAAGAAAACAGACATATGAGACATGGAATTGGAGGCAGAATACAATGGCAGTTTAATGAGAAGATGCAACTTCAAAGAAACCGCAGAATAGAGACATAAAGTACAAAATACAGAATCCAGATAATCATACAGCTGTCATGATATTCTCTGTATCTCAATTAATGGACTGACAGAGAGAGAGAGAAAACACATCTATAAATGCATCATGAGAAACAAGTTACACCAAGGAAAATGTTACCTAGGGACACTCACATTTACTCTTAGAGCAAGCATTCCTGCAATTACAATACAACATCTTTTAAATGCAAAAGTAAAGAGAACAATGGTTAAAAAATAACATGACATTTCATATAGGTAAAATAGAATAAGATACTTCAAGCAGAGCAAGACATTTTAAGCAGAGGAAGACAAGAGCTCCCAGTTCTTGGGGAAAACCTGCACAGCCTGTTAACCTACATACAGACGACGAGGTTGTCCGTCGATATCTGTGGGTGCTCCCTTTTTATATCATTTTGTGGGCTCCTTTGCACGCTACATCTACCTACGTATGCTACCCAAAAGCTTCGTCTGCAGATTTTACCAGACATTTCGTCATTTACCCACTTAATGCTGACAATGGACTGGGTGAAAAGGTCAGTCTCTCAGGCCAATCGCTTATCGTAAGTTCCATAGAGCAAGCAGAAAATAATGGGTATTCTACAGGAATTCAATATATTCATGTATAAAATCTCCTCAGTTCTCCTAACTTGACGCTCTGCGGTTGCCACTTCCTTAAAAGCGGGAAACCTGCCCAGGAAGCAAGTACCAGTCCAGGATGCAGCCTACTGTATGTCGACAGCTTCAGGGGGATGTTGAACTTTGATACCGAGCACGGAGCACTCGGGTAGGGTGGGGGCTACTAGTTTGGAGCAGAAGGCCTCGCAGACCTGCCTTCAGACTGCTATACACTAAAATTGCAGAGCTATGGTCAATTTAACAAAGAGGCCTACATATTGAACAGAAGGGCCTACACAGGGGTTTTATGCTGGCTGAGTGGTAAGGATGTCTCAGGATAATTATATAGCAACACAGGACCCGCTGGTCAATTTAATACGGCCTACAAATGCCGCTGGCAGGGCAAGGACAAGGGTCTCATACTTCAGGTGTGGACAGAACGGGCCAGGGGCCCCCTGTGATACAAAATCTACCCTCCTTCAAGGCTGTGGCAATGTAATAGACCATTGTGGGCAGAAGGAAGAGGCAATGGTAGTACAACCATACATGCCAACAGACCCGATACAGCCAGGAAACGTCCAATGTTTTTAAGCTCAAATGGGCTTTATTTGATCTGTCTCCTGTCTACAATATCCTCTTGTTCAATGTAACTCAAAGGGGAAAATCAATACCCCAGTTTTTTTTCAAAATCTCCCTCTTACCAAGTTCAAAATGTTCGCAAGTATGGTACATTGGATCATGAAAGGAAATTGGATAGGGACATGGACTTGGATAACAGAGGACAGGAGAGACATGGAGAGGTGCACCAAACTGACCCTGCAGGGCAGGCATCAGGGTTTGCAGCAGCACAATACACCACACAGGGCATGCAGGACGGGAGTGCAGCACAACAATCCATAGAAAGCAAGAGGGAGGGGACAGGACCATGCACATGGACAACAGAGAACAGAGGGGCAAGAGGCAATGGTAGCTAGCTGACCATAATGGACAGACAGGAGAGAAGGCTGCAGCATAACAGACCATAAAGGGCAGGAGGGACGGATCAGGGGCATTACAATGGAACAGACAAGCCAGGAGGGAGGGAGTAGGGGTCTGCACATGTAAACAGAGGGCTGGGGGAAAGGGGGCAGGGCAGGAGCAGCAAGATAGCCATGGAGGTCAGGCAGGATGGGCACTAGAAGCAAGACACAACATGAAGAGCAACAGTGAGACTGTGATGGCATACACACAGACCATGGAGGGAAGGTGGGAGGGGCCATGGCAGCACAGAAGACCATGCATGGCAAGTGGGAGGGTTAGTGGCAGCACAATGGCTATGATGGGCAAGAAGGAGGGTGCAGGGGCATGCACAAAGGACGATGGAGGATAGAAGGGAGGGTCAGGACCTGTGCACAGACAAGAAAGTTCAGGGGAAGGGGCCTCACAACAGACCACACGGGGCAGGCAGGAGGAGCAGTTGCAGCACAACAGACCAGGGAGGGCAGAAGGGTGTGGCAGTACAATGGACCATGTAGGACAGGAGGAAGAGGATAGAGGCATGGCATGTGGACAGGCAGGGTGGAGGTGGCAGGGACAGGTTACAGTCATCTGACAATGCTAGGCAGGTGGGAGGGGAGTGGCAGCTCAACAGAACACTCAGAGTAGATAGGAGTGGCAGGTCCATGGGACATGGTGGGCAAAAAGGATGGAGCAGGGGCATGCACAAAGACATCGGAGGGCAGGGGGAAGGAGAATAGGGGCAGCAAGCTAAGCACAGAGTTTAAGCAGGAGGTCAATGATGGGGCATATAATTGGGCAATGGAGGGCAGGAGGAGTGGACTGGTACATCATACTAAATTGAGGGCAGTGGCAGCACATCAGACCATGCATGGCAGGAGGGAGGAGGCTAGTCCATGGATTCACACAACAGAGGATAGGGAGGAGGGGGATTGGGCAGCAAGCTAACTGTTCAGAGAAGGCGGGTATTAGAAACTTTATTGTTTTTAAAACATTTTGTCTGTGCAAACTACTTAAAATATGAACAAGTATGCAGCATAATCTCACTTTTATTCAGGAAGAAGAAGACGTTAGTGACTGTGACTCCGGGCTCACTTGGCAAAAACACCCCCTGACCCTCCACCCCCTATCGCAAAATGTAATGCCCGTGAAAAGGGTAGGTGAACACAGTGTTATATAGAACATAGTCCTGAGAGCACGATTGAAAATGAAAACTAGATATATTGTATGGTATAAACTATGCACCAAAAAGTGTGATATAAGATGAACCAGGCGTGAAATATAATATGCAATACATTGTGCGCAATGACAGATTCATTGGAGAGCGCGAGATAGCACAGGCACTAGCGCGTGCTATGCGATATGCGCCTTGGAGTGTAATATGCACAGGGCAGTGTTGTGTAACCCAACTAGTCTCTAAAGTTGTAATATAAAATATGTGCTGGGGAGTGTAACGTTGCATATGCACTGTGACAAAGATATGGATCCCAAATTGTAATATGTATGGCATAGCACTGTGCGTTATAACATAGGCATCGAGGAAGGCACGTTAGATGGGGCAATATAACCCGTGCGAAGACAAGTGTGGCATGACATTTTCACGGGGTGGTGTTACAGTGCACATGGGCTAGAGAGTGTCATAGCATATGCACTAGCTAGTGGAATACAATACAGAGGTGTGTGGCACTCGGCAGGCAATGGTGGGTGTAACACAGCATTGGGCTCTGCCAGGAGCGCGCTGTGACTCGCAAGTGATGTTCGTCCCCTTTCCAGAGAGTAAAATAAAAAGTATTACACATCCGGCAGTGGATGTGTGTTTTATTAACTGTGAGGGGGGTTTCTTGCATAGTTTTGGTCGAATTTTTGTCGAATCCCCTTTGAATGGCTTGGTGTGCATGTGTATTAAATGTGCCCGTCAATAGCTACCCATGTTTGTATAAATAAACAACAAGGGTGTCTACCGGGATTAGGCACGGTAGAGCATCAGACATGTCAGAGCTTCACTAGTGGTGTAAATACATTCCACGTGGATTCATTGCATGCATAGTCGCCTTTTAATGAATATCACGCAAATCGTCATGGTGATAGGTACGTACGGTTTGTCCAGCATGTCCTAGGTGTGTCTATAAATATATATTTTTTAAAAATAATAAAAAACAGTGGCCGGCCCTGGGGATTGGGGTCATCAGGGCCAATAAATTAGAATAAGAAGGGGAACCACACAGCCCCCCTTCTTAAAAAAATAAAATAAATAAAAGACTGGCATCGTCCCGGAGGCCATGCCCCCTCCATGCAGCACTCTGCAAACGCGCCCCCAACAGGCATCTCCAGTATGCGCCAGGGAGCTGCGCTGCAGACAGGTGTTCTGAGGCCAAGCCCCTTTTTACACCTTTCTGCAACGCAGCTCTGTGGCGCTTACTGGAGGTACCTAGTGGTCTAGTGTGACCCTAGGGACCCTTAGGATTCAAGGGGACTTAATCTCTCAACTTAGAACAGCCACAGGGCGCGTTTACACAGTGGTGAAGGGAGGGGACGGGGCCTGAGGTGACGTGTGCAAACACGCACCATGGCACGTTTTAAATTGGGGATATAATTTCCCTTCAATACTGAGGGCCCATGGGGGCTAACTAGCCCACCAAGTGCTTCCAGTAAGCGCCACTGAGCTGCATTGCAGAGAGGTGGTCCAGGCCATGCCACTTTTTACACCTCTCTGCAACGCAGCTCTGTGGCACTTACTGGAGGTACCTAGTGGGCTAGTTGGACCCTAGGGACCCTCAGGACTCAAATGAACTTAATCTCCCAACTAAAAACGGACACAGGGCGTGTTTACACAATGGTGAAAGGAGGGGACGGGGCCTGAGTTAACGTGTGCAAAAACGCCCTGTGGCCTGTTTTAAGAGGTAGTTTTAATCCCCATGCCCTATTATATACTAGGGGCTTATAGAGGAGGTAAGGCTAATCACAGGGGGACCCCAACGCATAATGTTCCCTAGTGTATGTAGGTGTTTTCACTGTATTCTAAGTGTCTTTTAACATAGCACTGGCTCTAGGACTGGTTAGTCAGACTCAGTTACCACCAGTATCCGTCTGAAAAAGTTGAGGGTACAGGATGATTTTGCAACAAGGCTTCTTTCTGCTCTTCTTTTTGTTCTTTCTGCACGTTATCCTTCTTTCTGCACTTTTCTTCGTCTTTGAGGACTTCTGTTGCTTCTTTCTGCACTTCTTTTGTTTCTTTCTGTGCATTTTTTCTTCTTTCTTCACATGTCCTATCTCTGTAGGCATAGTTAGAAATTAGCATTTAAAAAACCTTTGAAATTAACAGAAAAAACCATAGGTTTCAGGCACGTTATAGTTAGGAATTAGCATTTAAAAAACCTCAGAAATTCACTAAAAAAACCATAGGTTTCAGGGGTGTTATAGTTAGCTGGACTTTTCACTTGTACAAAACCATTGAAATTCCCCCGTTATAGTTAGTTCAGCTAACTATAACTCGCTCGCCCGCAATGCACTGCTGATGACGTCACATATTACATCACTCATGACATGGTCAGTGACATCACTCATGACATCACTGATGACATCTCAAATGACATCACTGATGACATCACTGATGACATCATCCTTGTGATAGAGTGGCAGACCTCCTCTCACCCTAATATAACCTTTGATACACACATTCAAAAATAGAGACTAAAATGTTCAAAACAATGGACATACCAATACCAGTTACAACAACCTCTTCAGTAATTCTAAGATCCACATACACATCCACTCATTCACCAACAGTCCAATACAGTCACTCATACATGTACTCACTCATCATATGTACTCATACACCTATGCATCCTGTTACACAATGCCACTCATCCATAGAGTTACTCACACACATAGTCACTCATGCTAATAAAGAATCAAACATACATTTACTTGCATATACAGTTATACACACACCACCACACTTACTTCTACGGAAACTTACACATACTTAGTCTTTTAAACAATCACTTATAGAAACACATACTTATTCATACAGGAACTCTTTCAATCTCTCACTCTCACATATACTCACATATATACACCAATAGTCACATATACTAGTTTAAAACATATGTAGTTACTCATAAAGACACTATTGAGACAGAGTATCACTCACTAACACACCCATGCACACACTCATCCACCCATACAGTCCTGCACACATACTGTGTTCAACACATACAAACAGTGAGTCACTCATTCATGCACCTCTGCACTACGTAATACCCCCCACCGAACCATGCAGACACTCAGACTGATACTCAAAAAACCAACTAATAACCTATATAGACACCCATGTAGCTACTCACCAACCCATGCAGCCACTTATACACAAAGTGAGAGACTGATACAGATATTTACATATTTAAACATTACTCACTAAGCCATGTATTCACTATGATACACTTAATCAGTCAGTTACACAATCAATTTTTCAAAAACAAATCATCCATTTAGACACTTATATACCCATTTATTCTTCCATCGACCTTGAGATATACATATATAAAACATATTTAATTTTCAGAATAACACACATTCACTGGATGATGTCATCAGTGATGTCATCAGTGATGTCATTTGAGATGTCATCAGTGATGTCATGAGTGATGTCACTGACCATGTCATGAGTGATGTAATATGTGACGTCATCAGCAGTGCATTGCGGGCGCGCGAGTTATAGTTAGCTGAACTAACTATAACGGGGGAATTTCAATGGTTTTGTACAAGTGAAAAGTCCAGTTAACTATAACACCCCTGAAACCTATGGTTTTTTCAGTGAATATACATATATATAGAGTTTTATATATATATATAGTTTTATATAGCGCGAACGAGACCCGAAGATATCGGGTATCGGAGCGCTTTACATAGCACCAATTTCATTACATGAGGACACATTCTTTGTTAGGCATGGGGAGATGAAGTGATTTGCCCAGAATCACAGGATGTTGCGCGTCGTTGTCGAGACTTGAACCCGGTTTCCCAGCTTCGACGTCGATCGCTCTAGCCGTAAGGCTACATCCTCCAGCGTTCAAGGAAAGAGGCCCACTTATTGGCCATCGACGCAGAGGTGGTGTTCGATCGAGTGCACTGGCCCCATTTGTTCGCAACCCTCAGGCACTGTGGGTGGGGGAGAGATTTGAGCGGTGGATTAAAAGCCTACACAGTACACCTAGTGCGGTGGTGCGAGCTCCAGCAAATTCATGGTTGGGAGAGGTACGAGGCAGGGCTGCCTGCTCTCCCCACTCCTCTTCGCTTTATATATGGAGCCCTTTGCATAGAAGCATCGAGATGACCCCAGGGCATAGGGCATTCTGTTTGGGGACGATAATCACATCAGTAGTCTCTACGCGGACAACCTCATATTCTCTATTACCCGACCCCTGTCCTCGCTCCTAGACATTATATCGGAGCGAAGTGCTTTCTGCGCCTTTTCAGGCGTCAAAGTCAATTCGCTGAAATCACAAATACTAAACCCTCAGTCAACCCAGGCACAGAGCAATATGTGTGTTTGCATTATGATTTCCAATGGCTGGAGGCTGATCTCCCCTACCTCGGATTAGTACTGGCTCGGAGTCTCACTAAAACTGTGCAGGCTAACTACTCCAGACCTTTCAATTCGTAATGACCTAGTTCAATGGCAACGCTTATCTCTCTCACGGTTGGCCAGAATAGCCGCGGTGAAGATGAACGTCCTACCCCGGGCCCTCTTCAATTTCCAGACACTGCCCCCCGCTCTCCCCTGCTGCAGTGATAGGCAACCTCCAAAAAGAGATCGATCGCTTTATCTGAGGTAAGACAAAACCCATATTACAAAAGCAATTGCTGCAACAAACTAAGCAAGGGGGCAAGGGGCTTGGGAGTGCCTAATGTTTTGCAGTACTACCAAGCTGTGCAGCTGAGATACCTGATAGAGTGGAACTGCCGAGCAATGGAAAAGCACCGGGTCTTTATGGACCGAACGGTAGCAGCTTAACATATTTGGAGAAAGGTCTGGCTCCCCCGTGCCCACAGATCCTGTGGTCTGTACTCATCCCAGTCACCAGCCCTACACTGAAAATATGGGATAGGGTAGTGGAGAGGGCCGGGATTTTGTCCTTCCCTTCTCCCATGAACTCCTCTGTTTGTGAACCCGGAGTTTCCCCCCCTGGTATGTCTCTGGGCATTGCTAAGCGTTGGCTGGCGGATGGCTGCAAGCGAATTGGCTGCCTCTTTAATCACAAGGGTCTCATTCCATTTGATGGATATTCCATGCTTGAACAAGACAGATTCACCCACACTCGGCTGACTCATTGGTTGCTCAACCCAGAGACACCCCCTAAAGCTAGCATACCTGTGACCCCCTTTGAGAAATGGCTGTTCCTCAAAAGGGATGACAAGAAACTTATATCAGAAATCTATTGCCACTTGATGAAAATAACACCCAACCATAAGACTCCAGGTCAGATCCGCTGGGAGACGGAACTTGGGTGCAGTCTCACAGGCAAAGAATGGGAAGACCTATTCTATAGGGCGCACCACACGGCACACCGAAAACGCATACAAAATTAGCTCATATTGGGACTATACCCCTGTACGCATTCAGAAATGGAACGCGTAATGCAATGGTCAGTGCTGGCGAGGCTGCGGCAACCCTGAGACTTTGATACACCTTCTGTGGAACTGTCCCAAGCTCACGAGAATTTGGGGGATGGTCCTCGACCCCATTGATAGCGCCTTTAAAACAGAAATTCCCTGCATTCATTCTCCTTAGGCTCCCTAATGCCCTTACTTACCCACTGTGGTCCACTAGAGGCCGACAGATTGCTCTGGCCTTTAACGCAGCGTACAGGTTCCTCTTGGCAAACTGGGGCTCAGACAAAATCCCGGACCTCAGACCATGGCTCCATCAGCTCTGGTTCTTGATGGGCATGGAGAGATTGTTGATGGCTGCCAGTTTTGACCCTACAGCATATGCGAAAATATAGCCCCCATTCATCAATATCCTGTCCAAAGAGTTCAGGAAACTGGCATGCCCATCATACTTGCGTATCCTTAGACTTTTGCCTCACAATCAGGGGGAGGTCAGGACCTCATGAACTCGAGGACTCTGAACTTGGGCAGACCAATTTAGACATTTCACAAATCCTGTTAAGTTGAGTCGGAAAGGGTGTGGGGATGGGTTGGGCTTGTTCAAATTTTGAGTTTTTTTTGTCTTTCTCTTGACATGCAAAGTATTCTACCACATTCAGCGATACTGTACTAAGACCATGATCATACAACGTTGATTATAATGACCTACGCATTTTTTTTTTTTTTAAAATAAGGTATCATGTTTCCCATATTCGGCTGGCCCATTCTGGGTTGTAGGCAACATGCTGTGTATTACCACACCCCCTTTGTGGTTACTAAATTGACGTGTTTGGACCTGCACATTGGTAAGCAACTGAACTTTGCGGCCGGCCCGGGTTGTAGGCGGCTTGCTGTGTGTGATTTGTTTTCTGGTTTGCCAATAAAAAAGATTTGATCCTAAATTGGTGCGGGACAGTACGGGAAGAGACGACTGCAGCTCTGCAACCAGCAAACCCCAAGGAACATTCTACAAACACAGTGTACATAACACAGGGACTACAAAATGGGTATGCCACCTTTTGCGTACCCAGGCACTTTAATGCAGTCTACATGTAGTCAGTGGGGACAGACCTGTCACACTGCAGGGACTTGCTAAGGACGCGCAAGGAAGGCAATCGCCATACTATTGTAAAAATACGAAGGCATGTTTATGGAACGACTTTTAATCAGCTGCCACCAACTGTTAGTCAAGTCATGGTCTGTTCATGAGGACGCAAGTTGCGCATGCTAAAAGGTGTAAGCTTTTGGTGAATCCTAAAACCTAGTAGAGTGGTAGTACTGTTGGTGAGCCACAGCCAAAAAAAAGTAGATAAGTTGAGGAATGAAAGGGCTTACAATGACCATTCTCCTTCCCTGTGTGTTATCTGTTGCATACTCCTTGAGTGGTCTACCTGAAGACTCTTATTGATTCACTACCCAGTTTCTGTTGTAGTCTTTGAACTTTCTGCATGTGACCTGCATATCTGTCTCCATAGAATTATTGTGCTTCTTATTGGTAACCACAATCTTGGTCATAGTTGATTATCTTTATGCTTCCTGCAGATGTCCTGCATATCTGTCTCTCTCTGTAGACTACTCTGGGCCCTGACTGATAAGCCGGATGTCTGAATCTCTGTAGACTCTGGAGTCCTGTTGGTTCCCGGCCTGTCTGATTCCCTGTAGACTCATTTTGGTAGCATGCATATCTGTATCCCTCTAGCATCTATTAAGACTCCAGGTCGTCTCCCTCAGTGTTTTAATTTAAAACTGTGCTTCAGTGGAGGACAAACTTTATTTTTTTTGCGCTCAATATTTTAATGGTTCCACAAAACTGATCATCCAGGTGTTGAACTCCCTTGTGAGGAGGGAAGACTACTGTATTGGCTTAGTCTGCAAGTCCTTAGTGGAGCAAGGGAGTAAATGCTGCTTTAACAGAGGCCAAATTGCTGTCTCAGAAATCCAGAAATCTGCCAAATAGAACTGCAGGTTTTCAAAATCAGGAGCCAAAACCCAAGAAATCTTGGACAACAAAAAAGGAAAGTACTTAAGTGAAGAAGGCTGGAAGCAAAATGAGGTCTACAGCGAGGAGAACGAGATAGCTAAGTGTGTGGGCTTTTGCAACCCCCTTTGTGCATGCAATACACTTGTGTCAGACTGTCAAAAAAGCACAGTACAAAGGCCCTGGCGCACCTTTGACAAATTTCTGACGTGGAATCAGCTACCCTTGTAGCCTTGATTCATTATGTTTTATAAACCCTAACCGCTGAATCTTGCATTTCCTCCTCTTTCAGGGTATTGTCCTTTATATCTTCAAGTCTTCTTTGCGACTAGCTGCCCTCTTTAGGTCTCGGCTAGCGAAGGCTGCGCTTGTGCAGTCTCGCTCGCGAGATTTAATGACTTTGAGAAGTTGGGCTTCAATCCGCCCCTCTTCTCTCCTCTTCTCCATTGGCTGGCCTCTTAAATGCTGGTCAGCCATTGGAGAAGAGCTTTGTCTCTCCAAACAAGCCCCGTCTCTTTCGGATTCGTGGGCGTGTTTTTTCGATTCTTTCTCTTTTTTTTAACACGCCCATAAGACAGCGAGTGTACGGCATGTCTTGCTCACGCTGCCTACACGCGCCAGTCGGCTCTCTAATTGGTTGGCAACTACCAAATAAGCACTGTGATTGGTGGACCTTGTCAATCAATCGGAGAGCCTACTGGCGCGTGCAGGTAGCATGAGCAAGACACACTGTAGACTCGCAGAAATCATTCACTGGGCCTGTGTTGTAGAACACACAATTCAACACGAACTGTCTACATTGTCTTATTACACATTGGCCCACAACAGTGTAAGGAGGCCCGAAATGTTTCTGAAGATTTCCCCGCTATTGGATAGTCATTGCGCTTTTGCGCTGGTGAACAGCACTGGCAACAAGCGTCGTTTCCTTTCGGCCGATAGCATCTGGCTTCGCCAACAAGCACTGGCAAGACCTATAGGCTTTGCCAATGCTCATTAGTACTGATTTGTTGAAGACATCCCTATCAAGGTTCATTCAGGCAGTCCCGTCCGAGGATTAAAGACCACAGGGAGCTTGTGATCTCTCCTTCCGCCAAAGGCAGATCACAGGATCCGTTGATAATCACGGCGATCCGGAACATTCCGCGTGACGGACATTGGTATCCGCCCCGCCATGGCTTCCGGTAAGAGGCCGCTCTGTGTGTGTGTGTAGGTGTGTAGGTGTGTGTGTGTAGGTGTGTGTGTGTGTAGGTGTGTGTGTAGATGTGTGGGTGTGTGTAGGTGTGGATGTGTGTGTGTGTGTAGGTGTGTGTAGGTGTGTGTAGGTGTGTGTAGGTGTGTGTAGGTGTGTGTAGGTGTGTGTGGGTGTGGGTGTGTGTAGGTGTGGGTGTGGGTGTGTGTAGGTGAGTGTGTAGGTGTGGGTGTGTGTAGGTGTGGGTGTGTGTAGGTGTGTGTGTGTGTGTGTAGGTGTGTGTGTGTAGGTGTGTGTAGGTGTGTGTAGGTGTGTGTAGGTGTGTAGGTGTGTAGGTGTGTGTAGGTGTGTGTAGGTGTGTGTAGGTGTGTGTAGGTGTGTAGGTGTGTGTAGGTGTGTGTGTGTGTAGGTGTGTAGGTATGTGTAGGTGTGTAGGTGTGTGTGTAGGTGTGTGTGTAGGTGTGTAGGTGTGTGTGTGTGTGTAGGTGTGGGTGTGTGTGTGTAGGTGTGTGTGTGTGTGTGTAGGTAGGTGTGGGTGTGTAGGTGTGGGTGTATGTAGGTGTGGGTGTGTGTGTGTGTAGGTGTGTAGGTATGTGTAGGTATGTGTAGGTATGTGTAGGTGTCTAGGTGTGTGTAGGTGTGTAGGTGTGTAGGTGTGTGTGTAGGTGTGTGTAGGTGTGTAGGTGTGTGTGTAGGTGTGTAGGTGTGTGTGTGTGTGTGTGGGTGTGTGTAGGTGTGTGTGTAGGTGTGTAGGTGTGGGTGTGTGTAGGTGTGGGTGTGTGTAGGTGTAGGAGTGTGTAGGTGTGTGTAGGTGTGGGTGTGTGTAGGTGTGGGTGTGTGTAGGTGTGGGTGTGTGTGGGTGTGTGTAGGTGTGGGTGTGTGTGGGTGTGTGTAGGTGTGGGTGTGTGTGGGTGTGTGTAGGTGTGTGTAGGTGTGGGTAGGTGTGGGTAGGTGTGTAGGTGTGGGTAGGTGTGGGTAGGTGTGTAGGTGTGGGTAGGTGTGTGTGTGTGTGTAGGTGTGTGTGTGTGTGTGTGTGTGTAGAGGTGTGTGTGTGTGTGTAGGGGTGTGTAGGTGTGTGTGTGTGTAGGGGTGTGTAGGTGTGTGTAGGTGTGTGTGTGTAGGTGTGTGTGTAGGTGTGGGTGTGTGTAGGTGTGGGTGTGTGTAGGTGTGGGTGTGTGTAGGTGTAGGTGTAGGAGTGTGTAGGTGTAGGAGTGTGTAGGTGTAGGAGTGTGTAGGTGTAGGAGTGTGTAGGTGTAGGAGTGTGTAGGTGTAGGAGTGTGTAGGTGTAGGAGTGTGTAGGTGTAGGAGTGTGTAGGTGTAGGAGTGTGTAGGTGTGGGTGTGTGTAGGTGTGGGTGTGTGTAGGTGTGGGTGTGTGTAGGTGTGGGTGTGTGTAGGTGTGGGTGTGTGTAGGTGTGGGTGTGTGTAGGTGTGGGTGTGTGTAGGTGTGGGTGTGTGTAGGTGTGGGTGTGTGTAGGTGTGGGTGTGTGTAGGTGTGGGTGTGTGTAGGTGTGGGTGTGTGTGGGTGTGGGTGTGTGTAGGTGTGGGTGTGTGTAGGTGTGGGTAGGTGTGTGTGTGTGTGTGTAGGTGTGTGTGTAGGTGTGGGTGTGTGTGTAGGTGTGTAGGTGTGTGTGTAGGTGTGTGTGTAGGTGTGTGTGTGTAGGTGTGTGTGTAGGTGTGTGTGTGTAGGTGTGTGTGTAGGTGTGTGTGTGTAGGTGTGTGTGTAGGTGTGTGTGTGTAGGTGTGTGTAGGTGTGTGTGTGTGTAGGGGTGTGTAGGTGTGTGTGTGTAGGTGTGTGTGTGTAGGTGTGTAGGTGTAGGTGTGTGTGTAGGGGTGTGTAGGTGTGTGTGTGTAGGTGTGTGTGTGTAGGTGTGTGTGTGTAGGTGTGTGTGTGTAGGTGTGTGTGTGTAGGTGTAGGTGTGTGTGTGTAGGTGTGGGGGTGTGGGTGTGTGTGTGTGTGTGTAGGTGTGTGTGTGTGTGTGTAGGTGTGTGTGTGTGTGTGTAGGTGTGTGTGTGTGTAGGTGTGTGTGTGTGTAGGTGTGTGTGTGTGTGTAGGGGTGTGTGTGTGTGTGTAGGTGTGTGTGTGTGTAGGGGTGTGTGTGTGTGTAGGTGTGTGTGTGTGTGTGTAGGGGTGTGTGTGTGTGTGTAGGGGTGTGTGTGTGTGTGTGTGTAGGGGTGTGTGTGTGTAGGGGTGTGTGTGTGTGTGTAGGGGTGTGTGTGTAGGGGTGTGTGTAGGTGTGGGTGTGGGTGTGGGTGTGTGTAGGTGTGGGTGTGGGTGTGGGTGTGTGTAGGTGTGGGTGTGTGTAGGGGTGTGTGTGTGTGTGTAGGGGTGTGTGTGTGTGTGTGTAGGGGTGTGTGTGTGTGTGTGTGTAGGGGTGTGGGTGTGTGTAGGTGTGGGTGTGTGTAGGTGTGGGTGTGTGTAGGTGTGGGTGTGTGTAGGTGTGGGTGTGTGTAGGTGTGGGTGTGTGTAGGTGTGGGTGTGTGTAGGTGTGGGTAGGTGTAGGTGTGGGTAGGTGTAGGTGTGGGTAGGTGTAGGTGTGTGTGTAGGTGTAGGTGTGTGTGTAGGTGTGTAGGTGTGTGTGTGTAGGTGTGTGTGTAGGTGTGTGTGTAGGTGTGTGTGTGTAGGTGTGTGTGTGTAGGTGTGTGTGTGTGTAGGGGTGTGTAGGTGTGTGTAGGTGTGTGTGTGTGTGTAGGTGTGTGTGTGTAGGTGTGTGTGTGTAGGTGTGTGTGTGTAGGTGTGTGTGTGTAGGTGTGTGTGTGTAGGTGTAGGTGTGTGTGTGTAGGTGTGGGCGTGTGTGTGTAGGTGTAGGTGTGTGTGTGTGTGTGTAGGTGTGTGTGTGTGTGTGTAGGTGTGTGTGTGTGTGTAGGTGTGTGTGTGTGTGTAGGTGTGTGTGTGTGTAGGGGTGTGTGTGTGTGTGTAGGGGTGTGTGTGTGTGTAGGTGTGTGTGTGTGTGTGTGTAGGTGTGTGTGTGTGTGTGTAGGTGTGTGTGTGTGTGTGTAGGGGTGTGTGTGTGTGTGTAGGGGTGTGTGTGTGTGTGTAGGGGTGTGTGTGTGTGTGTAGGGGTGTGTGTGTGTGTGTAGGGGTGTGTGTGTAGGGGTGTGTGTGTGTGTGTAGGGGTGTGTGTGTAGGGGTGTGTGTAGGTGTGGGTGTGGGTGTGTGTAGGTGTGGGTGTGTGTAGGGGTGTGTGTGTGTGTGTGTAGGGGTGTGTGGGTGTGTGTGTGTGTAGGGGTGTGTGTGTGTGTGTAGGGGTGTGTGTGTGTGTGTAGGTGTGTGTGTAGGTGTGTGTGTAGGTGTGTGTGTAGGTGTGTGTGTAGGTGTAGGTGTGTGTGTAGGTGTAGGTGTAGGTGTGTGTAGGTGTAGGTGTAGGTGTAGGTGTAGGTGTGGGTGTGGGTGTGGGTGTGGGTGTGGGTGTAGGTGTGTGTGTGTGTGTAGGTGTAGGTGTGTGTGTAGGTGTGTGGGTAGGTGGGTAGGTGTGGGTGGGTAGGTGGGTAGGTGTGGGTGGGTAGGTGTGGGTGGGTAGGTGTTGGTAGGTGGGTAGGTAGGTAGGTAGGTAGGTAGCACGGGCTTGTCAAACCCAGTGAGGGGTCCGCTCTTCTGCGTGTGCACGTCTCGTCTCCTACCCGACAACTCCTTCTGTGTTTCCTTGTCTGGGGCCTGCCCTGCTCTGCTGTTACCCGTCCACCCTTCCCCGCAGCTTTACCTTCTATTACATACAGCTCTGCAAGGGCACCTCAACCCTGCTTTCCCTCACACTCTCTCACTCCAATATTGGGACATCATATTTCAGCTCTGATAGGGCACCCCACTCCTGACCTTCAGCCCCTTTCCTATTCCAATAGGCAGCAGCTCTGATAATGCACCTCAACCCTGCCATAAAGCTACCTTTACTTTCCCAGTATGTGGGGCCCACACACAGCTGAGAATGTCCCTCAACCCTGCTCTGCAGCCTGCCTTCTTATTCCGCTGCTGTCAACCCCACACAGCATGGCCAGTGCAGCTTAACGCCGTCGTCTAGTAATTACTATCCTTACTCGTGACGAAATGCACACCTGTAAGAAATCAGCCCAATAAAGTTCACGAATGTCCGGTCGCTCCATGTTGACTGTACACAAGCACTACAGTATTGGGCTATACATTTAAAAACAGTGTATGACTTGGTTTGTATAATCCATTGATTTTATGATTAAAAATCAGGGCCGGAAACTTTGTCATTCTGACACTGAGTAATCTGGCAACTCTGTGTGTGTGTGTGTGTGTGTGTGTGTGTGTGCGTGTGTGTGTGTGTGTGGGGGAGGCTGTGTGTGTGTGTGTGTGTGTGTGCGTGTGTGTGTGTGTGTGTGTGTGTGGGGGAGGCTGTGTGTGTGTGTGTGGGAGGCTGTGTGTGTGTGTGTGTGTGTGGGAGGCTGTGTGTGTGTGTGTGTGGGAGGCTGTGTGTGTGTGTGTGTGGGAGGCTGTGTGTGTGTGTGGGAGGCTGTGTGTGTGTGTGGGAGGCTGTGTGTGTGTGTGTGGGAGGCTGTGTGTGTGTGTGGGAGGCTGTGTGTGTGGGAGGCTGTGTGTGTGTGTGTGTGTGGGAGGCTGTGTGTGTGTGTGTGTGAGGCTGTGTGTGTGTGTGTGTGTGTGGGAGGCTCTGTGTGTGTGTGTGTGTGTGTGTGTGGGAGGCTCTGTGTGTGTGTGTGGGAGGCTCTGTGTGTGTGTGTGTGTGTGTGGGAGGCTCTGTGTGTGTGTGTGTGTGTGGGAGGCTCTGTGGCTGTGTGTGTGGCTTTTTTTGTAGGTGGCTCTATGCGTGGTGGCTCTGTGTGGCTTTTTTTGTAGGTGGCTCTATGCGTGGTGGCTCTGTGTGTGGGTAACTGTGTGTAGGTGGCTCTGTGTGTGGGTGCAAATGCAAAAGGTCTCGCATTTGAGAGTGATTAAGCTATTGGCATTGTAAATAACAATGCCGTTTCTTTAAAATGTTTTTAAACAAAAATGTCATGAGCAATGCCAATAGCTCTAACTTTAACAATGCCGAGACCATTGCATTGTAAATGCTTGTTTTACAGGCCATCTCTGACAGTAGAAGTCATCTGCTTGACGCAGATTTTGGGGCTGTATCTATTCGTTCTGCCTTCTGTTTTTTATTTATTTACTCTATTTTCTCTAACGAAGGCTGTTTTGGCTCTGGTAACGAGGCGCCTTTGTCTGTAAATAATTTTTTGTTATTACTTCTCTGACCTGCATGGGCCTCTGTTACTGTATTTTTACTCGGTTGTTATGGTCTCATTTGGTCTGTAATTTTCTCTCTGACCTCCAGCCTTCTTTGTTGATTGTATCCGTCCTCCATTCTCTTTTTTTTTTTTTTTTTTTTTTTTGAAACCGTTTATTACAATCTCGAATATATACAGGTATGGGCCTACAACCTTCCGGCCGGCCGCTAAAGTGACAGCAATTAGTGACATATATACAATAAGGCACTTGGCGTTACAGAGACGCTAAAGCAGGATGTATCAACAACGTGGGCCACATGACTCTGATCCCACAATACGGTTTCGTTTTATACAACACTAACAACATAAAACCACACCCGCAAGGCAACCCGAGAGCAAGAGTGACAACATATGCTCCTCAAATGGGGGGACCCCAACCATATACTAAAATCGAAGGAGGGGAAGGGAAATAGGTCCGGGACTGGGAAAACACTGTGCCCGGGCTTGGGGGAGGGGGTCATCTAGGGGGACGGAGCTGGTGAAGCGGGAGGCAACAATGGCGGCTCGCAAATACCCCCGCGGTAGACGTTCCAGGGGCCCCACACCTTCAGCCACGCCCCAGGCTTACCCCGCGCCACATACACAACCTTCTCTCGGAACATGCACCAATCCATGTGTTCTTTCCAGGCCGACACTGCCGGGGGCCTCTGGGATCCCCACAGTTGAGCGATGTCACGTTTAGCGATCATATAACCCAGCGTCACCCATCGCGTCTGTGAAACCGAGTAGTCGGTTGGTTCCCACACATTCAGCAGGCATCTCCTTGCTTCAGGCACCAGCACGACATGCGTAACCGCTCGCAGGACCCCATGCACACCACGCCAGAATCGCTCCACCCTCGGACATTCCCACAGAATATGTAAAAAAGTCGCCAATGCACCGCACCCACGCCTACACAGTCCATCCTCGGCATAGCCCATACGCAGAAGCCCTGGCCCCGTCATGTACACCCGGTGAAGTATCTTAAGCTGGACGAAGCGAAGGCGAGCCGGGATGGCCACCTCCTTCGGGGAGGCCACCGCGGAAATCCAGTCCTCGTCGTCCAGCTCCAACCCATCGGCAACCCAAGCCTCGCGGAGCCCAGTCAGTAAGCCCGAGCGGTCATTAATCAACTTCTTGTAGATGAGGGAGATCGTGCTGTCCGGAACGTGGCCATCTAGCACTCTATCCTCCAATGGGGAGGACTCCGGGATGGCGGCCACGTCTGGGAAGACTGAACCCAGAGCGTGACGGACCTGCAGGTATCGAAAGTATTCACTGCCCTGCAGCTGAAACTCCGCCTGCAGTGTCTCAAATGTTTTGAATCCTCCCCTCGTCCAGAGGTCCCCCACTGTACTAATGCCCATCGTGTCCCACCTATCGAAGCCCTTCGAGGTCCATAGGGAGCCCAACCTCTCAGACGCATACAACGGTGACGCCCGGGTCAAACGGTCCTTCCATCCCATAGCTGCATTGGCCGCGTGCCATACTCGCACCATGACACGCGTGGGTCCCGTAAGGCGGGAATCGGGCACGCTAGTGTAGAGCGCTCGATTATAATCGCCACCGGGCAGGAGCATCTTGTCCATTTCAAATGCCGGGTTTAAGGCGGGCCCGTAAAGGCCATGATTAATTGCAGCTAATTGGGAGGCCCAGTAATACCGCTTAATATCCGGGAGGGCAATCCCTCCGTCATACCACGGGAGCGTCAACTTTGCCAGGGCTATACGCGGCCTCCCGTCCCAGAACAGGCGGCGCTGCAAACTCTCCACCTCACGGAAGTAACGCGCCGGGACCAGATCCATCGAGTTCTGGAGAGCATACAAAAAGCGCGGCAAGGACATCATCTTGAACAATGCCGCCCGGCCGAGCGGTGAAAGCGGCAAGCGCCGCCAGCGCGCGACGTCCTCCTTCAGGCGCTGGAGGGGGGGAAGCAAATTCCGCTCATAGCGGGCCACCGGGTCCAGCGTAATATAGACGCCCAGGTAACGAAACCCCTGCGAGGCAATCTGGATCGAGCAGCCCCGCGGGAGAACAGGAGCCTCCCCGGAAAGCACATAGACACAGGATTTAGCCCAGTTGATGACAAGACCTGAGTTACGGCCGAAGGAGCGCAGAACATCGACCAGGACAATCAGTGATTTACGCGGGGAGGCTAAGTACAACAGGATGTCGTCGGCGTAGAGGGACACGCGGTCCTCATACTCAGGGGTCCAACGGAGACCACGGATAGAAGGGTGCCACCGCAGCCACTCCGCCAGGGGTTCCAAGGCCAGTGCAAACAGGAGCGGCGACAGGGGGCAACCCTGTCGCGTGCCCCGTCCCAGCACGAATGGGGCCGAGACTCGACCATTCACCACCACCTGCGCCAATGGGTCGGAGTACAACAATTTGACCCAGCTGATGAATCCCGGGCCAAATCCAAATTTCGCCAACATCGCCCAGATGTACGGCCACTCGAGCGTGTCGAACGCCATGGTGGCGTCCAAGGACGCCAAGATGGCCGGCTCCCGCACGAATGGAACACGCGCGAGCACCCCGTGCAAGCGCCGCAAGTTAAGAGCCGTGTTGCGATGGGGAATGAAGCCGGACTGGTCTTGGTGGACCAGATCGCCCACCACGCCGACCAGCCGGTTGGCAAGCACCTTGGCGAGGATTTTAGGCTCCGCATTCAAGAGCGAGATCGGCCGATAGGATGTAACACGGTCTCGCGGTCTCCCCTCCTTGTGGATAACCACGATGGTAGCTAGACGTTGGTCCGGCGGGAGGGAGCCCCGCGAGTGGGCCGCAAGGAACATCGCACGGAGGTGAGGTGCCAGTACATCCGGTCGCAGCTTATACAATTCGATAGGAAGGCCATTCGGGCCCATGGCCTTGCCCGAGGCGACCGAGCTTATGGCGAGGGCGATTTCATCCGAGGTGGGAGCGGCATCCAACGAATCCCTGTCCCCCACTGAAAGCGAGGGCAGCGCGATGTCCCGCAGCAGGGCATGGGAGTCCTCCTCCGAGCAGGGAGAGACCGGAGAATATACCTCGCGGAAATAATCCGCGAAGCAAGAAACAATGCCTTCCGGCTCAGTAATTCGTACACCATCCATCCTCTCAATCAGCGGGACCACACGACTAGCTCTCTCCTTCTTATCCAACCACGCAATCAGTTTGCCAGCCTTATCACCCACATCATACAGTCGCCCCTGTTGCTCTCTGCTAAGGCCCCTGGCCGCCTCCGTGACGAGGGCCCTATAGGCCGCCTGTTTAAGGTGTAGAACATGCAGCGCCGCGTCAGTCACCCCACTCCCCAGATCCCCCTCCAATTCAGTAATTTCGGCCTCCACCCGGGTCACCTCCTCCTGTGCGCGTCTGCGGGCATGGGAGATAAAGGAGAGGGCCTCCCCTCTGAGAACTATTTTAAAGGCTTCCCACAGGGAGATAGCCGACGGAACGGACCCCACATTCTCCTCAAAATACCGTTGCAATGATTTAATCAGGTCAGCGCGAATAGTGGGGTCACGCAAGTACCAAGCATTGATTGGGGCTACCCTGCCCTCTCCCCTCGGGAAGACACCCAAGTGCAACAGGAGCGGGGAATGATCTGAAATACCCCGCGCCAGATGGCGCACCTCTCCCACCCTCCCAGCATAGGCCGCAGGGACAAGGACATAATCAAGCCGCGAGAGGCTACCATGGGCACCCGAATGGAAGGTGTACTGCAGCTGGGTGGGATGCTTTAAACGCCAGCAGTCCACCAATCCCAGTGTGTCCAAAAGGCCCGCTAACCACGCCTGTGCCCGGGGGAGGTCCCTAGGGGGATGACGATCCATAGTCCCAGAGGCCACCGCATTGAAATCCCCCCCAACCACCAGAAGCCCCCCCGGGAGGTCAAGAAGGAGGCGTCCCAGATCTGCAAAGGTGGTGGACTGTAGCCCCGGTGGGACGTACACAGAGACAAAGACAACTACCCTGCCCTCCATCCTCCCCACCAAGACAGTGTAGCGTCCCCTCTCATCATGGCGCACCTCGTCTATTTCTAGCGGGAGCGAGGTCTTGATCATGATGCCCACCCCCCTCGAGCCTGATGTGAAGCCCGAGTGGGCCACCAAGCGAAAGCCACGGCGATTCATGGCACAAAAGGAGTTACCAATAAGGTGTGTCTCCTGCAGAAAGACCACATCAGGCGAAATCCGTTTCAAATACTGCAGGACCACACCCCGCTTGATCCTATCACCCAGTCCGTTAACATTCCAGGACAACAAAGTCAAATCCCTACCCCCATCACATAACGAAGCCATCATTTGTCCCCCCCAGAGCATCTCAAAAACAACAGTACAATAACGGGTTTGCCTTGCGGTAGAAACGAACCACACCCCACCCCAACCCACCCAACCCAACAGAACTCCCCCCACCCTGCACCCCTGCATGAGCCCAAACAGCCCCCCCAAAGTGCAGTGTGCCTGTCGCCCCATAGATAAGAAAACTAACTAGTCCCCCAGAGGAGGAGGGAGATCCCCCAAGAGACCCCACACGACCTCCACAGGAGGGGAACTTACCCTAACAGTCAATAGTGACAACAACGCAGTCCAGAGCAAGGCCCACCATTAGTCCCTCAGTCCTGATCCGGCGGGCCCTCCCCACCAACCGCACCCCCCCCACCCCCCCGGTCCCGATCTCCGGGCAAAGTGTCTAGCCAGTCCCCGGCCACATCGGGTCGATCAAAAAAGTGCGTGTGGCCATCCACCTCCACTCTCAGCTTAGCGGGAAAAAGCATCGCATATTTGAGATTCAGGTCCCTTAAGCGACGTTTAACACCGAGAAAGCTCAGTCTCTGCTTTTGGACTGCCGGAGTGAAGTCAGGATAGAAATTGATGTCCATATTGTCAAGTTTGACCGGCCCTTGTAGCCTGGAAGTCTGTAGGATAGCGTCTCTGTCCCGAAAATTGAAGATCCGGGCGATGAGAGGCCTCGGAGGGGCTCCAACCTTAGGCCTACCCCCGGGGACCCTGTGGGCACGCTCCACCGCAAAGAATTTACTCAGCCCCCGAGGCTGGAGATGGGTGAGAACCAGGTCCTCAACAAATAGATCCGCTGCCTCCGCCTCGCGTCCCTCCGGCACCCCGATAATGCGGACGTTGTTCCTCCGGGCCCGACCCTCGGAATCCTCCAGCCGACGATTCATCAGGGCGCTCGCCTGGCCAAGCCTGCGCACCTCCTGTTGGAGGGCCGCTACGTCCGTTATGAGGCCCGTGGTAGAGTGGGCCAAAGAGTCGACCCGGTCGTTGGTTTTAGACAAATCAGCCCTCACGAGGCCCACATCCACGAGGACCGAGTCAATCTTCTGCGCCAGAGTGTCGAAGCGCTGGTCCACAGAGGCCTTCATCTCGGCGATGGCACCCATGACGTCTCGGAGGGTCAGGTCCGTGGGCAGAGCGGAAGCATCAGTCGGGCCCGTGGGGGACCTACGCGGTGCCTCTGGGGATCCCTTCTGGAGGGTGTAGCGGTCCATACTGTTGGATTGCTGGGCCGCGCCACGGCGGGTCGATTTTATCTTAGCCCGATCGCCATCTTGTTTTGTGGACATGGTTTCAATCCCCAAGACGAGTCAATCTCCTCAAGAAACGGGGGGCCGACAATCCAGTTCAAGGGGTCCAGGGGAGAGCGACCACCGCTCCGCAGGACGGACCGCAGCTGGCGGACCGGCAGGGCACCCCAGCGAGACCACACCACCGCACACCGCCCCGCAACCCAACCTCGCCTGGCAGCAAGGAGGGCGGAAAAGCGAAAGTGAAAGTGCAGGGTACGCGAGTCACCCAGCCTTGCCCGCCGCTGTTGTTCACTTTGTATCCGGATCGCCCCACAACTCCAGTACGGGGGGCCGGTGTGGAGAAGGCCGCAAACCGCAATCGATGCTCCTGACGGTGTCCGAGGTCCGATTTAAAAACGGAAAACGGGCGTCACCTCTGCTCGGGCTCACAAATACAGTCCCCTCATCTGGGACAGGATTCTGTCAGGATTTATGCAGGAGGTCGCGGAGGTCCTCGGGAGCCTCGCACCTACGCGGCCATCTTGGTTGCGCGCTAGGCTCCTCCCTCCCGTCCTCCATTCACAAGGAATTCTTGTGGCAGTTGTGACTTCATTGTGCCTTTAAGGAATGTTTTAACCATAGGTGTCTTTTTAGGTCTCGCCTTGCTATCGCGTAAGCAATCGCAAAGCAAGACTATTGTAAGGGGGTTTTAAAAGTGCTCCCAAAAAGCGGATTGCATGGCTCGCACGCGCACAATCACGCGCATCGTGCCGCCATGCAATCAGTTTGGCATCCTTCTTCAAAGGGTCCGCTCCCCCGCCAAGCGCGCGCTCCACGCTCCCCCGGGCTTGTTTTCATTTGCTTCGGTTCATGTTTAGGTCTCGGCTAGCGATGGCTGCGCTTGCGCAGTCTCGCTCGCGAGAGATAATGACTTGGGAGAAGAGGGGCTTGAACCCGCCCCTCTTCTCCCCTGTTTTCCATTGGCTGGCCTAGTAAATGCTGGCCAGCCATTGGAGAAGAGGTCCCGTCACTCCAATCATGCCCCGTCCTTTTCGGATCGGGGGGCGTGTTTTTTGCGAAAAGTCTCAGGGAGGAGACAACAGCAAAACACGCCCCCCGAATCCGAAAAGGACGCTCCCTTTCTCCGAGGCATTTCTGCTGTGCCTCGGAGAAAGGCGGTGGTGTCTTCCGGTGCCCTGTTCCTGTTTACTTGTTTGTATTTAATTGCGTGTGTTTGAATATGTGCAAAAAACGTTAATAAAGTACTGCCTCTGAAAGACATGTTTACTGTTTAATATCACAGTTACACAATTGTTTTACGGTATGATCAGTTTATAAGGGCACTAGGTTAGGGTCCTTCCATTTAGATGCTCTGCAACAGTTTCAAGATCTTACTGTTTCTCGTTAGGTCAAATGGGTGTAATTTTTGAAATGTACGTTTTTCTCGCCTTCGCTTGATTTTGCTCTCGAGAAAGTGCCACTGATAGTAATTGAATGACACTCATAATTACACTGAAATTATGAGAATGTCACACATAAGCGATCTGAAACTTTGGCAATGTTTGCTGTTCCTCTACTCACGCTACCCAGAAAAGCTTCTTTACTGACCACTTCAAGATGGCTGTTACGACCAGACAAAAGTTAAGTAATTCGTCCCTTTTCCCTTTCTATCTTGGAACTGATCATGTGAAGCTCGGTCTCAATTCTATGTCTATTTCGGATTATTCTCCTGTTAAATTTAAGAGCTTTTCTTCGTCAGTAGACTTCTAATGAGTAGGAATGACATAACTCGACGTCGGACAGCTCTTGCGGTAGCAACGTTTGATGTTGGTACCACCGTAGGAAAGGCACGACTACTTACTCAAGTCACTCCTTAATTTCAATCGCACGGAGATTCGCACAGCCCATGGATGGCACGTGATGCGAGGAAGTAGGGTAGGAGGTGGGGGGGTAGATTGGTCTTGAAGTCTCGCGTGGCTTCCGGAGCTGTCAGCCCGCCTGGCTTTGAAAGGACGCACCGGCGTTGAGTTTTCACGTGTGTTGATGCGGTATGAGTTTGGTGCCTGAACCTTCCCTGTGCAAGACATAAGAGCCATGGCATTTCAACATCAGGGATACTCCGAGGCCGAGCTCCGAACATTGGAGGAGGCGGTTATATGTCGCGAGGCACAGGTGTCCTCCTTGCTCAGCATCTTCGGGGAGGTATTTAACATCATCTTAAATCAAACTCAGCCGCTGTCACCCTTTTACTTTTCAGACCCTGTTCCTGAGCTCCCTACCGTGGTCCATGACATGGCCACTTTGGCCGTTTTTGCTCTGCACGGTGCAGACCTTTCCCCTTTACCTCCTCGCTCCCCAATGTCACAGTGCATGCAAAACAACAAGCGATTTTTGAACAATGAATGTGAAAAAATTTAAAGTAATCAGTGACAGCGATTTAATTCTAGTTTTCTTCACGTTTTTTACTTAATCTTAAATTTGCATTCTCTCCGCATGTTTGCTATTTCAAGTTTTGATGTTTCTATTTTTTGGGTGTAGGATATTGCTCTTGTATAACGCAAACTTTTATTGAGTCGCCTGTATGTGTTTACAGCGGGCCACGATTGAGACTCTGGAGTTGAAGTTCAAGGGGTCAGTGCGAGGTTTTCAGTGGTTCAGAAAGGTAGTCGGAATAGATGGTCTTCCAGACCTTGGCGCTTCTGTAGAGCGCACAGCGCAGTGATTATGTTTTCTAATTGCACTTTTGATTATGTGCAAGTGTATGTGAAGGAGGCATACTGTTGTCAAAATACTGATAAAGGAAAGTAAAAGAAAATGCGGCGCTAATAGGTGAGTGGGTACGCTGTTTGTTTGGGGACGGGGGGTGAAGTCAAGGAGAAGCGCGCATCTGCTTTCAGGAGAGAGTAGAAACAAGCATTTACAATGCAACGGTCTCGGCATTGGTAAAGTTAGAGCTATTGGCATTGCTCATGACAATGCCGTTTCTTTAAATGTTTTAAAAACAAAAACATAAACAAAAATAATGTCATGAGCAATGCCAATAGCTCTAACTTTACCAATGCCGAGACCATTGCATTGTAAATGCTTGTTTATGATTGTTGTTGCCACAGCTGCCCATTTCGTTTCCCCTTTGAAGTAGCATTCCCATGAGGCATTTCAGGCTGTCTGAGCTAAATTCTGCTAGCTAGCTCCGTATCCCGTCTGCTGGGCTTGTTTTGTTTTTTAGTGACCGTTGTCCGGGCCTCCTTTTGCGACTGCCCTTCTTCTGGGGTGAGCGGCGTGTTTTTTGCAGTCACCTTGAGGAATATGTGAGCTGCATGTCAATACTGGTTCATCCAAGCGTCTGAAATGCTGTGAAAATATTCGTGTTTTTTCCTAGTGATATTTGTTCTTTCGCTGCACTGAGTGGGACGTCTTTTTCCTCATAGCCAAACTTTCAAATGGGGTGCGAGTCATGGGGACTTGTTCCTTGAGAGTATTAACTGCGATGTACTTCCTGTTCCAGTGATAGGCCATGGCTGTGAGAAATCAGAGGTTTGGGACACCTCGTAGGGAGCGCTCCACTACAGCATAAACAGTCTAGCTTTTCATGTTCAGCATTGCTTGGCAATTGATTTTTTTGGTGTGTGTGCTTCTGCCTATGCACGTATGTCCAAGGGTCCCCAATTACCACTCTAACCAAGGCTTATGCTGTGGCGATATGAGAAACTGCCGTCAAGAGAAAAGCAGAAAACAACATGCAACTGCGCTGAACACGACTGAACATTATTATGTCTGTCATATGTGTCATTTAAATATCAATAGAGAGTGGATCACAGGTCCTGAAAGAACCAGGGTTATTAGCAGTAGTACTAGGTACTCCTAAGAAACCCTCAATCACGTGTGCATTCACAGGTGGAATTCTAGCGGTATGTTCGATTATCCGCTATTTATTTGACAACGTGACAGCATCATCATCGGGTTAATGAATGCTTCCTCCACCCGGAGGTTAATTCCTCTGGTTTTTTCAGTTGTGATCAGAGAACCGTGTTAGGTGTGTTGTGAAGTGCTATATGGTGAGTGAAAAAAGGTTTAAAAGACTCGAAGGGTCCAGTTCTGTTAAATTTTAATGAATTCGAGTTAGGTTAAAAAATCTTGACGTGCACAGAATAGACTAATTAGGGTCTATTGCACTAAAATAGTTATGTGTCCAGAAAATAGGTCGACATGTTTCAGCCTTATCTCATGTGTGTCATACAGTTTACATACATTACAAATAGAAAAATCCAGTCCTGTGTATTCAGAGACTTTCGAGATACACAGGTACGTGTAATCCGCCACGCATGCTACAACCACCACTCAAAAGCCCCTTGATTTGAGAGTGTAGGGGTGTTTGGACAGTCACATCGATTCACTCAGTAGATCAAGTCAGCAGACCTGGTCGGTTCCACTGAGTTTTAAAATACAGACTTGCTCGCCTATTTACAATCGATTGCAGACGTAGCATGTTCAGGAGCTGAGCATCCCTTCTTGTTGCATTGTCTGACAAAAATTACCCATAACACTACTTATGCAATCAATCAGATGTACATTGCACGTGTAGATCAGGATGAGGCATGGTACTGAATGACTGTCTCTCATTCTCAATGCCCATGTAGGCCGATTAGCTGAGTCGATACATGCCACACAAACCATCCATCCTCTTGTTGAAAGTAGTTACTTGTTTTATTTAAGAGGTTGAGCCCTGTTTATACATGGCAGATAGCAGCAAATGCACAACCATTCAGCGATGTCACTCAGTGGTACCGTATGCAGTGAGACTTTACAACTTACAAACCTCTAAATTAATGTTTATCTCTACAACATGTATGGCACTCCTCAGTACTGCGCTTAGAATATGTATTTCATTCATAGCACACTCTCAGCAGCAGGCAGCACACTGAGCTACCTCGCTCACTGGTGGTGCAATACTTATATATGTTTATCTTTTTCTAAAGCATATTTTTCCGTTAAGATTGTGGGCGTTATACTCTTGTTTTAATAAACAGTTTGGGCCCTCTTTATACTAGACTTTGGCCTGCTTACAGCGGCACGCGCACAACCTTTCAGCTATCTCACTAAGTGATTGAGAATGTTGTGAAACTTCATAACTTACAAGCCTTTACATTAATATTTATCTGTACAACATTTATGGTGCGGCTTGGTATATTTCTTTCATTTATGGCACTCCCAGCAGCAGGCACTCTACACACTGAGCTACCTCGCTCACTGCTGGTGCAATGTATATCTAGGTGTGTCTTTTTTGAAGCACACCTAGATCGTGAGTGTTATGCTGTCATTTTATTAAAGAGTGTGGGCTCTGTTTACACGTGGCTATCACCTGATCACAGCAGTAGATGCACAAACAACCAGAGAGCTTTGGAGCGCGTCACATGGTCACCAGTAACTTTATTTAATTGCATATTTCTTTGTTACAAAGACACGTGGGCATTCAGTGGTTTCTGGGTTGTTTGAATTTTGATTTATTAACTTAAAAATTAGCTGTAATTAAGGGGTGTACACTGCACCAAGCTTTAACGACTTACACCCTTTGAGGGACATTTTGTGTAGCTGTGCAAGCACGACTTTATGTTTAAAATTGGAGCACGGTGGATCTGCTTTATACAAATTAGTTTGATAAGAAATTTTTGCAACACAATTCCACTCCACACATTTCCATTCCACACCAACTCAATAACACATTTACACAACACACCACATACATCCAATCCACACCATAGAATACCACAGCATACCACAAAATTCAACAGCACACCAAATAATTAAACTCCACAATATACCACTCCAAAACTCAAAATACCATTCCACATAATGACAATCCATGACACAATCCCACTCCACATAATTCCAGTACACTCATAACAACACAATTACTATCCACATAATTTCTCTGCGCACCGTGCCACATAATTCCACTACAAACATCCACTCCACACAATTCCAAAACTAATAATTCCAATTCACATAATTCTACTCATTTACAAAGCCACTAGTTCTAACACTCACAAATGCGAGACCTTTTGGCATTGCCAATGCGTCCTCCCTTTTTTTTAGAGGCGTCAATAAGCACTGACACTCTCTCCGAGGCAGCGCAGCCACTGTCTCCTCTCTTCTCCTGGGCAGCTGGACCCCCGGCTTTGACTCGTCTTATACTGCTGAGGATGGACCACGTGTCTGCAGCAGCATTTTTATCAGCCTCTCCTAGCCCATGCTCCCACCCCCTGCCCCCCTGTGATGTCCAGCAGCAATAACGATGGACACCAGGACTCGTTATACTTCTAACTTTATTCAGCTGCATCCATCACCTTCCCTGTCCCTACTCTATCTGCCCTCGTCCTGTCCTCGCTCCTCCTCTTCCTCTCGCCCACCTAGCTCCACCCAGCCCAACAACTATACCGCTGACCCTCTACATCTTCCCCCTTTTTAACAAACGAAAAGAAATGACGGACTTGTTTATAGTTCTTATATCAGTCGTCGCGGCCTGCGAATGTCCTGTATCGGTCTCAGTGACATAGTTCCTGTCACAACCTCTGAATCTCCTTCAGGCCCAGGGCACGGACTCTCGGCAGCTCCAGCATGTTGCCCTTGAGCCTCACTCTCTGGTTGCCCACTCAGTCTTTGAAGCGACTCCTTCATACCAGGCGTGCATTTCTGAAAGCAAGACGCATTTCGGGTGACTCTTCGACTGTCCGATTCTGCGGTCACCATGGTACCCTTCGTCTGAGTGATTGTCAATGGTTCAGCTCGGAACCTGCAGTCTGTTTTCCGGTGTTGCTCCTGCTTGACAAGAACACAGTCTCCTTCATGGAAGGAAGGTGATCGTGCTCCCCTTCTGGCGTCTGCATACGATTTCATTCTCTTTCCCACGACGATCTGCGGACACAACCTCTTGATGCATGCGAACCGGTGAGACTGCTCGTAGAGCGCCTTCCCTTGTGGGGATCCTATTCCGGATCGGTCTTCCTAGCATTAGGGTGGCAGGACATTTACCCGTGGTGGCATGGGGAGTTGTCCTATAGGCCCGGAGAACCTCATTGAGAGCCACCTGGAGGTCCCTTCTCTCACAAGTCGCTTGTTGAAACGTTTTCTTCAGAGTGGCCATACATCTTTCAATGGTGCCATTTGCCTGTGGCCATAAGGGCGTTCTTTTTCGATGCGTGAAGTTCATGTGCCGTGCAAAATCACTAAACTCATGTCCGTTGAACGGGGGGGCCATTGTCCATTTTGAGCACCTTTGGAATACCCCATGCCGCGAACACTTCATCCAGTACCGCGATAGTGCTGGCCGCATTGGTGGATGATACAAACTGGGCTATCGGGAACCGCGAATACTCGTCCATAATTGCCAGGACGCATTTCCCTGACTGAAGGGGTCCGTAGAAGTCCATTGCAAGTTCCTGACACACGCCACTGGGTAATTCAGTCATTCGCAAGGGAGCCGGGGGACTTCCTTGGCTAACAAGCTGACACTGCAGACAGTCTTTGAGAGTACGTTCCACCATCTGATCTAATAACGGGAACCACACTCGCTCTCTCAGGGCCCGCTTCGTTGCAACCACCCCACAATGACCTTCGTGAGCTAGATTGACAATCCCTTGTCGTAGTCGCGTCGGGATAACAATCCTGTGATCCCTTAGCAGAAGCCCTTCCGAGGTGGCAATCAGCTCCTCACTCACGTGTCTGAATGCCTGCAGCTCTTGGTTGCTAGCTAGATCTTCCGGGTCCTCATCATCATCAGCTCTCCACTTGTTGGTCTGCAGGCGACTGAGTACCTTCTGAAGAATGACATCTTGCGCAGTCGCTTCCAAAATGGCCTCCAGGGGAACTGCCGGCGGTTGAGCCTGGCCCACGACAAAGTGGACATATTCCTCCGCAATTGATGCCTTGGGTGCCGGCGCAGGTCTCGGGTGGTGAGACATGTAGTCGGCCAGGTTGGCTGACTTGCCCGGCTTGTGCAATATGGTGTAGGTGTACTCTTGCAACGCAAGACCCACCGCTCTATCCGAGGTGGCATCTTCAACCGTGGATTTCCAAATATGGCGACGAGCGCCTGGTGATCTGTCACCATCGTAAAGTGCTTGCCGTAGATGAACACATGGAAGTGTTCGCAGGCCCAGACGACCGCCAGACTCTCTTTCTCTGGCTGAGAGTAGGCCTTTTCGGTGTCAGACAAGCTGCGACTTGCATACGCTACGATATGTCTCTGATCCTCCTCGCGGTCATACTGAGCCAGGATCGCCCCTAGGCCCACCGGGCTGGCGTCCACGGTTATTTCTGTCTTCCGTTTGGGGTCAAAGTATGCCAAGTTGTCAGCTGTCTCAACGGCCCGTTTGATGTCCTGAAAGGCCTGCTCACACTGACGGGTCCAGTCGAACAGTTGTCCCTGCTTGGTGAGAGGGCGAAGTGGATGACTGATGGTAGCATAGTCCTTAATGTACCTCGCACAATAACTGGCCATGCCCAGAAAGGAACGGACATCACTAACATCTTGAGGGCTCTTGGTGTCATTTAAAGCCAGCACTTTCTCAGGGTCAGGCTTCATCCCTGCTCCAGAAAACACATGCCCAAAGAACTTGAGCGTGGACCGATGGAACTCACACTTCTCTTTGTTCAATGTCAGGTTGGCGTCCAAGAGAGCTTGGCATACTCTATCAAGGGCCTTGTCATGCTCTTGGACGTTGGACCCATACACAAGAATGTCATCTCTATAGTTTAGCGTGTTAGGTATGTGACATATGGTTTGGCGTATTGCTTCCTGAAAGATTTCCGGAGCAGAAGAAATGCCAAAGCTTAATCGTTTATAACGATACAGACCCAGGTGGGTCGCGAACGTCGTTCTGTACCTGGACCGTTCATGTAGTTCCAGCTGGTGGTAGCCTTTGTTTAAGTCCAGTTTTGAGAACACTCTGGCCCCATTCAACGCAGCGATCATATCACTCAAATGAGGCCCAGGATGTCGTTCACGCTCAATCGCGGTGTTGGGAAGCCGCATGTCCACACACAGTCTCACTTTTCCAGAAGTGCCCTTCTTGGGGACGATGACTACTGGTGACACCCATGGGGTGGGGCCATCAGTCCTTTCAATGATGTCTGACGCGAGCAGTTCTTGCAGCTCATCCTCCACAGCCTGCTGAAGGTGGTATGGTACCCGTCGGGTTGTTGAGCAACAGGTCGGACCTGCTCATTGATGTGGAGCCGGACTTGACATTTATTCAGCCTTCCCAACCCCGTGAACAGCTTGGGGAATTTGTGTAGTATATCCTGATCCCCACTAATATGGTATAAGATCTCAACCAGACGAAGTCTCTCGGCCGTCGGTAAGCTGAGGAGGCAATCAGCTTCCGGGCCATCAATTACGTGTACTACAGCAGATATCGACTTGTTCTGGTGTCGAAGAGTGGTTTGGAATTTCCCTAGACAGGGGAGTGGTTTCTTGGACATCCAGGTGAAAACTCGGACGTATGCCGGGCACAACGGTGGTGGTGGCTTCATCTTTTTGTACTCCGTCACCGGGATGTAATTCAGTGATGCCCCACTGTCCAGGACAAACTGTGTGTCATGAGTGCCCACACTGATGTCCAGTCTGGGGTAGGTCTTCAATTGATCTGGATCGGCAACCATACTGGCATACTAGACTGTGTACTCGGATTCGCACGACCCTGATCGAGAGTCCACAGATGGTGACCTTCTTGCCCAGCGAGATCTCCTCGATTCCCGGCTGGAATGAGATGAGCTGGAGGACGACTTTGGCCGGTCTTGTACTGCTTTCACGTGGTGTCGCATGGTGTCCGAACGAGTCGGCCTCATCGCGTCAGCCTTCCTCTCCCTGCGATATTCACCACAAGTCGCCTCAGAGTGATTAGTTCGCCCACACTTCCGGCATTGCTGCCCCATGGTTGGACACGCTTCTCGGTGCGGGAAGTCATATCCACATCGGTAGCACTTCTTTCCCCCTTCCTGTCTCTTGTCTTTCCTCCTCGATCCGTGTCTTCTGTGCTCAGGGTACCTCTGGCGCGAGGAGGGCCTAGAGTGGTACCGGCGCTCCTTCGAGTGTCTACGTCGGTGACTGTCTTGCACCCGGCATGCTTGCTCCCGTCTTTCAGGGCGCCCGGCTTCCATGCTCCTGGCTTGCTCCTCCGCCTGGTCATACACTCGAGTCATCTCTTCTATTTCCTCTAGGTTGTGACTTTTCCTTAGCAGCCTTCTCCTCAGTGTCTCCGACTGACACCCGTCAATGATCTGCGACCGGATGGCATCATCTGTTGAGAAAGCATCAAAGTTGCAATATCGGGACAATCGACGCAGTCGTGTTATGAACGAACTCATCACCTTTTCTTTCCCTTGACGAGCTTGATGAAAGGTGTACCTCTCATAATCCACATTTCGTTTCGGCAGAAACTTTCTGTTGAGTGCCTCACGCACTTTATCATAAGTTCCGGTGTCCGCACGAGGTAGTTCTTTGATGATCTTGCTAATCTCTTTGCCGACCAGATTGCGCAGCGCAATCACTTTGTCCTCATCTTCGGTCACCTTTGACCCTTTAATGTAATCCTCAAAATCTTCGAGCCATTCTTGCCATCTGGGGCCCATACTCTCCCCAACCGTCAATGGTAGCAGCTCTGCTGGGCGCAGGTGCGACACGCTTGTCACGATCGGCGTGGTTTCAGCCCGTTGCGGCGAGTTATTATTCGACATCCTGACAGCACGTGCCTAACTCGTCCAGTCCTCCCACGTGCACACTTATTCTCAGCTTGCCTTTGGCTGATGTTTGGTCACTTTCCTTCTTTCTCTTGGCTCGTCAGGTGCTTATTTAAGTTCTGGCCTGACTTAAAGATGGCCGCCCCTATACTTCTATGGGGATGTCCCACTAAGGACTGCCTGACTCCAAGATGGCCGCCGCTCAGGGTTGCTCACTCCCACGAGGTCTTGTCTGCCACTCTCAGCCAGCTTGCTGCACTATTTGCAGTGCTCCCGCAGCCACAACACTCTTCTAGTGCATCACATGCACTTCAGGCTTCATTACCTGGCACAGCGCGCTCGGGGTGAGCACCCGACGTCCTTCGTCCTCACACGTGCCGTTTCTCACGCATCCGGCGTGAGATCGTCATTTAGCGCGTAGCAGCGCTCGTTCAGCCACGTGGTTTCCCGCTCCAGTACAGGAGCCGCCAGCAGCAGTCGGGGTGGACTCCTGCTCCCGCTCTCACGTCCTCTGGTGGCGCTTGATGTAGCGCGGCTCAGCGCTCGACTCAGGGTGCGTTTTTCTTCTCTTTTACATTAGCGGCCACACCAAGGGACAGGGGCACGTTTTTTTTAGATCGTGGGGGTACGGAGCTGTACCACCCATCCTCGTCGCCAGCTGTGATATCCAGCAGCAATAACGACGGACACCAGGACTCGTTATTCTTCTAACTTTATTCAGCTGCATCCATCACCTTCCCTGTCCCTACTCTATCTGCCCTCGTCCTGTCCTCGCTTCTCCTCTTCCTCTCGCCCACCTAGCTCCACCCAGCCCAACAACTATACCGCTGACCCTCTACACCCCCTAACCACAACACCCCACACTCTCAGACCCGCCTTCCTTCCTGCCTGGGGTCTGGCAACAGCCCTGAAGCGGTAGGTGGAGGGCTGCGGCGGTTGCACTCAGCACCCGGGGAATGAGGTTGGAGGCACGGACACATCACATGAGATCTCAGCAGCAGGTGCGATAACACACTGAGCTACCAGCTCGTGGAGTTTACAAGGAGACCCGGATTCACAACACGGATCTGCTGGTCATTACTTATCTCCTGCACCCGCAGCTGACCTTCAGTGGGGAACTGCCAAGCGTGTAATGAGTTGTTTTCTCCAGTCTGGCTTGGGGTGGAATACACATCAGCGCTGGTGGCCCTCGCGGGGAGCGGCTCATATTATATTAGCATGCACAACTGAAAGGGCATTCTAGGTAAACAAGAAGCGAGGGTGACTTTTCTTGGCAATGAGCAGTCAAATGAAAGGCGGTAGGTAAGAAGGCGCACTGATTTAAACGCTCTCTGCTGACATCTTTGGCGATTTGCGTTCTATGGGCTTGCATCCGAGCAATGCGAATTGCAGTCATTTAGAAGTGCGTTTACCGAAATCCCATCATATTGAGTAATAGTAAAATGTTGTTAAAGTACTTAACAACAGAAGTGCACAATGAAGCTCTACATAAAAACAAGCCATTGGTACCAATAGGCCAACTACAGTTAGTTCTCTCCAGTTCATGTATTGTTAGAGCTGCCTGAAAAAATTAAAATTCAGTTGATATATGCCTTTAATGCTAACAGATTTAAATAATAATGGGTTTTTTGTCGGTGTAAATTTTAATTCAGTAAGGTAAATCCAGTGAAGATTCATCATAAAATCTTTATTCGGCATGTAAAAACAACCATTAAAGAACAAGATAACACAGCAAAAGTTACAGTGCAAATATAAAAAACATGCGTAACATTTAAATAAAATTTAATTACCAAACATCAATAGGACAAGATAAAAAAAACTCCCGTTAGCAGCAATGTATATCATTCGGTCTACAAAGACTAGACCTCAATGTGGCTTGTAAAAAAAAGAGGTGATAGCATATAGTACATGGTAATTAGGGAGCAACTTCAAATACATAAGAGCAGGAAGTACTTGAATAAAAGTCAAGGTGCTTAGCAGAAAAACAAACTGCCTTCTTGGCACACTCAATTATTTGCACAACATAATATGTAAAGTGTCCTGCGGGTACCTATTGTCCCAACAGCAATGCAACATGGAGCAAGAGTGAGCCCACCCACTCGGTGATGCCAAGAGATGGTTCAGCAAGTTATTGAACCTAGCCAAGAAAAATCTGTCCCTCATATCATGTACCAGAGCAAGGTACGGCTCCATGTCATGTAAGGCCCAGTACTGTTTTCAAGAGCTTATGTCCCCTCGCCTGTTCTCTGTTCAACGATACGCGCGCAAAAAAAAAACAAAGCATTGGCATAGCCAATAGGTCTCGCCTTTGGGACCTTATAAGTGTTTAGCCATGCAACAGTTGATGTTTTTGCACCAAGGATATTGTGCTGCATAACTAAATACTTATAAAGTCCCAAAAGCGAGACCTATTGGCTATGCCAATGCTTGTTATTTTTATTACCGGAGTGCCATATGTCCTCATGTCTTTAAAGTCGTCATTGTGGCTCAGAAACTGCTAACCAATAACATGAAAAAGCTTGAGAGCAACCTAATGGCCCAAGTAAAATTGTGTATTGGCTATGTTTATAATCTGTTAACTCCCAATAAGTGACAAAGTAAAAATAAAAGTCATTGGAAGGCGAGAACTCTTCATTATATAAAAAGAGTATGTTATCTTGTAACACATTTCTTTTTGTACTTTGTTTACCTGGTCAGAGTGTCAACTTGTCCCTTACCACACGCTCTGTTTCGATTAATAATCGCAGGTCTATGAAAAGTTGTTGACTTCTCCATAATCTGAACTTGATAGGTCAGGCCTAACAGCTGTAGCTGTATGCCAGGCTCTACTTGTGTGTATATATATATCATATTCACTTAAAAAACCATAGGTTTCACACATGTTATAGTTAGCTGGACAATTCCCCCGTTATAGTTCGTGCAGGCAACTATAACTCACGCGACCGCAATCCTCTGCTGATGACGTCAGATATTACATCACTGTATTTAGACACTTATTTACCCATGTCTTCTTCCATTAATCTTTAGCTATACATATATTACAAATATTTATTTTTCAGAAAGACACATATGTCATCAGTGATGTAATATCTGACGTCATCAGCAGAGGATTGCGGTTGCGTGAGTTATAGTTGCCTGCACTAACTATAACGGGGGAATTTCATTGTTTTTTTACGAGGGAAATGTCCAGCTAACTATAACGTGTGGGAAACCTATGGTTTTTTAAGTGAATTTGTACTGTTTTTTAAATGCTGAGTTATGTATTTATTATTTTTTTTTCAGGTTTTTCACCATGCGTGCACCGTGCGCGCTCTGTGGGCGCTAGGTGCGCTTCGCGCACCGAGCACCCACGATGCGTTGTCGATGCAGTGCGCGCACCCCGCGCATTTTCGACAAAAATTTTTTT
The DNA here is from genome assembly GCF_964204655.1 of Triturus cristatus. NCBI lineage: Eukaryota > Metazoa > Chordata > Amphibia > Caudata > Salamandridae > Triturus > Triturus cristatus. The sequence continues at coordinate 93,717,588 of NC_140587.1, read as the reverse complement.
TTTTTAAAGTTTTTTTCACCCTTGGGGGTCCTTCAGTGACCCCCTGACAAAGGCTAGGGGGTCGGGAACTGTCCACCCTGCCCCCTTTTCACGTTCTCCACCTTTGTTTTTCACTGCCTCAGACTGCGAGAGACAAAATGGCGGCCGACACTTCCTGATTTCGACCGATTCGAATGTTTACTGACATCTAACAACCAATCAGAATTGTGCTCGCGCACGTTACCGTGCGCGCACGGTGCGCGCCTATAGATATATATGTACTTTTAACTGCAATTTTCTCAGGACCTAATGAACAGATTGACTCCAGATATGCAAAAGGCACATCCCTGACCTGAGGACTACCTCTCTGCCAAATTTCAAGTACTTCTGTTCAGCCGTTTGGGCTGTACCTTGGACTAAAGGTCCCTATGGAAAATTGCGTGGGAAAAACGCGTTTTGGGACCCCCCTTTTTTCTCAGCCCCCGCTTGACGAATCCCCCCCGAGACTTTCAGGGTAGGGTAGGAGCGGAGCGGAGCGCCCCACCTATTTTGAAAAATTCACGAGGATTCATCAATCGGCGCCAAAGTTATTCCAAACAGAATGTTGCGGATTTCCTATGGAAACAAGGTCCTAACTATAACTATCTACTGGCGACCGCCAGTAGATAATATATTTTATGTCACACACACTCACGTTCTCTCTCACTTTCAGTCAGCCGCTTCAGTCACTGCTATGTTTGTGCCAGGCACATTCTGCTTCCACCACTGACAACACATTGCGTGTGGCAGTGTGGGTTACCTCACTTAATCCTTGGACTGTTGCCTTGCATTTTGCTGTATCAAATGAGCACATCCCCCAGAAATGAGTGCACGCCTGTGCCATGGGTGGTGAGCCAGTTCTTTGGTTTTGTGTTTTCTCCTTTTAATTTCTATAACGTGCCCTTTTAATTCTTTTAGTTCTCATGAGTGCCTTGCAGCTCCAAAGACATAGCTGTTGGCAGCTTACTGCCGCTGATTATACGTTCAGCATTCCTAGGACCATCTTGCAATATTACTGGACATAGTATGTCATTGTCTTACTGTTTCAAGCTGGCCATTTAGAATGGGACATGTTGGCCGTTTTGAATTGGTACAATTATTTTTACAGTGTGCACAATATCATTCTAAGGTGGCCACACATTACAATGTTTACTGACCTGACTTCTTGGAGTGGTATTTATTGTGCATAGTGTATCCTTATTTTACCATTCAACTATGGTCAACATGTTGCTTCTAAACATGGCAGCCATGTTCAAACAATACAACAATGATAAATTATGCACAATACAATTACAAGATGGGCACCAGCAGGTACATTTAATGTTTACTTAAAAAATATATATATTGCCAGTATATGCCTGCCACATTTATGCAGAAGTATTTTCATTTTGCGGTCTATCCTACAGGCAGCTTTCTGTCTATTGTTGGACAACCTACTGCTTATCATTGGTTGGCTTTTGTGTCGATCCGTTTGCTTCCAAGTCTATGGATTTCCTTCCTCTACTTGTGTTTGTCCCTCCCCTGTCGCACAGCTGCTTTACCATACTTTTGTTTGGATAACTTTGATTCTTTGGTTTTTTTCTTGAATGTGTTTTTAATGCTGTGTATCCTGTTTACTCCTTCCTCCTCCCCCTCCCTCAGATCTCTACCTTCCCCTCCACATACTCGCTGTTCTTCTTATCCCTAGACCCTCTCGCCAGCTTCTCAGCTGCTTCAATATTTGTAAAATGTTGCCAGAACTAGGTTTAATGACTTGATTTATCTGCTCACCTCTAGAGTAACACATGTATATCTAACCTCCCTTAAACAATTCTATGCAGATCAAATCTTTTGAGAATATTCTTGAAAGAGTAAAGCTTTTATGCATCTCTTGTGGGTATAACGCCTTTCTGCCACTTAGACACGGATTGTCTGCTAACAGCGTAGGTGCTATTATAAGCACTTTTGTGCAAAGCTTTCTTCTATCATAATCCTAATAAAATCCCTTGCTAAATAATTAAATATTGTATTCCACATATTGACACAAACTTTAACCATTTAGCATTGTACAACATTTCAGCCATGCATTATCTGCCATAAAAGCCACTACTTTCATTCATTAGTGAATCAGCACCAGTTTCTTACTTTATGTTGATTTATACAAAAAGTTAACATTTACCTAATGTAGTTTAACATATTAGTCCGGTATGTTTTAGATATGTACTACATGGACTAGTTGTTCCAAAAGGAGAAGCAATAAGAATACTGACTTGCGTAAATATTGGAAACATCTAGTTTTGTTAAGTGGTGAATGGATGCAATTTGAGCAATAGTCTCAAACAGTAACTGTGGCCCGTATTTAAATGTACACTAATTCTGATCATATGGGCCAATGTAAGCGTGATAAATGTAAAAAAAATAAGATACCACAGCGTACTATATTTGACTATCAAGAGAGTCTGCTTAATGGCATAATATTTGATACAGGACTACTAATAGAATGTGGGCAACAGGTACTTAAATATTGTTTGGGTATCGTAGTGTTTTGAAATCTTTTTTTTTGTTTATAGTCTCAGCGTAAAGTTTTATCTTTGATGCTATATGAAAATGTGTATTCTGTTAGTGAGGGGCACTTGAGGTGCTTTGTTATACCGTCTCTTCTAGCCATGATGTAGTTGTAGGGTGATAATTCAGTAGATGAAATACGTGTCAACTGGAGGTTTCAATGGAAGAGGAGAATTGTGAGATTGGGTTGTTGGTTGAGGGAGTATGAGCCCTGCTCAAGCAGTAGCCACAATCCATGTCCGGGTGAACCACAAAAAGTCACTAAGGTAACCTGTGCTTAATCCTCTGGTAGCTTGGCACAAAAGCAGTCAGGCTTAACTTGGGGATAATCTGTAAATTATTTATGAGGTACCTAAACTGTAATAAAGTAAAAACCCCACACCAATTTAGAAAAATAGAGTACATTTTAATAAACTGACACTAAAACAACCACAAATCCAAGCAGTAGAGCCAGAGTTACGATTTTTTAAAGTTTGAAGTGTGAAATCGCACCTAAAAGATCAAAGCACCAACTGTGGACATCTAGTCGTTCAAGACCGGGGCAAAGCCGATAGTTAAGGCCGACCGCGATGGAGTTTGGGTCAAATTTACGTAGTGGATTATGCCTGGCCTCTACTTACCTTCAGACTTGGAAGACATTTTTAAGGAAAATGTCTGAGAAGGTAAGAGTTCAGCACTGCAAGGAAACCGGCGGTGTCCAAGGAGGAGGCACTATGCTCATTGAGGAGCCGCTGGACGAAGTAAAGATTTTTAAGTTCGGACATAGTCTCTTATTTGGAAGTCGAGAATCTCCAGCGGGATGAAGCTGCAAGCTGTAGCTGATGAGGGATCCACAAGGCTGGTTACTCCTTCTGCGTGGAGCCGCTGAACAGGATTTGTTGTTGCATAGATGTACGTAGCAGGAACTGCCGAGAGTCTCCTTTCAGTTTTTGGAGCACTTTTTGGTAGAAAATATTCCTAGTCCCAAATTTTGGATTTGGGCTAGTTGGGCACCATTAGCACCACTTCCAAGAGTCCTGGGCTGGAGGGGCACCACTTCGAGGGTCAGGATTTACTCAGGCTGTGTCCAGATGTGTTGTTGCAGCCTTTTCTATCCCTGAGAGACTGATCAGGAGGCCAGCCAACTAGCCCTTGAAATCATTCTTGAAGTCCTCGATTCAAGTAGAAAAGCAGGGCTGTGTTCTGATGGCACAGAGCAAGCTTCAGGCAGGAGGGCAGTCCTTTGTGGTGCAGCAAGGCAGTCCTCTGAAGTACACAGCATGTCACAGGGAGCAGGCAATCCTCAGAGTCCTTCCCCATGGTCAGGAGTTAACTGAAGAGTGGATCTGAGGATCCTATTTGTATACCTGGTGCCCCCCTTGAAGTGGAAGAAAGGTTTGGAGTCAAAGACCCCCCCCCCCTTTCCCAGAAGTGTCTGACAATACCTGCATCCCTGACCTGGCCCTAGCCTGTCTGCAGGCATAATAGGCCAGTGTGTAGTTATTTCTGTGAGAGCTGAGGCACAGTCTTTTGAAGTGGAAGTAGGGCTGTGCACAGCTCCATCCCCTCCCATCTTGCCTGAGATGGCCGATCCAGGCAACACTTAGTCCCTCTTTTGTGTAGCTGTCTGGAAGGAATACACAAAGGCAACCTGCACCTAGTTATGTGACCCAGGAATAGGCTGCAGCCACCAACTTGTTATGACCAGAAAATACCAACTTTCTAAAAGTGGCATTTTCAGAATTGTGACTTTTATAATCTGACTTAATCTTGAAAGAGGATTTTAAATTACAATTTCTCGGACAACTCCAAACATGACTTTCCTACATGCTCCTAATTAAATGTAATAAGGCAATCCAACGTTAACCTATGGGAGAGGTAGGCCTCACAGTAGCGGAAAAACGCATTTGTGAGTTTTTCACTTCCAATGCATGTAAAACTTAAAAGTACGTGTGCAACTTTTTAAAAAGGGAATTTTAGGCTTGGTAAGGGGATTATTTTGGCAACTTGTATTGGCAACGTAAAACTGCCAACAGGCTGCAATGGCAGGCCTGAGGCATGTTTTAAGGGGCTACTTAAGTGGGTGGCACAATAAGTCCTGCTGGCCAACTACTGGCAAGTAATTTACCAGTCCTGGAGTGTACCACTTTGCTAGGGACTTGAAGGTAAATTAAATATGTCAATCAGGTGTAAGCCAATTTTACGATCTTTTAGGGAGTTTGCACAAGCACTTTACTACTGGTTAACAGTGGTAAAGTGCAGAGTCCTAAGGCCAACAACAAATTTAAAAAAAATAGGACGGGAGCAGGCAAAAAGTTTTGGGGATGACCAACCTAAGATTGACATGTCTAAGAAGAAAATTGTAGAAAACTTTGGGGGTTTGTATGCATGTGTACAACAAACATGTTATACTTAGTGACTTTCAAATATTTATATCAAGATTAGGAACAATTTTTGCTCCTGTTTAGAGACCCCTTAGGTAATAGGTTCTCTCAGCTGTTTACCTCCCAATAAAAATTTCCATTGCGTCTGACATATATTTGTAATACTGTTTCTATTGAAGTCGAGGAGGTTTGCCCCGATATTCCACTGGTTACCTAAAAAAGTTGAACGTTTAAAATGGACTTCTCGGAACGTGTTCAGTTCTTAAAGGATTTTCACATCCCTCTATTGTAACCAATGAACAGTTTTTATGAGCATGACCGTTGTGTTCTCTTTCCTTCTTCAGTGTAACACTTGTACATTAACTATAACACTTGTCCCAATCATTGGCACAAATTAACAGGAACTTTTTCCCCTCTGTACTGTTGATTACAGCTACTCATGACCAATTAAGAATGAATTGAAAAATATTCTGCAAATTAACACCTCACAAAATAAACTGCAACTTCCTGTATTTCTCTATCTGTTGCGACTGCTGTAATTGCTGGTGTTGACACAGATGTTCAGGTAGGCTGCACCACAGTGTACGTGCTGCTCTGCCTGGTTCTCCTGATTGTTAAGATGCTGCACAGTCAGGTCGCTGGCCCGCTAACAAGTGAGCTTAGGTTGGGTAACAAGGCTGTAGACTCTGTGTGTACATACATACATACATACATACATACATACATACACACACACACACACACACACACACACACACACACACACACACGCACTCTCTCACACACACACTTACACGCACTCTCACGCACGCGCGATCTCTCGCACGCGTGCACACACGCGCACACACTCTCTCTCTCTCGCGCGCACATTCTCACTCTCTCTCACACTCTCTCTCACTCTCTCTCACTCTCTCTCTCACTCTCTCTCACACTCTCTCACACTCTCTCTCACACTCTCTCTCACTCTCTCTCACACTCTCTCACTCTCACACACACTCACACACACTCTCACTCTCACACACACTCTCACTCTCACACACACCCTCACTCTCACACACACCCTCACTCTAACACACACACCCTCACTCTAACACACACACCCTCACTCTAACACACACACCCTCACTCTAACACACACACCCTCACTCTAACACACACACCCTCACTCTAACACACACACCCTCACTCTAACACACACACCCTCACTCTAACACACACACCCTCACTCTAACACACACACCCTCACTCTATGAAATGCTACAGGACTGGCTCAGTTAGAGGTACAGAGGAGGGGTGAGGGATGTCGCTGAGTACTGCACAAATAAACCTAGGCAGCAGCAGAACATAGCCCTCTAGCAACGGTGTGCAGCTTGCCTTCTGAAGCGGCAGGCAAACGCACCTTGATTCAGAACACCGCTTGATTGACAGCGTATACTCTGAATGAAGCAGTGTAAGCAGGCTTTTTTTCCAGAACAGCGTGGTTTGCACTACCTACGCTTTGGTGCAGCCACAGGGATCACTATTAAGTGAGCTTTCGTAGGGCGACCGTGTTTAGTACAGTTAAGGTTTCTGGTGCTAACTCACGAGGCAGTAATTGGCGACCTAAAAAAACGGTCTTGCCCCAGAAAAACTGGCTTGTCATAGTGAGCAGGCGAGTAGATTTCTCGAGGCTTGATGTTATCCTGAATCTGGAACCATTTGAGCCTTCTTTCTAACATTTTATGGTTAAGGAGACATTCATTTTAAGTTGCATTATTATCTGGCCTTACATGACTAGTCCCTAGTTGCGACTGGTGCTACTATAGACTTCAGTGGTTGCTCCAGTACCTTGGCGGTCTCTGTCCTCTGAAATTCTTGATGGTAACTTGTAGATCCCGAATGACATGCCACAAAAGGAAAAGGTTTGTTTTGGGACTCGAAGGTGGAAGCCAGCCCTCTCTGAGAAAAATGAATTATTAGTTTGCGTGGTGAAATCTCACAAAGTAAAATTATGTTTTTATTCTGTGACCGGTCCAGTTAGGGTTCTTTAAATCAAACTGTAGACAGTCAGACTTAACTTAAAGGAAAACGAGTGTAAAGCATTTATCGGCACCACAACAGTCATTAAGGACTACTAAACAATAAAAATCCCACACCAATTTATAAAAATAGTATATGTTTTAATCTTTAAATGGAGTCCCAAATGACAAATCGGATGAAGGAAACCGGACTTATGATTTTTAAAGGATTTTCATAAATCACTGCTGTTAACTCTAAAAAGTTTCAGACAGACTGCAATGGAAGTCTTGGTCGAATGCGACTGCTTAATTTGTAAAAAAAAAAAATGCCAGGGCCCTAGTCATCGCTGCTTGCACCACGTATTGCCTCTGCCAGTGTTGCGGATGACCGCACTAACACAACTACTAGCCATCATACTCGTCCAAGTGTGACCGTTTAGGATATTCCAGGCCTCCAAAGCTAGAAGAATGTCTTGGGCAGCAGGTATAATACAGTCATTGTTAAAGTATGTTGAATTAATAATCAATGTTGTGCTCCTTTCTAAATTAGACTAAGAGCGCCACCATATGGCAGATTGTAATAAATGCCGGTTCTGACAATTAAGTGCCGGTGCCAAGAACCGGAAACCACCACATTAAGCACAGGAATGCGGGCGCCACTATGGTCCCAGCCAAGATTTTACCTTCCCACTTAGGAACATTTCTGGTACTTTTTTCTTGTTGATGGTGAGGTCGGCAGAGTCCTCTGCTACTCAAGGCAGTGTTGGGTTTGACGTCAATAGACAGGTGAAGTCTTGGCTCTCAACGCTGTGCTATGAGCTTTGGACTCTGTGCCCACAAACTTATCTTTTTCCTTTGGCTTGCAAGGTGCAGTTCTAGAGGTGAAAGTACCCTCTAGCACCAACCAAGTATCCAGGGCCTGGGAAGCACCGTTCAGGGTCTAGGACTCTATCTCACATGCTACACCAGCAGAGTGCAGGGCAAGTCCAGTGGCTACTGGTCAGCAGGGCACTCTGCAGGGGCAGGGATCTTTAGCGTCCCTGAAGCTAGCGTACTAGCCCTTGGAGTGCACTCACTGGTCAGTCTTTAGGATTTCTTGCCAGCAAGTAGACAGTATGAGTAGCCCTTCTCTTTCTGAAGAATTGCAGTCCTGTTCTGTCCTAGTCCAGGGATGCCAACTGTAAGCAGATTTACAGTTTGTGAGTGGTGAGGTCTCCATTCCCATGGGACAACCCTACCGACCTCATCATTTCCTGTAGGGTTGGCACTAAACAATAGAACAGTGCACCTCTGTCCAAATCCAAAATGTTGAGACCCTTCTTCCCTGAGTCAGAGCTATGGGCACATTCCCATAATTTGCCAGCCCTCCGGGAAAACTGGTTTTGCAACAGGTTTTTCCCCTTGGAAGAGATGCCAGGCTGTCAAGCTACACAAAGCAGCAGGCACGCTAAGGTGTGATGACCATTTACCTCTCAGGTGGCAACGCAGGGGTGTGGAATTTAGTAAAAGATCTACTTGTCCATGGGACAGGTTGCTCCAAAAATCAATTTGTCCTGTAAAAAAAATAAAAATCCACTTGTCCCTTTGGTGCCACGTAGTGCAGCGACACATTTTGGCAGCAATCTCATATAAAAGCTCTGATATTGGCTTTTCTGGTTATGCCAAGGCTCCTATTATAGTAGTGTTTGAACTATAGCAATTTCCTTATTTTGCCACCTTTCTGTAGGTCTACATACTGGGGCTGGAGGTAGCATTAGGCAATAGTTCCAGGGTTGGAATGCCCATTTGAGTCTTTGTAAACCTACTAAATTGCATGTTTTATGAATTTTCACCAGCTCTTCTCTAAATTTCCCCATACTGAGTAAAGTTGGAAATTTACACCTGACAATGGCATAAGTAAAACTTCTTCCAGGGTTGGGGAATAATTGGTTGGAGGGATAAGTGAACTTGTATAAACGTTAAACAGATCTCCGCATGAGCAAATTTACACCTTCATATTTACTCGTGCGAAAAAGCAGTTCACAAATATTTTCTAGGAGTACAATTTCCTGGCCTACTTCTGTAAATTCTTGTGAATTCATGAAAGCCGTAAATCTGCAATAATGCAAGGACATATTCCATGGGTGCAATATTGTGACTTTCTTTAAGAAATGGGCACCTAATTAGGTCTGGAGTTAATTGAGACCTTTTGTTTTTATTAAAATTATCTATCTATCTATCCTTCCGCTGTTTCACAAGGAGCATATCGGCATGCAGTTGTTTTGTTCAGTGCCAGGGACTACGTGTGTACTTTTTGAGACCAAAAATATTATTATTTTTTAGCCGATGTTTGTTATAATGGAGAGAGGGCCTGACCGCTCCCACAAAGTTTTACAAAAAGCATATCCAAAGAAGACACACATTGACAAAACCAAAAGGCTTGACAACCAATATTAGACTTATTAGCTTTGCCAATGCTTGTTTATTTTGTTTCCCATTATTTTGTTGCACTTACTTGCCATTAGGAATATTTTTGGGGAATAATAGCATTCATCAACACATTTTAGTAAATAATGCTACAAAGAAATCTTAGCTTCAATTTAACAGAGGTTTAGCAAAACATTTTTTCCCAGTTGCATTTTATTTGTGAACATTTTATTTTGAAAGTAAAGGATTATCACTCTTGCTTGTAAGCTTCTGCAGATATTTGCATCTAATTAGAGAGCATTCTGGCAGCATTGTACGTAGCCCCAAATTGTTAAACTTTTCAAATGTGTGTACACATTTTTACACTGGAACCACTGTGAGTAGTGCAGTCCGAGCTTACAACTTTTTCTTAGAGCGCTCACCTAATAAGAAACGCTTTGTATTAATGAACCATAAATACAAGTTCGGAAAGCATTCTCATATGGACACAAATATTACCTTAACTGCAGTGCCCTTCCCTGTTCCATAATGTGGTAATGTAAACTGGCAGTCAAAGGGTTTGTGCTGCAGGGGGTTGGGCCTACTTGTCCCACGAATAAAATAAACATGAAAACTTGTTGTCCTTTACCCAAAAAAAATATGTCCTCCGAGTTTGTCTATATGAATTCCACACCCCTGTAGCCCTTTTGAAGTTGGGCCATCTGTGGCCATCAACGTAAAAGTACTTTAAATCTGACCTCCGTATCAAATGGAGTGTAATGTAAGGATTAATTTGATACCTGGGAGTACTAAGATTGCTGATCGCAAATGGAACTTAGCACTTAGTGTCTGAGCTAGTGTAACTCCAGGTTAGCCAATCGATCCACCAGTCTTGCTACAGAGAAAACAGCAATTTGGAATTTTCACTTTCACAACATATCCAACATAAAAGAAGCGTCTCTTTCATTTAAAATAAAAAAATTATAACCAATTTTATTAATTTCCAACACAATAAAATACAGAGACAAACCTTCCTCGCCGACCAGCTGCCCAACAATATACCCGGTGTCATAACAACAACCCCCAAATACGGTCAAACTTACAAGGACACCCCAATACCATGTACACAGATTTCTCCTGGGCCACACACCAGTCTATTCCCCGCCTCCATTCCACCACGGTGGGGGCAGTGGCCAATTTCCACCCATGAGCAATGTCCCTTTTCGCCACCACCATGGCCGGTCCAATGAAGTAAACCCCTCCCCCCCCCCCCCAACCCCCAATGTTACCAAGATTGTCCAGCACCCCAGTAGGGCCTCTTTCGGTGTCCGCATTGGAGTGTAACCCGGTACTAAGACTGGGCTATTTTCTCCCAGTATTCCACAATCAGACACTGCCAATCCATGTGAAAATCTGCATATGGGTACGGGCAGCGAAAAAAAAAAAGTGTTGGGAGATCGTTTTTGTGCCTACCACAGCTTCAAGGGTGTAATAGGTGCAGTGAAGTAATTCAGCTGAATAAGACTCCGGCGCAAGGACATCTCCATTTACCAGGGCGCAAACAAGCCGCCCGCCAATACGCTTCGTCCAGCAGACCAAACCAGGCCACCATTTCACCCGGAGAGGGACAAGTGAGTCTGGCGTTATTGTTCAAGTATCTATAAAAACAAAATACTCTTCCTCCCCCCCCCCCCCCCCTTCCCTTCCACCCACCCGCTCACCCATAAGAAACACTGCTTCCAATGGGCTATACACAAAGAGCGTACCAAAGTCCCACTATATACTGCAAGTGCATGCCTAACTTGTAGATAGTGATGGAATTGGGTTCTAGGAAGGGCGGATTGTACCTTCAGGTCCTGAATGTCGCCTAAGGTTGTAATACCAATGAGGTCCCACGCCTGGAAACTTTGGAGGTTGGAAACGTGGCGAATCCGGTCTCCACGCCGCAGGGGTATCTGCCTGGTGAGTCTGGTATGCCAACCTATTGCACATAACTCCGCTTGCCAGGCCTGGAAAATGGCGCAAGTCACTTCGGGAAGGTGGTGGGGAACAGGGTCCCTGTAGAGCAGTGATACAAAAAGTACGGCCTGGGCCACATGCAGCTGCTTGGTCAACAGCTCTCTTGGGCTACAGTTCACTCGACTCAACACTAACATGAAAAACAATGTTAAACAGACGAGCATTTATTAAAAGTTAAAATGAAGACCTCTTGCAAGAAATCTGTAAAAATATGATGCATTTTTAAAATTCGTAAAGGGTATTTCATTAACCTGCAGAACCATTTCTCCTTAGTATATGAGATTACATCTGTGCATTGAGGAGTATTTTTTTTTTTAAAGTTATAGTTTTCAAACATGAATTCAGAAAGATTCATTCTTTCACCCACCCTGACAACAATGCCAGTAGTGAACTAAGAGGCAAGTCGGTTGTTACAAGCACCTTGTAGGTGGCCAGGGTTGTTCTTACTTTGAACAACATTATAGTTTATTAAATCAAACACAGGAGAAGCGCACATCCTGAAGTCCTGTATTTCGAGGTCCTCTTGAATGTAATATTGAAGAAAAAAGGAAGGAAATTGGAATAAAAGCATTGCCTAGGATCACAGAATTTGGTAAAGTGTGGAAGCTGGGATTAATCCCAGGTTTTCTGGTTTCACACTGTGCAGTTCAGCTACAAGATATATATCCTTGTCTGCATCTGTGCAAATAAATTTCCTGCCACCTTGATTGTGTGGGCTCGAGCAATCTTTATTTTTGGATTTCTGGTCCTCAAATATATATATTATATATTTACACATACACATACATACACAAACACAAAAAACATTTGATGGATGGAATGCTGAACAATGATGCATCATTGTTAAGCATTCCATCCATTAATTGTTATTTTTGCATATATATATATATATATATATATTTAGCTTACAGATCAAACATTTTGACCCCTGGGGAAATGTTTGAGTTCCCATGCAGTAGAGCAATCCCATAACCCCATCCAGACGTATTAGGGCAAGCTCGGCCTGATCTGCACAGTCCTCCCGCCCTTGATCACCAGGAGTTGGGTGGCCAGATAGTACATTTGGAGGTCCCCCCACAACCACCCCTCCATCATATACTGCCAGCTGACATTTTGTCCAAGCAATACGAGGTGGGTGGTTCGCCCATAGGAAGGCACGGACTACAGCCGTTAGTCTCTAAACCAAAGGTCCGAGATAAGCGGGGGGATGTAGTCTCTAAACCAAAGGTCCGAGATAAGCGGGGGGATGTTTTGGAAGATGTTTAGGCAGCACGGGAGGACCATCATCTTTAAACGGGCACGCAGCCCAGATGATTTAGTGGGAGACACACCGATCACTACAGGTCTGCCCTCGCCTGGGAGAGGAGAGGTGGAAGATTAAGGTTCCATCTCAATTCAAGAACCAGGTAAATATGGCTCCCCAGATACTAAGTATGCAGGTCTGCCACTGCGTTGTCGCCCAGAATTTGCACTAACAGTGACTTGTCCGGGTTGACCCGCAGGCCTCTTCAAAAAGCTCAAGGATGCGTAGGTATCACAGACCCAAATAGTCCGTGTCAGCCAGGTACAAGAGAAAATCATCTGTGTATAACACAATCCTATCTTCCTCGAGCCTCTCCCTCTCCCACCTGCCCCCCAGCTGTATCCACACTTGAGCATCACAATGCCCCAGCTGGGGGAGGTGCTCAATCGCCAGGGCAAACAAAGGGGTGACAGGGGACACCTCTGCAGGGTGCCCCTGCCAATAGGGAAGGAGTCTGACACCATTAACCAGGACCCGTGCCATAGGGTGAGAATGCAGCGATTGTTTTAGGGACTGAAGCCCATTTGGGTCAGCGCAGTCCTCAGAGAGCCCCAATCCACCAAACCAAAAGCCTTCTCAAAGTCAATAGGAGGTTGCAGGAGTCTGGCAACTTGCTGCTTTGCGGCAAGGCGACCGTAAGCAACGTATGCAGTAACGAGTGCTCCGGTTAGGCATGAACCAGTAGTGATCAGGGTGGACCAAGCTGGAGATCACCTGCCAGACCCTAGATGCAACAATTTACGTAAAATCTTCATCTCATTGTTGATGAGGTAAAAGGGATCATGATAGGAACTGCACTGTGGTGAGAGTCGGACAGATTTCGGAATCCCCACAATAGTCGCTGTGTCAAGTTCAGAGAGCACCTTGCCTTTCGCGACTACTTCCGCGTAAAGCTTGAGCAGGTGGGACGTAAGGCTGTTGCGAAACTTCCGGTAGCATTCGGATGGGTACCCATCTGGTCCTGCAAGACGGCTCGGAAATGGCGTGACATATCTCCTCCTTCGTGAGAGGGCCATCTAGGGCTGCCCGCTCACTGGGTGACAGCTGTGGGAGTGGTATATCACACAAAGAGGCTGAGCGCATTCCAAGGGAGGGCGTGGACGCTGAGTGTAAGGTTCGCTGTAGTACTTAGCAAGCATTGCTGCGATGACAACCAAGCTGGCCTGAAGGGATCCCAGACCTCTGGCACAATCCTGGAGGCTGCATCAATAGTGACCAGCCTCTAAAGGAGCTTACTGGGCTTCTCCCCAAACTCGAACACTCACCATGTTGTCACCCTCCAACACCGTCTGGCCTCATCCAGGGCTGTCTGCCTATTGATGGATCTAGTTAAGACAAGCAGACTGCGCACAGGCTCAGTAGGGCTAGCTGTGTATTGTCGTTCAGTGGACAGATATAGGTTTCCAGGTCCATGATGATCTGCCTCTTGGCACTCTCAACCCGCTGCACAATAGCCCCTAGCAAAACCCCCCTTATAGTGGTCTTCCAAGCAGCCCAGAGAATGCCTGCGGAGTCCACCGAGCCAGCATTAGCCTCGAAATAGGCCTGCAGCTCAGCAGCAAGGTACTAGTTTGTACAACTATCATCCTGGAGATACCAGCTGTTCAGGCGCCAGGTAGGCTATGCCATAGGGCCAGGGCCCAGGAATAGTTCTATGGGAGAGTGGTTGGAAACAACCCGAGAAAGAATATCCTCTCTGGGAGCAAACTGCATTTCAGTTGCGGGGACCAAAGGGAGATCCATGTATGAGAGCGTCTTATGAGATGCAGAAGTGTGAGTGTAAGTCCTATCCTGGGGGTGCCAAATCTGCCATACGTCACAGATGCCCAGGGACTCCACTCCATCTACCTGCGGAGATGCCAGGAGTGTGAGGCCCTATGGGAGGTGAAAGCGCCATTGATATCAAGTGAGGGATCGAGGGCCACATTGAAGTCTGCTCGTATAATTGGAAGGCCCACCGGAAAAGTCGGCAGGAGGCCTGTAAGAGCCTCAGCGGTTGGGGTGGGCAGGTGAGACGTAAATGCCAAGGATGTTGTAGGGGTGTCCCTCCACTCCCACGTACCTACCAAATGGATCAGCAATAAGATTTTTGCAAACTAATCTCCACCGCCCTGGAGCCACTGGTGAACCTAGCGTGAAATATACTGTTATAGCCGAACCGCTTCAGGAAAGGGCAGTACGAGCCCAGAAGGTGGGTATCCTGGAGCAGCGGAATCGATGGGTGGAGGTGCAAAGCATAGCAAAGTACTGTAGTTTTTTTATTGCTGTTCTGGAGACCATTAACATTCCATGAGAGTGCTTTGTAGGCTGCTATTTAAACAAGATAGTAAATATGACCCTACCCACCTAAAAAAGGTCTGGTTGTAGCCTTACTGCTAGAGCAGTCGACGTCTAAGCTGGGGAGCCGGGTTCGTGTCCCTGCAACGACGCTTAACATCCTGGGCAAATCACTTAATCTCCCTGTGCCTAAGAAAAATTAATTTGTCCTTGTTTAACGAAACTGGTGCTATGTAAAGCGCTCTGATAACCGATTTCTCAGGTCTAGTTTGCGCTATATAAACCCCCACCCCCTCCCCAAAAAAAGAGCCTAGGCACAGGTAAGGGTCCTAAATAGGGAATGAGCACAGGGCATGGTCGGACACGCAGTAATGGGATCGTGGTCGGCAATGGGGCCAAACAAACTAAATAAAGCACCACACTCTCCCCAACCCCCCTCACTTGCTCCCCTGAAGTATCTGTCGCCCAACAACCCCCAAACTGAATGGTCAACTCAAAAAGAAGAGTGGTAGTCTCTGTGGTGTCTTTCATGGCGGCCACCCTGTGATGTCTGGGTACTTATACCTTTGGAGCTGCTCAAAGACCTAGCGGTGTACAGTACTCACTCCGGGTCGCCCAGTACCCCATCCAGGGGGGGTCACTGAGCAGTCTGTCCCTCTCGCCATCTGCTCCTCCCTCAGATGACGCTCCCTGTGAGGCAATCAGAATTCCCTGAGGGATAAGCGCCCGTGTTTCCCCACCGGAAGCAGTGGAGGCCACCAAGCGACCATGCACCTGCTGGGACCTAGCATGCCACTTTCCCGGGGGGCTGAGGCTGGGCAGGTGTCTTGGTCTTGGGAGGGGCCTGAGGACAACCAAAGGGTGGCCGCTCCACCACCCACTCCCAAGCCTCCTCTAGGGTATCCAAGAAATAGGATCGACCTTCAAACCGAACTTGAGCTGTGCCGGGGAAAAAAAGCATGCATTGGCGGAGGAGGGCTCTCAGCTTCTGTTTCATCTCATCAAAGGACCGACATTGCGGCTGAGTTTTATGGGTGTAGTCCGGGAAAATCATAATCTGTGAGGTCTGGAACGTCCGGGACACCCACCCTCCGGGCAGGATGGAGTCTGTATCCTGGTAACTGAGTATTTGAGCGATCAATGGGCACGGAGCGCCCCGGGTGGTGAACACTGGGCCCACGACCTTTGGGCCCTCCATCACAAACCACTGAGACAGCATCTTTGGGCAGCCAGCAGTGTAGCCACTGTGCAGGGTCAAATCCACAGGGTCGGAGGACTTTGAACCCTCAGGGAACCTCAACTGGTGGAGGTTGTTGCCAAGAACAGGTCGCAGCGCATCTTCAGTATGTTTTTCCAAGGTCACTGTGAGGGACATTAACTTGGCCACTTTAGTTTTGAGCGAAGACACATAATCTTCCACCGTGGAGATCCTTTCCTCTGCTGCGGTTACCCTATGGGCCATGTTCTGAGGGTCTTGTCCATCGGGATGGAGCAGCTGGACAACACGGAGTCCTAGAGGCCTCAAAAGAGGGACTAAGGCGGGCCCCCGTCCCTGGGCATACGGACAGGCGGAACCAAGGCCAGAGCAAAAGTCTGTAGGGGACCCACCAAGATCCAGGACCACACAGTCCTCGAGGAAAAGGCGGCCCGCAGAGTCACTCCTACATCCACAGTGCGTCCTCTGTCTGCTTGATGGTGCGTCCAGGACACACCAGACATGTGCTGCCACTAATCTGCCACCCGTAGGCATACGACCTGCCCAGGGGGTGCCTCACCGCTCTGAATTCTGGTCCTCAGCAGAGAGAGTAGAGAAGGGGCACAGAAAGAGGGCTCCACTTCAGCCCAAGCCCTGTTTCAAGTCACTGCCCACTCCTATGCCCAGCACCTAATCATTGGCCGCAAGGCCTAGGGTGCAGTCGTTTGGGCAGGCAGAGACGGGCTCACGGGCAGCCAACAATATCCGCAAGACACTGTGGTGGCCACCCTGCAGGAGCACTGCTTACAGTAGGTCAGATGCCTTTGGATGGTCGTGATGACTGGGAGCACATTTAGAGTGTAACTGCCATCATACAAGGTCCAGCTACGTCCTCCTCCTTTTTAATATTTAGTATCTAAATCTACGGTCTTCTGTAGGGGCTTCCTATAAATATTGAAAAGGAATGCTCTGACGTAAGGGTTTAACTATGATGGGTTTAACTGTGATAGCCGACCAAGAGCCATGTTTTCACTTTGTCACTGCAATGGTGGCAGAATAAGTGATGTCAGTCACTAGTGATGTTTTAACTTACTAGCCCCGGGTACATTTTGTACCAGATACTAGGGACTTGTAGGTAAGTTAAATATGCCAATCGGGAACTAGCTAATTGCACACATACATTAAGGGTCAGAGCACTTGGGCCTGGTCAGCACATGACATCTGTTGTCAGGAATGCTGAAGACTGACAGGTGGGATCATGCTTGTTTGGGCGGTTGGGGGTTTCAACATTTTTGGGAGTATCACCTTTTATTCTGTTTTTGTACAGTTTTGGGGTTTACATGTTTTATTCCACTCCCTTGTACCAGAGTGTAACCCACATACCATAACCAAGCCCCATATGGTATCACTGGCCATGGGCCAATGTTAAGTAACTGTAATGCCTGGAGTTACATCTCAGTGCTAGAAAGCGCTAAAACCTTGTTTCATTTGTGTCTTGCTATTAAAATATTCTCTTTTCGCTGCTTGCTAATTACCTAATTTATATTTTTCCAAGTAAAGCGCTGATTGGTCATTGATGTTAGGTTATCTAGTCCCAATGAATCTCCGTCTCTAACCCATACCACCCTCGAGTCTAGAGTAATGGTTGACTGCTTATCCCCCTCCCCCCGCCCGTCTTTGGTGAGGCCTCCACGCCTTTCAGAGATGGCGGAAGCGCCCAAGGATGGGTGTAGCGGATTACAGATGAGATTTTGCTGAGTGATCAGACTACGTTACATGTTTCTATTGTTTCCCTTTCACGTTATATTAAGAGATGTGTTAAGTTAGAGTCCACAGACAATTCAAGTTGGAGGTATCTTTATTTCCAAAGATAAACAGGCAGGTACAGCAGCACAACCGGTCAGCAGGCCGTCGGCTGATCACTATGACCCAAGAGCTGCTCACGGCTTCGCGTTCCATGTTCTATGGAACGCGAAGACACCAAGCGTGCCAAAGACAAAGTTACTTACACAACATAACACATCCCCTCTTGAACAACAAAGAAATAAAATGAAACGAAAAAGAATAAAGACAGCATATATGGCATCCCCTTCCTGTTGAAAAAGAATTAACAGAGTGATAAAGCACAAATTAAATTAAAACAGGAACAACAACAAAAAACGTTACAAAGGAAAATTTTCAGAAATATAATCACCTAACCAGACAGGTGGTCTTTTTTCACGCTTTGAAAACCTAGAATTCAAATTAGGATCATCTTGCACAGTAACATTTGAACTACCTGATTCAGTTCCTAAAACAGGCGAATCTGGAACAGGAGAAACAGTTACAGTGTTGTCATTGACCACAGGAGAACTTGCACCTGAGACAGTGTCAGAATTGTCATTACCTAACAAATCATCAAAATCAAACCAGCAAGGAGCTTTCTCAGAAGAAATTGAAGGTGGAGAACATTTTGCTACCCTCTTAAGATTCCACACTTTGCCATCAGTGAGACGTACAGCATTGTTCATGATTTCAATAATTTGCATAGGTTCATAAAAACTACTGTCTTCTTTAGAAGTTTTACCAGGTTTTTTTACTCTAACCCATTGTCCGATGTCAATGTTGACAAATTTAGTACTATGTTTTGAATCATACCACACTTTACTCTTGATATGAGCAGCATCAGCTTTTTCTTTTACTAAATCCTCAGACCAATGTACAACATTGGATTTAAATAGCCAACCAGGTGTAAATTTAGTTCTGGGATTCCTTCCGCGCATAAGGACAAAAGGCGGATATCCCGTTGCATCACAAATAGAAACTCTGTAAGACCAAACCATTTTTTGCACTTGAGTTTCCCAATCATCACATTTACCAGACATCTGAATAGTATTTTTAATAACACGGTTGAAGCGCTCAACCATACCATTACTATTCGGATTGTACAAAGAAGTAGTTTTGTGTTTAATTCCTAGCTTATTGAAATATTCTTTGGCCTTATTAGACAAAAACTGAACACCATTGTCACTTAATAAGACGGAAGGAATACCTTCCATTATAAACGATTGATCAAGAAAATGAAGGACAGTATCGGTGTCAGCTTTACTTACAATTTTGACAAAAGGCCATCTAGAATATAAATCCATTAAAACCAAAACATACTTGTGTTCCAAACCAATTGGACCCATGATATCTATTGCAATATGTTCCCAAGGTGAACTGGGTCTGGTCATTGTACCTAACGGAGGTTTGAAAGTGAGCAAAGATTTATCCGCGGCTTTACATGATTTACACTCCCTTACAAATGTTTCAATTTCAGAGTCCATGCCAGGCCACCAAAACGAAGTCTTGACAGTGCGTTTGGAACGGACAATACCGAAATGTCCTTCATGACACAACGCTATTATAGATGTACGTAAGCTTTTGGGGGGAATGACTCTTTCACCACGCCAAATGCTTCCATCTTGAACACTAAGATCGAACCTAACTTCCCAGAAAGGTTTTAAAGGAAAATTACTGGCTATTTTCCTTGGCCAAGATTGTGTAAGGTGTAATTTTACCTGTGATAATTCATCATCGTTGGAATATTCACTTTCCCATTTGTCTTTCATAATGCCAGAATTCCCCAAATCCTGTACATAAGCAATTTGAAATGAATTCCAGATATCATCTTCGCACGCATCTAATTGTTTGGGCATTCTCGACAGAAAGTCTGCAATGCAATTTTTTTTTCCAGGAAGATACTCCATTATGTAACAATAATCTTGTAATCTAATTGCTAATCTAGCCACCCTAGGTGAAGTGTTTATGGTTCCTTCAGTGGTCAAGACTTTAAGTAAAGGTCTGTGATCACTACGCAAAATGAACTGCTTACCCCAAACAAAAGCACGAAAATGATCAACAGCCCAAACACACGCTAAAGTCTCTTTCTCTATAGTTGAGTACTTCTCTTCAGTGGGTGACAGGGATCTGGAGGCATAAGCCACAATACGTTCTGTGCCATTGTGATCTAACTGAGCAAGAACAGCTCCTAAACCTTTTATGCTCGCATCGGTTGTGATTATAGACTGAACATCAGGGTCAAAACTCTTCAGGGACGCAATTTTGGTGATACAACTCTTAATATCTATAAAATCCTGTTCACACTCAGGTGACCAATCAAATTTAACTTTGTTCTTTAAGAGTTGCCTAATGTTATAGGTTCTAGCAGCAAAGTTTGGAATATACTTTGAGCAAAATTCGGCAAGACCAATAAAAGATCTGACATCATCCTTACAATTAGGAGCAGGCGCACATTTTATAGCATCAACTAGATTTGGCTTAGGTCTAATTCCTTCACTATCAATGACATGGCCCAAATAGGTGACGTGATCACTGGCAAAGGTACACTTGGAATACTCAATGGTCAAACCTTTAGATTCCAATATAGATAGGACTGTCTCTAAAGTTTTATCGTGATCTACTTTTTTTTTACCAAAAATGAGAATGTCGTCTTGAAAAAACTTGGTATTCTTTACATTGGCAAACAGTTTATGCATAAGGCGTTGAAAAACGGCCGCAGCAGATGCCAAGCCAAAAGGCATCCTTTTGAACTGGAAACATCCTTGTGGAGTGATAAAGGCAGTGAGTTTCTTGCTACTTTTGGAAAGTGGGATCTGGTGATATGCGGCTGATAAATCAATCGTGGTGAACCACTTGGCACCTTCTAACAAAGCCAACATTTCATTAATTTTCGGCAAAGGAAATTGATCAACCACAATATTTTCATTTAAGTGACGCAAATCAACACACAGCCTCAATTTCCCATTACTACGTTTAACCACGACCAAGGGAGAAACCCAAGATGAAGCTTCGATGGGTTCAATTATGTCTGAAGAGACTAATCTATCTAATTCTGCAGCAACATCATTCCTTAGGATAATTGGAACACTCCTGACTTTATGGATTTTTGGTACTGCGTCATCTTTGAGAATTATTTTGTGTTCAAAATCTCTTAACATACCAATATTTTTTTTAAAAACAGAAGGAAACTTCTTTAAAAGTTTTTCACCAACCTTTGTACCCTCGTCCATTACCAGTACTTTCTCAGCTGAATTGGGGTCAAGAATTACATGTAAATTTCCCTGGTCTTTCCATCCCAAAACTGATGGGCCCTTTTTGGAAATATATAATTTACCATAGGATTGCCGATTTTTAAATTCAAATTTGAACCACCGAAAACCGATAATATCGATTTTCTCACCCCCATAACCTTCAGGATCAATGTCCGAAGGAAAAAGTTTTGGACCAACCTTATCGATGAAGTTTTTTTTCCATACCTCTTCATTTACTATGGAATAGGGTGAACCTGAGTCAGCGTATATTTTCACACGCACTCCCCCTATGTGGATCCAACATTCGGGCTTATTATCAATCAACAAGCATCCGTCCCTAATATTGAGAAGAAGTTTTTTCTTTACAGCCCCAGAACATTCAGAGACCTGTTCATCACTACTGCTCGCATCACCTTCAGAATCTGTATCTACCTGGACACACTTCACAGCTTTGTTTCTCCTTCTACATGCTTTGGTGTAATGCCCATATATACCACACGCACCACATTTAGTCTTTCTCGCGGGACAAGATTTAGCAAACGCTAAGTGCTCCGAACTTCCACATCTATAGCATTTAGGCTGTTCACTGTACGATTTGGATTTACTCCATCCATCAGATTTTGTTTTACTGTTATAGCTTTTTTTTGCATTAAAATTTACTTTGGCAACCAGATCTTTAGCAACACTCTCATTCTTTAAGGCATTCGCACATCTACTGGATGTTTCTGCTTTACGGACCACTGCAAGAATGTCATCAAGGCTGGCATCACCATTCATCCATAGGCGTTCCTGAATTGCAGGATTACTGGCATGCATTACTACTTGATCACGAACAAAATCCTCTAATAATCCACCAAACGCACAATCCGTTGCCAATTTTTTTAACTCGCTTACATAATCATCAACGGATTCATTCTTCTGTTGTTTCCTTTGGAAGAATTTGTATCGGGTGATACCAATACACACTCTAGGAGCATAGTATTTATCTAAATTGGACAAGGCAACCGTGAAGACATTGCTATCCCCACTCCCTACTATGGGTTTATTCATTTGATTGTATGACAACAGTCCTTGTGGGCCTAAAGAGTGTAACAAAATGCGTTTTTTCTGATCAGCTGACATCTTGCCGTCCGAATCCACAGTCTCGATATAGTTCAGAAAATATTCTTTCCATTCGGTCCATTTTAAAGTTGGTTCTGAACCAGAAGACCAAAAAGGTTCAGGGTGACTTAATGAAAATGTCTGTTGGCTCATGTTGCTAAAGTTGCAAAAAAAAAACAAAAAAAAAAAAAAATGGATAAAGTTTTATTTATATATATATAAATATATATATATTTTTTTTTAAATCGTGAATATCAGCCCAACTGCAGTGGAATTGTTCAGTGAAAACTAAAACCACACACTGTCCATTCTTCACCACATAAGCAGATAAGGATAAATTTATTTCCAGAGTCGAAGTTCCACACAAGAATACAATGCTGTTCAAATGTATTTTTTTTTTTTTACCAGTGAAGGTTGAAATTATTCACCAAAATGTGCGGAAATGGTAGAGAAGGACAATCGGAGAGTAGAAATCACTTGAAAATGCGTCTTGTAATAACAAACGCTCTTCTTAACTTTAGAAGGCCTTCCCAATCCAAGATGGCCGCTACGTGTCATGTGACACACCACGTTCAGTAGGAGAACGTGTGACGCGCGCAAAGTTCACTTCAATGACTCGCCGCTTGAGGAGGAGGTCGCGAGCAGAGAACAGTCGGGTGGCTTGAAATGCCGTTGGATTTCAAAACGAAATAACGGTGAGAAGCAAGCCAGCGTACGTTCAATGTCTAAAATGAGTGAAATAGCAAACAGATCGCTCACCAATGCGAAGGTTTGTGCTCCTCGGCGGCATGAGTTTCAACACGTAGCAGATTAGAGTGAACTCTTCCCAATGCGTCGCGTCAACTCTGCCTGCAATTTTCTTACCATCCAAAAATTTCAAAATTCGTTGATATCCCGTTCGTCGCCAATTGTTAAGTTAGAGTCCACAGACAATTCAAGTTGGAGGTATCTTTATTTCCAAAGATAAACAGGCAGGTACAGCAGCACAACCGGTCAGCAGGCCGTCGGCTGATCACTATGATCCAAGAGCTGCTCACGGCTTCGCGTTCCATGTTCTATGGAACGCGAAGACACCAAGCGTGCCAAAGACAAAGTTACTTACACAACATAACAAGATGTAATGCAGGTTTAGTTAAACCATGTTCCACAATTTATTTGAAGGTCCAGCAGGGGGTAATCAAGTGGATGGTGGGGCGCCGTACTTCAAATTGAAATATAGAAGTGAAAGTGCTCCTTGACCCAGATATCTATATGTTTGCTGCTAAAAGTGTCGGTCGTCTCTAGTTAAAATCAGTTCTGGAAACTGTTGGTACTATCCCCTCTAAAGTAAGTGCAGGTATCGAATACCTGATGGTACCCACTAATTTAACGCTAGTGCTGCTGCGGCTTCAACGTCTCCTCCACCACTCGACGGCTGCTGCGGCGCTACATAACGACAGCGCTTACACGTTCGGCGAGCGGGAGTGACGTCAGTCGCACAGGTTCAAGGTCAAGTCGCTCACTGGCTGGCTGCAGCCGTCACTCAAAGCCCTCCTCTGAGGTGGCACGAGGGCAGCGTGCGCAGCAATCGAGAAACTACTTCAGGCTCTCTCGCGCTTCTATAGCGGAAGCTGTCGGCTGTATCCCTCAGTAGTCTAGAAACTGCTCCCGAGCTTCAGCAGACGGCCCTGTCGGGTGGATTCCTTCAGATCATAGAAACTCCAGCGTTTATGGTCGGGTCACGGGTTGCACGCCAAGGTAGTGTCCAGATAATTAGACCTCTGAGCGATATGAGCGTCCTTAAGGAAGATCCGACCCCGCTGTAGGGCAGGGCGCTACGGCCCCGCGGGGGATTCATTACGTTCCTCCTCCAAGGTCAACTCAAGGAATGGCTCCAGGTGATGACGGCCCGACATCGGGAAGGCCTGGCGCGGCTCCAGAGACGGGGGAAGCTCCGAAGGCCCCGCGAGGTTCGGGGTGGGAACACTGCCGGCATTGTAACCTGAGCGGGCCAGGAAGAGCCGCCGAGCGGCAATGAGGAGCGAGTGAGGGATTCCAGAGGTGGCCTGGCTTCCGCCCCGGCAGACGGACACTGGGGAGCTGACTGGGCCAGGCCTACCTGCCACAGCTGGAGCCGCTTTAGAGCGGGGGCGCCGTCATCGGCGTCGAAAACCAATAAGCCGCCTGTCGGAAGTGACCGTGTCTGCCTTGTGCATCCCTATGCGGGAGGCGGTGTACTGCTGAGGGGGCGAGCAAGGAGGACAGGTGGGCGCCGGGGACCTCTATCCGGCACGTGGCACTTTGAGGTGTCCCCGGGGCTCGTTTAGTCTCGACGCGAAGCATTTTACCACTGAGTGACACCTTTGTCCGCGAGCCTAAAGACGGCAAAGGGAACACATTGTTTAGGGACAGCTGGGCCCCCCCATCCTTCCCAGAGAACACCAGAGTCGGGCCCGTGTGTTCGGCGCAGGGTTCATCTGATAGACAGGTGCGGAAGTCGGGATCCTGCATAGGGTACTGCTGAGGGGCCTTTAAGACCCACACTATCAAAACTAGGGGCGTGTAAGGTCAGTGAAGAGGCTGGGGACTCCAGGTTTCCTCAACACTATCTACAACTGAGGAGGCCAGTGATTGTGCTGGGCCCCCTAGAGAAGAGTGTGGCCTGTATCCGATACTGGCTATACCTGAGGGGGGCAGTGCAAGGGAGCAGTAGGAGGCAGGCACAGCTAACAGCTCAGGGACACTAGGCAGAACACTAAAGTTGTCGGAGAAGTAATGGCTGAGAGCTCACGAGGTACAGCTGAGGGGGCCAGTGCTGATAATAGGGCCCAGATTGCCACAACAGTCCCCTGGACTGGCCTATCTACACCCAAGAGGCTAGTGTTGGTGCAGGGCCCCCTCTACAGTATACAGCTCTGGGAACAGTGGACAGTGACCATGCTGGGACCCTGAGCAGAAAATTATCTACAGCTGAAGGGTCAAGGATGGTGTTGGAACCGGACACATGGAACTGCTGACACCTGGGGTCTTGAACCTGGCCGTATGTACAGCTGAAATGGGTCTAGGACCTTGCGACTTTGTCTCCAGCTAACGGTACCCCAAAGCCCTGAACTCGGCTCAATATACAGCCGAGAAGCTAGTGAAAGTGCAGGGAGAGTTTTGTGGAGATGTTTGCAACTCAGGCTAGTGATGGAGCAGGAACTCTGCATAGGACACCCCTGAGGATACGCGTACCAAACCCTATCTTCAGCTGTTTTACTTTACTCTATATTTGGGTACAGCACAGAATTACGACTACAGGGCCACAGGCAAATGCTGAGGTCATGAGTTAAACATCTTCAAGAGGAATGAGGATCATCATAAGCTAAGAGCCAAGTGACTATACAGAGTCCTTAGGAATCTGAGCCTGACCCGATTTACAGCTGAAGTCTTAACTCAGTGGCCCAGTGGGTCCTGAATAAGGCACAATTTACATCTTGGGAGCCAGTAACCTGTGCCAGCACATTGAGGGCCATGATCACTGCTTTGAACTGAACATTTAACGCTGGGCGTAGTTGCCAGAAACCAGCACGATCTACAGAGGCGAGTGGGAGAGTTTAGAAGAATGTATAGATGATTATGTAGACTAGGCCCATTCAAAGTTGATTTCAGTAGATTGTCCATTCTGAGAAGCTGTGATTTAGTGCTGAAGCCATAATTATAAACTCTACAACTGGAGGTGGGGTTCACGCTGCAGACGCTAACTCAATCTACAAGCTGAAACGGCAAGTGACAGCTGTGTGACCCAGAGTACTGTGAACTGGTTATCTCTGAGAGATCAAAATGAAATGTTTGATCTCGGCCCTGAAATGGGCTGTGGGAGATTGGTGTCAGAGGCAAGGCCTTGAAATGGTTCAGAAGCGATCTATTGGACCGAAAAACAATTGTCCAGATGGCACTCAGTATTTCCTCCGCAAGATCTGTTACGATGGGAGTACCACAAGGTTCCATCTTGAGTCCTACTCCTTTTTAATCTGTACATGACTCCACTGGCCCCAGTGATTAGGAATTATGGATTTGATGTCATATCGTATGGCGATGACACTCAGATCATAGTCACACTGGGTCCCGATCCGCTTGAAACCATGGTACGCTTTAAAAACTGTATGTCCCAAGTCGATAGGTGGATGAAAAGTAACCATCTTCAATTGAACGGTACTAAATCTGAGATTATGCTCTTTGGGAAAGCGTCTGAGCACTGGTCGCCCGACTGGTGGCCATCCGACCTTTGCACCTGTCCTGCACCCAAAGAGGTGGTCCGCAATTTGGGTTTTCACATGGACAATCAATTGTCCATGAAAGCCCAAATAAATCATATTGTCAGTTCATGCTTTGGAATAATGCCTACTTTGCGGAAAGTTTTTTAATGGATTCCCTTAGATGCTAGAAAACCACTGATTCAGGGTACCATGTCACTGCTCACCCCTTTCAGAATAAATACAATTAGACCAGGTGGTAGATCTTTCTCATATCTAGCGTCGTCCTCCTGGAATAAAATGCCTGTATATCTACGATCCATTCCTGTTCACATCTGTTTCCGGAATAATCTGAAGACATGGTGGTTTGATCAGTAACACTTCCTTTCGTCTCGACCAGAGTCGTTGCAAGCGCCATGAGACTCTTCGGAGTGATATGTTCTGCGCTATAAAAGTGCCTTTGACTTGATTTGAAATGGGCATGATCTGCGCTTGCGGCACTATGTGGCAATGCTGGCCCACCGAGGGCAGTGAATTGAGCAATTGCAGCAGAGAGGTAGTTGCAGCTTGGAGCAGCTGTCAAGTAAGAGAATCTGGGCCAGGAGCTGTGTTTGTACGAGGACACTAACTAGTGCAACTGACCCTTGTAGTAGCTGACTCCATAGTGCCAGCAAAAAGACAAAGATTTTGGACCTCGCCGAGAAGGATGAAGACAGACTAGGGCATATAGATTATCCTCCCGAATTGGGAGTCTGTCTTGAAAGCTTGTTTCCATTGCACTTAGTTTGTGCAGACTCTGCACTTACTCTGCCCAGAACGGTACCGATTCCTTGGCTCACTATCCTTGGATAGTAGAGTATATTAAGACTGGCACTTCACCCAATTTGATCCCTGCCAACTCCATAAGGGTTTGGTAAACCTAAACCCAGTAACTTACTGTTGGTTCCATTTGTCTGCTGTTGTGGAACTCAAAGTTGGCCCTCATCCCAGGTCCTTAAGTGTTGTCTATTTGTTTTTCCAGTGTGTCCCAATTCCTGCACTGTTAAATTCAAGCCTTGCAAGTTCACTGAAGATGTCTTACAGCCTGTCAAGTATTTGCCACCATGATCTCTAACCTATTATGCCCCGTCTCTGTGCACGGCTCATGTCCTTTCGAATCCTATGTGACTTAATGTTCACAGTTGAGATTTGAGCTGGTTACTTGCATGCAAGCTGTGGTACCATTTCCACCTGGTATCTTGATGACAACTGGAACTATCAGCCTTAACAGTTTGGCACAAGTTAACTGGTCCATGTTCCCCAGGCAGTACCGACTACAAGGTGATGGACCCTTGAGGCCACAAATTACCAGGAAAAAAAATCAACGTAACTTTTACCGGAAACTCGATCCAGGGCACCCATTCAATCATTCAAGTATGTTTTGTTTAGACTTCTTCATTATTAGCACGATCTGCTGACCTGTATTGTTCAATTACATATTTGCCTTTTATGTATCTAGTCCAGGCATCTTCACTGGTGTCTGAATTACCGAAATAGTTAGTATTCCTCGAATCTTCTGGTTCCTTTGAGGATTCAACAAGAGCTGAAAACTTTCGAAGTGCTCCTAATTACTGTCCTTTGGAAAATATCAATCTCAAAGACTGAATAGGTGTCCTCGTGATTTTCCTGGCTGGCATAAACGTACTTAAACATCTTTCATGGCCCTCTATTGTGCTTAGATCTTTGTTTTTATCTGCATTTTTTTTTAACTTTACAACCATTTGCCAGTGTCAACGAAGGTGTACATTTGTTTTCTTCTTGTAAGTAGTATACATCCACGTTTATATGTGATTACAATGTACCCCAGTTTACCAGTTCCCCTTGAGTGAGCCTTTACTATTACTTCACCTACTCCTGGAATGGCAGTACACAGATGGAGACTTGCAGACAAGTACCAAGGGATTTTAGCAATGACTTGGCAATACGCTTTGTGATTACTGTTGTTTTTCTCTAACAGACCCTGAAGGAAACATTTTGCGTTGGTCTCTTTAATAATGTTTAATCAGCTTGGCTTTAGAGACCTGGTATGGAAGCTGCAGGGGTGACATCCTAAGATATTTTGTATAGCGAAGTGGGGTACTGAGTATACATATTTATGTAGCACAAACACATAGGGCACAAAAACGCTGTACGTTATGGGTATGTTGGGAAATGAGACCTAATTGTAGAGAAGTTTTAGGTGCACTGCGCAGTAATCGACACTCGGGTGCCCTGTACATAACACAGACTACATTATAGTATCACTGTTGGACTTGGCCCTTCTGGCCGGTTCACCCCGAAACTTTTTGCTTAATATTGTGACTTGGTTTAGTGATTTTATTGACTTCTGCGCACTTTACCGCTGTGTCCCAGGGTAAAGTGGGTGCGTGTTGTGAGGTTGGCCTGCCCTCCCATAGGAATGCATGGGGGGAATGTATGTGTCCTGGTAGTTCCGGATGCGTGGGGTGTGCAGGCCCGAGTTTGGTATGTGCGGACTCGTGTGAGTGAATGCTGCGCGATGATGTGTGCGGCGTGCATGTACCTAGTGTGGAAGTGCCACTTCTAGAAGTGGGCACTTCAGTGTGCAGTGTGAAATGTATGGCTTGTCTGGCGATTGGCTGGTGGAGGTCATGTGACGGACTGGGGAAATCCCCAGAGTCAGGAGGAGTCACCCAGTGGTGAATGGGGAGTTAGCATGCTGATGGCTGGGGAGGAGTATACCTGGGTCCTGAATAGGACAGGGCTTTCCCCACACAATGCTGGCGCCGGCCCCTGTGGTGCGTCTAATGACCCTAGCCCTGCCAGTGAATAGGGAGAGGGGCTGAGCAAAACAAAGTGCTCAGGAACCTGTTGGAACTGGTTCGCCCCTTCCCTGCACCTTTAGACAAAGAATTTACTGTATAAAAAGGGGCTGTGTCCCCTTACAGTGTGTGTTCTCTTGCAGGATCTTCTGGAGGGGGCCTGCTGCTGCTGGGCGCCAGGAGAGACCGCCACTGGGGACTGCCTCCCTGCTGGAGGGCCCTGTGAGCTGGCTCTGGGCCCAGCCTTTGCCCCCTGCTCTTTAAGGACTCTCTGCTGGACATTCTTTTGACTCGCAGCGCCTGGGAGCGCTTTATGGGCTTTAGAGCGCTGGGAGCGCTGTGTTGCTGTATAGCGCTGTGAGCGCTTTTTGATCCTGATAGCGGGTGCCCACCCCGCATTGTGGTGTGCTTGCGGGTGCCCACCCCGCTTATTTGATTATACTTACGGCGGGTGCCCACCCCGCCGTATATCACCTCTACCGAGGGAGCCTACCCCTCTGTGGACCGAGTTTGGAGATCACCGCCGCGGCCGGGCTTGCAGGAAGTCAGGCAGGCCGAGGGCGGGACTCTAGGACAACCGGAAGCGAGATTAGGAGGGCGGGAGCCTACCCCGCCTCCTTCCTGAGACTCGCGGCTGCATTTGGGCCCCGGAGCAGGCAGGAGCCAACCCTGCGCGCCGGTGCCCTCGTATGAGGAGAGGAGAGCCCCGCGTCGCCCAGAGGAAGCCAGCGTGATCCCAGGAGTGGTGCTGGCGCTGGGAGGATTCCTCAGTCCCAGAGCGGGACTCCACCATACCGGGACCGGAGCCTTCACCCTGGTGAGTTGGGCTCAGCTGTTGGGTGGCTGGGGGTGTGACAGGGCACGTTTCTCAGTGCCACCACCCCCCCCCCCCCACCCCCCCCCCCCCCCCCCTTTGCAGCGTCCGGGCACTGCGGGCGCCGTGCTCGGTCCTCCTTCCCGCTGCCCCACCTGACAGTGGGCAGCGGCAGCGTGTGAGGGGACAGACACTAGTTCTAGAGCCCGAGTGAGGCTCCAACGAGGGGCATGATATTTCCCCAGAGTCCAGTGTGACTCCGAACACGGGGGCAGTGTTTCCGAGCCCCGAGAGGCTCCTACGAGGCCCGCATTAGTTGCCCAGAGCGCCCGGAGCGCTCCAACGAAGGGGAGCGTTCTTGTTTGGAGCCTGCGAGGCTCGAGGGGGCATTTTGTTCGGCCAGAGCCCAGAGAGGGCTCCAGAGGCACGTCGGTGCCTGAGTTTCGTTCCACAGCTGCCCAGCACTTAGTGGGCAGCTGCCACGTTTAGGTTGGGGATAATTTACATTTTGGCTGGCGCCGCTTTACTGGGACAGAGCGTCCTAGCCTGGACAAGGCCAGTTGGCCTAGGGACTGCCACAGGTGGTGGCATATGAGTTCGTGCGCAATTGTTCCTTTCCTGCACCTCTGAATGTGTTTTTATGTGTCATGTGCCATTGCTTTACACCTCTGAATGTGTTTTTATGCATCATGTGTTTTCCTTCCCTACACCTCTGAATGTGATGCATCATGTGTAACGTTCTATTACCCCTACAGGTATTGTGATACTTAGGTGGTTGTTTGCTGTCTCCTAGTACAGGTGGTGCTAGTGAGGTTCTAGTTCCCTGCGTGACAGTTTCCTAAGGTAGTTAGGGTTGCGTAGGTGGTACTTACCTGATACCAGTAAGTACTGGTTGTGTGCTATACATATTATTTTTGTGCTACCGTAATTTTATATATTTTATGTGCTAAGTTCTAAAAGTGCTAATTCCTGACAGTGGTCCAGGTGGCCCTGTCTTGTACATATCCCTTGTAAATTCTGCCCGTGCCTGTTGGCACATTGTAAAGTGTGTCTTTTTATCTAATGCGTTGTGTATAATACAAAGGCTATTTTTATAGAATACCTTGTGTGGAGTTTCCTTTGTGGTGGGCCTTGGGTGTTGTTGCTGGGTGCGCGTGCAAACGCTTTACACATCGCCTCAGGGATAAGCCTGTCTGCTCGTGCCAAGCTACCAAGGGGGTGAGCAGGGGTTATCTTTGGCGTGTAACTTCCTTGCCCTGACTAGAGTGTTGGTTTCTGCCTGACTTTGGCGCAAGCCTTAGCCAACCTGAAATCGCCAGTTCTAACAATCACCTAATGAAACCATGGAGTGTACTACACTCTGACCAGGGAAGGATGTTTAAGAAGTATGGGGCATTTTCATTACCATTATGGATGTTACTGAGTTGCGCTACTCTACACGTATGTTCCATAATGAAGCTCGCACTCAGTGCCATGCGTTGCTTTTAGATCACACTGGAACAGGAGTGACACATGCAGTGGAAAATAGGAGTGTGTATCTGGGCTGTACGCCGGCAGAAGTTCAGCTTTGTAAATGGCACTGGCTCAGCACTTCGGCACCAGGCCCGTCTTTCACAGGAGCTAGCATTTTCCCAATAATTCCGCACATACACCAGGAGTGCAACTAGTCATTTGTTCAGGGCTTCTGGGAACACTTAATTCTGGCTGCGTCTCGTATAGAAATGGCAAGTTGCCCTGAAATATGAAAAGAATAAAATGTTCAGCAGTCGTGTGCTGAGGCCCTTTCTCTGCTGTGGCCACATGTTTATCAAAAGGACTGCATCCAGGCCTTCCTCCCTGATGATAATTCGTCCACAGATCTCACGCGAACACCTCCGTTACTTTTACTGAAGTGTTATCAGCATTTTTCAATCAGAACTTCATCCACAACTGCTTCCTCTGGATGGATCTTTTATGCTGTAGAGACTGAAAAGAGAAACCGCTGCATTTCTTTTCCCAATATGTTATATAGACTTTATTTGTAATTAACTCCTGTTCATGCTACTGCCTATAGGTAAGACTGATTGGGCGGTGAAATAATGTGATATTACAACACCCCAAGTTCACTGTAATTTATACACTGGGCAGTTGATGGCTGTATGAACTCATCTGCTGCATTAACTAGAGCGAAACCCGCAGAGGTTTGAGTTCAAGAGCATTGACTCAGCTTTTTGTTCTGAAGTAGATGACCTGAACATCATTGATTTACTTTTCAAATGTGATGTCTCTTTACTCAACAGAATTGATTAGAAGAAAATTGTAAATGTTAGTGAAGAGGCATTGTTTTTATCAGAGTTCTGATTGCACAGGTAGGATGAAGCTTTATGAAACAGTGGGTTGGCCTAACTGCCCATTGTCGCTTACTTGAGTAGGCCAATGTTGAGGGAGAAATGTGCAGGCATCTTTGGGTGACACATTTATGTTTTTATACCTGCGACATTGAGTATGTGTTTCTTGCAAGTAGCAATTTGTAGTTTCTGTTTTGGGGTGGCTGTTATTTTTGGGTATTGTTAGGGACCAAGGGGAAAAGGACAGCTGTGGCGGTCATTCGCCAGGCTGGTTCGCCACATTCCTTTGGGTTTAGTGTGATGCAGATAGAAGTAAGCACCAGAACTTAACCCCATTCTGTAACTTCCACAAAAGTAGTGGTGAGTTTCCACTGTTGGTTCGGACTCTGAGCTGTAGCATTTATAGTGGCTTTGGGTTGTACTTCAATGAAAGATTTAGTCCTTAATTTGCAATAGTGCATTCCAGCCACTTCTGGCCAAGAACATTTTTCATTGATAATGTGTGAAAAGTGACCTGAATATTTGGTAGGAAGATTTTTTTTTTATTGCCCCGCATGCCAGGTAGTTTTCACTCTGCGCCATTCATTGTAGGCTATAGGGGTCAGTAAAATATATTTATTTCATGAGGCAAATCTACTCAAGGAGGTGTGAGAAATACACTTTATTGAATATGGCTGCTCTGGTTGCATGGATGTGTGTGTGAATGAGACAAACAGCCATGCTGAGATGGCCATCACTGGTTCGCTGGCACTCTTTCTTGCAAGGTCTCCTTATTAAGTAGAGAATTTATCGAACATCTACTGAAAGTGCTGAGCAAAAAGGTCTCGGAGCACATCCACGCAGAGAGGGACTAGAGATGTGCACGTTGCTGGGCCTATGTCTGAGCTAATTTTAATCTCATTTTTTGGACACTGATGCAGCCTTAACCCTCCATGATTCTAGAAGAAAGCTGTTAGACTAGATACTGTAGAGGTAGTAGTTCCGTAAACGTTTGTTTTTTTCCTCGTGGCTTTTGCGGAGTCTCTTTTCGTGGCCTTGGGGCTCTAGGTGCTTTGCCACTGTAATGCAGTGTGAACACGCACTCGTGCTAAGAAGTGATGCTTACCTGATTGGTTTAGGTGCAGTACCTGTGAGTACCCTGTAAAGAGGTATACCCCATTCTTAGGGAAGGTACTTCACTGGCTACTAGTGGGATATAGCACTGATTGTGCCACACACAAGAATAGCTTTTCAAACATGTTTCAAGCCTGCCATTGCAGGCCTTGGTGTGTGCATTTGAACTTGTGCTCATGTTGGTCTTTCTAAATCATTGGCCAATGCTGAGGGTGCCTTTCACCAACACCAGAGCACCCCTAGGGTGATACCTTGGGAAGTGGGTGGAGCAAGTGAAAGGTGAAGGGCAGGTACACGTGTGTTTCCTGCTCAGGTGGTGAAGAACCCCCATACATATTTTCGCTACTGCTGACGTGCTGGCCCCATAGGTTAACATGGGGGAATGACTGAGAATACTTTAGGCGGCAGTGGTGGCTTACAGTAGAGCATCTTAATACTGTTTACTATCATTGGAATCACATTGACAAATCCTCCTTGTGTTACTAGCAGATTTGTCAATAATAGCTTAGAAATACCACTTATAGAAAGTGGGCTGTGCTGCATCTCTCGGGCGACTCACGAACATGCGGTATCCGATTCACAGTTTGCGACCCTCGGGTGGGGGAGGGGGTACATTTGTAGTAGTGCCTCATTCTACCCTGTGCGATACTACTGAACTTGCGATTGTGTGTGCGACAGGATTGTCTGGTGCAACTCGGATTATCACGCACCAGGCATTGCGCCTCATTTACTGGGAGGTACGGCAAACCCAACTTTTGGTTAATTGTGACCAGATTGTCTGGTGTGACTCTGATCAATGCGCACCAGACGTTTTGTATTACATCCCATGAGGTGCGGGGACAGCTGCACCCCACATTCACAGTGTTCCTTCTTGCCTTAAGTACAGCGAATCAACTGCCATCTACTCACCCGTCTCGACGACTTTGTGTTGCCAGATAGTCTCGCTCGGATTGGGCCTGGGCGATGAGAGTGAGTTAGTGGGCTGAGGAACACTTCCGAGACCTATAGGGTGCTGTGATTCACAGAACTGGGCTGGTGCCGGAAGGCGAATTGAGGGACCTCTTTATTGAACTGGGACAGCCTCTTGTCTGTTTCTGCTCCACATTAAGTGTGTGAACTTCCAGAGTGGTAACCAACCTCCATTTGTCGACTGTGGCCTGGTTACCCCATTAGTTACTCCAGCCTTCTCCCCATGGCCCCTGACTAAGTTTGACTCTGCCTAAAAACCGGTATAATAAGGGGTAGTGTATATATATTTGTTTTAACTCTAACCTGTTTGCAGAGTAGTGGGGCGTAGGGGTAACTGAGAGGTGTGGTAGAGATTGTGCCACGGGGCCTGCATTCATATCAGCTGACCTGCCGGATATCATTTGCTCCTCATTATGGTGCAGATTGAGTTTGTGCGCGAGTGTGATTATTACGGACTTGCCAATATCATTTGCACCGCCAAACGGTACTGTGAGTCAGTGTGCTACATGAGAACAGCCTACTAATAGTTGGACTACGCATCAGTGTTGTATTACTTGTTTGTTTCATTACCTAACAAATACTTTTTTTTAACATTGGTTTTACCCGTGCGGCCTTGGCGCACAGTGCTGCTGAAAAGTTATATATTCCTGTGTGTACCCATTCCTGGTATTGTGTGTGACCTGGGGTGCACCCTTGAAATTTGTGGATTTAAATTGTTTTTTTCCCCAGGGTGGGCTAAATTCTGAGAACGTATCTGTTGGACTTGGCCCTTTTTGGCTAAAGTTCCTTAAACTTTTTGCCTTCCTCCTAGACCTTTTTCTTACATGGTGTTGCTGACTTAGATGCTTTGGGCACTTTGCCACTGCTGATCAGTGTCAAAGAGCAAGTGTTCCCTGTATAAAGTGTTCTGGTAATTGGTTGTCCATAATTGGTATGTTTGTCTTACTAGTAAAGTCTCTAGTAAAGTGCACTGTGTGCCAGGGCTGGGAATGCAACTAATTGTGCCACCCACCAAAGTAGCCCTCAAAAGAGATCTCAGGCCTGCCACTGCAGTGCCTGCGTGCAGTTTAACTGCCTTGTTGTGCTGACAAGTGCCCCCACTTGCCACGCCTTAACTGTGAGAAGTTGGCCTGGAATATGCTGTCCACTAGTTATAGGGGACACTTTGCACCAGTCCAATTCGACTCTTATGGTGATAGGTTAAAAGACAACCTTTAAAGAAAGCTATCCTAGTGGTAGCTGTGGAGAGCAGCCTTCAGGCTAAGTCTTGAAGGAGTGTTAAGCTTATTGTTTTACCATAGATAACCTCTTGAATAACCAAATGAAAGAGTAGTCCACACAGGTATATATATAAAATATATGTATTTATTCTAAGAATAATCCCAATAGTCTCTTTATGAGGCTGGAGGTAAAGATACAATTCAAACAAGCATTGATAGTTACAATAAATAGCACTGGAATCATAGGGCCCCAGGGGGGGACCAAACCCAGGGCTCGACAAATCCACTCGCCCGCTCGCATTTGCGAGGGAGAATTGATGAGGACGAGCTATTTTTAGGTCCTACTCGCCCTTTCTGGCGAGTAGGAAGACAAACCAACTTTTGTCCTCTGTCTTTGAAAATGGAACCAAAGTGACAAGATAAGATTTAAAGGCATTTTTATTGCTCACAAAGGGAATGAGCAATAAAGATGCCTTTAAATCTTGTTATCTTGTCACTTTTGCTCCGTTTTCAGAGACGGAGGCCAAGTAGGTTGCAGTGAGGTAGAGGGGATTTTCCAAGGGACTAGACCTGCAGGACTAGTACCATTTTTCGGATTTTTCCGAGCCCTGAAACCATATATAAAAAAATGGTATATGAACCACAAAAATTCTACAGACAATGCCTAGGGCATTTAGGGTCACTGGCCCCTTGTGAAACCACCCATGGTAGTGAGGAAGGGGACCCACGAGAGACGCGTGCAGTGGTATAAGCAACTGTCGGGATCTCTATTAAAGCCTATGGGGAATGTCGCGGTTGAATTTTACAAGATTAAAAACACTTCTAGCAGGAGTTCAAGTTCAAGAGTTTAGAGTTAAGCTTTTGAAGGGCCCACACCCATGAGAGTATCGAGGTACCACTGTTACCTGCCCCAGGGAAGCCGGGTGCATAGGTAGTTTTCGATGTCGGGTCGCGGGCTAATTTTAAATGGCAAAACGTGAAGAACTGCTGCTAGCAAGAAGCGTCGTCGATGTTGTGAAGATTGAAGATGTAGATCTTGAAGAGAAGGACCTGAAAGCAGAGGGGACAGAGTCTGGGTCACGGCACCGTGACCAGGGGGCTCAGGAGAAAGAGCCCTCCAATGTCGGGTGCTTCCAGGTGGAAGATGGGTAGCTTGGATCGTCAGCCACGGGGTTCAGGAGGCTTCAAGGAAGGCCAGCTTCTGGAGGGTGACTATCCCACGAAGGATGAGGGTCGCTGCGGTGTTAGTGTCCGGATTGGATCCACTAAGCCTTGGCAACCGCAACAGACGCAAGAATCACAAAACGGCTACTGGTGCAGACCCACAAGGTCTGATCGAAGTCTCCAGCGAGGACACTGAAGAGCAGGCCTGGAGCAACCAGCGGAACTCTTGGAAGTGAAGATTGACCTCCGCCAGGGTCCACCAGTCGAGAGACAAGGGACCGCGGGAGGCAGCAATTTGGCGTGCGTAAAGATGCGCCCACGGGTCGTCGGAGCGGGCTAGGGCGTCGATCTTTGGCACAGATGATGCTGAGAGGTTGGCTCAATAATGGGCCAAAGCACAACTTCCCCACTCGTTGGGGTCGTGTGCTGTGCAAGAGGTGGCCAGTGTCCTGGGGTATTGGGGATCTCGGCACCCACGGGGTCCACGGTGCTGAGCTTTTTTGTGCACACTCACTGGCCTCTGGGATGCTTGGAAACCCACCTCAAGGTAGGTAGGAGTCGTCGATGTCCGTAGGAGCAGCGAAGTTCCAACCGGGTCACTTGCAGTGTTACAGGTGCCTGCCAAGCAGGGGGGTAACTCTTTTACCCCAAGGGAGATTTCTTCATTCAGCTGTGCGGCAGCAAGTCGAAGTG
Source organism: Triturus cristatus (assembly GCF_964204655.1). Lineage (NCBI taxonomy): Eukaryota > Metazoa > Chordata > Amphibia > Caudata > Salamandridae > Triturus > Triturus cristatus. Next base: position 93,679,978 of record NC_140587.1, on the reverse strand, counting down.
CAAGTCTGTAAAGTCCAAGAATAATCTGAGGCTTTGGGGACCCTGTATTCACCTTTTATCCAAGGATTAGGGGAGTGTCCAGATCAGAGCCCACCAATGAGAGTTCAGGCGGGAAAGGGTGGCTACATCCTCTCCCCTTTGTGTGTTTTCCCGCCTGGGCAGGGGACAGGATGCCCCTGAACCGGTTTGAGGCGGTGTATGCAGAAGTAGGCACTGGAGAAGCCTACGTGCAAGTCTGAAAGACATCCTATGGTGCACCCACCCAGTTCCAATCCACATAGTCTGTTTGGGGCTGGTGGGAGCACCTCCCTGCAACAAGATCCCTATTGTCCAGCTGCCGTGGCTGGAGTTCTGCCCAGCAACAGGCAGCCAGAGTCGTGTGGGTGGCAGGTAGCATCCATTTTGCACTACGTGTGCACTTTTAAATTGGTGTCTAAAATCTGCCGCTTTTACCATATCGCCCCTCTAGCAGGGGGGAATCATGCCCTCACTCCCATGGTTGGATTGGGGGTATGATTCCTACATGTTTGACACGAAACACAACATGGTTCTGTACAGCCACTCAAGTTATCACGCTATCGCGATTACTTATAATGCGGTTAAGAGTATATGGTATGGCTGCACTACAAACAACCCAGCAATAGTTCTACGAAGGTTGCAGAGGGGCCCTACTCAGGTAGGGGTTCCTCCCTCACACATCTCAGCACCCTGCCTTGTAGGATTAGCTAGGCCTGCCTTAGGGGTGACCTATGAGGATATATGTGTTGTATTTAGTGGGATACAGGATACCTATATCCCTGTAAGGGGTGCAAGCACCACCTTACCCAGACTACAGTAGTGGTCTGGTGGTGCCAGTTTGTATGGCTGCCCCAGGGGTGGCACAATAAGTGCTGCAGTCCCTGGTAGGCTTCTGAGGGACCCATGCCCTGGGTACCTAGGGTACCATCTACAAGGGGCTGACAGGGTGTCCTCTGTATCCAAATGGGATGTACCTAGGGTACTCGTATCAGTTTTGAGAGGAAGCAGATAGGCTGGGGTCCTGGATAGCAGGGCCACAGCCTGGCTAGAGTAAAAACAGTCAAAACATCAGCAAAAAGTTGGGGGCAATTATGCAGTCGATGCCACTCTCCTACATTACCCTTCCCTTTTTTATGCACTTCAGACACCCCTATAGTAGGACCAAGGTACCTCTGGGCAGGCTGCAGTGTATGTGAAAGGTTGGACATGTACTGAGGTGTGTACCAAGTCCTCCTGACAGTGAAATACTGCCAATTTCGGTTTTCACTGTTGCAAGGCCATCTTGCCCATAGGACAAAATGGGAATGCTGTGTAACATGTTTCCAGCATATCTTCCCAACGGCATAAGATGGAGAGATGGACTTTAGTGTGCCTGTACTCAGAATTTAATAACACATCTTTTTGTGAAGATGGTTTTTAAATTGTGTGTTTAGAAACCACGCTTTTAGAAGTGGCTGGTTTCTTGTCCTAACCATCCTGCGTGCCTCTGCCTGATTGTGTATTGACTATCTGGGTTTGGATGTGACGGGGTCTGGGGAGGTGTCCTGACACCAGGAGGAGTAGGTGAGACAGCAACAGGCTGGCTTGCATTTGGTGTGGTGGGAGGAATAGTCCCCTTGATGTGAAGAGGGCTGTGCTGCTGCCACAAAATGATGGCTCCACCTCCTGCGGAGCGTCTGAGGCCCAGACCCTTACTATCAAATGAAAAGGGTGTGCACTGGCAGGAAGACACCCAGAACTGGTTTGGACCGTGCTCAGAGCCCCCTGAACACAAAGACTTCAAAGGCATTTAGGGGTATAAATATGAGAGCTGAAACCCCTGAACTTTGTGATCAAGAGGAACCTCTGCCAAAGAAGAACAGCTGAAGAGGAGGACTGCCCTTGCTGAGTGTTCTGGGGCTGGCCTGCAGTTTGCTGATTTGGCTAAGGAGAGGACAAGGGACTTTGCTGTGTGCTGTGTCCACATGCTTGAAAGGACTTTGCTGTGTGTCCTGAAGTAACTTGTCTCCAAGGGCCCGAGGAGAGCTGGTCCCCTGTTGTGGAAACTCTGGAACATCAAAGTTTCCAACTGTGTCTCAGCAACGCTTGGTGCGTGTGCTTTTGCTCCCCTGAGACTGCTGTGTGGTCTGTGGTGCTGTTTACGAGGTGCCCCTTGACTGAATTGCCCCCGCAGCGTGGAACATAGTCCACGTTGCAGCATTGCCGTTTGTGGCCCGAGCCGTCATCGTAACTGAAGCTGTGAGTAAGGATCGCCGGCCCGAGCCGCAACGTGCTGATGGATTTCTTGAAGATAAGGAAGCTGCAAGGTGATCATGATCGTTGTTCGCCAAGAGGAATCTGCCCAAGATCATCAACGAAGGAGAAGGCAGTCCGGCTACAGCATCGCCTAGTAACGGAGCTGCAACGTCATCGGGACCTCCCAGCAGGACCTCAGACGAGCGGGGGGGTGGGGTTTGAGAGAGCGAGGCAGCGCACCCCCCTGGTAAGGCTTGGACTCGGGTCGGGATCCGCAAGCGTGTGTGGCCTGGGGAGCCGTGCTGGAGGTGTACAGGAGTTCTCCGATCTCTCTCCCGCTGCACCACGTTAGACGCGCGGAGTCCCCGAGCGGCCTGTACCTGCCCAGCAGTACCAGGGCCGCTTCTTAAAGTTTAAGACCGTTGTCTTTGTTGTTGGGGCCTAGTGGTGCCCGAGCTGACTGCGCAGATTGGCTTATAGCATTATTCCTTGCATTAAGACCTGCCTTATGCTTGCATTAAGACCTGCCTTATGCTTGCATTAAGACCTGCCTTATGCTTGCATTAAGACCTGCCTTATGCTTGCATTAAGACCTGCCTTATGCTTGCATTAAGACCTGCCTTATGCTTGCATTAAGACCTGCCTTATGCTTGCATTACGAACTGCCTTATGCTTGCATTACGAACTGCCTTGTACTTGCATTACGAACTGCATTGTACTTGCATTACGAACTGCATTAGTACTTGCATTACGAACTGCATTAGTACTTGAATTACGAACTGCATAAGTACTTGCATTAAGAACTGCATTAGTAATTGCATTAAGAACTGCATTAGTACTTGCATTAAGAACTGTCTTATTTCTACATTACGAACTGCATAGCATTAGGACTGCATTAGGTCATCGTGAACTGCTCATTAATACCGCAGGAACCTATAAGTGATTGTTGGCCTAATACCGGCAAAGTGAAATATTACGAATACGCATATGTTGGATTTCTGTTTGGTCTCATCGTATTTCTTTTTATAAAAATACCGCTATTTTTATTAAATCAGTGTGGTGTCCATTTGTGGTGTTATCAATGTGTCGCAGGTATCTCCATCGTCCACAAGAATACCCTCAGAATCTGGACCAGCACCGAAGACGCCCTCAGCACCACCGAACACCTACACTTCCAGATCCACATCGATCCCTACACCACCCTCAGAGGAACCCTAGTCTACAGACCCCCCGGACCCCAGCCACAGTTCAGCGACTCCATCACTGACATCAGCTCAAAGCAAGTCAACGCCGTCTCCTCCTCCTGCTTCAACACCCTCCGCATGCTTCGCAAGATCTACAAATCGATCCCCCACCGGAACCAGAAGGACGGTCACCCAGGCCCTCTTCACCAGCAGGTTGGACAACGGCAACGCATACAGAACGCCTTGGCACGCCTCGTCGATATCCCCCGCCACAGCCACATCACTGCCCACCTGAGAGACCTGCGCTGGCTCCCCGGCAACAAAAGGATCACCTTCAATCTCCTCACCCATGTTCACGAAGCACTCCCAGACGCCGGACCTACATTCCTCAACAAACGACTCACCTTCTACACTCCCAACCGCCAGCTTTGCTCAGCTGACCTCGCCACTGTCCCACGCATACACCGAACGACCACCGGCTGCAGATCTTCTCCCACCTTGCCGCCAAGACTTGGAACACCCTCCCCAACCACCTGTGATAGACCCAGGACCTGCTGACCTTCAGGAGACTTCTCAAGACCTGGCTGTTCGAGCAGTAGCCGCTCCCCCCCCCCCCCCCCCGATACAAGATGTTTTCCCGTAAACCTTATTGACCAGAGACTGTTTACGTCATGATGCAGATATGTATAACAACCTATGTCTAATCCCAGAACCCCATGTCAGACGTGCTCTGTTTATGTTCAGATTTGAATGATTAATGATGGGTAGTTTGGACAAATGGGAACGAATGAAGGGAAACACATTTTGCTATGGTAACAGGCTCTCAGATGACACCTGTTAATTGTCAAGTATTTTCAAGTCCAAGAAGATGCCATCTGGGAACATTGTTTCTGATGGAGACCTCTCATAGCAGATAACTTGTCTTTTGATTATTTGACACACATCAGACTAGATGTGGAAACTTTTGAGCATCATCTTTGGTCACTATATGTGACAGCATGCGGCTCCACGCAGAGGCTATTCTGCTCCAGAAATGTGTGGAGCCATTATAGGTACCATTCTTACGCACGGAGGTCAGATCCTTACTTTCCACACCACCAGACATGAATCCAGAACTACCTCTGGTCTCTTTTGAGCACCGTTTTCCTCAAATTTGCACATTGTGCACGGTACTTACCAACTCGCAAGAAAACCAGGTTTAAACTTTTTGAGTACTATCACGAACGAATGTCTGACATAGTCTTGGTTTGCCTGCGGTCAAGTCACAACTCTAAGGCCTGCAGCGATTGCATTTCGATGTACCCGAAGGACATGCGTGACCGCAACCCGTAAATGTCGCCAAGCATCCGAAGACTACACGCTCTGACTGGGCCAGGTGTCCCTTTTGGTCCCGTTCCTGATCCAGAAGTCAATCCCGAGGTTGATCTTCATCAATTTCTAAATTAGGTGAAAGAAAAAAAACAATCCAAGCAGGACTCTTGCTGCCACTCTCCTACACCTTAGACAGGAGTGCAACGCCATGCCTCTTTCTCTTTTTCTTTCTCTCCTTTTTTCTCTTTTTCTTTCTCTCCTTTTGTCTTTTTCTTTCTCTCTTTCTCCTCTATTTCTCTCATTCTCTCTTTCTCGCTCTTTAATTCTCTCTCTCTTTCTCTCTCCCCCCCCTCCCCCCCGAAGTCTCTTGGCTTTGTAGCCCATTCTGTAGCTGGTTCCAACGCAATCCTAGTTTCTATGGCTATCTGCAACACGTAGGCCATATTCTGACTCTTCGGAACCCTTCCAGCTCCCTCTAGTGCACCTGTGAGCTCTACATAGCCGAGAGGGCTTCCATATGGGATACAAAGAAGGATGTGGATTCGACCAAATTTGCCTCTTTGTCACTAAGTAATATGGAAAGGGAAGCCAAGGAGGTGTTGAAATCTAGCATGCGGACCTATATAATGCTTAAAACAACCCCCACGACGGAACCCTACCTCATGGGGTCTTTGTCCACACATGAGAAATTTCTGTTAACCAGGTTGCGGTTGAACCTTTCACCTTTTGCTCGCCAGACCCAAGGGTTTTAATAGAGGTCAAGAGCTACCACCCTGCGGCTGCGATGGACAGTCTCCGCAGGATACGCGGCACTTCCTGTTTTCATGTAAATTATATGAAATTCCTCGTAAACGCTTTCTGGTTCCTATTTAAAAAGAATGAATTCTAGGCAGGCTCGTCCGGCACTTGTGTACCTGCAATTATTGAAGGGTTTTTAAAAGCCACTGTTAAATCTAGGAGTTATATGGATGTGTAAAGAGTGTTTCCTCTGGCTTTTTTTTTGTATTTATTTCATGTAATTTCAAATGCTGTATCAGTTGTTATCTTAACTTATGCATTTTATTTAAATTAATTTGTCAATGCAACATTTATGGTTTGAAAGCAAAAACTGAATAAAGTTTTTCTGATTGATTGATATAGTGGGAAGGTTTTCCCTCCATGCCAGTTGGATCCTCTTGCTTGATTGCTGCTCCACTGGAGCCATTTCGACCCCCCACCTCCGGCTCCACGCTGGTTCCTGGGACGTCAATGCCGATGTAGACTCCCATGGACACTGGAAGATGAGGCACAACCCATTGTGCTCGGAGCCTGCGCTGCTCTGACCTCAACCGAGGCCGCCCTCATTACTTACTGAACCACACCCTTCTCCACCTGAGCTGCTTAGCGTCTCACCTACCAAGGGCAGGCGCCATACACATTTTTTTGTCTGGGACGGACTCCACTAATGAATACGATGCAGGAGATGAAGTTGCCCAAACCTACCACAAAGGAAACTGGTATGATGACCTCCAGGATACCAGTGGTCTTGAAACCTCTCCTGATGCTGATTTACCTTCAGGTTCTGCCACTGAAGTAAGTGCCTCCTTTGCGTTGCTCAAGCGGAGGGCAGCCAAAATTCTAAGCCTCTAGCTACCCACCTTAGAGGTCAAAACTAATGGCCTGACTTAAGTCCTCCAGCCAGGGCAAACCAATACTGTGCACCTGCTTCCCTTCAGTGAGACACTGACCTGGCATCCTCTTAGGGGCCTAGGTCAAACCTTGCTATTATGCCCCAGCAAACTACCAAATTAAGCAGCACCAATCAGCTGACTCCGCCCACCCCTTTTTTGTCTCAGACTTCTCTCCTGAGAGTTTGGTGTAGTGCAGGTTTCCACAATTCTGACAAATCCCAATAGTTTCCCTGACCACTTCCCTGAGTAGGGAGTGCAAGAGTGTGTACCTTTTGAGAAGAATATTTTCTTCCATTAGTTTGACCGTCCGGTCGATTCAATGCCAGTTGCTTGCTGGGCCACTATTCCCACACTCTGTGGGATTCTCTTGCTCTAGTTTCCATAGGTGTCCAGGAAGACCTATGCCGTGTGCTGACTCTGGCCATACAGGATGGCAGTGCTACTGCCAAGTTTACAATCTGCTGTGACCTTGATATCACAGATTCTATTGTGCGAGCCATTGGCACTAGTGTAGCTATTTGTCGCCATGCCTGGTTAATGTCAGCAGGTTTTCAGGTGATGTCCAGTCGTCACTTATGGACATGCCCTGATAAGAGCCACCTCTTTTGGAACAAAGCAGATCCTGTTCTGGAGCATAGTCAAAGAAAGCCGGGTCAAAGTGTGCTCCTTGAGCCGCTCTACTCCACAACCACATACATTTCTCCTTTCTATTTGTGGCTTAGGTAGAAGTATACCACATAGACCACCTCTTCAGCCTTAGCAAGGTGCCGACCCATTTCGTGGCGATGGCTCCCCCTGCCCCCCCCCTCCCCCCCCAACCTCGCAGTCTGAGATGGCACAGCAGAGCAGTCTGTCCACTGCCCCCAAATGCGGCCCCATCTTCTAACCCCTTTAGCATACCCTTAGTGGAGCACAGCCAGATGGTTGGAATCGTGATACTGCGTTTTCTACCATGTTGGCGGACCGGTGAGTCCTGCAAACAGTCCAAAATGGGCACGCCCTACCCTTCATGGCTGCTCCTTGCAATATCCCTGGAACGACTGACAAAGGACCCGCTGTCAGTCTTGTGGCCGGGAGTGCCAGCCCTTTTGGCCAAAGGGGCTGTCAAGAGTGTGCCTCTGCCAAAGTCAGCTGAGGCTGTTATTCCTGGTATTTTCTGATGCCGTAGAAGGACTTAGGCTTTCATTCTGTTTTAGACCTGCTAACTCGCAATGGCTTCCTCCGGAAGAACAAATTCAAAATGGTCAACTTGGCCAATGTCTGGTCTTCCTTCCAGTCCTGGAGACTGTATAGTGGCGGTGGACCTGCAGGATGTCTATTTCTCTGTACCCCTTCTGCAGGCCCATCAGCACTACCTGCGATTAATGGTGGGACAGCAGCATTGTAAGTTTGCTGTGCTCCCCTTTGGTCTCACCAGAGCCTTTCTGGTGTTCACGAAAGCAATTGTGGTAGCAGCACACCTTCAGAGGCCAGGGGGTCCAAAGCCTCCCAACCTTGATGTGACTGCTGTTGGAGGCGGGCTCGTCACAGGCAGTTGTTGGCCACTTCCAGCCTAAAATGAACCTCCTGTCATCTTTGGGGTTCACTATTGACATATTGAAGTCACACCTGAGTTATCAGATGCTCCATTCATCTTAGCTTTGTGGAGACGGTTCAGGTTTGTCCTTTTATCCTGGAAAGGGGAGTCCTGGATATTCAGGCTATGATCTTAATTTTTCAGCATTTGCACTGGATTTCAGTAAGGTTGACTGAGGCTGCTGAGACTGATGTCCATCTAGCACTTCAGGTGACCTATGCATGCTCTGCAATGATATCTGAAGTCTGTGGGTCCAAAGTCAAGGGGACTTCTCCAACAGCATTCAGGTTTCGGTAAAGACCTTAAAAGATCTGCAGTGGTGGTTACTGGGCCACAATTGGATCAACTACAGAACCCTCTCCCTACACCACCCAGACCTGACAATGGTGACTGATGTGTCACTTCTTGGTGGGGGCAGCCACCTGAGAGAGGTGGAGATCAGACTTCTTGGCCCAGTTCCACAGGATCACTTTTGGTATTGCAACAAACAGGGCGGGTGGAAATGGTTGGGCATTCAAGGAATTTTCCTGGTGGCAAGCTCCTTGACAGGATATTTGAATGCAAAAGCAGACCAGCTCAGCCATTTACACCTCACAGATCCTGAGTGGCCATTAATCCTGAAGGTGGGGCAAAGTTCTTTCACGAACGGGTAGAACCTTGGCTTGATCTATCCACCACATCTGAGAACACTCCGTCAACTCTGGACTGAATTTCTTCCTACCAAAACCTCTTCTGCCTCCAGTTCTGCAGAATGTCCGTATCGACTGGGACAAGTCTTCCTAGTGGCCCCAGGCTGGGTATGGAGAGTGGGGTATCCAGAACTCTTCGGCCTGATAGTCTGTCCTTCGATTAGGCTGCCCCTCTTGAGACGCTCTGCTGTTGCAACAACGGGGCCAGGCTTCCGCACCCGGGTCGTCTTAGTCTCCACCTCATGCGTGGAAATTGAGCTTGGACAGCTAAACACATTCAACCTTCCTCTGGAGATGGTTGATGCCATCTTGGCAGCCAGGCATATCTCGACCAAGACAGTATACTCCTGTTGAGACAAATATGTGGGTTGGTGCAGTGCATAGCAAATTGACCCCCTCCAGGCTAAATGATCTGACATTTTGTTCTTGGTTTTGTCCTTCATCCGCCAAGACTTTGCTTTGGGCACAGTTAAAGGTACCTTTTGGCTCTTTTGTCTGTTTTACGGTACTGTTTGATGTCTTTTAAAGGTAAGAAATTTGCAATTAGTAGTCTGTCAGAAGAACTCGTAACGCTCTTTCGGATACGCTCTTTCTAAAAGCATATTCCTCACCTAACCTCCTCAATCTGAGAATTGGACTCTTAATTAATAAGCTCCCAAGTCTAGGAATCTGTATGCTGGTCAAAGCCAATTTGCTGTTTGGGCCCTGCATCTGGGGGTGCAAACAGCCTTGTAAGCAACTGATAGCACATGGGAGTGGTGCTTATATTGGCTCAGCATGTCATTTCTGGAGTGGAGTGGTGTCAGTGCTGAGCTGCCACCCACTGACATACAGAGGTACTGTTCAAAGGTTTCCGGATCCAATGTAACGCCTGGGCAATATTCAATAGGTGTGAATCTGTGGTTAGATAGTCGCTACTAGAAAGAGTGTTACCAAATGTAAGTAACTTGTTTCATTTCATTAACTTTATTTCGACTGTAAGTCAGTACAATATAAAACAGATCATTACAGAATATAGTATAAATTTCCAGTGTAAAAAATACATCTTCACATAGAAATATGAATCATAAAAAACATCTAAATTGCCTGTAGAAAATATCAACAGAGGGTCTCGGTCATCATTTGAATAGTCATGTACGGTGGACAAAGTCTCATTTTACCACTAAACGTCTTCTAATATTCCACATTGCAGCTAAGAATTTACTTACAGCAAAAACAGTTAATGGGGATAGATCAGATTTTAATATTCGGTAGGCATGCAAATGCTGCCTAAACCCCCATTTTCTGCAAAAGGGAACAACCCACTTTTTCCTAGGCTTCATATCAGAAGGTCAGAAAAACATTACATGACTATCATTCTCCAACTCCTCAGTACAGGCAGGACAATTTTTAGTGGTTGGTGGGTACCATCTACTCGTAAGGGCTCTAATTGGTAAGGAGTTGTCTCCATTGGAGAAATAATTTTCTGAGACCGATGGGGTTAATATCATCCAGAACAGTCTCCATCTTATAGTGATCTTTCATTATTAGAAATGTACTCGACATTGACCCCATTTTGTCACTCAATAACCAAGCAGACAGGTTACAATCATAGTACATGCTGACCAGGTCTTTGCGGGATATATTTCTACAAGCCTCTTCCGGATTTGTCCACAGAAGAGAGCAACCCAGCCTCTCAAACTCATCCTTATATATTTTAACCATGGGAGTGTCCGTATATTTGGATATTTTAATAATTCCCCAAATTCTTGCCTGTAAATGTAGAGTTCAGGGGTTACCCAAAGCCGCCTCCAAAAAGTTAAGGGCTTTAAGCCTAGTTCCTCCTTTATAGATCTTATTCCCAAGTCAAGCCTGAGAGGAAGAAGGGGAGAGCTAGTAGGTAGGGAGAGTAAATTCCTAAAACTTGTTTTCCGTGGCAATGATTGCAGGGGCACAGTTGTGTCCCCACAATTCACCGCCATAGAGTACTGCCCCACGTGCCTGCATTTTGTAAATCTCGAGTGGCGGTCCAATGGGTTTTGTCTGAGATTTATTCCATAATTTAATAATCCCCCCCTGCCTTTTGCGTTCGCTTTAATTGGGATTTGATCTGGTGTTGAACCCAAGCCAGATTTTCATTTAGGGTCAATCCCAAATACTCGAACGTCTGAACTCTTTCCAGGCTGACACCATCTATAACCGGATTTGGGCGAGATGTCTTTGGAGGATTAAAAATCATGAACTTTGTTTTGGCCGCGTTTATTTCCAGCCCCCGATCATAACAAAAAGACAAAACCATCCAAAACTCGCTGGATACCCATTGGAGTCTTAGCGAGTGGCAAGGTGTCATCAGCGAACATAATCGCAGATAGCCCTATACCACCAAGCTTTGGTGCGTCTCTGTTGGGGACCGCATTCAAATGGGAGATGACTCCATTTACATAGAGGCAGAACAGGGTTGGTGCCAGGACACAACCCTGCCTGACCCCCCTATCAACGGGGAAGCTAGATGACAAGTTACCTTCTCTCCCACACCTGACCCTTGCAAAATTATGAGTGTGAAGTCGTATTATAATATCCAAAAAGGGGGGTGGCATTCCTAAATCCCGTAGAACAATCCAAAGCTTCCTACGTGGGACCAAGTCAAAGGCCGCACCCAGATCTACAAAGACAGTGTATAGGGAGCCGCCCTCAACCTTAGCCGTCTTCCAGAAGAGCATACTCAATCTAAAAATCTGATCAGTAGTCGATACACTCTTTCTAAAACCCGCTTGATAGTGGCTCAGAATCTCAAATTCCTCCATCCAATCCAAGAGGCGGTCTAGGATCAACCTTGCAAAAAGTTTCTGGGCTACATCTCTTAGGCTAATAGGCCTATAGTTGACTGGGAGCAGGGGCGACCTCTTCTTGAAAATAGGGACTACCTCTACTCCCAGCCAAGTAGAAGGGACCAGCATACCCCCAGAGATTGCATTAAATATTGTTAAAAGATAGGGTGCCCACACTCTAGGTTCATGTTTATAAAGGTCTCCGGGAACCCTATCCAACCCTGGAGCTTTACCCCCAGGAAGCATGGATATAGCAGTCTGAACCTCACCCAGTGTAAAACTAATCACCACTGTACCAACAGCGTCACTTAACAATTCGCCCGATGGGACTTCCATACAGGAATAGTCCCCCTTATACAGGGAGCTGAAATGGTCTTCCCATACTTCTGGAGCAATGTTCGGGTTCACTGCTGGATCAGGTTCAGCTGAACCAGTGGTCACAATCTGCCAAAACTTCCTCGCATCCCTACCCGCTAAGGCAGTTGTTAACCTAGCCCAATTCTCATTCCCCCACTCAAGCTTGGCGTGGTGGATTAACCGTCGATATACTAGTCTCCTATGTTGGATAACATCCCTGTTTACATTATCTTTTAATGCATCCAACAGTTCGCTCTTCGCCAGTCTGCATGCCCTATTATACCAGGGCTGCTTTCTTCGTGCCCTTCTCCCACAAGGGGCTTGGGGATTTAAAATATCTGTTAGACTAAGGAATAATGCTTTATTGAGTTCGCCCAGTTTTTCATAAAAATCAGACAAAGCTTGTTGCCCAATAGGAGCGGCCATGTCATCCAATACTGGACTAACCCTAGCGTATACTTCAGATAGTTCCTCTGGGTTATTAGCCAATTTGTCCCATCTTACCCTAAGTCTATTATTAGACAGGATAGCCCTATTGGATTTATCAGATTGCAATAAAGGTTCGCCCTTGCGCAAGCCTGGTAATGAAAAATCCAGGATCAGGCGATTATGGTCACTCTCGCCCCTAGATACCACCCTGAAATCTTGGACTCTATTCCACTCCTTACATTGGACAAAAATATAATCCAGTCGAGCCTCCCTCCCTGGCTTGTTAAAAGTAGGCCTAGAGGGGTTGTCAGATTTTGCTCGACCATTGCATGCCCTAATCGAATGAGCCAATGCCAGGGATGTAATTTGGACAGCCAAAGGTGCCCAAGATCTTACTGTTGGGCCTACCACAGGTGGGATTTTCCATAAATCATCCTCCTCCTGATTTATGGCATCCAGCAACCCCTCAAGTGGTTCAAAGTGAGAATTAAAATCTCCTCCCACCACAAACGTAGTACCCTCAGGAATCATAGTCAGAACAGTAGATAGCTCTTCAATAACTCTTGACTCGGCGGAGAGACTCATAGGTCTGGAGTAAACATTAATCACAGCTAATCCAGAGCCAGTCCGCCAGTCCAAGAACACACACTGAACATCGTCAGACCCTGTATCTAAAACACTGACACTGCAACCCAAATGGGTAGCGACCCAGATTGTTAGACCCCCTGACGGTCGGCCCCTTCCTCCCCACCTGGCTGGGACTGAAAATGAAGCAAACCCCGAACGAAGTTGCTCTTCCCTTGCCCATGTTTCCTGGAAGCAGCATATATCATGAAGGTCTATAAATGAGCCCCATTCAGGACAAATAAGCTTATTAGGAAGACCAGCTATATTCCAGGAAAATTTTTTTAATAGGGATGGGCCGTTAAAAGTAACGGATTTTTACAGGGATCTTCATTAATTAGATTCACCATTTGTATTGAATGCCCACTGTCAGGGGCAGAAACCACCGGCTGCGGGTGTACAAAGTGAGGAAGCCCTCCTACGTCCCCCCTTATACCCTTCTCCCGACAGTCAGTCAACCTCCTCGAGGCAGCTATACCTATTGAAGCAAGAAAGTGGGCGCATTATACCGAATGTGCCTATGTCTTCTGCTTTGAGGGCTGGATCCCACCCTTGTCCATTCTTCAGAATTCCCTGAGTGGGTATGGGTATTTCGTGGTGGATAGAAAAAGGACAATGGGAGGGGTTGAATAGATGAGCCTCCCATATTACCCATCCAATTACAAATATGACACAATCTGTGGGTTTCTAAAATTCACCAGAATGCAGTCACCCTTAGTTTTCTTCATAGTATTTCCCAGCCAGGTGACCCTCCTGACCATCAGGACATCACCTCTCATATTCGGAGGGAGGGGCCTGTGGATATTCAGCCAACTGAACACTTTATTTTTTAAAGAATCATAAGTTTCTAAGGCAGAATTAATAAGCTCTGGGACACCACTTAGGATTATTACATAGGGAGCTGCCTCTGGGGGGAGATTCACTACGTTTTTCCATCTTAAACTACCCAAATCTTGGTTAATGGTGCCGCCGATCTCATTGGAAGTCTTCCCTGGTTTGGTTAAATTTAGTTTAGGTGACAGGTTGGAAGACCTTACAGGGGAAGATGGTTGAACCTGTGGGAGTGGCGACGTGGCGGTAGTGGGAGGTGGAAGATTGGAAAAAAGTAGGGGTACTCCTGTTGGAATCGGTTGGGTTGCTGTTACAGGTTTTAACAAGCCTGCAGAATTAGTAGAAGTAGAAGTTAACAGCAGGGGTTCAGCCATATTCATTGGAGCCACACTTTGGGTCATACCATTAGTCCTCATGTAATTCTCGATTGCCCCGGTAGCTGTTTCTATATCTTTTAGCCTAGCATCAATAATATCAAATCTGGCCATCAGGGGGTCGAAGAATCCCTTCAGAACATTAGTAAGGGCATTCGCCCCGGTCTTCGTCCCGCTCGCGCGGTACTGGGCGTATGTTAAATAGTCAGGGAGAGGGATTGGGAAGAGGCCCCCAGCTGCTGGCAATTGCTCTTGCGCAAAGCCCGCTGGACCTCGCAGTCCCGAGGATAGTTGCAGCGCTGAGTCACTCCTCTCACACTGAAGGATTCGCCCCAATCAGCTACAGCATACCAGGAACTAAGATTCCACAGACCAGTTGTCCAAGCCTACGAGCGGCACCTTTTGCTATTTAGAGCTGCTACAATTTAGTGCACTGGAATTGCTATTAAGTTTTGTAGATATTTCTTATCAAATAAGCACACGTTTATGTGCTTTGAAACGTGTTTAGCATTTTATAAAATCTTGCTTTATTTCAGATGTTGTTTTTAAAGGTTTTGCCTAAATAAGTTATTTTTCTATAAAACTGTTATTATAAAATACAACATGCTGCTTATGCCTTTCATTCTTTTGAAGAACCTTGTGTCGTTCTTTGTTTTTTTCCTTGTTGGCACTTGAGGGTTCCGACCCTTTGTGCTGCTTAATAGGATTCCCCATTACTGAGGCCAGGTAGGCTGTTGAATCATCGATATTTCCTGTCCTGCACAGCCACACCCACTCTCACCTGTGTTACCTGTTAGGGAAAACTGCATTTATCATTTTGCTTCCCCTCTTGGCCGAGCGCAAGGATTTTTCAGAGGGTTTTTTTTTTTTTTTGCTGTTCATTAACTTTGATCTTTGCTCCATGGTATAATGACACTTTCAAATGAATGAAGTTGGCTGGCCCCTCAGGTCGAGGTAAGATGTAGACCGCATCATACTGCGAGATCAAATTCTTAGTCACAGTTGATAAGTATATTTAAAAAATATCATGCTAGCCAAATACAACTTTTGAAAAGAGACACGTTTCCTAAAACAAAACTAAGCCTTTGCACTCTCACAAGTGGTTTCTTCCAAAGCCATCGTTTGGTACTCCTCCATTTATCTAAAAATCTATGGAATAAAATCAATATCTAAAATTATACTATTAAGTATAATCTTGACAATCTGACAAGGAGTCACTATGACTGTCAAGCTGCAGCCTTTGGTAAATGTGGTGAACCAGTTGGAATTTTCTAGTTAGCATACATAATGATGATCAGGAGTTTTGCTTTCTCACCTTTGTCCCCCATATTATTTGTGATACCCTCTCCTCTGTGTCTAGTTTGTTTGCCTCTAAGGGTATGCCCTAGTATGGTGTTTAAAAGACCCCACACCCCTACATTTTTGGGATTAATGAATCCTATTTTTGTGGGAGGCTCTTAAGAGACCTGGTTTCTTTCATGGTGGACATTTATCACTTATTGTCTTTATACTGCTCCTCTGATTATGGTCAAGATCAAGTAGCATATTATGTGGTCATGCTTTTGGACTGGCCTTGCAGTGCTAGAGACAGGTCCATTATCGCTTCATGTAGGCCTGAGGTTGCCATCGCAGCTGGATTCTGATTTAGGTTGTAAGAGTGATTATGGAAGGTGTGTACTAATTGTATTTTTTGATTTCCTGTTTAAGATTTTTAGTAGTAATGCATTTATTTGTTTCAATTAATAAACATTGTTACAAAAAACTTACTGTTTATCCTTTCAAAACCTTGCTTGATGTCACTAAAACATCAGTCAAAGAGAAAGTTCCCCTTTTCGCACAAATGAACTTCTATCCACACAGTCACACCTATAATCAATCTGTCATCAGGATAAGACACCAAAGACTATCCCCAGTCAAGTTTTCATATGGAAAGAATCGATGTATTTTATTAAAAATAGTAATCATGTAACATCACAGGATCAAAATTTCCTACAGCACAAAATAAAACCTTTAAAAACATCTGAGACTGTTCATAGTGATGAATGCTCAATAATACACACAATATATACACAATTTTTTTTTACAAAAAATATGTAGGGAGAAACAGTAAGAAAAAGATGTTTTCTTATCAGCAGGAAAAGGGAGGCATAGGATCAAGATCAGCTATTTTCCTAGTTGTTTCTCTCAACATTAAATGATTCGGAAATTAGATGTCAATACAATCTATAGTCTCCCTCCTAGACTTGCGTCGACGCGTTTCGGTGGAAATCAAGAGATAAACGACCACCTTCTTCAGGACAAATATTATATTCTCCCATGGAATCTCTTTTATATGGCGGACGTTATGTAGTATAGTGGTGAATGATCAAGGGATCCTTGCCTCCTCGTGTTGCCTCACCACCGTCTTACTATGGAGTCGCACACAAATAGATTGACCCATCAATCTGTATTAATTCATGTAGTATTCTATTCTTTTTACAGAGACGCAGTACTGGGGAAACTCTTTTCTTTCCTCCAAGTATCTCAGCACACTCACAAAATTCTTTTAATGCTTGTTTTTTCTTTTTACAGAGACGCAGTAATGGGGAGACTCTTTTCTTCCCTCAAAATAGCACAGCACATATCATTTAATTTAATTAGTTTCATGTTCATACAATTAAGAAAAAAATCAAGCTATTAAAACGGAGTATGTATTTCACCTTCAAACAACAGATTTAATTACTATTGTCTTGGCCCTGGGCTTGTCTTTCACTTAGTAACCTTTGTAGTTGTCATGCAAATTTTCCTGGACTGTACATTTTAGCGTTAAGTTAACCTGTGGCGTATGCCACTGCCTTGGCTTCTATGGAGGCGATGTATTAGTTGGGCTTACCATTACTCATGAACCAAACCCCTAGGTAGTTATACTTGGAGGTGGTGCTGATTTTCAAGTTGCTCAACCTCCAACATTGCTTAAGTTTGTTAGCGAAACTTTGTTTTATTGGCATTGGCCACTAATTCATTTGCATCATTGTAGATACTTAATGCAGCAAGTGCTTTCTGCAGTCCCATCCTTGTGTGGTCCATTAGGACCATGTCATCTGCATACTGCATTAAAAACTATCTAGTCCGCCCGATTTCTGGGACGAACAAGTTAGCGTATGATAAAAAATTAACTAGATCGTCAGTATATAAATTAAAAAGTAGGGGCGCCAAAACACAGCCTTGTGCCTTGGTCTGTAAACACCTTTTTTGTCGCAGTGCTCTGCGTGAGTTTGACACATACCCAGGTTTTACTGTAGATAGCAATAATTGCGTTCAGCAACATGCTTGGAATCCCCCAATTTTGTAGTATCGACCAGAGTAAGTTTCTGTTGACACAGTCAAACGGCGCAGTATAATCCACGAAACAGAGTGCGCTGTCTTGCGTGGGTGGCCTGGTCAAATAGGTGTGCCAGAGCCACAATATTATCCTGGTTAATTTGTGTATTTTCAAAGCACACTATCACCCGCAGTAGTATCCTTGAGCTGACGGATGCCATTAAAAGGGTGAATGAAGTTTAATGCTGTTTTATTGGTTACAGTCTTCTCATAGCCTTCAACAACAGATCTTGCATTTTTTTTTTGTCATCTGGTGCTCAATTGACTTGTTGCTCTCCACTTGTTCCCGTTTATGATTTGCTTAGTCCGTCGTTCTTTACTAGCTTATACTTAATCAAATGATGCATCGATTTGTGCAAAGATTTTATTTGAGCCCATCTTTACCGAACCTCTTGTCTGCTCGAGCAGACACATCCAGGATTGGCTGCAGCTGAGCAGAGTAAGAATAGAGTTGGTTCAGCTTGGTCTCCATAACAGTGGTCCACGTCTATATGAAACTCCAGCTCCCTATGGTCATATCTTTCAAGTGCTACCGTCGCAGTAAAAGACCATGGGAACTGCTAAGACCATGTGCAAGTCCCTGTGTCGGCAGTTAAGAAGGGTGCTGAGCAATTACATCTCGTTTCAGAAGCATACTTTGAAAATCTGACTACTTTTAAATGATAAAAAGCCGGTTGTGGGTGTGATTTCTAGTTTCTACTTCTACCCGACCATGTAAAATGCTGATATTTTTTTTTAATGGCATGAGTATGTATTTGTGGCATTTCTGTAGTGCGAACCTAGCCACTTAAACTTGCCCCTGACCTGAAAAATTGCTATTGTATCTCTAAAGCTAATAGATAACTAAACTGCATCCCAGTCTCCGGCAGGATCTGCCTCAACTATGTGTCCGGTATTAAAATGCTGTTGCACCCTCGATTACATGCTTAGCGAGGCGCCAGTCTGGAATTGTCTTCTTCCCGAACTCCACTGTGTTGGTTATTTCCACAAAAGCTTCAGCCTCTCCTGTTTCAGTGTATCATTTTTTTCCATCAGTGGCCAGGAACCTCCATATTTTCAGCCACTTATAAATACGTTCATATTCTAGCTTTGAACGAGGGTCTTTTGCTGAGTCCTTATACCTGGTTCGATAGCTTAACTTGTTCCTGGACTTTTTTTTTCTTTCAGACTTTTTTTTTTTTCTTTTCCAAGCAAAAATGTTGTCTACTCCATAGCATGCTGACATGGGTAGCTGGAACCTAGAGAAAGTGAGACTTTGCTTTAACAATACAGAAAACCCTGTACTGGGTGAATTTTCGCATTCCCACTCCACCGCCATAATCTTACTTTCAAATCTCACTGCAAGGTCCAGGACAAATGCCATCGTAAATTCTAATTATGTGGCTCCAGTATAGCCAAGAATCATTCTTTATACTTTATTCAGTTAAGATGAGACTCGCAGTAATGCACATTCTGCCACTAGCCTGCAGTCAAACTTGCCTATAATCAGGGCCACTGGAATTACAGCTGCCAGGATAGGCCTATTGAGTAATTCCCACTGATCACCTGATTGTTCATTCATGTACGTTTTGCTTCTATAACAGTACGTTGACCCAAACTGGCAAGATTACTCCTTAATTGTTGCACTTTAGCCTTTTGTACAACGTCTTCTCATTGTTTCTTATAAGTGGTCATATGGCGATTTTACACATTTTTAACTATGTATTCTTTTGCTTGTATGATTTGTATGTACAAATCGAATAAAAGCTTTAAATTGATTGCTGCCACAGCTTTTTTCTCCCCCATAATTATGCATTTGCCACATAAGTTATCATCTACTGCATAATCTACAAGTTTTAACAAAAAAATCTTTATGGCTCAAAGGGATCAAAACTAAACACACTGCGATGTGCTTTGCGAGCAGTGAAAGGCTGTTTAATTGGTCTTCATTCAGTTACTTCTTTCTGTATTTGGTTGTTAAACTGCTATTATGATCAAGTATTTTCCCAGGTAGTACTTCCATGTGTAAAAATTACATAATATAGAAGTACCATTATTTTAAAAAAAAGTGCTGCATTGTGCTGCATGATAAGCCTTTTCATGCCACATAATTTGGTGTCCCCCCTGCCGCCTGATTTCAGTGGTCCTGCTTATCATGAACAAATGATATTGTGCCTCAAATGCTATGAAATACCTTCACTGGCTCACAGTCGGGGCTTTTAAACATACTTGTAAAGCATCCATGTACATTTCCACCCCTATGTATCGGCTTACCAAGTTATTGCCATTCAGCCGTGCCATCTGAGTAACTCTACCCTGCTTTCTGGCACTGCCGCTGAGAACGACTCGGCAAAATGTTCTGACAGTTGTCATTACAGGGTGTACCTGAAATTTGCCCAGAAAGCTGTACCCCGTTTGTTTAATGTAAGCTTTAAAAGAAGGATTTTAACCCATGTGCATTGTTTAGTGAGGGGTGAGTGGACACCAGCTGCTGTTAGGCGATATTTTGAAGAAAGCTTCAGTATATTTTGAAATCTGTTTTGCACGGCTCATTGGAAGAGGCTGAGGAGCTTTTGGGTTTCTGATTGTATTGTCAGTTTTATCAGCTGTCAAACGTCGTTTGCACTTAAAATGTGCCGAAACATGCTTCACGTAACTTCTCACTTTTATCAAGCTCAGTTCACCATCCTTCCCTTTACTGGGGCCCTTTGTCTCATCATGATCGGTGGTTACACTCACCCATGATGTTGTGTTGTCTTCATATGATAGCTGCAGACGTTTTTGACACAGGTTTTATGGTTGAAGAGGTTTTCATGAGCTATTACGACTAAGCTTCCTTATGAACCTTGCTAAAAGGACTTCGAAGAGGCTTTCAATAGGTATTTCCTATTCTGGTTTCCTGCTATAGTAAGTAGTGTGGGTTTGAGTGCAAGTCTTACTCTTATGATGTGCCTGTTGAAGGTTCAGCAATTAAAAAGCATGGAGGTCTAAAAGTTTATGTAAGGAAAGACATTACTTGCTGTTTATTACAAAAGCTTTTAGAAAAAAATGATAAAAGAAAACTGGAGAAAATGTGTGACCAGTCCATCAGTTGGGAACGAGAGCAGGTGCTAACACGGGCTCCTATGGAAAAAACAAAATCAGCCTGTCGGTTCAGTGCACGTTTTAATCTGGGACTCGGTTGGGCAAGTGCTGCCTATGGTCTCTTGGAGGCCCTAGCCGTACTCTCTCAATCAATTGCTGATGGAAGGGACGCAGCCAGGTTCGCCGTACAGTGTGGGCTGGATACAAAAGACGTGCTGGGCAGAGCGATGTTATCATCCTTCGGCGCCAATCTTTATTTAGAACCATTGGCTTTTTGGGGGATGTCCAAGCCTCGCTCATGAACATGCCCTTTGATGGCTCCTGCTTGTTTGGAGAGAAGGCGGACTCAGCGCTGTCTTGCTTTAAAAACAGCAGGGATATAGCCAGGTCCTTCGGCCTCTCCATGGTCCCACACCAACCCCCGTCTGCCTTCCGCGGCTATGAAAGGTGCTTTCAAACGTTCCTTTACCATCCCAGGCACCACTGCCAGCACGTTGCCCTACCTTTTTGTGGCTGAGGACGTGGTTCCATCAGACCACGCGTGACAGCCAGAAGTTGATCCAGTCCACCCTCTTGGCAGCATACAAATGCAATTAGTTTGTCCTTCAACCATCATGGGCATCCAGTGTGGGGCAGGATACCCATCACCTGCACCTCTGGTGATCCGTAACATCAGACTGTTGGGTTTTGCAGCTCAACCAAAGGGATTACTCTGTCTCCTTTGTGACCATCCCTCCACCCATGTCACCCACATACGACAATCTGACCGAGGACCACCTCTTCTGACTCTGTCAGGAAATGTCGGCTCTCTTGGCCAAGGTATCCATAGAGAGAGTGCCAACATCCGAAAATGATTGTGGTTTCTATTCCCACTACTTTCTAGTGCCAAAGAAGAATGAAGGCCTTATTCCTATACTAGACCTGTGCCTTTTCAATCTCTTCCTCAAGAAGGAGAAATTCAAAATGCTCATGTTCACTCGAGTTGTTTCTGATCAGGAGACTGGGTAGTACCGTTGGCCTTGCAGAACGCATATTTTACATCCCCGTCCTGCCTACCCACAAATGCTGCCTTCAGTTCACACTAGGCCAAGAGAACTTCCTGTTTGCCGTGCTCCCTTTTCTCCTTGCCAGCACCCTTCTGCTGTTCACCAAGGTGATGGTGGCGGGTGCAGCACGTCTGCAAAGATAATGGTGCCGGTCTTCCCCTATCTAGATGATTGGCTGTTGAACGCAAGCTTGCCTCAGGCAGTCGTCTCCCACCTCCAGACTACGGCAAACCTTGTGCACTTACTGGGGTTTACTTTCAATGTGCCAAAGTCACACCGACTCCTCAGACGTTTAGCTTCATCAGAGCTGTTCGGGACATGATGCTCAAGAGGATAGGCCAGAAACTGCACTGAGTTCAGGATATTCAGGCTATGAGATAGATGTTTAGGCCTTTATCCTGGATTTAGATGTGACTGACTCTGAGGCTGCTGGGCCTCATGGCCTTCTGCATCCTGCTTCTGACGCATTCCCATTTGCATATGTGGGCTCTGCAATGGTACATGTGTTTCCAGTGGGCACATGAACATTGTCCAGATGTCGAAGGGAATTGCAAAAGATCTGCAGTGGTGGCTGGTGCACCGAGATTATGGAAGGGAGAGATGTCTGCCACTGACCCAACCAGACCGAACTGTAGTGACCGGTGCGTCACTCCTGTGCTGGGGCGGCAATTTGTTAGAGGTGGAGATCAGAGAACTCTGGTCTTCGGTGGAATCCAAACTCCACATCAATCTGTTGGTACTTAAGTCGATCCGTTTGGTGTTAAATGCCTTTCTAACTTCAACCAAGGGAAGGCTGGTGCAGTTGTTCACATACAACACCCCCTCCATGTTGTACTACAAATGTGGGGTTGGATTGTGTACCATGTGTCAAACATAGCTGGAATGTCCATGCATTTCCCTGGTGGTTCAACAGCAGTTGGACTCGAACGCTAGAGTAGGTTAACTCAGCTGTCGATGCCTAGCGGATCACAAATGGCGTTTCCATGCGGAGATGGTGCAAGTCCTCTTTCAATAGTGGGAGAACCGTGGCTAGATCTGTTTGCCACTGCTGAAAATGCGCATTGTCAGCAGTTTTGCAGGCTAAAGTTTGAAGCAGCTCTTACTCTGAGATGCTTTTTGTGTCTAGTGGTACTCTGGCCTCCTGAATGCGTTTACGCCAATACCACTTTGCCCATAGTTCTCAAGAAGATCAAGAACGACTGGGCCAGAGTCATTTTTGCGGCTCCAGATTGGGCACGGAGAGTCTGGTATCCGGAGCTGTTGAGCATGAGCATCAGTCCTCCGATCAGGCTGCCTCTTTGGGAGGATTTTCTGTTACAGCAACAGGGCAGGGATCTTCATCTGAACCTGAAAATGTTTTGTGTGGAGATTTATCTACGAGAGTTGTCTGCTTTTAACCCCTTTGCTGCTAGGCCTCCCCCCCCCCCCCCCCCCCCCCTCCTCTCCTGTACTAAGCCTCTTTTTGGCTATTTGGAGTAGTGTGTGCTTAGGCTCCTGTAACTTTTTGACCACATAAGGTATCCACGCCAAATTTGCGTCCTTTTCTTACAACATCATGGGGATTGTAAAGGTACCCAGGGTTTGTGGATTCCCCTGGAGGGGTCCCAGAAATTAGCCAAAATACAGCAACATTTTGTTTTTTGGGGGAAAAATGGGAAACACAGGCTGCAAATGAAAGGGTCTGGGTTTTTCTCTGCAAATGGTATCAAAAAAGGGTTTGTGGGGCTGAAATCACCACTTTCCTAGCTTTTAGGGAATGTCAGACAACAAACATTTTTTAAAGTTTTGTCATTTTTCTGGGACATAGCCTAGTTTTGCTATTTTTTGTGCTTTCAACCTCCTTCCAGTTAATGGTAGAAATGGGTGTGAAAACAATGATGGATCCTGGAAAGCTATACATTTTAGAAAAGTAGATAAAATTCTGAATTCAGCAAGGGGTCATTTGTGTAGATCCATCAAGGTTTCTTTATAGAAACTAACAGTTAAATATAGGAAAAATTGAACATTAGTTGAAAAAACAGCCTTTTGTGCCAACGTCTTCACCTGTAACTTCTTCTAATTATGACAGCTCTTTGAAAGCAATATACCATTACATCCGCTGGACCTTCCTGGTTGTGGGGATATATAGGACTTGTACACCAAGAACCCGACGAACCCAGAGTAAAAAAACTGAGCAGCAATTTGCAATGGTTTTTTATTATGTTCCGGGTATATAGCAATTAGTGTGGGAAAATGTATACATGGAAAAATGTGAAAGACACCTATGTATTTCTGAAATGGCAACAAATTATAGAGTTTAGAAACAGTACATATTTGCACTTTTTCGAAATTGGGAGTACTCGTACTAGCATGAGAATTATCGGTCATTTTTCAAATTGACTTATTTTTTACACTATCTTTCATTTGGAAGGCAGAAATGCATCAAAAATCAATAGGTAATAACAGTTGCTTTACAAATCTGAATTACCCTAAGTCTCCCGATAAAAATGGTACCTCACTTGTGTGGGTCGGCCTAGTGCCCGTGACAGGAAACGGTGCAAAACGCAAGATGGACACACCTCAATTTCGCAGTGAAAAATGGCCTTTTTTGGCAAAGTGCCTAGCTGTCGTTTTTGAACCATAGGTCTGCCGGTACGTAGGGAAACCTAGCAAACCTATACATTTTTGAAAACTAGACACCCAGGGGAATCCAGGATGGGTTGAATTGACTGCCTCCCACCAGGGTCTGTTACCCAGAATCCCTCGCAAATCTAAAAAAATTGTCAAAGCACATTTCCCCACATTTCTGTGGTGGAAAGTTCTGGAATCTGCGTGGATCCACAAATTTACACCCACCCGCGTTCCCCAAAGTCTTACGAGAAAAATGGTACCTCACTTGTGCGGGTCGGCCTAGTGCCCGCGACAGGAAACGGCGCAAAATGCAACGTGGTCACACCTCTTTCGCAGTGAAAAATGACCCTTTGACCCTTATCTTGACTAAGTGCCTAGCTGTAGTTTGTGAACCCTAGCTCTGCCGGCACCTAGGGAAACCTACCATACCCACATATTTCTGTAAACTAGACACCCGTGGGCTTCCAGGGAGGTATGGCTTGCATGGATCCCCCAACGTTTCCTTACCCAGAATCCCCTGCAAACCTCAATTTTAGCTGAAAAAAATCACTTTTTTCACACATTTTTGTGTGGGAAAGTTGTGGCATCACCGGGCTCTCACAAATTTGCCACCACCCAGCGTTCCCCCCAGGTCTCCCGATAAAAATGGTGCCTCACTTGTGTAGGAGGCCCAAGTACCCGCGACAGGCAAGGGCACAAAACATTTTTTGATGGGCAATGTAGATGTCGCCTCACAGCGTTTTGGGCCCTTGCCTGTCGCAGGTAGTTGGGCCTCCAACACAAGTGAGGCACCATTTTTATCGGAAGGCTTTGGGGAACGTGGGGTGGATGGAATTTTGTGGATCCACGCAGATTCCAGAACTTTCCACGAGAGAAATGCGGGGAAAATGTGTTTTTTTAGACAATTTAAGGTTTGCAAGGGATTCTGGGTAGCAGAACCTGGTGGGAGGCAGTCAAGTCACCCCATCCTGGATTCCCCTGGGTGTCTAGTTTTTAAAAATGTACAGGTTTGC
This sequence comes from Triturus cristatus, assembly GCF_964204655.1. Taxonomy (NCBI): domain Eukaryota; kingdom Metazoa; phylum Chordata; class Amphibia; order Caudata; family Salamandridae; genus Triturus; species Triturus cristatus. Next base: position 93,654,781 of record NC_140587.1, on the reverse strand, counting down.
TAGGTTTCCCTATGTGCCGGCTGCGCTAGGGCCCAAAATCGACAGGTAGGCATATTGCTAAAAATAAATCCGTGCCTAGTCTGCTTTCTGCCGCCCTGGTGGGGGGGGGAGGCAATATTGGGGAGGGGTTGCCCTGATGTGCCCCCAAGGGGGGCAGAAACACTGTGGCTATTTGTTTAGGGGGTGGGGGCATGGCCATGCACGTTTTGGGCAGCCCCACTCTAATTCAAATTTGCCCCCAAAAAAACCCTGGCGTCTAGTGGGCTTTTTGCCCCCCCCCCCCCCAGGTGGGGCACATTGGGGGCTAATGCCCCCATCTGCCTCCCGGAGGGGGGGGGGCTGAAAGTCCAGTAGATGCCAGGAAGTTTTTTGGGCTAATTTTAAATAAGGTGGGGGCTTGCCAAAACAGGCATGTCAATGCCCCCACCCTAATTAAAATTTGCCCAAAAAATCCTTGGCGTCTACTGGGCTTTTTTCCCCACCGGGGGGGCAGATTGGCGGCTAATGCCCCCATCTGCACCCCGGGGGGAGCAGAAAGCCTACTAGACGGCAGGGATTTTTTTTTGACAAATTTTAATTAGGGTGGGGATTGCCAAAAACGGGCATTCCAATGCCCCCACCCTAATAAAAATTTGCCCAAAAAAATCCCTGGCGTCTAGTGGGCTACTGCCCCATCTGCCTCCCGGGGGGGGGGGCTGGAAGACTGTAATTTTTGCGGGGGTGGGGGCATGGGCATGCCCATTTTGGGCTGCCCCATTCTAATTCAAATTTGCCGCTAAAGATACCCTGGCATTAGAGGGCTTTATGCCCCCCTCCGGCGAGGCAGATTGGGGGCTAATGCCCCCATCTGCCCCCCAGGGGGGGGGGCTAAAAGTCCACTAGACGCCAGAATGTTTTTTGGGCAAATTTTAATTAGGGTGGGGGCTGCCCAAAACAGGAATGCCCCCACCCTAATAAAAATTTTCCCCAAAAAATCCCTGGCATCTAGTGGGCTTTTTGCCTCCCCCCACCCCCTGGGGGGCAGTTTGGGGGCTACTGCCCCCCGTGGGGGGCAGGAAGGCTGTAATTTTTGCGGGGGAGGGGGTGGGTGCCCGTTTTTGACAGCCCCCACCCTAATTCAAATTTGCCCCAAACTAACCCTGGTGTCTAGTGGGCTTTTTACCCCCGGGGGGGGCAGATTGGTAGCTACTGCCCCCCAGGAGGGGCAGAAAGACTAATTTTGTGGCAGGGGTGGTGGGGGCATCGGCATGCCCGTTTTGGGCAGCCCCCACCCCTAATTAATACCCATAAGAAAATCCCTGGTGTCTAGTGGGCTTTCTACCCCCCCGGTGGGGCAGATTGGGGGCTACTGCCCCCATCTACCCCCCGAGGGGGCAGAAAGGCTGTGGTGGGGGTGGGGGCATTGGCGTGCCCGTTTCGGGCAGCCCCCATCCCCCAAACATTGGGGCAAAAACAAAATCCCTGGCGTCAGGGGGGGGCAGATTGCGTGCTCATGCCCCATCTGCCCCCCAGGAGGGCAGAAAGACTAATTTTGTGTCTGAGGTGGTGGGGGCATCGGCATGCCTGTTTTGGGCAGCCCCCGCCCCTAATGAATTATTATAAAATCCCTGGTGTCCAGTGGGCTTTCTACCCCCTGGGGGGGCAGATTGGGGGCTACTGCCCCCATCTACCCCCGGGGGGGGGGGCAGAAAGATTAATGGTGTCCAAAATATGTATGGGGGAGCAAAGGCCCTTGCCCAAGGGGCCGCTCCCCCCCTCCTGGGTGCCTAGTGTGTGTACCCCTGCTTGGGGATCGCCCTCCTGGGGCGATCCCCAAGCAGGGATCCACTAGGGAGGGGTACCATTGGAAAGGGGAGGCCTTGGGAGCTGGGGAAGCTCTTCCCCCAGCTCCCGAGGCTATTTTAGGTTAAAGGGGAATCCCTCTGGTTCCAGCACCAGAGGGATTTCTCACACGCCCACTGTGTGCCATGACGAGTCCAGCTCGTCATGAGCATCGTAGGGGTTAACCCTCCACCTGAAGTCTTCAATGATATTTTGGCAGCCAGGCGTCCCTCCACCAAGACTATAAAAGCCTGCTGTTGGAACAAATTTGTGACATGGTGTAAAGATAAACTTGCTAATCCTCTGTCTTCACCCCTTTCTTAAGTTTTTCTGTTCATTCTTTCTTTGGCCCAGCAGGCCGCTGCTTTGTCGTGTTAAAAGGTAATCTTTCTGCCATTTTGGCATTTCTACGGTTGCCAGATTGTATATAGGTTCCTGAAAGATTTCAGCATATGTTTCCACCCGCACCTTTTATTATGCCCCAGTGGGACCTGATGCCACATTCCTGATGTGCACTCCCATTGAGCTGCTCCACAACTACCCACTCAGACTTCTAACCATCAAGACGGCCTTTCTAGTGGCAATAACATCTGCCTGGAGGATCAGCGAGTTACAGGCACTGTCTGCAAATCCTCCCTTCCTTACCTTCTACGAGACAAACTGATCTTCGAACTTAAGCATCCTTCTTACTGATTATAGTAACTCCTTTCGAGGAAGGCTAGTCCATCACTCTGTCTACCTTTTACGCGCCGCCTCACCACAACTAAGGAGTGGGTATGTCAAAACTGGGTGCCCAAGATATCATTAGTTTGTCTGTGGGCTCTGCAGGATGTAATTGGTTCCGTGTACGGTTCATTCCACTTTGTTTTCTGAGGATGTATTCCTAATGGTATGCACGCTATTTATTGGGACCAGTAAGATGTAATGTAGTAAATTATCTAGTGGCGGCTTTCCTTTATTTTAAATCTGGCTGCTTTCCTCTTGGTCTCTGTGTCCAGGAAGAGTGACTGCCCTATTAAGGAACCTACATTTGGGTGGAGAGGCAAGGTGGTAAGCACTTTTAAGGTAGCCACCACCTCCATAAGCATAGAACCCTTGCTTTGTCTTGTCTTCAGTTCTCTTGTTTAGGGGAGTCTTGACTGCAGTCCTCTCTGTACATTAAACCAGTGTCTTTTAAAAAAAAAAAAAAAAAATTTAACCAGACTTTCTATCATGTTTTCTGCATAACCAAGAGAAGCAACAAAGCAAAAAAAAGCTGGCAAATGTGACTCAAGTTATTTTAAGCAGTTTCATTAATACAGAGCATCTGTCTTTTGGTATTTCCCACTTGTTCACTTTATCGCCAAGGCCCATCAAAGTCCCATTGTGCCCGACTGGAAATGATCCCATCAAAGTCTCCAACTCTTCTTATGCTTATTAGCGCATCCCCCTGCCAAATAAATGGTCTTTTTCAGCTTCTAACACTGGTCCTTGCTCCTCAGCCAAACCAAAAATAAACGTCAAATATTTAGCAATGTCTGTTTTTACAAGTGTCCAATCCTACCAAGGTTCTTTCGCCTCTTGGGTCACCATTGTTTTCCACAGTGCCGAATAAAATCACCTTGGGTGAAAAATCAGTGTGTCTTCTTAGCACCTCAGTCACCGTATTGATCAATTTTCTCCAGAAAGACTGTGTCCTGCGGCATGCCTGTGTCGTCTGAAACCAGTCACCTGTATCTTCCTGCTACCTGGTCCAGTTTGGGGTGCATGCCCTGTCCATTTTTCAGCGTCGCCTGGGAATTAATTAAGCTCTATCCAGGTATTTATTTCATTTGCACTTAGGCTGATATGGCTAATTCTGTGGATGCCGATGAGCATCCCTCCAATGTGCCTAGGTGTTGCTCCCATTAAGCTCAGTGCTGACAATCCCGTTGTTGCGTTAGCAAAGAGTTATTTCTTTTCGAGATTCCCCCCCCCCCCCCTTTATTATTTGTTTTCTATAGTTAATGGAGCTTTAAGAGGACTCTATAGGACTCTATCCTGGCAGTGCTAAAACCGTAAGACGTTAGGCTTCTAGTGCATGTCAAAATTGAAGAGATCTAGTATTTTTTGACGTTTTAATTCCGCTTTTAGGTTAGTTCAGGGCTCCATACTGGAATCGTTCCACACATCGTTCAGTTGGAATATGCCAGTGTTATCCCAGGGCTTTAATCTTTCCAGTCCTGTTGTGTGCGTCAGTTTTGTCCTGTGCCAGAGTGGTATTTGTAGTGCCCTTCCACTGCGCCCAACAGGTCTTCTGCCAGCACTGTAATAATATTTAATATGTGGGGGCGGTGTTTTTTGAACCCTTAGAGAAGCCCCAAGAGTACCCACATCCCGTATGAGAGCCATTTCAGTACCAAGCACTGAATCCTCTCCAATCTACAAACAGCCAATCATTCATGAAGGTCATCTAAGAGGCCCAGTAGTACCTGTACATGTCTGCCATTGCCCCCTTTCATAAATTGGGGTGACACCTTTTTTAAATGCCGTGCTGTGGGGGTCTAATTGCCCAGAGGGAACTGTTCTATTTCAATCAATGAACTGCTTCGAGATTTGGGGAAGAATGTTTATTTTGAATAGCACAACTCTCCCCAGTAAATTAAGAGGTAGTTTATTCCAGTTCTGTGTGTCCCTTAGAATCTTTCCCATAATGGTTTGGGTCTGCTAACAGATCAGGCGACCCCACACTATCTGCATGCAGCATCACCTGGTTCTTAAGGACTGCGGCCAACATCATAGCATCTATTTTCAAACCTGTCGGGGATGGCGTGAAGATTGCAAACGAGCATCCTCAGTCTTCATCTTGGTGTACTGGGCCAGCTCTGCCGCCTAATGGGGAGCTCCCCGTTTTCTTGGCAGCTCGCACTGTCGTATTGAGGAAATCTGCCGCTTGTTGTGGTGTGACAGATGCAGTGTTTGCCCTCGTGTGTAATCCGGAGATGTGCGGGGTAGAGCATTGCATACTCCACTCCCTCTTGTCGCAGCTTCTTTTTAATGGACACTAACTTCATCCGCGCTTCTTGGACTTTCAAAGTGAAGTCTGAGTACAATGACAAAGCCTTATTCTCAAAAATTACTTCTTGTAGCTCCCTCGCTTTACGCAGGGCTGCATCGCGGTCACGATAATTGAGCGATCCCGCTACTATGGGCATGGGCAGTGCACCCGGTGGGGGCCTTGGAGCCAGTGTTCGGTGTGCCCGTTCCACAATAAGTATTTTTGAGAAGGTATTCTGTCCGAAACACGTGACGAGCAGCCTTTCCACGTAGTCTTCCAGTCGTCCTGTATTGGTTGTCTCCGGGACACCAGTAATGCGGCTATTGTTCCACCGTGGGCAGGCTTCAACATCCTAGTTCTCGGACGCTATCACCTTTAGTAGCTTGTCAATGTCTGATAGTTGCCCGGTCGCGTGCGCCTGGTCATCTTCGAGGGTGGAGATTCGCGTTTCGGCCTCTTTTATCCGACCATCTTGCCTTTCAATCTTCTAGGTGAGCTGGTCCATCCTGGCGCACATGGAGTCCATTTTGCCTTCTATTGAGGTGATCCTGGCTTTCATAGTGGTGAGCAGCATCTTCATATCCACTTCGCCAGTGTCTTGTTCCGCCTGACTGGCTCAGTCATGCTCCGTGTCAGGTGGCTGTCCCCGGGTCGCTCTGCGACCGTCAAACGTGAGCTTGGGCTGCCTGCTGTCCGGCTTCCCCATGGTAGCATTATACATGGCAGCCAGCAGGGGCCCGGCGGTGCTCCTGTCCTGTATCCACCTCAGCAACCCCGGGGTCCGGGTCAAGCACCTGAAAGGCTGTAGTCCTTCGCCGACCGCCTGGGAGTATGGGGTCGCTCCGATGAGCCCACCGTTCCTGGGAGGGGCACTTGGTGTGTGCCGTGAAGCGCATCGAGGGCCTAACCAGGTTTGTCGCTCCCAGGCCTCATGCGGATCGCAGGTGCGAGGCAGTTCCTTAGCCCTGATCCCCGGCAGACCCGCATCCCTGTTAGTATGAGGGGGGACAGGGCCGTGTCACTCGTCAGACGCTCCCCCTCAGACCTCATAGGGTGTCCAGACACAATGGGGGCCCCTTCTGGGCGAGCCCTCAAGTGACAATCCGGCTCAATGTTCATGCAGCGCTCTGAGAGGTTTCCCCAGGCCCTCCCATAGTGCTCACACCTCAGGTAGCGAGGAAAACCGCGCAGGACCTAAGAGGCCCAAGACCACCACACTCCCAGAGCCGCAGTCTCTGGGGTCAATCTTGCTCCAGAACGAGTCGTTAGCCAGCAGCGATAAGGGGCCCAAGCAAACGCCACTGTTCGCCCCTCGGTCTCCCGCCGTGCGTCCGAGGGATCCCAAACAGAGCTTCAGTGCAGCGTGTAACGGGTGCTCCCTTCCCACTGGTCCGGTGGTGTATCTCTCTACACGTAGGCCCTGACTTACTCAACCATGGCGGGCATAGCAGCAGCTCGGGTATCATAGGAGGTCTGCCCCGCTGGGGTCCCCAGCATGGCCTTCCGAAGTGCAGCAGAATTGGGGCATCTAGGACCAGGAAGTGCGGGGTCGCGATCGCTGCGGGGGGTGATAGGTGATCTTGTGTTCTCCGCGTAACACCGAGGTCTTTTTAGGGTGTGGCACCAGCACACCTGCACCGCTGGACGCGTTCCCTCCGTCTCTTCACCCAGCGCCGCCCTCACGCCGGCTCTTCCCTGCAGTCTGTGCAGTCTCCAGTGGGCGACAACTCCGCAAAGCGGGCCCTGGGTGCCGGTACCCTGCCCAAGTGCAGCCAGGCTGTGTGCCTCGTGAGACGACCCGAGACCACGGCCTCGCGTGAGCAGCTCCTCAGTACGAGCGCCCCCAGGGCAGTTAGTGGGTCCAGCTCGCCGGAGCCGCCGTGCAGTTCTGCCGCTCCACAGTGCCCCCGCTTCGCCTTCAGACTGTGCTCTGGCTTTGCTCATGTGTCCCGCAGCAATGATATAGCCCATCAGGAGAAGTGGGCACAGCTCGCGGTCACTGAAGCAGGTTTTTCCGCAAATGGCCCAGCTGGCCGCTCCCCGCCTCGCAGGCTGCACTCCGGCTCGGCTACCAATCTAGGGTCTCCTGGCAAACCGCACTGTTTTGAAGGGCTGTGCCGACGCTGCTGTCTCCACCACTTGCCAGGGGGGTTCGTAGCAAGAGATGGCCCCACAGGATAAGGATATTTATTGGATTTTATCTCAGGGGCGGACGGAGCGTCACTACAGTGCGGCCATCTTGTCCGCACGACCTCTAGCGCCCCCTCATCCTTCCCATAATTGTGCCAGGCTTAATTCCCAGCATCGTGCGGGATCTGGTGGCAAATGTATTTCAAGGTATTCAAATTTGACTTATTAATGGCTATTTATTGTGCCATTGGTACGCAGTGGGATCTCTTTTTACTGGGCCACCGTTGACCATTCGATTCTGGAGGCTTGGACATATGGGTAAATCATGTTCATCAGTCTCTGCCCTGTCAATTTGAGGTACTGCATGTAGAGGAGGAAAGCTTTGGCATATAGGGATATATGGGCTAAGATGTGTCCATCCCAAGGAAACACTGCACCGGTAATCTGCATGCTCGTCACCAGCGGCATGATGGAAATTGCAAAGAAAAGGGGGGATAAGGGACATCCCTGCCTTGTTCCTCTCGCAATCTTAAAGGGAGAGAGTATCTCAAAATCAACACTCGTGGACCAGAGAATTACTCAATGCATACTAACGCTATCTGTACTTGGCTAATGGAGTGTCTAGTTCCCCTACCCTTCATGATTCCAATTTAATCCCGGTGTATTTTCGAGCCTATTGGCACTTCAGTCTATCACCAATTCCTTACCAAGGACATTAGCTTTAATATTTATTAGTGATATCTGTATATAAGAGGGGCATAAATATGGTGGGTTGCCTCGGGTGGAGGCCCTGTTGACCTAACGTCTTCAAGCATGTTTACATTTGGGGTGAAATCCAAGAGATGTAGCGTTTGAAGCATTTGAACGGAATCCTGCTTCAGCCAGGAACTTTACCAGACTGCATTTCACCAGAGAGCTCAGCGAGTGTGAGCTGGAGCTTTAGCTCTAGCCTCAATGATGGCCCTTGAAGCCGAAGGTCTCGTATTAGCCAGGACTACTGCCCAAGTTCGGCTGTATAGTTGGCCTGGTGTAATGTATGGCAGTACCTCAGAACCACCTCCGCGATATCCAGTATGCTTGTTTTTAATGTTCCAGAAGCATTGTGAATTCAAGGAGCAGTTCTGGGTGCTTTCTCTTTGTGCAGTTCAGTAGAGAATTTACTTGACTTGTATCATTCATAATATTCCTGGTGCCACTCGAAGTCTGGTTGTTTCTGTTATGAGTTGACCGTGATTGTCTAGTTATTTCTAGCTTCTGCATCAATTAAGCCGTTGGTGTTGACTCCAGTCTTTCCATACCTGTGGTTGGTGACATTAGAAGCCATAATCATCGCATTGATAGTGTAGATGCACCAGGTTCACTGGTGCGCGCGTCTGACTGGGTGCGATTAGACTGGACGAGTCTATGCTAGGAGTAGGACAGGAAGCACCAGTGCAGGGAACATTGTTACCATACTGAGACAGGGAATTAGAAGTAGAGATGATTCTGTGGAGACATGCGTATCCTGCACTGGTTGCTAACATAGACTGCCAAAACTTAGTGCAGGTTATCAGTTTGACAAAGCCACTAGTGGACAGCAAACTGTGGCCCCGAAATGTTTACTCTGCTGAGCAGCAGTTTATTTTCGAACTGTTGGACATACTGGGTAATAAATGCAAACCTGTGTTATTACATTTTGCAACTTCCATTCAGAATTGGACAGTTTTTAGGTCTCGCGACCTGCGTTGCACTGCACAGCAGAGCTCGCGCAGGTCACGAGACCTTTAGTAGGTGAAAAACGGGGAAATCAAGCTGACCTAGGAATCGCACACGCGTGTGAGTTTGCTTTTCAGCTCCCCCATTGGCCTTTGCGTGCGTCTTATTCTAAAAGACTGCATGCAATTGGCCCAAGGCACGCGCATAGCTCCTCCCATGGCCTATTGGTGTCTATTACGCGCACCAAGCGCGTAATAGACACCAATAGGCCATGGGAGGAGCTATGATCGTGCCCAGACACAGGCGTGACGCGCGCGCCACTTGTTTTTCTTTACTTTTGGTATAAGCACGGCACCCGCGCTTCACTTTTGATGTTATAAGTAAAGCGCGGGTGCCGCGATTTATACCAAAGTTAAAGCATTTGCAATGCAATAAGTCTTGCATTTCTGAAAGTTTGCGCTATTGGCTTTGCAAATAATTATGCAACACCAATAACTCAAACGTTTAGTAATGCGAGACCTTCTGCATTGCAAATGCTTCTTTAATAATGTCTAGTCGTATGGTGCCTGATTGACCTAAACTTCGATACTGAAGAATGGCACTTGGCTGTGGACTCCTCCAGATCTGGTAACTTTCTCCAAAAGTGGTCGTGCAGTGCAATCTACTTGGTCTTGGAGAGGGATTGTGCAGTTCTGCCCTACTTACCTTGGGGGCTGATTGCTTTTTTGCCTGATGTTTCTTCTTGAGGGTTTTGCAGCGCTCCCTGTTTTGAGAGGGTTTATACTAAGATGTATGCGTGGGATTTACTGACCAGAGGGAACTTTTGAAGAACTTCCAAATTGGACTCTGTATCCAGGGTAGCCTGGGAACCTTGGGGTGTTCGTGACTACATTTATGTTTTATTAGTGGGCATAATATAGATTTGAATGTAATTGATGAGATGTGAGCAATCTGGAATTAAATAACAATTACATGTGCACCATGACTGTGCAAATGGTGCTAATACCCTACATGACTGGAACTTCTTAACCTAAAACGTTGGTGGCATTAACCAACATTTAAGTTCCTATTTTTGTGGGGTTTTTTGTTTCCTAGTTCACTTCCAAATGTTGCTTTTTCAAGAAACATGAAAGATAAGTTCAATTTTATTAATTTTTAAAATATTTGACAATCCTACATCTAGAGACTGTCCTGATTTGCTAACCCAGTGATGGTTTTGACCGGTGCTGTGTAACATAATGCAGGCATCCTCTATTGTAGTTAGCATGACAGGACTGCCAGGAGAGGAGAGAGGTGGGTTCAGCTTCTGGATAGAGGTCACGCCCCCGAACTCAGCAGCGGAGCGGGAGTAGACGCAGGAGCAGTGGACGCGGAAAAATGCTCAGATACTGCTAACGGCTGCTGGCGGCTCCTGCTAATCACACCTGCACCCCTGCAGATAGAAAACAACGGAAATCAACAATAACGCGGCAGATCGGCAGACCGATTGCCGTTGGGCGGCGGCTGCGACCACGACTGCGGTCAAACGCTTCTCATCTGGCATTCTCTGATCACGGCGAGTGCCGCAAACCGCCGAGAGCTGCTGGTAAAATTGCTGTGAGCCGCCGGTCACCAGTATCAAAGTTCTAAATCTACGTCAGTTCCTGGCAATGTTTGGCAGTATTTGGCAGCTTTCAGCAACATTCCTCCAAAAAAACACTCTGCTCTCTTGTGACCTACCGCGCCAGCCAGCCAGCCTAAGACAACAAATTTACATCCCTGGCGAACACGGCTAAAGGTGAGTCTACCCTGTGGGCACTGAAAACTGGTATCGTATCGGGTGACTGAGGGGGCTTAATTTGATCCCAGATAATTGCCCAGAGTGCTCAGAGTTGCCTGGTGATTAAGGGGAGAGGAGGTGATCTGAAAGGAGCCCGAAATAGGCCTAAGGGTGACCCAGTCAAGACAGTAAGCAGGTGGGCATGAAGATATGAAGGCATGAAAGCAAGAAAGAGGCTGTAGGTGGCTGGGTGTGCTAGTGCATCCACAGCTGTAGAGGGCAGCTGGGAGTCATCTCGGCCATGGTGTTTCAGAGCCCTCGTATTCTGGCCCCTGCGCTCCCACAAAGATTCTTTTAACCCTCTGAATCCCCTGTGGGCCTCTGGATCATCGCATTAGTAAAAAAAACTATATCCGCACCATGGAAATATAACATATTAAGAGAAGGCTCAATCTGCTTTCTTTCCCCTTCTGTTTATCTATCCTCTCTTAACGCTGAACAGGGGGAGGGGGGGGGGGGGGACTCTTAGCTGATCTTAACTTTGGTCTCCACTTATCGACAAAGCAGTATTGTCTATATAAGACTACGGACCCGCACCATACATATGAAAAAAGTGGGCACAGCACGAGCATTGGTCAACTACAAGAGTACCTGTATAATGTCTCAACATGGAGCATCGGTACCGATAGAGAAATCTTTAATAACAAATTTCTTCTCGCCTACAACGACATCAATAAGTACAATAACTACAGATACCCCTAAGAATTCTCCTCAAGAGGACCAGACCGAGCAATTCGCAACCACAGTTAAAGGAAAAAGCTGGCGTTATAACAGAGGGCTTGGCTTTCAAAGCCCTTCCTCTCAAGGATGTAGCTTTTCAAAATGCTCAATTGTTGGATCCTTCGAAAACTCATGACTTTACAACGTCCCAGGAACCTAGAGACTGAGAATCTCTTGTCTACGAAAGACCTCCCAGGGATTATTTTTTTAAACGGAAATCCAGGAGGGCCTGGGACAAATTGCAACAACAGATTTCACTCTTCCGGATTTTAATTTTATTTCACCTACTCATCTTGTTTCTAAAGATGCTCAAAAACAACCAGTCCGCATATTATCTAGCACTCCGAGCAATTTGCTAGAGCCAGATCAAAATTTCTCTCAATCTTTTGAGTTCCCGTTGTTTATCATGCCGCAATCAGCAAATTGTCAAGATCCTGTATCAAACACCATTCTGTCACTACAGAAAATTATGGATTCTATATTAACACTCTTGGAAAACAATTTGGAAAACTCAGATCAGATTCTGGAAACTCAAACTGGAATTCACCAATATCTCGTAGATAAAAAAAAAAAAGGAAAAAACAATTGACTCAATTAAATGAACCTGTTCAAGCGACACACGCGCAATCTCTTATTCTACAGTATGACGCTGGTAGAAAAGAGAAGCGTCTCGTAAATATCTCAGTCTCCAGCATTTCCCCATCGCAAGAAAATGGGGCAAAGCAGAAGGGAATTCAAATGGAAAAAAATCAAATACAAAAAAATCAAACAACGAATCCCCTAAATGGTGACGAAATGTACTCTCTTCGAAAACTATTCAAAGACCCTGGACCAGGAAGAGATCAGGGGAAAGCCATTCAGAACCCCATATCTTTATTTACAATTTTTCTAGTAAAAAAACAAAAAACTGGTCTCTAGCCTTCTCGAATAATTGAAAGGAGAGGCTCAGGGGAAGCCCCAACCCGGAACAAATCATTTCAACTGGAACCCGTAAGAACGCCTCATAAAGAGAAATACAAGTCTGGGAAAAAGAATAAGACAAAGCTGACAAAGAAAAGAGCAAAACGGAGAATATCGAAAAGAGCTTTGCGAAAAGTCAAATTTCTCCAAGTAAGCCCAATAGAAGAAGATGGGTAAGAAACCAACCACATCGAGAAGAGTAGTAACGGATCACTCTATTTGTCAGCAGTCCCCTCCAAAAATACCTCTAATGGAACTAAAAGACAGAAAAGTCTTAAATCCGCTAGCTCCTAATTTCTCATCAAATTGCTCAAAATCAAAAGAACATATAACAGAAGATAAACGCATCTATCAAGATTTCCAGGATGATTCCGAAAGCTCAATCTCAAACCTGTTAGAATTTACAGACATATTCCCTAGTGGTTATTGTCCATTAAACCGAGGGAGAATAATCAAACTGTTACATAAGATTAGTCCGCTCCAATCGTTAACTACAGGAGAATTAAAATGAGTCTCTTTTCCCGACGAGGGATGCTAAAGAAATAAAAGACATCTCTAACAATAACTTTAATCAGCAGAGCACGGGAGATAAAGGAAGGACACGCCCAAGACCTCCCTCTGCAGATCTCTATAAAAGAGTCCGGCAATTCTGGAATGGATTGGACCCATCGCAAAAGCCGCATTTGGATGAAAATTCCTGGGCTTGGATAGCGGGATCTCTGAACAGGAATAAGTGGGGCAAGGACTTGTAATTGCCTTTTTAGAGATAGGCATGCAATAGTGTCATGGAACAGCGCGGGAAAGACAACTGACAAAATGCTTTTTATTCTGGAACATTCACCGTCGATTGTGTTACTGCAAGAAACATGGTCCATGACAAACAGATTACTTTGTGTTTAAATCAGCAGAGGCTTCTAGAAGAGGTCACGCAAAAGGAGGCATAGCAATCCTATTGAGAGAAGAGATAAACTGGGACGCGGAGGAAATTGAGCTTTCGCTCCCAAATGTCTAATGCATTAACATCAAGTGCCGGAAAAAACAAAGGAGACTCCATCTAACCTCTTACTTTTTAATATATATCTTCCACCAGGAACTTCAAAAGATCAAAACTTGACCAAAGCATTCAAGAAAATCGAAGCAATTCAAGAAGTAAGGGGATATCCTATGATGATAATGGCTGGGGACTTCAATGGAAAGATCACTAATCAATAGTAGGGGGAAATCTCCACAGGAAGAAGCCTGTTTAATACCAACTCCCGTCTTCCCTGATAAAATAAAAGCTGATAAAAGGGGGAAAATGCTTTTGTCATCTATTGAAGCAATTAATGGCGTTATAATAAATGGGAGAAAAGATGGCGATATTCCATATACCTGACTGGGTCCAACTAAGTCCTCAATCATAGATTCTTTTATCTGTAGTTTAGATCTATTTCCGAAGGTCCTATCGCTTTCTACTCCATATTCTCATGAAAGTGTTCATGCATTACTCTCTGTAGAAATTGATGTCTATACTCCGTATAGTCCCCCGTGGTCGCTCCGTTCTTTTGAAGGACAGGCAGTTGTAGATCACAAAACAGGAAGGATACATTGGAACTCCAAAGCAATCAGTAAAATAAACCATATAATATCCCAAGATCTGCGAACAACTACGAGTATAATCGGTAATCCAATAAACCGATATGAAGCTACTCTACAATCGGTAGTTGCCTCTCTCCAAGGAAATACCTCAAGACGAGAATTCGTTAAAACATGTCATATGGGAAAATTTGTGGATAATAATTCTCGACAATTAAATAAATTGACTAGAATTCAATTCCGTCCTTTCTGTGTGCTAAGACAAGGAGAAATAAGGAAACTGCAAAAACTCCACCAACGGAAAAAGGAGAAAGAAAGACGAGCTCTAAGAGATAGTGTCTGGGTCGACATCCAATTAGCGGTAAAACACAAAAACAAATCCTTCTGAAACAATCTCTGCACAGATGGATATGAAAATCTGCTCAAGCGACACCTGTATCATCATCTGACGGGGAAAAGTATATTCTAAAGCTCTATAAATCTAATCATCATCACCTCCTTTACCCTGGACTGGATCAAGCACTGAATAACCAACCTGATCAGGAATCATTTGAATATTTCAGCCGCACAAATCTCTATCCTGATATCCTCCGCCAGGTCTTCAGCATCGATGGGACCAGACAAGATCCCAATTAGTTTTACAAAAAAACACTGATGATTGGGGTAAATTCTTAGCCCCACTCTTCCAACATTGTCTGAAAAGCGGAGACATTCCAGATTCTTGGCGAGGGAGTGTGGTGGTTCCCCTCCTAAAAAAAGGAGCAAGAACGAATCCTGCAAATTACAGACAAATAGCTCTTCTCTACGCCACCGGCAAGATGTTTGCTGCTTGCCTTTTGTAACACCTAAAAGACTGGGCTTTTTCGAGAAAAGTGATCCCCATGTATCAGGCTGGGTTTCGTCCAAAGCTTTCTACATTGGACAATATTGTTGTGTTCCAAACAGTGCTTGATTTGTTTAAGTTAAATGCCCAAATTATATATTGTGCTTTTATTGATTTTTCGACTGCGTTCGATAGTGTAGATTGACACTATGGAGAAAATCGGCTAATATGTGGATTCCCAAAGGTCTCTTAACAATAATAATCTCCCTTCACACATCAACATGGTGCGGAGTCCCAATGGGGGGAGAAAAAGGCCTAACCAAACCCATCGCTTCGCAGAACGGGCTGAAACAGGGATGTTTATTAGCTCCACTATTATTCTCCATCTACATTAGCGATCTCCCGGGGCGCCTTTCTCAAATTCAAAATTTCCCTCCTAAACTAGGTCAAGTTGATATACTCTGTTTAATGTATGCCGATAATATCGTTATACTCGATCAGAACCCGATAGGCCTACAAAGAATCCTGAATGAATTAAATCTGTATGCAACTGAAAATTTTCTGGTGCTAAATATTACTTAAACGAAAGCACTCTCCTTCAGTGGCAGAAGGAAGCCCTTCCCTTATAGTTGGTCTTTAGGAGACGAACCGATAGAGAAAGTAAGAGAGTATGTTTATTTGGGTCGTATTTTAATTCTGATCTGCTAGATACAGCCTACCTCCAACACTTGAGTCGGAAGGCAGAATCACATTGGGGCTTTACAGAGAATGTACCTCTCCACGGGAAATAGACACTTTATACCAATGTTGGAGGTTTACGGCATGAAAATCCCTCAGATTTTATCATATGCCATGGAATACACACAAATTAAGACCTGGCAATCTATAAGAGTAAAGGAAGGGACCATACTCCGAAAATTGTTAAGTGTCGAAGTCGGTACCAGTTCAAGCCCCATGTCTTGAGCGATCGGTAACGGGAATCTCAGCCAGAGTGATTTCGAATATTATTAGGTGGCCGTACAATTTATTACATGCAGCGCCAGACACCTTAAGACATCTGTTAGAATTGGAGACTTTTAGAGAAGGAAGCGTCTGGGTTTACCTTTAATAGGAATATGGCAAAAGCCTTCGAGGTTTCTCAATGCACGGTTGCACTTTTACAGAAGTGGTCCCCTGCACACTTGAAATTGTTTTTAAAACATCTGGTCCCTAGAATCAGTTATGAATCTGATAAAGAACATTGCATTCAATTGAAGCATTATAAAGTGTTTGCAGAACAGAATTTAAAACTTCTGCTCCCTATTTGCGTTTTCAACTAGAGCATGGAGTAAGGCGTTGTATCCTACTCTTACGTTTGGGTATACTCCCTTTAGCAACATTTTTAGCTAGCTGGGAAGGTACAATAATCCCAAAGGCTTATGTGAATTATGCAAAGGTGGCTAAAAAGATTTGCTCCACGTTTTACTAATATGTCCCAATGCGAGTATAGTAGCGGCACGACAACGTTATATAATTCCAATCCAATTAAAGGATAATGCATTCTTGGCCCAAGATCTAATTACATTGTGTAGCTCTCCGGTTAATGAGTTTGTTTTCCTTAACTTGTTTAAGTTTTTTAAAAGCTTTCTGATGCTGTTCTAAGTTATAAGCACAATCAGAAGATTCTTATCTTATCTCTATCGAATGTTGTATGGGTAGGCGGTAGAATATTGCTACTGTAGCATCTTATAGTGTGTTTTAAAAGCAAAAGCTTTTTATCTTAATCATTTTTAAGAGTATTAATAATAATTTTAATACTGTATTTGTTCTCAGTTGAGGTCTGGATCAAATACAAATTTACTGATTACGGACTAGCTAGCATTCTGTAGCTGGTTCATGAGTGACATGATTCCATAAGACTGTGTTAATATCAAACCACATTTTATCACTGGCACTAGAAGGTTTGCAACGTTGAGTGAATTACAGTAAGTCCAAGTTGAGTTGATCTAATATTTAGGTGATTTCATTACCTGGTCTGGCTTCGGTGCAAATGCCCCAGAACTGGAAGTAGTCTTGCGTGTGCCCACAAGTTAGCCTGCTGGTATGGAACTTTCGGGATCAAGCTTCCCACCTCAAGATACTTGATAGGACAGCTGTATTGTGTTAAGATTTACTGAGTAGCACTATCGTAAACATCTAAATGGCTGATTTAGTCAACGTTTTTAACTTGCTCTACTGAAGTTACTATTGATGTATTTTCTAACTACTGCTTATATTACTTTTAAATGGGAAGTATCAATACATTCGATTTATCAAAACTCTGAATAATATTTCTGTTGAAGCTGTATCTATAAATGCTGGAAACAAGCATAGCATAATCAATAGTTGTGAAAGTAAGAATACTTGGAACAGCTGTTTTATTGTGTACTTTTTGGGGTAAATGTTACTTTCATTACGCGGGTAAAGAAGCTAGACTATTTGGTTAAGAACTCCCTGACCATTTTATGGTTGCTTATTCTATGTGCATTTCAAATAAAAGAATTACCACTGTGCAAATACTTGAAGATCCGTTAAATGGCCATGACTTGATTACCTTTTTTAATTCTTGGAACAAATATTGTAGTTTTCTGCTCCAGGAGTTCATGTTCATTTTTGTTTGTTTTCTGTAGTTTCTGAGTACACTCACTTACGGGCAGAAGTCCTGATTGATTTCATGATGACATTCTTCACAAGCACATACGTGAGGAGACTAAAGACAGTAAATAGATGAGATGCTCATGTAGAAGTGTTATGTACTGGACAGTTAACAACTGTAAATGTGATTAAGCTTTACAACATATTTGTAAAGTTAGAAAGCTTTTTATATGCATTTTATTCATTCTCCAAAAGCATTTTAGGATCTTGCCTCTTTTGTTGATCGGGTAGTGAGTGATAAAATTCTACTTCATATATTTGGTGTGACGCGGTTGGCTGTTTGTGTTGTCATTGTACTGTACCAAAGACACACAATTGATGGACGGAATGCAGAACAAATCAAAACCTTCACCCCCAGTCAAGAGATCTGGGTTCAATCCATCATTCTTTTGCTCACCATGCCACCCCAGTTGGATTTAGGCCCAGATCTCTGTACTGGGGTGAATGTATGACCTCGTTCTGCATTCTGTCCATCAACTGTTGTTTTTGCAATAGTACTGTACCAGCAAATTTGCAAACTCCAAATTGAGTTCCATATATTTTGAACCTGCTGTATTTGTGGGCACTGTGAATACAGTCCCCTCCGTTTTTAGGAGGACTAAATGTTGTAATGCCCAGGGTATAAACAAATTATCCATTAATATCTTGAGTAAAAACAAAAATCTATATTGAAGGTCTGTCATTTTTGACCCCTCCATTTAGTGTCCTCCTGCTGGGTGGCAAGACTGCCAGTGAGTAGAAGGGGTGATGTCGGTACGAATATTAAAGACTCAAAGGCCCTTATACTTGGGGGGGAAGCGAATGGGGGGGGGTTGGTAGGGGCATGGTGGTTGTACTACGCAGGTAGAGTGCAGCTGGTCTGCAGAGGAGGCCTGGTGGTCTTGAGCAACAACTAACACTTGAAAGGCGAATGAAACCAAGACACCATGATCTTTGGTAGGACCAGTTTCAAGGGACTGGGGCTGGTTGATTCTTTGAGTTTACAGCTACTTTGGTTTTCAGATTGATAGTTTTCTGAACTAAATTCACTTCTATATAATTACAAAGTAATCCCTGAAAAAGATGTCAAATGCATTTCGGAAAGTTAACTGCACCTCGGGAGGGGCTTCCGCTGCAGCCTCTGGTGAGAGTAGATCCTGTCAACCAATGCATCTCTTGGTTTCAGAGCTGGAGGACGTTTCTAGAAATAAACGGACATGCATTTTTCATTCGACACCGGACTGGAATCATTTTACGTCGACCCTTGTGTACATGTGTGCACCTCCTTCGGATGCTGTAGGTCCGTTGATGGGGGCGCCTGGGATGGTGAGTGCTCCGTCACCCCGCCGTTGCCGGCACCCCTTCTGTGAGTGGTGTAGGCTCCGCCGATGTGGTCGTCAGCCTGTTCATAACGGAGCCTGCGGCCGCACGAGTTACTTCAGGGCTCGCTTCGGGTTAAACAGTTATTAACAACAATGTACCTGAAGCTGCCGTTTAAATCCTGTGTGAATGGCTCGCTGACACGACTAAACGATGGGTAGAGCTAAGACCAAGGTTCAATAGGCCGTGTTGATTATTGTGACCTTTTTAGGTCTCGCCTGAGCCGGCGCATGCGCTGCGAGACATTTAGTAGGTGGGTTTTGAAAGTGCTACCCACAAGCTTGAGTGCACGATGGCATGCATGCGCACAGCTGCTCCCCGCATTCACCCTCCCTTCTCGCCCAGTCATCTGCCTTTCCTGCGCCAGCCTTCAGCACCATCTCCGCCCCTCCACCCGCTGCTACGCGCGCATCCCTAGCGTGCTTTAGCGCGTCATCGCGATCACTTTCGCTTTCAGAGTGATCGCGATCACAATGACTTTCGCTTTTACAGCCGCGCCGCGTTACTTTTACTGCCGCGCGGCCAATGCTTGTTGGACTGTCCTAGATGTTCACCCTCCCCCCGCTGCCTGCCCAGCACCCACACCAGGTCTCTCCCACTGCTCCATGCCCCCTCTTCCCCCGCCCCCTCTTCCCCACCCCCCCCTCCACACCCCCCACGGGGACCGCCTCACCCCACCTTTGGTTTGTTCAGTTCTCCGATGAACGCTATTTCAATGCGGCTCCCTCCCGCCCCCCCCTTCCATGTCCCGCGCACCCCCTCCCTCCATCTCCCCACCACTCTTCTCTCGTTGACTCCCATGCGCTCCTTTTTCTCCCATTCGGTCTTCCTCACTTCCGGCTTCCTGTTTCTTGACTCATCCTCCTCTGTTCCGCCCCCACAGTCTGTGCTACCCCAGCCTCACAGGCCTTCCTTGTTTCCTTCTCCCAGTCTCTTCTCACTTTCCTCTCATCCTCTTGGCCCTCTCGCTCCCTCCTCCACCCATTTCACGCATAACTAGCAAGTGCCCCCCCCCTCCACCATGTGTGACGCCTCCACCCACTCTGGCTTTCCCTTTCCAGCATTCGTGAGTCCATAATGTGGTGGGAAAAGCGAAACTACAAGTCCCAGAATGCAATGCACTGCCGCCTGAAAGACAGGACTGGCTGAAAGTTTCACACATGACATGGGCGATGTTTAAGCTCTTGCCACCCTTGCATTTACTTCTCTCCCTTGGGAGCCCTCGCTTTCGCTATACCCCCTCTCTAATAACATCACCTTCTTTCCTACATCTCACATTCTCTTTTCTGATGTTTCAGTTCTCTTCTCTTCCTGCACTCTCTCCTTCTTAGATGATCCCACTCTCCACCTGTTCCCTCTCCAGCTGTTCCATCCTTTCTCTCCCCATGCCCATCCTCTCCTCATTTCATCCATACGTTTTCCTCCCCCTTTCTCTGCTCCATCCTCCCCTTCTCTCTCTGGGGAACCTCCACTCACAGTTTCGTCTCACTTCACCTCCTTGTTTCCCTCTCTCCTCTTATACATTTTACACTGTCCCTCGCACATGTTACATGGCGTAGCCAATAGGTCTCACCTTTGGGACCTTAGAAGTGTTTAGCCATGCAACAGTTGCATAACTAAATACTTATAAGGTCCCAAAAGCGAGACCTATTGGCTCTGCCAATGCTTGTTTAAAATTCAAACTGCTATTGTTGCTGAGTGCAGTCCGGATCGGTTGTAGCCGTCTGTGCTGCCTCGTATTAAGTAAAAGAATGAAAGCTGCGTTCGATCGGCGGGCGCCGTGCCAGGCTCGTCATGCCTCAGCCCCCAGAAGCAGACAATGCCGGGCGTGGGCGCTGTACGCAGCGGCTCGGGTTGCTCCCGGTGGCTCGCTTTATTAATTCACAGCAGATCCATGACCGACGGGCTAGACACTGAACCCGGCTACTGGACTTTCATGGTAGAGGGCTCCTGGCAGCTGCCCCCGCGTTCCCTCCCTCAGCACAGTGTAGGTAGCCATCTGTCAGTACAGGCCCCTTCTGTGCCACCTGAGTCCACGCTGTAGGGCACAACAATTAATAAACGAAATGCCTTGTCGCAGTCCAAACGTCCTCCGATGTCTTTTAGTAGTTATTGGAAAGACCCCGAAATACTAGCTAATACCAGCACGACGGGCTAGGGGGAAAGATGGATTGCAAGCTTTGCCGGGGAGCTCGCCATACGGACGGGGGCACACGGAAGTGGAGGCGAGCAGCCGTGCCGGCTCAGACACTTGTAGGTATGGCCTTGGCACGTACAGACCCCTGCCCAACCTGTCACTCAAGACAGGGCGCCCTCACGCATCCGGCCGCCCTGGGGCATCCGGGGATTGGCGCTCAAAGCACCCCTCCGGCACAGAGATGTACAGACGCTTCCTCCATGCTGCTGTTTCACGGAAAGGGAGATTGTTGTAATATTATTTTTGGGGAGTTTGTAAATATATTACCGTGAATGCTTCAATTGCTTACAAATCCTAGTGTTGCACTGAGAGTCATGCTGTATGAGTTAATGGACCAACTTCATATTCTTTGTACCGTGAATCCCAGAGGAAGACTCCTTTTTTATCAACCATAGAATGATAAAGGGCGAACATGGATTTAGATAATACTGTCGGAAATCTGCCTTTGCTGAATGTCACCCCGATAGTTCCCCAGTTCCAGTGCAATGGAACTTCAAGGCTGCGACCTCCAAGCCAAATACAAAAACAGGTGGGTTATGGAGTTCATGCTTGGGTGCGTGTTAAATCTAATCCCAGTCCTCCTTAGCAGTGACCCTACTCTGCGGGTAATTTATTTAACGGAGAGGGTAGGTGGCCTCCTCTTTACCTGGAGCCAGAAGTACTACCTCCTTTTATCTGTGCGCGCCTGTACTCTGCTCCCGCACACGGATGTGCCGGGGAGACCAAATGTCCAACCTCCCTTCTCTGGACCGACGAGATGTTTAGTCTGCCCTGCAGTGCAGCGATTGGAAGGACATAGACCAGCCGCAAGAGAGCAAGGAAGACCCACTTTAGAAAAACACCAGGAGGGATGGAATATGTCATCACCAGCATCAACACACGCCCCGGAGAGTTAGAATAAACAGCTTAGAAAAATGACCTCATTGTTTTCCCTGGTGAATTTCTTGTTTTTTTGGCAGTTAATATCATACAAGTGCACTTTTCTGGGGGTCAACGCGGAGCAAACCAACCACACGGAAAGACAGCGCAGCTCCTACCTGGGCTCATGTGAGCAGCCCGCATACTCTCTCGGACGCCAGCACTCCCGCCGCCTCCTTCTAACACCCGAGGCCGCAGTTGGGAGCAGGGCGACAACTACAGGATCCGGCATCCCTCCCAGCCACGCCCACATCCGCCGGACATCGCGCACGGAGGCGCTATTTAGAGCAAGGCTCCCTCGGTGGAGCGGGGGGTCAACGCGGAGCAAACCAACCACACGGAAAGACAGCGCAGCTCCTACCTGGGCTCATGTGAGCAGCCCGCATACTCTCTCGGACGCCAGCACTCCCGCCGCCTCCTTCTAACACCCGAGGCCGCAGTTGGGAGCAGGGCGACAACTACAGGATCCGGCATCCCTCCCAGCCACGCCCACATCCGCCGGACATCGCGCACGGAGGCGCTATTTAGAGCAAGGCTCCCTCGGTGGAGCGGGGGGTCAACGCGGAGCAAACCAACCACACGGAAAGACAGCGCAGCTCCTACCTGGGCTCATGTGAGCAGCCCGCATACTCTCTCGGACGCCAGCACTCCCGCCGCCTCCTTCTAACACCCGAGGCCGCAGTTGGGAGCAGGGCGACAACTACAGGATCCGGCATCCCTCCCAGCCACGCCCACATCCGCCGGACATCGCGCACGGAGGCGCTATTTAGAGCAAGGCTCCCTCCGCGTCGCGGGACGCGCGCGGGCGTCGCCGGGCTGAGCCCGGGCAGAGGGCGGGCCGTCTGTGGCCGTCCGGGGCAGGACGAGGCTGGGCTGGGCTGGGCCCCCCCTTGCTTCGCCAAAGCCGTATAGGTATTTACATAAATTATGGTGAAACGCACGAAATCTATACCTGCTAATACAGCTACCCCTATCGAACTGCCCACATCGATTGATGTATTACTGGCTAACGCCCTCACCATGGTTACCAACGAGATTGCGGACACCGAACGTAGGATGTCCTTTGGACTTCCTACTACTACCTTGTTAAACTCCCAGTCCCTCAACGAATCTCCTACTTTGGGTCTCCCCCTCTCCCCTACAGTAACAATCATCAAAACACCAGCACAATCTGATATCGTAACTTCCATTACTGATACAACCAGCTTGGTGACTGCACCTGTAACTGTTCAACTAGCGGAATCCGCACCAGACAAAACAACACGTCCCGTCACAACAACAAGGGAGAAACGTAAGAGAGGCCCAGTGAAATGTACCATAAACAAAAGGAAACAACCAAGTCACAGTAGAAACCAACCCACCCCACAAAGTTTATGGAACAAAAATAAAGGAAATGACTGTGAAATAGTGTTATCAGGCTCCATTGAGGATTTATCTTCGCAACTTTTACCATCGGATGAAGGAACGGGAAGATCTACCGTTCCTGCCTGCAGTCCAGAGTCCCCTGCCCGGGATAAGGGTACATGTGAGGTCGTCAGACTATGCGATGAGATTGACAATTCGGTCAGTACCCAGACTGAGCATACTGAGCGTAATATCCAACCCAAAGTCAATGGTAACCTGGTTGAAACTATCGTTGATACCATTTTTAAGCAAGTTGAAATTCAAATAGCTAAGCAATTTAATCTCGTTTTTAAAAGACTGGACAAAATTGAAACCCTTGTAAAAAAAGAGGAAATTAAAAGGAAAGGCACTATGAGTGTGGATGTCGCCCGGGGCGAAAAAATTATGAACAAATTAGAATCATTATGCAATGATCTGAGGGAGGGAGGATTGACCATTACTAACGGCCATAGTAACACTAAAAGCTTAACAACGGCCAAAGCCGTTCCTTCTAGCAGTATTTCAACCAATATCCAATCCGCACTGACTAAGGGCCCAAATTATGATTCTTTTGGAGCAGCAGGAAGAGCTATTACTAATACTGTGAGCTCGGACGCTAATCCTACTATCATTTCATCAGTAACCCGAAACGATAGTACAAGCAATAAACCGGAGAGTGTAAGCGCAAGTAGAGGTGCGACAGTAAGAAATAGCACCACTAATAATTTAGGACCGCCACTTCACTTACCCCCAGAAGCCTGCCCATATGTTCTTGTGCTAGCTGGTGTACCAGCCCTTAAAGAAAACCAAAGTGAGTCATGGCAACAATTGCACAATAAATGCACTGATTGGCTGACTAAACATAAAGGGGCAAGATGGAACATATCTAATGAGATTATATCAACCCGTCGGGTAAGCTGGGTGGGCCCACAACACAAAAATATCAGTGGGGACTGCATAGTGATTAACTTCCGACACCCGAGTTCAGTAAGATTCTTTTTAGACACACATAATACCTATGCAAATACATCGACTGCAATAACTCTTCACCCACTGGGCCATTTTTATAGGCCTCCACACAGAATATTCCAAACGGCCCCTAACACAATTCCTTTATCCAACAGATTTTCCGCCCTATCTGAATTAGGTAGCCTAGATTGACCACTATTAACTTTCCCCACTATACCGGATAAGGCTACTAGTACAATGCCTTTGGAAAGAGCAAAATTTTTAAACACTTCTGAGTCCTGTCCAGATGGATTAATTTCACCCCTTGTAGCACGCCCCTATCTTCCCATTGCCCAGCCTTCTCGCATTACTAATCCACCAATTGATACTCTCAGTATCATTAGTTGGAATATTGCTGGCCTCCCAAGCAAGATGAAAATTAAAGAATGGGTTACATGGATAAGTCATTTTGACGTGGTAATGTTGCAGGAAACATGGTGCACATGTCCCCAATTACTAGAGGGTTTTTTTGCTCATAACCTTACTGCTTTGCCCTCTGTTTTGGGGCGACCAAGTGGTGGTTTATCCATCTGGGCAAAAGTTTCTAAAGACGTGAAAATTGAGCCTTTACATGTGGTCAGTAAACATCTGATAGCTGTGAAATATGTTGCAAGGTTAAGAATTTGTCTTATAAACTTTTATAATAATGATTTTATTAACCATCCAAATCCTACTTTTTTGGAACTGTTTAATTTTATTGATGAAGTTGCAAATGGGGAAAAGTTTGGCCAATTTGATGGCATTTGTGTTGGTGGAGACTTTAATGCCCACATTCACCAAACATCATTGCCCTGTAGACGAGGTATTGAATTATTGGATTTGCTACATAGCAGGGATTTAGATGATGTAATGAGCCTATGTGGATCCCCCGAGGGAATTGAGCCGGCCCCTACTTACATTGGCCGTGGTAGTTCAACTACGATTGATTACATGTTTACCTCTTCCCTCCTTAGTGAAGTGTTATTTAGCTCTGAGGTTGTTAATAGCCCATATAGCGATCATCTGCCTATAGTAATCCAACTTAAATCTATCAATAAACCTACAGGCCCTTGTGAGACAGGAGCCCAAAATATCACTGTCTCTACAGACAGGCTTAGGATTGTCTGGAGAGGGGTCGACAACCATGAGATCCTATCTACTGTGATCAGGAATAATCCTCTGCTGATCTCCAAATGTTTAGCATTCGATGGCCCCGACATAATTAAGTCTTTTTGTGATTTATGCATAGCTATAAAAAGGGCAATATCTAGACCATCAAAAGAACATAACGTAACCGATCAAAGATGGTTTGACACCAATTGCTCGAGGGCCAATAGAGAACTCAGAAAGGCCTTGGCAGTTAAACCCCGTGATGTGCCCCTTGTCAGTTCACTGCGTGTTAAATATAAACACGCACTAAAAGTCAGAACTGAGGAGCTTTTAACAAGTCACTGGGATAATCTAACGAAATCTGCTGCCCTAAAAGACTCAACCGGGTTTTGGAGAAACGTAAAGAGCCTGAGAGCCCTGGGAAGTAACATCACCCCAATCAACTGCAATATCACAGGAGACTCATGGGTCACTCACTTTTCGAAATTATATGCGAAAGACGGAGATCATACCGAGGATAATTTCCCAGATAGCACCATTGTTATAACACTAGAGGAGGTAGAGGAAGCTATTGGAAATAGTGCCGGTAATAAGGCACCAGGCCCGGATGGCCTGTCTATTGACCAAATTAAATCCAATATAAGCTTCTGGGCCCCCTTACTCTGTAATCTTTTTAACAACTTGAGTAAGAAATCTATCCCCCCGACTTGGTCCAGTAGTACTATTGTACCTATTTTCAAAAAGGGAAATAGGTTGGACCCGGGGTGTTATCGACCAATATCGTTGATCGATAATACCCTGAAGGTCCTTGGCAGGGTCTTATTTGATAGAATTAGCACATGGGCAGATGACAACTCCATCATCCACCGCTGCCAGTTAGGCTTTAGGAGCAAACTTGGCACGGTGGAACAATGCCTGAACCTCAATCTTATAATGGCCAAATACACAAGAGCTAAACAATCCCCTCTGTATTTTGGGTTTATGGACCTAAGCTCAGCATTTGATTTTGTAAACCGCTCCCGCTTGTGGTCCATTCTCTTAAAATACGGCTTAGATGAACCACTAGTCCATTTTTTGGCCAACCTCCACTGCAACCTGAAGGCCTGCGTCCGAATAAATAATGAAGGCGAGGTCTCAAACGAAATTTTAATAGGCAAGGGGGTCAGGCAGGGCTGCGTTCTGGCCCCCTTGCTTTTTATATTATACATCAATGAATTAACCCATTCTTTATGCAACCTGACAAAAGACGCTCCTATGATTAATAAGAAACCAATCCCGGCGTTACTTTACGCGGATGATGCGGTACTCATAGGCCGCACCCCGAACGCCTTACGCATTTTAATTTCGGGATTCGTTGACTATATGTTTGACTTAGGTTTGTGCACTAATTTCAGCAAATCTTTTATAATGACCTGTGGTCCTAAAAACTATAAAATCCCAAAGATCGTGATAGGTCAAAACTCTTTAAAAAGCACTTGCACTTTCCCATATTTGGGCCTTCTATTTTCTAATAGTGGCTCGTGGCAACCCCACGTTGCAATGGGGAGAAATAAACTCTCAAAATCGATTAACTCTGTTATCTCTCTCCGCCAACCGCGCCAGGCGGACGTGGTTCCCAGCCTATTACAAATTTATCGGAGCCAATGTCTCCCAACTGGCACATACGGGCTGAAATTTGGGGGTTTTCGAACTGTTCCGAACTACAGAGAGAAGAGAACAGATTTTGCCGGAAAATTTTGGGGGGAGTCATTTGTGCACCAACCACTGTATGCCATAATGAATTAAAACTACATTATGTTGAGGATTTTATAAGAGCCAGACCCGCACTGTTCTGGCTAAGGGTCTGGAAAAACCCGGCAGCTTCCCTGTCCCGTGAGATCATTATGGACTGTCTAAATTGCGAGAATGTCAACTTAATTCCCTGGATTAATGCAGTAGAAAAGAGCCTCACGAGTGTTAAATATGGTCATCTCTTTACAAACCCTGACCAGATTGATGGCTCCCACAAAAATTTAGTGAGAAGGGCACTCTATCAGTATTATCACATAGAGAGGGATAGAGTAGATTCTGTGAAACCATCTACTATCAATTATCTACAAATCCAGGAATTATCCCCTGAACTTCCGATGTCACCTCAGCCCTATTTATGCAAAAAATTGGGCAGATGGAAGAGGACCCTACTCTTCAGATTCAGGGACCGGAGTATTATTAACCTAATTTGTTTTCCATTGGGGTACATTAAAAATCTGGAAAAATTAAATTGCCCATGTGACCATGGTGGAACCCAGAGTATGTTACACTTTATTTTTGGCTGTGGTTTTTACATGAAGTTTACAAGGCATTATTTAATCCCCTATTGTAGAAAACATGATTTGACCGACCTCAATCACGCTTATAGACATTTTTTAATGTTGGGATCTGATGAATTAATCTTTAGAGTTAGCAATTTTCTTAATGCTATTGTATGCTCACGCAGGTCCTTGAGAATCGATTAATTCTACACCAAGATATGCACTTTGCACTTTAAAACGTGATTTGCACTAACCTAATCTGTTATAACGCATTTGTCTTGTTTTCATGATAACTATATTTATCATTTGCTATACACTGCTATATATTGTATCTAAGGTGGTTCTATGCATTGTATAGTATAAAGGCCATTTGAGTTTTCATTGCTGTTTTTATAAATTATATTTGTAAATAATAAGTTGTGGCCCAAAATTGTGGTATTATATGTGTATTTTTAAAAATTAACTTTGTGCTTTTATGGATGGTTTTTGAAATCCGAATAAAGTCTATTTGAATTGAATTGAATTCTGGTGGTCGACTGACAAAATATACAGAGTGGAGCACAGCGGATATTTTATTTATTTTCGTCGCTTAGAAAGTTCAGGAGTGAGGCATGGGTTTTATGCTTTATTGAGGTCATGCTTGCATAAGCCAACTATCTCATAATTTTCTCTTCTCTAATTGGAAAAGTGAACAAACCATGACCTAGCATGTAAACGCCAGAAGTTAAGCTCAGGACCTCTACCATGAAAGTCCCGGACATTAGTTACAAAAGAGCAGCGGATGAGGAGATGCGGGCTCCGCTGAAGGAAGGCTATACAAAACGTATCTGGGATAGAAGTAACAGCCGATTAGCACCAGACTCTAAGCCGTGGCACTTCAGCACTCCTTCGCTCATGTTCCAAAACACAAAACCTAAGCGTGCAAGAAGCCTGCTCTAGGATGTATAGAGGTACACCGCTATGTTCCCCTCCAAAGTAACAGGGTTCCAAAGGTATGGCTGGGGAGCTACTTGCAGCCCTTTCCCTTCTTAAAGACAGCTGCCTTTCTCTGAGGTGATGGTGTTAATGGAATCAGTTGCAACTGATAGGTTGCAATATGTTTGAAGTGCGGAACGATTTGAGAAAGTTACAGTTGTCTCTATGGTGGCTCTAAAATAACGTAAATGTGACTTGGTTTGATATGCTTAGCACCTGCCAACACACGTGAAACCTGAGCTTGTCATACCCAATCCCCTTGAAGTGGCTGGTGTGATGAGTTAGTGGATTATGGTGGCATGAGCAGTGGTTGGCAATAGTTCACCACGCCAAATATATTACAATACCCATTGTTGCATCTAAGTTCTGAAGGCAATATCTCCGTAGACACAGGGCCAGATTAGAGACTGTGGGAAAAAGTGATCCAGACATCCAGTGATGAGATAGTGGGAATCAGAGATGTAAATAGACTGTACTGGAGCATGGGTGGGTGAATGGTGTAATGCATGATCTACTGCGCATGCTAGTAAAAAGGACCCGAAGGAGACTGTTTCCCAGTTGCGAGGGAGATTTCACACTAAGGGACCATTTCATGCTATGTTACTTGCCACTTGTATTGCGTGCGACTCACTGTAGTGTGGCATTGTGGCACTCCGAGAAATGATCGTCTCAAATGGCGAAAAGGACAGTTCACAAAGTGTGGCAAAGTAATGGTAATGGCTTTTAGCAGGAATGCTGGAGCATAAATGATTGCAGAATATCTGGTACACACAGTAACTATGTACAGCTAGAGTGATAAAGTTGGCACACAAGGAAGGAGGGCCGGCCTGGGAGCCCAAAGCAGCCCAGGCAAATTCTTCTCCGACCAGCCATTGTACGGTGCATAGCGAGTGATCCTGACCACTACAAAGGGTGGATTTGAGGGGGAAGTTCTCCCACCCAAGAAAAGTTTGGGGGAAAATGTGCATTCTACAACACCTCTTTAATTACATATTCGGCTGTGCTAGCTTTTAAAGCATAGTAAACGATGACCTTACTGTGCAACAGGATACAACCATCTTTGTTGGCGCTCTCCAATGATTCCCTCACTATCGCCCTCCAAAGGTGCCTCTCATCTCTCCATAGCTCCTCTCTCACATGCATTTCATTTGTTTTATAGCCCCTCTCATACCAGTTTAGGGTGTTGGAGCTCTTTACATCGCACACAGAGACAATGCCTCATACATGTGTAAATCAGTTTATAGAAAATGTTACATAAGGCAACGGAGACTGACTACAAGGTGTAGGATTCATGTCATCCATAGTAGAAGGCACTTTTTTAAGAGTGCTTGG
This sequence comes from Triturus cristatus, assembly GCF_964204655.1. NCBI lineage: Eukaryota > Metazoa > Chordata > Amphibia > Caudata > Salamandridae > Triturus > Triturus cristatus. Next base: position 93,624,997 of record NC_140587.1, on the reverse strand, counting down.
TGTGGAGAAGCACAAACTCCGGATTCAGAACATAACACAGTGATTACGGTTGACTTAAATAAAAATAATTTATTTCTACCCAAACAAACCTTTTTTAGCAACATCAGGATAATGAAAGACTGGGTAAAAAAGCTTAACTTTCTAAGCTGTACAATGCAGTTTGCAAGCAGCTCTTTGACACTTCATAGCTCACTGTGCTAGATTATGATTGTAACTTATGAACTGCACAGTAGCAACAGAATCTCTGTGACAAAAGCAGTAACCCACTGAGCTATGCTCCTAAAATACTTTTTTTTAATGCATGGTACACGTTCTTTGCAGCAGGCATATTAACCATCTGCGCTACTTTAAAGGCGTCAAAACTGCCACTAGACGAAACTCCAATCTCTCTCAAGCGGGTTCATTAATCACCAGAGTTATTTTGACACTTACTGTTGCCTGAAATCTGCCGAATCTACAAGGAACTGTGCAGTGCTTTTAAAACTGATGCACCAGCTACAAATCCGGCCCCTTCTAACCTAACCACCCCCTGACCTTCAGCTTCCTGTGGAAACGCCCGATATCCAGTCCGGCCTTGCAAGGAAGTTGGGGTTTTTGGCAACAAAATTGTATACAAAATGATTTGTACACATTTCTTAATATCCAGCATTATCTTCATGCAGTACGGGGTTGGCACAAACTTTGTGCAATCTTTCTCCACACGAGTTAGATTTAGAATCGGATAACACTTTGGTATGGATCTTGTGGAGCTTTGGCAGTCTCTGCCTTCAATTTTCCCTCTTTTGTTGAGACCGCTCCCCGAACCTTGAGTGAACTCGAATCCTAGTCTGATGTTGCGCAAAAGCCATACCTCCGTTACCCGGTCTCCCACTACATGGGGACTTTTAGTTCTAATATACTGCTTGGCCGACTGTACCCTTTATTTGGGGCTCCCGAGTCAATCCGTCTTTGTGAGACCGGCTTTCCTTCTCACTCACGACTGGCTTGTTCCAAAAACGCACAATGTTCACAAGAGTTTGCACAATATTTTATTTATTCTTATCTAAATAATAAGGGTTTTATATTATTGTCCAATAGCATGAAGCACTATCAACATGTCCCTTAGTAATAATAGTTGAACAGAGTTCACGGAACGGTAGAGCCAATTTATTGTCCTAAATTTTTAGGTAAAGCAGTCTTGAGGTCTGAGGATGGCTCTTTATACTCACATTGCTGTGGTGATGCCTCCGAGATAGTGGGCGCCTTTGTGATCCGAGCGCATCATCTGTGTTAAAAAGAAGGTCGCGTCTTCCTTCGTTGCCACAACAGCACCAAATGGACTTGGCAAAGTATAGTTCTGGTACTGCCACTTGGGATAGATGAGGAGCGTCACATGCAACTTCCAGGACAAGCAACAACAGAACCATGCAGGTAGTGAGACCGCAGTCCATGCTTGGTGATGGGTTCTTTGGACTACACTGTGTTTTCAGCACGCTCCACCCCGTGGCTTGCTCTCTCTGGTGAGACCTTGGCTCTCTTGGATGCCCTCTCCCGTAGCTTTCCTCTTAGAAGGCGAGCATGTTTTAGGAGTGCTGTCTCTTCTCCTTCCATCTACACTTCTGATGTGGATCCAACGGAGAACCTGGAGGAAGACTTCTTGGAAACCCAGCGTGCTGTTTTTACCTTTGTGGTCTTTTCTATCAGTTTCATTTTTCTCATTTATTTTTCTTCTGAGATGAAAACAGCTGGAATCGTCTCCCCCTGGACAGGTGGGTGTAGACCACGGAGCCAGCCGTGTGGGGGTCTTCGTCAACCCCCTCTTTCCGCTTCTCTTTCACGAACTAAGTCCTTGAATCTTTTCTCTAGTTTCGAATAGCTGATTTCCTGTCTCTGTCTTTGCTCTGGAGAAGGGAGTAAAATAGAAAGCGTTATTACAGAGGTAGTAGCCAGTTGAGCTCTCTATGCTGAGACACTTTAGGTGAATAGCTGTGCATTCAGTGGAGAGATGGGTCCGTGCATGCTTAGTGCTAATATGTGATCCTGGCAGGTCGTACTATTAGATTGACCTATAATAACACTTATTCTTTACAGCGCCACAAAATGTAATTGTACTCGTTCTACAAAATGAGCTCTTTTAAATAGTCTGTTACACAGCTAAGGGGGGGGCACTGGAACATGTCCCAGGATTGTCTGTATTGTAATTGTATTTATATAGCGCTTGCTACCCCTTACGAGGCATCAAAGCACTTTTTGGCTGATAGCATTTGCGCCAGAACCAAAACATGATTAGTGGTGGATTAGTTTAGTGAAATTTGAGTTAATTTGAGCGGTGAACATGAAAGGCTGCTAGGTGGATTAAAAAAGAAAATGGGCGGATAGAAGAGGGAGGAGTCAAAGTGTGTATTGGGAGATCATCGTAATACGATCAGGTTTGGTATGAGTATTAGGAAAGATGGAGGGGTGAAGAATCTGTAGAAGTGGATTAGGTAGATCAAAGTTGTAATATGAGTTTTCGGATGAGTCAAAGGAGGGATAGGTGAGGTTTGAATTTAGATGGGTTGTTGGGGAGATCAAAGTATTAAAATTGGGTTTGGGGTGATCAAAGGAGGGATAGAGGAGGGAAGAGTCTAGAAAGGGTTATTTTGAAGCTCATAGTAGTAGAATGAGGGTTGGGATGAGTCAGAGTGGAGGTAGAGGATATATTGAAAGAGGAGACAACATGGCTAAAACACATTCACAAAGACTATCTCTTGCCATAGATGTTTCAGATGCTCTTGTACAAACCTCAGCAAAGGACCCTTCTACCTGCAGTGCGTACTGGGGTTCAGCCTGTCATTAATTCCATCTCTGTGATCCAGTTTCACTTGTTTTGTACAAGTAGCCTTCCTTTCCTAGCCCTTCTGTATTATTTTGGGACTCTTGGTTGAATATTTTTTGTTGCCAGCTTCCCTGAACCACTGTTTCTCATGTTTGTTAGGGTGAAAGCTGTTTACATGGTTTCTGTCAAAGGAAAGCATGTATTGTCGTGTGTCTATGTAACATAGTAGGAGGCTGTGGGGTTGGGAGGCAGAACACTGATGCCATTGAAGGTAATAAGGAGTTTGGGGTGGGGTGGGGTGGAGTGGCGTGACTAGTTTATGGGAAGTTGTGTTTGGTGCAGTCATCTCTCTCCGACTTAAACCAGAGAGAGGATTGACTACATATGATGTGGTATGGAGCAGCTTGAAGTTGTGCATTGGTTCGAGGTGTGGGATTCAATAGGTTTGGTAGGGTTGATATGAGAGGACTTTGTATGGCTTGGGAAGGACTGACGGAAATTGCAATTCGTGGAATTGTCCTTAATCAAAGATCTATTTGGTGTTCTAGAATATTGACGGTGTAGTGCGTTGGTGAAGGCCAATAGGCAAGCACTGGATCATCTAGGATAACTCTGGTTGCCTCTGCAGGCAGAGGATACTAGATAAGTGGAGAAAATATCTTGGAATGGTGGCCACGTTTGCTCTCTGTGGACACGCATCCAAAGATGAGTTGGACTCTTTGAAAGACTGTTTTTGTCTTTGAGTTCAGATATAATGTGTATTGCAGATCTTCCGTTGCCGGCAGAGTCCTGGGACCCTTGAGTGTTCCACCAGCTTTTGCTACATGTGCCATCTCCCCCCAACCCCGCCCCCAGTTGTCCGGATCCGGTTCCTTTACTTTGCGACACCCACACAAGGCTGTCTGGCTAGAGAGGCGGTGCTAGGATAAAAATCTGTACACAAGCCTTAGTAGCTGACGTCTGTCTGCTTGGCCAGTCTACATTTAGATTGTGCCACGTGGCAGAGCATTACTCTACGTTCACTTCACAGACACAATAAAATATAATTTTTCTGGATACCTAGGATAAAGCCCCTTGCATAAAGGGGGGGGTGGGGGGGGGTGCCATCGATAGATAGGTTAAGTGCTGTGGTCTGTAGCTCTTCTACAAGTTAAGCCGTGCTTGCTGCTGACAGGAGGGGGTTGGAATGGTCTGTAGCAGTTTCTTACTATAGTTAAAGAAAATTCTCCCCTTCCGGCTCCTGGTGGACTGTCGTAGCTGTGAAAGTCTAGCCCCATGGCAGGTCCCTAGTCCCCACCATTCTCTGATTGTCCCACTGCTGTCTGTGCCACATTGCTTCACTGACCATGCTGAGCAATAGCTGCTGTCAAACATCTTCCTGAGAAAAATCTGGGCAACCCAAAGCTTGTGAAGTAAAAATGATGCCTTGAATACGCACGCTGCAAGTATGTTTACAGCAGATGTTAAAGTATAAAGCTGGGGATGCTGCACGTGGCACAAGCGTAGACCATGTATTTTTAACAGATGATCTCACGGTGTTTGTATTGGTGTACTCTAGCCACTTTTCACAGACGGATCCTTCATGGCTCCATCTTTGAACCACAGTGATCTGCCAGAGGTAAAACGGATATGACGAGGAAGACTAAAGAGAGGACCTGGCGATAGTACCGAGTGAACTCTAGAGCGCTGCCACCTTCTGGAATTGTAGCATGGTGTGCTGGGTGGATAATTCATGGGGGGGGGGTGGAGGCTTTGACAGAATCCTCTCATCTTCTTAGGAAGGGGGTTTGCTGTAGCTCTTGATGCAATGCAAGGTGTGGCAGGGTCCCGGTTCGAGAGATTGCGCAGAAGCAGCTGACCTTTGATTGCAAGGCCTCAAGAATTCAGTGGCCCTAAACTCTTAAGGGGCAGACAGAGAGCCACCCCAGCCGTGCCTCTGTCCGGGCCTGCGGTTCTTCTATCTAGTTACCACACACAGCTCTGTCAATGTCCCTGCTTCCTGATCTACAGCACAACTGGCTTTGGTGACACTCGAGTCCCCATGGAGCACAGCGTCTCCCTTGATAGAGCTGCGTTGCTGTTTATCTCACGGCCCTGCTAATGTTCCCAATGCTTGGTCTTCACGGCCAAGCGCCTCATCCTTGAGCTGCAGCTGCCACAAGTTCAGCACACAGAGTTCTTGTGCCTCATTCTTGAGCTGCATGGCATTCATGTGGCTTCGAGGCGCTTGCTGTAGTCTCGATGCTCTAAAGCTATACTACCTGTAGCATGTTTTTTAATTGCAGGTGGAGAGCAAAGGACTTCATAGATTATCCTTTCTACTTGTGAATGTCTTGCATCCAAAGTATTATTGCACTCTTAAGGTTTTAAGGTCTTTCAACAGGAATAGGAAGGCACAAAAGCCAGCTTCCAGCTCACTGTATCATTTTGAGTGCTACAAGTAGGGTAGTAAAAGGAGGCCGCACAATGAATACCTGGGCTAGAGGTTGGCATTAGAACTGTTAGTTTTGAGGTGGTGCCGAGTGAGGGTTTGACTTGCATGTTTACAGATGGAGGCCCTTGGAGATCCTCCTTGCGTCCCGAGTAACACTGCGTCATTTCTTCCAAGATTCCTGCCTTACACAGGTCCCTTAACACTTGGGGCGTAGGTTCACCCATGGAGGTCGTGTGTGTCCAGGGCTAGTTTACACAATGGGCACACGAGAGAGCGTGCCTTCTCAGATTACCCAAGGGTGTTGCTGAGGATCTGTTGTCCCTCAGTGGCTCACACCGTTCATTTGCTCCTACTGACCCCGCCTCCCCAATTAGACCTGGTTGGCTTCTGGGTCTGTGACTCCAAGTCTGGCAGTTTGACTGGCCTCCACTAACCCCCGATGCGTCTGATTGCCGCAGTCCCCCGCTATCTCTCTCCATCCGGCACCCACTGACCGTTGTTGTCTCTCACTTGCAACTACCCCGTCTTGCTGGCCTTTGCTTGTTAAAACCAGCTACAGCTGTCTGTCCCTAGCTCCCACTATGCTCCCCTAACCATAGCTGATTCCTCCTGCCCATCCCCGCCCGCTCGCACTTGACACAGGCTAGTTTTGTATCTGCCTTCATTGTCTCCCATTGCGCCGAGCTGTGCCTTACTAGCCTCGCCATCCCTCACTAGCCACTGCTCTTGGTCACGGTCTCCTAACCATGCTCTGGGAAGCCCTCCGTTCCTGACTTCAGGTGCAGCGGTTTCACCACTCACTCCACTTTTCACTGTATAGAACATAAGCTTTCCCACAAAGCCGCCACCAGACAGTCATACAATTGCAAATATGTACAACATCACAGTTAGAAGAACAATGTGCAGTATCCGCAAAGATTATTCCAGTGGAGGTCTGCCCCAGGGTCTGTCAGAGGTGGTAATCCACATCAAGACCCTTGCCTACAGTGGTAATCTGAGAGTCTCTGTAATGAATTACTAGTCTGCGGACTAGTGTAAGAGCAAGCCACGCTAAAGGCAAAGTGTGAAAAGCATCTGTGAAATTCAGTACAAGTTTGACCTACTGCCTTTGTCGTAACATTGCCTAATAAACAGGTAAGCCTTGATCATTGGCTTGTCACCAAAACACAGTAAGGTCTACTGCATTGAGCATAAGGAATCCAACAAGGCTAAAACTGCAATATCGACACCCATTTCGGGCGAAGCGCACACCTTCTGCCCAATCAAATAAAGGTTTCTAGAGCGGAAGATCCATGTGGGCGCAGCCTCGGCCCTCCTCTCGGTATTGCTTCTTAAAGCTCTTGTTTGATGACTACCAGTGCGTAATTTGCAAAAATAAATGCATGCCACTGCCCTCGTCAGGTGGCTAGAACAGCTTGCACTACCCATTGCGACTGCCAGTGACAGCACCTACAACTGCTAATCCTCACCCTGCATCGAGGACAGTACCGACAACTGCTAATCCTCACCCTGCATCGAAGACAGCATCGACACAACTGCTAATCCTCACCGTGCACCGAGGACAGTACCGACACAACTGCTAATCCTCACCCTGCATCGAGGACAGCACCGACACAACTGCTAATCCTCACCCTGCATCGAGGACAGTACCGACACAACTGCTAATCCTCACCCTGCATCGAGGACAGTACCGACAACTGCTAATCCTCACCCTGCATCGAGGACAGCACCGACACAACTGCTAATCCTCACCCTGCTTGGAGGGCGACAGTTCAGATGGTCGAGGGCCCCAAAGCTATTATAATGACTTGGGCGGCTGGTGTTAGTAGTTTTTAATTTATACTGAATTAATAAACATCTGTTATTGTGCTCATCTCTAAAATCTCTGTCCTCATTCTCTGGACTCTCACTTTGTCTTGGATGCCACTTGGGGGCCTCGTGCCTGGCTCATTTCTTTGCTAGAGAATCACTTCTGTCCCTTTTCTGTGTTGGAGCCGAACTCCTGGCCTGGTTCTCTGTCAGAGCCTCGTGCCTGCCCTGGTTACCCATAGACTCCTCGTGCCTGCCCTGGTTATCCATGGAGTCCTCGTGCCACTCCTCGTGCCTGCCCTGGTTATCCATGGACTCCTCGTGCCTGCCCTGGTTATCCATGGACTCCTCGTGCCTGCCCTGGTTATCCATGGACTCCTCATGCCTGCCCTGGTTATCCATGGAGTCCTCGTGCCTGCCCTGGTTATCCATGGACTCCTCGTGCCTGCCCTGGTTATCCATGGACTCCTCGTGCCTGCCCTGGTTATCCATGGAGTCCTCGTGCCTGCCCTGGTTATCCATGGAGTCCTCGTGCCTGCCCTGGTTATCCATGGAGTCCTCGTGCCTGCCCTGGTTATCCATGGACTCCTCGTGCCTGCCCTGGTTATCCATGGAGTCCTCGTGCCACTCCTCGTGCCTGCCCTGGTTATCCATGGACTCCTCGTGCCTGCCCTGGTTATCCATGGACTCCTCGTGCCTGCCCTGGTTATCCATGGACTCCTCGTGCCTGCCCTGGTTACCCATAGACTCCTCGTGCCTGCCCTGGTTATCCATGGAGTCCTCGTGCCACTCCTCGTGCCTGCCCTGGTTATCCATGGAGTCCTCGTGCCACTCCTCGTGCCTGCCCTGGTTATCCATGGAGTCCTCGTGCCTGCCCTGGTTATCCATGGAGTCCTCGTGCCTGCCCTGGTTATCCATGGAGTCCTCGTGCCTGCCCTGGTTATCCATGGAGTCCTCGTGCCTGCCCTGGTTATCCATGGAGTCCTCGTGCCTGCCCTGGTTATCCATGGACTCCTCGTGCCTGCCCTGGTTACCCATAGACTCCTCGTGCCTGCCCTGGTTACCCATAGACTCCTCGTGCCTGCCCTGGTTATCCATGGACTCCTCGTGCCTGCCCTGGTTATCCATGGACTCCTCGTGCCTGCCCTGGTTATCCATGGACTCCTCGTGCCTGCCCTGGTTATCCATGGACTCCTCGTGCCTGCCCTGGTTATCCATGGACTCCTCGTGCCTGCCGCAGAGTTCTGATTGGGCCCAGGCCTGCTCTAGTTTTCTGGTAGGTTCCCAGGCCTACTCCAAGTCTCCGTTGATACCTCACGTGTGTCCTCGGGCCTGCCCCGATTCTCTGTTGGGGCCTAATGTTTGCCTTTTTCGCTGTTGGGTCCTCGGGCCTGCCCCGATTCTCTGTTGGGGCCTAATGTTTGCCTTTTTCGCTGTTGGGTCCTCGGGCCTGCCCTGATTCTCTGTTGGGGCCTAATGTTTGCCTTTTTCGCTGTTGGGTCCTCGGGCCTGCCCCGATTCTCTGTGGGGCCTAATGTTTGCCTTTTTCGCTGTTGGGTCCTCGGGCCTGCCCCGATTCTCTGTGGGGCCTGGCTTGCCCCGGTTCTATGTTGCGGCCTCATGTCTTCCAGATAGTCTTTTGGGTATCGTCTAACATATTTCACTTTAGGGGCCTCACGTTTGCCTTTTTTCCTGATGGGTTCTCGGGCCTGCCCCGATTCTCTTTTGTGGCCTCACGTCTTCCCTACTCTTTTTTTTGTGGGGAGGAGTTTTATCAGAGCGCTTTACATGAGCACCAGTTTCGTTACATAAGGACACATTCATTTTCGTTAGGCACGGGGAGGTTAAGCGATTTGCTCAGAATCACAGGATGTTGAGCGTCGTTGCCGAGACTTGAACCGGGTTCCCCAGCCTCGAGGTCGACCGCTCTAGCCCTAAGGCTCTCTCCGTCTTCCCGATTCTCGTTTGGGGCCTCTCTTCTGGAGCCTCACGTCTGCCCCTTTCTCTGTCGGGCCCCGCAGTCTCTAATCCCAGGTGCGGCCTCACTCCTGCGGTTTGCGGCAGCTGGCAGCTGCACCCGTGCCATAGGTCCCCTGTGGGAAGCGGCTCCATCTTCAGGGCTCCTGGGGCCGGGCTGTTAAGTTTTTATGGGACTAATAATGTCTCCCCTGGGGCGTGAGACCTAAGGCACAGCAGCGCTTCCAACACATTCCAGAGCTCGGGCTGCGCAGGGAGTTAGTACAACCAGAAGGCCAAATGTCCAACTCCGGCCCGGCAGAAATGCAGGGCTAGGGAAAGATGGCAGGTGAGAGCCTGAGTCTGCAGGAGAAATATGTATGGGGGTTCTCTGGGTCTGCAGCAGGTTGTGAGCACGCTTCTTTCCGCAGGGACTGCCCATTGTGCGTTCGTGGGTTCTCCACCCCACCCTCGTGCATGCCCTGTACTCCAGCAAGGCACCCGCCCGCATGGTTTGCAGGGTCTGCTCTGACCCCAGAGGCCTTTTGAGTGTATCTGCGACTGCTCTAGAGCCCAGGGGCCCTGTGTGAGCTCTCTGGTCCTGCACAAAGTATCGACCTCTGTCGGTGTAGTCCTGCGTCACGGGAGTGCTGTGGACCACGAGGGCTGTCATGCGTGTGCTGTGGACCCCTAAGGGCTGTCTGTGCAGTCCCGCATCATGCGTGTGCTGTGGACCCCAAGGTCTGTCTGTGCAGTCCCGCATCATGCGTGTGCTATGGACCCCTAAGGGCTGTCTGTGTAGTCCTGCATCATGCGTGTACTCTAGTCTAGACAAACGAGGCCGTCTGTGCGTGCGCCAGGGCTGCCTGTGAGTGCGGTGTCGAGTCGAGGGTGGTCAGGTGATAGGTTGCCGTGGTATGTAATCCGAGTGGCCTTGAGTGCGCGTCGCTCACGGCAGCGGATCGGTGGTGTGTGGTGGCCACAAACTACGAATCTTTTTCCTTGAACGAGAACTCTCGTTCCTGCCGATGCTTTCAGAGCCGCGCTGGCTCCAGTGCTGGGGGGCCCTTGACGCGCATTCGTCGTTTCCCGGCTCCCTGGGTGGGTCTAGTGGGCACGCCTTCGGTAAACGGGGCACGGCACTGCGTGGTGCGGCTGCCCCCTGCCAGAGAGCGCCCCTCGGGGCCTATGCACGCCCTCCTATCACCGGTGTAGGTAGAGTGCGGTGCACGCGTGAACGTCTAGCGGTGGGAGATGGTAATGGACCAGGGCCAGTCATATTGTACTGGGCCTGCGAGCCGCGCACCCCATCCCTGCGGGGCCTCCTCAGACCCCACCCTCGGGACGATTAACCACTCTGCGCTTAAATTACGAACCTTCCGCATGGGTAGATCGGATCTTATGCCGCAGTATGCGCCCTCCAAGCAGCGGAGGAGGTGAGACCCAAAGCAGGGCTTCCATGCTTATTTTTGCCCCCGTATGCCATGCGTTTATTTTGTGGTGGCGCACATCACTTTATAGTTTCGGTGCATTTTTGAGGATGAGCAATGTTGTAAGCAGTAGTCATTTTGCCTTATATTGTTACCTTTTCTTGGCATTTGCTTAGGCTTGTTAAAACTATTTTTCGTGTCCGCACAAAGTTGTTGCATGGAACTGCGTTGTCGCATGGTTGCGCTTGCTTCCGGGCCTAGAAAGGGGCTCTTGGCCATACCCAGCCCCGTCAAGCGGAGGTACTAAGCTGATCCAGACGGGCCCTCGCCAGGGGCCACCGTCGCTCCTCTGTGTGTTAGTGTGGGCATCGGGCCCGGTTTCCTGCTCGCTGCTCCAGTGGCTGAGGGGAAGCGGTAATGTCTTCCCTAAGTAAACGGGTTTATGTTTTCACGGATTCATGGTGTGCCGAGCTGCTTTTCATTAAAACCGAGCGCCTCTGCGAGAGAGGGGGGATGGGGCTGCTTTCGGGATCCGAGAGGGTCCCTCGGGGAACCTGTTAGAGCGCGCAACTCAGACCCGAAAGAGAGGGAAGGCTCGAGGGCCTGCCAGGACCTGGTCAGTGGCACCTGTAAGCTCAGCGCCATACCAAGCTCCGAGGTTTGAAATACTTTCAGACTGTCCTCAGGGCTCCTGTTAGCGCAGCTACTAACATTAAGTATCTCGGAGAATCCGAGACACTGTCGGGTCTGAAGTGGTCCCAAGGGCGCCTGTGAGCACAGCGTCAAACCCCACAGGGAGCTGTCAGGGTATGATATGGTACTAAGGACCGAGGGAAGAGCAGAGCCACTGTCCGGGTATGAGACGCTCTTGTTAGCGCAGCTACTGATACTGAACACCGAGGGAAGAGCAGAGGCCACTGTCCGGGTATGAGACGCTCTCTAGGGCTCTTGTTAGCGCAGCTACTGATACTGAAGACCGAGGGAAGAGCAGAGGCCACTGTCCGGGTATGAGACGCTCTCTAGGGCTCTTGTTAGCGCAGCTACTGATACTGAAGACAGAGGGAAGAGCAGATCCTCTGTCCGGGTATGAGACGCTCTCTAGGGCTCTTGTTAGCGCAGCTACTGATACTGAAGACAGAGGGAAGAGCAGATCCTCTGTCCGGGTATGAGACGCTCTCTAGGGCTCTTGTTAGCGCAGCTACTGATACTGAAGACCGAGGGAAGAGCAGAGGCCACTGTCCGGGTATGAGACGCTCTCTAGGGCTCTTGTTAGCGCAGCTACTGATACTGAAGACCGAGGGAAGAGCAGATCCTCTGTCCGGGTATGAGACGCTCTCTAGGGCTCTTGTTAGCGCAGCTACTGATACTGAAGACCGAGGGAAGAGCAGAGGCCACTGTCCGGGTATGAGACGCTCTCTAGGGCTCTTGTTAGCGCAGCTACTGATACTGAAGACAGAGGGAAGAGCAGATCCTCTGTCCGGGTATGAGACGCTCTCTAGGGCTCTTGTTAGCGCAGCTACAGATACCGAAGACAGAGGGCAGAGCAGAGCCTCTGTCCGGGTATGAGACGCTCTCTAGGGCTCTTGTTAGCGCAGCTACTGGTACCGAAGACAGAGGGAAGAGCAGATCCTCTGTCCGGGTATGAGACGCTCTCTAGGGCTCTTGTTAGCGCAGCTACTGATACTGAAGACAGAGGGAAGAGCAGAGCCTCTGTCCGGGTATGAGACGCTCTCTAGGGCTCTTGTTAGCGCAGCTACTGATACTGAAGACAGAGGGAAGAGCAGAGCCTCTGTCCAGGTATGAGACGCTCTCTAGGGCTCTTGTTAGCGCAGCTACTGATACTGAAGACAGAGGGAAGAGCAGAGCGGGAAGCACTAGCTATAGTGTGGGCCACTGAAAAGTTTAAAACATATATTTGGGGTATATCGTGTGAAATTTTTACAGACCATAAACCATTAGTTTCTTTGTTATCTGGTAATGGTTTAGGTAAGTCGTCTGCCAGATTGGTTAGATTACTTTCCAAACTTCAAGAGTATAACCTCATTGTTAAATACATCCAAGGTGGGAAAAATGTACGGGCAGATTGTTTATCTCGCATTCCCCTTCCTGATGCAAGCGAAGGTGAGAACAATTGCTCTAAAGATTGTGTAGTTGGTTTAGTTGATGCTGTTGCTACTTGCTCCAACAAAATCTCACAGGATGAATGGATTTCTGCTATGTCTAAGGATAAATCTTTGGAGAAAGTTGGAACTTTCATTAAAACTAGTTGGCCAAACCTTAAGAAGTTAGACATTGAGCTTAAGTCTTATGCACAAGTCAGTGATGAACTTTCATTTGATAATGGAGTTTGTCTTAGGAATGGGCTTTTCATTCCTCCAATGGATTTACGTGATAAACTCATAAATATCGCTCATGAGGGCCACTTGGGCATTTCAGCGACATGTAAGAAACTCAGGAGTATTTATTGGTGGCCTAGTTTAGACACACAAGTAAGGTCATTTATTGAGAACTGTCCGGTTTGTGTTGTTTCGGACAAACACTGGAAAATGCATAGGAAGCCTTTATTTCCTGTCCCATTTCCAAATCTCCCCTGGGATAAAATTGCCATTGATTTTTCAGGTCCTTTTTCTTTACTTCCCGCAGAGAAAAGGTACTGTATTGTTGCAATTGATTATCACTCTAAATGGATTTATTATTCCTTTGTGGATGCCCAAAATTCAAATTCGGTTATTTTGTTTTTAAAGAATATTTTTAAGATTGAAGGCAATCCAAATTACGTAGTTACTGATAATGGCCAACATTTTCTTTCAAATCAGGTTACTGAATTTTTACATAGCAATGACATACAACATCTCAAAGTTGCTTTGTATTGCCCGGCTTCGAATGGCCTTGTTGAGAGGGCTAACCGGTTCATAAAAGAAGGTGTACAAACTGCTTTGGCTTCTAATGTTGATGTAGGCGTTTTCATACAAAACAAAGTTTGGGCATATCTTAACACACCTCATTCCACTACCAAGGTCACCCCGTTCAAAGCCCTCAGAGGTAGAGAAGCAAAGTCTAATTTAATGCCTAATTGGTTTAACAATTTGGCTGCTGGATCTGATTTGGAGAAAAGAAGAAACATGCCAGTTGATTATCACGTAACTAGAGAAACTGTATCTAGGAAACAACTGGTACAAAAAGAGTGTCACGATAAAACTTCAAGGTTGCAACTTGATTTTAAACCTGGTGATTGGGTTTTAATTAAAAAACCGTTTAGAGTTTACAAGTGACAGTCAAAATTTACTTTGCCTGTTAGAGTTATTAAAGTTAGCAAACCGTCACTGTTCTTAGAGAATGGAGGGTGGTGGAGTAAGAATAGTGTGGTCAAAATTTCTGAACCTCAAGTCAATATTTTCAACAAGGTGTATGCTAACAGAAATGTTGATGACAACTCTGATTTCTCTTTTGGTCCTGATTGTGGAAATGTTCCTGTTACTGCAAGTTCGTATGTAGATTCTAGTTCATACGTAGATTCCTCACCAGTTTCAGATGCTGTTTCTCCAACACCTGATCTGAGTGCACGTAATCATCGGGTTTGTGGGCCACCTGTAAAATTGAAAGATTATGTTTTATATTAACTGTGTTGCTGTTTCTTTGTTAGCTTTCATTTAGTTTTGTTTTGTTATTATGGGGGGGGGGGTATGTAGTATGCTGTTTGGATTCGTGTGATTCCGCCACGCTACATATGAGACGCTCTCTAGGGCTCTTGTTAGCGCAGCTACTGGTACCGAAGACAGAGGGCAGAGCAGAGCCTCTGTCAGGGTAAGAGACGCTCTCTAGGGCTCTTGTTAGCGCAGCTACTGGTACCGAAGACAGAGGGAAGAGCAGAGCCTCTGTCAGGGTAAGAGACGCTCTCTAGGGCTCTTGTTAGCGCAGCTACTGATACTGAAGACAGAGGGCAGAGCAGAGCCTCTGTCCGGGTATGAGACGCTCTCTAGGGCTCTTGTTAGCGCAGCTACTGATACTGAAGACAGAGAAGAGCAGAGCCTCTGTCCGGGTATGAGACGCTCTCTAGGGCTCTTGTTAGCGCTGATACTGATACTGAAGACCGAGGGAAGAGCAGAGCCTCTGTCCGGGTATGAGACGCTCTCTAGGGCTCTTGTTAGCGCTGATACTGATACTGAAGACCGAGGGAAGAGCAGAGCCACTGTCCGGGTATGAGACGCTCTCTAGGGCTCTTGTTAGCGCTGATACTGATACTGAAGACAGAGGGAAGAGCAGAGCCACTGTCCGGGTATGAGACGCTCTCTAGGGCTCTTGTTAGCGCAGCTACTGATACTGAAGACAGAGGGAAGAGCAGAGCCACTGTCCGGGTATGAGACGCTCTCTAGGGCTCTTGTTAGCGCAGCTACTGGTACCGAAGACAGAGGGAAGAGCAGAGCCTCTGTCCAGGTATGAGACGCTCTCTAGGGCTCTTGTTAGCGCAGCTACAGATACCGAAGACAGAGGGCAGAGCAGAGCCTCTGTCCGGGTATGAGACGCTCTCTAGGGCTCTTGTTAGCGCAGCTACGGAAGAGCAGAGCCTCTGTCTGGGTATGAGACGCTCTCTAGGGCTCTTGTTAGCGCAGCTACTGAAGACAGAGGGAAGAGCAGAGCCTCTGTCCGGGTATGAGACGCTCTCTAGGGCTCTTGTTAGCGCTGATACTGATACTAAAGACAGAGGGAAGTTCAGAGATACTGTCCGGGAGACGCTCCCTAAACCTTTTCTTAGTGCATCTGATAACATTAAAAACAGGGAGTATTTGAGATGCCAGGGTCTGATGCTGTTATTAGGGCTTTTGTTAGCATCGCTCCTAACACTAGGCAGAGGGAGGACCCAAGATACAGCCCGGCCATGATCTAGTCGCTACAGCTCCGCTAGCGCAGCCTCTAACACTAAAGAGAGAGGATCGGAGATGCTGTCAGGGTCCGAGACCGTCCCTTGACTACCACTTAGCCTAATAGCAGGCCCTTAAGAGAAGAATGCATGCCCTGGGATGCCATAGAGGTGTGAGGTGCTCCTATGGCATCTGTTAGGGCCGTTCCAAGCCCTACAGACAGGAGGGATCCTCTTGGAGACCCCCTTTGTGCTTCGGCTGACCTCCACACACTAGAGCATGAGACGGAACCCAGAATAGTGTCAGGCCCGAGTTAAGCACAGCGTGCCGTGCCATCTCTCATTATACGTAAATGGTACCCGGGGAAGTCCTTGCTCTCCAGACTCTTGGATGGCTGCTTATTTGATCGACGTCTTTCAAGTAGCACAATAGAGCCATATTCGGAATAGGGCAGCAGTGTTTGCTCTTTGATGTCCCACACTCTTTGTTAGGGTGACCCTCGAGGTCTGTGCGCCTCCGGGAATGCAGAGCTATGCCAGGTAAGACCCCCCCCACCCCCTTTGCAAACATGGGGTGTGACCTTGAGGAATTACTTGGCAATGTTGTGGCCCCCAGCCTCTTGGTCTCCTCGGTGTTGAGTGTATCCCTTCTTTGCCTGGATTCCCCTCACCACAGTCTCTGACTCTCTTATTTTTAAGGCCTTTCATGGCACCCCATGAGTACTAGGGCCTTAGCCTACTCTCCCAATCCCTGGGGGAGGGGTGATGTGTGCGGACACAGGGCGTCTGTTGTCCCGCACGGGCTCCCAAGGCATTCACTGTTCGCTCTAGGCCAGTCCTGAGGTTGAGCCTGAACTCTGAGCTTCAGGCAGTGCTGGGTGACAACTGTCCGTGTCGTGTTTTCCCGCTCTTGCGCCCAGCCGTGAGGTCACTCTGAGCGGCGGGGGTTGGGAAAAGTCAGAAGACTCGCCCCGGTCACTGAGTCAGTCTCTTTACTCTGGGCACTTTAGCAGTACACAAGGTAACGAACAGTAGTGTGGGCTCTATGGGCTGCACCAGTAAATAAGTCCTCAAAATCGGATATAGCACAAAGGTGCTCACAATTGACTTGATCCCACGACTGAGCTTTCAAATATCGGAGAAAATCAATTTCTCTTCGAATAGCGAAGATAGTATCAAGAAGCACACTAATAACTAAAGCAATTCAAATGTCAAGTACAATATCATCTTTTCAATCATGGCATCAACGAAACATATGTAGACGGGAGTCTTGATAGTTCTTGAATTCAGTTTTGTTGCTTTTATTTTCACAATTAGAAGAATGAATAATGCATCAGCCCAGCCAACACGATGCGTACTAAAAGGATTTCAGCAGGGTTAAAATACGATGTGGTATCAATACCAATGGAACGTGCCTTCCGATGGAGAAAAGTTATATTTCGTGTTGTGAAACCCCCGTAGCGTGCTATCAATCACCCAAATTAAAGCATCGATTCTTCGGTTGAGATGAGAATTTCCAAGAATGGAGTGCTTCGTTATTGATAGGCAGTTGAATCTTATCAGAAAAAATCCTTCTTGATTAATATATAATCGCCGCGATTCCCCGTAGCGTAAGAAGGTAAGGTCTCCGGAGCAAATATCCTCATTCTTCTTGCCAGTCGTCTGAGTGTACAGCCTGATTCATCCATGATGTGCAGTGCGGAACTGTCCCACTGAACCTTTATTAACCCTGATGTTAAGTTCAGGAACTATCCGTTTGTAATTTAGTAACTCTGATATGAAGTGCAGGTACTGCCCAATGAAGTGCCTAGAAGCCCCGATACAAAGTGCCAGTGTTGTCCCTTAGTCTAGCAGCCCTGATATGAAACCACATACTGTCCGTGCCTGGCATAGAGGGCCTGTACTGTCCCTTTAAAGCTCAGCCCCCTTTTTCGTAGTTAAAGCAGTGTATACAGTCAGACTGACCCCACCTGTTCTTTGAAGGCTCCAGTCCTTTCATTATTTTGTGCAAAGTTAAAAAAAAAAAAAAAAGACCCCAACTATTTTAAGAACTGATGAAAAAGTGGTCATTTTTCATTGACTGGTGTGCTGACCTGAGGGCGCCGCTCAATAGGAATCCCGAAAGCTGGCCAGCGTGCTGCTGGCGGGGCGGATGCAGCTGGGGGCAGTAATGAAGTGTGATGAAGGGGCCAAGGGATGCACGTGAAAGGAGGTAAGCGTGCAGAACTAGAACCTGACCTCGTGCAAGTGCCTGGGCTTTCTGTGGCTTGTGATGGGCAGCCCAGCCCTGCTGCAGGTGCCTCTGTGCGCCCCTCTCCTGTGCTTTCTGTGGCTTGTGATGGGCCACCCAGCCCTGCTGCAGGTGCCTCTGTGCGCCCCTCTCCTGTGCTTTGTGTGATGCCCCCCCAGCCCTGCTGCAGGTGCCTCTGTGCGCCCCTCTCCTGTGCTTTGTGTGATGCCCCCCCAGCCCTGCTGCAGGTGCCTCTGTGCGCCCCTCTCCTGTGCTTTGTGTGATGCCCCCCAGCCCTGCTGCAGGTGCCTCTGTGCGCCCCTCTCCTGTGCTTTGTGTGATGGCCCCCCAGCCCTGCTGCAGGTGCCCCTGTGCGCCCCTCACCTGTGCTTTCTGTGGCTTGTGATGGGCCACCCAGCCCTGCTGCAGGTGCCTCTGTGCACCCCTCACCTGTGCTTTCTGTGGCTTGTGATGGCCCCCCCAGCCCTGCTGCAGGTGCCTCTGTGCGCCCCTCTCCTGTGCTTTCTGTGGCTTGTGATGGGCCACCCAGCCCTGCTGCAGGTGCCTCTGTGCGCCCCTCTCCTGTGCTTTGTGTGATGGCCCCCCAGCCCTGCTGCAGGTGCCTCTGTGCGCCCCTCTCCTGTGCTTTGTGTGATGGCCCCCCAGCCCTGCTGCAGGTGCCTCTGTGCGCCCCTCTCCTGTGCTTTGTGTGATGGCCCCCCAGCCCTGCTGCAGGTGCCTCTGTGCGCCCCTCTCCTGTGCTTTGTGTGATGGCCCCCCAGCCCTGCTGCAGGTGCCTCTGTGCGCCCCTCTCCTGTGCTTTGTGTGATGGCCCCCCAGCCCTGCTGCAGGTGCCTCTGTGCGCCCCTCTCCTGTGCTTTGTGTGATGGCCCCCCAGCCCTGCTGCAGGTGCCCCTGTGCGCCCCTCTCCTGTGCTTTGTGTGATGGCCCCCCAGCCCTGCTGCAGGTGCCTCCTGTGCGCCCCTCTCCTGTGCTTTGTGTGATGGCCCCCCAGCCCTGCTGCAGGTGCCTCCTGTGCGCCCCTCTCCTGTGCTTTGTGTGATGGCCCCCCAGCCCTGCTGCAGGTGCCTCTGTGCGCCCCTCACCTGTGCGCCCCTCACCTGGGCTTTCTGTGGCTTGTGATGGGTCCCCAGCCCTGCTGCAGGTGCCTCTGTGCGCCCCTCACCTGTGCTCTCTGTGGCTTGTGATGGCCTCCAGCCCTGCTGCAGGTGCCTCTGCGCCCCTCACCTGTGCTTTCTGTGGCTTGTGATGGCCCCCCAGCCCTGCTGCAGGTGCCTCTGTGCGCCCCTCACCTGTGCTCTCTGTGGCTTGTGATGGCCTCCAGCCCTGCTGCAGGTGCCTCTGCGCCCCTCACCTGTGCTTTCTGTGGCTTGTGATGGCCCCCCAGCCCTGCTGCAGGTGCCTCTGTGCGCCCCTCACCTGTGCTCTCTGTGGCTTGTGATGGCCTCCAGCCCTGCTGCAGGTGCCTCTGCGCCCCTCACCTGTGCTTTCTGTGGCTTGTGATGGCCCCCCAGCCCTGCTGCAGGTGCCTCTGTGCGCCCCTCAGCTGTGCTTTCTGTGGCTTGTGATGGCCCCCAGGACTGCTGCAGGTGCCTCTGTGCGCTCCTGTGCTCTCTGTGGCTTGTGATGGGCCCCCAAGCCCTGCTACAGGCACCTCTATCCTCCCCTCGCCTATGCTTTGTGTGATGCCCCCCCCCCCCCCATCCCTGCTGCAGGCACCTCTGTGTGCCCCTCACCTGTGCTCTCTGTGGCTTGCTCTGGCCCCCCAGCCCTGCTGCAGGTGCCTCTGTACGCCCCTCGCCTGTGCTTCTGTGCACCCCTTGCCTGTGCTCTCTGTGACTTGCTCTGGCCCCCCCAGCTCTGCTGCAGGTGCCTCTGTGCACCCCTCACCTGTGCTTTCTGTGGCTTGTGATGGGTCCCCAGCTCTGCTGCAGGTGCCTCTGTGCGCCCCTCACCTGTGCTCTGTGGCTTGTGATGCCCACCCCCAGCCCTGCTGCAGGCACCTCTGTGTGCCCCTCACCTGTGCTCTCTGTGGCTTGTGATGGCCCCCCCAGCCCTGCTGCAGGTACCTCTGCGCGCCCCTCGCCTGTGCTCTGTGGCTTGTGATGGGCCGCCCCAGCCCTGCTGCAGGTGCCTCTGTGCGCCCCTCACCTGTTCTTTCTGTGGCTTGTGATGGGCCGCCCCAGCCCTGCTGCAGGTGCCTCTGTGCGCCCCTCGCCTGTGCTTTCTGTGGCTTTTGATGGCCCCCCCAGCCCTGCTGCAGCTGCCTCTGTGCGCCCCTCGCCTGTGGTTTCTGTGGCTTTTGATGCCCCAGCCCTGCTGCAGGTGCCTCTGTGCACCCCTCACCTGTGCTTTCTGTGGCTTGTGATGGGTCCCCAGCTCTGCTGCAGGTGCCTCTGTGCGCCCCTCACCTGTGCTTTCTGTGGCTTGTGATGGGCCGCCCCAGCCCTGCTGCAGGTGCCTCTGTGCGCCCCTCGCCTGTGCTTTCTGTGGCTTTTGATGGCCCCCCCAGCCCTGCTGCAGGTGCCTCTGTGCGCCCCTCGCCTGTGCTTTCTGTGGCTTTTGATGGCCCCCCCAGCCCTGCTGCAGGTGCCTCTGTGCGCCCCTCACCTGTGCTTTCTGTGGCTTGTGATGGGCAGCCCAGCCCTGCTGCAGGTGCCTCTGTGCGCCCCTCGCCTGTGGTTTCTGTGGCTTTTGATGCCCCCCCCCCCAGCCCTGCTGCAGGTGCCGCTGTGCGCCCCTTGCCTGTGCTCTCTGTGGCTTGTGATGGCCCCCCCAGCCCTGCTGCCGGCGCCTCTGTGCGCCCCTCACCTGTGCTTCTGTGCGCCCCTTGCCTGTGCTCTGTGGCTTGTGATGCCCACCCCAGCCCTGCTGCAGGTACTTCTGTGCGCCCCTCGCCTGTGCTTCTGTGCGCCCCTCGCCTGTGCTCTTTGTGGCTTGTGATGGCCCCCCAGCCCTGCTGCAGGTGCCTCTGTGCGCTCCTCGCCTGTGCTTCTGTGCGCTCCTCACCTGTGCTTCTGTGGCTTGTGATGGCCCCCCAGCCCTGCTGCAGGTGCTTCTGTGCGCCCCTCGCCTGAACTTCTGTGCGCCCCTTGCCTGTGCTCTGTGGCTTGTGATGCCCACCCAGCCCTGCTGCAGGTACTTCTGTGCGCCCCTCGCCTGTGCTTCTGTGCGCCCCTCGCCTGTGCTCTTTGTGGCTTGTGATGGCCCCCCAGCCCTGCTGCAGGTGCCTCTGTGCGCCCCTCACCTGTGCTTCTGTGCGCTCCTCACCTGTGCTTCTGTGGCTTGTGATGGCCCCCCAGCCCTGCTGCAGGTGCTTCTGTGCGCCCCTCGCCTGAACTTCTGTGCGCCCCTCGCCTGTGCTCTCTGTGGCTTGTGATGGGTCCCCAGCCCTGCTGCAGGTGCCTTTGTGCGCCCCTCTCCTGTGCTTTCTGTGGCTTGTGCAGGGCTGACCTGCTGCAGGTGCCTCTGTGCGCCCCTCAGACCTCAAAGTTGCTGAACCCCGATTTCTGGAATACTCGAAGTGTATAATTTCTGGAATGCTCTAAATGTGTAGCAGTGTTAAGGGGGTACATCAGACTCTCGATCCCACCTCTTTGTTGTACCAGCTCATTCCTTCAGTCAGTCTTTACCAGGGGTACCCTTTGATAACAAAGTATACTGGTTTCACCTGTCTACGCACCCAGCAAAAAGTACGTGCTTCTAGGAAGGGGTTATTACTAAAAGTACAAGCGATCCCATTAGTTATTAAATCTGAAGTTATTACTTACGAATTAGAAATCTGCTTTTGAGTTGTTGCTTTTGTCCTACCTTACGTTAATTTTTAGTAACGGGTGTTTAAAGCGGTTTCTTCCATTCTGACTACTACTGAGGGTGCAGGGCTCGTTTGCTGGTGTAGATGCGTTTTTATAGCAAAGATTGTCGCACACTACAGCAGGACGTGGGCGTCCAGGCTGGTCCAGCCTGCACATGCCCCTGTCCGCTGGGCCTTTGTGGCATCAGTCTGGTGCTGATCGAGAATCTGTCGTTGTAAAAAGCTCCCAAACCTGGGGCGAACGGTGCCCTAGCTCAGTCTCATGCCTGTCAGGCAGCTTCTGACTTAGAAGGGTCACCGTTCATGGGTTCGAAGTGAACCTGCCCTCGGGCTGAGGCCTGTCCGCAGCAGGCAGTGGGCTTGTTTGGGGAAGGGCAGCCTGGCACTGCCGTGTCTCGGCTGCTGCTATTCACCGGTCTGGACCAGAGCAGTCACCACAGCAGCCGCCTCGGCCTCTTCGCACCAGTGCAGATCTTACTCCTAACCATGTTTCTCGCCTGTCTCGATGGGGACGCGTCTCATCCGTAGGGCATCTTGGCCCCAGTTACTATAGCTCTGTGCCTTCTCCAGACTGACCTTTTTGGCTTGCTCGTTGGCGGCCACATACATATCTTAGTGAACCACTCACCCCTCATCTCTTGGATTTCTTGGTTGGAGGACCCTGGTATTTCTTTCACCTTTTACGTTTCCTAGCTGGTGATGGTCATTTGACCCTTGGTCCCTTAAGTCTCTTTTACCCTTCTTCCGTACATGTGGCATTATTGGTTCCATGACCTCCATGGACGTAGGCCTCTCGGATCTCTCTTCTCCCTTGTCCCTGCTCACAGCACACTGGTACCTGTTGAGCCCGGTTCCTTGAAGAGCAGGCCCTATACCGCTCGTTGCCTCTGCTCATGAGACAGTGTTCCCTCATCATTTAGGTTCCTTGGATGGAGGCCCCATGCATCTCGTCCACCCTTCTCTGTGCTCTTGAGGCACTGGCCCTCTTCATCTGGGTTCCTTGGACAGAGGCTCCGCTGTCCATCTCATTCACCATCAGCCCAGCTTGTGGCCTCCTGGACCCTCTTGAGTTGTCTAACCCAACTAGAGGCCCCACACTCTACCTCATCCATCCCTCTCACTATCCCATGGCCTGCTGGAGCCTGGTCCCTTCCCCCTCTGGGTTCCCTAGATAGAGGCCTCAGTGTCACTCTTTCACCCCTTGCCCAGATTGCGGCCCTCTGTACCCTCCTCAGTCTGGTTACTTGGACAGGTGCCCATGAGTATACCACATCCCTTCCATCTGGTGACCACTGGACCTGCTTCAGTTGGGTTCCTTGGTTTGTGGTCCCATTGTACACCTCCAGCTTACTGGCCCCTCTGGAGTCTGGCTCTTGCATAGAGACCCCACAGTATACCTCTTCCACTCCTTCACCCATCTTGTTGTGTACCACTGGACCCTCCTGAGTTGGGCTCCTTGGAGAGTGGTTCCACCCTTTGCGCGTGGCCCCTGGAGTTGAGCCCCTTGGAGGCTGGCCCCTCCCCGCCTCCTCCACCCTTTGCGCGTGGCCCCCGGAGCTGGCCCCCTTACCTGCTTGCGCTGGTTGCTGAGGCAGAAGGTGCAGATCTGCTTGGGCTGTGAGTTCTCGCTCTCCCGGGCCGGGCTGCTGCCCTGGTGGTGGTGGTGGTAGAAGGTGGTGGTGTGGCACGGCTGCCCGTCGCCGCAGGCCTCGCCCACCAGCAGCACGTTGCCCAGGTGGGAGATGTAGCTGGAGGCCAGCCGCAGCGTCTCGATCTTGGAGAGCTTGCGGTCGGCGGGCTCGGTGGGAATGAGGGTCCGGAGGGCGGTGAAGGCCGTGTTGACGCTGTTGGTGCGGTCCCGCTCCCGCGCGTTGGCCGTGTGGCGCTGGCGCGGCTCCCGGTTCAGCCGGTGCCCCTTCTTGCCCGAGCGCCGCTTGCCGCCCTTGACGGGGAAGCCGTCGGCGTCGAGGTGGAAGCCCTTGTCGTCGGAGCCCGAGCTGTCGGTACAGCTCTCCTCGTCCTCGGACAGCATGCTGATCTCGGGGTACAGGTAGCGGCTGGGGGGCGTGCGCAGCATGGCGAAGGACATGTCCGGGCGGGGAAGGGGGCAGAGGGGCAAGGGCAGTGCCGACGCCGTGACTGCACACCAGGCCCGGCGCCCACTCACGGTAGAAATGGGGCAGCGACGGGAGCGGGCCCTGGGCCTGTGCTGCGGATACTTTAAACTTTCCCTGGGGTTCCTACTCTGGTCTTAAAGCGGTCTCTTCACCCAGAGTTCTGGAGCCTTGCAGCAGTCTCTTCTCACAGAGTTCTGGAGCCTCGGGTCTCGGGTGGTTTCTAGAGCAGCGCCGGCTGTCTCTTCCTGGTCTCTGCAGATACTTGGGTTCAGCTTCGGTGCCCCTCCCCGCAGACTCCCCCTTTCCCCTGATACGGGAACTCTTGCCTTCAGGTAATTTTACAGCGGTCTCGTGCCCACTCCTGGCGCTCTCTCACTAGGGTGAAGTTGGTGCAGCCTCAGCTCTGCTTCTTCTTGGCCTCTGGGGACAGTCCCTTCTTCCACTGGGTTGTGTAGTGGTCTCTGCTTATCTTTGCGCTCCTAGGCCCTCTTGCAGGTGGTTTAAAGTGCTATCAGTCCTATCCTTGAGCTCTCTTAAGGTACCCGAGGTCAGTCCCTTTAGGCCTGCTGTGTGTCTCTGCCTCCCCTTGGCCTCTGGAGCGGTCTCTGCTTGCAGTTTAAGGTTCTGGTGACCTAGTTCAGACTGTACCACGGCTCCGCACAGCCTCTGCCTTTCTGGGGCCTTTGCCCCCTCTGGGTTCCGGAGCTGTCTTTGCCCTCCCCGGGCTCTGGGGCGCTCTCTGCTTGCAGGGGGTTCAGTGTGTTCCAGTCCCCTCCGTGCACTCTCTTCGGGTACCCCAGCCCAGACTGCAGCCTTCCCTCCCCTCCTCTCACGTGCGCCTGGAGATGCTGAGTTCTGCCTCAGCCGGCAGTTTTATAGCCTCGCGTAGTGGTCAGCCGGGCCCCTCCCTCGCTCCCTCCTGCCTGTCTGAGTCTGAGCAGCGGCAGCCCTCGGAGACCCGGGAAGGGATGAGTGTGAGGGAAGGGGGAGGGAGGTGTGCAGCCCTGAGGGTGATCCAGCTCAGAGGCGCAGGAGCGCACAGTTGCGGTGTGAGGCAGCGGGGCTGCTGGGTTTGTGGAACGAGGCAGAGGCTGTTTGGAATTCTCGAATGAGGCAGTGGATTTAGGCTCGAGCTGGGGCTTGTGATGCTGCCCTTGCGCGTGCGTTGAGGCTGATGGAGGCTGGAGTGGGGCTGGTGGGACGGGGTTAAGTGTTAGACCGCGGCTCATGAGGGGGTATCACACAGCTATCGAGGGCCCGTCTCTGCCTGCAGTCTCCGGTTCGGCCTGTACTGTCACTAGTGCCCGTCTCTGCCTACAGTCTCATCAGACTGCAGCCTCCGGTTCGACCTGTACTGTCACGCATGCCCGTCTCTGCCTGCAGTCTCACACAGACTGCCCCGTCTCCGCTTCCCATGTACTGTCACTAGTGCCCATCTCTGCCTGCAGTCTCACCACAGACTGCTCCGTCTCCGGTTCCGGCTGTACTCTCCCTGTGTGATCACTCCCAGATGTGTGACCTGGGCATTTCTGCAGTCTCTCCCTGGCACTCCACGTATTAACACCATTGCTTTGAGGCCTTCCTTGTGCTGCTGGTGGTTCCGCAGTCCTCTTGTGCACGGGTTCAGTTTGTAAGGCTTTTCTCTTGGAGCACTTGGTTACTGCATGTTGGACTTGATCCTCTCTGTAGGGTCACCCCTAACCATTTTGCTCTCACCCCTCCTGCTCACAAAAATAGTTTTTGTTGGCATTAGGACTATGTGCACGTCACCACTGCGAACAAGTGTTATATGTATGCTTGTGTGCTCTGTTTTAAAAATGGTAAAATTGGCCTCCACCAATTGGCACATTCAGGTTACTCGTAAGTCCCTATTAAAGTGGTACTACATGTTCCCAGGGCCTGCAAATTAAATGCGAATTGTGAGCCTGCAGAACCTAGTGGTGTCAACCATTTAAGTAGCCCTTTAAAACCATGTCTCGGGCCTGCCATTGCAGCCTGTGTGCAGTTTTAAATTGCTAATTGGACTTGACAAAATAAACCTTTTGCGAGGCCTAAACCTCCCTTTTCAGGTGACGCCTAGAGCCAGTGCGCATGCGCTGTTCTGCAAGACTAATTGTAGAGGCGTAGGGAATAGAAGCCCCACCCACTCTCTGCCCACATTTGCCATTGGCTTCTGTCGTTGTCCGTCCTAAATGCTGGCTTCTGATTCTCAATAGGCTTGTTAGTCCCTCCTTAGTACCGCCTATGGCGACTGGCCCCTTTACTTCGGTTGTTACACAGTACGTATTAGACTGTGAGCACTATTTTCTTTAATGAGGTTCTCCTACTGAAGGGACGACATGCTTTGGTGCCTTCTTTACTCCCCTCTCCCTCCCTCCTGTTTTCATGCCTTCTTTTCCCCTCCCCGCCCTCCCTCCCGTTGCCAGTGATGCCTACCATTTGCAATGCAATATTGCCTTGCAAATGCTTGTTAATACAAGTCATCCCATGGTAAGCCTTAAACACCCATAGGGGTTAAATGTATTTAAAAAGTAAGACTTATTTTTCAAGTTTTACATCTCCTGGTAGTGGAAAATACATTATTTTGTTTTTCACTACAGTAAGGCCTACCTCTTTCATGGGATAACAGTAGGTTACTTTATTACATTTAATAAGTGCTAACTGTTGATTGGTAGCCAATAGAAATAGACTTATTTGGTCTCAAATGAATTGTATTTTAAAATCCTATTTATAGTCAAAGTCAGATTTTAGATTACAATTTTGAAAATGACACTTTTTAGAAAGCTGTGATTTTGCTGTCCTATACTTGAAGGCCTTCTAGGAGTTTCCAGCTGCCTCAGTGTGTTCATTTCTTCTTGCTCAGGAATGCATATTGGGCCCAGACAGTGAACAATAAGACATAGGTGTAGATGGGAGAGGGCCATCCTGCCAGGATCGGGGAGGCAGAGCCGTTTCCTGTCCCACTTACATTTCAAAGGGCTGCCTCCAGCACACTCACAAAGGAGCTTGATACCTGCCCGTTGTCACCCCAGACCTCTAGGAGCCTGGGCATGGGAAGAAACTGTCCAAAACCAGATGTGGGGGTGGACTAGAGGTCCCCCCTACTTCAAAGGGAGACGCCAGGTATAAATATTATCCCTCCTAAACCACTCATCAATACACCCATGGACCTGTGGACGTTACAGAAGGACTGCTTGTTCACCAGAGTGCTGCCTGACTGCTTGAGACCTGCCTTCTTTTTCAGAGGGCTTCCCTGCTGCTTGAGGCCCACCCTGCTCTCTGTGAAGGAAGAATGGACCTGCTTCCTTTATCCTTGGCTAATCTGAGTGACTCCGAGGGTCTGTTGGCTGACCTCCTGTTTTAAGCTTCAGGGACACAACAAGCTCAAGAGGCCTCCCTGCAACTGCCCATCTGAACTGCTGCAACTGGACCTGCCTAAGCCCTGCTGGCCTCTTCTGGAGTGAGTTTCTGATCCCAAGAAGTGCCTCCCCAGGTCTTTTACCCTTGGCTGCCATCAGCTGACAGCGCATCAGACTTAGTGAAAATAACTTTTTCAGCAGGACTAGTCTGGTCCCTCAATCCGGCCCATCCTCCATCGTGGTTGGCCTGAACTTGTGACTTTGTCCCAGTCTAGCGTGACCAGATACCCACAGTTAGCGCCTTTTGCTTCTTGGCGCTATTTTTTACATAAATCCTCAAAATCGCATATCTTCGGTTCTACTGGTAGGAGTTTTGTTGTTCTGTCTCATTTTATTTATTTAATGTTACTCTATTTTTCAAAATTGGTGAGGGTTAGTTCTTGTGTTGTGCTTTCACTTTATATATTGTTTGTTTGCTGCATAACTACTTAACACAGTGACTCCAATTTAAGCCTGGCCGCTTTTGTGCCAAGCTACCTGAGGCTTAATCACAGGTTAATTTAGTAACTTTTATGGTTCACCATGACAAGGGTGCTTAAGAAGGGTTTTCACCCCCCCAATCAAAAACCCAATTTCTTCCTCTGCAATAATGTATTGAGCCACCAATGCGAATAAACACAGAACAATAAAGGTAAAATGTACAAGCGATTAGTGGATGAAGGCATGGGTACCCAGAAATGATTCTATGTGGGATATTGTCCCCATGATGTACATTGAACAGATATTGTATGTTATTGAATAGTTCCATGGCCATATAGAGAAACGTAATGGAAATCCAAGGTCCCTTAGGTTATACTTATATTCAACAGCAGTGTCTTTTGTACATTCTAATATATGGAGTGATGAATACTTCTAGCCGCAGATTTCTCAACTTGTGAATCTTCCAAGGCACAGGCTAGATCTGAAAAGTCTTGCAATAGCTCTTTTGCACCAGTAGCTATTGCTGTTGGCTTCTGGACAAGATGAGTGCCACATATAGGTTGTACTCCTGCACATGACATCAGTTCCTCTTTTTCTGTGCATTTGGGTGCATATCCACTGAAGTGCCCTCCCCCCACCCCCCAGCACCAGCAAATATTTTGGTTTCCCACTGAAATTTTTTCCCCAGTTCTCAAACCTGGCAGTGTTCAGGGATGTTGAATCGAAGATGGCCGGATTCAAGCTGTCACAAGTGGCGAAAACCAATATTGGTGACGGACTTGCATGAGTCTGTCTATTGTGCTTTGGCCTGACTATTCGTTCGCCACAAGTTCTGCCTGAGTCACCTGAAAGCTATCCGGGAGTGAGAAGCCATACTCTGCTAAAACTAGCACAAGGAGTGAGGTCCTTTCTGGTCCAGATCGCCGTAATCAGGTGAGCCGAAGTCCAAGAAGATGCACAAGAAACATAACTGAAGCTCCTCTACATCTGGGTGCTCCTGCTTCAGTGAGAGGTCACGTAGTCTGTGTTCAAGGAACCCGGCTCTGCATTATCATTGGTGCATGAGCCACCACACAATCCGGCCTGTCCTTCTAATAGCAAGGTATTCACTTTAATCCACTCAGGATGGATTATATGCTATTACACGATCTGTACAATATTAGACATTTGTTGTGTATATTAAGTTACAGTTTGTCTTTGTTTGTTTTTTTAAATTTGTTATTGTATTTAATCTTTTAATACATATACAGAAAAATAAAGCAATCATACAAAAAAACAAAAGAAAGAATGCAAAATAAAACAATGAAGACAATAACATGGATCGCTAAAAGCATAAAACAAATATGTCAGTGGTTGCAATATAGAGCACGGGGACATAAATGTAGTGGCAGTGACGGTGCATACAGTATATGAAATACGTTAACAGTACATCAATAGTGAGGTAATCTGGCAGGGCCAGATGAACTCCAAGAGCTGCGGGTGAAGTGGAGGTCATGCGTCAGAGAACCAGGATGAGTGCATATGCAAAACTATCCATTGAAAAAGATATTAAGAATATATACAGT
Source organism: Triturus cristatus (assembly GCF_964204655.1). Taxonomy (NCBI): domain Eukaryota; kingdom Metazoa; phylum Chordata; class Amphibia; order Caudata; family Salamandridae; genus Triturus; species Triturus cristatus. Next base: position 93,596,127 of record NC_140587.1, on the reverse strand, counting down.
CGCCCCTTAATCCCCAGGAGCCTCAGGTGTAGACGGACGGGCACCTTGATATTGCGCAAACAGACCCCAAAAACTCTTTGGTCGGTTGCAAGGGGGGAGCAATTCGTTGTATACATCAGATTGAGTGTTACAATACACCATGTCTCGCTCCCACTCCACAACAGTAGGTACCGGGCCCCTCAACATCGCATGGCCAGTCGACGCTTTGCAAGTAGGAGACCCATTGCCACCAATTTGCGGGCTGCTTTCTTAAGGGGTTTGGTGTAGCCCAGAAGCGCTAACGGGATCTGGAACAAGGGATAGCCCTAAAATATCGTTAAGCTTCTGGAAAATTAATTCCCAGTAATGAAACACTGACGGGCATTGCCACGCTAGGTGGAAGAAATCTGCGTGTGGGGCATAACATCTCTCGCAATTGTCAGTATCCCTCAGACCATACCTAAAGAGTCGTGAAGGGGAATAATAAACTGTTTAAAATTAGCAATGCGGTGTCGGCCGTTTAGGGTTATCTTACGAGTGACCTCGCAACAGTAAAACCAGGTGTCAGTAATGGAAGCTCCTATGTCAGACTGCCAAGCTTGCCGTACGTTGCAGAAGGAAGACGCTCTCTCGCTTTGAGTAAGAGTGTAAAGCTTGGAGATGATCTTGCACGGGGACGATGCGCTTAATAACGCTGTCAGAGGGGGGATTGCCAAGGGTTCCTGTAAGCCATCCCCTAACACTGCCCTTAAAGCGTGCTACATGTGAAAAAAATGAAACTTGGTGAGGGCTGAGTGAATGCTGTCTGTACCTACCAACTCGTCCCAGGAGCCCAATCGTCCATGATGAAATAATTCGCCCATTTGATGTATATGCATTTTGTGAAGGGAATCCAGGGTACCCTTATCCGAGCTAAGCACAAACCACTGGCACCAATCAATATGCATACGGGGCGAGTATAATTGCACCCCCTCATATAGTCGTAGAAGCGCGTCCCACACGTGGACTACAGAATTGATGGAGTCTAAAACACCACTCCGTCGAATGGGGTCCTGCGTTAATAGGCAAGCAGTAGGGGGCAGCGACTACCTTTTCGATGTGAAGATGGGGCAGATCCTGAGGACCATGCACCCAACTATGGGCATGAGAGGCCTAGTACAATTCGAAGTTCGGGGCATTCAGGCCGCCAGCGGCATACGGAAGCATAAGCGTGTCAAAGGCAACTCGCGGGGTTTTACCGGCCCACGCCAGTTTGATCATCAGGGACTGCAGTTCGTGAAACAACTGTGAAGGGCCCATGATTGGTATATTCAGAAACAAGAAAAGTAGGCGGGGCAGGACAACCATTTTCATCAAAGATACTATGCCAGTCAAAGACAATGGGAGACGTATCAATCGATCTGCGTCGTCTCCTATCTTCCCTATTAATGTACCATAATTGGCCCAAAGTACCTCTTCTGCATCAGAATGAACTTGGATACCCAGGTATCGCACCAGTTCAGTGGTCCACTGGAGTGGAAACTCCAGAGGAAATCGGACCGTGGTAGGCGTCCAGGGGAACAAAATGGACTTTTCCCAATTGATCCTTAGGCCGGATAACCCCCCAAAGCGTAACACCTCCCGTATCACAGGGGATAGGTGAGTATCCGGGTCTATAATATAGAACAGTGTCATCCGCTTATGCCGAGACAATAAGGTTATAATGTGAAAGGCGAAGCCCTCTATGATGGTATTCGCGCAGTCCCCGAAGCAGCGGCTCAACAGCTATCTCATACAGCAGCGGGGACAGCAGGCAGCCTTGCCTCATGCCACAACGGATTGAGAAAGGGGCGGAAACCACATCACCAGTGCGATCCCGAGCCATGGGGGAGTTGTATAACACCATTTGTAGGAATTCCACTCCGACCCCAATGCGCCGCAACACCGGATACATGAACTTCCATTCGATGGATTCAAAAGCTTTTTCGGCATCGAGGATTAGCGCGGTGGCTTTGACCTCCGGGCGAATATGCTGTAGCGCACCGAAAACTGTGCGGAGATTTTTTGTGAGCGTGCGACTTGGGATGAACCAAGCCTGTTCAGGGCCAATTAGTTGTGGGAGGAGCGGAGCTAGCCGGTTAGCAAGGACCTTCGTGTAGAGTTTAGTATCCACATTGATCAGGGAGAGTGGCCGGTAAGATGGGCATCTACGGGGGTCCTTGTTGGGCTTCAAAAGAGTACTAATTAATGCCTCGCGCATAGATGGGGGCATAATGCCATTCACAGCCATTTCGTGGAACAAAGTTATTAGATGTGGGATGAGGAGATCACTGAAAGCTTTATAAAAGGAGACTGTGAGCCCGTCAAGGCCAGGTGCACTGCCCTCACGCATCGACCCCAGGGCAAGACGAATCTCCACCGCTTCAATAGGCTGCATCAAAAACTCCCTGTGTCAATTTTGGAGCCAGGAAAGCTCTATATATTCCAAGTAATTAGTGATGTCGTCGTCACTTGGGGAGAGTTTGGAGCTATACAATTCCTGATAGTAAGAGAGGAATTGCATATTGATGTCAGTGGGTTGCGTCTGGATCGACCCATCTTCACCCTCCACCTCAATAGCATCACGCGTGTCCAGTCGTCGGCGGGCCATTGCCGCCAGAACAGAGCCAGGCTGGTCAGCCTCATCATAAGCTCTAGCGGAGGCATATTTGCCCATGTGCTTGACCACGCTATCAGCGGCCTCATGGAATTCAGCCAACTTGGTCTTAAGCAGGTCTCGCAACTCGGGGTCATTAGAGAGAAGCAGGCGTGACTCAATATCGGAGAGCCGAGCCTCTAGCAGTGTAATCCGATCGTGAATAGCACGAAGCACTCCCGCATGTTTACTAATTGCAAAGCCCCTAATGAAAACCTTAAATGTTTCCCACACTGTCATAAAGGACTCGACCGACCCCACATTTGTCTCGAAGAAGCCAGAGATAGCCTCATGCAGCTGAGACTGAAAAACAGAGTCCAGTAATGAATAGGGTGGGAATCGCCACAAGAACGGAGGTGGAGTACGGGGAGGGACTGCCACCGTAACCATAATCGGGGAGTGATCAGAGAAAGAGCGAGCTAAAACTGTGCAATGTAGTACCTTAGGCAATAAGGATTGTGAGATAAACCAGTAGTCAATGCGCGTGTGGATGTCATACCGTGCCGAGTTATGAGTGTACCCCCCTCTAGTCGCAGAGCGAGAACGCCAGACATCTGCCAATTGAAGTTGCAGGGCAATATCTTGCACCGCCCTCGCCGAGATCGAGCGGGCGGGGCCTCTGGAGCGATCCAATGTCCTGTCCATTACACAATTGAAGTCGTTTCCCCCCCCCCCCCCCCCGAAGATCGTCAAAGCACAGTGTGGTTTAATTAAATCAAAAAGGGATTGATAAAACCCAGGGTCATCATAATTAGGACCGTAGGAGTTAACTACAAGGAACTCCCAGTGAGGGGTGTGTGTGGCAGTGGGAAATGACAAACCTACCCGCAGAATCTGTGTGTAAAGGTGCTAGTTTGAGTTAAGCCAGGTTAAAACACCCCTAGCATGGGAGGTAAAGCAAGCAGCATGTGAAAGACCCGTTAACTAGTTTGCTAGCAAGGAGCACAGCGCCCGGGGGCAGGTGTCTCCTGTAGCAACGCCACATCTACCTCCTTGCGCTTTAAGTAGGCTATAATCTTCCTCACTTTGCGCTGGTCGTTTAGACCGCGAACATTCCACATTACAAGGGACAGACTAGCAGATGATGGGGACCTAGTTCGATGTTCAGTCATATTGAGCACAGACGTCAACAGGAGGAATCACCACCATCACCGCATCACGTTCACTATTGGTCATAAAGACATCCTGCATGCCCGCACTCCATAAATCAATGGGAAAAAGAAGGACATGTATATCTACCGCATTCAAATTAAGAAAATTGGGGATCCGAGCAGACCAAAAGGAGAAAAAAAGAAAAACCCACAAACACTTGCCGCCCCCACCCATGCCTCGCAAATCCCAACTCTGCGAAGGCAAGCTACAACCCACCCGAACAACATAATGAGACAACCCAAATAAGAGGCAAACCCACCCGCCACCTCTTGAGATCCCCAACCCATTGGGAGTAAATCAGCGGTTAACGCAGGAGGGCGGATGTTGCCCAGCCACACAAACTGAGCCAATCCACAGTGAGGGGTAGTGTGGTAAACCGGCCATGTACACCGGGAAGCCATGGAGGCAAAAAAGGAGGCAAAACCCCCGCAAGGGAATGAATTTTGCGCACCAGCAGAGCATTACTAAGAGTAACATTCGTATAGCAGGGTCAACTGCGGGCCAGCAGGAAACAGGTTAACATGTGGTAACATCATTAGCAGTACTAAAGTAAGGCATATAGTGCACACAAATAAGGTACCACAGTTCTCTGTCATCATCTAGAGACACAGTAGCGGCAGACTGTGAGTACGGGGCCTGCTGACTGTTCGAATGTTTGTTGCCTTTTTCCCAGTCTCGGACAGCTTTTTGCAGGGAGTGTGGGTCGGTGTAAATCCTGGGCTTTCCATCAAAGAGGACTTTCAGGCGTGCTGGATATAGCATGGCATATTCAATGTGGTGGTCACGCGGTTTGCGTTTCAGTGGAGCGAACTACCGCCGTGCCCCCTGCTCTTTTAAAATGAAATCGGGAATAGGGAGATGTCCGAACCCCCGCACCGCAAGGATCCCAGTTCATGTGCTCTGCGCAATGCAGCGTCCCTGTCCCGATAATTCAAAAGTTTAGCAATGATGGGCCGGGGAGGGGCGTCAGGTTGGGGCCGAGGGAGCGGTGCGCCTTCTCGACGACGAATAGGTGAGAAAAAGTGTCAGCGCCCAGAAGAGAGGTCAGCAGGCGCTCCACAAACTGCTCCATGTGTCCTGTCGCTGTGGACTCCACCAGGCCAGTTATGCGCAGATTGCAACGGCGCGACTGGGCCTCCAAGTCCTCCGTCTTGTCGTGTAGGGCCACAAGAGTGCGCTCCATCTGCTTCCGCGCACCTCCTGCATCAGTCTGGGACTCCTCAACCTCAGCGATTCGGCGCTCCGCCGCATCCAGGCGCTCAGAATATTTATTAACCCGCTCAGAAACCCGGTCCATTCTGTAGGTCAGCGCGTCGATCTTAGTGTCTATGGCAGTGAGGCCCCGCTGCATGGACGCAATGATCGGTTTGATATACACCACAGGGTCGTCGGTTGGGGCATCAGACCCAGGGGAGGACCCGTCGGCACCCTCAGCCCCCTGCTCAATGCGACGGGATTTGCGCTGTTCGAATTGTAATTTGGGTTGGTTACAGTCAACTTTCCCCATAATGGCGGTAGATAGAACAGGTAGGTGCAAAGCAGAGGAAGGAGGCCAAACTCACCAGCGCACGGCAGCCAGTGTCGTCCCAGCAGGAGGAATGTCTCTTGGGGAGACCCCAGGGCCAACTAATTAGATGTGTCACCGGAGGTAGGCAGACTCAGCCCAAGGAAGCAGCAGGCACAGAGGTCGGGTGCTCACCAGCAGGAGTGTCCCCGGGCTCTCCGGACCCAGGGGGTGAGGCAGGCAGAGAGATCCGAGGATGTGGCTACTAGGGGCGGCACTCCGCAGCAGCTCCAGGCGCCACGCACTCACCAGGGCCCCCGTCAAGCCAAGGGAGAAGATGGACGTCGGACCCAGTCAGCCTTACAACACAGCAGCACCAGGCGTCCACAGGGGGGCCACAGCAGGCAGGGCTCAAGGCCGCGCATTATCACCGCAGGCAGCCACAGGTGAGCCCGAAGCGTCCTCAAAGAAAGTCAGGACCCCAGGCCCTCGTCGCAGTAGCGGCGGGCGCAGGTCCGGCGCGAAGTAGCTGGTGCCACACCAGCAGTAGTCTGCCAGAGTATCAGGAGGACCGGCTGTCACTAAACTCTAGGCCGGGGATCACAGGCCACACTCCATCGTGGACTCCGGGCTCCCGAAGTGTGCAAGAATGACAATGTCTCCTGCGAGCTTAAGTACCCCACCATGTTCACGGGCAATCGGGCAGCCGATACCGGTTGTTATGATGCGGTTACGGCGGAATTATGACCGGATTGTGAACGAATAGCAGCGGTGATAAGTGGAGCTCTAGGGAAGCGCAGCCATCTTCCAGCCGGGCAAGCTCCGCCCCCTCGTCTTTGTTTATTTATCTTGGACTAAAGACCTCTGTACCTCCCTTGTGCTGGCTGTTATCGAGGACTTTAGTGACGACCGTCATCTGAAACTATCTGTGATTCGAGGTTGGCCAGAGATGTTTCCTCCAAGATCTGAGATATTCCGGGGCTCTACATTGTGAACAGTGTGAACTAAAGCCCTCTTTCTCTCAACACTGTTGGCCGCTCTAGAGGACTCCAGTGACCATGGACATCTGCGGTTCTAGCGTTGTTGCCGATGTCTCTTCCTCTCCATCCTATGCACTGGCCGTTCTAGGGGGCTCAAGTGACCATGGACATCTGAGGTGCAGGGGTGGTCAGCGATGTGTCCCCCAATCTCTGGGACCTGCTGGGCTTTACTGGTTCTAAACAGTGGTCCAGTGTAAACTAAATCTCCCTCCTGAGGAGGGTGAAGAAGGGGGGGGGGGGTACACCGCCTGGCCCCCCCTAAAAGGCAGTTTTTGGAGAGAGCGGTTTTACGTGAGACCACCAGGTGTTTACCACACCACACTACAGGATTATGGTGCTCTCCCTCCAACTGAGTCCCGTTAAGGTGAGGGCAGATGTGAAGGAGGTCGAGGGTCTGGGGTGGGGCACGATGTGAGTGTGACTTAGTTCCAGCCTGTGTTTCCAGCAGTCATATTAACTTCACTTGGTGTCCAGTTATCTGCTGGACCGCACTGACAGGCCGCTGGTGAGGGTGAAGACAAAGTGAAGGAGTGCTAGGGCCCCGGGTGAAGGAGGATGTGAGAGTGTGATGGGTGCAATTCACACCTCTATACTAAGTTCAGCTTGAGTCTCCAGCAATCGACCCAGCTTCCCCTAGTGTCAACTTATCCAGAGAGCCACACTGCAGCGACCCGCTGGTGAGGGTGAAGACAGAATGTGAAGGAGTGTTAGGGCAACTTATAGCAACTTCAATCCGCACTTGGACTTGAGACACCCTGCCAAACACCCCCCGATCTAATCTAAAGAGCCAGTGTAAACCACATAGTCCGTCATCACCCCAGAAGAAACCGCCCCTACCATAAAATCCATTCATTCATATATGGGGCGTAATTGTCTAATGCAGCATAGTTTCCAGTGCAAGGTGGATGGGACATTATGGTCTGTTGATGCATGGGTTCCAGTGTGAAGCTGGATGGGGCGTGATGGTTCTAATGATGCATTGGCCCGTTGTGAAAATGGATGGGGGCGAGATGGTCTAACTATGCATGGTTCCAGGTGTGAGGGTGATGGACCGTAATGGTATAATGATGCTTTGGTCCCGGTGTGAAAGTGGATGGAATGTGATTGTATAATGATGCATTGGTCCGGATGTGTAGGTGACTAGGATCTGAAGGAGTAATGATGCAAGCCTCGCCTCGTGGTGTGAAGGTGGATAGGATAAGTAGGTGTAATGATGCACAGGTCTTGGTGTGAAGGTGGATAGCATCTGAAGGAGTAATGATGCAAGGCTCACGGTGTGAAGGTGGATAGGATCTGAGGGTGTAATGATGCACAGGTCTTGGTGTGAAGGTGGATAGGATATGTAGATGTAATGATGCAATCAATCAATCAGTGCATAGTGAAGCGTAGCTACTCACCCAAAAGGGTTGCAAGGCGCTGGGGGGGGGGGGGTTGGGGGGGTTCACAGCGCCTGGATGTTCACTGTGATTCGTCGAAGAGCCAGGTCTTCAGGTCCTACAAGAACTTGGAGAGTATTGGTATCTGTTGGAGGTGGAGAGGGAGGGAGTTCCATGCCTTGGCCGCGAGGAGGGAGAAGGAGCGTCCTCCTGTTCTGGTCTTCTTGATGCGTGGTACCGTTGCAAGGGAAAGCTAGGCTGAGCGGATAGATCTTTGGGGTGCGTGGAATGAGAGGCAGTGGTTCAAGTAGGCGGGTTGTGTTGTGAAGGGTCTTGTGTTGCTTGGGTGAGTAGATTGAAGGTGATTGTCTTCTCGACGGGGAGCCAGTGTAGTGTCCGTAGGTGTTGGCCGATGTGGCAGTGGCGCGGTAGGTTGAGGACTAGTCTGGCGGCGGCATTCTGGACGTTCTGGAGTTTGCAGGTGAGGTTCTTGTTGATCCCTGCGTAGAGTGCGTTGCCGTAGTCCAGTCTGCTGTTGATGAGGGCATGGGTGATGGTTTTCCTGTGTAAGAGGGGGATCCAGTTGAAGATCTTTCGGAATAGGCAGAGGGTGTGGTAGCAGGAAGAGGTGACAGGGTTGATCTGGCAGTCCATTTTGAGTTTATAGTCTAGGATAATTCCAAGGTTGCGTGCGTGGTCCATGGGGGAAGGGAGGTTCCCAAGGGCGGTGGGCCACCAGGTGTCGTTCCAGGCATCTGGGTGTGGGCTCATGAGTACTTCGGTTTTGTCCGTGTTGAGTTAAAGGCAGTTTTTTGTCATCCACCTGGCGACTGCTTCCGTTCCTTCTTGAAAATTTTGTTTGGAGATGTTGGGTTCTCTGATCGGGAGAGGATGAGTTTGGTGTCATCTGCGTACGATATGATGTTTAGTCCATGTGATCTGACGATGGATGTGAGCGGGGCCATGTAGACGTTGAACAGGGTGGGGCTGATGGAGGATCCTTGGGGGACTCTGCAGGTGGTCAGTGTGGGTTCCGAGAGGAAAGAGGGGGTCTGACCCGCTGCGTTCTGCCGGAGAGGAATGAGCAGATCCAGTCGAGGGCCTTGTTCCGGATTCCTGTGTCGTGGATTCTGCAGGCTTGGGTACAATGTGAGACTGTGTCGAAGGCAGCGGAGCGGTCCAGAAGGATAAGCGCCACAGTCTCTGCCGAGCAGGGAGCGGATGCCTGTCGCACCGGTGCAAGTCTCGCTGTGTGAAGGTGGATAGGATATGAGGGTGTAATGATGCAAGGCTCGCAGTGTGAAGGTGGATAGGATATGAGGGTGTGATGATGCAAGGCTCGCAGTGTAAAGGTGCATAGGATGTAAAGGTGTGATGATGCAAGGGTCCCGATGTGAAGGTGGATAGGATGTGTGAAGGCGGATTCAATGAGTGTGAAAAAGTGTCCTCTTTCTGCATGGTTGCCCCCACTTTTTGCTGAATTGCTGATGTGCTTTGACTGATTGTGCCCTGGGCTCCTGCTAATCAGGTACCCAGGGCCTATGTTCTTTCCCTAAAACTGCATTGAAGCCTAAACCCAATTAGCATCTCTGGCCACAGGTCAGCCCCTGGTAAATGGTACCACAGGTACCCAGGGCACTGTGACCAGAGACGGCCTCTAAGGGCTGCAGCACCTATTGTGCCACCCTTAGGCCTGTACCATTTCACTCGCACACTGCCTTTGCAGGCTGCGTGTTTTGGTGCAGAACAAAGTGAATAGTCGACATGGCATACATCTGTGTGTGCCATGACTACCACCCTCTGCCCTGGCATAGATCAGTCACCCCTATAGCTGGGTACACTATACCAGTGGTGAGGGTACAGGTGCATGAGCCCTGTACCCCTACAGTGTCCAAGTCCATTCTTAGACATTGTAAGTGCAGTGCTGCAATTAAGAGTATATGGTGTTGGGAGTTTGTCATTACGAACTCCGCAGCACCATAATGGCTACTCTGAAAACTGAGAAGTTTGGTATCAAATTTCTCAGCACATTAAACCCACACTGATGCCAGTGTGGGATTTAATGAAAAATGCACACAGAGGGGATCTTGGAGATGCCCCCTGAAAACTAACCTACCACTAGTGTCCAGGCTGATTGGCTGCTTTCAGCTGCCACCACCAGACATGTTTCTGTGCCCCTGGGTCGAGAACCTGCTGCTCTCTGGGGCCTGAAGCAATGCACATCCTGGGATGAGGTGCCAAGCCTCCTCCCCCAGGATGGGTAGGGTTCACGAAGGGGAAGCTTCAAAGGCTTGCCGCCTTTGTGAGCTTCCCCAGGCCTCTTGCTGCTTTCAGCAACTGGTCCCCTTCTGGTTCTGACCCTCACTTTGGGCGGGAGAACCAGCGGGAAAAAAAAGTGAATGAGGTGTGCCCACCTCTGCCAACTCTACCCCTCAGGTGGGGGAGGCGAGGTGAAGCACAACTCTGTGCCCACCATCTTGCAGATGGGGGGACTCAGCCAACCAGGGAAAGGATTATGCACCCACCTACTGGAGGGTGGCATAATAGGGGGTGTACCTACCCCAGGTAAGGGGCCCATTGGTCCCAAACTTTTTACCTACCTGTAACGCCCTTAAATCTAGTATTTAGGGGCACACCTGAACCTTGCTTCCTCAGACAAGAAGAAACTACAAGAGAAGGACTGAACAGCTGTGCAGAAGCTAACGAGAGGAAGACGCCCACTGACTTTGCCCCAGCCCTACCGGCAGGTCTCCACCTCGAACCTGCTTCTGCAAAACCTCGGTGTGCCCTGCACCCAGCAGCCTCAAACACCGAAGGACCTGCCTGCCTTCAACCTCAAAGACTGTGTCTCCCGTGAACACCGGATTTGTTCATCTGTAACCTCTGGTTCCGGCTGGACACTGCGGATCCGCCCAAATCTGCACCTGCCGTCCATGGCCTGAGCTCGAGTGGGCAAACACCATGAGGAGGTCCCACCGGCGATCCTAACCTGAGATCCGGTGACCCCTGACCTCCAGCTGAAATCCAGAAGGTCCCCCCAACCGCAACCAGGAGCTGGTAAGATCAGACCCCAAAAGACACCCCTGCACCCTACGCCCCACGGCCTTGGGTGGCCAAACAGACGGTGCCTAACCAACCCTTAACTTCCCAACTTACCTCTCGAAGTGGTGGTCACATCCAGAAGACCTTCCTCACCAAGCCTGCAGTGCCTTTGCAAACTGGAGGTTCCCCATTGCAAACAACAAGGCGCCCAACGTCGAAACAGCACCCTGCACCCGGCCGCCCTAGTGCCGCGGAGCGTGTACCTTTGATCCTACTTTGTTTCCCCATTTGCCCTGAACTAAAGTCCAGGAGCTTTGCTCCCAAAACCAGGTGGCCTGCTTGGCAGCAGCCAGCAACCGAAGGCCCCCTATTCCCCCATTCGATAACATTGGGCCTCCGCACCCGGCTGCCCTAGTGCCGCTGAGGGTGTAACTAGAGTGCATCCTTGACCCTGGGGGACCCCTGAGTCTACCCCCAGAACCTCAACTCCCACTACCAAATACTTACCTCAAAACTGATAACACTGTTTTCCTCCATAGGATAACTTTGACTGTTTTTCCTGGAAAAGTTTCCAAGTGTGGATTGTGAAAACCTAAAGAAATTCTTTAAAGCATTACTATTGAACCAAAACAATTTTACCCTGTGTTCTCAACGGGCCCCTGGACTGTGTTCTCAACGGGCCCCTGGACTGTGTTCTCAACGGGCCCCTGGACTGTGTTCTCAACGGGCCCCTGGACTGTGTTCTCAACGGGCCCCTGGACTGTGTTCTCAACAGGCCCCCGGGACTGGGGTATCTCCAATCTCCGGCCCCCAGGAACTGGCCCCTGGGACGGGGTCTCTCTAGCCCCTGGGACGGGGTCTCTCTAGCCCCTGCGACGGGGTCTATCTAGCCCCTGCGACGGGGTCTATCTAGCCCCTGGGACGGGTCTCACGAGCCCTGCAACAGGAGCCGCTCCTCGGAACAAGCCCCCTCCAAGGGTCGGTTTACATTGAAATGAAGTAATAAAGTGACTTTAAAGCCTGACCTCCGTGCCCCGCTCCCCTTTGCCCCCTGGCAGTGTCAGTAGCATGACCAACCCAGCCCAGCTGCTGGGGATCACGGGCTTGGGAAAGGGATGGGGGACGTTAACCCTTTAGCTCTGCTCTTCTGCGGTGCCGTCTGAGGCTGGTCACCTCGGGCTCTTCCCCGTGTATTCCGTTTATTTACTGAAGGCAGCGAGGACCCTGCGTCCTCTCCTCAGGCCCCTCGCGCACGGCGAGTGCCTCGGAGAGAAGAGCAGGCCCTCGGCAAGTGCCACAGCGCCCAGTCTCATCATGGTACCAGGGCCCACTGCATTTGCCGAAGAGCACACTGTGCTCATGGCTTCAGCCAGAGGCCTCTTCCTCAGAGCCCCTAGCCCCTGCATGTGCCGCAGAGCGCACTTTCCGCATGATTGCCTGCAGCTCATGGCCCAAGCCTTCACTATGCTTCAGTTAGGGACTTCTGAGGGTCCACAGACCATGCTTGTGCCGCAGAGCACAATGTGCGCATGGCTGTGTGTGTATCAGACTTGCGCATGGCTTGAGTAGTGACTCCTCCGCCCATCGACACGACGGCATGTGCCGCAGAGCACACTGTGCGAGTCTCAGACTTTACCTGTGCGTATGGCTTGAGTAGGGACTCCCCCGCCTATCTACACGACGGCGTGTGCCGCAGAGCACACTGTGCGCATGGCTGCTGCTCACAGCCCCAGGTGCAGCGCGCACCACAGCGCCCATTTTGCTCATGGCTACAGCCAGTGCCCCCTCCCGCGGGGCCGCAGGCGCTGCATGTTTCACATCGTTAATCGGTGATGCCAGTGGGCGCTGCTCAATGCGGAACATCTTTTTATAAGAACTGTCATGTGCCCAAGTTATCCGGGTTTAAGGTTTGCTCCTGTAGCATAAGTTTTTTTTCCACCTATGTGTAGCAAGGACTAGGCTGCAGGCAGTGTGCCTCACCTCTGGATAACGAAGACTGAGCTCCATGTAGTGTCCCTCATCTCTGGATAAAGAGGACTGAGCTCCGTGTAGTGTCCCTCATCTCTGGATAACGAAGACTGAGCTCCATGTAGTGTCCCTCATCTCTGGATAAAGAGGACTGAGCTCCATGTAGTGTCCCTCATCTCTGGATAAAGAGGACTGAGCTCCATGTAGTGTCCCTCATCTCTGGATAAAGAGGGCTGAGCTCCATGTAGTGTCCCTCATCTCTGGATAAAGAAGACTGAGCTCCATGTAGTGTCCCTCATCTCTGGATAACGAGGACTGAGCTCCATGTAGTGTCCCTCATCTCTGGATAACGAGGACTGAGCTCCATTAAGTGTCCCTCATCTCTGGATAAAGAGAACTGAGCTCCATGTAGTGTCCCTCATCTCTGGATAAAGAAGACTGAGCTCCATGTAGTGTCCCTCACCTCCGGATAACGAGGACTGATCTGCAGGCAGCATCCCTCACCCATGGATAAGATGGACTGAGCTGCAGGTAGTGTCTCAACCATGGATAGTATGAACTGAGCAGCAGGCAGTGTCCGTCACCCATGGATAGGATGGACTGAGCTGCAGGCTGTGTCCCTCACCCATGGATTGGATCGACTGAGCTGCAGGCAGTGTATCGCCCATGGATAGGATGGACGGAGCTGCAGGCAGTGTCCCTCCCCCATTTATAGGATGGACTGAGCTGCAGCTAGTGTCCCTCCCCCATTTATAGGATGGACTGAGCTGCAGCGAGTGTCCCTCACCCATGGATAGGATGGACTGAGCTGCAGGCTGTGTTCCTCACCGATGGATAGGATGGACTGAGCCGCAGGCAGTGTCCCTCACCCATGGATAGGACAGACTGAGCTGCAGGTTCTGTCCCTCATCTCTGGATAAAGAAGCCTAAGCTCCATGTAGTGTCCGTCACCTCTGAATAACGAGGACTGAGCTGCAGGCAGTGTCCCTCACCCACGGATAGGATGGACTGAGCCGCAGGCAGTGTCTCACCTCTAGATAACCAGGACTAAGCTCCATGTAGCGTCCCTCACCTATGGATAGGATGGGCTGAGCTGCAGGCAGTGTCCCTCACCCATGGATAGGATGGACTGAGCTACAGGCAGTATCCCTAACCCACGGAAGGATGGACCTGGGTGCAGGCAGTGTTCCTCACCGATGGATGGGACGGACTGAGCTGCAGCAAGTGTCTCACCTATGGATAGGATGGACTGAGCTGCAGGTAGTGTCCCTCCCCCATGGATAGGATGGACTGAACTCCATGTAGTGTCCCTCACCTCTGGATAACGAGGACTGAGCTGCAGGCAGCATCCCTCACCCCTGGATAGGATGGACTGAGATGCAGGTAGTGTCCGTCCCCCATGGATAGGATGGACGGAGCTGCAGGCTGTGTCCCTCCCCCATGGATAGGATGGACTGAGCTGCAGGTAGTGTCCCTCACCCACGGATAGGATGGACTAAGCCGCAGGCAGTGTCCCTCCGCCATGGATAGGATGGACTGAGCTGCAGGTAGTGTCCCTCACCCACGAAAGGATGGACTGAGCCGCAGGCAGTTTCCTTCACCGATGGATAGGAAGGACTGCGTTGTAATAATAATAATAATGTAGTAATAATAATGTCCCTCACCCATGGATAGGATGGACTGAGCCGCTGGCAGTGTCTCACCGATGGATAGGAAGGACTGAGCTGCAGGCAGTGTGTTTCACCTGGGGGTAGCAAGGACTGAGCTGTAGGTTCGGCCCTCAGTCAGGAGTCTGCGCGGTTTCGATGGAGCAGGAGCTGCGCTTGGGGGATGGGGGGGGGGGGGGGGTCGCGTGCAGGGTGTTGAGGACAGGAAGTATCATTTGGGGGAGTGCAGCAAAGAGGAAGAAACGAATAAATCTTCTCAGACCACTTAAGTAAGAAAATATTGTCTCAGCCTGGGGGGCGGAAAGGGGGGGGGGGGGTCTGTGGAATGCAGCAGGTGAGGAGGAAGAGGGAAAGGGGGACTCGGTGGGGGGGGGGCGGGGCTGGTAGTAAACCCTGACACTAGCCCACTAGGAGGAGTCTCTTTTCACAGCTCTCTTGCTGGCCCTGCACTCTCTGAGGGGCCCTGGAGCCATGCAGTGTGTGGCTGCCCAGACACCTGGTTATGATACTGCACCACCCAGCACAGTGCTCTAACCTCACCCTCTGGCGATTGGTCGAGGCCTTGGGTTCTCCTCACCCCTTCCCCCTGGGATGGCCTTCAGGCATTACTGATGCTTCAAGGCATTAAAAGGCTGCCTCTGATGGTCTTCCAGTGAGGGTGCCCCATGCAGCCCTCTTTGCCTCATGCAGGACCCCCCTCTTTGCCTCATGCAGGACCCCCCTCTTTGCCTCATGCAGGATCCCTCTTTGCCTCAAGCAAGACACCCCTCTTTGCCTCAAGCAAGACCCCCTCTTTGCCTCAAGGAAAATAAAATAATGTTAATAAACGCACAGCTACCCCCAACGGGGTGTCCCGGCGCTGGAGCAGACAGATCCGGGCAAATGAAATGCAAGATTAGTCGATTCGGCTGAATAGCCAGATTTTAAGGGACTTGCGGAACTCAAGATCTGACTGAATCAGGCGTAGGTGGAGGTAAATTATTCCAACATTGAGTGGCGCCCACCTCAAAGGATTTGCCTCCCATTCTAGCTTTTAAGAACCGAGGGGTGACAAGAAGATGTTTATTATTAGACCGTAAGAGTCTGGCTTGATGATGGGGGCGGAGTCTCCTCCTTAGATAGAGGGGCCCTTTTCCTTGATATGCCCGAAAGGCTAAGGTCAAAGCCTTAAATTCTATTCGCTTAGCAATGGGCAGCCAGTGAAGTTGTCTTAAGTAGGGGGAGATGTGGTGACGAAGCGGGACCCTGCAGATCAGGCGTGCCGCAGCATTTTGTACAGTCTGGAGTCTACGGAGCAGGCCTAATGAAAGACCCAAATATAATCCATTAGCATAATCCCGATGGGAGGTTATCAGCGCACGGACCACCGTTTTACCGGTTGCATTGGGCAGATAATTAATGAATTTTCTGATGGTTTTAATTTTACCAAAGCAGGTGGCTGAAACCGTTAGGACCTGCGTAGACAGGGACAAATGTTTGTCCCATCTAACGTCTAGATTCTTAATCCAGTCCTTAGGTAGGGGTGCAGAGCCTAATTCAGCAGGCCACCACAGATTCAAAGAAAGGGGGGGCGGCTAGTTAAAAAATAGGATCTCAGTCTTATCCGCGTTGAGTTTCAAGAAGTTACGGTCCATCCAGGCCGCTGTAATCTTAAGGCACTCTTTAAGCGGCTCAAAAGTGGAGGCGGACACATCCCGAAAGGTGAACAATCACTGAGTATCATCCGCATAAGGTATTATTTTGATTCCACTTTTCGAGATCAGTTCTGCCAGAGGGGTCAAGTAAACATTGAAAAGAAGCGGGCTCAGGGCCGAGCCCTGAGGCACACCCCGCTTAAGGGGTTTGACAGGGGAAATGAAAGGGTGGTTCTGGACCTGTTTGCGGTCAGATAAAAAAGATAACCAGTTCAGCACTGTTCCCTGGATACCTATATCCCGGAGTCGATTCAAGAGGATAGAGTGGGAAACAGTGTCAAATGCTGCAGATAAATCTAGCAGCACCAACACCGCCTTGCATCCTCCATCTACTGCCCAGCATATTGAATTGGCCATTTCAATCAATGCTGATTCCGTGCTGTAGCCTGAGCGAAAGCCAGATTGAGTCATGAAGAAGAACATTGGTCTCAATAAATCCGGCCAATTGCTGATACACTAGTTTTTCTAAGACCTTTGCAGGGGCAGGTAAGAGCGAAATAGGTCTATAGTTGCTCGTAATTGCAGGATCCGCATTCCCTTTTTTTAGGATGGGCAGGAGAACCCCCTCTTTGCCTCATGCAAGACCCCCCTCTTTGCCTCATGCAAGACCCCCCTCTTTGCCTCATGCAAGACCCCCCTCTTTGCCTCATGCAAGACCCCCCTCTTTGCCTCATGCAAGACCCCCCTCTTTGCCACCAAGACCCCCCTCTTTGCCACCAAGACCCCCCTCTTTGCCACCAAGACCCCCCTCTTTGCCACCAAGACCCCCCTCTTTGCCACCAAGACCCCCCTCTTTGCCACCAAGACCCCCCTCTTTGCCACCAAGACCCCCCTCTTTGCCACCAAGACCCCCCTCTTTGCCACCAAGACCCCCCTCTTTGCCACCAAGACCCCCCTCTTTGCCACCAAGACCCCCCTCTTTGCCACCAAGACCTCCTCTGACCCCTCGTTGCCTCATGCAAGACCCCCTCTGAACCCTCGTTGCCTCATGCAAGACCCCCTCTGAACCCTCGTTGCCTCATGCAAGACCCCCTCTGAACCCTCGTTGCCTCATGCAAGACCCCCTCGTTGCCTCATGCAAGACCCCCTCTGACCCCTCTTTGCCTCGTGCAAGACCCCCTCTGACCCCTCTTTGCCTCGTGCAAGACCCCCTCTGACCCCTCTTTGCCTCGTGCAAGACCCCCTCTGACCCCTCTTTGCCTCGTGCAAGACCCCCTCTGACCCCTCTTTGCCTCGTGCAAGACCCCCTCTGACCCCTCTTTGCCTCGTGCAAGACCCCCTCTGACCCCTCTTTGCCTCGTGCAAGACCCCCTCTGACCCCTCGTTGCCTCGTGCAAGACCCCCTCTGACCCCTCGTTGCCTCGTGCAAGACCCCCTCTGACCCCTCGTTGCCTCGTGCAAGACCCCCTCTGACCCCCTCGTTGCCTCGTGCAAGACCCCCTCGTTGCCTCGTGCAAGACCCCCTCGTTGCCTCGTGCAAGACCCCCTCGTTGCCTCGTGCAAGACCCCCTCGTTGCCTCGTGCAAGACCCCCTCGTTGCCTCGTGCAAGACCCCCTCGTTGCCTCGTGCAAGACCCCCTCGTTGCCTCGTGCAAGACCCCCTCGTTGCCTCGTGCAAGACCCCCTCGTTGCCTCGTGCAAGACCCCCTCGTTGCCTCGTGCAAGACCCCCCCTCTTTGCCTCTGACCCCTCGTTGCCTCGAGCAAGACCCCCCCTCTTTGCCTCTGACCCCTCGTTGCCTCGAGCAAGACCCCCCTCTTTGCCTCTGACCCCTCGAGCAAGACCCCCCCTCTTTGCCTCTGACCCCTCGAGCAAGACCCCCCCCTCTTTGCCTCTGACCCCTCGTTGCCTCGAGCAAGACCCCCCCCTCTTTGCCTCTGACCCCTCGTTGCCTCGAGCAAGACCCCCCCCCTTTGCCTCTGACCCCTCGTTGCCTCGAGCAAGACCCCCCCCTCTTTGCCTCTGACCCCTCGTTGCCTCGAGCAAGACCCCCCCCTCTTTGCCTCTGACCCCTCGTTGCCTCGAGCAAGACCCCCCCCTCTTTGCCTCTGACCCCTCGTTGCCTCGAGCAAGACCCCCCCCTCTTTGCCTCTGACCCCTCGTTGCCTCGAGCAAGACCCCCCCCTCTTTGCCTCTGACCCCTCGTTGCCTCGAGCAAGACCCCCCCCCTCTTTGCCTCTGACCCCTCGTTGCCTCGAGCAAGACCCCCCCCCCTCTTTGCCTCTGACCCCTCGTTGCCTCGAGCAAGACCCCCCCCCTCTTTGCCTCTGACCCCTCGTTGCCTCGAGCAAGACCCCCCCCCTCTTTGCCTCTGACCCCTCGTTGCCTCGAGCAAGACCCCCCCCCCTCTTTGCCTCTGACCCCTCGTTGCCTCGAGCAAGACCCCCCCCTCTTTGCCTCTGACCCCTCTCTGCCTCGAGCAAGACCCCTCTGACCCCTCTTTACCTCATGCACGCCCTCTCCTTACCTCATTTGGCCTCTTTGTCTCTCGCGCAGGCATGTCTGTGTGTCTCGTGCAGGCCGCCACCATATCAAATGTAAGACGCCCCTTTGCCTCGTGTGGCCTCCAACTCGTGCTGTGAAGTAACAGATGTCCCCTGAGACTCATTCAATGAAATACCTCTGCGTGATCCTGAGGTATTATCCATACCTCGCTCATTCACTCCACATTAGATGAAAAGCAACAACGTGTTGTACAAAGAATAAAATCATTTTAACAATGCCGTATATGAAAATAAATTATTTGTCAATCTCTCTTTTGACGTTATAGGAAAATAGGTGCAACTTGAAGGGAGTGGCCTGCTCGCCATACCGGCGCTCACAAGGTCCCGGCGCAATGCCCCGGATAGACGTCCCGAATGACTGGAAACGCCCCGTGGGTGCGTCTCAGCAAACCCCCCGCGCGTCATCTGTCATGTCGTGAACTGCACAATCCAGGCCATCTGAGCATCTGTGCCAATCCTTGCACCATGCTTAGTTCACCCAGACCACTTGTGAAAGGCACGTGCGGAGGGTAAGTTAGTAACAAACCATCCATGAAAGCCAACTGCAGGCCTCCTAAAACGAACTACCGTCAAATGAGCGCACAGCCCTATCCGACGTCACGCCCTAAACCCGCCCGCAGTAAAGGTTAGTAGTAAGTCCGAGCGCCTACCGAATGGGCAGTCCATACGTCACCAGGCTCACCACGAGCCTCGTGCCAAGGTGGGGGTACTACCAGCGAGCAGGAGCCCACCTTTAGTGGCCCTGATGGCCCGCCGCCTGACTTGTCTGTGTGTATCACCCGCAGGGTCCCGTGGTCCCAGGTGTCAGAGTGCTTAAATCTGAGATTACGGTCACCGTCGTGAAAAGCCATGCTCTACTGTGACCAAAAACTGTCCGCGAGAGCTTGTGTGCCCCTGAGTGCGTGCTCCTGAGAGTGCGTGTGCGTGCTCCTGGGAGTGCTAGGGCGTGCGCGTGCTCCTGGGAGTGCTAGTGCGTGTCCTCCTGAGAGTGCAACTGCGTGTCCGTGCTCCTGAGGGTGCTAGTGCGTGCCACTGAGTACTAGTGCGTGCGTGCGTGCGCGTGCTCCTGAGAGTGCTAGTGCGTGCCCGTGCTCCTGAGGGTGCTAGTGCGTGCCACTGAGAGTACAAGTGCGTGCTCCTGAGAGTGCTAGTGCGTGTCCGTGCTCCTGAGGGTGCTAGTGCGTGCTCCTGAGGGTGCTAGTGCGTGCTCCTGAGGGTGCTAGTGCGTGCCACTGAGAGTACTAGTGCGTGCTCCTGAGGGTGCTAGTGCGTGCCACTGAGAGTACAAGTGCGTGCTCCTGAGAGTGCTAGTGCGTGTCCGTGCTCCTGAGGGTGCTAGTGCGTGCTCCTGAGGGTGCTAGTGCGTGCTCCTGAGGGTGCTAGTGCGTGCCACTGAGAGTACTAGTGCGTGCTCCTGAGGGTGCTAGTGCGTGCCACAGAGTACTAGTGCGTGCTCCTGAGGGCGCTAGTGCGTGCCACTGAGTACTAGTGCGTGCTCCTGAGGGCGCTAGTGCGTGCCACTGAGTACTAGTGCGTGCTCCTGAGAGTGCTAGTGCGTGCTACTGTTCGAGAGCGCCAGGCCCAGTCATCCTGATGATGTGAGTGCTGGGTGAGCGCACGTGCGCTTCAGATTGTTGTGTATCGTTGGCCCTGAATGCTCTTGTTTCGTGGGGCCCTAGTGCATGCCCGTGTTCCCGAGTGCACTTTCTCTTGGCGTGTTCGTGCGTTCCTGTGTTCCCGAGTGGCGGATGAGTGCGCGTGCTCCCTGGTGTACTAGTGCATGTAGGTTGTTCCTGAGTGTACGTTCTCTTTGTCAACACAGACTTGCGCTAGCACACGGAGTGCCCTTTCTCCTGAGAGTGCTAGTGTTCGCCGGTGTTCCCGAGTGCTGGATAAGTGCACGTTCTCGTCCGGTGTGCACGTGCTGGTCTCTGGTCCTCCGCACTCGAGGCGCGAGTGTCCGGGTGCATTATTTCACTGTGTTGCTGAACGCTCCGTCCTCCCGTGTTCGAGTCCATCATTTCTGCTGGTGCGGGTCACATGAAATCTCACCCGGCATTAATAACAGCCTCTCTCCTCGCGCTCGTGGGGCCGGCTCCACTTCCTTTCACTTTGCCCCTCCCGGCGGAGGAAGCGTCTGCTTGCAGGCGGCCCTGGCTCCCATTAGCTGCAGGTGCAGCTGTGAGGCAGCCAGGGGGTGAGGCCGGAAGGGCACTGCTGGTTTATTCACAAGTCTTAGACCGGCGCATAGGGCTGGTGAAGGCAGGCCGGCGCATAGGGCGGGTGAAGGCAGGCCGGCGCATAGGGCGGGTGAAGGCAGGCCGGCGCATAGGGCGGGTGAAGGCAGGCCGGCGCGTAGGGCTGGTGAAGGCAGACCGGCGCGTAGGGCTTGTGAAGGCAGACCGGCGCATAGGGCGGGTGAAGGCAGGCCGGCGCGTAGGGCGGGTGAAGGCAGACCGGCGCGTAGGGCTGGTGAAGGCAGACCGGCGCGTAGGGCTGGTGAAGGCAGGCCGGCGCGTAGGGCTGGTGAAGGCAGGCCGGCGCATAGGGCGGGTGAAGGCAGGCCGGCGCGTAGGGCGGGTGAAGGCAGGCCGGCGCGTAGGGCGGGTGAAGGCAGGCCGGCGCGTAGGGCGGGTGAAGGCAGGCCGGCGCGTAGGGCTGGTGAAGGAAGACCGGCGCGTAGGGCTGGTGAAGGCAGACCGGCGCGTAGGGCTGGTGAAGGCAGACCGGCGCGTAGGGCTGGTGAAGGCAGACCGGCGCGTAGGGCTGGTGAAGGCAGGCCGGCGCGTAGGGCTGGTGAAGGCAGGCCGGCGCGTAGGGCTGGTGAAGGCAGGCCGGCGCGTAGGGCTGGTGAAGGCAGGCCGGCGCGTAGGGCGGGTGAAGGCAGGCCGGCGCGTAGGGCGGGTGAAGGCAGACCGGCGCGTAGGGCTGGTGAAGGCAGACCGGCGCGTAGGGCTGGTGAAGGCAGACCGGCGCGTAGGGCTGGTGAAGGCAGACCGGCGCGTAGGGCGGGTGAAGGCAGGCCGGCGCATAGGGCGGGTGAAGGCAGGCCGGCGCATAGGGCGGGTGAAGGCAGGCCGGCGCGTAGGGCGGGTGAAGGCAGGCCGGCGCGTAGGGCGGGTGAAGGCAGGCCGGCGCGTAGGGCTGGTGAAGGCAGACCGGCGCGTAGGGCTGGTGAAGGCAGACCGGCGCGTAGGGCGGGTGAAGGCAGGCCGGCGCATAGGGCGGGTGAAGGCAGGCCGGCGCGTAGGGCGGGTGAAGGCAGGCCGGCGCGTAGGGCTGGTGAAGGCAGACCGGCGCGTAGGGCTGGTGAAGGCAGACCGGCGCGTAGGGCTGGTGCAGGCAGACCGGCGCGTAGGGCTGGTGAAGGCAGACCGGCGCGTAGGGCTGGTGAAGGCAGACCGGCGCGTAGGGCTGGTGAAGGCAGACCGGCGCGTAGGGCTGGTGAAGGCAGGCCGGCGCGTAGGGCTGGTGAAGGCAGGCCGGCGCGTAGGGCTGGTGAAGGCAGGCCGGCGCGTAGGGCTGGTGAAGGCAGGCCGGCGCGTAGGGCTGGTGAAGGCAGGCCGGCGCGTAGGGCTGGTGAAGGCAGACCGGCGCATAGGGCCGGTGAAGGCAGACCGGCGCATAGGGCCTGTGAAGGCAGACCGGCGCATAGGGCCTGTGAAGGCAGACCGGCGCATAGGGCCTATGTAGGCAGAGTCCGGTCTCTCGATGCTGCAGTGCACACAGGGCTGCCTAAGACCTGACTACGGGGTGTGCGTTGGGAATGCCCGAGACCTGTATATACCCAGTCTGTGTGTTTGGACAGTCTAAATTATGTATATACATGTGTGTTGGGACATCCTGAGACCTGTATGTACATGTGTTGGGACAGCCGGAGACCTGCATTTGGGGTGTGCTTTAGTGGGTGTTGGGGAAAACCGGAGATCTTTCTGCGGGGTGCACGTGTGTGGTGTTGGTGTGCGGCTTGGCACCCAGGACAGTGTGATGTCTCTGTGGGGAGTGGGTGTATACTTGCCTTCGAGGTGTGCTTGTGTATTTTGGGACAGTCTGAGACATGCCTATGGGGTGTGGGTGTGTGGGTGTCAGAAAGCACAAGATCTTTGTGTGCTTGAGTGGGTTGTGTTGGTGTGCGGTTTCGCACTTCGGGCAGTCTGAGGCGTCTGTTATGCTATGCAGATTAATAGAGTGCGCTATCCTCCGGGTGGCTATGCTGGTGCTGAGCAGGTGTGAGTCTAGCCGCACCCAAGCCCTAGTGGTGCTACTCAAAAGCCACGTCTTAAGCTTATACAAGATTCAAGAAGAGGGGAGGAGGCTCTAATATGTATCGGCAGGTCTCAACACGCGTTGAGCGATGTAGGAGAAGGCTAAACCACAGGATCTGGTTTTCCGTATGCATGGGAATTGTGCAAGTAGGAGTCCAAACTAGCGGATGGGTCTGGAAGGTTTGTGAAAGTAGATGCCATTGTTGTGGTATGTTGGGCCAGGGTTATGTAGTACCTTGAAGGTGTGGGTGAGGAGTTTAAGTTCAACTCGTTTGTAAATGGGAAGCTCCTTCAGTTGTTTTTTGGTGTGATGGGAGTGATTCTGGCCACTGAGTTCTGAATGGTCTGCAGCCTTCTAGTGAGGTTTTGGTTGATCCTAGCATAGACTGCGTTTGTGTAGTCCAGCTTGCTTGTGACCAGGACGTCCGCGACCTTTTTAAGACATTCGAAAATCTTCCTCCGCATCTTCAGGGTATGGAATCATGAGGCTGTGACGGCAATGACTTGGGTGGTCATGTTGAGTTTACAGTTGATGATCCAGAGGTTGTTGGCATGGGTGGTGGGGTGGGTGCCAGTCCTTCTTCTGTTAGCCACCAGTTGGAGTCCCAGGGTGATGTGCTCTTCCCGAAGAATACGATTCCGGCCCTGTCAGTGTTCATCTTGAGGCATTTGGTCTTCACAAGGAGATCGACGGGGCGCTGCAGCTTTTCAGACACTCACCCTCAGTCACCGATCGGGGTTGAATCCATCATCGTTCTTTAGTTTACTTAGCCACCTCAGTTAGACCCAGCTATCTGCAAATCAGTCTCGTCCCTGTGCCTCATCGGAACAGTGCAGCCCGAACTGCCAAGCCAGATCTTCCCTTGACCTGGAAAGAAGCATCCTGGGAGCGGTTTCGGGCTCACACCCCTCATCAGCCAGGCTAGCTTGAATCTATTGGCAAAGTGAGCAAGAGACCCACGTCTGGGCATACCCTGCCCACTTAGGGCGAACAACGCAAACACAAGGAGATGATGGACGGAGCGCTGGTCTTCATCCAGTGGGCATGCAGGAATTGAACTTGATGCAGGTACTGTTAACTCTAGTCTGTGAGGGAGAGAATGAGTTGTGTCTCGTCGGTGTAGGAGAGGACTATGTCACGAGAGCCGATGGTGCTTGCTAGAAGGCTCTTTTATGCGTAGAATAGGGTACGGCTCAGTAGGATGCTGGCGGAACACCGTAGATAAGGTCGCGGGCACACGAGGTGTAAGGTACCAGGCTGACTGGGTTCTTCCATGCAGGAAGGAGTCGCGTCCCTGGATTGCGATGCCCTGGAGGTGTTCGATGAAGGGGTGGGAGGCTGTAAAATGCTGCGGAGATGTCCTGGAGGATGAGGGCCAGTGTGTCTCGTCTGCTTAGAGTCGTGCGTATGTCATCCATGGCGGAGAAGAGGGCAATAGGTATAAATAATCTGGGGTGTGTGCGTGGTAATCTCCCATTGCCCCCTATTTAGGTGGCGTGGGCGAGTGGTTGCTGGACCAGCCGGAGACCTATCTGCAGAGTGGGTGCTGGCACTATCTGAGGTGGGTGTGCGAGAGTGCGTGAGATTGACTTGTGACAGCTGAGACGGGTCTGTGGGTCATGCTTCAGTGGGTGTTGGAGTCGGAACCCGTCTACAGGTTGTTGGTGAGATGTTTGTGCAGCCTAAGACCTGTCTACAGGCAGTGGGTCTTGGAATACACAATGTGACACATTTGCGTGCTCTGCGGATATCCTGAAAATCTGGACTGGATTATGCTCTGCACATTGGGCAGGGTAATGAGCCCCTGCGATGTCCTGGTGCGCTGGAGCTGGTGCCGACCCCCTCAGGTAGTCCTGCTATCAGAGTACAGTCTGAGAGCCCTTATGAGGTAACACTGACCTGGGGCCCCTCAGGCACCATCGGTGTACACCGTTTAGGAGCCTTTATGAGGTCACGCTGAGCTGGCTCCGAGCCCCCACCTCCGCCTGCAGCCCTCCCCTCTGCATACATACATAGGTGTTGGGGATCCCCCATGAGGTCACGGTGCGGTGAAGCTGGCCCAGTGCCCCCAGGCAGCTCTCCCCTCAGTGAACCCAGATTAGGGGCCCCTATGAGGTAATGGTGTGGTGGAGCTGGCCCAGGCCTCCCGCCAGCCCTCACCTCAGTGTACACAATTTAAGAGCCCCTATGAGGTCATGCTGAGTTGGCGCAGAGCCCCTCGGCAGCCCTCATCTCGGGCTCTGCTGACACACGACCAGTCTGGCCGCCGTGCAGTGGAAAATCTGAGGCACGCTCCCGGATGGAGGACAGCGGCTCAGATTCAGTGCCCAGCGGCGGCGCTGCGGCCCAGACCACTTCTGTACTCCGTTCCACCCGCTGCGCTCCTCCTCCCCCACCTCCCTGCCCCCCTTCCCTGCCCCCCTTCCCTGCCCCCCTTCCCTGCTTTCTGCCTCCCTGCCCTGCTTTCTGCCTCCCTGCCCTGCTTTCTGCCTCCCTGCCCTGCTCCCTGCCTCCCTTACCTGCTCCCTGCCTCCCTTACCTGCTCGCTGCCTCCCTTACCTGCCTCCCTCCTCTCTTCCTCCTTTCCCTGCTCTCTTCCTCCTTTCCCTGCTCTCTTCCTCCTTTCCCTGCTCTCTTCCTCCTTTCCCTGCTCTCTTCCTCCTTTCCCTGCTCTCTTCCTCCTTTCCCTGCTCTCTTCCTCCTTTCCCTGCTCTCTGCCTCTTTTCCCTCCACTCTGCCTCTTTTCCCTCCACTCTGCCTCTTTTCCCTCCACTCTGCCTCTTTTCCCTCCACTCTGCCTCTTTTCCCTCCACTCTGCCTCTTTTCCCTCCACTCTGCCTCTTTTCCCTCCACTCTGCCTCTTTTCCCTCCACTCTGCCTCTTTTCCCTCCACTCTGCCTCTTTTCCCTCCACTCTGCCTCTTTTCCCTCCTCTCTCGCTGCCCCCTTCCCTGCTCGCTCGCTGCCCCCCTTCCCTGCTCGCTCGCTGCCCCCCTTCCCTGCTCGCTCGCTGCCCCCTTCCCTGCTCGCTCGCTGCCCCCCTTCCCTGCTCGCTCGCTGCCCCCCTTCCCTGCTCGCTGCCCCCCTTCCCTGCTCGCTGCCCCCCCTCCCTGCTCGCTCGCTGCCCCCCCTCCCTGCTCGCTCGCTGCCCCCCTCCCTGCTCGCTCGCTGCCCCCCCTCCCTGCTCGCTCGCTGCCCCCCCTCCCTGCTCGCTCGCTGCCCCCCCTCCCTGCTCGCTCGCTGCCCCCCTCCCTGCTCTCTGGCCCCCCCTTCCCTGCTCTCTGGCCCCCCCTTCCCCTGCTCTCTGGCCCCCCCTTCCCTGCTCTCTGGCCCCCCCTTCCCCTGCTCTCTGGCCCCCCCTTCCCCTGCTCTCTGGCCCCCCCTTCCCCTGCTCTCTGGCCCCCCCTTCCCCTGCTCTCTGGCCCCCCCTTCCCCTGCTCTCTGGCCCCCCCTTCCCCTGCTCTCTGGCCCCCCCTTCCCCTGCTCTCTGGCCCCCCCTTCCCCTGCTCTCTGGCCCCCCCTTCCCTGCTCTCTGCCCCCCCCTTCCCTGCTCTCTGCCCCCCCCCTTCCCTGCTCTCTGCCCCCCCCCTTCCCTGCTCTCTGCCCCCCCCTTCCCTGCTCTCTGCCCCCCCCCTTCCCTGCTCTCTGCCCCCCCCCTTCCCTGCTCTCTGCCCCCCCCCTTCCCTGCTCTCTGCCCCCCCCCTTCCCTGCTCTCTGCCCCCCCTTCCATCCCTGCTCTCTGGCCCTCCTCCCATCCCTGCTCTCTGGCCCTCCTCCCATCCCTGCTCTCTGGCCCTCCTCCCATCCCTGCTCTCTGGCCCTCCTCCCATCCCTGCTCTCTGGCCCTCCTCCCATCCCTGCTCTCTGGCCCTCCTCCCATCCCTGCTCTCTGGCCCTCCTCCCATCCCTGCTCTCTGGCCCTCCTCCCATCCCTGCTCTCTGGCCCTCCTCCCATCCCTGCTCTCTGGCCCTCCTCCCATCCCTGCTCTCTGGCCCTCCTCCCATCCCTGCTCTCTGGCCCTCCTCCCATCCCTGCTCTCTGGCCCTCCTCCCATCCCTGCTCTCTGGCCCTCCTCCCATCCCTGCTCTCTGGCCCTCCTCCCATCCCTGCTCTCTGGCCCTCCCCCCCTCCCCTCTGCCCCCCCCTCCTCTCTGCCCCCCCCTCCTCTCTGCCCCCCCCTCCTCTCTGCCCCCCCTCCCCTGCTCTCTGCCCTCCTCTCTGCCTCTTTTCCCCTCCTCTCTACCTCTTTTCCCC
The DNA here is from genome assembly GCF_964204655.1 of Triturus cristatus. NCBI lineage: Eukaryota > Metazoa > Chordata > Amphibia > Caudata > Salamandridae > Triturus > Triturus cristatus. The sequence goes on along the minus strand of NC_140587.1, from coordinate 93,569,007 downwards.
TCCTCTCTACCTCTTTTCCCCTCCTCTCTACCTCTTTTTCCCTCCTCTCTACCTCTTTTTCCCTCCTTTCTGCCTCTTTTTCCCTCCTCTCTGCCTCTTTTCCCTCCTCTCTGCCTCTTTTCCCTCCTCTCTGCCTCTTTTCCCTCCTCTCTGCCTCTTTTCCCTCCTCTCTGCCTCTTTTCCCTCCTCTCTGCCTCTTTTCCCTCCTCTCTGCCTCTTTTCCCTCCTCTCTGCCTCTTTTCCCTCCTCTCTGCCTCTTTTCCCTCCTCTCTGCCTCCCTTCTCTCCTCTCTGCCTCCCTTCACCTACTATTCCACCTCCCCACCACCTATCTTACATCCAACACCTACATTCACTCCACCTCCAGTTCTCTCCCTCCCTCCCCTGCTCTCTACATCATATCCTTTAACCACCTCACCTCTCCACTGTATATCCTACGTCCAACACCCCATGCTCTCCACCGCAGGGTCTCTGCCTCCCTTCCTTGCACTCGAATTCCTATCCCCCCTCCACCTACTACCCCCCTCTCTAACACCCCAATGCCCTCCACCTCTCGTTGCTGCTCTCCACCTCCTATACCGCTTATATACTCCCATCCATCCTCTCCACACCCCGATCACCATTTCCATTCCCTGCTCTCTATGCCCCACTTGTCACATTTCCCTCCTCTCTGCACTTTCTCCACACCTTTCCCTGCTTTCCAGCTGCCCCTGCTCTCTACCACCCTCTTGCACTGTCCAACAGCTCTCACGCTCTCCACTTGCCCTCTCGTCCACCTCAAGCCTTGTGCCCACCCTCCACTGCTCACCCCCCTCCTCTGCTGTCCAACCCCTCTCCCGCAGTCCGGTGTTCCACCTCTGCTCTCTAACCTCCTCTCTTGCCCACCTCCTCTGCTGCTCACCTTCTCCCCCCTCACCTCCTCTCCTGCTAACATCCTCTCCTCCTAGCCTCCTCTCCCACCCTAATTTCCTCTGCTGTCCACCCCCCTCTCCTACTACCAGGTGTTCCACTTCTGCTCTCCACCCTCCTCTCCTGCCCGCCACCTCTCCTGCTAACCACCTCTCCCACTAACCACCTCTCCCACCCTCACCTCCTCTGCTGTTCACCCCCTCTCTTGCTATCAGGTGTTCCACTTCTGCTCTCCACCCTCCTCTCCTGCCTGCCTCCTCTCCTGGCCACCCCCTCTCCTGGCCACCCCCTCTCCTGCTAACCTCCTCATTTCCTCTGCTGTCCACCCCCTCTCCTGCTGTCCGGTGTTCCACCTCTGCTCTCTAACCTCCTCTCTTGCCCACCTCCTCTGCTGCTCACCTTCTCCCCCCTCACCTCCTCTCCTGCTAACATCCTCTCCTCCTAGCCTCCTCTCCCACCCTAATTTCCTCTGCTGTCCACCCCCTCTCTCGCTATCGGGTGTTTCACTTCTGCTCTCCACCCTCCTCTCCTGCCCGCCTCCTCTCCTGGCCACCTCTCCTGCTAACCTCCTCATTTCCTCTGCTGTCCACCCCCTCTCCTGCTGTCCGGTGTCCCACCCCCCCTCTTCTCCTACCCCCCCTCTTCTCCTACCCCCCTCTTCTCCTACCCCCCCTCTTCTCCTACCCCCCCTCTTCTCCTGCCCCCCCTCTTCTCCTGCCCCCCTCTTCTTCTGCCCACCTTCTCTCCTGCCAACCCTCCTCTCCTGCTAACCTCCTCTCCCACCCTCATTTCATCTTCTGTCCACCCCCTCTCCTGCTATCAGGTGTTCCACCTCTGCTCTCCAACCTCCTCTCCTGCCCACCTCCGCTCCTGCCCACCTCCGCTCCTGCCCACCTCCACTCCTGCCCACCTCCACTCCTGCCCACCTCCTCACCTGCCTACCTCCTCATTTCCTCTGCTGTCCACCCCCTCTCCCTCTGTCTGGTGTTCCACCTCCTCTCCTGCCCACCTCCTGTCCCGTTAACCTACTCTCCTGCCCACCTCCTCACCTGCCTACCTCCTCATTTCCCCTCTCCCTCTGTCTGGTGTTCCACCTCCTCGCCTGGCCACCTCCTCTCCTGGCCACCTCCTCTCCTGGCCACCTCCTCTCCTGGCCACCTCCTCTCCTGGCCACCTCCTCTCCTGGCCACCTCCTCTCCTGGCCACCTCCTCTCCTGGCCACCTCCTCTCCTGGCCACCTCCTCTCCTGGCCACCTCCTCTCCTGGCCACCTCCTCTCCTGGCCACCTCCTCTCCTGGCCACCTCCTCTCCTGTTCACCTTCTCTCCTGTTCACCTTCTCTCCTGTTCACCTCCTCTCCGGCTCACCTCCTCTCCGGCTCACCTCTTTTCCCACCCTCACCTCCTCTGCTGTCCACCCCCTCTCCGGCTGTCCGGTGTTCCACCTCTGCTCTCCATCCTCCTCTCCTGCCCACCTCCTTGGCTGCCCTTCCTCTTCATACACCTTGCAGCCTAAGGGTAGTGCCATGGCCAAGTCCTCTCCCGCTCTGGGCCCTTCTCTACCGCCCACCCACCCGTGCTGTCCACACCGTATCTGATCTTGGCTGTTTGCAGAGTGAGGTAGCAAGTGGTGTAAGAGGGGGCCGAGGCAGCACTGAACCCTTTGGCGGGTGCAACGCCAATGAAGCTGCATACACCACTCCCCAGCGCCTTGAGGCCCTAACTGATTAGTAGTGCGCTTTACAAACCCCTGATTGATTGATACATAGAAACTGTGTATGTGGCTGTTCTGACTAATGGACCTCAATCACTCTGGTTTCGTAAAGTCACGCACTTCGCAGCACCACAAGCCGCGCCCTTACATCCCAGGGCTGTCTTGTACTCAGTCCTCTATGGGTGGTGGTGTCTCTCTCCTCTGACGCACGCTAGAGTACAGCGGCCTGTCACTTCGGCCCTAAGGCACTAGGTGATAAGGATCTTGTCATCCAGGCATAGCTCGATGCTGACCCGGCACCCCTTTGGGTAGGATAATTATGAACCTGTGAGTTTTATGGCAAAGAGCCTGTTGGAAATGGGATTTCTAGTTAACTATGGCTTGCGCCTCAGCTAGGCAGATACCACCACTCTAGTCAGGACAAGGGAGTTACACGCTGAAGATAACCCCTGCTCACCTTGGTAGCTTGGCACGAACAGTCAGGCTTATCCCAGAGGCAATGTGTAAAGCGTTTGCCCAACACACAGCAGCGACACACTAGGCACACCACTAAAGAAACTCCACACAAGGTTTTATAAAAAAAAAAATAGCTTTTGTGTTACTCCTAAAACACATTAGAATGTATAATCACAAATATACACTGTGCCAACTGGCACCTAGGTATTACCTTACAGGGGATTAAATACAGGACAGGGCCGATCGGGCCACTGTACGAACCATCAGATCGCCACATTAGGGGAATCAAAACAACCAGTAATTACTGGCAATAGCACTTATGCTTAAACCACATTAGGCATAAACACCTTATGCATAAACATTGAGCAAAAACAAATTATGCATAATTCTTGAGCAACAGTGTACCTCCTAACCTCATTCCTTAGGTGCACACTTTACCACCACGTCATGCCTACAGTGCACCAGGTACCCATCACATGCACATTAGCCTGCAGGCTTCCAGTAGCACTACAGGACATGAACTGCACCCAGTGACACACCAATACGTCAGGCGGGTCTAGCAATACTACCCCTTCGTACTATGTATATAGCACAGTAGCTTTCAAATGACAGAAGCGTATTTCCCTGGTCATGAGGCATGCAAGTCTCAACCCTAGCTCCCCAGGTGCAGCCAGGGCATGTGTGGCAACTCTGAATCCGGGGCCCCTACTGGGCTTTCCCCGTGATGCCACTCCAAAATGCCCCCAACCTCCGATCAGCACGCAGCTGCCCGCGACCATGTGACGCAGCTGTGATGGTGTAAATAGATGAGGGAATTACGTTGGTGCTAGGACAGCACTCGAGGGACAACATATAATGGCCCCTAGGGGCCTTAAAATAGTACTGCCTGCTCCATGGAAAGGGGCTACCCTGAGACTCACCACTGCTGCAGCAACCACGCGGGGCTCTCACTCTCCGTACGGGAGCCCTGCCCACAGTCAGGTGTCGGGTGCCCGGCTTCCTGCCTCGCCGATCCCCGGAGCGAAGCCTCCGTTGCTCCCGCTGCCCCCTCTCCTCGACCAAGTACAACCAGGAAAAGCGCTCACCCTGCGCTTGCAACAATCCCAGTCTCCATTGCTCCTTTGCTGCCAAAAGGCGCGTGGACCGGTCTTGCTCTCCGGCGGTTTGGGCAGCATGCGGGGCTCCTCGTGGACAAGGGAGCCCCGCCCACAACTAGGCTGCACCTCCGCCTGGCTTCCTGTAGTCTCTCTTCACAGGGGAGGCCCGCCCTCAATCAGGTGTAGACTTACCTGACTTCTGGTTCTTCCGCGTTACTGGTTCTCTCCTCGGACAGGGAGGAGAGGCGGGAGGCTGCAGCATGGAGCCCGTGAGGCTCTTGTCCAACTTATAGCGGCCCTGTGAACCTGCAATTCTCCGCTTTACTCTGGCCATCAGCCCCATCGACAACAGGCCCAGCAGACATGCTGGGTTATCCCCTTATGTTCGGGAGCCCCGCCCACAGTCAGGCGCTCGCTGCCTGACTTCCTGGTGATTACTTAACCCGAGAATACAGAGCGAAGTCTCCGGGGCTCTTAATCCTCGGTCCTCCTCCTAGCGTGTTCTCCTTGGCGAAGCCAGGTGCCAGAGGTAAATTCTGTAAACGGGACAGTGTTGCACGCACTGTCAACCTCCAGAGCACTCAGGCTGACCAGAGCCCTCACTGGGGCCCCACCACCGCATGGGGACACGCAGTAAGCCACACAGCTCTCACCACACGCTGCTGCGACACGGGCCCAAGACTGTGCTCAACCTAGAGGACTTCTGTAGTGTTCCCAGGCCAGGTCCCAAGTCTCCAGGGACCCTCAAGGCAGGCCAGCACACCGGGCTTTCCAGTATTCGGGGGGGAATCCTTCCAGCTCCCCCAGCAGACAGCAGGTCAGTCCATGTGGCGGTTCCTACTCGCACACTGCAGTTCACGCAGTGTCTTAGCCCCCAGCATGTCCTAAGTAAGCACACAGAAGCCCATTTTCATGGGGTCACAGCCCCAATACTTATACCCCAAACGTCTCTTTTCTCCCCCTGGCCCAGGGCTCTGCGCCTGGTCCAAACCAGTTCTGGGGGCAATCACACCTTTCTCTAAAGGTGCACCACCACCACCACCACCACCACCACCTCCACCTCCTTTGTCAGTGTAGGCTCTGGCCCCAGACACAGCACAGGGGGGGCGGGGCCAGCACTGTGTAAGGCAGGCACAGTCCCATTCAGTCTCAGGGGCTACTCCTCCCACCACTCCAATTACAGGTGGGCTTATTCAGCCTAGCGCTGACTCACCCAGCCCCTGTCACTCCAGAGCCAGACCAGCAATACACATCATGCAGGCACAAAGACACATAGCACACAGAAATGCCCCATGGGAACAGTCCAGCCCGAACTGCCAGGCCAGGTCTTCCCTGGACTGGAAACAGGTATGCCCAGACGTGGGTCCCGTGCTCTCCATGTCACTGGAATCAAGCTATCTTGGCTGAAGAGGGGTGAAACCCCCGAAACCGGTCCTAGGATGCTTGTTTCTAGTCCAGGGAGGACCTGGCTTGGCAGTTTGTGCTGGACTGTTCCCATGAGGCACAGGTTCAAGACTGATTTGCATATGGCTGGGTTCAAACTGGAACAGCATGGTGAGCAAAAAAACGATGGATTTAGGCCCAGATCTCTGTACTGGGGTGAATGTATGACATTGTTCTGCGTTCTGTCCATCAACTGTTTTTGCAGTTTTTGCACTTCTAAAACTGGCATTTCTAAAATAGTGATAATAAATCTGCGAATACCATTGCGCAGCATTTTTTAGCACTATTCCAAACATACCAAATTTGACCACTCTTCTCCTCTCACATCAGGAATTACCACTGAAACATTTATCAGGGAATCCCCAATGCATTCCTATGAGAGGGCAGCCTCACAGTCGTGTTAAACCAAAATGGCTGTTTGTCACTACCAGGATATGTCACACAAATAAAGGTATATGTCCTACTTTTTTACCTACAATGCCCCCTACCCATAGGGCTAGCTAGGGCCTACCTTAGGGGTGACTGACATGCAGTAAAAGGGGAGTCACAGATGTGGCACCCATTTTATGTGCTATGTCACAGCGGCAGTAAACTGTGCGCGCAGGCCCTGCAATGGCAGAGGCCTGAGACCGGTTTGAAAGGCTACTTTGGTGGGTGGCGCAATCAGCGTTGCAAGCCCACCTGTAGCATTTAATTTAATGGCCCTGGGTATGTGAGATACTACATTACTGGGGACTGATGGGTAAATTAAATTAGCCAAACATGTGTAGTCCAATCTTACCATGCTTTACCATAGAGAGCCCATGCACTTTACACTGGACAGCAGTGATGAAGCGCCCAGAGTCCTAAAACCACCAACACCAGGTCAGAAAAAATACTAGGAAGAAGGCAAAACGTTCAGGGATGACCCTGCAAAAAAGCGGCCCAAGTCCAACAGAGCCCTTTCATTGATGTAAAGTTATAAACATTAGAGGCTCCTTGCGAAACTACACAAGGTGTTGGGCAGCAAGAAACATGCTCACTTTATCACCCCCTACTGGTTGTGACTGCCAGAAGCAGCACTGGGACTTTTGTACATTACTTACAAGTTGGATCTTTGCGCTGGAGATGGCTTGCGCTCGCTCTTCCTGTCCTTGTACGACTTTGATTACCCAGACTCCTCTAGACCAAGATAAGGTCATTGATGGCTTTGTACAACATTCCACATAACCCAGACAGTTTTCAATCGGTCTGTTCAAAGCTTTATACCAGGAAAGGTAATGCATGGGTCTGTCCAAGGCTCTACTCGTCCCAGGAGAGATACTGATGGTCACCCCAAGGCTCTACTCGTCCCATGCGAGCTCATGATGGTTCGCCCCAAGGCGATCTCAGGATAGATTGCCCAATGGCTCTATTCGTCCAAGGCGAGCTCATGATGGGTCGCCCCAAGGCTATATTCGTCCAAGGTGAGCTCATGTGTGGGTCACTCCAAGGCTCTACTCGTCCCAGGCGAGCTCATGATGGGTCGCCCCAAGGGTCTTCTCGTCGTTGGCGAGCTCGTGTGTGGGTTGCCCCAAGGCTCTACTCTTCCCAGGCGAGTTCATGATGGGTCACCCCAAGCTCTACTTGTCCTTCACTAGGTCATGAATGGATCTGTCCAAGGCTCCTCTGTTCTAGACAACGTTGTGAACAGGTCTGTCCTAGGCTTCTGTTGTCCTGAAATATGTCATGTCATGAATGGATCTGCTCCTTTTGTTCTAGGCTAGGTCATGGCTGTCAGTCCAAGGCTGAACTTGTCTCAGACGAGATAATGGGTGGTTCTGTAAAAGAGTCCGCTTGTCGCAGAGAGGGTGGTGGATGGTGTTTAACGGCTCCTCTTCCCCCAGACAATGAGGTGGATGTGAGCTCATAAAGGAGTCTGTCTAGGCTACTTTCATTTTAAAATCTTATGATGTTTGCTGTCCTTGTGAACTAGATCTCTCTTCTTTCTAGTGAACATTTCGATGAACTCAATTTTCTTTTGAAAGGTCTATGGAGGTCCTTGTTTAATTACCCCAGGAGTAAGCATTGGCAACTCCAGTGAGTCTGGCTTATGAATGAAACCATTGATTGGTTTAGACACTCAGTAAGTCCTATTTTATGCACAATCTCATCTTTGCACTCATGCATCCTTTAAGCCATCCACTGACTCATTCTTGTACTCTCCCTCTGACACAAGCATAATAAAACATAGCATATGCAAGACAAATCGAAAGAATAGAAGTAGAAAAAATCCATTGTACAGTCTAAGCATGGTGGGCATGTATTTGCTACAAATAAGCTAAACCTAGCAACAGATGTCCATCTTGCAGTGGAATTGTTGACAGTCCATTGCTGTCTCAAAGTTCAAGCATAGCCGCCATGTTTAGAACCAGCTTGTTGGTAATCTTTTAATGGTGAAACAGTGATACACTATGGACAACAACCTTCGGTAATGGTCACCTGGGTTCGAGAAAGTGGCCTCTCTGGATGCAGCAAACTGCATTTGCAGTGAGCCGCACACAAGCAGCTTTTTAGCACTGACCGGAGGGGACTGTCTAAACACCTCCAATACTAAAGCACATTTATTTTCACGGGGATTTGCACGTGTGATGAGAAAATGCAATCATTCACAAGGCAAGAGAGCCAATGACTGATGTGGACTGAGCCATTACCTTATGCAGTATGCGATCATGGATGGAAACGGAGAGTAAATTACATCCAGAAACACCAGTGGCAGAAGAGAGCCGACTCAAAGGCTCTCTGTCTATATAAATATATATATATTAATGGGCATTTATGGATCTGTTATTAAAAAAAAATATATATATATATAATCTACTGCCAGTCGCCAGTAGATAGTTATAGTTAGGACCGTGTTTCCATAGGAAATCCGCAACATTCTATTTGGAATAACTTTGGCGCCGGTTGACGAATCCTCGCAACATTTTCAAAATAGGTGGGGCGCTCCGCTCCTACCCTGTAAGTCTTGGGGGGGATTCGTCAAGGGGGGGGCTGAGAAAAAAGGGGGGTCCCAAAACACGTTTTTCCCATGCAATTTTCCATAGGGACCTTTAGTCCAAGGTACAGCCCGAACGGCTGAACAGAATTACTTGAAATTTGGCAGAGAGGTAGTCCTCAGGTCAGGGAAGTGCCTTTTGCAGGTCTGGTGTCAATCTGTTCAGTAGTTCCTGAGAAAATCAAAAGTAAAATCATATATATATGTGGGCGGAGCCTAACCACACATCTCATCCTGAGATCTGATTGGCTGTCAGCACTTCATCCAAGAAGTGTTGGCAGCCATCTTGGGACCAATATACATGATAGCACCTCATTAAAAAGCATTGCAGTTAATAGAAGGTTTTAAGACTTTAGTTACATTATAAATCATTTGTTGATGGTACCATACTCATTTTAGGAATTGTGGTATGTTCCAAGGTGATTTCACCATGTGAAAAAGCCTTCTGCTGGGATATCATGATTGAGAGAAAAATATTTTCTCATGCCTTTCCCACAGAGGTTTGGAAGGTGATCTATAAGCTAAACTGAGAGCTTATTTTCTGTAAATTCACATTATCTTTCTCAGTCATGTGAGAATGAAGTCTGACATTCTCAGTAAAACATGTACATCCAACCAGGGCAGAGACTGTCAGTTGATTCCTTTGTGTTCTACTGCAGCTTCCCAGAGTGTTCCAAAGAACAACTAGAGCGCTAACAGTCCTACTTATGATAAACGTATGGCACACCTGAAGCCATCTTGCTTGGATTAAAGTGGTAACTCTTAAAACATTTAATTTAAAAAGGAACAAAATGAGGGGGTTCATTTTTCCATAAAAAGTATGATTAGTGCTGCAGAAAGAAAAATTAGGGCACATTTTGAGTGACTTCAAAAATCCTCTTCTATTTCATTAAAAAATTCTGACATGCAGACTGAAACATGCACTTTCAATACCAGCAGCAGTTTTCCCTGGTGAGCAGTAGCTTTACTACAGTGATCTAATGAGCAAAAAGAGTGCTAACATTCTGAATTTATGGCAAATGTGTGACACATCTGAATGCCTTCTTGATGGAATCAAAGTAAAAAAGAGGAGACTGCAGTAAATTAGGAAACTTCATAACAAATAAGTCTCCCAAGATGGCCACCAGAGACAAAAGAGCCCAAATGTAGCCCAAATATCACCCAGATGTAGCCCAAGTATAGCCCAATGACAGAATGTCCCAGAGTGTTCTTAAAAACAAGTAGAGCGCTTACTGTCTTCATTATGACAAAAGTATGGCACACCTGAAGCCATCTTGATTGGAATAAACTGGTAACACTTAAAACATTTAATTTAAAAAGGAACACAATGAGGGGGTTCATTTTGCCATAGAAATTATGATTAATGCTGAAGAAAGAAAATGAGGGCACATTTTGAGTGACTTCTCAAATCCTCTTCTATTTCATAAAAAAATTCTGACATGCAGACTGAAACATGCACTTTTAATACCAGGAGCAGACTTCCATGGTGAACAGTAGTTTTACTACAGTGATCTAATGAGCAACTAGAGTGCTAACTTTCAGAATTTTTGGCAAATGTGTGACATATCTGAATACCTTCATGATGGAATCAAAGTAAAAAACTGAAAGCATTTCCTACTGAGGAGACTGCAGTACATGAGGAAATTAGGAAACTTCATAACAAATAAATCTCCCAAGATGGCCACCAGAAACAAAAGAGCCCAAATGTAGCCCAAAATCACCCAGATGTAGCCCAAATATAGCCCAATGACAGAAGTGTGCAAAACACTTATTAATTTGTGTTTTTGCAGTGTTACATAGTGCAGACTTGTCGGGTATTGGAGTGCTTTACATGAGCATTGGTTACATCACACAAGATCAAATTCATTTTGGTTGTAGACATGGGGAGATTAAGTGATTTGACCAGAATCACAGAATGTCGAGCTGAAGCAGAAACTCCAACCTGGTTCCCCAGTTGCAAAGTCTGCAGTTCTGGAAGTAACACCACATCCTCTCCCCTAAGTGCAACATTTAATCAAGTGGTCAACTGGATAAAAAAACATAAAGATAACAAATAATTTAAAAGTGCTTTGTCGCTATTTGAAAACTCAGAAAATATGTCCTTATTTTAGTCTTCTAGAGCATTAACCATAATTTTGATGCCAATAAGACCCTCTCATATATGTAATTTCTAAAGGAAATGCTCTAGGTATTACAGTTTTGATTACATCAAGATGACGTCAGGCGTTCCACACTTTTGTAATAAATATAGAATGTTAGCAATCTAGTTGTTCATTAGGATACTGTTGAGAGGCAGAGGCCAGGGGCACGGACTCTGAAAATTGAAGGCAGGTAGGAGGGTGCAAAGGCAACAATTTAACCACACTGAGCAGGCAGGAAGGGCCGTGGCAGCACAACAGACTATGGAGGGCAGTGGAAAGGGGGGCAGGGGCAACAAACCAACAATACAGGACTTGCAAGAGAGGCTGTGGCAATGTAATAGACCATTGTGGGCAGAAGGAAGAGGCAATGGTAGTACAACCATACATGCCTACAGACCCGATTCAGCCAGGAAACATCCAATGTTTTTAAGCTCAAATGGGCTTTATTTGATCTGTCTCCTGTCTACAATCTCCTCTTTTTCAATGTAACTCAAAGGGGAAAATCAATACCCCAGTTTTTTTTCAAAATCTCCCTCTTACCAAGTTCAAAATGTTCGCAAGTATGGTACATTGGATCATGGAAGGAAATGGGGTAGGGACATGGACAGGAGGGACATGGAGAGGTGCACCAAACTGACCCTGCAGGGCAGGCATCAGGGTTTGCAGCAGCACAATACACCACACAGGGCATGCGGGACGGGAGTGCAGCACAACAATCCATAGAAAGCAAGAGGGAGGGGACAGGACCATGCACATGGACAACAGAGGGGCAAGAGGCAATGGTAGCTAGCTGACCATAGTGGACAGACAGGAGAGAAAGCTGCAGCATAACAGACCATAAAGGGCAGGAGGGAGGGATCAGGGGCATTACAATGGAACAGACAAGCCAGGAGGGAGGGAGTAGGGGTCTGCACATGTAAAGAGAGGGCTGGGGGCAAGGGGGCAGGGCAGGAGCAGCAAGATAGCCATGGAGGTCAGGCAGGATGGGCACTAGAAGCAAGACACACCATGAAGAGCAACAGTGAGACTGTGATGGCATACACACAGACCATGGAGGGAAGGTGGGAGGGGTTCAGGGGCAGCTAACTGACCACACAGGGAAGGTGGGAGGGGCCATGGCAGCACAGAAGACCATGCATGGCAAGTGGGAGGGTTAGTGGCAGCACAATGGCTATGATGGGCAAGAAGGAGGGTGCAGGGGCATGCACAAAGGACGATGGAGGATAGAAGGGAGGGTCAGGACCTGTGCACAGACAAGAAATTTCAGGGGAAGGGGCCTCACAACAGACCGCACGGGGCAGGCAGGAGGAGCAGTTGCAGCACAACAGACCAGGGAGGGCAGAAGGGTGTGGCAGTACAATGGACCATGTAGGACAGGAGGAAGAGGATAGGGGCATGGCATGTGGACAGGCAGGGTGGAGGTGACAGGGACATGTTACAGTCATCTGACAATGCTAGGCAGGTGGGAGGGGAGTGGCAGCTCAACAGAACACTCAGAGTAGATAGGAGTGGCAGGTCCATGGAACATCGTGGGCAAAAAGGATGGAGCAGGGGCATGCACAAAGACATCGGAGGGCAGGGGGAAGGAGAATAGGGGCAGCAAGCTAAGCACAGAGTTTAAGCAGGAGGTCAATGATGGGGCATAGAATTGGGCAATGGAGGGCAGGAGGAGTGACCTGGTACATCATGCTAAATGGAGGGCAGTGGCAGCACATCAGACCATGCATGGCAGGAGGGAGGAGGCTAGTCCATGGATTCACACAACAGAGGATAGGGAGGAGGGGGATGGGGCATCAAGCTAACTGTTCAGAGAAGGCGAATATTAGGAACTTTATTGTTTTTAAAACGTGTGTCTGTACGAACTACTTAAATTATGAACAAGTATGCAGCATAATCTCACTTTTATTCAGGAAGAAGAGGACGTTTGTGACTGTGACTCCGGGCTCACTTGGCAGAAACACCCCCTGACCCTCCAACCCCCATCGTAAAATGTAATGCCCGTGAAAAGGGTAGGTGAACACAGTGTTATATAGAACATAGTCCTGAGAGCACAATTGAAAATGAAAACTAGATATAGTGTCTGGTATAAACTATGCACCAAAAAGTGTGATATAAGATGAACCGGTCGTGAAATATAATATGCAATACATTGTGCGCAATGACAGATTCATTGGAGAGCGCGAGATAGCACAGGCACTAGCGCGTGCTATGCGATATGCGCCTTGGAGTGTAATATGCACAGGGCAGTGTTGTGTAACCTAACTAGTCTCTAAAGTTGTCATATAAAATATGTGCTGGGGAGTGTAACGTTGCATATGCACTGTGACAAAGATATGGATCCCAGATTGTAATATGTATGGCATAGCACTGTGAGTTATAACATAGGCATCGAGGAAGGCACGTTAGATGGGGCAATATAACCCGTGCGAAGGCAAGTTTGGCATGATATATTCACGGGGTGGTGTTACAGTGCACATGGGCTAGAGTGTCATAGCATATGCACTAGCTAGTGGAATACAACACAGAGGTGTGTGGCACTCAGCAGGCAATGGTGGGTGTAACACAGCATTGGGCTCTGCCAGGAGCGCGCTGTGACTCTCAAGTGATGTTCGTCCCCTTTCCAGAGAGTAAAATAAAAAGTATTACACATCCGGCAGTGGATGTGTGTTTTATTAACCGTGAGGGGGGTTTCTTGCAAAGTTTTGGTCGAATTTTTATCGAATCCCCTTTGAATGGCTTGGTGTGCATGTGTATTAAATGTGCCCGTCAATAGCTACCCATGTTTGTACAAATAAACGACAAGGTTGTCTACCGGGATTAGGCACGGTAGGGCATCAGACATGTCAGAGCTTCACTAGTGGTGTAAATACATTCCACGTGGATTCATTGTATGCATAGTCGCCTTTTAATGAATATCACGCAAATCGTCATGGTGATAGGTACGTACGGTTTGTTCAGCATGTTCTAGGTGTGTCTATAAATATATATTTTTTTAAAAATAATAAAAAATAGTGGCCGGCCCTGGGGATTGGGGTCAAAAAAATATAATTAGGAGACAGGCCCTGGGGGATGGGGTCATCAGGGCCAATAAATTAGAATAAGAAGGGGAACCACACAGCCCCCCTTCTTAAAAAATTAAAATAAATAAAAGACTGGCATCGTGTCGGAGGCCACGCCCCCTCCTTGCAGCACTCTGCAAACGCGCCCCCTGGCGAGTTGTAAGTTGGAGAATTAATTCCTCTTCAATACTGAGGGTCCCTGAGGGCCAACTAGCCCAACAGGCATCTCCAGTATGCGCCAGGAAGCTGCGCTGCAGACAGGTGTTCTGAGGCCAAGCCCCTTTTTACACCTCTCTGCAACGCAGCTCTGTGGCGCTTACTGGAGGTACCTAGTGGTCTAGTTTGACCCTAGGGAACCTTAGGATTCAAGGGGACTTAATCTCTCAACTTAGAACAGCCACAGGGCGCGTTTGCACAGTGGTGAAGGGAGGGGACTGGGCCTGAGGTGACGTGTGCAAACACGCACTATGGCACGTTTTAAATTGGGGATATAATTTCCCTTCAATACTGAGGGCCCCTGGGGGCTAACTAGCCCACCAAGTGCTTCCAGTAAGCGCCACTGAGCTGCATTGCAGAGAGGTGGTCCAGGCCGTGCCACTTTTTACACCTCTCTGCAACGCAGCTCTGTGACACTTACTGGAGGTACCTAGTGGGCTAGTTGGACCCTAGGGACCCTCAGGATTCAAATGAACTTAATCTCCCAACTAAAAACGGACACAGGGCGTGTTTACACAGTGGTGAAGGGAGGGGACGGGGCCTGAGTTAACGTGTGCAAAAACGCCCTGTGGCCTGTTTTAAGAGGTAGTTTTAATCCCCATGCCCTATTATATACTAGGGGCTTACAGAGGAGGTCATGCTATTCACAGGGGGGCCCCAACGCATACTGTTCCCTAGTGTATGTAGGTGTTTTCACTGTATTCTAAGTGTCTTTTAACATAGCACTGGCTCTAGGACTGGTTAGTCAGACTCAGTTACCACCAGTATCCGTCTGAAAAAGTTGAGGGTACAGGATGATTTTGCAACAAGGCTTCTTTCTGCTCTTCTCTTTGTTCTTTCTGCACGTTATCCTTCTTCCTGCACTTTTCTTAGTCTTTGAGGACTTCTGTTGCTTCTTTCTGCACTTCTTTTTTTTTCTTTCTGTGCATTTTTTCTTCTTTCTTCACATGTCCTATCTCTGTAGGCATAGTTAGAAATTACCATTTAAAAAACCTTTGAAATTCACAGAAAAAACCATAGGTTTCAGGCACGTTATAGTTAGGAATTAGCATTTAAAAAACCTCAGAAATTCACTGAAAAAACCATAGGTTTCAGGGGTGTTCTAGTTAGCTGGACTTTTCACTTGTACAAAACCATTGAAATTCCCCCGTTATAGTTAGTTCAGCTAACTATAACTCGCGCGCCCGCAATGCACTGCTGATGACGTCACATATTACATCACTCATGACATGGTCAGTGACATCACTCATGACATCACTGATGACATCTCAAATGACATCACTGATGACATCTCAAATGACATCACTGATGACATCACTGATGACATCATCCTTGTGATAGAGTGGCAGACCTCCTCTTCCCCTAATATAACCTTTGATACACACATTCAAAAATAGAGACTAAACTTTTCAAAACAATGGACATACCAATACCAGTTACAACACCCTCTTCAGTAATTCTAAGATCCACATACACATCCACTCATTCACCAACAGTCCTATACAGTCACTCATACATGTACTCACTCATCATATGTACTCATACACCTATACATCCTGTTACACAATGCCACTCATCCATAGAGTTACTCACACACATAGTCACTCATGCTAATAAAGAATCAAACATACATTTACTTGCATATACAGTTATACACACACCACCACACTTACTTCTACGGAAACTTACACATACTTAGTCTTTTAAACAATCACTTATAGAAACACATACTTATTCATACAGGAATTCTTTCAATCTCTCACTCTCACATATACACACTTTTATACACCAATAGTCACATATACTAGTTTAAAACATATGTAGTTACTCATAAAGACACTATTGAGATAGTCATTCACTCACTAACACACCCATACACACACTCATCCACCCATACAGTCCTGCACACATGCTGTCTTCAACACATACAAACAGAGAGTCACTCATTCATGCACCTATGCACTACGTAATACCCCCCACCGAACCATGCAGACACTCAGACTGATACTCAAAAAACCAACTAATAACCTATATAGACACCCATGTAGCTACTCACCAACCCATGCAGCCACTTATACACAAAGTGAGAGACTGATACAGATATTTACATATTTAAACATTACTCACTAAGCCATGTATTCACTATGATACACTTAATCAGTCAGTTACACAATCAATTTTTCAAAAACAAATCATCCATTTAGACACTTATATACCCATTTATTCTTCCATCGACCTTGAGATATACATATATAAAACATATTTAATTTTCAGAAAAACACACATTCACTGGATGATGTCATCAGTGATGTCATTTGAGATGTCATCAGTGATGTCATGAGTGATGTCTCTGACCATGTCATGAGTGATGTAATATGTGACGTCATCAGCAGTGCATTGCGGGCGCGCGAGTTATAGTTAGCTGAACTAACTATAACGGGGGACTTTCAATGGTTTTGTACAAGTGAAAACTCCAGCTAACTAGAACACCCCTAAAACCTATGGTTTTTTCAGTGAATTTCTGAGGTTTTTTAAATGCTAATTCCTAACTATAACGTGCCTGAAACCTGTTTTTTTCTGTGAATGTATATATATATATATATATATATATATATATATATATATATATATCCATCCATCCATCCATCCATCCATCCAAAGAGCTAGGCTTTTCAGGCCTTCCAAAGAATTAGGTTTCCTTTTGGTTATCAGAGGTCTAACTCCAAAATCTGGAGGAAGAGACATGTAGAAGGGAGGCAGAGGTATATTAATAATAAATCATGTAGGGAAAAACAAATTTAACGTCCTATTTTCATGCAGGATTTTAAGGGATATAACCAGTGGAGCGACAACTTGAGAAACAATGCTCATCTATGAGATTCAGTGTAACAAAATACCAATATGTTGTCATTAATACAGTGTAATAACAATCCACCTGTAAATGCTACTGACAATATTTGCTTTTGAAAAGCAATATAACAGGCCTACTACCGGCTTGTCACCCTAATCGGCTCCGCTGTTCTGTGTTGGGCGTGTGCTTTTCCACAAGGCAACCATCAGGTAGTCTGTAATGCAATTACAAATCTGTGGAAAACTTTTTTGGTACTTTACAGACTGCCCTAAGCTAATCCTGTCCGTTCTGTGTCGTAGCTACCAGGGAGTTGAGCTCGGGTTAATTTGGTGACCTTAAGGGATCACACTGTCAAGAGTTGTGGTTATTCTTTGAAGTTGGTAGCCACACACCCCAGTTAATCCAATCTCTTACAAGATCTCTAGCAACAGTTTGTCAGAGGGGTAACCAACAACAAAACCCTTGTCTGCAGGCTTTCGTGCAGGGTATTCACAATCCACCCTTAAACGGATTGATGTTAACATATGCTTTTCACAATAAATAGGCCAGGCCTGCCGCCTTTTTCGTTACCTTCTAGAGTAAATAGATTAGGCCTACAGCCATGATGATTGTCACCGCCATAACCAGCTCTGTCCTATCCACTTTACCACAAGCCAAAAACGGCAATACAAACAATCGCTTCAGTGGAAGCACACAACTTCGACACTTTCAAATCTTGTACATTGGAGAACCAACTTCTGGTCGGAGCCAACGCCCCTCTCTCTGATTTGTTAGAGTGCTCTTTATTGACATATACCATATGCAGACAGCTGTACTCTCACGCCAGACCTAAAAGTGGTTTACTTGTGTCCTTCGTGTGGGACTGCCCCATCTCTTTGTACAGACCATGGCGACCTTTTGGAGCACAAGGCATGAGGTGGAAGCTGTCGTGGTGAGTGCCGCAGTGGTCAACGTTGAACCATGTCAGTAGAGGGTTGATGCTTAGGTGTCCTCCTTGATTTCTGTCTGTAATGGAAGGAACCACTTCGAAGTCTGTAGTAAGGGACTTGATTACCATCCCTATTTAACTAGTCTATGCATCTTTGAGGTGTTTGGTATACTAGGAGTACCGTTTTGCTAAGTAAGACGCTTTAAAGGCATAGCTGGTCTTGAGCAGAGCTTCCCTCCATCTTCAGCTGTCCGATGGAAGTGACTTGTGGTGTTTAAAGAGTGCATAGTCTGCATGATGTTATAGTGGTCTGTGGTGACCTGATGTAAGCCAGGGTGGACCAGTTCTCAGTGAGTTCAGGATACTCCTTGTATTAAAGTACACTGCTTCAAGGCGCTGTGTGAGTGCCACCTTCGTATGTGACCTCCGGTCATTGTGGGGTCAGTTTGAGCTGTCTCGATCTCAAGCACTCAGTGTGGTACCCACTGTTGTGAACTGTGAACTATTGATGCACGCCTGTCCTTGGACTCGAGGAAGAGATTTGGAGCGAGCTACATAGTCAGCAGGGTCTGCTTTGCACTGAATGTGGTAACCCCTCTGGTGGCATTAATTCTCTCAGCGTGCTTGTCCATTCAGACTGCAAGGAATACAGCTTGGTGTCTGCTCTAGACCGGCTCATTCGGCATTAATGCCACCAGTCACATTAAGACAGGCACCCCCCTACCAGCAATAATGACACGTCAGACTGCTAGAGATGGAGCACTACGTCAACTCTGGACTGCTGCCAGCCTCCGTGCTACCCGTCACACTGCCAGAGGTAGAGCATAGCTTCAGCTCTCCAGTCATGCTGCCACTAGTAATGCCCTTAATCTGATAGAGCCTTCTAGCTGCAAATTCTTTACCTTAGAATTATCCCCAGGTGCGAGACAGGAACCTAACATTTTTTTGTAAGCAGGACTCCTGTGTGCCGGTAGGTGGCATTGGGTACAGTGCCTATATAGGCGCCACCCAGGCTGCCGACATCAGTTTCTTTTTGCGACTTTGCGCATCAGAAGTGCAGGTCAACGAAGTGTACTGACCACTGGTGTGTAAAAACTAGGGCCCTGAAGGGGATACAGCGCTAGGTCTGTAAATCCATTGACAGAGCAGGGACAATGGGTGTGTCAGTAAGGAATTTGCGGCTTGATATAGCCTTTACCAGATAAGGTGTTACCAAAGGTAAGTAACTTGTTCATCTCGTAGAGATTTCTAGTTTCAGATTTCTTACCTTAGAATAGATACCCAAGCAATACCACCCCGGAGGAGGGCTTGCGAAAACATTTCACACTAAAGTCCTGCAGGACCATACGGGCAAAGTGCACATCCCTACAGACCTGACTGTCCAGGCAGTGGTGCTTGGTTAATGTGTGCAGTGAGGCCCACGTTGATTCCTGACAGATGTCCAGGACCGGGACTCCTCATGCTAACGCAGTGGTCGCAGCCTCTGCTCTGGTGGAATGAGCACGCAAGCCCTCAGGGTGTTTCTTCTTGGCCAGTGTGTAGCAGATTTTGAAACAGATCATGATCTATTGGGAGATGGTCTGTATCTATACCACTATACCTTTCTGGGCCCGACATATCACACGAAGAGTTGGTCGTCCACAGAACTCTTTTTGTGCAGTCAAGGTAGAACAACAATGCTTATAAAAAAATGGGGGGAATTAGAGGTTTATGGTTAGGTTCACCCTCCAACAGTACATATATCATAAACAACCTGAATTAATCAGGTAAAAGAACCTAAACTAAAAAGAGAGAAAGGTGTCAGAAATCTTTTGGATTCTGATGTCCACCAACAAGAGAGAAAGAAAAAGATTTTTTCTTTCTTGAGTCCCCTCACTCACCAGGGTTTCCCCACGGTGACATGCTTCATCATAGGGGTCCTCTCAGTCCTCTACGGGCTGAGGCGTGCTGCGACTTGCGGATTACGTAGGAGCACTAAAAAGATTCAGGTTATGTGTAGTGAAAGTGTAGTGGAGTGGGATAAATTGAATTAAAATGATCAACTAGTGGGCCAAATATATTTTATTATTGCTCCTAGCTAATTGGTTGAAAAACAGGGTAATATGCTAAAGGCCCTAACTATACGTGATAGGTGTACCTAGCATATAGTCAACTAGTTTCGAGCTTCCCCCAGCTCTTCTTCAGGACTCCACCGGGACCAGCCCAGTGTGAAAGCACCACTCCTAGTCGACCGGATTGAGGTGCAAAAGTGAGACGCTGCAACTATTAGGCATGCGTTATAATTAATACATACGTAGATATACGTCAGGCAAACTCTGTAGGATATATAAAGTACATATATTAAAGGAACAAAAGATCATTGGCACTGTTGTCAAAACAATTGTGATCACACTACACACAAGTGTTGGTACACTCTTTCCTCTAATGTGCCGCTATGTGGTTCAAAAGAAGACGTTAAACAAAGAACATTCTCCATGCAGGCGCTGTGCTGAGAAGTGATTTGAAATTCAATGAATGCGCAAAATATACATAAAAACCTCATGCGTCTGACACAACATAAAACACATACAAGACTAACAATTGCAAGACATTACATACATTTTAGGAAGCAACAATGTGCCTCATGGTCAACGGAGGGGGTGTGGAGATCTCGTACACCTAGAAAAATGGTAAATGAGGTCGTTAAATGGTGTCGGGCTCCTTATCTGAGGCTGGCCCTAAAGGAAAGGAACGGAAGAAAGGAATCGATCTCCGGGATTTAAATGGGCGTGCTGATCTACCCAAAAGCGTCCCCACTTACTTGTACGTGGACAACCACACTCTTGAACACCTAATGGAGCCAAACCTCACGGACCGCATACTGAAGTGTCCCGAGTGAGGGGCCTGTTATCAATGGGTGTTTCCGCATAGAAAGCGAGGGAGGACTCGCCGTCGGAATCCCTTTCAGTTGTGGCCATTTTGGATTGGGATATTATTACGAGTTGGTGTACTCGCGTTAGAGTAGCCCTTCCTTCCATATAAGGATCATGCATGAAAATGTTATCAATGGGATTAAAAAATGAAAGAAATGTATAAGAGGAGGCATGAAACCTTCGGAAGGCAGTTTTTTTTCATGCCTCATACGATGTATCATAGGAGAGCTCACAAATCATAGTCTCAATGGTGAGGCCATGATGGATAAGGCCTGTTCGGAATAGAGATTCTTGATGAAACTCAATGTCGTGATCACGATATACACTAAATCAACTGTGTATTTCGTGCTTATACCGGTGGGGGAGAAAAAGAGGTATTCCGTTTAATCACTGGTGTGTTTAACTTATCAGGTGGGGGCCAGAGGGTATGAGTTTTAACACAACTTTCAATAAAGTTAGTTGAAAGACAAGAGGCACGATGGAATTCAGGAAAAAACTCAGAATAACCCTAGATGATAACAAGGTTATTAGACTATGGCTAGTGCATTAACCTTAGTTTCATGTAAATTGTCCCCACGGTATATCATCATTTTAGACCTTTGGTGTCAGACCGTAGCATAAACACCCAACGTTGTTCTTTCTCGTGCAGTTTTTTCTCGATGTTAGGGTGTTTGTTTACATGTTCAAGTATGACCCAGCTGAGGTCATTAGGTGTATGTTGTTGTTCTAAAAAATGAGTGGTCATTTTCGTGTTGTTACGTTTACACCTAAAATTACTTCGGTGTTCGATTATTCTTGTGTTCACCTTTCTTGTGGTCATCCCCACATAATGAAGGTTGCAAATGCAGGTGATAAGATATACCACACCTGTCGTATTGCAATTGGTGAAAGATCGAAGATTCCATGTCATCCCATTGTTGTAGGTTACTGTTTTGGTAGCTCTGGTTAAGTGACGCACACTGCAGTTGCTGCATGGGTAATGGCCCAGTATGTGTCGGGGATGATCGTGATGCGTTGTCAAACACACTGCATTGGATGTTGCTCTGCTGCCAGATGTATTGCACTGAGAAAGGGGCAGGGATGAGCTGAAGCCAGGTATTAGGTACTGTTAAAAATTGGGGTACCTAGTTGGCAGTGGCTTGCACCCTGTCCAAGTAGGGGCCCTTCCTTCTAGTCAGGATAAGGGGATTACACAGCTAAGATAAACCCTGCTCATCCCCTGGCTAGCTTGGCACGAGCAGTCAGGCCTATCTCAGAGGTAATGTGTGAAGCATTTGTACAGAAAAGATACAGTAACAGTGAAAACTCTACAAGTGGACACCATACCAGTTTAGAAAAATAACCAGTCTTTATCTGATTAAAACAAGACCAGAACAGCAAAAATACAACATACACTAGTAAAAATATCAAATTTAAACCGTTTTAAATACTTCATTCCATAGGAAACTATGGATGCGACACGTTTATGGCAAAGTACCTGGGATGCATCAAAATGAAAGACGAAAACAGGTGCAGGGGAGATGAGGCGCCAGAAAACAAAGCAATGCGTCTATTCCTTACTCGCATGGAAGGTGATGAGTCTGTTCCTTGCTGCCAAGGGAGGTGATGTGTTGATTCCTTACTGCGAGAGGAGATGATGCGTCAAATTCCGGACACGCGGCCTTGGTTTCTTACTGCTGGGCAACATTGAGGAAGAACTTGGCGGTCAGGTGTGATGAGTAGAAAATCTGGACGCGCTGGTTTGGTGTGGCACCGAACAGGTGCTGCGCTGATTTTTTCCAGCCGTGTGGCAGGTGATGTGTCGATTTCTTCAGTCACACAGCAGGGCCTGCGTCGGTACGGGTGCCTCAGATGACTGGGACATGTTCATTTGGGCTTTGGTGATCTTTCAGCCACACGGCAGTCTGTATCGATTCTTCGTCTGCACTGTGGCGATGCGTGGTTTTTTGTTCCACCTGACTGTGCTGCATCAGGAAAAACAGGCACTGAAGAGCGATGAGTGGCTTTACTTCTCCTCTTTGCAGCAACGCCACCACCAATGGCCCAGAACTGGAATTGGCACCACTTGGCAGAGCAGAACTCTCAGCAGAGGAATTCAGGGGCTGCTGGTGAAGTCTTTGATAGCCCTGAGACTTCTTAACAGGAAGCATGCACACACAAGCCCTTGGAGAACCTTGGCAAGCAGGATACAAAAGCGCAGTCCAGTCATGTCAAAGACAGAAGCAGCAAGCAGCAGGCCAGCACAACACAGCAGCAGGCAGAGTGGCAGTTTCCCTTCTACAGCTTACAGGGGACAATCCTACACAAGAAGGGCTGAGGCAATACACTATCACACCTAACACCTCAGTGGCAAAGGTCAAAAATAACTTGAGTGGTGCAAGGAACCGGAAGCTCAGCCCTTTTCAACTTCAAATAAGGAAAGACATCCTTAACATTAACAACTTCAAATGGCTCAGTACCACAATTCAAATAATATATATCAGACTTTATGGCAAATCTGCACAAATGTTGTATTTCCTCAGCACACATGTATATAATTCACAAAAATCTATTGAATTTGTTTGG
The DNA here is from genome assembly GCF_964204655.1 of Triturus cristatus. NCBI lineage: Eukaryota > Metazoa > Chordata > Amphibia > Caudata > Salamandridae > Triturus > Triturus cristatus. The sequence goes on along the minus strand of NC_140587.1, from coordinate 93,545,703 downwards.
AAGACACTTCCTTATTCGTATTCTTTTTTTATATTGTTTTCTTTAAAATAAAGTGTCTTCTCATTTTTTTACTGCAAATGTAGCCAACACATTTCATCACTACAGACTTCTTCAGGGCTTTATGTATGGATATTTCTTATTACAATAATATGATGTCCTTCATTTAATAGAGCATCCATATTCCTAGGAGTCACTATTTCATGGACTCAAGCTTTCCAGTCCATGCAACAAATCTTTGTGCAAAGTAGTTTCCAGCTTTTGTGTAGGACTCAGCTGTTGGAAAACTCATATCTGCAAGTCCAAAAAATTTCAAAGTCTTGAGAGTTTGTGAGCTTGCGTACAATCAGGTTCTACAGCGTGTTCCCACTGTGTATAACATTCCCCTCCTACAGCTTCTTCAGCTCTTCTTGGCAGAATCTCCTCTTGGTCCAGAAGTGTTCTTGAGTTATGGTGTCACAGCTCCAGAATTTATACCAGTTTCTGCCTTTGAGGTAGGCAAACCTCAAAGGAAAGTCTTTGTAAAGCACAAGACCTAGCCTTTCCCTGACCTGGCTCAAGACACACTACAGGGGGTGGAAACAGCTTTGTGTGAGGACAGGCACAGCCCTATTCAGGTGTCCGTGAACACTCCTCCCACCACTCTAGCTCAGGATGGCCCAATGCAGGGCACACCTCAGCTCCCTTTGTGTGACTGACTACAGTGAACGCGCAAACAGCCCAATTGTCAAACTAAACCAGATGAGTATTACACAGGCGGGCAGAGGCACAGAATTGTAAGGCAAGAAAATGTCCACTTTCTAAAAGTGGCATTTTCAAACACACAATTTAAAAACCAACTTCACTAAAATATGTATTTTTAAATTGTGAGTTTAGGGAACCCAAACGCCAAATCTCCATCTATTCCCAGTTGAATGTTGCACTTGTAATGTGTTACAAGGCAGCTCTAATGATAACCTATAGGAGCGATAGTCCTTGCAATAGTGAAAATGAAATTGGCAGTATTTCACTATCTGGATATTTAAAACACACCAGTACATGTCCTACCTTTTTAAATACCATTCTCCCTGCACATGGGGCTACCTTGGGCCTACCTTAGGGGTGCCTTACAGGTAATAAAAATGAAGGTTTGGACCTGGCAAGTGGGTACACTTGCCAGGTCGACATGGCAGTTCAAAACTGCCCACACAGACACTGCAGCGACAGGCCTGAGACATGGTTACAGGGCTATTCATGTGGATGGCAAAATAAGTGCTGCAGGTCCACAAGTAGCATTTGAATTACAGGCCCTGGACACACACAGTACACTTTACTAGGGACTTACTAATTAAGCAAATATGCCACTCCTGGATAACCAATCACAACTGCAATTTAGACAGGGAGCACTGGTAAGCAGTGGTAGTGTCCAGCAAAAACGAAATGCAGCACACAGTCAAAACAGGAGGTCAGAAGCAAAAGGACAGGGGAAAAAAACAGCCAAATATGCCATGTCTAACAGGCAAGAAGTGAGGATGTGATGTCGGGCACCCGACACAATGTAAGGAACGGTGGCCCTGCATTGGGCACAGTGTGCTGGGGCCAGGCTTCCCTCCTTTGGACAGTCCTGGGGCCCATGCTGATCCCTGCTCGGGTCAGTGTACCCCCTGTGCTGGGGCAGGCCCCCCTCCCTTGAATGATCCTGGGGCCCATGCTGGTCCTCGTTCGGGTTGGTGCCACCCAGTCCCAGGGACCCTGGTGTCCCTTGCCCGGGTCAGTGACTTCCCCTGTGTTGGGGGCCAGCCCACCCCCCTTCGGATTATCCTGGGGCTCGGCCCCCCTCCTTTCGGATAATCCCCGGGCCCATGGTGTCCCTCGCCCTGTTCAGTGACCCCCTCCCCCCAACTCCTTTGGACAGTCCCAAGGGCCATGCTGGTCCCCTTTCGGGTCAGCGACGCCCTCCATGCTGGGGCCAGGCCCCCCTCCTTTGGACAGTCCCGGTGTCCTGCTGGCCCCCTCTCTTGTCAACGACGCCCCCTGTGCTGGGGCCAGCCCCCCTCCTTTTGACAGTCCCGGGGGCCATGCTGGTCCCCTCTCGGGTGAGTGACTCCCCCTTTACTGGGGCCAGGCCCCCCTTTGAACAGTCCCAGGGGCCATGCTGGCTGCCTCTAGGGTGATTGCCGCCCCCTGTGCTGGAGCAAGGACCCCCTTCTTTGGACAGTCCCGGGGGGCTATGCTGGCTGCCTCTAGGGTGAGTGTCGCCCCTGTGCTGGGGCAAGGACACCCTTCTTTGGACAGTCCCGGGAGCCATGCCGGTCCCCGCCTGGGTCAGGCGCCCCCTGTGCTGGGGCCAGGCCCTCCTCCTTTGGACTGTCCCGGGGGCCCTGCTGGTCTCCGCTCGGGTCAGTGCCGCGCTAATTTCACGTATAATGGGAGCAGGCCGTGTCTGGGATGCGTTTCACGCCTGCTGTGTGGTCAGGGATGATTCACGTGTTCCAGAGCTGGTTCTGCTCTAAGGAGGAAACTATGGATTATCTGAAGCGGTTACTCACGCCCCCTCCTTCGGGTCCTGGTGTGTGAGTATCTTCGGTGGTGTGGCTCTGGTTACACACAGTTTGTGTGATTGCTCCCCTGCCCCCGAGAGTCCATCACCCCGACCGGCACCACGGCCCGGACCCGTGGTGAGGCTGCACAGCGCCCCTTTCACTAGTAGCCTCACTTCTGGTGGTGTGCAGTCACGTGCGCCAGCAGGCGGCGAGGGATGGCAGTACTGATGTGTTGGCAATGCGCCAAGCTCTCCCAGAGGTTCCGTTCTGTGCACGGTCATCTCTTGCACAAGCAGGCGCTGTGCTGGTGACCTGCATATCTAGAACAAAATTGCACCCGTGGATAGAGAAACGGGTGCTGTGGGAACACTACGGGTGTACAGCAAGTAAGGATTCCTTAAGATTAACAAAGTCAGTGAAATTGCTGTAAGGATTAACAGAACTCATTAAAGGGCTTCGTTAGAAAGCGGCTCGAAAGACTGGTCATGAAAGCGCTACACGTGGATGCTGCAGAGCATCACTTGTCACACAAGCTCGCCACGGGCTGCATCATCTCTGCTAGTGAAGTACCACATGACGTGTGCAAGCATCTTAAGGATGGGAACTGTGTGACCAGGAAAGGATCTGCAGCCAGGGTCCGAGGAGGCTCGGCTAAAAGTAACTTGGCTGGGCATCTAAATAAATGTGTCTCGAGTACAACGCATGAAATGTCACAACCTGCGGTAATGTTTTCACATTTCTGCTTTTAAGGAGGAAAAAATCCACAGAGGTGACAGCGAAAATGAGTTATCTCAGTGTATCTTAGACCAAAAATTTTAAAAATAAAAACAATAAACCAGCTTGCACTCATTGTATGTCTAACACTCTTGAATGTTTAGAGCACAAGCTTATTAAATGTGTATAGTCTGTGACCCTCACACACATCGCTGCAGCTAGCGTTTGTGGCTCCTGGTGTCGCACTGTTTTACACACATCTCCCTCACACACCTCTCTGCAGGTAGTTAGTGAGTCCTGTCCTGGTGTTACATTCCCTGTCTCCTACACTCGTCTCCCTCGCACGCATCACTCTGCAGCTAGTGTGTGGGTTCTGGTGTCCCACGGTCTCCTGCACACAGATCTCCCTCGCGCACATCCCTCTGCAGCTAGTGTGTGGGTTCTGGTGTCTCGCGGTCTCCTGCACACAGATCTCCCTCGCCCACATCACTCTGCAGCTAGTGTGTGGGTTCCGGTGTCTCGCGGTCTCCTACACTCGTCTCCCTCGCACGCATGTGGGTTCTGGTGTCTCACGGTCTCCTGCGCACAGATCTCCCTCGCGCACATCCCTCTGCAGCTAGTGTGTGGGTTCTGGTGTCTCGCGGTCTCCTGCACACAGATCTCCCTCGCACACATCACTCTGCAGCTAGTGTGTGGGTTCTGGTGTCTCGCGGTCTCCTGCACACAGATCTCCCTCGCACGCATCACTCTGCAGCTAGTGTGTGGGTTCCGGTGTCCCGCGGTCTCCTGCACACAGATCTCCCTCGCACACATCACTCTGCAGCTAGTGTGTGGGTTCTGGTGTCTCGCGGTCTCCTGCACACACATCTCCCTCGCACACATCTCCCTCGCACACATCACTCTGCAGCTAGTGTGTGGGTTCTGGTGTCTCGCGGTCTCCTGCATACACATCTCCCTCGCACACATCACTCTGCAGCTAGTTTGTGGGTTCTGGTGTCTCGCGGTCTCCTGCACACAGATCTCCCTCGCACGCATCACTCTGCAGCTAGTGTGTGGGTTCCGGTGTCTCGCGGTCTCCTGCACACAGATCTCCCTCGCACACATCACTCTGCAGCTAGTTTGTGGGTTCTGGTGTCTCGCGGTCTCCTGCACACAGATCTCCCTCGCACGCATCACTCTGCAGCTAGTGTGTGGGTTCCGGTGTCTCGCGGTCTCCTGCACACAGATCTCCCTCGCACACATCACTCTGCAGCCAGTGTGTGGGTTCTAGTGTGTCTCGCGGTCTCCTGCACACAGATCTCCCTCGCACGCATCACTCTGCAGCTAGTGTGTGGGTTCCGGTGTCTCGCGGTCTCCTGCACACAGATCTCCCTCGCACACATCACTCTGCAGCCACTGTGTGGGTTCTAGTGTGTCTCGCGGTCTCCTGCACACAGATCTCCCTCGCACACATCACTCTGCAGCTAGTGTGTGGGTTCCGGTGTCTCGCGGTCTCCTGCACACAGATCTCCCTCGCACACATCTATGCAGCTACCGTTTTTGGGTCCTGGTGTCACACTGTCTCTTACACACACATCTCTCTGCAGCTAGTCTGAGTCCTGATGCCATGCTCGTCCCCTCACACATCTCCATGCCTGTGCCCTGATGCCATGGTGTCTGCAGCCTGGCACTCATTGCACATTAGCAGATTGGAGGCACTGGTGGCGTGGGCTCACAGATTCGTGTGAAGGCTCCGTCCTCGACAGCACGCTGTCACCAAAAGAGAGGTAGGAGACTTCGGGGTTAGAACCACCGATTAGCACGGTACCCCTAAAAATGGCACCCCGTGAACTCAAGCCTGATGGTGAGGCCCAAAGTCATCCTGTTACATGACATGGGGCCTTAATTTGAGGCAGTGGCAGGGAAGCCTTTTTATTTATTCAAGTTAATAACTTAAATGTCCCCTGATAAAGAGTGACTTTTTAGCATTCAGTAACACCTGAGGAAAAAATACTTATATTCGATTTCATTTAGAATCATAAAGACGATACAATTTACCCACAAAATACGTGAAAATGATTTGTCAGTCAAAAAGCTTTATTATCGGTTAAAAACCATACAAGCGAAGAATACATAATTACATAAGACAACCAATTGATCACCAATGAGCAGCAATACAAAGTGTACACGATTAAACAATAGACCTAGAACAATAAATAGTATTTAAAATAATAACAGATAAAAACAGGCCACTCAGAGTGGTATTAAAATTCCCTAGTAAATGCAGAAGGGTACTGACAGTTAAACAGTTAGTGCAGCTTTCTCCTTAAGTTTGGCTCCCCTAGAGCACCACATAGAGAACAAGAATCTGGAATCTGGAGGTCGCAAACACAGTCACCGGGGTAGAGTCCTATTTCAGCAATCTAAACACAACCCTGTAATCCCTGAAGCCCCTGGACTTGCATAACTGTAAGACCCATTTGGCTCTAGCCGTGGAGTATGGGGGGGCAGAAGAGCACAACATGCAGATCTGTCTCTTCGGCGTATTCACACCCCGGACATAGGCTAGATGCATAATGAGCCATTGACCACTTGTTTGTTACTGCCCTCACTGGGAGAGATCCATGTCTGAATTGGACATACAATTTCTTCGCCAGTGGGGGCTGAATGTCGTCCAAGAGTTTCTCAAATTGGTACCTGTCCTTGACTTCGAGAAAGCTACTGGACAACCTACCCAACGATGGTCTTAGTGCCATCTGTTCCAATCGGAAATAGTTGAGTGCTTTGACCAGCGCCCTCTTGGGAGTCGTAACAGAGGAGAGTGCGGGGGCAAGCCACAGATCTCCCTTCCCCAGGGCCAGGCATAGATCTTTAACATGCTGTTGGAAAGGCGTTCGCCGGAGGGGGGGTTCGATACACGTCCTGCCCACCCCTTTGACCCACCTCTCCCAAGTAGGCCGAACCAGGCGCGCACACCCTGAGATACACTACGAACAGAGTGACACCACACGTGTTCTTTGTAGGACGATAGGTTCTTTTATCGATGATTTCAAGGGATCTTTATGATCCAAGATGCAAGCAGTACAGCAGTGGCACAACGTACCACAAATCGGTCGGGGGGGAATGGGGGTAGCGGGACAGTCTTTCAAGATAGTGTCTCTGCGAAATACCCTGCGGAAAGCTCACAATCCTCGAGCTGGAGGGTGTCGTGTCTCTGGGCGATCTCTTACCGAGTCATTCTCAAGGGGGGGCACCGCGAGTCTCTCAGCAGGCACAGGTGGTCGGAGTTCGGGAGCCGCGATTCTGTCAGCAGGCTCAGATGGTTCAATAGCTGGGGGCCGCGAGTCACTCAGCAGGCCTCGATGGTTCAGTAGCTGGGGGCCGCGAGTCACTCAGCAGGCCTAGGTGGTTCAGTGTTCGGGAGCAGCGACCTCGTCCGCAGGGCTCAGATGGTTCAATAGCAAGAGGCCGCGAGTCACTCAGCAGGCCCAGGTAACTTCAGCAGTCAGGAGCCGCGACAGCGTCTGCAGGCTCGGATGGTTCCAGGTCTTCTCTGCACTCGTTTCTCCGGCACCCCTTGTTATACTCCGCTGGTTCTTTGAAGTCCGGAGTGCTCGCAGAGGGGGGACTGGGGTGACGGAGGGGGTTCGGCGGGATTTCCTGCCGCTCACTTCTTTGGTCTTTTCAGGTGGGTCTGGGAGGGACCCCAGACGCTCGGCAGGGGAGGCGCCTGCTCCCCAGGGGCCTGGTGGCCGATCAAGTCCTCCCGGGGAAGGCGACCCGAGGTGTGACTGGGCTGGCGCCTCTGGCTCGAGGGTTCCCGCTCCCTCAGTTGGACATGCGTGGTAGGGTGTTGAGTCTGTCAGGCCTCTGGCCGGCCCGCGGATCGGGGGTGGCTGGGGCGGCCGGAGTCGGAGATGTCGTGTCTTGAGGGTGGTTGCAGGTTGGCTGGGTGATGGAGAGGGCAACGCCGTGAGGCCGGTCTCACACATGCTTTAACCAAGGGATTTTTCCCACACCCCTTAGCGTCAATAGATGACTAAGTTCCTCCTGATAACTTAAGAGCTCGGATGTGGACCAGAGTCTCCTCCAGTACAATAGAGGACAGTTAGGGATAACTTCATGTATGGGGACCAGACCCAAGTCAAAGCGTAGCGGGATCAGCGGTGTGCTCTGTGGGAGTCTCAGCAGACGCCTTATGAAACTATTCCCAGAGATAAAGTGCGAGGAGGCATTGTCGTGGCCCCATAGCTCTACACCGTAGAGCGCCCCACCTCTTGCTTGTGCTTTATAGATTTCTACTGGAGGTCCCACAGTTTTTGATGTGCACTCATTATGTACCTTTAGAATACCTCCCGCTGCTTGGGCCAGCTTCATATTTGCCTTGGCTATGTGGGTCCCCCATTCCATCTTGTCATTCAGTGTTACCCCTAAATATTCAAAAGTAGAGACTCTTTCGAGGACCGTGCCATCCATGTGGGGAAGGGGACAGTTGGGCCATTTAGAGTTAAAAACCATAAATTTGGTTTTGGACAGGTTGATCTCCAGGTTTCTTAGTCTGCAAAAGGAGCAGAAAGCCTCCAGTGTTCGCTGAATACCCGTTGAAGATTTTGATAACAAAAGGGTATCGTCGGCAAACATCAGGCCTGGTATCTTTCGGGCTGCCAAGCTGGGAGAATCTAAATCCCGCCTGTCCCAAAGATGTTTGATCAACCCATTAAGAAAAAGCGATAAGAGCGTGGGGGCCAACACGCACCCCTGCCTCACTCCCTTTTCCACCGGAAAGGCGGCCGAAAGCTCCCCATTCCTCCCGTACCTCACTCTTGCAAAAGTGCCCTGGTGTAGACGTTTAAATAATTGGCACAAATAGGCTGGAACACCCATCTCCAACAAAATGGCCCATAGCTTCTCCCTCTGGACCAGGTCAAATGCAGATCGAAGATCTACAAAGATCAAATACACACTGCCAGCCCCCAAAGTCACTGTCTTCCAGAATACCATCTGTAATCTAAACAGTTGGTCGATAGTGGAAACTTTGGCATGAAAACCTGCTTGTAGGGAGGTCAGGATGTGATGATCGTCCATCCAACACTGCAACCTTGATAGAAGAATGCGGGCCATTAATTTCTGGAAGACGTCAATAATACTGATGGGCGGTAGTTGACCGGGTCCAGGGGGATGCCTTTTTATGGATGGGAATAATCTCCGCGCCCAGCCAAGTTAGAGGTATTTCCATACCCAGGAGTATGGCGTTAAAATATAGGTACATGTAAGGGACCCAAACCTTCTGCTCACTCAAGCAGGTCTCCCGGTATGCGGTCCAGTCCGGGGGCTTTCCCTGTGGCCAGACTTTTAAGGGCTCCCTGTGTTTCCTGCAGGGTTACTGGATAGTAGTCCGGGTCAGTAGTGACCTTTGTATCCGGAGCAGGTGTGACTGAGTCTGTTGGGGTCACAGTATTAGTATGCGCGAAGAGGGGTTTAAAGTGCGCTATCCACACATCTTCACTCAAATTAGGTGTAATAGCACTCGACCCCTCGGACGAACCTGATCTAACCAGGTTCCAAAATGCCCTGTAATCACGTCCATCTAGGCATCTTTTATGTTATCCCATCTACGGGCCTCCCATTCTGATTTGGACTCCACTGTAATGCTTTTGTAAGCGATTCTAGCCCCTCTTAGACTCTCAACTGTGCCAGTTTTAACCTCTCTAACAAGGGCGTGTTTTGCCTCCCTACAGGATTTGTTAAACCACTGCTCCTGGATTCTTGGCCGGACCCTTCCGTTAGCTGGGATATAGAAATAATCAGCTAGGGAGGTGAATAAATTAGAGTGGATGAGCTCAAACGCCCGAAAGTAGGAGCAATCATAAGTGACCGGCAAAAAGGAAGCCTCTACAAAGGACGAGGCAACTAGTTGGTAGGGCTCAGATACTTTATCCGATGCCAATGCAAACTTAGCCCATTTAATACGTCTGCCTCCTGCCACAGTGATTAAATTGGGGTTTGGCTAAGGATCTTACTCTTCACCCCCCCCCCCTCTCCTCCTCCCCCCTCGCCCTGCCCCCCCCCTCCTCCAAGTTTACTGCCCAATGCTGAATGAAGTTCTAGAGACAGGAGATTGTGGTCACTATCCGCTCTCTCAATTACCGTGAAGGTCTTAATTTGGGACCTCAATGACCATAATATAGTCAATGGTCGTAGTTTTCCCCGCTCTATTGTAAGTGGGCTTCCCTGGGGAGTCGGCAGGAAGTCTGCCATTGCAAGCTCGAAGGGAATGGGAGACTAAAAGCTTATTTATCTGCAGCGCCAATGGAGTCAGGCGCTTAGCTGGATACAATGAGCACTCCTGAATATGCCAGATAGAATCCTCCTCTGCAGTTACAGAAGGGATCCCCAGCAATGGTTCAAAATGACAATTAAAATCACCACCCAATATTCTATGTATAGGAGTGGGGTACAGTGCGAGGAGTTCGTCAATAACCTCAATAACCTCAATCAGGGGAGACCCCCTGGAGTGGGGAGTGGGGCGCAGGTAGATGTTGAATATCACTACTGACGTGCCATCCAGATATTTAAGGGCAATGCACAGAAGATCCGGGGAGTGTGTATCGATCACTGTCACTGAACACCCCAGATGAGTAGCTACCCATGTGCACAAGCCCCCCAATGGTCTACCCCTCAATGCCTGTGCAGCTGGAATGTGGTTGCATGCGTAGCCCACCCTGAGGGCGACGGATGTCATCCAGGTCTCTTGGAACAGACACATGTCATATTGATCCACCAACTCCCCCCAATCTGGGTTCGATAACTTGGAGCCTAAACCCGCTACATTCCAAGTTCCTATAAATGAGCTACGTAGCTGTGGCCTTGTGGAATTGGCTATGGCGGGCAGTGGCAAACAAATACAAGGGATTCCTTCTTGAATGGTTGTCCCGCTTCCATCTCCTTGGCCCCGAGCTTTAAGATTAACAATTAGTAGAGGCGGCAGTGGATCCACTAGTACTGCCCCCCCCTGCGGTCTGAGGGAGCTCCTCCCCTTGCCTCTCACCCGCCTTCACCTCCGGGCACTCGGCTGGAATACGATCTATATCATTGTGCCAAGGGGAGGAGGCTAGTCAATCCACATTATTCAAAGCACTAAATCTTTTTTCCACAGGTATATTATATTTAGACCTCTCACCGTCCTTATGATAGTAGGATGCTCCAAAACCACCAGGGAACCTTTCCTGTGGGAAATATACCCTAAGTGAAGGGGGGGTAATCGAACCTTGATGACCGGGTCCGCCCCATTCTAGTATATGATTAACCACGCCAGGATCTCTAAAATTAATGATCACACAATCCCCACCAATATCTTTAGTATTATTCCCTATCCAACTAACTTTTCCCCTTGACCTGAATTTGTTATTGGCCTGCATTTGTTCAACCAGAATATGATTTTATTCTTTAGCTCGGTGAACGTTTCGCCTCGCTCTTCTGCCAATGGCGGAACTCCAGATAGTACCACCACGTAGGGTGAGGTCTCTGGAGGTAGCTGGATAGAGGGTAGTAATTGTTTGGGGGTATTGGCTGGCAGTTTAGGTGTAGACTTGTGTGGTACCATTCCTCGTATTGGCAGCTGTTTATTCATCCCCGTTGAGGTTGGTGTCGGGATACTGGTGCAAAGACCCGCTATACTTGAGTGTCCGCTAGAGAGAATGGCGGGCAGAAATTGGTAGGTCCAGTAGGACAATTGGTCATAGACGATGGACCTGGCCCTTGTTCCCGGTTATCTGGTCGAGGTCCTACACCTTTACTTTGGTCTTGGATTGTCTGTTCGGCATTGCCTATGTCCGGAGTCGGAAAAATATTCCTATTCGGCGATTTTAGCTGGGGGGCTACGCCACTTTTTGTATTTATCATGGACACAACTTTATCAATTCTACTCATCAGGGTTTTAAACTGAGATTTGATAAGTTGTTCCATATGAGCTTTAAAATCAATTATTAAGTGGGTAGCCCACAGAGGAGGAGCTAGAGTGGAAAAAGAGGGCCCTGCATCTGGCTGTGGAGAGTCAGAGGCAGGTGTGGTGGGCCTAGCCGCTTTATTTTGTGGTTTAGGCTTCTTTTTTCTAGGGCAGTTCTTAGATGGCTTGTTAACTACCTGACGAGCCAGAGGGGGAGGAAGAATACTACTAAAGCCTACCTCTGACTCTATCCGAGCGCACGGAAGGTCCGCAAAGGAGGTTGCTTACAGCGAGTCAGGAGAGTTAGCTGTGGCTAAAGAAACATTCCCAGGTGGCGTATTAGGTAGTATAGTAGGTGTCAACGAGAGACGCCTTTCAGTGTTTTCTATGGCCGAAGCTACCGCCCCAATAGTCTTTTGAAGCATTTTGTCTCTTGCAGTTAGACTTGGGAGTGGTGTTGTTGAAACGGCTGTTTGGCGTGTAATAGGACGTGTGGATGGGGGAATGGTTTTGCCCATAATTCCGATCAAAAGGTTCACACCAAATGTAAAGAAAAGTACTACAAAGTTTGATTTAAAACTACTTAGAATACTAATGAGAAAAGCATGTAGACGTACTATGAGTCAACAAATAAGTTATCACAGAAATAATAATTGACTGACTAGTTAAAACATTACCAGAGTTCATATGTTCAATTCGACCACCTCAATCCCTATGTTGTCCAGGCTTGGGGGTAGGCCCGGCCCGGCCTCTTCTGGCCCCTGATGGCCACAGACGGCCCGCCCTTTGCCCGGGCTAAGCCCGGCGCCCGCCGAACCGGTCAATTAAGTACTTCCGTTCACCTGGGGGAGGGGCAAGCAATCCGGTCGGCGCTGGGTCCTTGGGCGCAGAGTTCTTTACTAGGCACACCCCAACAGCAGCGCGATGCGTTTCCCACGAAGCAGGAAGAGCGAGAGGTGTTTGTAGCCCTTGTTCACCCGGGGGAGGAGCAAGCAATCCGGTCGGTGCTGGGTCCTTGGGCGCAGAGTTCTTTACTAGGCACACCCCAACAGCGGCGCGATGCGTTTCCCGCGAAGCGCGAGAGGTGTTTGTAGCCTCCGTTCACCTGGGGTAGGGGCAAGCAATCCGGTCGGCGCTGGGTCCTTGGGCGCAGAGTTCCATTCCGAAACTTTATTCGATTGTTTAAAGACAGTCATAAAAGCACATGGCATCAATAATACAATACAATACATAAAATGATAAAATAGCAATACATTCAGTTAACAATAAGAAAATGGGGCAGAAAGGGGGGGTGAGTCAAATGGACAACATCTGCAAGTATCATTTCACATGTAATTTCAGTAGATCATACTTTTCCTGACGGACACAGATTGCAAAATAAAGGTCGCTGTAAAAAAGCATACATCCGGTTCGTCAAGTGCAAAAAGAAGGCTCATCGCAGATCTGATATTAAACACTGAATATTTTTTAAAGAGAGGTTTAAGATAGGCAATTCGGAGATATAGATACAGGGGGCAAAGAAGCAGAAAGTGCTCAGTGCTCTGCTTCGATGTCCCATCACAAGGACAGGGCATTACCGTGTAATTATTAATCAACGGAAAGGCCACTAAAATGTGGGCAATACCTAGACGTAGTCTGGTAAGGACAAACTGATGAGATTGTTTGTTGACCACTTTTAGGTACTTGGCGAAACCTAAACTTGCCTTGTTAAGGGAATAATAAAATTGGTGAGTAGCCAACGTGCAAGTTATGTCTCTACGCACTTTGGATTTAATCCCCAAGTAAATAAGTTTTAGCTCCTTTTTTGAGGAATCTACAGCCCTGGCAGGGTCCACCAAAACATTCATATCGAATATCTCTCTATAGGATAAGCTCACGTAATTAAGCCATGGGATCTGGTTATATTTATCCAAACTGAGGCAATCTTGGATAATTTTTCTAGTGAAACCAGTTTCCTCCTTAGCCCAAATCGATCTCTAGGTCATTAGTGGGCCTAACTCCGTAAGGTCAGTCAGATATTCCAGCCCAACCTCAAGGTGGGACAGTCCAGTAGAGGCTGACGTTGGGAGACAAAGAAGCCTCTTTAAAAAGCTATTTTCCTCCACCTGGAGGTCTCCATGGCGACAATGACCCCAAACCCCTGATCCATAGAGGGCCACAGAAACTCATCTAAGGCGGCAAATGTGCAACATATCACAAGGACGCCTGCTTCCTAATTTTGAGGCAAATTTAAAAACACCAGAAATGACTTTGCCCATCTTGGCCTTAATGTTACGAATCTCCTGTGCCCACATGCCATTACTACTAAAAGTGATGCCTAAATAGCAAAATGTATCCACCACTTGTATCTTTTGGTCCACAAACTGGAAAGATCTCAGGTTTTTTATTTTCTTGCCACAAGCCATAATAAACGTCTTGGAGTTGTTGATTTTTAATTTCCTCCCCTGGATAAAACTGAAAAAACTATCCATTAGTCTCTGCAGACCCACTGGAGTTCTAGATAATAAAACAGTATCGTCTGCGTAGAGCAATACAGGAATGGCTTGGCCCTCGGCTTGAGGTGCATCAGCGGAGACCAATCTCAATTCTGAATCCATGTCATTAATAAAAAGAGAAAAGAGCAGTGGGGCAAGGACGCAGCCTTGTCTGATACCAGATTTGACCTCGATATCATCAGTGCATTCACCCGCTTGGCCATAACGAATCCTGGCCGATAGTTTACTATATAATCTGGCCAGAAAATAAATAATTGTGGGTGGAGCGCCCATATTTAATAACATGGTCCACAGAAGGACATGGTTCACCAAATCAAAAGCGCTGGACAAATCGGCAAAGCAGAGGAATAAGGAGCCCTGTTTGGCTCGGGTGTATTTACCAATAATAAGATCCAAGTTAACACACTGCTCAACGGTACCAAGGCCCCTACGGAACCCAAATTGGGAGTCAGCCAGGATACCATGACCTCTGCCCATTCCTCCAGACGCTGTAGGAGCACCCTACTCATTATTTTTAGGGAGGAGTCCAGAAGGGAGATAGGGCGGTAGTTCTTTGCCTCGCTCCTAACGCTCTTCTTGTAGATTGGTATAATGATTGATTCACCCCATGTAAGAGGGGTGCTTACCATAACTGCTGCGTTAAAAACTTTGCTCAAAAGGGGGCCCCACAAAAAAGTGTCAGCCTTGTAGAGGTCTATCGGCACCCCATCAGGCCCTGGGGCCTTTCCTCCCTTGCTGGTTTGGATGGCAGTAACTACCTCATCAGTTGTAATATTTAGGGGAAGGTTTGGACCAAGGGCTGCTGCTCTATGACACAAACTAAATTCCCCCCCTGGATGATTAAAAATGCTATTCTAAAACACAAACCAGTTTTCTTCACTAACCTGGGCTGACAATACTGGGCGCAGAGTTCTTTACTAGGCACACCCCAACAGCAGCGCGAAGCGGGAAGTGCGAGAGGTGTTTGTAGCCCCCGTACACCTGGGGGAGGGGCAAGCAATCCGGTCGGAGGAATTTGAATATGACATTGTGTTATACGTGTTAAATAATATTCGAAAAGTAATGTTCAAAACAATTTTAGTTCATTGCATATGGGCTTATGATGTCCGGCCCTACTAGAGAAAACAGGCTTCTAATGTATTCGGGTTAAACTGAACGCAGGCTAACCTAGTTTCATCATTTGTAAAATAAAGTGTTGCTGCTATAGTCATGTGAGCTGCGAGGTTTAGATTTATGCACATGCACTTTATGGCTTGTGATACTAAATTATGAAGTTACCATTGTACTGTAAAGTATTTGATTTGGAATGACTGTGGAAATACTATTGAGATTACTAAATAATGGTGCATATGCCTGCACTAAAATAATGAATATGATTTATGCAATCAGTATAAATTCTTTTACAACTCTATGTCTAGCTTTTAATATAATTAAATATTTTAATAGTATTCTTGTGGTACGGTAATTGTATTACTATTTTTTTAGACTATTAGCCCCTATTATTATCCATATATGAAATCGTTGCATTTGTATTAAACAATTGTATGTGTATCTTTTATGGTTTTATCTTGAACCGAAATAAAGAACTTGACTTGAGTAAACAAGGTGATTCTGAGAAGACCTGTTCGCTTCATCGATCACTCTTCTGTAATGCGTTTGCCGCTGGGCTCAGAAACGTTCCCGCCTTGCATGCCGGTTGGGCTGTCGCGCCTCCTACGCGCGTTATGGCGGCAGCTCCGCACCCCTTATTTGTTCTCGCTTCGGTATTGGCCGTAAAAGGGGTTTCCCAATATTTAATAGTGCCGGACAGATACATAAAGGTGAAGAAGTGACTCGTTTCCATGCCCACAAAGGCGGCATTCCGTAGTGGGCCACGACCGTTTCCATTTTGGGGTAAGGTCTTTAAATGGATAAGCTCCCGACTCAATGAAATCCGGTTCAACTTTGTTGTCTTGAAAAATGTTCCAACAGATATGGTTGGGGTTTTAGAGCTCTGCATGTTGGCATCACCACCCACGCGTGGATTTTCAGAGCCAGGGATGCTTTGTCTTTTAGCTGGGATTGCCGTTTAACACCTGAGTTGAGCGCAAACCTAAAACGCACTCGAGGGATACTGCAGGTGCAGAGGATTGGAGTGACCCCCTTCCCCTTGAGGCCTCGACCCACAACCACTCTGAAGCTGTAGGGCGACGGGTGAACCCGTAGGTTCAACCCGCAATCTCCCCGAAGCTGCAGGGTGACTCCGAGGATCTGTATGTTCAACCTACAACGTTCCCCGAAAACTGTAGGTGGACTTGGGAATCTGTAGGCTCGCTCGACCCACAACTTCCCTGAAATCTGTAGGGTGACTGAGGGTCTGTGGGGTGTAGTTTTGTTGATGACGCAGGCGCTTCCTTTCTAGATCAGTAAGTGTGGTGCTTGGAAGTCAGTTGTGCCGACGATGTGCGGGGTATTTCAGTCTGCGCCTGCAGTGTTGGTTGCCTGTTAGGGTGTAATTTATGAGCAAGGTTTCTGACTCCCCTCGCCTCACCTCTGAACCTTTTATTTTTAGGTCTGGCTACAGACCGCTTTACCTGCGTCATAATGTTTTCATTTTTTCCCAATAACACATAGATGGGGCTGCAGTTGCCAGTTTATTTTGCACCGGGGGCAATAGGCGTTTTTTCCAATGCAGAGCAGAGGTGGTTCCATTTTAGGATCAGCAGCAGCAGCTGGAACAGATCAATTGGGGATTATGAAAACCACCTTGAAAATGAAGCAACCTTACTAGCATGGTGTAAATAATTCTGCAAATGCGTATGATAGCGAAGTGTTATTTTTAAATAAAATGTTTGTGCTAAAAGCACTACTTAAAAAATACAAAAAAAGACAATTCCAGTGAGTATACCTATTTAGATAGTACATCAAGTACGTTTTTCTTGAGTTATTTTCTGAGGCTTGTGATGCCTTTCATGGTGAAACTGTTGTGTGCTTGTACTTGAAACCGATACCCTTGCTGTTCGTTCCTCTCTCGAGCAGGGTACTTGCTGTTTAAGCACGGCGCCATCTTTCAATGAGAACAGACACATTCTTAATTCGACCATGTGTTCAGTATGAATGTTATCTGGTCTTTTTTATGAACCTGGGCATGTGCCACTTCAGTAGTATTTGTTTTTGGGCTCCTCCTCGGCTATGACGCTGTGTTTTAGGTTGCCACTTATGTACTCTCCTTTTCCTTTGTGAGCCTATGTAGGTTATTTTATGGTTTACTGATTTCTTTATCCATTTGCTCTGCTGTGAGCAGGGCCGTCTTTAGGACATTGCACCTGGTGCGGTCGCACGGGGCGCCGACCTGTGGAGGAGGGCACTGACCTCAGGGGGTGCGCTGTGTTTAGAAATAACTTCTGAGCTTCACTTTTGCCGGGTGGTAGTGCAAGCATCGGAGGCGGTCATGGGGGTGAGGGCTCCAAAAAGGATTGTAGCACTGGGCGCCGCCAGCGCTGGCTGTGAGCCTGTGGGCTTGCCATTTCATTAAGGTACCCAGTTTCCCCAATACCTGATCTGTGTTGGCGCTGGTGGTGCCACATGACAGAGCTGCGAAGAAGAGGCCACACGCGCCGGAACGGGCCAGGTTAACTGCAGCTGAGCCCCGGAGCGCCTCTTCGGATAACTGTTCGCATAACCCTCCCAGCTGTTTTGGCAGAGTAGGGATGGCTACCTCCCAGCCAGCCATTGAGTCGACCGTGGAGGCCGAGTGCTGTAGAGGTCCGCTACACTCTGATTGATTGATTGATTGGTTCATCCCCAGTCTAAGCATTTGTAGAGCGCACTACTCACCCGTAGGGTCTCAAGGCGCTTAGGGGGGGGGGGGGCCGTTACTGCTCGAACAGCCAGGTCTTCAGCTTCTTCCTGAAGGAGAGGTGGTCCTTGGTCAGTCGCAGGTCGGTCGGGAGGGAGTTCCAGGTCTTGGCGGCCAGGTAGGAGAAGGACCTCCCTCCTGTTGTCGCTCTTCGGATGCGCGGGACGGCGACGAGGGCGTGGCTGGTTGATCGGAGGTGGCGTTTGGGAGCGTAGAAGTTGATTCGGTTGTTGAGGTAGATCGGGCCTTGGTCGTGGAGGGCTTTGTGTGCGTGGGTGAGGAGACGGAAGGTGATTCTTTTGTTGACGGGGAGCCAATGCAGGTCTCTTAGGTGTCCGGAGATGTGGCAGTTACGTGGGATGTCGAGGATGAGTCTGGCTGAGGCGTTCTGGATCCGCTGGAGTCTCTTCTGGAGCTTGACGGTGGTACCGGCGTAGAGGGCGTTGGCGTAATCTAGTCGGCTGGTGACGAGGGCCTGGGTGACGGTCTTCCTGGTCTCGGTGGGGATCCACCAGAAGATCTTCCGTAGCATGCGTAGGATGTTGAAGCATGCCGAGGATACGGCGTTGACTTGCCTGGTCATGGAGAGGGAGGAGTCCAGGATGAAGCCCAGGTTGCGTGCGTGGTCCGACGGTTTGGGTGCGGTGCCCAGGGCGGGGGGCCACCAGGAGTCGTCCCAGGCGGAGGGCGAGGGGCCCAGGATGAGGACCTCCGTCTTGTCTGAGTTCAGTTTCAGGCGGCTGGTCGTCATCCATTCGGCTACATCTTTCATCCCTTCGTGCAGATCGGCTCTGGCGGCGGCGGGGTCGTTGGTCAGGGAGAGGATCAGCTGGGTGTCGTCGGCGTAGGAGATTATGCTGAGGTTGTGTTGGCGTGCGATGGCCGCGAGGGGGCTCATGTAGACGTTGAAGAGGGTGGGGCTCAGCGAGGATCCTTGAGGGACGCCGCAGATGACTTTGGTGGCCTCTGACTTGTATGGTGGTAGGCGGACTCTCTGTGTCCTTCCGTCGAGGAAGGAGATGATCCAATCCAGTGCCTTCTCCTGGATTCCGACGTTGCTGAGGCGCTGTACTAGGGTGCGGTGGCAGACCGTGTCGAATGCCGCGGAGAGGTCTAGGAGGATGAGGGCCGCTGTGTCTCCGTTGTCCATCAGGGCTCTGATGTCGTCGGTGGCAGCGATGAGGGCGGTCTCGGTGCTGTGGTTGGCTCGGAAGCCAGACTGTGAGGGGTCGAGGGATCCATTTGTCTCGAGGAAGGCGGCCAGCTGCTTGTTGACGGTCTTCTCGATGACTTTGGCTGGAAACGGGAGGAGCGAGATGGGGCGGTAATTCTTGAGTTCGGTGGGGTCCGCAGTGGGTTTCTTGAGTAGAGCGCTGAGTTCTGCGTGCTTCCAGCTCTCGGGGAAGGTGGCGGTGTCGAAGGAGGTGTTGATAATGTCCCGCAGGTGGGGTGCGATGACAGCGTCTGCCTTGTTGAAGACGTGGTGAGGGCAGGGGTCGGTCGGAGATCCGGAGTGGACGGAATTCATCATGCGGACGGTGTCTTCGGTGCTGATCGGAGTCCAGGCGCGGAGGGTGGTGGTGGGCGGCGTTGCTGTGGTCGTGGCGTGCGTCGGATGAATGCTGAAGCTGTTGTGTATGTCTGCGATCTTGTTGTGGAAGTAGGAGGCGAGGGAGTTGCAGAGGTCTTGCGATGGGGTGATGTCGTTGTTTCCTGCGCTGGGGTTGGAGAGCTCTTGCACAATGTTGAAGAGTTCTTTGCAGTTGTGTGCGTTGTTGTCCAGCCGGTCCTTGAATGCAGTTTTCTTGGCGGCGCGGATCAGTTGGTGGTGCTTCCGGGTGGCGAGCTTGAGGGTGGTCATGTTGTCCGGTGTTGGTTCCCTTCTCCAGCCTTTCTCGAGGGCTCGGCAGTTCTTTTTGGAGCTCTTGAGTTCGTCGGTGAACCATGGGACCTTCTTGCTGCCAGGTCTGCTGGGCGGGGTCCTCAGAGGGGCGAGTTCGTCCGCGCAGTTGCTGATCCACTTCGTGAGGATTTCGGCGGCCTGGCTGGGGTTCGCTGAGCTGGCAGGAGGGTGCTGGCTCAGGGAGGCGGCGAGCTGGTCGGCTGTGATCTTGTTCCAGCTTCTACGGGCAACCTGAGGCTGGTGGTGGTGGATCGCCGTTCTTTTGAAGGTGAAGTGGACACAGCTGTGGTCCGTCCAGTGAAGTTCTGTGGCGTGGCTGAAGGCGATGTCTGTGCTGGATGAGAAGACGGCGTCGAGTGTGTGTCCGGCGAGGTGGGTGGGGGTGGACACCAGCTGCTTGAGACCAAGGTTGGCGAGGTTGTCGAGCAGGGTGCTGGTGTTGCGGTCGTTGTTGTTCTCCAGGTGGAAGTTGAGGTCCCCCAGGAGGATTTAGTCAGCGGAGGGGAGGGCATGCGGGCTGACGAAGTCGGCGATGTCCTTGCTGAATTGGGTGCGTGGTCCCGGGGGTCGGTAGATCAGGGTGCCTCTGAGGGTGGTCTTGGGGTCGGTGTGGATCTGGAAGTGCAGGTGTTCGGCGGTGGTTAGGGAGTTGTCGGTGCTGGTCGTGATATGGATGGTGTTCCTGTGGATGATGGCGATGCCTCCTCCCATCTGGTTGGCGGTGCGGTCCCTCCGGGTGATCTTGTAGCCCTCAGGGATGGCGATGGCGGGCGCTGAGGAGGCGTTCATCCAGGTCTCCGTGAGGAAGGCAACGTCCGGGGCTGTGGTGTCGAGGAGGTTCCAGAGTTCGATGGCGTGTCTGTGGACGGAGCGGGTGTTGAGGAGGATGCACCTTGAGGTGGTTGCTGCTGGTGTTCGGCTTGCCAGGTGCTGGTGGCGGGCAGGTCCGGATGCAGGTGAGGCAGCTGAAGGGTCCGTGGGTGCGTCTCGGGGTGGCTTGGTGGCATCCCGGGGTTCGGCCGGTGTTGAGTGCGATGAGGGTGGCGGCGTCGTACGTCTGGCGGGTGGGCTGGGGTCCTCGGGGGCCAGGGGTTCGGGCGCTGGGCGCGGGCCAGGCACGGACGGGCGCAGACGGGCTTACCTTTGGCGCACGTTCGGCGCATAATCGGCGCGCCCGCTGCGCGTTCGCACGGTCGCCATATATGGCGAAGTGCGCGGGGGGGTGGAGCAGCTGGGAGGCGGGAGCGTGGAGGGTACAGAAGGAAAAAAGGGGCGGGGTCAGCGGTGGTGGCGGGAAGCGGGGAGGGAAGACGGAGGGCAGGTACAAAGACCGCAACAGAAAGCAGGCAATACAGAAGAAGAAAGCACAATGTACAACAATTACAGTAAATCTACCAACGAAGACACCAGGGAGAGAAGCGGCGAGCACGGACCACGCCGCTCGAAGGAGGGGGCGTGGTCACGCGGCAGCCGGGCAGCGAGGCAGTTAGGCAGGGAGGCACACGCGGCAGCTGGTGGCCGTGCGGCGCGGGGGTGTCCTACAACTAGGTCACACTCACCTGCGTCGCACGGTCGCCATATATGGCCAAGTGCGCGGGGGGGCGGAGCAGCTGGGAGGCGGGAGCGGGGAGGGTACAGAAGGAAAAAAGGGGCGGGGTCAGCGGTGGTGGCGGGAAGCGGGGAGGGAAGACGGAGGGCAGGTACAAAGACCGCAACAGAAAGCAGGCAATACAGAAGAAAAAAGCACAATGTACAACAATTACAGTAAATCTACCAACGAAGACACCAGGGAGAGAAGCGGCGAGCACGGACCACGCCGCTCGAAGGAGGGGGCGTGGTCACGCGGCAGCCAGGCAGCGAGGCAGTTAGGCAGGGAGGCACACGCGGCAGCTGGTGGCCGTGCGGCGCGGGGGTGTCCTACAACTAGGTCACCAGGGGCCTTACTGAACTCTGCTGTGAGTCCGCCACACTCAGACTGGGGATGAACCAGGGGCCTTACTGAACTCCGCTGTGAGTCCGCCACTCTCAGACTAGGGATGAACCAGGGGCCTTCGTGAACTCCGCTGTGAGTCCGCCACTATCAGTTAAAAGATGAGCCTACTGGCGGCGGGGTCCGCACTCGGCCGCCTCGAGTCTGCTTACCCGAACAGGCCAACCTTTTGAAACAAGAGATATTGAAAAAAATATCAGGGGCCTTCATTTCTCCCATTGACGTATGCTGGAAGGCGAGGCAGTTTTAGGTAGGAAACGGCTACAAGAAATCCATCTTCGGCTTCAAAATATCCCGATTCTCCCCCCGGTTGACATGCATGCTTATCCTGGGGTAAGACCAGGTTCGGGTTCGAGCGCTGGCGGGGTTCTCACTGAGCCCAGCTTTTAACCTTGCTCTACTTGCCTCTTGTTTCCCAAAATGGAAAGTAATATTTTAAAGTCCACAAGAGTAGGATTTGAAGTTAGCAGCCACACATTTACATTTCCACACGCCCTGCGTAATGCTTCACTCTGCAGAATATTGGTAATTCGTAATATTTGTGTTCTAATATTATCCATGCTGTTGCCTGAGGCCTTATCTTGTAAGATGGGGTAACCTGCTGCTTCATTGCATCGATTCATTCTTTTACTCACTCACTCATCCATCCTCACATCCATGCACTTTTATTAACACATTCATCAATGCTCTAATGCCCTTACGCATCGGCTCACATCCAACCAGTTATTCACACGTTCTCGTATTCACCCAAACACGGGCAGAAACTTGTGAATAGGCTATGAAGCAGTTTCACTTTTAAAGTTGTCAGATGTCTTGGCTTTGCCTATGCTTATTCTCTTCTTCTGCTCTTGCCGTTCTCATCCCGCTCCTTTCTCTTTACTTTCTCTGTTTTATGCTTCCCCCCCCCCCCTTGCAGTATACCTGCCGACGTTTGTCAGGTTTTAGATAAATATTATTGAAGGTGGAACAAATACCGTCGTGTAGGTTTTATTTGTAATTTTAATTTGTGTTAATTGTCTGATACAGCTATTATCTCCTGGTTCCCCAGACCTAAAGTTTTGTCGGTGGTGATGTGCAGTATTTTCTTACCCATGACCTGCATGTTGGGGAGAGCTCTGCCCAGGTCCCCATTATAGGAAGACAGGAGCTTTGCATTGTGATTGTCAGTAAACGTTGATGGCCTTCAAGGGTGTTGTTTTTAGGTTTCACAGTGTTGTGTTATCGATGCACGTAAAAGCACCAACCTGCTTGAGGCATGTTTTTTGCCTGCCTCTAAGTCCCGCTTCTCTGTGCTTTCTCTTCCACTCAGGATGTCCGCAATACCGTGGGTAACATCCCCATGGAATGGTACCAGGATTACCCCCACGTCGGATACGACCTGGAGGGGAGGAAAATCTACAAACCAATCCGCAACAAGGACGAACTGGACGAGTTTTTGGACAAGATGGAGAACCCCGACTACTGGTAAGCAGAGCCCCGACTACTGGTAAGCAGAGCCCCGACTACTGGTAAGCAGAGCCCCGACTACTGGTAAGCAGAGCCCCGACTACTGGTAAGCAGAGCCCCGACTACTGGTAAGCAGAGCCCCGACTACTGGTAAGCAGAGCCCCGACTACTGGTAAGCAGAGCCCCGACTACTGGTAAGCAGAGCCCCGACTACTGGTAAGGAGAGCCCCGACTACTGGTAAGGAGAGCCCCGACTACTGGTAAGGAGAGCCCCGACTACTGGTAAGGAGAGCCCCGACTACTGGTAAGGAGAGCCCCGACTACTGGTAAGGAGAGCCCCGACTACTGGTAAGGAGAGCCCCGACTACTGGTAAGGAGAGCCCCGACTACTGGTAAGGAGAGCCCCGACTACTGGTAAGGAGAGCCCCGACTACTGGTAAGGAGAGCCCCGACTACTGGTAAGGAGAGCCCCGACTACTGGTAAGCAGAGCCCCGACTACTGGTAAGCAGAGCCCCGACTACTGGTAAGGAGAGCCCCGACTACTGGTAAGGAGAGCCCCGACTACTGGTAAGGAGAGCCCCGACTACTAGTAAGGAGAACCCGGACCACTGGTAAGAGCCGCTGGGCCTGGAGCCCTTCATCTGTTAAACACGTCTCCTCTGCCTGGCTCTGCAGCACATGCAAGACCTTCCCGTGTAGCCTCAACTCTGAGGCACCTGCTGTACTCCGATGCCCAAGAGCATCTCCTGTGTACCTGTTCCCTCCACTTCTAGACCGAAACGCCTCACAGGTCTCTCTGCCCCCTACTGCTAGACTTCACTTCACAGGGAAGAGCTTTCAATCCCTCTGCCTTCCATGTCTACACTCCCTGGCCCTGGGAATCACCACCGCGAGTCCGCGTCTTCCCCAGCTGGACTCTAATGCCACTAGTTCACTTTCTGGTTCTGAGATAATCTCTCCCATTGCATTGCCAACCCCTGTAGACTCCAGGCAATGGGCAGCATCGCGCACAACCCTGTTTTCAGCTTCTGCTCCTTGCCGAAGCGATGAGGGGTGGTGGAGACCAGAAGAAGGAGAGCTGCTAGAGAGGGTGGCAGGATTGTGAAGCAGTGAAAAGAACAGTGTGAGGTGAGAAGCTCCATGGATAGTGCAGAAGGGGTGATGGAGACCAGAAGGAGAGCTGCTAGAGAGGGTGGCAGGATTGTGAAGCAGTGAAAAGAACAGTGTGAGGTGAGAAGCTCCATGGATAGTGCAGAAGGGGTGATGGAGACCAGAAGGAGAGCTGCTAGAGAGGGTGGCAGGATTGTGAAGCAGTGAAAAGAACAGTGTGAGGTGAGAAGCTCCATGGATAGTGCAGAAGGGGTGATGGAGACCAGAAGGAGAGCTGCTAGAGAGGGTGGCAGGATTGTGAAGCAGTGAAAAGAACAGTGTGAGGTGAGAAGCTCCATGGATAGTGCAGAAGGGGTGATGGAGACCAGAAGGAGAGCTGCTAGAGAGGGTGGCAGGGTTGTGAAGCAGTGAAAAGAACAGTGTGAGGTGAGAAGCTCCATGGATAGTGCAGAAGGGGTGATGGAGTTGGGGTGAGGGTGAAATGGACCAGTAGGAAAGGAAAGATGACCAAGTCGATATGAGGAGGAATTTGGAATGTAGGGAGCAGATAAAGAGGTGCAGTAAAGGCTGTTAAGAGGCATGAAAGTTGGTGGAAAATATGTTCCATCTCACTTTATCTCACCTCCACCTCTTCACCCGTCCTCTGCCACTGCAGTTCCTTCTCGGTTCGGTGTCCTCCAAGCCTCTATTTTGCCATGCTTCTTCCAGCATCTGTTGTAACACCCCCCCCTTTCTTTACTATCACCCTTCCTACTTCTCCTCTTCCATAGATTTTCCTTCATCACCGCTGCATCCCTTCTCAGCATTGCTCTTTCTTCCTCTGATCTCTTGCATCGCTTTTGCTCCGCTCCTCACCTCTTCTCCTACTCTTGCTCTTCCCTTCTCACCTCTTTCTTTACTCTTCCTTAAGCTTCTCTCTGACCTTTTCTACCATTTCGCTTTTTAATCCATTGGTCCTTTCGCTTGCATCACTTTTCTCTTTTGAGCTCTTCTGTCATCGCCTTTTCTTCCTTGACCCTTTTGTACCGCGGCTTCTACTTCTTTGCTTTTTTGTCTCTTTCCTACCATTGCTCCTACCCCTTCACCCCTATGCCCTTTCTCCAGCATCAGTTTTCTTTCTTCATCTCTCTAATCTTCCCATTTCCATTTAAACCTCCTCATCCTTTTTCACCGTGGTGCTTACATATTAACTATTCTGGTATCTCCCCGCCCCGCTCCTCCGGATGGATAAAAAGTGCCCCAATAACTATCTGTTCTTTCCTCATTCTGAGGCCTGTTGCAGTCCTGATTCGAGTCTGTTCACATTCGTTGGTAAAAAACAGCGAAATGTCAACAGGAAACTAATAGAAAGGCGGACAAACCTGCGGCGATCATTCTGTTAAATCTCCTGGGGAGCAGGGAACTGTGCACCTTCTATTTACATACCATCCGCTCCTTAAAGACCAACGTGAGAGCACCTCTCCGCGGACTACGAAGGACCACTGGACCAACGCAGGCCTAGAGGAGCCAAACCTGGCTACTTCCAAAGCCTCGTCGCCTCCCTGAGCCAGTGCAAGTGGCGTGTGGGGGGGCTACCAACCACGCCGTCTAGATTTCACACACGCCTGTCGCAGCTGTTGCTCTTACTGCTCGTCCACAATTACCACCATACAGGAAGCCCTGCCATATTACTCTTGCTTGAAGAATCCGTGTAATGGTGGCACCTAAACCATCCCATTTTGTGCCAGTTCCAAGTGTGTGTTGACCAAGGAAGAGCACTCGAAGAGCCAGTGGGATCCAGGGCTCATGCCTGTTTACAGCTAGTGTCCCAGAGATGAGGGAGCCTCCCCTGAAGTCTGCTCACCCTGCAGGAGGGCTGTCGGACTCCCTAAAAGCCTGCGCGCCTGCTCCGAGAAGGACGGAGTGTGCCTGGCCCTACAGAAGGAGAGGCTTCCAGGAGGAGAAGCTCAGTGTTCCTGGAGTGACACGTCCAGAGGAGCAGACTCGCTCACAGGAGAGTAATCCATACTGATTGGAGCCATGAGAAGTCTCCCGGCCTCCGTGTGTGGTGCATGTGGCACACATGAAGCATCAGCAACCGGAAGTGACACCACGCCACCCGGCGTCTCCACGAGATGACCAGAGGGACCAGTTTCCCATGTCCTTCAGTGGCTGCCAGCTCTGTGAGACCGAACCCTACCGCAGCTGGGGAGGACCCCACCGGCCTGCAGGCTGCCACTGCTGAAGCCGAGGGGCGGCTGGAGGAGTCTGCCATGCCGCCGTGCATCCAGCCTGAGGATCCGAGAGCAGGGCCTCTGCCCACCATGCTGTGCCAGCTGCCTGAGGCCTGCATGCAACCGTAAAGAGTCCGCCAGCTACTCGTGTGCCAGAGTGCATCCAAGCAGCAGGGACCACGAGGCCTGAATATGGAACCTGGAAGACTGTGCCTTGCTTTTGTAAGTAAGACCAGCACTGGGCTGAGGAGTGACGTATTGTGTCTGTTGTTTGGCTGCTTGGGTTCGGAGTGTCTACCAACCCTCATTACCTCCCTCAGAAGCATTTGCCTTTTCAGCCTGGCTACCCTGAGAGTCCAGTGCAGAAGCTGTGTACATGGCCCATCGGTTGATAGGCGGCAGCACACCGCCTCGGTTGTGGCCCTTTGGCCCCTGTCTGCTCTCTGGCCCTCTGATCTCAGTCGGATCCTTTCATGTCACCAATCGTCAAACCTCTAGCTATGTGCTCTTTAGTCCGCCTCTCTTACCTCTTTTACATCACTTACTCCACTCCGTATTCTTGCGCAGTGCTTCAGATCTGTAGTGATACTGCCCAGGGCTGCAGCTCTTTCTTCTCCCAAATGCTGGAAAACGCCATATTCCTCTTATAACCGATTACCCCCTTCTAGCACGCGCTCATATCATCCACTCTGCAGAAACAACACTCATGCATGCAACCAGCTTCATCGCTTCGGCCTATCCTAATCCATCTTCGTACCCCTCAATCTCTCTGCCGCCGTGTTGGAGATGGTGTATCATCCTCGTCTACTATTCTTCCTGGACCCTCACCCGCTCCGCCTTCAAGCCATCAGGCCACTCGTTCTTCATTGTGTTACTCAGTTATCCTCGCCCATTGCCTAGGGCTTAACCGCCTGCGTCTCAGGCCTATAACTCTGGTTCAGGGCCTTTAACAACCGGTATAGCCTTCGGCAGTGGGCTATAATGCTATATCGTAGCAGCCTCTCTGTACCCCCCCCCCCCTCCCTCAGCATGTCTTCACTGCACTGGACAGTGTCTTAGAATTTGCCTCCAGTACCCTCCCTAGGCATGCTCACACCTCATCCAGTTGCCACCAGCCTGGCTGGCACTCGGCGAAGAGGAAGACCCTCCGGCAGCTATTGGCCCTTCTATTTAAAGGTGTTTATGACTTATCACCTTACAGCCTTTGTGCCACCCTGACCCACTGTGACATACAGTAGGTTATGGAAATGGTCAATCAGAACTTTGTAGTCCCATCCCCACAGCACCCTTCGAGATCTAGATTTTGCTCCTTCTCCCTACTGGGTCCCCTACTGGATTCCGTGAGTGTAAAATGGCTCCTATCCGTAGCAGGCATTTTCCGACCATTGTAGCCTTCAAACATTGTATAGAAGTACTTTCCATTCTCTTAGTCTTTTTGGTTATTATTTTTGCATTTCGTTATATGCCTGCAACCGCTGGTTACGCTCCCAAAACCGTGCCAGTGATTCTCACTAGGAGCTCTTAACCTAGGATTTGTTACCACCCATCGGTCATTGATGCTTTCTAGGGCAGCTTCTCTCCTCTTTTCGAGATATGAAGGCTCCTTAATAAATACTGCACTAGAAACCAGGCAGTGATGACTCTGGGGGTGTACTTTACTGAAGCCGTTCGGCGAATGGATTTTCAAAACTATTTGGAAACAGTTTTAAAACTCCCTGAAACCTGTCCAGGTGCTCTGTCTGATACACATGTTTGTACATTTTACGTTTATTTTATAGGTTACTTTTTAGGGACGTTAGTAGTAGTTTAGTTGGATTTCAGAAAATGGCTGAGAGTCCAGGGCCCAACTCCATAGAGGTAGGCGACCGCCCGGCTATGTTTATACTTTTCTAGGGACCTTCTACCAGTGCTGTAGGCCAGTCAGCTCCAGCAGGGTAATTCAGTCTACCTTCACCCTCCTCCCACCCCTGCATTCATGATGTGGTGGGCTACATTCAACCCAGCGTTCAAAGTTGTGCAGGAAGTGTTTGGCAGTATAGTATTCACACACCTACACCACAAGATCTATTATAGATGTATTATAATCCTCTAGCCCATGTGCCACACATATAATGTAGGCGGATTCACAAAAGCATTTATGGGTACAGGAAACCGTGCTACAGTAGCATTCCTTTACAGGCCTCCGGGAATCAGCCCTGTAACGTCAAACTCCCTGTTGCTACTACTTTGCATAACCCAAAATACCTTTGAGATCAGGTCCATTGTTTCAAACAAAAGCTGTTTTCAAGGTGTGATTGCATCACAAATAGCCTGACACTAGTGTCAAAGCTAGGAGACATTTAAAGTTCATTTTGTCTCCCCATCCTCTGTTTCCTAGTTAATTCTGTATCTCGCTCCATCTTATCTGCTTGCAGCAGTTTTTTTACTCTGTATCCTCTGTCTTTAATCTCTCTCTACCATCTCTGGGTATTACCGTCACCATGTTCAGGTCTCACTTGAATCAGGCTGCATTTCAATCTCCTCTGGCATCTTTCTCGCCTATAGCGCTCCCTCTTCCTCTCTCAATCTTTCTGGCTCCACTGTCTGCTTGTTCCTTCCTCCAAATTGCTCACTTTATTCCAGTGCATCTCCTAAAACCTGTATCCTTTTTCCCTCTCCATTTTCCTCCTATCTACCCATTTTCTTCTGACACCCGATTCCTCTTTCCTTTTTAGTTTTGACTTGCATTGTTCATGACTTACCATGAACCCCTGTCTTATAATGTGAATCATCCATACAGGCGGACAGTTCATGACAAGATGACTGGAGCTGATATCAAACTGACAGACGAACAGGTCGACCTAGTTCATCGTCTTCAGAAAGGCCAGTTTGGAGATGTTAACTACAACCCTTATGAGGTAAGCTGAATTCTCAATAAAACAATCCATTAATACAGGGACTTCAGATAATGTTTCGGCACAGTGTGCTTCATGTAGTCCTGCATCAGGATGAGAATTATGGGAGTGGGCTTGGGAAAAGGTAAAGTTAGTTTCTGCAACAGTCCATAGATTTGTAAGTCTGCTGGGCTATACTTTTTTTTAAATAGCCTCCATTGGGCTGCTGGTAAAGGTAAAGTAGAAGTCAATATTACTGAAAGTGCAATAGAATGAGCCTGTTCGGTGGAGTGAGACAAGAGGGTGTGCTGTCCCCTGTATTGTTTATTTTATAGATTAATCAACTCAATGTCTCTGAATACCGTAACTCAAGATGTCCCTATGCCAATTCCGCTCCTATACCTGTTCTTTTATATTCTGGTAATGCTGTGCTTCTTGTCTGATTCCGGAAGCCTTGCGTTGCTGGGTACGTGCTTTTTCACAATTTGTCTTATCTTGACCTGTCAACTAATTTTACTCTCACACCGTGGCTTGTGGCCCTAAGCACTATTTGTTACACACTCTCTGTATCATTGGGAATAGCTAGGAGAGTGTGTACAGATTTCCATATCTAGGACTCGTGTTTGATTCTAATGGATCATGGGCGGAAAATGTGAAGTACAGAAACGTCAAGTTTACACAAACCGTATGTTAACTTTTTAGTGTTTGTTAGGCCGTGGGAGGCAAGCCGATCTCTTCTCTTTTAGACTTGTATACCAAATAATGTGTGCCTACTGCTAGTTTTGGTCGTGGGGTATAGGATTTTGCAGACTGCTGGGCATTGCGAGTGGAGGAGAATCGATGTTGCAGTTGTATCCTCTTCAATCTACTTTTGCCATGAAAAACTTGCCCTGCCTTATTTTGCGGATCTTAAAATAGGCCCCCTTTTGTAATGGCTTTCAGTGCGGATCAACCCTCGGGTCACTCTTAGCCAAAACATAATTGATGATTGTATTCGATGTGAGCGGCCCTTGAACATTCCCTGGCTTGAATATGTTCAGCAAACTTTTGAAGATCTATGAAAATCCTCCTTATTTGACAACCCTCTGACTAAACGTAAAAATGATTTAAAAAATTCTGTGAAACGTCTGTTTATGGACTAAGGGAAAGCTTGGAACTACGAAAGCCCTTAGTGAGGAACTATGACGTCCTAAGAACTATCATTGGTCTAGAGCCGTATTGGTTTTACGTATGTAATAATTGGGAGAGACCTCTGTTGAGTTTTAGAGCACACATTGTCTTATTTGTTGTGCTTTCCACTGGGATATTATGGTGATCTGAATGGGAATTTCTTTTTTCATTTCAACTCCTTCTACTGCACTTTACATCATTCTATAAACTTTATAGAACTTTTAGATTACAATTATTAGGACCTCTTGTAAGGATGCACAGTTTTAATCAATGTTGAGTTGCCCTTAGTTTCTTACAATTGTTACCCAATGCTGACGTATGTTTTACATTGGGTAGTTTTCTTAAACGATCTGGGTCTCATCGCAAATGTTGGGTTTTCAATTTTTTGTGTGTTTTATCTCATTTATATGGAATTTCAGTTGGATGGGGATTTTGTAGGAGTCTTTTATGATAGTCTTTGACATTCGAATAAAGAATTGATTGATTTGATTGAGCTTGTTCTGTGAATTTCTTCCAAGTGCAAGGATCCAATAAAGGTGCTCGCTTCTCAGCGGCAATAAATGCGGTATCGAGATCGATACGCAACAGTCAATGAAGTAAAACCTGCCTTGTTTCCCCCACAGCCTGCAGTGGATTTCTTTACTCATGAGATCATGATTCACCCGGTCACTAATCGCCCCGCTGACAAGCGGAGCTTCATCCCATCCCTGATTGAGAAGGAGAAGGTAAGACCCGCATGGTACCTTCCTGAATGTGGTTTCGATGTGGTATGAGAGAGTCTGTTGAACAGGTCATAGCCTGACCCGGACTCTGGGGTCTTCTCTAGTATGACTGCGGCATTGGCCAGGGAAATGCATCTGTTTGTAAATGAGTGAGCCTACTGATTTAAAAAAAAATTGTCTCACCGGATGTATTCAAATGAATCGCATCTCCTTGTAAGGACTGGGGAAGGTATGGACTCCCATTCATTGTTATTAAATCTGCATCAGTGAAGGGATTCAGGAGATTCTGCACAGTCCTTCCAGGGCCTTTCAATCCTAGCTGAATCCTGGTGACTTCTTTCACATAAATGGCACCTGTCGCCCCTTGTGCAGAACATGCTTCGCACATACAGGTATTTCATGCGGGAAGTGAATTTGGGATCCAGAGGCTTTCTGGCCGGGTGTGCGCGACAGGCATAATGTCCTGAGGTGCAGAGGGAGGTTGGGGATTGATGGTGTGTGTGCCAGGTGCAGGAACTACTGCTGCATCTGAAGGTTGTTTTGGGGTGGGGCTCTGGAATCCAGAGCATGGTGTTTCTTACAGCTCCACCCACAGGAGGCGCTCTGATTTCTGATTCTCCCCTGCAGGTTTCCAGGCTTGTGCACGCCATTAAGATGGGCTGGATCAAGCCCCGCAAGCCGAAAGAAGATGGCCCCCAGTATTACGACTTGTGGGCCAAGGAAGACCCCAATGCTATCCTGGGGCGACACAAGATGCACGTGCCTGCACCCAAGATGAAACTCCCGGGGCACGAGGAGTCCTACAACCCTCCGCCAGAGTACCTCCTCAGCGAGGAAGAGGTAATGGCTGCAAGCCAGTCCTGGAAGCCAGGCCACTGATTGGTGCACACATTTTAATGCCACGCCTCTTTTCACTGGGACTCCCTACAATGAATAGCGTATTTGCTGCTAATAGTTCTATGAAATGGTAATTCTCTCTTCTCTGCCTCTGACCTGTGATTTGTCCCTTCCAGAGGTTGGCCTGGGAGCAGCAAGAGCCCGAGGAGCGCAAACTCAACTTCCTGCCCCAGGCGTACAAATGCCTGCGCGCTGTCCCGGCATTCCCCCGCTTCATCCATGAGCGCTTCGAGAGGTGCCTGGATCTCTACCTGTGCCCCCGGCAGAGAAAGATGAGGGTAGGTTTGCTTCTTCATTTATTTAGAGCACTGGTTCCCAGATTGGTTAGAACCACGACCCACTTTTTAGAACAACAAGCACTCACTTTAATGGACATGAAGAATGATTAAAAAAAAAAAAAGTACGGAACTAAAGCATTGTTTGTTAGTGCACTGTCATTTGCAGACAGCACATTTTCCATTAAATGGCCCCCTACTTGCATATCCATGCAGTTTTACTGAGAACACTATATTGCACACAAATGATAATGTATGGAAATAGGTTTCTGTGAATATTTGTTATTTGTACATTATCAATTAAAGTGGCATTAGTGGTTTAAATCCTATTAAAACCTGTTTGCTGCCCACTTCAGGCTTAAAA
Source organism: Triturus cristatus (assembly GCF_964204655.1). Taxonomy (NCBI): domain Eukaryota; kingdom Metazoa; phylum Chordata; class Amphibia; order Caudata; family Salamandridae; genus Triturus; species Triturus cristatus. The sequence goes on along the minus strand of NC_140587.1, from coordinate 93,513,249 downwards.
AAATGTACTGTCATAACTATTATGAATGCATACAGTTTGTTTACAGGTATTCACGTTTTGTTGTGTGTTGCAATAAAATAACATCCTAATAGTGTAATATAATTCACTTTAATAACGCCTCACTTTGCAGTCAGAGAAAGAAAAGTAAAACCCACCCCGGAGGACCCTCCGAAGACCGACTCACATTTCACTCACTTGAAAGTGCTGTGTGGTTGGTAGCGTAACGCGAGTTACTGCTACTTTAAATGTGTTGGTTGCTTCCGCCAGGAGGATGATGTCATCATGATAGTGACACCACAGGAGGGTTTCTGGGTTCTGTAAATACATTTTCGTTTTGATAAAACAAAAACAGGCTTTGAGTTTTGGAGGGTCTTGCGCAGGTGCCTGTCAAGTTCTGACCTGGCAGTGTTCAAGGCTGGTATACAGGTGTATTTTGGACTCGCGTACCTTGTTTGGTACCAAGAGACCAGCGAAGGACGTGGAATGTTCTTTCCCATGTTTGTTTTCTTCTCTAGTCTCACGGCCTCGTTTGTACTTTGTGTTTAGATTCTGTGGTCCCCGGAGGGCACATACGAGGGGATCATTTCTGAAGGTAGACCTGACTCTACTTTCGAGGGCCATGTGCGTAGTGCACCCAACTATGGACCGGTTTCATTGATGTACCATGAATCGCTGGAACGACTATGGCATGGAGGGGTGTTGTCGCATATTTTCAAGTTCCTGTGGAGCCTGGCTAGGGATCATTTGAGGTTTATGCATTCATGGTATGACGAGGTGCTGATGGTGACAGCGATCCATCCATGATGAGTTCAGGTGTCTCATTAGTTACATCAGGTGCTTGTAACGTAGCAGTGGGAGCTCTTTTCTATCATTAATAGTTGGTTAGACCCTTAAACACGGCATGTCCCTGGGGACAGAAGGCGATCTCACCCTCTCATGCTGTCCTACGTATGTATGTAATTTCCATAGCCCAAAGCTAGCGACTGACCGCTTTGCCTGAGGAGTTGAGGAGGAGCGCAGGGCTCCAGCATCACTGGAAGTGATCTACAGGGAAGAAGGGAGGGTGCTGGAATGAGGCTTACACAGAGGGTCAGGCAGTGAGATCTGGGAATCTTTCAGAGGTTGGGGCCGGCATCCAGGTGGTTGCCCTGTGATTAGGTTTTGCTTTAGTAGTTTAGTTTTGGTCCAGCAAGTCTAGATAGAAATTATTTTCATGATCTGTGGTTATCCTGAAATCCTGGAATAGGTCTGTCTCTTCCAGTTCTACATTGGATATCTGTGGTCTACACCAGGATCTGGTGTGTGGAGACGTGTGCACCGGCTCCAGGATTGGGTTATCCATCTTCTAGACCTAGATCTAATCTGGTGGAGAAACCTCAAGATTATTGCTGTTTGCATTTAGCAACACTTATTGGTTCCAAATGGATTGGAGAAGAATAAATAATTTCTAGGCAGACCTAAAGTGGTCCGGGAGGTTTTCCGAAGTCGACCGGGTTATAGGGTGGTTTGTAAATTAATGAGCAATACATGTAAATTGAGCAATTAAATATTCAGGTGACAATATACAGAGGCAGAGACTTGCCCTTTGATACTATGCTCCTGCAACTGGTTCTTAAGACACCAGAGGTACGGAGGGAGTGGAAATTTGGCAAACTCGAATTGGAAAACCGCTTTTAGGCACCTAGTTCCTGCTGATCAACAAACTGCATCCTTGTCTGTGAGAAGATTTAGGAGTAAAACCTCATTTCTTTTTAATTCTTTTGTTATGGATTTTTTTAAATCCCTTTTGCTTCAGAGTGTCCTAAGTGCTATGAATATCCGGGGTGTTGGGCAGGGAGAGGATTGGATGCCGTAAGCATCTGATAGACTGGTTTGCTGGCCATGAACCCACAGTCTACACCAAACAGGGGGATCTTAGGAAGTCTCTTCTGCTGTGCCGCAGCATCGAACGGGACTTTTAAGGCTGGTCCACAAACCCATTCGTATTTTGGCCTCCCACTTAGTTTTGTTGAGACACACGACCTTCGATGTCCGGCCGACTGGCACATTATAAAGGTTCTGGTGAGGAGAGTAATCACTAGACTGTTGGTTGCTCTTTAATGAGTCATTCATTAAGTCTTGGCAAAGAACACACTGACATACAAACTTGGCTGATTGTGTACTTGCAGTGACGTAATAAATCCTTGCTCACTTTGCTACTGTTGTAGAAGATCTTCAGACGGACGGACGGACACAGACATGCTCCACAAAGCTCTATAGCACAGACCAGCATATCCTGTGCACACCCTATATCATCCAAATGCAGCAGCCCCTGCACATCTCCAAGAGTACATTCACATCACAGTCTTCACCATCCAAGATACCCCTCCCGCAAAGAGTCCTCCCCGACCAACAACCTCAATGCACACTTCCTGTGATTAAGGACTCTATCAATGGCTGCGAGCAGTACATAAATGCACTAGCAGTGCCTCCCGCTTCCCTTCATGCGTCTGCCTTTTCTGAGCCCTTAACAGAAAATGATTCAAAGTGGACATTCTTGGGTTTATCAGGAGCAAGAAATCGGGATTAAATCTCTTTAGTCCGAGGCGGCGGGCCTTCATCCATGCCTGATTACGTGAAGAGTTTGCAGTGTCCTAAGGGCATCTGCTGTCCTCCTGAAGTTTGAGCTGAAGTTTGGTATCTTGACCATACATGTGCAACCTACATTTTCAAAAGTAGAGGATTTGAGTCAAGGACACTGTATAGGCTTTAAAGAGGATCGGCGATTAGTTTGGTTCCTGAGGAGCTCCAGAAGTGAAGCTTCCGAGCATGATGTGGTAGTTAACCTTGCGGGTCGGTTCAAGACAAAGGTTGCTCACCACGTTAGCATGGTACCTTCGATATGCTTAGATTCATTAAGGCGGTGTTGCCATAGGATTGCTGCATTGATGGCCAAGGAGAGGTTGCACAGTACAAGTGCTCATGCATGCTGGTCCAGAGCTCTGGGTGCAGGCAGCTCTGTCTTACAACATTAGTGCCAGCGTTGGGTGAGAAGCCTGATGAGCTGCTAACAGAAATATTGCAGGTATTGTGTTACTTTCTTCGGGGGCACTGGTCTGCATGATACTTCTGGGATGTGGAGTATATAAGCAATCTGCTCCCCTCCCTAAAAAAATAAATACTTTGGGTTGTTCTCAATTTAAAGTTCTCAGAAAAACACAGCAACAAAATGTGTGTTTTGGAAACTATTGTCATATTAGTTTGTAGAGAGCTGTTAACATAATTCCCCTCTACTTGAATTATTCCTAGGGTATGTTATTGTATTATTTGATAGAAACAGGTTTGTTAATCCGTAAGCAAGCATATGAACTTCTTGGGTTGGGCGTCCCATCTGGACTCAGGGCTTCATTGATTCTAGAGAACAGGATGTTGGGGGAAGTTCTTGTGGCTTTATGACTGATATGCAAATGTGGAGAAGTGTGCATAGTCACATCATCAGGTAGTCAAGGATATTCTTTGTTAAGTGGAATAGATAGACTGTTTTAGGAGCTTCTAGATTGTGGTTGTATTTTAGGTACATACCGACAGAGGTGTCTAGTGTTTCTACTGGTTGGTAGAGGTGCATTTTTGAGAAAGGTGGTATACTTAAACAGCTCTAGAAGACCATGGGATGGGGTATCATCATGAGACAGTAAAGTAAAGAATTTTAGGTTTTGGCTCCACAGTCCTAAGCAGATGTGGAGGTCTACAGGTCATGGTGCCATCAACAGATTTATCAAGGAGGTCTCCAGATGGTGGTCTGTGAGTATGAAGTCATAAACGTTCATGAAGAAAAGACCACTAGCGATCGGGTGGGGGGGGGTCTTACTATTGTCTGTGAAGATGGCCTCTCTGGCGTTCCTCTAGTCTTCACCCGTCTCTCTTCTCTTCCAGGTGAATGTGGATCCAGAGGACCTGATTCCAAAGCTCCCAAAGCCGAGGGACCTTCAACCGTTCCCCACCACCCAGGCCCTGGTGAGTCCCGAACTCCTAAAACTAACCCTTGTTCTTTGCAATCGGGGTAGGCTTTCACCCCAACTTTAATCGTGTCTGGTGACTTCTGTTCCTCTTTTCTATGTGTGGCTCTCCCAATATCTGATACAGTAAGACATCAGAGATGCCTTTTTACAGTTCCATTTGTTGGTCAAATGAGAGCTTCCGGGCACATGAAAGATGGAATGCTTAAAAAGAACCACTGCCAAGCAGTGATATGTATTCAGTTAAGGCTGCAATGTGGGCTCAGAATACAGCAGACTTGTAAAGAGGTGTATTTTAGGGACATTTTATTTTACAACAGTAAAGAGGTTCGCGTCCATGACGAGAGCGCTCTACAACGGAAGAGAGGATGCCCATCACATTGCAGCTATTCGCCGCACTCAAATGTGACTTTTATTTGTCCTGATTGTGGCTTTATGCCTATACGCGAGCCTTTCTTGAGCACCATGTCTAAAAAAAATCACCTAAGCCGCTGCCTAGATTAATGCCAGATCAATGCCAGATCAGTGAGGAAACATTATGCGGATATTTTCGATCTGGTCTCTGACCACTCATTAGATTTTCTTTTTATTACTGAAAGTTGGTTAGATGTATCATCCAACCCCATTGTTACGCTGGCTTCCCCTGCTGGCTACAAATTACATCGTGCTGATCGCCAAGTAGGCAAGGGAGGTGGCCTTGTTATTATGTATAGAGCTAATTGGGCTCTTCATAGCGAAATCTCAAGCCTCTGGGGTGAGTGTGAAGCCTTGGACTTTAGCGTGAAGCTTTCAGCCCACTTAACGTTGGGTGGGTCGCTTATTTACCGTCCTCCAGGTACACAGTGTGTCTTTATTAAATCATGTGGAGACGCTATGGTCGAACGAGCAGTGCGATTCTCACATTACTTGATTCTTGGGGATGTCAACCTTCATTTGGATCAACAGGAGTCTCGTGAGTCTGCGGCTTTCCTTGACTCCCTACAATCGGTCCAACTAAGCCAAAGGGTCATGTATCCCACTCATCAAGGGGGTCATACATTAGACCACATTTGCTCGAATTTCTCGATTCAGGTCAATAAACCCTTGCCTGTCTCTTGGACGGACCATTTCCCGATCTTTTTTTTCCTGGGAATCCTTGCGGCCAGCTCATTCGGCTGCCTGTCATCGCCCACCGGCTTACAGCAAAATTGACCCTCCCCAGTTTATTAGCTCCTTGGCTGCTTCAGGCCTCCTTCCCCACCCCAAAGACTGTCTGGAGGGGTATGTGAATGGGTTTAAAACTTGGATCTCGGACTCTGTGTCTGCTCTTGCCATGCTCTGTCGGTCTAAGTTGGCAAGAGACTCGCCCTTTAAACCATGATTCTCACATGAGTTGAAAGACCTTAAACATGAATGCAAGGTTTTGGAGAGGGCGTGGCGTTCCAGTGGATATGGTCCTGTATCCAAACTTGCACTTGGGGCCAAACAAAAAAATGATTACGCTGCCATTACAGCCGCCAAAAGCCACTATTATGCCTCACGTATTGCCCTGGCTAATAATAATATGAAGGAAATCTTCACAATTGTTCAAAATGTTATGTCCCCTAGTGCACTGGTGCGAGCAATGCCAGTATCAGACTCCTGGTGCAACACTCTCTCCAAGTTTTTTGTGGATAAAATTTGCAGCATCCAAGCTACCTTCTCTGCCTCTGTTGGAGGGCGTACAGCTTCCTTGTCTGGCCCTCCGACGGCTGATATGTCTAATACGCTGTCAACTTTTGCTCCTGTAGATTTATCTGATACGTTAAAAATTCTGAAAGCTTTGAAGGCTGGCTCTCCCAACTACCCTTGTGCCGCCAGACTCCTGGCCACTGCTGCTGACATTATTAATCCCGAAGTTAACCAAATCATCATGTCCCTTCGAGAGGCCACGGTCCCAATTTCTCTGAAGCAGGCACTGATTCTCCTCCTCCTTCTTAAGACCCCGTCTCTCGATCCTTCAGTTCCCGTGAACTACAGGCCAATCTCGCTCCTGCCAAGTCTAGCTAAGGTTTGCGAGAAAGTAGTCACTAATCAGCTCACTAACTTTGTGGAGGTATCCGGCCTGCTGCATCCAGCTCAATCTGGCTTCCGAGCAGCCTACAGTACAGAATCCGCTCTGGTAGAGGTGGCAGAGGCAATTCGAGAGTGTTTGGATGCCGACGGGAGGGCAGCTTTGGTCATGCTAGACCTCTCGGCGGCATTCGACACAGTGCCTCATTCCCTGCTCCTTAATCGCCTTTCGGAGATTGGCGTTGCTGGTTCTGTCTCGGGCTGGATTAGGTCCTTTCTCAAGGCTTGAACGCAGCAGGTTTGGCTTCCTCCGTGTATCTATGTGCCTCAGCAGATGGCTACTGGTGTCCCGCATGGGTCATCCCATAGTCCCCTCTTATTTAACAACTGTTACACCGCTGGTTTAGCCAGCGGAATCATTTGGGGCTAAGGTGATGGCCTACGCTGATGACACCCAGCTCTTGTTCCTGTGGAAGAGATTATGAATCAGTTCAGTCTGCGCAACACTGTCTAACCTCCGTCTTCCACTGGCTGGCCCAGGCTCGGCTGAAGTGCAACGAAGGGAAGTCAGAGTTTCTCTTGTACGGGACCTTTCCGGTCAATTTCAGAGCAAAGTTGTGGCCCCCTGGCTTCCCTTTGCCCAGCGCAGAGAATAATACTGCAAAAAATCTAGGGATTTGGTTCTCTGAGAATCTGAATTTCTCCACACAAGTTAAGAAGCTCGTTGGGACGTGTTTCTGCACCTTGAAAGCACTGAGAACGTTTCCTCCCTTTCTTCCAGGACCTGCTAAAGAAACGGTGGTTCGTGCCTTGATTTTATCTCGTCTCGATAACGCTAATGCCCTTTATGTGGGCATTCCTGGCTACCTCTTAAGAAAACTGCAGGTAGTCCAAAACTCTGCGGCCAGACTTCTGCTAGGCTTGTCCAACAGGTGCAGTGTGCGCATCCATTTGCACTCTCTTCTCTAGCTTCCTGTTGAGGCCCGAATTCAATTAAAAATTCTTTGCATCGCCCACAGGGCCCACTATGGCAGGGGCCCCAGTTATCTTCAGAAGAGATTTGTCTTTTACAATCCAGTGAGACAGTTGCGCTCCTCTTCGCAACTTCTACTGCAGACCCCCAGATTCTATCGTCAAAGGCTGGGCGGATGTTCACTTGTCAGGAAAGTCAGCCTGTCTTGGAATGCTTTGCCCTAGGCGTTGCGGAGCATTCAGGATCATGTGATCTTCAAGAAAAAGCTTAAAACCTTCCTTTTTTAGTCTCCCCTCTGGTACACTTTTCCTTTACCTTTGCACGCGCCGGGACACTGTGCAGAGTAGCTGAGTGCGATATAAAATTATATAACATAACATAACAGTGATACGGCAGTAAGTAGAGACATGATCACGCCAGATGGTTGATTGACAAAAGGGAGCAGAGCTGTGCTTATGAACACAGCTGTGATACAGGGTATTATTGGAGAACTCATACGCCCATGGGAAGTCGGCACCAATCCAGGAAAGTCTTTGAGTGACAGACCAGTGGCGTGGACATTGGGACGTGCAGAGCCACAGGCGAATGAGCTCAAGGCATTAGCAGCAGCAAGATGACACTTTGTGTCATTTTTGTGTCCAGTGATTGGTTTGTACTCTAACATTCTCAGAGTGACACAGAAGATGACGCATAGAATCAGGGAGCGTCGACCTTAACACGCCTGGCGATCTATAAGGGACAGACATTCAATGGATTCATGTCTAATGTTGTATTGTGAAGGTATGGACTTTCACAATACAACCTGAGCTCTGCATTATGAAGACCATCCATTATCGTCTTCGATGTGAAAGAAGGTGAGGCATACCAAAAAGCCGCCTGAAGTGGAGAGCGGCTTGAATGCGAGAGGCGCAGAGGTTGGTGAAGTCATCCAGGAAGCTGGGCATTGAGGCTGTGCTGAAGGGGCGTGACGGGGGAAGCCATCAGTCGGTTGACTCAAGGGAAGAAGAGTTCATGTGAAGGAGACTCTGGGAATAGAGGAGTGGGCATGTGTGAACCAAGGATGGACCCACCACCAGGGCCGCAGGGCTTGGGGTTGGACATCACGAAGAGCCGCAACGCTGACGATTCGGGGCGCGAGGAAGGAGCCCGCCAGCGGACCATGGAAGGATGGCAGTGGTAGGCCGTGTCTAGCTTCCATTTGATGTACTCGAAGAAATAAACTGATTACTAATCACTGCTGTAAATATTTACAAGTTTCCAATAAAAACGGATATTTCTGCACCTTTGAGCTGGATAATGACAAGAGAAGGGTCTCGACAGCGGATTCCATGCGCATCACCACTAATGCTGGCTTCCAAGTTCCTCTTAACACAATTTTGGAAGCGTCTCATTTCCCACCAGACTGCGCTTCTGTTGCTTGTATAAGAGAAAAGTAATCCCAAAGTGCCAAGTGCGCCAGTAAACCAGCATCGCCCTACAGAGGAGGGTGGACTGTAGTGTAGTAAAGTAAAGGCAGCATTTGGGGTGCACTGCCTGCACTTGGCCACATTCCGCTGTGACTGCATTCTTTCCGGATAAGGCGTCCGACTTGTGAGCCTCAAACCCAGGTTTTATTTGCATATAAATACTTGCAGACCTCCAGGGACATCACTTTCCGCTGCTGCTGTCCGCCCCGAGAGCCCACGTCACTGCGTTCGCTCCCCTGGCCGCGTCTCCCAGTAGCCCAGCACTGTCCAGCAAGCACACTCTTCCTGCTGTGAACGTCTGTGCTGTGTGCTGCTTTACGAGACGAACACATACCGCGCCTTGTGTTTGGGCTGCATGTGCACTCATTATACATTATTGTACACAGCTGTGACGTTGTTCCTCTCCAGGCAGCACTTCTGGGCTCAAAGAAGTGGTGACCCTTGTGAAGGAAAACATCGGAATGTCAATTGTTGGAAAAAACAAAGTATTTCTTATAGTTCTGTAAAAAGACTATTCCCCTCCTCCTCCCCTCTCCCCTAAAGAAAGCCGGGTGTCATGTAGCGGGGAAGAGAGGCGTTGATGAGACGGAAGGGGCTATAGCAGTGGTTCCCAAACTTTTTGGACCCATGGCTCCCTTGCCCTAATTGGCAGTTGGCCGTGGCTCCCCAACATTTTTTTATGGGTGGGCGGGTGGGGGGGGGGGGGGATGTAAGCTCGACCTCGGGAGTACTTCCTGTTGTCTTCCTTAAATTAATTGGGATGCAATGAAGGTAGTATAATCATATTTGTAACAAAATACGAAGATAACAGCTGTTTAATAAAACTTTGTTAAGTGTGAAACGATACAAGATTAATAGCCATATGTTTCCATGCAGCATTTATTAACCACACAACAATAGTTCACAAATTTCTATATAAATATCTTTTCAATGAACAGGTAAAACAGAGTCCGAAATTTACCTTACAAATCCTAGTGAGATGGATGTGCTTGTTTTTCCTTACATAACTCCTGAAATCTTGGAGTTATTTTTGAGATTGCAACACGCATTTCTTTTTCAAGGTGAATTTTTGCCCTATATTTAGACTTTATCACTGCAACTGCTGAAAAGCCTGCTTCACAAAGGTACGAAGTAGCAAAAGGGATCAAAACATGCAGGGCTCTCTTGCTAATCATTGGATATTCATCTCCAGCTTGGCACCAGAACTCAAGCAGTGACTGAGACTGGAACCTTACTTTCAATGTTGAGTCACTTGAAACATCAATAAGCTGTTCTGCTTCCTCATTGTTGAAATGCTGAGGTATCTCAGCGTTGAAGGGGTCTCTCACCCATTTTATTGGCTCCACTTCATCCTCTGGAAAATATTTATCAAGGTAGAAACGCAGTTGAGACAAATACAGAACAAAAACTGTCCTCAGTTCCTCCTTTAACGCCATCTCATTCTCCTGCAGGAATTGGTCCAATGAAGGAAAACATTTATAGTCACCTTTGCTTAGACTGCTTTTCCAAAGGATCACTTTCTTCTTAAAGCCTGAAACTTTGTCTGACAGTTGCAAGATGTTAGTATTATTGCCTTGCAAGGACTTGTTCAGTGCATTCAGTTTTTCAAATAGATCAGAAAGAAAAGCCATTTGTATTAGAAAGTCTGCATCAATAAACTTGTCAGCAAAACAATGTTCATCACCATGTAGATATGAGTATATTTCATTCCTCAGTTCATACACCCTAAGCAGGGAGTTACCTAGAGACAGCCACCGAGAACTACTATAGAACAAGAGACATGAGTGTTCCGCACCCATGTCCTCACACAGTTTAGCAAAAAATCTTGCTTTCAATGGTCTTGTTTTAATATAATTTACCACTTTGATGACAATTTTCAGAATACCATGCAGTTCTTCACTGAGGTTTCCTGCTGCCAGTGCTTCTCTGTGAATGATGCAGTGTGTCCAAACAGCATTAGGAGCTTTAGATCGTATGCGAGCTTGAAGTCCTTGGTAGCATCCTGCCATTGAACGGCCCCCATCTGTACAAACTCCAACACATCTCTCCCAGTCAATTTGATTCTGTTGCATGAAATCATCCACAACCGCATACAAGTCTTGACCTGTGGTTCCACCTTTGATTTCTTTACAAAACAACAAATCCTCAACAATTTGTTTTTCGTATAGAAACCTGACATAGCAAATAAGATGGGTGTCTTTGTGGTTGTCTGTTGCCTCATCCAACTGGAGTGCAAAGTCTTTGCCTCTTAGATTACAGATGAGCTGATCGTTAATATCTTCAGCCATATCATTTATCCTCCGGCTGATAGTATTATTAGAAAGAGGCACTTTCAGCAGCTGTTTACCCGCATCTTCGCCGATCATGATTGTTACCATCTCAACAGCAGCAGGCAAAATCAGCTCTTCTGCAATTGTGTGGGGTTTTTTACTCTGTGCAACTAGATAGGCCACTTTATATGAAGACAGGAGGGCGTTACTATTAGTTTTGGTTTGTTTTGAGAAAGTGGACTTTTGTAGTTTGGCTTCTGCAACTTTTCTTTCAAAAAAATCCCTTGGCTTTCCGACCACATTTGGGTGAAGACTTTCAAGATGCCGCTTAAGTTTACTTGGAAGCATGGATTCCAGAGCCAAAACTTTTAAACAGATTGCACATTGAGGACGGTCCTCGTTATTAACCCGGACACACGTGAAACCATAATCCAAATACCTGTCATCGTACTTTCTATACTTGGCCTTTCGTTTCCCGTCGTCTTTTTTGTCAGAAGAACCTGCAACTTCACTTTGCTCAGACGAACTTGAACTTGGCATTAGAAATCTCTTCATTGTCAATCACAAAGATGGGAATCAGTTCCTCTCGTCTTTCTATCTGTAAAGTCCCTGGTCGTCGTTTCTTTTCCTTTGCTGAAGTATTTCCAGGTTTCTTCCAGGTGTCATCCACAGTCTCCACGGAATAATAAGCCTGAAGTACAAAACATCCAGGTAAGACAAGTATAAATAGAACTAAAGTTATTCTCTGCCTAATGATGGATCTATTATTTCTGTTAGTTTGCAGAACCATTTTGCAGGCTCAGAAATTTATAAATCAGTACGCGGCTTTAGAACTGGTGGTGCCCAGTGCGACAATGTTTGCGCCCCACAGATTCCATCACTACCACCCTTTAGCAGTGCCCCCCTCAAGTCTCCATGACCACTCTCTCTCAAATATATTGAATCAGTTATATAGTGCCACCTATACCAGTGTAAGTTGTCAGGGCACTTATCACACACACATTACACAGAGACAATCAATCATATGTGTGTAAATTAGTGTATAGGAAATGTTTCATAAGCCAGAGGACTACAAGGTAAGTCACATGTCATCCATACTGGTGGCAGACAGTAAGTGTGCTTAGTCTGGAGAGGCACAGACTCAGAATTTAAAGGGTAGTGGGGGTTCCATTTAATAATTAGGAGTGTTTGTTACTGAAATGAACCCTTTTTGAAACAGATTATAATGAAAGATGGAGGAAAACATCATAGTGCTCTAATAATCCATACTGTTTGCATGCAGCTCTTGAATGACAGTTATTAGCACATGTTAGGATTTTAACATTCTACACTACTTTTAAGCAAAAGATCTGACAAAGGCACTGACCTATTTAAACTAGCTTCACTGTGTGATGTGCATGATACACATTCTTTGCAGCAGGCACATTAACACTGTCTAATTTCTTTATTCACTTTTTTGAACCTTGCATTCCATCCTTGATGTTTGCCACGGTTGGGACGTTTGGTATAACTAACTTTGCCTTCATGAAGCTTCAAGTATAATTTCTGTCAAGGTTTGTTTCCATCGGTGTGAGTAGTAGTGAAGTACTCGTGGTCAGTAGAGTCTGAACTAAACACTGATAATGCCCAGTTTCCTAACCTCTTCCAGAAAATAATGTAGTTTGGAAGTAGGCAAAGCTTGGAAAACAGTAACGCAGGAAAAAAGTGTGGCTGAAAAATAACGCGCAAGAGTGAAAGACTAAGTGAGGAGTGCTGGAAGAAAGATGCATGCGTGGGAATCAAGAGTAGGCAACCTTGGTATTCATCAGCCCCCACAATATGCCAGCACTAGGCTCCTAAGAAAAACTTTAGATCTCACACTTTGATTTTTATTTTATTTATTTACTATTAGGCCTTGGATTGCTTTCTTGATAAAAGGAAATCGTATAGCGCTTATTCAGCTGATCTGAACTGCAAAGTAAAAGTAAAAATAAAAAGCCAAAGTGCTCGGCGTGCATCATATATGCTTGCGTATGTCCACACAATGACCATCGTGAAATTGTTAGCGTTCCAAGACGTCAGCCATGCGTTCACTTGCAGATGTGTCGTGTCACGTGCACACACGTGTATTGTACCACGCTGTAGCGACCATGCATAGAAAGTTAACAGGTTGGTATTTGCCTCTAAAGTGAATGTACACCCTTGCTTAGACAGAACGGGTCTTTTCGTTGTAATTAAGTATTCGCTGGAGCGAAAAATATTAAATCAAGTTAGTATTTCTGTTAACAAGAAGAAACCGCCAAGAAGCAGCATATTTCTCCTCTATAAGCACAGTATGCGGTTTTGGCAGTTTCAACACTATAAATCGGTTCATGTTTGGAGCGCGCTTATTAAGCTGTTTCATTCAATATCGCCCGATTTATATATCAGCCGTAAAATACTCTCGTCTCACTAGTAACTGATACTGACTCTCCTAGCCTCCTACTCACATTGGGCGACTCACAAATTCAAGGTACCAGTAGAACGGGAACGACATGGTAGTTTTTCAATACATTTAATGTGCAGTTTATCCTTTGACTGAGAACCAAAATACATTCTGGGAAAAAAAATGTCCTTCGAGCCGATTTGAACCAGCGACCTAAGGATAACAGACACTCCACTACAGTCCTCCGCTCTACCAACTGAGCTTTACGCTTTTTGTTTCTAGTGAGTCTTTCTAAATGTGGCCTTACTGCTTTGTCGAGTACGTTCCATGTAGTCAACGTAAAAAAATAAAATGGCAAAGTATTACACATGTACTACGGTCCATGTCTACACAGCAATAAATGTGAGAGGCAATACAAGTGACTACCACTACTACCTCAAAGAACGTCCGTAAATTCAGCCTAGCGTTCGTTGTCTCTTATTAATTTTTTACAGAATATTTGTCGTAATTCAAGTACTTCTGGGTCGCATGACAGCCAGTCCGACGGCTGAACATTATTGTCTCACTGTGTAATCAACTTTACTTCACTGTCTTACCTTGGCAACGGCAGAAGACGGCCGGCGGTAGAAAGCGGCGGGCGGCAAAAGACGCAGCAGTAACTCCCCACTAACGCCAGAGCTGCGTACGTATGGCATGCGTATGCCAGTAATGGAGACTACCTCCGACGCCTGAGAATGCGCGTACGACGCGTATACGTACGTACGCACGCACGTACGCCTCCAGGAACAGACCATGTCCCCAGTTTTTGCAGGTGGGACAGCTTTTGCCTTCAGCTCGCTTTTCGCTTAATTTTTCAACATTGTGGTCGCGGCGCCCCTGGCTCCTCATTACGGCGCACCGGGGTGCCGCGGCGCACAGTTTGGGAACCGCTGGGCTATAGGGTGAAAGGTAACATCCTGTGTGCAGCCTGTGTCCGCACTCGCTCTCAGTTTGGTGAAATGTACCGGCGCGCATGGAAATAGTCCCTTGTGCGCAAAACAAATTACAAACTTGGAGTCAACAGCCATCGGTTTGCATTTTCATCTAGAAACGAACCAAGGGCACAGTAAATGTAGAACTTCCCTAGAGACCGGTGCCCTTCATTGAAATATCCCGAGGGTACACGTGTGACATGCGGGCATAGGCATTCCCACGCAGCCTAGAACCTTTTTTTATCTTAAGTAAAGCGGGCTGTAACAATCGGCGAAATGAATGCCCTAACCTGCCCTTCGCCCTGAAGTCGCCCCTCAAGCCAATAAGCAAGCATGAAAAAGGAAAGACTCTACAGCCAACAGATAGATAGATAGATATATATATATATATCTATCTATCTATCTATTTATTTATTTATTTCTCCACACTTTGTTCTATTTTTGATAGATTGGTGACATGAGCTCTAGCAGGGAACCGGTGAAGCGGTCTATAGCATGACCTAAAAGCACTGTGTATATTGGGTTTATAGACTCTTAGTATATTTACAGTGCACTTGCAGCTTCTTTCCTGTTAAGCAAAGTTTCGCAAAAGTCCAGTATTCCAAGAAAGTCCTCCCACGCCTCCATTTAATCAGCCGGGTGTGTTATCGAAGCTCAGCGGTGACTGGTCCATAGAAAACATGGGTGTGTAAAAAGCAGCGAAAGCCGCAGAATGAGCAATTGACATCGCAGTATCGCAGCCAGCAGCAAAAAAGCAGTTCTCAGCATCTGACTTTGACCAACTTGAAGGATGTGAGTAAGAGAAGCATGGGAGTAAGAGAAGCATGGGAGCATGACTCCTCCTGCTCGCGTTCTGGAACAAGAGACAGCCTGAAATAGAACCAGCTAGTTCCAGTAAAGCCCCACGCTGCCCCTGATGGCCTCAGTGTCCGCCATGAGGCTTCAGGATCCTTGCAGACCGAGTGTATTGCAGGATCCTTGCAGACGGAGTGTATTGCAGGATCCTTGCAGACGGAGTGTATTGCAGGATCCTTGCAGACGGAGTGTATTGCAGGATCCTTGCAGACGGAGTGTATTGCAGGATCCTTGCAGACGGAGTGTATTGCAGGATCCTTGCAGACGGAGTGTATTGCAGGATCCTTGCAGACGGAGTGTATTGCAGGATCCTTGCAGACGGAGTGTATTGCAGGATCCTTGCAGACGGAGTGTATTGCAGGATCCTTGCAGACGGAGTGTATTGCAGGATCCTTGCAGACGGAGTGTATTGCAGGATCCTTGCAGACGGAGTGTATTGCAGGATCCTTGCAGACGGAGTGTATTGCAGGATCCTTGCAGACGGAGTGTATTGCAGGATCCTTGCAGACGGAGTGTATTGCAGGATCCTTGCAGACGGAGTGTATTGCAGGATCCTTGCAGACGGAGTGTATTGCAGGATCCTTGCAGACGGAGTGTATTGCAGGATCCTTGCAGACGGAGTGTATTGCAGGATCCTTGCAGACGGAGTGTATTGCAGGATCCTTGCAGACGGAGTGTATTGCAGGATCCTTGCAGACGGAGTGTATTGCAGGATCCTTGCAGACGGAGTGTATTGCAGGATCCTTGCAGACGGAGTGTATTGCAGGATCCTTGCAGACGGAGTGTATTGCAGGATCCTTGCAGACGGAGTGTATTGCAGGATCCTTGCAGACGGAGTGTATTGCAGGATCCTTGCAGACGGAGTGTATTGCAGGATCCTTGCAGACGGAGTGTATTGCAGGATCCTTGCAGACGGAGTGTATTGCAGGATCCTTGCAGACGGAGTGTATTGCAGGATCCTTGCAGACGGAGTGTATTGCAGGATCCTTGCAGACGGAGTGTATTGCAGGATCCTTGCAGACGGAGTGTATTGCAGGATCCTTGCAGACGGAGTGTATTGCAGGATCCTTGCAGACGGAGTGTATTGCAGGATCCTTGCAGACGGAGTGTATTGCAGGATCCTTGCAGACGGAGTGTATTGCAGGATCCTTGCAGACCGAGTGTATTGTAATTGCAATTGCAGACCGGGTGTGTTGCAGGATCATTGCAGACGGGTGTATTGCCGGATCATTGCGGAACGAGTGTATTGCAGAAATCTCCTGTTTGCTTCTAGGCTATGTTGTTCTCCCTTGTGGATGGGAAGCGTTGTCACTCCTAAAGCAAATATTAGATTGTTTAAAACACAAATTATACTGATGAGGTTTAGGTGCGGTGAGGTTAGAAGACCGAGATTTCTTCACTTTCCCTTTACAATACAATACAATACAATACACTGGCATTTATAAAGCGCAACAGCTACCTCAAGCAGAGGTGTCCCGGCGCTAGCGAGATCCAGCAAGACATGGGAGGAAGAGGATAGCAAACAGAAAATGGATCCAGGCTAACGGCTAAAAAGCCATGTCTTTAAAGCTTTCCTGAACTCCCCTTCAGCCGGTATAAACCGAAGTCAGTCCGGAAGGGAGTTCCATAATCTGGTTGCTACTACTGAGAAGGCCCTGCCACCAATGCAAGCTTTCGCAAATTGGGAACACACCTTTCTTTTCCCTGCAGCGCATCTGGTCCACTTGTTTTAGGGTCCTGTCCTGTCGTTTCTTCGCCGCCTCGAAAGAGGGCTCTATACATTTAGCTATTCTGATAATACATTTTGTTTGATTGTTTTATCAATACAGTGACAAGAAAACTGGTCTTGAATAAGCTGCTCGCTGAAGTTTTCAAATTGGCATTCTACCACTAATTTATGTAATGCAGATATGTATATGTCTACATCTTCATTCGCTTTATGTTCTCGTTTGAAGAATTTCTGCCTTGACCCTACTAGGCTAGGTGGGCTATCCAACCTATGGACCCGTTTTTATAAATTGATTCTTGGTACTCATCAGGCTCCTCGCCTTCAACTATTTGAATGTCGGGCAGGTGCTGAAATACGGATCGTCCTCCAAATCCAAGCGAATGCAGTAGAAGAAACCTTTTACGTTCTGCCCTAAATCTTGTTGCTCCAGTAGCTCTTACACATGTCTCGAATGTATCTTACTACTGCCTCCATGGTATGGGTAGATCACCTGATGTGTAGTATTCGCATAATACTGTGCTATGGGTAGCATTTCTAGTTCGTGTTGACATGTTATGCAGACGCTGTGAGGGTATGTTTATGATTGTTGTATTTTATCAGAAATCCATTTTAGAATGTTTAAGCGTAGGCATTCCTTAAAATGTTGGATACAGAGTTAACTTGTCAGTTGGAGCTGTGCCTAGAGCGGTCTGGGGTGATTTTTATCGAGTTATTTTTTCAACAATAAGCCCAACAGCTCACCCTCTGCACCGTGCTGGATTCCGCTTAAAACATTCTAAGGAATGCTTACACTTATACATTCTAAGAATTTCTGGTAAAATAAAGCCTTTACAAAGACACCCCTACAGCGCCAGCATATGATGTCAACACAAACTAGAAATGGTATCCATATCACAGTATTATGTGAATGCTACAGAAACCTTTTTTGTAGCGCGTTCAACAGACAGACGCTTGTGCGTACCACAATTGCAGACCGTGTGGTGGTGCTGCCCTTGGACAATGTGTAAAAGAACCAAAAGACGAGCTGAACTTCGATGGTAGGAGAGTGAAATTCCAGTATTATTAAGGCAAGGACCAAACCTTTCCCTCTTGTTTTTTTTGCAGGTTGCCTGAACACTCCGTATTGTCCATTGTCAAACAGATCCCTTCTAGTAGCTCCAGGGAACTGTTGAAGGGGATAGCAGTAGGCGCGATTCCAGTCTGAAGCGGGTGGCCCACGAATGTCTGCACTCTAAGTATTGTGCAGTTAATGTCCATCATAGGGATTACATATCTAAAAATAATGTTTTCAAAGGCTCAGGCAGAAAAACCATGACCTAAACTTTCACCACACAAGCCGCAGCAATAAGGAGAGTCCAGTTGTTTATGTAAGGATATCATACTGGCAGGAGGCAGTAACCGTATTCTGTTGCAGACTGTTGACTCAAGGACAATGTTCCATTTTTTTCAAGACCTCAAAGTATGATGGAAAGGCATGCTCTATTGCTTAAAGTAGAACAGTGAAACTAAACACTTGAGCAAAAAAGCTAAACAGACAAAGCACACTTGGCAGCAGACTGCAGCTTCAGTTTACAACTAATGTGTATCCCGAGAGTGCTGCCTTCGGCACAGAGAGCACCAACGAAAGATAGTGATAACGTAAAATAGTTCAAAGTTAGAAAGAGGAGCACAAAATATGCAACCAGAGTCAGTCTGTAAAAAAGATGTCTGCTTATGAGATAGCAGAGAGGGGAATGCTTAACATTATCAAAATGATTGGTCTAAGTACCTGTATGACATTGTGTTTTCAGAGCCAGACCTGAAAGCAGATGTGGGTGCTGTCAGTGACACAATGTTTGACTCCAGAGCATTGGAGTTCATGACTACATGTTGATCTCCAGAATACCAGTGGATTAGACCTCCATATTCCAGAAGGGACAACATCAGTGGGGGAGGCTAGCTTTGCCGCTGTAGTTGAGGAAGAAGCAGAAACGCTAAGGGTTCTGCTCCACAGTGACCAATCAAAGACACATTTGTTCACAGAAATTTTGACAGACAGGCCCCGGATGTAGTCTTGCCTTTGTAAGAGGCACTTTCAAGTTGGTTAGGAAAACTCTTAGCCTCCTGTACAGTTTCCAGGCATGATTTGAGAAATTATAGACCAGCGCTGACAAAGCCCTTCAGGCAGTCGTCGTCTGCCAAGTTTGGAGAAAACTGCTTCCCTACAGCTCCACCAGAATAAGAGCATAAGTAATGCAGGATGCAATGTTTTTGTGCCTTTGACTTGTAATGCAACCAGTACGTTGTGGGAGATGGCTGCACATGCTGCTCTCAGTATAACTGAGCCAATATGTGGTTCCTTCCGTGGGCTGCTCCAGGATAGAATTAATGCAACCAAGCAGTCCTTGTAGATGGGCTTGGACACTTATGCAGTTGTGACAGTAACTCCAGGGTAGTCCTTTCATCCAACAAGTCAGCGAGGTTTATAGACTTTTCAGGGATGTCTAATGCCTGCTGTTCCTTGTCCCTTTTTAATGCCCAAAACCTATTTAGTGAGAAAGCAGACCATTCTCTTGAAATATTAAAGTAAGGAAGCACCCGTGCTAAAGCTCTGGAGTGGGCCTCTTCATTGAGTAAATTCAACATTATAGGGCAGAGGCAAAGGGCAGGGATTGTGAGCAACTACCTTCGTCCTCCTCTACTCCCACAACACTGTTGAGCAGAATCGCAAATCTCCCATCAGGGCATTGGGTTGTCTTATCTTAAACTTCAGGAAACACATCAGAGTGCTCAGTGCTTGAGATCGTACATTCCGGTTACTCCATCCCTTTTTAAGATCCTTCACCTGCCCCTGAACGCCAGTTTGCTCCTACACATCCACTACCACCATCATGAAAGAAATGCATTTTTGTGCTTGAAGGGAGAGGGGCAGTAGATTGAGTTTCTGTATCCGAGATGAACAAGGGTTGCTCCGGTCCAATTCCCAAGAAGGGTCGTGGGGAATGTATGCAGCTAAGTTTTGCCCTCCGCTTCCTCAACAGATTTTGAAGGATGAAAAATTGAGGATTGTATAGTTACAACATATTGTGTACGTTTTATTGGAAGGAGCAGGACAGGTTTATCTCACTTGAGTTTAGAGCCATAAGTTCACTTTTCCATCAGGAGGTCATTGGAAATTCCTCTTTTAAGCAGCAAGAACTGTCTTTCCTTTTAGCCTTGGTGTAACCCCACGGGTATTTGCAAAGGAGTCTATAGTGGTTTCAAACAGAAGCACAGGTGCACCATACCACATCAATCAGACCAATTGGGACAGTTACAGTCCAAATCCAGTCAATAAGAAGGAGAGAGTTCCTTGATTTTGTCTCTTTATTCCATTTTCTTGTTACGTGATAATAGAAACACAACACAGCCGACGCGTTTCGTCCTGATGTAGGACTTCTTCAGGGCGTTAGATACGTCTGGCCGGAGGAAGTCCTGCTGCTGTATTCCCGTGCCGATCGTGACCATCGTATTACGATCTTGGTTGTTCTACCCTATTCGACTCATTGAAAATTATTATTACCAATTATTCCGGCTATCTGGACATGGATTATAGGTCCAGTAATATTACTTTTAAATAATATACATATTCATCCTATGAACTTGATCATTCCATCGAGACCTTGACGTGTATTTGACTCTCTGGAGAACTGACTATATTGTCTGCTCAAAAAATTTGACGGCGGAGAATTCGGAAGTATTACCTGTGGGTCCACAGGGTGGAATTTAGAGTTGCCGGTAATTTACAACTGGACGGCCTTGTAATCTCTGCTCAATTATTTTTCTGGATGGGATTATGACCTTGAGGACATCATCTTTTTTTTATACTATTCACTATCTATGGAGGCTCTTTGACTCTCGTATCTAACGCCCTGAAGAAGTCCTGTATCAGGACTAAACGCGTCTGCTGTGTTGTGTTTCTATTACCACGTAACAAGAAATTGTAATAAAGAGACAAAATCAAGGAACTCTCCCCTTCTTATTGCCTGGATTTGGACTGTTTAACTGTCCCAATTGGTCTGATTGATGTGGTATAGTGCACCTGTGCTTCTGTTTGAAATTATTGAGTTCCTGTAGGAACAAGCATTGTGACGGTGGGTGCTGTTCGGTGTGCGCATATACCCTTGGAAGTATTAAAAAAAAAAAAAAAAAAAAGGGATAGAAATTTGGGAGCAATAGTGGGTTAGGTGCTGGCAGTGAGAAGGTTCCACTGTTATTTTTAAGCCTGTTTGGAGTCTACAGTGGTTGAATATCTGCACTGTGTGGGACTACACATCAGTCCTTATCTAGATGACTGGATTCTGATCTGGGTTCTTATGATCTGCTGTCACCATTTGAATCATCTAGGTTTTTCCGTCACTGAAAAGAAGAAAGCTTGTCTGATACCATACGAGAACTCTGGACTCAAACTTTCAAGCTATCGTCCCTGCTCCCGACAAAATGTAGCACCTTCACCATCTGTTATTGCTCTTACTGAGAAATACACCTTTTAATTCTATGGCTGTCAGACTCTCTGAACTCTGCATCTTTCTGGTTGCTCATTTCCCCTTGTAGATTGGACCATTGCTGTAGAGTATATGCCTGTGGAGGAACAAGTTTGATATGATTTTTCTATAACCAGAACTGACTTCAGAATTACAGTGGTGTAGTCTCTCCTGAAGCATGTTAAGCTGGAACCTTTCAGACCCATTTTGATGCAGTTCGCTGTAGTGGTAGATCGATCTCCCAGGCTGAGGAGCTCGCTTGGAGAAGGTTGTCATCAATGGTTTATGGTCTAGTTATCTTGCTATTCGCATCAGAGGCCTTTCTCCTACGATTTCAAGGAAAGAAGGTGCAGGTGTTAATGGACAAAACAGCAATGTTTTGCATTAGCAGCAAAGGAGAACCAAGTTAGTAGGCATTTGAATTTGAGGGGATCATCTATCCTTATTGGTGGCAACGACAAATGGAAGTTGCTGCAGGAAACCAAAGACTTCATCTTTCAGAAATTTAAGTTAGAGGTGGATCTGTGTGATACTCGCGCATCTAAGATCTTTTTTTTCAATTTTTCATTAGTGAGATGGTATATAAAGTTGCTCCTAAAAATTGCACAAGTTGTTTAGCAGAACGGTAACTATACTTTTTTTAAGTGGCCAATATATTTTGTGAACATTTTGCATCTTCAATCTTGCTTCCCTCTGCATGTATTTACATATTTTGAAGGAGCATTATGGGTGCTGTATGAACAGCTACAAATAGTTCAATATTAGAATGACTGTCACTAAAGCCCTGGTTCACAGGCAACTGCAGCTCCTTAGAGTGCTGTGCTTGCCCTAGGAGTACCGATTTTGCGTAAAGGAATCATTAAACACGTAAGAGATTAGTTCTATTGAGTTGTGCTTGGCATTTGGAGGCGGTAGAGGTTCCTATTTCAGCTTGAAGACCTTCCACAAAGGTGATGTGTCCCATTCTAAATGCTACTCTAAATGGTGTCATGATAAATCGTTTGTCGTCTTTGTTTGCAGTTATGCTAGTATAGGATGGACTGAAAATTGGTACGGTACATAGACACTTGGCTGAAATATCAGCCTGCTTATATTGCTTTGATCACGGATTTCAGCCCACTTATATTTTCCTGGTCATTGATTTCCGCCTGCTTATAATCGCTACATTATTGATTTCAGACATCCTATAATCTCCTGATCATTGGTTTCCACCCTTCTTCTAATCTCCTGATCCTTGGTTTCCACCTGCTTATAATCTCCTGGTGATTGGTTTCCGCCATCCTATAATCTCCTGATCATTGATTTCCGCCATCCCTATAATCTCCTGATCATTGGTTTCCGCCATCCTATAATCTCCTGATCATTGGTTTCTGCCTGTTTATAATCTCCAGGTCATTAATTTCCGGCTGCTTATAATCTCCAGATCATTGGTTTCAGCTGGTGTATAATCTCAGGATCATTAATTTCAGCCTTCTTATAATCTCCAGATCATTGGTTTCAGCTGGTGTATAATCTCAGGATCATTAATTTCAGCCTTCTTATAATCTCCAGATCATTGATTTCAGCCTGCTTATAATCTCCACATCATTGATTTCAGCTCGTTTAGAATCTCCAGATCATTGATTTCAGCCTGCTTATACTCTCCAGATCATTGATTTCAGCCTGCTTATACACTCCATATCATAGATTTCAGCCTGCTTAAAATCTCCAGATCATTGATTTCAGCGCGTTTATAATCTCCAGATCATTGATTTTAGCGCGTTTATAATCTCCATTTCATTGATTTCAGCCTGCTTATAATTTCCAGATCATTGATTTCAGCCTGCTTATACTCTCCAGATCATAGATTTCAGCTTGCTTAAAATCTCCAGATCATTGATTTCAGCGCGTTTATAATCTCCAGATCATTGATTTCAGCCTGCTTATACTCTCCAGATCATTGATTTCAGCCTGCTTATAATCTCCAGATCATTGATTTCAGCCTATTTATATTCTCCAGATCATTGATTTCAGCCTGCTTATACTCTCCAGATCATTGATTTCAGCCTGCTTATAATCTCCAGATCATTGATTTCAGCCTATTTATATTCTCCAGATCATTGATTTCATCCCACTTACATTGTGCAGATCATGGTTTCTTGCTCAGACTTACAATAGCGGCTAGATCTTGAAAAGGCTTTCAAAACAATTTCCACCAATGACTTTCACGGTTCCTCAGAGTGAGCTAACCTTGTATTGTCTTTACTTATAGGTTTCCCTTTGCATTGCTTCTCGAAGCACTAATGTTGGGATGCTCACGGTTATGCAAAATTGCAGTTTGGCAAAGCTGTACTTCTGAGATACTATAGACTATCCTCACCGACCCCTGACTCCTGTGGAAACAACTACTCAAATTCACTTTTTTCCACCATATTCTGTTTTCGCCTTTGTGAGGCACTTAAATACTTGGTGGAACTGATTTCCCTAACACTCTCCACTGTATCTTAGACCCACTGCTTTACTTCCTGTGGAGCCGGACTTAGAAACAACTGGGGTTGCACAGCGCTGCTTGGTGCCAGTGACCCTTTCTTGCTTAAATGAAGTTCCAAATCCAGTCTTAGAATCTGCGCCAACACAGAACATTGTTGAAGGTAAATAATTTGTTTTAACCTATTTTCTCAGGTAGTTGGAAGGGAGAAGGTGGCAGGACATGAACAACCAGCCAGTTAAATGTGGTGTATCATTTAATTGTTTGGGTTGAGGTCCAGTGGGGCTCCGTTACATCTTGCTCAGAGTTTAGTTTATTCTCTTGGTATCAAGCGTTCCATAATATTTGCAGTAGGTTAGTCCCATGGTTATGGTAGTCTTCTGATAACATCACATTGGCTTGTGGATTTGACTCCGTCTTTAAGCCAATCGGGCATCTGTTGCTGAGCTTCAGACTTCTTCTGCCAAAGCTCATCAAGGGCATGGTAATGGGCTGGGGGGTGCACTAGTGTCCACTCCTAACAACTTTGCTCCTGTGCCCAGTCCTCCGCTCCCCTTTCTTAGTCAAGATGTCACAGAGTCTCTGGCCACACGATAAGCTGCCCAAACCGATTTCTTCCTTGTTCCAGCAAGAGTTTATGGATCAAAACCAGACGCACAACAACCCAGAAACAATATCCTCTGCAAAGGGTTGGTGGGAGCAGGGGGAGGGGAAATCAGTCAAGTTGGGGTGGGGCCTGGAAGGCGGCTATCTCACCTAATACGGTCTATAGATCAGTCTATCTTTTTTGTGGTTCATTTACATCGGAGAACGCTATACCCTTGTGTACACTACACCTGCCCTGAGGTGCAAGTCGAATAACCTGTTCCCCACAAATGCTCATCATGCCAAAACCTGCTAGCTTTATTCCTGCCAGAGCAAAGGCACAGGAGGCACCCATGACATTTGTTCCCTGCAAGTGTGGAAAGCAGTTCACCATCTACCACAAGATCTCTGGTTTCCTCAAAGTTTGGTTTACGCTTCCTACAATTTTAGCTTTTTGATCACAATAACTTCACATCTCTGTATGATCTAATATTTGATCTGATTGGTGTGGTTTTAGTTCTCCACTTGCTGCAGGTTAAGAACATTGTGCTGCAGGTTTACTGCTCTAGAGTTTGACTTTCTTTGGGGTCTGCAGTGCTCTCTCAGTAAGTTTATGATCATTGCTTTCTGATATCAGTGAGCTTTGTTTAGAGCAGTGATGCTCAGGGACATTTTCTGTCTCATGGTATGCCACACAGCTTGGTGGATGATGCTTTCGGGATCAGGCTGCTTTTAGTAGCATGTAGTATATGATAGAGACATCTAGCTGCAGATTTCTTAACTTAGAATATCCCCAGGCGTCAGACTGAATCCGGAAAAAACTTTGCAGCAGCACCTCTGCGTGCTGGGGGACAGCGCCACACGACCCCGCCCTGACGTAGTCCACGTACGTGACGTCAGCGAGGTCATATAAGTCCCTCCCGGCGCGCTGACATCAGTTTCCTTCTTTTCCATGTGAGACGCGGATCCGGAGTGAGCGGTTCCTCTGGACTGTTTTCAGGCCTTGTCAACGCTTCGCGTCGGGGAATAGTGTGCGATGCCTTCGGGCTTTAAAACTTGACGCGACAAATGTCCGCGATGGACCCGCATCTTTCTGGGCGAGCACCATGACTCCACGGACTGCGAGGCGTGCCAACACCTATAGTCCATGTCTCGGCGCGAGCGCTGTATGAAGCTTCTCTCTGCGAGGTTGTCCAGGTCGGAGTCGTCTCGCCCCCTGGCTTCTTCAACAGCAGGTCCCTCCCGCCGCCGTCCGGCCTCCGGGGTCGCAGTTCCCCACTTGGTAAGTCGAGGTGCTTTCTCCGGAGTCTGAGCCTGTTCATATACCCCGGGCAGGCAGCCGTCTGGCCAGGGCCGGCGCCGTACCGGCGTCGGAGGCTCACCTCCTCGGCTCCGCCCCCGCTGCTTTCCACATAGTCGGAGCCTGGCATGGATAAGGTGGAGTCTGCGCTGGGCCGGTGCCAAAAGTCTGCTTTGCCTGCTCCGGCGCCTACTCCTTCCTCGGAAGGGGAGCTTATCATAGTCTCGGCGCCGTAGGGTACCGAGTCGACGCCAGACGTAGCTGAGTCGAATCTAATAACGCGGGGTTGTCGCCCACTTGCGTCACTTTGGCGCCATGTCGGCGCAGAATTATGGACTCTTCGCCAGAGGCCGCGGGAGAGAGTTTGGCGCCATCTTTTCGTCCAACATCACCAGACGGACTGTTGCCGGTGCCCCCCTTGGAATTTATTGAGCTTCCTCAGGAGCTCCCAGATCCGGCAGGCTCTTCGCCTCCCCCGGATCCGGCAGGCTCTTCGCCTCCCCCGGATCTGGCAGGCTCTTCGCCTCCCCAGGAACAACGTCAGGATCCTCATTCTTCAATGGGACTCCCTTCTCTGGAACATTGGTCGCACCCTCACTGTCTGGGGAGGGTCGGTTTGCAACCCTCCCCCACTGATGAGTTGTTGTCCCCTCCACGGAGGGCTACTGAGGCCGGCGTGGCTTTTTTGATAGTGGTCTCACTGACAACCCGCATTTTGAGCATGCAACCCCCTTATCTGTTGACCTCTTGCTTGAGGTCCTTCATCGGGGGTCTGGAACTGTGGAGCCGCTGCTACCTTTTAGGTACCCGGCTGGCTTCAAGCGATCCGGTAGCTCGTTCAGTTTTGCACCGCCACCGTCCGGCTCCGCATGATCCGGTCTGTCTTTTTGTACACCCAGATGTGCAAGGGTTTGTGTTGCACACTGCTTTCCCCTCCCTGCCTCCTCTAATGCTTCCTCCCTCTCTGGAGTCCTGATGGCTAGAGTCATGGGGCAGTAACGTCTTTGCCTCCAGTAGTGCGGCCCTAAGATCCTTGAATACAATGTGTGTTTTGGCACAGGCTACTTCTGCACTGTGGGACTCAGTAGAGTCTTTGCTTTCGGCCACCTCTAACGGTGCTCGGGTTGATCTCCTTCGCCTCCTCTGGGATGGCTGCGACCGTGCCGAATTCACAATCCACTGCGCTTTAGATACTGTGGATTCTTTGGGACGTGCTATGGCGTGCTCTGTTGCCTTAAGGCGTCACGCTTGGTTTCGTGACAGTGTCTTCCCCGAAAATATCCGGGAGCGACTGGTTGACTTACCCTTTGATGGGGTTTTGCTGTTTGATGCTCACGCCGAATCTGCGGTTCATCGGCTCCTTGCGGGCTTTCGTCCCCCCCACTTAGGTCATCTTAGACCTTTCTTCCGTGCTGATACTTTTTCATTTCACACCCTTTAGCTGCGATCTGTGTTTTACATGGGCGGTGAGCCTTACGTCTTCTTTTCCTGTAGTCAAGGGTGATTACCCTTTTATTGGCATCCCTTGGATGCGTTCTGCTTTGATCTGCTGGTTGGTCCGTGCTCCACAGATTGCTGTGTCTGGTCCTCTGACTGTGGTGTTGAGCAAGTGGCTCAGCTCGGTAATGTCATACGGCTCGGAACTCATGTTCACGGGTTCGGTTCATTACTGCGCTCTTTTGGCCATGCTTATTGCCCTAAAAGGTTTTCCCCCATTGTTTGGGGTATGTATACTCCATGTGGGTACTGGTATGCTATTATTATATAGCCTTGCTTATCCCACCTGGGCCTGGAGACCCTGCGAGCTTCATGCGTTGCTTGGTGATCCGTTATATGGCGTTCTAGGTTTTTCCCTAGTGCCATATTCTAGCGCCATGGTTATCCTGCCTGTTGCCCGTTCCACCTCCTTGAAAGTTTTCTTGCTCTCCTCTTCAAAAACGGCTCCTACCTTACTGTACTTGGTATGCTCCAGTATGGACATAGTCATGCTCCTGGCTTGTTCTGTCTCAACATATTTATATATTTATACATTTATGTATACGTGCAGGTTGCTTTGGTATTCCTCTTACTGCATCGCCACCTCCTTTTCAGGGCTGCGATGTGTGGAGGAGCTTTTTTGTCTTGTTGCCAGTTACCCATAAAGTAATCCTTGCTCTTGCTTACTGGGGTGATTTCCCACTTTGACAAATGCTCCACGTTTGGTGTTCCACACCGTACGTGCCTTTTCTGGAGTGTTCTAAGGCTCCTTCCATTTGTTAACGCTACGCCTGGGGGGCAGCTCTTCTAATGATGGCCGTGGTCCTGGACTACTGCATACAAATCTATATTGTGGGTTGTTTCTCACTTTGGCTTCATACTGCCCGGTCGGGCACTCTTCAGCTTTTTGTGTAAGCCACTTTGAGGTCTCCGTAACGTGTTTCTACCTGCTTCAGCGGGTTTAACATTAATGCAAGTTGGCCCTATTCCCCTTTTTGGGATAGGATGTGCACTTGGCGTGTTTCTTGTCCCGCCGCCTATTCCAATAACTTTGCTCAGGTTCTAGCTCTTGCTTTTGGCACCTGCTCCTTCAGCCTTCCTTCTATGGGCTACTCTGTTAGGCTCTGGTTGCATCTCTTCTGGTTCTATTGAACTGAAGTCGGTGTCCTGATTGTGCGCCATTAAGCGGAGAGTGGTCTTTCTTTCTTTCTCCCTTTCTTTGCTCTGGTATATGGCTCAAGCCAAGCTACCTTCCCCCTTTTTAATATGGGTATGGTGTAGCGCCATTTTTAGGATATCTATCATCCCGTTATTTCTGCTCTTCCAAGCTGCTTGGGTTGCTGTCGGGCTGTTCCGCCACAGCCTCCCCCCTTTCTCCGTCACTCTGTTGCCAGATTGGAAGCTTGGCACTGTCTGTTAATCTGTTGCAGACCCACCTCCCCTTTGGGGTATGGCTGTGGTATCTATTCCAAGTTAAGGAATCTGCGGCTAGATGTCTCTATCAGATGTATCTGGTAGAGACATTGTCTAGCCACAGACTCCTTAACGCCCACCCAGCCTCCCTGTTCTGCAAGCGCCTTGCCAAGTGGAGTTCTCCGCTGGTCCCCCGTTACAGTTGGCATTGGTCTTTTCTCTCATAGGTGCTTACATTATTGCGTCCCTTTGAGACTTGCCATAATACCAATAACTCCCTCTCAAGGGTTTCTGTCACAATTCTACCGTTGCCTCCCTCTCACAGGTTTCTTATCTGTAGAACGAGGCCTTTTCCATTGTCCTTTACCAGGAGATTCCTCTTCTTCTCCTGCTGTCTTCCGCCTTCTTTGTTGGCTCAGGGTTCTGGGCTCCCCTACGGTGGTCTTTTTTGGGACTCTGTTCGCCTCTGTTTCAGACCTCCGTTACTACAGGGGCAGTGCCAGACTTTTCATTCCTGCGATGGACTGTTCTCTCGGCACGGTACTAACAGTCTACTTTTGTCTGTTATTCTGCGTGGCACTAACAGTCTGTCTCTGTCTGAGATGTTCTTTCCTTCTTACACTGGGAAGGGTCTTCGCTTAGCTTGCGAGGTTCTTTCTCACAGCTCTTTCACCTTAGGTAGGTAGTGTCTAACTCTGTCCCTTACGATGGTGTCTGCACCATCCTCCTTCTTTATTCACGAATTTTCATCCATCGCACACTGTTTCCATACTTTAACAGTTTTTTTTATTGGTGGCTCCACGTTGTGTCGCGGAAATGTTTCTCCGGAGAAAACTGATGTCAGCGCGCCGGGAGGGACTTGTGTGACCTAGCTGACGTCACGTATGTGGATGACGTCAGGGCGGGGTCATGTGGCGCTGGCGCGCAGAGTTGCTGCTGCAAAGTTTTTTCCGGATCCAGTCTGACCCCTGGGGATATTTTAAGTTAAGGAATCTGCGGCTAGACTACGTCTCTACCAGATACATTGTTACCGAAGGTAAGAAACTCTTACATTAGTGATAGTTGTCGGTATCCTCTACAAGTATTGGCAAGGGTAAATTGAACTTTATATCGACCATTAGTACATTTATACCTGTTGCTCACTAACCCAAGAGTTTGCTTGATGATCTGATGTTGAGTGATAAATGAAGCCACAAGATTATCTCCTTTTGGTTGTATTGTGACATAGGCTCTCATTCGTTGCATCTTTCATTTCCTCAGGTCTACCGCGGACACACCAATCTGGTGCGTTGTATCAGTGTGTCACCGACTGGGCAGTGGCTTGTATCTGGTAAGCTGTTACTTGATCTGATTTGATAATGTTTTTTTAAAAGCCTATGTATCACTTAGGTGGTCATGGAGAGCGCTCTGTTGTAACTCCAAACAATGGGCCATGGACTTGGGCTTCAGCCTGCTGGAGTGGAGCAAAGTGCTGTACATGGGTTTCAGTGATGCCCTGGTTATTCAAGCTTGTGCTCGAATGAAGTGTATGGTATGCATGCTACTGCCTCTCCTGACTTCAACATGGTAGGAATGTAGGGGCCACTTTGAAGGAGTGCTAGTGGCCACAGGATAAGGTTCTCCCAAGTTTATTCCTGTGTGTTTTGAGGAGACTTATTGTAATTTGTCACCCTGGACTCGCCCTTACGAGAAAATCCTAATTGAAAGACTAGACTGAGCGTGATGACATGATACTGGTCCTCTGTTGCGTTTAGATTCATGCACGAATTTGGGTCTCGGCACAGCAAATTCCCAAAATATATGTCATATATATGTTATTTTTTAGGCTCCGACGACTGCTCTGTGAAGTTCTGGGAGGTGAGCACAGCCCGCTGTATGAAAACCATTGAGGTGGAGGGAGCTGTGAAGAGTGTGGCGTGGAACCCCAACCCCGCTGTCTGCCTGGTGGCCGTTTCTGTGTAAGTGTTGTCTGAATGGTTCACACAGCTTGCCTCTGCACCTGCAGTAACTTGAAAGAGACGAAAGCTCTCAGTCCGACACAGGAAAAGTACTATTCATTCATCTATGAGCAAAGGGTAATTCTGCAAGTGATCACAGGTAGGTAGTTTCTGGCAGTCCTTGAGTTGTTCCTGCAGACTCTAGGGAAGCACTGACAGTAAAGGGTGGCAAGCCTGAGTTTGTGAGGGCGACATCAGCTGCCAGTACGGCGGTGGACGTAAGGTAATGATGGAGTGGTAGGTTGTAAATGAGAGGGGACTTCACCAGGACGTATGTTACTGAGGATTACGTAGAGAGACGTGAAACAAGAAAAAGCAACCCATCTATGGGTTCATAGAGATGTTGGTAACAGAGTATTGTCAAGTGCTGGTAACCAAACAGTTGTGTGTTCTGCCTTTCTTATGAATCGGTATTACTTTTTACCCAGGTTTATTTGGCATTCATACTGATATGTCTCAGCAGCAAAATGGTTGCCTGGCTCGAGTAAATGCAATTGAATGTTTAGCTTTCATTTCATTTTGTATGCTCTAAAAACAGTATGGAATAAAGAGTAATGGAAAGATGCTGTTATTTATCCTCTGAAAATGCCCCCCAAAAGAATTCTAGAAGTTCGAAAAATTAAACAGACGGAGCCTCGTGTGACAGGACTTGGCTCAAGAACTTTCGACATGAAGATCCAAGACTATCTTCAGCTCCAGAATACTCAACCACTGAAAAAAATAAAGCTGAAACTTTTTACTCTTAAGAGTGGAGGATATACCAAAAATAAAAACACAAACAATATATTAAAGAAGGGCAGCGACTTGACTTTCAAAACAGGCGAATGAGCTCAAAAGAACCATATAAGAATTGTGAATCCGATAAACCCAAAGAAGGCATCAGATGTCAACCTTGAAACAGTGGTGTTAGCACCCAAAAACATAAACATTTCGCTGCTCAAAACAATTAGAATAAAAAGTTCCTTTTGCACAGGCCTTAAAATTCCATATTATTCCAAAGACTGGAGATAAGAGGCAGAGGGC
The DNA here is from genome assembly GCF_964204655.1 of Triturus cristatus. Lineage (NCBI taxonomy): Eukaryota > Metazoa > Chordata > Amphibia > Caudata > Salamandridae > Triturus > Triturus cristatus. Next base: position 93,481,792 of record NC_140587.1, on the reverse strand, counting down.
ATAGATGAGACCGAGATAAGCAATCAATAACATGCCCTCCACATTCTTCACCTTATTAACGTCAACATACAGCCCATGGAATTGTGTAAGGCTTCCACGTCCTTTTAATGTAAGACACAGATATATAGCCCTCACTCCAGAAATGTCTTCCCAGCTTTCAAAGTTTCAAAAGGGAAAAGTGGTGAAAGAGTTATTACTCTGGACACTCTCGACTGCACCCGTGGAAAACTCTCTCATTACAGATCTTTGGCAACAGAAACCTTGTCTTTGGCAATCCTGCGTCTGATGCGTAGAACCAGGTCAGTTCTTCCCATGGCGCTCGTTTGTTTCATTCTCAAATCCACCTCTCCTTGATGACTATCCTGTTGCTGATGAAGGCCTCTTTGATGCTCTCTACTTTGTGTGGTATAAATGTGACTGTGACAATCTCACCAATGAAACATGTATTCATAAAGTGCATGGTCACCTCAAGGGTATTTTGGCTTTAAAAGGCAGATGTTTGTTGTTCCACTCAATGGCACTAGTTTCAGTGACCTTGAAAGGCGACGTGAACCCACCAGGATTTGAACCCATGACTGTGAGATCAAATATGGATTCCTGCCCTGGATGCATTACTTCACTGAGCCGTCAGACCGGTTTTGATGGATCCCATGACTGTCAGGTTGAGGTAGAGGATTTGCATCCACCATATTTCTTCAGCCCCCACCCTATCTATGTTGTCTTCTGTCCATGCTCGGGTCTAAAGATGAGGACCGAATTGCAGTACAGAGTCAGAACATGGTGGGAGAGAGGGAGCAGCTCCTCCCTAATTCTGAGAGTTACATGACTCTATACAGAGGGCAGTGAACTTGCATGAAATGTTTGTGGCCTCCAAGAGGGGAAATTATGTCTCCTAAGATGTTAGTGGCCATACCTCCACATGTCTCTTTAGCATTTATGGATGCAAGTCTTATTATTTGGAAGTGACTCATACGTTCCTCCAGGTCAGGTGCTCAGTCATCTGTATTCTAGGCCTAGGCTTAGATCTACCAGTCACTGTAGGTGCTCATTGTAGTGCCTGTAACCTGCCTAAAGTCTCAAGAGTCCAGATAACCTGCCCCGGTCTCCGTCTAGAAGGAGGCCTAATGTCACTTAAAGTTAGAAGAGGACTACAGATCTAGACACCCCTTGGACATGTGGCACATAGTGTGCATGTGCCTTGGCAACAGATTTTCTATGTATTTTTTGCTGGGCATACATTTTCTGTCAAAGCCTGTCATCCTGGGTATAACTGGGTTTGGGACAACCCTTACAACAGTTACTATTGTTAGCCGTGTGCACTTTGTCTTACAGCCAATCTAATTTTATACTTGTGGTTTGGGCTGTTTCTGATTTTCAAGTGAATTATTCCATATCCTTGTCAATGTTATTTTCCACTCTTGGCTACAGCTTTGCATTACAATTTTGAACCATCCAAGTAGCAAGGGAGGGAAAGAGGATCCGCCCAAATGAGAAAGAACTGCACCAAACAAATGCTGATAAACTGACTTTGTGAGCAGTCAGTCGCTCAGGGGATATTTCGTTTAAATAGCGTTCCAACCTGAAAACCAATACAGTCTACCCCGGGCCCAGTACTTTGTGAAACATGCAGATACAATCCACATAGATACAAGTGACAGACCATGTAGAATACTCTGTCGCTTCATGAAGAAACCCTTCAGGGCTGGAGTTAAAAATCACGGAACCCAAACACTAGCCCACGGACTGAATAAGAAAGCAAAGACCTTAGTGATGTTGTGACACTCCGGCAACCTTACCCGGTCAACTTATGTGTCTCAGAAGCACTGATCATAATCCCTGCATGGAAGCCATCTCTTCAGTAGGAGGACCAAACGGAAAATCCAAATCAGAATATCCTAATTCAGCATTCTCCAGTATTGGATCTTTCATATATCCACATGCTTTAATCGGTCCCCATCGAGGTGGGGGTCCCACTGTATCTTTTAAAGCTGTAGAAGTAGTAAACATAGCTTATAATGATTAAATACACTGGCTTTAATAGGTTATCTACATATTTTATAAAAATCCAAACTCCTAAACACACCAAGGATCCAGAGGACTCGCCAGCCTGTCTGGTTGGCCATCTGAAACCAGACTCTGTCATCACACAGGTTGCACAGCGCCGATCAAAGAACCCTTCTACACCCATATCAACCCGTCTGATAAAGGAGGCAGACGCCTTAATAACATTGGGAAGACGTTTTCAACTATGTCAGGAACTACAGTGCGGGCGGCCTATTTGCTGGCATTACTAGGCAGATATGACTGCCAGATGTGGTCCGACATCGTCACATAAATGGATTTTCTGCCAGAATGCAAAAGGGCAGAGGCAAAAAAGATTCTGTCGGAAGGAGAAAGATCCTTGTCGGAAATCATAGATTGCGCTGTGGATTTATTTGTAATAGGATTCCGACAACTGGCAGCATCGGCGGTCCTTAGACGACAAGGTTGGGTAAAGGCTGCAACATTTAGCACTGAGGTGCAAAAAAACATATTTGATATGCCATATGGTGGTGATGCTCTGTTTGGCAAGCACGTTGATGAGTCCTTTCAAGCAATCAAGGCAGACACTGACACCGCAACATCTTTGGGCAAATTACAATCTTGAAAAACACGCTTTTGAGGGGCCTGTGGAAGAGGCAGTTATTTGCATCAAGGAGGATACGAGAGGTATCAGACTTATCAGCCCACACAGTAGCCCTTAATGCCAAGTTACCAGCAACACCAACCATCTAGGACACTGTCAGCGGCAGCCTACTCCAAGCAGGAACTAAGATGAAGGCAGACAGCACAAACAAGACACACTGGCGGAAAACTGTGATGATGCTATAGTGTCAGTTATGCCCCCTACAGCACATCATCCGGTGGGAGCAAATATGTCAACATTTTCTCGTCAAAGGTGGAAAATGCCATCAGACAAACGGGTTCTGGATCTCATCACATATGGTCACACGTTAGAGTTCACCCAGATTCCACCCGCCACTCCACCAAAACAAAGGCACCTACCACATCTCCAGCTACTCCAGAAGGAAGTGCTAGCTATGCTTATCGGGGCTCACGTTCCTGTCTCAAATTCCAGAATATCATTACAACAGATGCTTCTGTAGAAGGTTGCGGGGCCCATTTGCAGGATCTCCAAATCAATTGGAAATGGACTCTAATGCAATCAAAATTACACACAAACTTCCTGGAGCTCCGAGCAATCTCCCTTGCCCTCCAAGCTTTCTTACTGAAAACCAAAAAGGATCTTTAGTGTTGATACGAACGGACGACTCCACCATTATGCGCTACTTGAACAAACAAAAAGGCACATGATCTCGTATCCTGTCGCAGGCGGCGCAAGAGATATGGACATGGGCATTAGAGCATCAATTAACACTACGTGCAGAACATCTGCCAGGAGTGAGCAACAGTTTGGCAGACACTTTAAGCAGAACAAGTCATAGCTGTCACAAGTGGCAACTAAATCAACCCATTCTGAACACAATCTTCCAGCGAGGCAGACCAAAACTAGATCTCTTTGCATCTCAAGAGAACTGGAAATTTCCAGTTTTACACAAGCTGGAAACCTCACGAAGGGTCGTGGGGAATGCGTTTTCGATCAGATGGTCAGGGATCTTTGCTAAAACCTTCCCACGATCCCCCGCGTACCCAGGCTTCTCAGAAAGATGGAGAGGAAGCTGTCAGATGATAGTCATTGCCCAATGGTCATGCAGACAACAATGGTCCACAGAACTTCTACTGCTGTCAAAGGAGAATCACATTCAGCTGGAACCTCAGAAGGATTTGCCATCGATGAGCCACAAGCAGGTAGGTACTTCATCCGAACCAGACTTCTCTGCACTTATCGGTCTGGCTCCTGAATACCATGAGCTTTAACATTTGGATATCTCACAAGTCTGCAGAGATATCCTTGCCAGGGCGAATAACACTAACAAAACATATAGACTAAAATTGAAGCGCTTCTGCTTATGGCGCCAGAGGTCAAAGATTCACTCTATATTATCAACTTGCCATGCCTACTTTCTCTGGCTAGATCAGGCCTGGTTCACTCTTCGATTTACATACACTTAGCGGTCATTTCAAGATACAGAGGGACTTCTGGATCTCCTTCATTATGGTCTAACAGGCTGATAACACAATTACATACAATTATTCAGAGTATTCCCTCCGATAAAGGCGCCTTCGCCAACCTGGCAACTTAACACAATACGGTCACAGTTAATGAAGAGCCCTTTCCAACCTATTTACAAGTCAGAACTTTTTAATTCCTAGCATGGAAAGTAGCTTTACTTCTAGCTCTGACATCTGTCTGTGAGTGAGATCCAAGCATTCACTATAAAGGAACCTTTCTTACAGTTTAAGGATAACACTCGGATTCTAAGAACTAATCCCAAGTTTGTTCCAAAAGTTCAGATGGATTTTCATCTGAACGAACCTGTTGTACTTAAGACATTTTTCCTGAATCAGCAGACACCTGCGGAATGAACTCTGCATATACTAGATGTAAAGAGATGCTTAAAGTTCTATTTGCATTGTACAAAGCAATTACGGACTAAAGCTCAAATATTAGTCACATATGGAAACCATAACAAAGGAGGTCCGGTTTCCAAGGCAAGCATAGCACGATCGATATCTACAGCTATTTAATCCTGTCACTCTAGTGCTGGCAGACGTTTGAGAGAAAAGGCTAAGGTGCACTCTACTAGAGCGGTCTCTACAACAGCCCTGTTTGCTGGAGCGCCTATTTAACAAGCATTGGCATAGCCAATAGGTCTCATCTTTGGGACCTTATAAGTGTTTAGCCATGCATCACATCATCAGACTACCCAAAGTGTTACAAATGCTCAACCTAAAATAATTAAATGAAAACAATCTGAGAATCATCAACTACCTTCCAGAGAAAGCCTGGAGCACGTGATGAGGTTGTGGTGCACTCACAAAGAATCGAAAGTGTGTGTTGCAAGTTATGCTCATGCAATGTGAGAGCACACAGTGATCACAGTGAGTTACTCTGCATAAACACACAACTTACATATTACTCTCCATGTCAAGCCACCAACAAGAAGCACAGTAAGCTGCACTACTCCGCCACCTTATAAACAGCCCACAAACCAGCTACTCTTTCCATCACTCCTTGACTTTGACCATCGGCAGCACTCTGCTTTCCTTTGGCTAGGTTTGCACTAAAAAGATACCACATACACACATACAAAGTGAAAAATACAAGATGAAAACATTAAAACAACAGCTTATGGCCCTTTCACAATCTCTGAACAGTTGCAAATGAGCAATACATTTCTCTAAGGAAAGTGACAACCTCCTGCTCCTCCACCAGAAGTAGTACGTTTCTGACCAGCTCAGCCTCCTGCCAAGTTTGCCTCAACACTTCATATACGCCACACAAGAAATTTACACATGCTTTAATTTGCCAAACTTGTACCGTCTGTAAGCTGTGGTAGTAGGCACTGCCCCCAATGGAAATACAGTATAAAGATATAGAATCAAGATCAAGAACGCTCAAAAGATATTCAAATACACTAAGCCATATAACATCATTACTTCCCATTTCCACCTATTGCTCTTGTCACCCATAAAGAAGGGACTCCTGGACAGGGAAGCACATTGCTCTCCCTGGGCAGCTGCAGCGCCGTTCGCGATCTGAGAGAGACCGTGACCACCATGCACTTATAAGCCTGTTGTTGCTCCTGCTCGCGAGACTCTGACGTCTCACCATTACCACAGGTTCACATTTAGAATGCAAGCGAAGAACACTAGATACAGCAGCCATATTGAGTGTGTAAGTGAACACGACCTACCTTTTATTTATTTATTTATTTATTTATTTATTTATTTTTTTATTTTTTTATTTTTATATATATATATATATATCACAGCACAGTGACACAGTGATGGCTACTACAGTTTTGGACACTGCTAAATTGGCTTACAGTCTGATCTATCGTGCGTGCGAGTCCAAGAACACAAAATAAAAAAAAATTCTAAATTTGACAAGTACAATCAAAAGGGAACAAATCAGCCTATACATTATACCGGCCACACTGGGAAGTGCTCAGTTATTTTCATAGAGTTTAATGAAACAACAGTGGGGGGAGCAAGAGAAAGCAGAACCAGCGGGTTCCAGAAACAGAGTTTAAAGGCAATCTTCTTTGCAGCTACAATAGTAGAAGGCAGCTTCTTTGTCCCTCTAAAGGTGTACGCCCTGGGCGTGGGCCTACCACGCACATGTTGAAGGCCAGCCTGCTTCCTTGACCCCCTCCTCTACAACTAACAACTTGGCACCCGCATGACAGAGCCAAGATGTGGGTGACCCAAGTGAGAGATGGGCTCTATTGGCCATAGTTGCTGACCATGGAACTGGGGAACCAGGTTTGAGTCCTGGCATCAGCTCAACGCCCTCTGATTCCAGGCAAATCCCTTATACAAAATCTGACCTTAGCTAATGTAATCTGGTGCTCACATAGTGAGATGAAGTTGCATTTCTATAGCTTGTATAACTCCTGACAAGACGTTGAAGCCCTCTAGTGCCCCCGGGGCAAGTTCACACTATATAAAACAGCAACAAAAAAAATGTTTGTATGCAGAAGCCAGTCATTGCTGTTATGGAATCATCCAGGGACAGATTTGTTAAAACAAAAGATAATCTCAATGTATTTAACAGCTAGGGAACCAAATATCTTTCCGCCCAGGGTACTATCTGATCTAGGTTTGTCTCTGGTCTGGGGAGAACGAATTAAACCTAATTTACTGCGAATTTACTTTATTTTTATATTTTAACATCTGCCATCTCTGGACCATGGCACCTTTCATTGCCAAAGAGGACGTTTGTGGCTGGAAATGACGCAGTCATGCCGTGAATACTGACTTTTTACTTTATTCATATTTTTACAGATTTATATAGCTCAAACTAGACACAAAGGTATTGGACTGCTTTACATGGGCACTAGTTACGTTAGACCATATTCGCTTTCTAATTTTGGCACAGGCAGGGTAAGTGATTTACGATTCACAGAATGTTGAGATGACGTTGGGACCTGACCCGCTTCTGCAGAGCTTCATGGAATGAATGAAAACAATAGTGTGTGTGTGAGTGAACTAGGGGGGTGAGGTTTGTACGTAAAGTCTGAAGGACAACAATATCACGCCTTAAACACAGCACACTGAGGGTGAGATGTCAAACTCGTGCTTACTGCAGCACCTCCGGCCTTGGCTCAGACCCTGACCCGGGGCAGAGCAGGTCAGACCCTACCCTGGCTCTGGGGGCTTCTCTTGCGTCCTGGCAGTGTAAACTTGTTTCAGTTCTCACCCATGCACACTTCATCGCCATCCTGCACTTACCGGCTTAGGCATTTAGCAGGCCGGGTCAGCTGGTATGGGGGTCCCACGCTCTGCACCTCTCTTGCAGCTCTCCACCGTGGTAAGCTCATGCACTATACGGCAAAAAAATCTGTTTTCACTGACTGAGGCGCGCAGACCTCTCGCTGCCCCCTGCTTCTTTAATTACTGTCTATGGCATTCCAGCCAGAAGAGGGGAAGGAAAGACACAGACCCTGCTAGCTCTGTGCCTGACGCTCAGCTCAAGTCGCACGCCATTTCCCCAACAGGAAGATGAAAACTTGAGCCGGCTTCCTTTTAACAAGCTGTCGCCATTGCGCTTTCACTTTAATGAAAAAACAAAGTGCCTACACCAAGTAATGAAGGAAACAGTATAACGCCGCAAGTAAAAGATCCAGTCGGGATGGGCCGTCCAAAAAGCAGACAGGGCGGTAATAAAGAAGCCTCATTCTCAATCGGAGGCCAGCGTTTTGCATAAAGGATGAAGCCAACCAATCAAAAAGATGGGCGTGTCTTCAAACCCACTACAGAAATATATCGATTACAAGAGGCCTTGCAGAGCGAGGAGCGCATGCGCGCTCCAATTCTAGGCGAGACCTAAAAAGCATATGCCGTACAGCGACTTGGAAAAATAGGCACACGTTCACTCAACATTATTGCCTGGAAGCGTCGCAACCCAGTGATGCAGCTGTGGGACAAGCAGCGTTAAGCCATCTTTTCCAATAAGGTTAGCCTTGGGCGATGATATATGTATATTTGTACCCACCATATGCAATTGTGATGTATATAAATATGAGCATAATATTACATTATATATATATGTGTGTGTATATTATGTTATGTAACTGCTAACTATTCTGTTTCAAGCATGTGAATCTATGAAAGATCCAATACTGGAGAAAAAACTTGTTACTTACCTGTAACTCTTCTTCTACAGAACTGGTATCTTTCATAGATTCACGTGACCCACCCTCCTCCCCATAGAAGCTCTCTTTCTTGTTAGTGGTGACTATTTTCCATAAGTTCTTGAAAATCTAAGGAAAGATGTCTCTGCAGGGAGTGTTATGATCTGATTGGCTGGAGTTTTGTTCTTTCTAAATTATGTAGATAAGCCATTAATGTATTTTACAACAATAAGCTATGTATTCTACTTTAGAAGGTACCGTGGGACTCCCACCTCGACAACGGGGAAAGATTTAAGCACATGAATCTATGAAAAATACCAAAACTGGCGAACGAGAGGTATAGGTAAAAAGTTTTATATCTGTTGTGAATATGTTGAGAGCCTGTCTTGTGAATTCATTGTGCAAATGCTCACAACTCTGAAGCGGTTTGCACATGTGTATAAGCTACTGACCTGAAAAAAAAGAGGAAGTGGTCCATGGACACTAGGACGCCGCTTATGCACCTCTCAGTATGATGTTATTGTTGAGAGCACCCCCACTGCCTTAAAAGCGTCTGAGTAGCTGTCCCACTCACACTCTCTACATGTGGGTGAAATCTTTTGTGGTAAGGCTGCTGGCGCGGACTGCTGAATCCCCTTGTTGATGGCGCGGACTGCTGAATCCCCTTGTTGATGGCGCGGACTGCTGAGTCCCCTTGGTGGTGGCGCGAACTGCTGAGTCCCCTTGGTGGTGGCGCGAACTGCTGAGTCCCCTTGGTGGTGGCGCGAACTGCTGAGTCCCCTTGGTGGTGGCGCGAACTGCTGAGTCCCCTTGGTGGTGGCGCGAACTGCTGAGTCCCCTTGGTGGTGGCGCGAACTGCTGAGTCCCCTTGGTGGTGGCGCGAACTGCTGAGTCCCCTTGGTGGTGGCGCGAACTGCTGAGTCCCCTTGGTGGTGGCGCGAACTGCTGAGTCCCCTTGGTGGTGGCGCGAACTGCTGAGTCCCCTTGGTGGTGGCGCGAACTGCTGAGTCCCCTTGGTGGTGGCGCGAACTGCTGAGTCCCCTTGGTGGTGGCGCGAACTGCTGAGTCCCCTTGGTGGTGGCGCGAACTGCTGAGTCCCCTTGGTGGTGGCGCGAACTGCTGAGTCCCCTTGGTGGTGGCGCGAACTGTTGGGTCCCCTTGGTGGTGGCGCGAACTGCTGAGTCCCCTTGGTGGTGGCGCGAACTGCTGAGTCCCCTTGGTGGTGGCGCGATTTGCTGAGTCCCCTTGGTGGTGGCGCGATTTGCTGAGTCCCCTTGGTGGTGGCGCGATTTGCTGAGTCCCCTTGATGATGGCGCGAACTGTTGAATCCCCTTGATGATGGCGCGAACTGTTGAATCCCCTTGATGATGGCGCGAACTGTTGAATCATCTTGATGATGGCGCAAACTGCTAAATCCCCTTGATGATGGCGCCAACTTCTGAATCCCCTTGATGGCGCCAACTTCTGAATCCCCTTGATGATGGCGCGAACTGCTGAATCAAGTCTGCAACATGATGAGCGTGTCACTCCTGCATCGCCTCCGCTGCCACATTTCCAGGGAACACTTTGTGCCTCTTGATGGCATAAACTGCTGAATCGCCTTGTTGATGGTGCGAACTGCTGAATCCGATGGCGCGGACTGCTGAATCCCCTTGTTGATGGCGCGGACTGCTGAATCCCCTTGTTGATGGCGCGGACTGCTGAATCCCCTTGTTGATGGCGCGGACTGCTGAATCCCCTTGTTGATGGCGCGGACTGCTGAATCCCCTTGTTGATGGCGCGGACTGCTGAATCCCCTTGTTGATGGCGCGGACTGCTGAATCCCCTTGTTGATGACATGAACTGCTGAATCCCCTTGTTGATGGCGCGAGCTGCGGTAACCCCTTGATGATGGCGCGAACTGCGGAATCAAGTCTGCAGCATGATGAGCATGCCACTGAGTGGCTGACACACTCGCATTCTGCACACGTGGGTGACATCTTGTATGGTGAGGCTGTTGGTGCAAACTCCTGCACTGCCTCCGCTGCCACATCTCAAGGAGACACGTTGCGCCTCTTGATGATGGCGCAAACTTCTGAATCCCCTTGATGATGGCGCGAACTGCTGAATCCCCTTGTTGATGGCGCGAACTGCTGAATCCCTTGTGTTAGAAATTGGATTTCTGGTTGGCTAGGGCAAGCGCCTAAGCCTGGCAGAAACAACCTCTCTAGTCAGGGCAAGGGAGTTGCACGCTGAAGATCACCCTTACTCACCCCCTTGGTCGATTGGCATGAGCAGTCAGGCTTATCCCAGAGGCAATGTGTAAAGCGTTTGTGCCACACACTCACACAGCAGCGACACACTTGGCACACCACAAAAGAAACTCCACACAAGGTTATGTAAAAATAGCCTTTTTATTACTCATAGAACACATTAGAATCCAATTACATATATACGCTGTGCCACCTGGCACTAGGTATTACTTTACAGGGATTATACACACCACAGGGCCAATCAGGCCACGGTCATAACCAGCATATCACCATTAGTAAGAACAATAAGTAACTACTGGCAATAGGGCACTGTACGTTGCATAAACACATTACGCATTAATCATGAGCATGAACATCATAATTACATCAGGTCTCTCTTAGGCATAACCATCACAATTAGTGAGAACAACCAGGAACTTCTGGTAAAGGTACACTTAGCATAAGCACATTACGCCTAAACATCATTAGTACTGCATCATAGTAATTACTAGCAGTGTGCGCACACTGATAAGATCACCATATAGTGTACAAACTTGGACCATGTAACCGCCCTTACATGCAAGCATTAGGCCTAAACCTTATTACTGCATCGGTGGAGTAAACCTGGGCAACGTAGCCCAACGTACATACTCGCATGAGGTCATAAACTGGAGCAGTCACAATCTACCTGGAACTCTCCTGGTTGTGCAGGCATTCACCCATAGGAATTGCTACGGTCAACTTGAACCCCCAGCTTGAGGCCTCCAAAAGTGAAATGTAGCTGCCCGCAACCTGTGGCATAGCCGCTGTAGCCAAATGCTGTGGCTGCCCGTGACTACAGTCTCCTCCGATGGTGTCCCCGAGGGAGCGGCAAGCTCACTAGGTCCCTTTTTCAAAGAAGTGGCCACCAGCAGTCCCGCGGGTGGGCGGGGTGACTTCCATCAGCAATTGCGGTGGTACGGGATTCCTGAGGAGGACACCCTCCTCCCATCGGAGCCGGGTCTCCACACTGGTGCGAACAGAAGACTCTGGTCGGGCCGGCAACCCACAGAGCGATGTCTCTGCCCCTTTTGCTAACCTCAAGCGGCCCACCACAGATGAGAGCCCGCGAGGCTCTTCCTCTCTCGGGTGTGTGGTCCCTCTCAGCCCTGCCCACGACCAGTCTCGGCTTCTGCCTGGCTTCTGCTCTTGTGGGGAGGCTCCACCCACAGTCAACCTGGCGGTGCCTGACTGCTGGCAGCTCCGTGTCCCGCTTCCCAGCCGGGGCTCCTTCAAAAAGCAGGGCAGCTGGAAACCAGCAACAATATTCCAGGAAGGCAACAGAGAGGAGGAAACACTTCTTGCCTCAGCTCTCCCCGCTCTTCACGGGCAAATGCCAAACACGAGCAGCACTGCATGCGGTAGCTCCTAGGCTTCCTCTTGAGCTCTCTACCCACAACCAGGCGCCGTCATGCCTGACTTCCGCAGGCCCTGGCAACGAGCACTACTCCTTCTGGAGAAGCAGTGCGGGGTAGGCTCCCGCCCCGGAGATCGGCTGTGTTTCTGCCAGGGGGGCTCAGAGGCACACAGCACTGCCCTACCCGTCATAGAGCGCCCACCCGTTGTTGGCTTCTTTCCAAGGAGCACTTAGTCTTGTCCACGAGAGTGCGGCACAGCCCGGATTGCAGGGCAAGTAAAAGCACTCCTGTCTGGACAATCGAGGGCAGCAGGGTAGCTAGCTGTGCTGCCCCACAATGAGTAGACCCAGGGGCAAGAAACAAGGCACAGGCAGGCCAGCAGGTAGGGCCCCTTAGCAAGGGGGGGCAGCTTCTACAGCCCCCCAGCCAGCAGGGGCTTGGTCCCAAATGGCGGTTCCTCCTGGCACACTACAGTCCACGCAGTGTGGTCAGCTCCAAGTAAGAACCCACAGCAACCAACAGCGCCAATACTTACACCCCCAATGTCTTTGTTCTCCCCCCTGGTCCAGGTCTCTGCACCCGGTCCAAACTAGTTCTGGGGACACTCACGCCTTTCTCTAAATGTGCACCACCACCTCCTTTGTTAGTGTAGGCTTTGGCCTCAGACACACCACATGGGGGCGGAGCCAGCATTGTAGAAGACTGGCACAGTCCCATTCAGTCGCAGGAGCTACTCCTCCCACCACTCCAAATGCAGATTGGCCTATTCAGCCTAGCGCTGACTCACCCAGCCCCTGTCACTCCAGAGCCAGACATGCAATACACATCAGGCAGGCACAAAGACACATAGCACATAGAAATGCCCACTTTGAAAAGTGGCATTTCTAAAATAGTGATAATAAATCTGCAAGCGCCATTGCGCAGCATTTATTACCACTATTCCAAACATGCCAAACTTGACCACTCTACTCCTCTCAGGTCAGGAATTATGACAAACATTTATCAGGGAATCCTATGAGAGGGCAGCCTCACAGTAGTGAGAAACCAAAAATACCGCTTTACAAGTGACTGACGGGTAAATTAAATTAGCCAAACGGGTGCAGACCAATCTTAATATGTTTTACCATAGAGAGCACATGCACTTTACACTGGACAGCCGTGATAAAGTGCACAGAGTCCTACAACCACCAACACCAGGTCAGAAAAAGTATCAGGAGGAACGGAAAAAGTTTAGGGATGACCCTGTAAAAAGGGCCAAGTCCAACACCATGATGATGTTGTGAACTGCTGAATCCCCTTGATGATGGGGCGAACTGCTGAATCCCCTTGATGATGGGGCGAACTGCTGAATCCCCTTGATGATGGGGCGAACTGCTGAATCCCCTTGATGGTGGGGCGAACTGCTGAATCCCCTTGATGATGGGGCGAACTGCTGAATCCCCTTGATGATGGGGCGAACTGCTGAATCCCCTTGATGATGGGGCGAACTGCTGAATCCCCTTGATGATGGGGCGAACTGCTGAATCCCCTTGATGATGGAGCGAACTGCTGAATAAAGTCTGCAGCGTGATGGCGCGAACTGCTGAATCCCCTTGATGATGACGGGAACTGCTGAATCCCCTTGATGATGGCGCGAACTGCTGAATACCCTTGGGTGGCATCTTGTATGGTGAGGCTGCTGGTGCAAACTCCTGCATCGCCTCCGCTGCCACATCTCCAGGGGACACTGTGTGCCTCTTGACTGTCTCGTAGAGAGTAGGCCTTAGATCTGGTCCATTGCATGCTATGCTACCCTCTTTACACGTATATATTCCTGTCCTCTTGAAGTATGCTGTGTGCACGGGGATGCCTTACTGGGAAGCAGCAGAGATGAAGAAGGCGGGGTGAGCAAACGTCGCGGACTTCCTCGGTCTGTCCCGACGCTCTCATCTGAGTTTTGAAAGGGCCGGATGAGCACGCACATGCTTGCACCCCCACCACCCCTCTCATTTGCAGTGCACCCAGGGTGAAAGGTCACCTTTCATTCAGTGGCGGCTGGTGACATTTGAAAGTGGTGAGGCGGAAAGTTATCGTGGTACTGCACTGAGGCGAGCGAGCCCGAAAAACCTACCGGGGTTTAAAAAAAGAAAAAGAGTGGATAAATGGAGCATTTTCAAGCAAATTTGAGAATGCAGGAAGGTTGATAAAGCACTTGCGAAAGTGTTATGAAATCAATAGTAGAGATTTGACGTAGGTAGCCAGCCCCTTGTTCAGTATAATCAGAGAACTTCACTTTTCAACCCCCAAAAACAGCACAAAATTTCAAAGTCCAACATTAATCAACCCCCAAAAACACAACGCACTGACTCACTTGTAAGCACTGTATTTTCCTTTACAATTGCCTTCTCAATATTTTGGCAACTGTGTACCTCCTTCCCACACAGTTGCACAGAATCAAATCGCAACTTAAATAAGTGACCTTTGCTTTGATTGTTCAGCAGAGAGGCCAGGGGTTGGATGGCTAAGTTTTCTGAGCACCTTTTCGACCCACTGACAGGCACTGTGAGAAATTGACACAGCCTTCAGCCTTTGCTCTAAAGCTCTCAATGGTCGCCCATTAAAAATGCCTGAATGCAACTCAGTTCAAAGTATGCACTGTACAAGAAATATGCTACACAACAAAATACAGAAATACAGCATCCTGGAAATAGTGGGCACTCTTAAGGAATGCAAGATTAAGTAAAACATGTGAAACATAAACAAAATCTATATCACTGACATGGAATACCTTAATGTTTTATGCATTCATTGCTCAGAAATCAGTAATTTCCCAGTTGTGGATGGGTGGATTGGTGGTGGATGCATGCATGCAATGTATTATAATGTTGTTCCATCTAGAACAACAACATAGGGTGCATGCAGGGGCCACAGGACAACTGACTTCTTTCTAGGGTCACTAATAGCTTCATCATCAGGGCCAGGATATCTCATGAATGTCTCTAAGTTCATCTTTAGAAGCTATCACTTCCAATTGTCATTAAAGTGAACAATTCTAATGTTTTAAAGAAACACATTTTAAGTGCCTTTCTTATATTGCATACGGCGTTTGTTGCATAATTTACATGCCAAATACATTGATGACTCGTGTTTTGACTCTTACAGCCAACCCTTACCCTTGGCTCGGCTCTTAATTTGATGGCTTCCCTACCTCTTGTCTAGGGGCCTAAGGTTATTGAATATTTACTGCTCACTGCCTCCTTTGCACTGCATACTCCTGCCTCACTGGGCTGCTCCTACGTGCCCGCCCGTTCAGACCTGCAGTAATATCGGCTTTTCATAAATAGCCGCTGCTGCAATACTCCCAGGCCTGATCAGCAGGTGTAACAGTACACGACCCTCTGCCCCACGGAGCCGCGTTTTCTCAGCAGTACTCTTGGCCCTCCCTGTCCTATTAGAGCGGTATTTTGATCTTTCTCGACTAGCGCGGTATTCATTTTGGACAATTCCAATTGTGCTCAGCACACACCGTCATTTCAATCCAGATTAACAGACTCACTTGAATCCAGATTAACTAGATTGCCACCCGAGTCCGGATTGCCCAGACCATCGCTTCAATCCATATTAAAGCAGACTGTAAACGGGTCTATATTACCCAGACTGTTACCTGGTTCCGGATTGATTCAGAATGCCACCTCAATTTGGATTGCTCAAACTGCAGCTTCAATTCGGATTACCCAAACTGTCGCCTGAGTCCGGATTACCCAGACTGCCCCCTGAGTTCAGATTACCCAGACTGGTATCTGAGTCCGGATTACCCAGACTGGCACCTGAGTCTGGACTCACTCGTACTGCCATCGAGTCAGGATTACCCAGACTGCCACCTGAGTCTGGATTACCCAGACGGTCACCTCTATCTAGATTACCCAGACTGCCACATGAGTCCAGAGTTCCCAGACTGGCACCCGAGTCCGAATTACCCGGACTGGCACCTGAGTCCGAATTACCCGGACTGGCACCTGAGTCCAGATTACCCGGACTGGCACCTGAGTCCAGATTACCCGGTCTGGCACCTGAGTCCGGATTACCCGGTCTGGCACCTGAGTCCAGATTACCCGGACTGGCACCTGAGTCCAGATTACCCGGACTGGCACCTGAGTCCAGATTACCCGGACTGGCACCTGAGTCCAGATTACCCGGACTGGCACCTGAGTCCAGATTACTATAGTGGCACCTGAGTCCGGATTACCCAGACTCTCACCTGAGCCCGTACTGGCTATGGTGGCACCTGACTCCAAACTGCCCAAACTGTCCCCTGAGTCCGGACTCGCTCACACTGCCACCTGAGTCTGAATTGAGTTGTGCTTCCTGTTCGTGTTTCTCGCATTATTAGCACGTCGGCTGCTCCTGAAGGCACAGCGTCAGACTGTCCCCATGTGTGCGTCCCCAGGTCCCACATCACAGCTCCGGCGCCGAGGAGGCTCCACTGAAGCCCTCATTCACGACAGGTGAACCCTGTAATAAAGCAAATTATAACGCACAGACACAACATGGACCCGGCTGAACAGACCGAGAGCTCCTTTCTGATCCGACCCGCAGATCACAGGTCAGGGAGTCAGTCTGCAGCCAAGTTTGTGAGTAAGTGCTCATGTGATTGAGTGTTCAAGTGAGTGAGTGTCGTTCTATAACGAGCTTACTGATTGAGCTCTGAAAACGTTGCGGAGACTCCGGGGAAAGCTGCACATTCAGATTTCGGAAGCACTGGAACATTTCGCTTGATGTATGATACCAGTAAAATACTGTCACGTGTGGTTTGTGTTGTGATAGTGCTGAGACACGGTTTTAGACAGCGCTACATTTTCACAAAAACATCAATTACTGGAAGAAAACACGTCCCAACATATACTGCAGGTTTGTTGGCCTCTCACTGAACGTATGATCAGTAATACACTCACCTCTGGGACGAGCGGTCTGTGAGGGTTTCGTTTGGACAGCCGGTCCACGCCACCTCAGTCTAGACCTCTGCTCCCCTGGCCGCCTTGCCGCCTTCACGAACTGCACTGGAGGGGCCTGCCAACCCCTCTCAGCCAATCCTGGCGCTGCCAGCAGCGCCAGAGGGCACACCTTCGCTACGCCCGCCGCCTGCCCATTAGGAGACCGAGGGGCTCCTAATGGACATGCGCAAGCCAGTGCAAACACGTGCGAATGACTTAGCACAGGTGAAAATTCGCTCACCTTCCCCACTCATGCGCACTTGTGCTGCTGCCTGTTGCCCCTGGTCTGACAATCATGTCCGTCAACATGACGCCGGACCGCCGACCCCCTTCAGACTCTGAAGGGGGTGGGCGGTCCGACGTCATGCTGACTCAGTGGCGGTGCGTCCATTGGGGGCGTTGGGGTGTAGCCCCCCTGCCCGTAGCTCCCTAGGCGTTTCTAAACTTAAGTAAACTGAATCAGTTTACTTAAATTCAAAGACGCCGAGGGAGAACCAACTGACAATCATGTCAGTCAGCATGACGTCGGACCGTGTGTTTGAAGGTGACTGAGAGGGAAGGGCTGCAGTTTCAGGAGTAGGGGCATCTATTCAGATGCAAACAGCCCTGAATGCGTCATGTCTCTGCAATTTAGAGGGGCCTCACACATTCCCTTTCTGCCCAGGGCCCCAAACACTCTAGAACCGGCCCTGATTACCCCAAGGCAGCACCTGGTTCTCTTCACAGAGCTTAATTACTGTCACTAAATTGTAAGCAAACCTAGGTTCTTCAAACATGCAGTCTATAATGTAATAAAATAAAGAAATGGCACAATCGCACCCACACTGATTAACAAAGTATGGAGGACAATCTGTTAAATCAGTTCTCTTGGAGTATCTCCTTTAAGTACTTTACATCACAGTGGGGGATGGCAAAACTAACATTTTAGAAAGAGAGCCTGTCGTCTTGTCCAGGAGGGGGTGAGGAGCCCTACCCCACCCTGGAAGAGACCAAGACGATACGAGAATACTGCATGCCCACCCCTGTGCCCACCCTGGTGGATTCTGTTCCCCCTCCTGTGATGGCTCCTGCCCCCCCGTGATGGCTCCTGTCCCCCCATGTGGTGGCTCCTGTCCCCCCCCTCCCCCACCCCACCTGTGATGGCTCCTGTCCCCCCCTGTGGTAGATCCTGTCTCCGCCCTGGGTGGCTTCTGTCCCAGTCCTGGAATGGCTCCTGCAGCATGGGTGAAGTTCTTGATGGGCCTCTTCTCAAAAAGGCTCAGCTCAAAATTAATATGAAAAGGTGAGCGAGTAAGTGAAGGGATGGGTGGGTGAAAGGGTGAATGGATGAATGAAAGATTGAATAGATGTATAATGAGAGAGGGTGGATGGATGGATTGATGAGAGTGGAAGGATGGATGAGAGAAAAGGTAAATAGCTGGATGTATGGGTGGAAGGGTAGCTGGATGGGTAAAAGGGTGGATGGATGAGTGGAAGGATGGATGAGTGAAAAGGTGGATGATGATGAGTGAGTGAGGGTGGATGGATGAGTGAAATGATGGATGGATTGATGAATTGATAAGTGCAAGGGTGAATGGATGGACGGATGAGTGAAAGGGTGGATGTAAGGATGGATGAGTGAGTGAAAGGGAGGGTAGGTGGACAAAAGGATGAATAGATGAGTGAAGGAGTGAAAGGATAAATGGATGAGAGAGAAAAAGGAAGGATGAGTGATAGGGTCAATGGATGGATTCATGAGTGGATGAGTAGGTGGATGGATGGAAGGAAGGATGGCTAAGTGAAAGGGTCGATGGAGAGAGAGAAAGGGAGGATGGATGGATGGATGACTGAAAGGGTGGACGGCTGGAAGGATGAGTGACTGGGTGGATGGGTAGAAGAGTGGATGGATGAGTGTACAGATGGATAGGGTGAAAGGGTGGATGGATAATGGATTGATGAGTGAAAGGATGGCTGAAGGGATGGATGAGTGAAATGATAGATGGAAGGATACATGATGAATAGGTTTGCAAATGGTTGAATATGTTTGGGCTTACTTGTATACTATTGCGCGACCTCCTCTGATGTGTCTGTAAAACTTACCTATTGTCCTGAATTTTGACCTCCTGTCCTGAATTTGTGTCCTGAATTTTTACACTCACCGTCCTGAATTTGCACCAATGCCAGTTGGTCAACCTAGTTTAGGTTCATGCCATGTAGCCAAGCCGCGCTCTGCGGCTCTTTGCTGCTCTTTGCTGCTGTGAGTGATCAGGAGGAGTTCAGTCTTGCTCGGATTGTCTGGTGGGTGCTTGACATCATTCTAGATGAGCTACAAGCAGCAATCAGGTCACTGGTTTGGTTTGTCATGAGGCCAGCTGGGCAGAAGCCAGGTCCCATAGTATGGATGGGATGTCATCAAGCCAGCGGTCATGTGACGCAGTTTATAGTGATGTCCGCATTATGGCCATTAGTGGCTTTGAATCTTCAGACTCCGCCTCCTCTCGGTCACAGAATGTTGGCGAGAAGTCACGAATGCCTTTGTGAAGGTTACGTGATTGATTCTTAAGCTAGCCTTTTGTTCTAATGGATGCTCCTTGGAAAACTTTTTGTAAAAGCAATCCAACAAATGCAGTCTACTCACGTGATTAAGCGTTCAGCATAGAATCCAGAAGAGGCTCATGGCCCCTTTTGGAGCCTTGGCTGAGTTTGCAGACCCCTGCCCGGGTCAGAAAGTGCCTCCTCTCCGGCCCCGGGTCACCAGCACCTTCTAAAGTAGTGAGTCCGAGCAGGAGGGACAGCAGAGGAGGCAGATTTTTACTCTGGATTTCAAAATCCGAACATCCGTGCTTGCGGTGAGTGTACTCTGACTCCCAAGCGGCTGCTTTACACACTTGGGCGAGAGGACGTCTGTTATAGAGCGCGCCCATGCAGCTCTAACAGGGAGACCCCATGCCCCCCCAACATTAGGGTCCTTCTATCCAATATTTAATACAAAAATATGTCCATCCATTAACTCCTCTCCCGTCCTAGAAAAGTCTGTATCCAAGGGCACCGACTGTTGTTAGCTCATCCTACAGTTATATCTGTCTGCTGAATGTAAAAGGAGAGCTTTCCGTGCTGCCTTCTGTGCTGTCTGTTCTGTGCTCGCGAAAGATGCTCGCACTTCATTGCAGCTGCTGTCTGTGCTGCACTGACTGTGTGCACTAAGAAAGCTTGTTCTGCTGCGCCTTGTGCTGCACCGGTTTCCATTGTGCGGAAGAGGCTTGCACTGCTTCAGCCTGTGCCGCACCTCTGTCGAGTGCAGCATAGACAGCAGCAGTGCAGGATGTTTGCGCACACAGTCGAGTGCAGCACAGACCGCAGCGGTGCACTTTTCAACACTGCTGCAGTAAATTTTATAGGAAAGTACTGGTACTTCTGAGAAGCAAGCAGGTACTCTAATTAGTGAGTGCCTGCACTTCTAGATCTCCATTTACAGCACTTCTGTCCTCTATGCACTGAGTGGGCAGTCAGTTCTTTGCTACTTCTAGTTGCAGGCCTATTGTTGTTTACTCAAACACTCCTAACACTTTCTCTTCTTCGGAGGCGAGTTCCCTCGAGTACTCTGCCATCTTTTGCGTGGAAATACTGACATGAAGGATATATTTTTATGCACTGAGTGGGTACTCGCCTCTCTGCCTCCTCTGCCCAGGGCAGGACCAGTACCACCATCTCTGCTCCGCCTAACACTTTCTCTTCTCCGAAGGAGAGTTCCCTACAGTTCCGTGCAATCTTTTGTGTAAGTTATATCTAGTAGAAATAATTGCATGAAGTATATGTTATGCAAGGAGTGGGTGCTCACCTCTCCGCCTCTTCTGCCACATGCAGGACCAGTGCCACTCTTTCTGCTCCTCCTAATACTGTCTCTTCTTGCAGGGAGAGCTCCATCGTCCTGCTGAATCCGGCCCTTGGGGACAAGCTTCTCTACAGCGCCACTGACCAGCAGATCTCTGGCTTCCAGGAGCCCGAGGAGCCGTACCTCCAGCCCGTCCAGTGGGTGGCTGCTGAGGGGGACGCTTACGACAAGGGGGTGCGGCTGACTGTCAAACATGAGAAGGTGAGTGGTGTGGGTAAAGGGCAGGACCGATAGCTTTCCTCACTACAGCAGAGTCTGACGAAGCCTACACTCCTGGACCTTCTCAGCTGATCTATCTTCCGCTCTGCCACTGGCCCAAAGTCCCAACCTTGCCTCACATGTTGCTTCCAACCTGTCCTTCTGTTCCTCTGCTGCACATGTATCCTATATCTAGTACTTAGTGGTCCAGCCTGTGAAAGCTAAACATTGCAATGCCACCTTGACCACACCCCTCCAGTAGGGCATGTGCTGATGCCCAAACAGCAGTTGCCAGATGAGGGTTGAAACGCAGGGCCCCCAACATATGGTAGCATTGTGGCCATTGCGGCGCCCTCTGCTTAGTTTGAGAGGAATAAATCTCCTGTGGGGTTGGCCTGCACCGGAGTGATGTGATGTACCGTTGTGACCGACTGAAGGATTTCAGCCCCTACAGCATGAAGGCGACAGGAAGGCTACTCCACAGTGACGGAATAGCGCTGTTGCCACCGGGGGGTTCTGCTTGTTGCCACGAGCAGAGAAGCTCTCGACTGCAGCATCTAGGTGAAGACTGTGGGCCACCACTGCTGCTGGGTTAAGGCCTTGGGTGAAGACTGTGGACCACTGCTGCTGGGTTAAGGCCTTAGGTGAAGACTGTGGGCCACTGCTGCTGGGTTAAGGCCTTAGGTGAAGACTGAGGGCCACTGCTGCTGGGTTAAGGCCTTAGGTAAAGACTGAGGGCCACTGCTGCTGGGTTAAGGCCTTAGGTAAAGACTGAGGGCCACTGCTGCTGGGTTAAGGCCTTAGGTGAAGACTGTGGGCCACTGCTGCTGGGTTAAGGCCTTATGTGAAGACTGTGGGCAACTGCTGCTGGGTTAAGGCCTTAGGTGAAGACTGAGGGCCACTGCTGCTGGGTTAAGGCCTTAGGTGAAGACTGAGGGCCACTGCTGCTGGGTTAAGGCCTTAGGTGAAGACTGAGGGAACACTGCTGCTGGGTTAAGGCCTTAGGTGAAGACTGAGGGCCACTGCTGCTGGGTTAAGGCCTTAGGTGAAGACTGTTACCACCACTGCTGCTGGGTTAAGGCCTTAGGTGAAGACTGAGGGTGGCTATCACTGGGTAAAGGAGCATTGCCGTATGTCACCGAGGCCTGTCTGTCTGGAGTAGGTCACCTTTGGAAGACTAATGCATATGCCTTGGAAAATGTGAATTCAGGAACCTCTTGGAGCGGTTCCTAATTAACCCCCAGGAGTGGGATCTGGTATCCATGGAAGCGGGTGGGATTTGGCACCCATTTGATGTAAGAGTTTAACAGTATTAACTTCATTGTGGGTAGAATCATCTTTGCATTTTAATGTTCTTCTTCTCCTCTTGCACCAACACCTCTCTCATCTGGTCCCCAGGCAGTAAAGCACGTGGCCTGGCACGGGAAGGGAGACTACTTCGCCAGCGTGCTCCCTGACAATGGAAACATGCAGGTGCTCATCCACCAGGTGACCAAGCGGCGGAGCCAGAACCCTTTCCGCAAGAGCAAGGGTCTGGTGCAGTGTGTGCTCTTCCACCCCATCCGGCCCTTCTTCTTCGTGGCCACCCAGCGCTACGTCCGGGTGTACAACCTGCTCAAGCAGGAGCTGACCAAGAAGCTGTTGACCAACTGCAAGTGGGTGTCCAGCATGGCCATCCACCCTGGAGGTGAGGCGAAGCAATGACCGGGTCCACAGGTGGGCTCGCTTAGGGGTGGGGAACCTGATGGATGCATCAAGCATCCAGTTCACTGGGACGGAAGTTGGGATTGTGTGTTGGTGACCATACAACCCAAGAAACTGTTCTAGAGCTTTCACAAGCGCCCTAACCTTGCAGCCCTTAATGCAATGATATCGTTTTTCTCTTCAACTTGTTTCCAACTTTCACAGTGTTTGGTTGGTAGAGGGCATTTTTAGACTTGGGTAGTTCATGTAATTTGTGACATGAGATCGCCTATCCTGCAAAGTTTCTACCCCCTCACACAGTTTTATCCAAAATTGCCCCCCTGAAAAGTAGCCTTTCCTCTCAGTACTCAGACTGGTATGTACTGTGGCAGGCACTTTTGATTATGTTGCTGAAGTAATGGTTGGTGTGCTGCGAGCGATGGATGCTGGTGTAGGAGTACCAGAAGTCTTGCAACCCTCACAATAACAAACTTTCCTCTATCGCAGGCGATAACCTGATCTGTGGCAGCTATGACAGCAAGCTGGCCTGGTTCGACCTGGACCTCTCGACCAAGCCCTACAAAGTGCTCAGGTGAGTTTGCCTTCCACAGAAGTGCCACCTCCGCCTTTGCTGCACCGCCCTCATCCGCAGGGTCACTGCCTCGAACACCAGACTGCCATTCCTTCCCCTGTGTCTTTGACTCTGCCTCTACTTTCACAGCCTCTGCCACGACTGCTCCTGCTGCCCCTTCACACACTGGCACGCCTTTCTCCGCCTTGGTGCCATCCACTTTTATTGCAACCAAATCCTGTGTTCCTGATACCTCTGCCAGACCATTCTCTTTAATTGCCACAAGTGCTTGTGCTGCTATCTCTGCCCTTACACAGACGATACAAACAATCCCTCTCTCTTCTGTCTTGGCTGCGCCTCTCTCCATCTAGTGCTTCATCTGTCCACCATGGTTGTCTCTGTCACTTACTCCATTCTCTGTGCTCTTCTTTTGCCATAGCCCTCTCACTACTGCCTACTCAGCTCACATTGCCATGTCTACTGCCTGACCCTCCCACTGCCAATACTGCATACTCGTTCTGCCACCCACTGGTCACTGCCTCTCAGTCACAGTTCCCTGCCTTTAATGATGGGCAGATGGCTGTGCTTGAGCTTTCAGTTGCGAGTGCGAGATGAGAGTTGTTGCGGAAGAATATCCTAACAAGACCTGGGTGACCCAGGATGCTGCCACTATAGTGCTGGTGTTTCCACTCATTCACTTAGCAGAGCTATCAAAGAACACTTTAACAGAGCTGGCAGTGCAAGCCTTGGTGGCACAGTGTTCTGTTGTAACACAGCATAGAGCGACTATGTTAGTTTGCCTGGCAGTAAGTCCCCGGGTGGTATATAGGATGTGCATGTGTAGAGCTCTCGAAGTGTATCTTAATAGAGCCGCTGTGGATCCGTGTGTGGGATATGCAATGAGGGTGTGTAGGGCGCTCTAAGTGTATCTTAATACAGCCGGCAGTGGATCTGTGTGTGATGTACGCAATGTTGGCATCTTGGGCGCTCTAAGTGGGATATGCAGTGTGTGTGAGGGTGTATAGGGTGCTCTAAGTGTATCTAAATAGCACTGGCAGTGGATCTGTGTGTGGGATGTGCAATGAGGGTGTGTAGGGAGCTCGAAGTGTATCTAAATAGAGCCGCAGTGGATCTCTGTGTGGGATATGCATTGAGGGTTTGTAGGGCGCTCTAAGTGTATCTAAATAGCACCGGCAGTGGATCAGTGTGTGGGATATGCAGTGTGTGTGAGGGTGTGTAGGGCGCTCTAAGTGGATCTTAATAGAGCCGGCAGTGGATCCGTGTGTGGGATATGCAATGAGGGTTTGTAGGGCGCTCCCAGTGTATCTTAATAGAGCCGGCATTGGATCCGGGTGTGGGATATGCAATGAGGGTGTGTAGGGCGCTCTAAGTGTATCTTAATAGAGCCGCAGTGGATCCGTGTGTGGGATATGCAATGAGGGTGTGTAGGGTGCTCTAAGTGTATCTAAATAGAGCCGGCAGTGGATCCTTGTGTGATGTACGCAATGTTGGCATCTAGGGTGCTCTAAGTGGGATATGCAGTGTGTGTATAGGGTGCTCTAAGTGTATCTTAATGGAGCCAGCTGTAGATCCGTGTGTGTGGCATACAATGTGGGCGTCAAGGGAGCTCCAAGTGTATCTTGCAGGACCCAGCAGTGAAGGGTTTGCATGCCTTAATATGATGAGGCATTGGTGACTGAAGATCTAGTCTGTCCTTTAGGTGCCTCAAAGAAAAGTGGGCCCTTGTAAGGCCTACAATGGGTTATGTGGGGATCCCCTCGATTCCGTGACAGTGCTAGAGCTGAATCTTAACAGAGCTTGAGCTGAGAGTCTTGGTGGCTTTCGATGCTCGTGCAGTGGGTACAGATGGGTCCTCTGCATCATATGAGGTTTACTAACGCAGTCTGCTTCTTTCTTCCTTCCAGGCATCACAAGAAGGCCCTGAGAGGAGTGTCGTTCCACAAGCACTATCCTCTGTTCGCCTCTGGCTCAGACGACGGCTCTGTGATCGTGTGTCATGGCATGGTGTACAAGTACGTACCTTATCGAGGGGCGCGAGCGCCAGGAATTAAGACTGTAACAGAGAGAGTCTGAATCAAGCGCAAAGAAGCGAGTGTAGTGGCTTAAAGGTTTGTGTGTCACATATGAGCAGAAGGGCTGCATCCCTGGACTGGAGAGCAGGAGACTAGACCAACACCCTGGCTTTACCATTTGCTAAGGGGGTGTAGCGCACTTCACACAAGTGAAAGCAATGACGTGGCTGCAACTGTGGGCCTGACCACATGGAGGGGGTCTAATGAAGGAAATGTTTTGAAGCATAGAATGGTCTGCTCAGGGCAGAATGGTTTCACCCAGCAAACGTGATGTCACCCTGCTGAGTAGGTTTTATTGGCTGTGCCTCTTGGGACTTGCATCAGATAAAGGTGATGACTGTGGTTTGTCTGGGTTTCAAAAAAATCTTTTATACCGTTGCATGCAGAAGATTTAAAAGAAGCTAAGAAGGCACGAGGAGGAGGGCAGAAAAGATGGAGAAAGGGTGCAGAGACATTCATGTAGATTTAATGGATGTACTTAAAACAAGTCTCCGCAAGCAGAGTGTAGGCACAGCTCTTTACAAAAACAAAGCAAAGCAAAGTTACAACACCAATGAGGGCATTGGTCGAAGAGTTTGAAGATCTCAGAGGTATGACTGCAGTAAGAGCCGCTCGGAGAGGCGATGGCGCATTCCCATGCCACATACATTGAAACAAGTAAAAGACACTTGAAATTGCTGCTTAAATAGTCCATAAGTGGAAGCACAGTAAAGAAGTGAGAGGTGAGGTATGATAGAAGCATTTTAGTATCTCACAGTTACAAAGAGTGTAATGGGGATATATGGGTGAGGCATTTAATTTCCCCTCGAGGTGCAAACACCGGAGGAAGGCAACAGGAGACGGCTATTTAATTTGGGGAACACTAAACGGGGTTTTTGGAAGTCTTCGATGTCACAAAGGTAACCATGTTTCTTTTAATGAGAAAATTGTGGGTGAAGAAAAACCCTAAAAAGTAGGTTTTGCTTGAGAACTAATGCAGTACCTCCTTTTGTGAGCCCGGATTATCACAGCAGCAAATATTTTTACTGTAAACCAGTCCTGTACAAACTTTTTTTGCATTAACCTTTCCCAATACGCAAAGTTGTGCAAGGGGGATAAATGTTGTCAAATAGGTGAGACATTTAAATTCCCTAAGGGAGGATAGCATGTGCGAAAGAGGTGGTGCTACGCAAAGGCATCATGACACTTGCCTGACAGCCTGAGACTTGCATTACTAAAAAAAGTTGATCAAAGGAAGGTTTGTTATAACATATGGATTATATTGCATAATAAAATGTAACAAGAGTGAATTCAACTCTTTTTCAGTCCTTTTGGGGGGCAATTGTTGTTTGGAAAAACCAACACAATCCCCTCAGTAGTTGCTCTAAAAATGAGGTGCATATCAATTTCTCTAAAATGGAAACAACCTGTATTCCAATAGCCTAGTCCGCACAATGGTTCTTGGAGGCACAGAAGACTGTAGCTACTATGAGTGGCTGCCAAAGAGAATGATCTGAGCACAAGCACCATCTCTGATTGGATAACTCTCCGCCACCCAGAATAGCTGAATGTACTGGTTGCGGCATTTAACTGGCCCATTGTGATATCTGCGTGTTCCCTTCCTATAGCCATGCCCACTCCAGAGCCAGCTATATCTTGTCTTTCCCATGGAGGTTGAGAATGCTGTCTTGATTGACCCCAAGCCTACTGATTCAAAGAGACCCTTTTAAAACAGTCCTCCCCTCTCTTTGCTACTTAAATTCACAGTCTAATTTATACAGTTAACTAGGACTCACGGGTCCCCAAAACCTTAAGGAAGGTTTTATATTACTCCTCAAGAATCTTTGCCCATTTAACGCTGCTAGTTCCTGCCTCATTACCGCCCTGCCTTTGCTTGCCTAAATCCTGGAAAAAGCTGTGAATCCAGAGATACACCAACGAATGGAAGCCCAACTCAGCCTTTCTCTCTTTCACTCAGGCGTCGGAGCGACACAAGGAAAGGAACCCGTATTACACACTTGATGGATGGGGGTGATGTCAGTTAGCTGGTTATTCTGGACTTACCAGTGGTTGGTAACATGCTGGACCCCTTTCGTACTTTGGTGCTTGGCCATCATCTTGAAAGCTCCTTATGAGTGGTCAAGTGGTTCTAATCTTGGTGTGATAAGAGAACTTAGCAGAGAGGTGAAACCTGGTTCCTTTCTGAAATCTATAGGCCAGACTGTGGAGTGCCACATGACTTTATGTTATCTATATCTTTGCCCTCTCTACAAACTTTTCAGAGGAAGTGGCGTAACGACTTGAGTGGCCGAATTTGAAGCTGGGGAACCAGGTTGGATTCTCAGCCTTGGCTCAACAGCCCATGATTCTGGGCAAATCCCTTAATCTCTCCGTGCCTAAAAATGAATGTGTCCGTCTGTAATGCAACTGGCGCTCATCTAAAGCTCTGTAATACCTTTGGGTCGAGTTTGTGCTATATACAAACTTTAAAAACAAAATGCCTGGTTTGTTCGGTCTTCTGCCGATGATACTCCGATTTGCATTTGATTCTGCCCAGGTGCTCTATTTTGGTGAGATCCAAACTTGGTTGAACTGCAACTTTCTTCATCTGAAATGCATCAAAGCAGAGTTGTTAATTTTTGGTTCTAAAGTGGACCCGCGCTGTTTTCTCAAAAGCCGTTTAACATCTTCAAAACTAACAATAGTTGGCTGATAAAGTCAATAGCTTGGGAGTTGTGCTTAATGTTGAGGCATCCGTCAGACCCTTTGTTAATCTTCTAATAAAGTATTGCTGTCAGGTAAGCAAACCAGACCCATCTATTCCTCTTCTGTCCAGGAAAAACAAGCCATTGTAGTAGGGGCAGCTATTAACTCTTGCCTGGACTGCTGCAGTGTGCCTTACTGTGGCCGGCCTGCGTAGTATCTGCCAGCTCGCAACTTGTGCAGTGACGTTTCACTATCCGGTCTCCTTACGGTGAACACTATGTTCGAGGCATATGAGCTGCAGATTACACACTTTTGCATAGATCGCCATCTGGTGTTGGGCCCGGATGTTTGCAGTTTGTTTTTCCTCTTGGAAAGTCTTTGGAAGTCAGGAGGTCGGTGACTCCTCCTTTGGATGGTATTTCGCATGGGCTTCGGCTCCATCCTCAGTTTTTTTCCGCCATCGGGCTCGGATGTAATCTTTGCGCTCCGGTTCCGAACAGCTTCCAGTTCGAAGCGCAATCCTCACCCCAAATCGCGGTATTGTTTCGATCGCGATATCTTCAATCAACGCGCCTTCTCATCGGCACAAACCTTCGGTTCCAGTCGACGACGGCGGCCTTCGGGCCTACCCAAGCTCCGGTTCCGGCTCATGGAAAGAACTCCATTTAAAAAGTGCCCTCGATGCGGGTCCAAATTTCCCCACACCAATCTTCATGAGGTATGTAACCTTTGCCTCTCCCCTGAACACGAGGCTCGAGACTGTCCAGCCTGTAACTCTTTCCGATCCAAAAAGACTATTCGGGACCGAAGAGCCAGAAGGAACATGGCACACTCCTCGACGTCCATTCCAGTCGACATCTTCGGAGACGACATCGACGATCCGGGACAGCATCGCACCGAAGAGGACCTCGTCAGCGCTTCCGAGTCCGACGAGTCGGATGTGGAAGACATCACTCCGGCGCAGAGGGTCGTGAGTACCACTCTGCTCCCCCCCACACCCGTGCCGACACCCATAAAGACTTCGGTCACGCCTTCGCCTCCGGGCCTAAGCAAGACCACAGACACTGCTTCACACACCCCATCTTCGGGCCCGGTGAAGAAGCCAAGTAAGCCTTCCGGCGGCTCGGGCTCTAGCCAGCCTACCAGCGGTGCAGAGAAACACACTTCGGCACTGAAAAAGGAACCGGCCTCCACCTCGACACCGAGCTCCGCACCGCAGCCCTCTGGGTCGAAACCCAGCTCTTCGGTACCGACGCCATCTTCGGTACCGACCAAACCACACAAGGGCACCGACACTTCCAAGCCGAAGCCCAGCTCGGCGCCGACCAAGAGACCGGAGGTTCCCAAGCCAGGTTCTTAGCAACAGACCGGCACAGAAAAACCTAAAAGACATCGTCCCCGAATAACCTAACCAGAACTATTTACACCGGATCCCTTGCAAAAAACTCTCACCAAGGATACAAAAACTGGACATTTGACACTCTCTACCAAAAAGACATTTGGAGAAGCCTGCTCTGCCTCCACCTCCAAAGAGGAAGGACTCGGCTACCTCTCTGTTCAGAATACCTTCCCCTCCCCCTCCACCTCCTCCTCCTCCTCCTCCTCCTTCCCCACCTCCACCCCCTCCGCCCTCTCCACCCCCACCTCATCGTTCTCCGACCCCGTCTCCAGACGATGATGATCAGGGGGACCCATATCATGATATAGGGGATGTGCCACAAGACCCCACCCCTACAGGATCCCCAGACCCATGGGACGATTACAATATTCCAGATATCCCCAACGTCCCACAAGACGATCTTTACCCTTCTAGGCCATCTCCACCAGAAGATTCATTAGGGTTTAACCATCTTCTGCATAGGGCGGCACATTATCACAGGGTGGACTTGCATACCGACCCCGTGGAGGAAGATTTCCTCCTAGACACATTTGATACCGCACATAAGTCCACCTCCATACTGCCCATGCTCAAAAGAGTGGTAAAGCATGCGCCAGAAGTTTTTAAGGACCCAGTTAGAGCCAGGGTCATTAACCCACGTATTGAAAAAAAAATACAAACCTGCTCCCTCAGATCCCTCCTACATCAGAGGACCAGCGCCACTAGATTCTTTAGTAGTATCTACTGCACGTAAAAGGGCAAATTCACAAGCGTCAGGTGATGCACCACCACCTGACAAAGAATCAAAACTACTGGATGCATCAGGCAAACGCACAGCATCCCAGGCGGCCAACATATGAAGTATAGCAAACACTCCGGCACTACTGGCCAGATATGACAGGGCTCATTATGACGAGTTAGAAAGCATAATGCACCATCTCCCTGAAAAATATAAAGCTAGGGCCAACAAGTTAATTTAAGAGGGTAAAACAATCACAAATACCTCCATACGTTGTGCCCTAGATGCAGCAGACACAGCCTCCAGGGCCATCAACACCAGCGTCCTTCTCCGTCGCCATGCTTGGCTAAGGGTATCTGGTTTTAAACCAGAAGTACAAGCCTCCATCCTTAACCATCACTTTGACCAGGAACATCTATTTGGGCCAAAGGTGGATGAGGCCTTAGAAAAAATGAAAAAAGACACGGATACCGCAAAATCCATGGGGGCCTTACAGTCACACCCGCCCAGACGCTCCTTACGTCGCTCCTCCTTTCGGAGTACATCCAGAGGCTACTCCTCAGACACAGCGTCCACATCATATAAATCCCCTACTCAGATCACCTTTACAAAAGGTTACCAAAGAGGCGGCTACAGGGGTAACAACAACAAGGGCAGAGGCAAAACAAACAACGCCCGTTCTGCCACACCTCCTACGCAATGACTTCTCCCCGCTCCCCCAGACCATTCCATTCCACTCCGGTCGGGGGCAGACTCCAAAATTTCCTTCATGTCTGGGCGTCCATCACCTCAGACAAATGGGTGACCCAAATAATTCGGTCAGGCTACTGCCTGGAACTAACATCTACCCCCTCCCCCCAAACATTCCACCCAGGCAACGCCCAATGTCACAAGAACATTTAAAATTACTAAAGCAGGAGGTAATCTCCCTCCTACAAAAACAGGCAATAGAACACGTTCCTGTCAATCAACAAAATATGGGGGTCTACTCCCTATATTTTCTCATACCAAAAAGGGATGAGACTCTACGACCTATTCTAGATCTCCGGCCCCTAATATGGTAACGCTTCAGCAGGTACTTCCGCTCTTCTCCCAAAACGACTTCCTCACCACTCTGGACTTGAAAGACGCATACTTCCACATTCCAGTGCACCATGCTCACAAAGTACCTCAGATTTGTAGTGGACGGCCAACACTACCAATTCAAAGTGCTCCCGTTCGGAGTCACAACAGCACCACAGGTATTCACCAAGTGCCTAGCGGTGGTGGCGGCACACTTGAGAAGACCGCACATTCACGTCTTCCCAATCCTAGACGATTGGCTGATAAAAGCCACTTCATACAATCAGTGTGTACAACACATCTCCACCACAATCCAACTACTTCAACTAGGTTTCGCGGTGAACCACCAAAAGTCCCAGCTACAACCATCCCACATAAAACAATACCTCGGTGCCACCATAGACACCTCAAAAGCAATAGCCTACCCCAATCCGGCCAGGATTGCAAGCATTCAGGCTTTATGACAAAAATTCATAACTCGACACTCCCTTCCAGCACGAGTGTTCATGCAACTAATAGGGATGATGGCCTCTTGCATTTTCATAGTGCCCCACGCAAGACTCCAGATGCGTCCCCTCCAAGAGTGCTTAGCGCACCAGTGGAACCAGGCCCAAGGTCAACTGACAGATCTGGTGTTGGTAGACGGTCGCACCCATCGCTCTCTGCAGTGGTGGAACACCACAAACCTTTCCAAAGGTCGACCGTTCCTTGACCCGGTTCCCCAGATAATACTAACAATGGACGCATCGCTCTCCGGCTGGGGAGCTCACCCATTACATCTCACCGTGCAGGGCACATGGACGCCTCAACAAAAGTTACTCCATATCAACCATCTGGAGTTACTAGCAATCTTTTTAGCCCTAAAATCTTTTCAAACACAGATTTCAGGCAAGGCAGTCCTCGTTCGCACAGACAACATGACGGCCATGTATTGTATACAAAAACAAGGCGGCACACACTCTCCACAGCTCTCTCAATTAGCACAGAGCCTAGGGAGATGGGCAATTCCCCACAAAATGTTTCTCCTAGCTCAACATGTCCCAGGAGTCCAAAACACCGTGGCAGATCTGCTCAGCAGACAAACGCAACAGATTCACGAATGGGAACTTCACCCACAGGTTCTTCACCCGTTCTTTCAAATGTGGGGGCATCCACACATAGACCTATTCGCCACCCACGACAACACAAAATATCCAAGCTTCGCCGCCAGATACCCACACCCATTGTCCAAAGGAAATGCGATATGGATGAACTGGTCAGGCAAATTTGCGTACGCTTTTCCGCCACTCCCACTCATTCCATTAGTGGTGCGCAAACTACAACAACACTCCCTCACACTAATCCTAGTAGCTCCAACGTGGGCCAGACAACCGTGGTACACCACGCTGCTGGAACTCTCTGTAGTACCACACCAAAAACTACCTCTCACCATGCCTCCTAACCCAGAACCATGGAGAGATCAGACACCCGGACCCAGCTCAGCTCAACCTTGCGATTTGGCTCCTGAAATCCTAGAATTTGGGTACCTAAATCTTCCCCCTGACTGTATGAACGTCATCAGAGAAGCTAGACGACCTACCACTAGAGCGTGCTACGCTGCCAAGTGGAAACGATTTGTTGTTTATTGCCATAACAACACCATTAATCCCCTGGACGTGTCCATTCAACACATCATAGGCTACTTACTCCACCTACAAAGGTGTAATCTAGCCTATACGTCCATTCAACTACAATTCGCAGCAATTGCAGCTTACTTACAAAACAGGCAACATCTATCACTCTTTAGAGTACCTGCCATTAAAGCCTTCCTGGAAGGCCTAAAAAGAATAATTCCCCCCAGAGTACCACCCTCACCTGTGTGGAACTTGAATATCGTTCTCACAAGGCTAATGGGGCCTCCCTTCGAACCTTTGCACAAATGCGGACTACAATTCCTAACATGGAAAACAGCTTTCCTTGTAGCCATCACTTCCCTTTGAAGGGTCAGTGAGATACAAGCACTTAACATACAAGAACCTTTTCTTCAAATGCACCATAACAAGGTTGTTCTCCGTACCAACCCAAAATTCTTCCCTAAACCAATCTGTAGAACTATCAGTATTTTTCTCGCAACCACAGACCGTTGCAGAAAGGGCTCTGCACACGCTAGATGTCAAACGAGCCTTACTCTACTACATCGAGAGAACACAACCTTTCCGCAAGACCAAACAAATGTTTGTCTCTTTCTCTCCACCACATAAGGGCAACCCCATCTCAAAATCAGGGATAGCTAGGTGCATTGTAAAATGCATTCAGATTACCACAAAGCAAAACGAACGCTATCGGTTCCCCCCTAAAGCCCATTCTACACGAAAAATAGGGGCTTCCACGGCATTTTTAGGGAACATCCCATTAGATGATATCTGCAAAGCAGCTACATGGTCAACACCGCACACTTTCACCAAACACTATTGTGTAGATGCGCAAACTAAGCAACAAGCTAGTGTGGGCCAGGCTGTACTGAACTGCTATATAGTCTATGCAAAAGTGTGTAATCTGCAGCTCATATGCCTCGAACGGAATATGCTACTTACCAGTATGCATCTGTTCTTGACATGTAGACACACCCACCCGCCTCCCCGGCTACCTGTATCGGTTCCAGTTTATCTTATTTAGATACACACATGGGTTTCTTCACTGTTATTACTACGCTCCATCTTTCCCTGCTGGCGAAAAACAATCTGAGGATGGAGCCGAAGCCCATGAGCAATACCATCCAAAGGAGGAGTAACCGACCTCGTGACTTCCAAAGACTTTCCAAGAAGAAAAACAAACTGCAAACATCCAGGCCCAACACCAGATGGCGATCTATGCAAAAGTGTGTAGATCTGCAGCTCTACATGCCAAGAACAGATGCATACTGGTAAGTAGCATATTCCTTCTCTGTGCAATTCCCTACTCTGGAGGTCATGACCATCAGATACCAAACTCTCCATCTCCCTGACTGACAAGCTTTAGAGGAAAGTGAAAGACTTGACTGTTTCAGGAGTCCTATTTGTAAGCATTAGGGACCCTGGAGGCAGTGTGCACTGTACAGTTGTAGTCGGGCAGTTAAACAGGTTGTTTTAGAAGTATTCATTGACCGCTTGACAGCCAGCCAGAGCTGATGTCTGTGCTCAATCCTGAACTGTGCACTCTTTGATGGGTCAGGCGAGCTGAAATGCCAAGATTCCACCATAGCTTTGTGTCTGTGGAGGCAAATGGCAGAAACGGTGGATTTGTCACCTATCCTCTTCCGTATATCAAAGCTGGAAAGAGAAATATATTTTTCTGCCTAATTATACTATGTTGTTAATGCCTAGAACAGCACACTGCACATGTATAATGCTCTTCTCGTTCTGTCTTGTCTTACAGTGACCTGCTCCAGAACCCACTCATCGTTCCTGTGAAGGTATTGAAGGGGCACGAGATCACGCGTGACCTGGGGGTTCTCGACGTAACCTTCCATCCCACCCAGCCCTGGCTCTTCTCTTCGGGTGCTGATGCAACTATCCGGCTCTTCACCTGATCCTGCGGCCGGTGACGTGATCCCCAACCCCCATACCCTGCTCCCAGAGAGGGGTGCAGCGCCTCAAATGCATGTTGATCCTGAGATGTGGAACTTTTGTGACTGGATCATCACCAAGAGCTGAGATTGTAGTTTGTGGCACAATGTGCCAGATTTCTCGCTGGCTCCACACTTTCAAGCAGAACAATCTTTGTAAACCAGGACTCTCGCTTTATATTTTTTAATAAAACTCTGTTTTACGTGAAATCTTATTTATTTCAACTTCACGTACTAGAGCGTTTTGCTTTCCTGGGCAGCTTTTTCTGGGAAAAGAATATTCTATCTGTATATCTGGATTTCTCTTGGTGCATCTGTGTTTCCTCTAAGCCCCCCTCTTCTTTCCAGCTCTTCATCCTGTAGGCCCCACTGCTTCCAGCATTCTCTTTTTTTCTGCACACATTCTTGCAATCTATCCTATCGACTCTCTCCTCTCCAACTTTGTGCTCCTGTAAGACCTCTTTCTTTCCACCTCTCTCACACTTACAAGTCAACTGTCACCAGCTTTCTCTGTTTCATTCAATCCAGCTGTTCTTCCAGCTCTCGCCCCTATGCAGTCTGTTAACTCCCATGGCGCTCTCTTGTAAGACCTTTCTGTTTCCAGCTTTGCCACCAGCAAACCTCTCTGCAA
The DNA here is from genome assembly GCF_964204655.1 of Triturus cristatus. NCBI lineage: Eukaryota > Metazoa > Chordata > Amphibia > Caudata > Salamandridae > Triturus > Triturus cristatus. Next base: position 93,446,400 of record NC_140587.1, on the reverse strand, counting down.
GATCTCTTTCCGGCTTTCTTTTGTGAGAAATCTCTTCTCACAGTTCTGTCACCAACAAACTTTCTTTTCATTTCTGTCCTACAATGTTGTTCTTCTCCGTGCTTCCTTCCTGTCTGTTCCCAGGTCCTCTGAAGTCTGCCCCATGGCTGATGACAGACTTAGTGAAACGTGTAAGAGTTTGGCAAAGTATTTAAGGTGCACTGATATACCAAGGGCCTCCATTTTAGGTAATGATTTTCAGTTGGGTAGCTGGGTGGAAGAGTCACGACTTACCCTTGGAGAGTAGTGTGGGGGTATAGCACCTAATTCAGAGATCCAAGTGTCCCAATAAAATATCTGAGCAGTGTTCTTTTTAGGAAAAGGAATATAACTAGCTATATTAAGTAAAGCTATACAGTAGCTGTAATAAGTTGTACAGTATACAGTTACTTGGGATTTTTCTCAAGACATTCCCACCACCTTATGTGCCAGGTGGATGAGAGATGCTTGCAGGGAATCAGATTTGCAGTTCTATGAATATAACCTAGGGTCAGCCAAGCGCTTTGCCTGATCCCTACTTGTGCATGTTTGTTGTCGTCTGAAAGTTCAAGGTCTCCAGGAGAGGGTTGAAAGACTCTGCGCTGTTCAGGATCCAACTGTTCTGTAGAGATGGGAGGACCATGGCAGTGGCACAGTGTGTCTCAGTGGTGGAAGGTGGGCACGTGCTTTGTCATTTGGTCTTTGAGTTTGTGCTCTTGTGCTCAGGGGGTAATGTAGTTGCACTGATAACCGCTTCAGAAGTTGGTCAGTACCATCAGGATGAAACCCACTCACCCTGGATTCATATTCCTTCATGCAATTAAAACCACACCATTTTCTTGAAGAATCAAATTTTTGGTAAAATATGGTGTCACATTGTTTTCGTTCTTCTAATCTCAAAAGTTTCCCCAAAGGCATTGTATATTCTGTTACCTCCAAAGCTTTAGCATACGACAATGTGCGACAGGATATTAGGCAAAGTAAGGAGGCCCGCTACAAAGAATGTTTTTTCAGGTCTAAATATCTATTACCAGGCCAAGAGGAAAACCTACTTAGCACTAAATTTAAATCCCATCAGGTCTCATACCTAGTTCTGGGGGGAGGGGGGCAATCTCCTCAACCTGATACTCTTAAGAACTCTACAGAGCAGAAATAAAATTCCCAGGCTCCTGCCATTGACTAGATTGTGTCCTGCAGAAACTGTGGACCGACAGCAGTTTATTATCCTGTAGGTATGGTCCTGTAGGTATGGTCCCTATCAAACTGTTTCACCAGAAAATTGACCAACACAACGATAGGCGCCTCCATGGTATCCAAATCCCTTTCCAAGCACCAACGTGCCCACGTTTTCAATATTCCTTTATACCTATAGCATGTACCTGAAGCCCAGGACTCCTCGGGGAGTTCCTCAGTTCTTTCTGAAAGGGCTGACAGTTCTCTAGATCTCCTGATATTCTCCAAGCAAGAATGCTCGAAGTCACTGTCCGAAACAGAGGATGTTCCTCTCCATCTAGGTCTCTCAATAGACCCTCAATGGCAGGAAGTAAAAAGGGAATGTCGCAAGCTTGCTCCAATTTCATTGGAAACCCCACGTGTGATACCCAAGGAGTTATCAGTACATGAGAACATCTCTCCTGCCTCACCTTCGGAACTCTCTGAATCATCATGAACGGCTGGAATGCATAAGCACTGGTCCTCTTCCAGGTTTGAAGGATGGCATTCACTGCTAGAGCACCCGGGTCTGCCATCCAACTGTAGTACCTCTTCAGTTCAAATGTCCGCCAACTCTGAAACAGGTCTAAATCTATTGCGCCCCAATCTGATACAGTTTTGTGAAATAGGCCCGCTCAATTTCCAGTTGCTGAAATCCCTTAAAAGCCTTGAATTCCAGTATGCAGACATATTTGCCTTTCCAGGTGAATACTCTGCCTTCAAGCTTATTTTGTGCTCCAAGCAAAACAGCCAGTGTGCAACCACAATGCCCTGGTGTCCAGTGCACCCCAACTGTGTAAACTCTCATCGAACTCCAGAATGAATTCTGAGGAGCATCCAAAGATCACCCTGCCATTCCAGGCATCCAAATTGTACAGCCACCAATTCAACTCCCACTTTGCTTCCTGATCTACAGTTCCCTTGTCTCCGTATCACAATCCTGCCCGAAGAGCTTTCACTTTTATCCTCTGCGAGGCACAGTAATATAAGGGTCCTGAAAAGATTGCCTGAATGGTAGAAGACAGAAGACCCAAAAGTCTGCTAGTTTCCTAAGAGTTAAAGACTCCTGTTTCAGCATATACCTTATCGCTTTTTGAATTTTGTTGATCGTCTTTAAGGGCAGAAGTAGAACCACATTCACTGTGTCTGTTGTGAAGCCGAAGAACTCTAGAGACGTGAAGGGAGTAAGAATAGACTTCTCCCTGTTTATTATGAAACATTAAACTCTCTAGAAGGGACATGACCATATCCAAGTCCTTCAAAACCTGTGTTTGACATTGGGACATGATAAGGATATCATCCAAGTAGACATTCATACGCACACCTCGCTCCCTGAGGTAGTCTGCTACAGCTCTCATTGCGTTGGAAAAGCACCATAGTGCCAACGAGAGACCAAAGAGAAGCGTTCAGAATTGGTAAAGACAGCCCTGTCAGATGAACTGAAGATGGCTCTGACACTTCCTGGCCATTGGAAGTAGGCATCTTTCAGGTCGAGTTTTACGAGACAATCTTTGTCTCACAACATATCCCTTAAGAAATGGATTCCTTCCATCTTAAAATGCTTGTATACAAGGAACCTGCTCAGATCTCGTAGGTTTATCACAGCCCTTCAGCACGAGTATACTTATGAAAATCTTGTGGTCTAAGGTAACGTCTGTGTTGGCACCCTTCTGCAACATGCATGTGACTTCTTCCTCCACCACTCTCTGCTTATCTGTGGTCAGATCTGTTGGAGTAACTGCTTGGAAGGGTTTCATCAGGAAATCTATCTTGAAACCCTGGACGGTCTCTAGCACCCAAGTATCCTGTGTAATTGCTTCCTAGGCCTGGGTACAAAGTCTGAGGCGACCTCTCACTCTTACCTGGAAAGAAGGTGAAATAGTTGTACTCACCCTGGTAACCGCCTGATGGTGGCACGCTGTGCGCTGGGCCATTGCCCAGAACTTTCCTTTAATCTCAACTCGATGCGTCGTTGCCCGGGGACGTGTCGGTGAACGCAGCTTCTGCGGCAGCTCCAGGGGAGCTGAGGAGCTCTGTGAACTCAGGGGTGCCAGCAAAGACACAGCACGGGTTTGCCAGCACACATACTGCAGCCATGGGGTAGCCAGAAGCACCCGGAGGCAGTCTTGGTTTTCCGGGTCCCACGAAGCGAGAACAGTGCAGCAGTCGGCCTGCTCCAAAGAAGGAACCGATAACCGGTGCAGGGCTGATTACACCTGCAAGTAGGCTGGCGTTACCCCAGTATGATCATAAAACCAACTGCTAACAAACTAAATGTAAGCTAAACAACACAGTTGGGTACCAAAAATTGGACACTGCAGCAGACCTACATAAACATGATCTTAATCATATAAACATGAAATAGTACAAGTAAATATACCACAAATTCAAATGAAGGTACTTGTCTGCTCGGAGTAGCATTTAAAAGAGGCAGATTGTTCTGTGCATGGACTTATTCGTAATGGATGTTCTGTTCTAGAATGTTTTCTTTATGATGTAAAAGGTCTTTAAAGCGCTGTGTGGAGCGGAATTAAAGGAATAATAATGCATAATGGTAGCCTCTGGTCTTGTAATGAAATCTGAGTAGCTGTTCAATGAATTTAACCTAGAATTAGCCAAGCACTCTGCCTGATCCCCTCCGTGTGCGAGTATGCATGTTTGTAGCCGTCTGAAAGTTCAAGGTCTCAAGGAGGGGCTATCAAAGTCTCTGTGCTGTTCAGGAACCGACTGGATCGGTAGAGATGGGAAAACTGTGTCAGTGGCAAACCGTCTCTCATGGTGGAAGGTGGGCACATGCTTTGTCATTTAGTTTTTGAGTTTACGCTCTTGTGCTGTGAGGGTAGTGCCAAGGAAATGTATGTTACAATACATGGAAGTGTTCCAGACGGTAAGTTTTGTATACAAAGAGGTGGGTGGCTGGGGCATTTGTTCTTGTTTACCCTTTCTGCAGATGATTTTATCTAAGAAAATGGACTGAACCTTTACTTACAGCTGTGCATAGTCCATTTTACTTCAATCCTTCGAGGCGCGCAACTGCCTCTCTTGTTGGTAAATCCGTGGTCCTTCATTAAACAGTCTCTGCACCTCATAACTAAGGCCAGAAATGGCGCACACCCGGTTTCTTGCACTGCATGCCAGCATGACTATAACGTGCTACTTATCAGGCCTGCGCTATAGACCCCAGGTCCTCAAAATGGCACGCACCGACTGGATCATGTGCTGAAGAAAGTCATGTGGCTTGCCACGCCTTCTCCCTGTCATCCTTGCAGTACAGGGTCACGTGATGAAGTAAGTCACTGTTGAGTGATGCGCCATGTTGCTTGCTCCCGTCATCCTTGCAGTGCCGGATCACGTGATGAAGACACCGTTGAGGGATGCGTCATGTTGCTTGCCTTGCCTGCCCCTGTCATCATTGCAGTTCCTGATCACGTGTTGAGGGAAGACACCGTTGAGGGATGCGCCATGTTGCTTTCCTCGCTTGCCCCCTGTCATCCATACAGGTTCCATGTGATGCTGCGGGTCTTTCGCTTCTGCCTCATGGTGTGTCCTTCAGTCCTGTCTGACTCTGCCAACAGAGATGATTATTGGTGCAAGGCCTCAAGAATAGAAATGCACCTTGAGTCACACCTGCTTCTTCCTTGAGCGGCACGAGGAGTTGGTGGGGTCACCGATTAACTACTGAATCTCTGCTTGCCTCAAGGTACTCCTGTTCACCTCATGGGCCATCGATGAGTGTTACCTCGAAGGAAGGTACTCTCCTCTTAAAGTAGTGCTTGCACACAAGGGTCTTTGAAGGGTATACTTTTATTACAGAAGATATATACACCTTTCAGCAGGAGACCACTAGAACCAAACCTGGGTGGGTGGGGGCGGGGGCTAACACTTCAAAGAGTGTATGCAGAACCTTTTTCTGAGCTTAGTCAGAATTACTTACATTGCAATAACAATGCCTAGTGTGGAATGTCAATTTTCTAGAAAAAGTGTGACATGTTGTGTTTTGAAACACAAACGACCATTGGTCATGGCATAACAAGACACAACATGTTGGTGTCCAAGCACATTTATTTGGTGAGTGTTCTGTACTCACTACATTTATGAGCACATAATACAACTGTGGTAGCTGAAAATGAAATGTTAGTACAGAAGATGGTTTTGCAGTCAGGCTGGGGTGACTCCTGTCTAAACTCCCTAAAACATGCTACATGGTTGTACATAGTAAATCTGAGTTTCAATTCCTATTGGCTATTCTCAGTGGTCATCTGTTTGGGCCATCACTGAAGGAAATTGGGATATTCGTTGTGCAGAGTGTGAAACCTGCACAAGTAATAGGTCCACAATTATCCCCTCACTGGGTACAAAGCACGCACTTGAATCGTTTAACACTCTCTCATGGTAAAGAAGCAGAACAGTCCAAGGCCTAGCCAGGGCAGGTGGTGTGGGCTAGTGTTCCTAATTCGCTGGCACGCAATAATAACTCAATAAATGATTGTTTAGTTGGTGCTTTTTCTTTGGAAAAAGTACATTTATTACACACTACTGCTAAATACTACTCACACATTTAGAAATATATATGTAATGTAGGTGGAAATACCTTCGGTAACATTCTGCAATTTGAGCCCTAATGGGTCATAACCCCCAAAAATCAGAATACCTCCCACTCCCATACCAGAAACCAATCTCAATATAAAGGTGTCACTCTCAAAACACAGACCTATTGACTTTGTCATGGGGTCGCCAGACCAGTGTTTCAGGCAAGCTTATTGGCTTTGTCAGGGTCACCACATGAAAAGAGCAATAGCCACATGTTAACAATAACCATCTTGTCACGGAACCCAGAAACCATGTTAAATTGCATTCATATTTGTTAATAAAAAGCATTGCATGTTCATCAGAATCACTGATGGCGTTAAAGTATTTAAAGTCCACATAACATGTCTGTGTCTGTCTTTAACAACTTTAGGCCACAAAACAATGCAGCCATTTGACCAACCAGCAGACATCGCTGCATTCCCAGGCTGTAAAACACAGGTTCCAGCCTTAGGAACGCTTGAAGTAAAGGCAATGCATCCCTAGGCCATGCATCCTTTGATCTGGGAGACATGGGGTTAATTTTATAGGTTACTCCTGTGGAGCATCACTGTCCCCATGCCAGGTTGAAGGCAAGGACACCACAGCCTGCAGTCCATTGACACCGAGCTGCAGACCTGGTCCTTTGTCCATCAGGGGACTTGTACTTCTAGCTGTCCATGGTGGTGCTGCCATCCACGTCTAGGATATAACTCTCCATCTCTCCATTGTGCAAGAGTTTATAAGTGTGAGTGGAAAGTTGTAAATGCCAGGCACCCGTGACTAATCCTGGGATGCCACATCGCCCTCCACCACTCTCCCAACCCTCTTGCACAGCATGCTGGGACATTCAATATGGTGCTGTCATGTGGTCTGTGTGCACATCTTCTCTAGAATTCTCAGCTCCACCCCTAGCTAACATCCCTGCCATGGACTTTCCTACCAAAACATCAAAGGGTGAGCCCCTCCAGTGTTGGCTCCAGTTGCCTGGGCTCCCTCCTTGTTCATTGCCAGGGTTGGGGCAGCCCAGGCCCGTAGTGTGACACCTAATTACTAAATGCAGATTATCCTCCTGAGCCCTCCCTCCTCAGGAGCTGAGTGAAGCACTGTTAATGGCTTGTTTTTGTGTTGGGAGACCTCAACGTGTGCATGTAGGTTCTTGGGACCTGCATATTCAAACACTGTGCATTGGGCTATATGGGCCTACATGAAAAAAAATTGCAGTTTTAAGGAAGATTTCCCCCCTATGTGTTTAATACAATTACACTGCAAATAATCCATTAAACCCTACTGAACAAATCTATGAGTGCCCGCTAACATTAAGCCCTAACCCAGGTCAACATCTATCTCTAAAGAGTCCCTTGTGCACCAGGCTAACTGTGTGCAATTACTGGGCTGTGCATAACGGTAAACCGCCCAGTGTCTCTTGAACTAGCTGTGTCACAACGGCCTTAGAAATTGGCGGTATATACGTGCAGTCCAATTACCATGTGTCGAAACCCCTTTCAGAGGGCCATAGAGCATGCAGGAGGCTACTGGGCCCAGTCGTGGTGGTTGAGACTCCTGATGTCCCGGATCCTGACCTACTATGGATCCTGAGCAGCTAGGCGAAGTACCTCTTCTTCACTTGACTTTCAGTGTTAGCTGTGGACGAGCAGTCAGAGGCTTCCTCGATAAGGGGGTAGTGTGGCTACAGGTAAGTGATCATGACTCATTGCTCACAGTGCACACAGACCAAACAATAAATCAATGTTCAGTCAAATACTTTTTCTATGAAAAATAAAAAAAATTTAAATGTGTTTGCAGAGTTTTATATAGCGCAAACTTGACCTGAATCCAATCAGGTATCAGAGCGCTTTACATAGCACCAGTTACCTTACATGAGGACACACATTCATTTTTAGGTCTCGTGACCTGCGTTGCACTGCGCAGCAGTCCTCGCGCAGGCGAGAGTCCTTTAGTCCGGGGTTCAGAAATGGACCCTGGAATCGCACACGTTCGTGCCTGTGCGATTCCTTTTGTGCTACGCGATTGGCCTTTGCGTGTGTCTTTTTATAAAAGACTGCACGCAATTGGCCAAAGGCGAGCGCATTGCTCCGCCCATGGCCTATTGGTGTCTATTACGCGCTTGGTGCGCGTAATAGACACCAATAGGCCATGGCTCGCAGTGGTGCGCGCGCGTGCACCACTCACGGGCTTCTGTTTTTTTTCAAGCGGAAGTGAAAGCGAACGCTTTCCCTGCCGCTTGTTATGGTTACATTTGCCTAAAGCTATCATGGCGCCTCCCAAGATGCCATAATGATGCTGTTTAAAGTGCCGAAGTACCCTACGTAGTGATAAAGCGGGTGCTGGCTATTGCCTGACTCGCAATCATAAATGTCACCAAATATAATTTTTTCCTGGCTCACCTGCATGCTTTAGCAAATAATGCAGACCGAAATATTATTCACTGATTTTATTGATCGAACCGCTCCGACACCCACAGCCTGATGTTCAGCCGCCTCTCATCTCGGGGCCACTAAACATGGTTTCTGTTGGTGACATCAAAACAGGGATAAAGGCAGAGATGCACTAATAAAAAGGCTTTTAGAGCATTCTGGCCGCTTTATACAGACGTAAAGATACCATTTATAGGCTTAAACTACAAGGTCTGGGATGGAGGTCAAGTTGGACGGCTGCAAGCGAAGGAGAAATCAATATGCAGCCACAAACTCAGGCAAACTAAATACACAGTTAATCTAAATCCACTTGGCTCTGACCTACAACGAGATGCAATAGTGTCGCGGGGTTGTTTGTCACCTATCGGCTGCTTTGTTGGTTCACCTGCATTGCATACAGAGCACGGAGGACAAGTGTTTGATGGGCGAGCGGCAATTAAGCGGCATGTGACAGCGCCCTGAGTGATGGCCTGAGAATTGTCCTTCTCTCAAGAGTCCTACAAGATTGGGAGAGGTGGGCAAAAGCCCTTAAGGCGCCTCGGCCTGGGAAGACCTCACCTTCCAAGTAGTGAGTTTACATAGGCCCAAATCTCAGCGCCAAAACATGTGTTATCAGCAAGGGCCGCCAGACCTAGGCAATCATTAGCACGGGTAATGGGTGAAACGGTCCTTATGGCATCTCATCGGGCCCGACCAAAGTCACAACTCAAAACTCCTGTTTGTACAGGGATCTGAAGGATCCAGTGCTTAATTTGAGCCGGTAGTTGCAGGTGCGGACCGGCGGTACTCATGTTTGGGGACTGGCACTTATTTTAACCTCTTCAGATTTTGGCCGAGAGAGAGAAAAACACACGAGGAGAGAAAGAGAAAGGGGGGGGAAAACGTGACAAAGGGAGAAAGTAGGGATGAAAAAGAACTTGCATGAATGAGCTAAAGGGGCAGAGAGTATTTGGGGGTTTATTAAAAAGGCATAAGGAGAAAATCAAGTCTACAGAGCCTTGGTAGTCGCCACACTGACACTAGACAGCGTTGGCGGCAGATTTCTGTGCCAACCTCTGGGCCCTGGCACTTATTAATTCATCAATGAAGCCAGGAATTATCCCGTAAATTCCGAAATCAGAGCCTTAAAGAAAATAGAACACTACGTTTTTTGCACTCCCCATTGCGATGAAAACATGCAAAACAAATTTTGGCAGAGTGGAATCAAATAAGTGGCAAGCACCTTCCTGTTTTGATACTTTTTCTGTGTTTGTTCTGAGCAGATGTAGGAGATGGCAGGGCGTGGGTAAGACCAAAGGTGAACAAAATCCCTTCACGAATGAGCGATACAAATACTCAGGCATTTTAGTCACGTATATCCTGGCAAAATATTTCCACTCAGAATGGCACACTAATAGGAAATGACCTACGATAACTGGTATGTTAACATTGATTTCCCAGCTAGTTCTCCATTCTGAGCAGGGTACTTCTGGCACTTGCATTCAGAAATTACTTATCACCATTGTATCAGTAATATTTGGAGCAAAATGACTGCATTGGAATATTTAATGCAGTCAGAAGGAGGGCCTAATCAATTCTGTAATTCAGCTGAAGTGGAGTAGGAAAAAATAAATAAAGCCAAGAGTCACCAGCTACATGCAGCAAACGGGAAGCATTACAAAGCTCAAATAGGCATTAAACTGTCTTTCATATGTGCACCTGAAACCACCTCACATGAAGGGTATGATTCATAGGTTGGTACCAGTAATGTTTAAAAAATGATAGAGAATGTGTTTTGGTCATCTTAATGGTGATGGGAAAGATTTATAGTGGCCATCTTCGAATTGCTCCCAAGCAATATGGCCTCCAAAGAGTAAAAATGACCTCATATCTTGCAAATAGACAACTTGTCCAGGCTAAAAACAATCCCTGAGCCACTACAATGGTCCACAAGGGCCACCCTACACATTGGTAGGAAGGAGTACAAACGAAGGTAGACCTCAAACGTGACATCACCAGACAGCATACATACCACATGCCAAATGACCTGATATTGTATTTAAATACTGATACCTTGCTTTGTACATAGCTCTTGCTACCACTCTCACTTTTATAGTGCAGTACATAACGGATTTTTGCCGGTATCCTACTCAGCAACACTCATTTTATCAACAGTGAAAGGATTTAAATATGGGTAGTGTCTGGGATCTGGCCTGTAATCTGTAGCTTGAATATCTGGCTTCTAGGCAGAAATGGAGACTTCTATACACAGACTTGGGAAGAGCTGTGATTGCGGAGGCATGGCACCTGGGCAGAAGGACACAGACTTGGAAAATGTCTGACAAAAAGCCACAGTGACACAGGACAATTCAAACCTGGGTAAGCATGGACACAGTCAGACACACACACACAGGAAGAAACTCATGCCAAGAAACAATGAAATTTAGCTGGTGATAGGATTCCAGAAGACAAAAACACCTCATGATAAAACCCTGAAAGAAATGGCTAACAGAAGACAAACCTTGAGAAACAAGGCCAAGGGGAGACATTATCTTGAGAAGCCACTGGGAGGCAAGGACAGAAGGAGAAACCTAATGAAAAGATGTATCCACTGCAGGACATACCCACAAAGGAAAACATGGAAGTAGAAAGACACATACAGAGTCACTGAAACAGGGGATACAGAATGTGTGAGCAGCAGACAGGGGCACAAACAGACAGGGATACTGGGAGATAAAACAAGCATTTGCAATGCAATAGGTCTCACATTTACGCGAGTTTAAACTATTGACATTGTAAATGAAAATGCGTTTTATTTATGTTTCAAAAACCAAAACATAAATAAAAGGCTTTGTCATTTACAATGCCAATAGCTCAAACTCATGTAAATGCGAGACCTGTTGCATTGCAAATGCTTGTTTTTGTTAGGCATGGGGAGATTAAGTGATTTGCCCAGAATCACAGGATGTTCAGCGTCTTTACCGAGACTCAAACCCAGTTCCTCAGGTTCGAGGTAGAGCACCCTAGCCGTTAGGCCAACTCCTCTATTATTTCTAAATTTACACGTGCAAAGAAATAATGATACTTCTGCAATAGCACACTTCCCTTGATGAAAGGGCTCTAGTAGTTGTCATGCAAATCCCTGTCCCACCCCCTTTGTAACATGTTCAGGGATATCCCCCATTCAGTAGTGTCCACATCGGAGAATGCGTACTAGTAGGCCATACTCAAGAGTTCCCCTTTGAGTCTATACTTATTAGTCAAAAAAGCCTATGGTGCCTCAGCAGTTAGCAGGGAGTTCCCCGGGCCCCACATCCCAGTTCCAGTCCTACCTTCTCCGTCAGTAAGGAAGGGTGCAGCGAGTGCCCTCGGTGCGAGCTACTGAGACTAGATCCTGTTTGGTGAAGACAGGCCACGTGCAGTTCACTCGGCTGCATCCGGCAGGCTGTCTCCGAGCCGCCCTGCCGGCTCGTCCAGCGATCAGAGCTGCTCCCATTTGCCCAACACTATGTAAGGCACTCTTCCAGTAACTGGGTGAGATTTTCTGCCTCCTGACTGAAGCTCAGACCAGGGTGCGACGTCTTAGGAGGTGTCCTGTGATCCTCGGGGAAGCAGTCAGGCACACTTGGTGGGCTTTACCCGATAGCAGTAGGGTCGTCGTTTGGACAACGACCTGAACACTTGCCACAGGAGCACCGGTAGCTCTTCCTGGTCCTTCTGGTGCAATCGCTGATCTTGGTGGACACAAGTCTCCAACTCTTGGCCCAAATAGGTTTCATGACGCCCCCCCCCCCAACCCCCACCCCCCGGTATACAGGGTCGGCATGGCATTGTGGGTCTGGCACTTCCCGCATGGTGCTGTTCACATGACTGAGATCCCAGCGGCATTCTCTTGGCATATAGCGGTTCCAGAAGAGTTCCTGCACACGGGCAAACATCTGATCAGTGTGCAGCCATCCTCACACCTCTTTCAGGGAGTCTTCTCCATAGGCCTCCCCACTGGACTTGGCTCCCTCCAGCGCTCTCCTCTTTCACACAGGACACACTCGTTTTGGCAAGCAGGCAGAGGGTGGTGCTCCATGCTCCAGGGCAGGTGATATCTCCTCACCAATCCGGGATACAAGCAGGCCGTGGCCCCAGTCCTGGTCATGGGCAGAAGTCTTGCAGAGCTTCCCCATCTCATGCTGACTATCCTGCTGCTTGGCAAATGACAATGTTTGGGGACTCCACCTTTCTGTGGGGGTTCTGCTTCTATTTGAAGAGGACACTTCTCTTTTTCTTCTTTCTTTATGAACAGCCGTCTGTCACAGCAGGCATGACTCTGAAGCCGATTGTCCCACTACACAATTCATGGGAGTGGCTAGAGTTCACATCTGGATGCCAGCCAGAGTGATATGTGCATCAAAAGGATAATACCAGGCTCCCAGCCTTACTCCTAGATTCCCTTATCAGCCACATCTCCTTTCTTGAGATGCGTCCAGGCCCCTTTCTTGTGATCTATCGCTGAATCATAGTGCCGTGTTTTGAAGTGTAAAGGGAGTCGCTTCCTCCTTTCCTCCAGTGTGTGTCACTCCCAGCTCACAGTAATGCAGCAATACACATCTGTCTGGGGGATTCCTCTCCCCCTTATGCCTTTGCCAGGCAGATGTGGGCTACCCAAAATGGACCTTCGGGTACTCCATATAATGCACCCTTGCAGGCACACTTGCTCAGTGTACATCCACAGCACACTTATTGTCCAGCACTCTTACCTCTATGCATTGTACCACTACAAGTAAATAAATAATAATAATTTGTATTTGTAAAGCGCAAACATATCCTTCCCTTAAGGGTTTCAAGGCGCTGTGGGCCATCGGGGAGATTTAGTCACACCATGCTGAGCTGAGCCGGCGCCAGGATCGAACTGTGAACCCCAGGCTCCGGAGTAAGCTGCTCTGGCCGCTGCGCCACAACTCTTCACATGCATTTAGAACACACAGTCTTTGGCAACTGTTCGTCACCAAAGCTTTTCTATACTGTACCAGGGTGTGCAGTTTTCAATCGCACACTCTGCCAGCACACGCACGTCTACTGTAGAAACACATACGGTGTGCAGTAGCTGAGCACAAAGGATCATCCAAGGTGCCACACAAGACCCAATCAATGCCCAAACCTGCACCATACCCTTGAGCATTGGTAGCAGCAGAATATTACATAGCAATGCTCTTTTTGCAAGTATTTGGCAACAGTGTATGAAGAACAATTCAGTTAAAATGTAAGTCTGGAATTCGTGCAGATGCCATAAGTGTATTTCCGTGGAATGCTTGTGTCAGGCATGGGGTCAGACTATGTTATCTTGAGGGAATGCTCGGTAGACGCACAACAAACTGCGTAGAAAGAAAGGTAAATGCATGAAACTGGCTACAAGCAGGAATGGGTGGGTTAAATCAGAAATTGAATTAAAAAATGTTTTGGACAAATGCGAGGAACTGTGTGAGGGTAAGGGTGAGTGAAAGTTGGGCATAGAGTCCACGGTTTGCAGCAAGAAGGTAAACATGCAAAATTGAAGGCTTGACAATCGTATTCCCAACCTCATTTAATTTTCAGTGCTAATGTACTGGCTCCACTCAGCAGGAAGCAGGTACTCCATGTCCAGAAATACTTCCACTTAGTATGTACATTTCAAGCACTGGTATCCCTGCTAACTGGCAAACACAAGGAGATTATGGACGGAGCACTGAAACTTTCTCAGACACTCACCCCCAGTCACAGATCTGGGTTGAATCCATCATCGTTCTTTAGCTCACTTCGCCACCCCAGTTCAGACTCCGCCATAGGCAAATCAGTCTGACCCTGTGCCTCACGGGAACAGTCCAGCCTTCACTGTCAAGCCAGGTCTTCCCTGGACCAGAAACCAGCATTCTGGGACCGGTTTCGGGGTAACACCCCTCATCAGCTAACTGAACTCTCTTCTAGCCACACCCACTAAGCCTTTGTTAAAGATGTGGTCTATCCTCGGATAAGGTTTCCTGCTTCCCACTTTTGCTGTCTCTCCCTCCCTCTTCAGTTGTGGGCATGCAGTCTCCTGCCCAATGGGTGCCTCTCTAATCTGCCTAGTATAACTAGTTATAATTCAGTCATTCCCAATTCCACCCAATGCTCCTGCCAGCCTTCTCTTGTTCCCTTTTATGTTTTCTTTTACTCTCATGCCTACCTGTTGATCAAATGCTTCAGGTATCTCTACTGAAACATTAACTTGATTTTCAAATGCAAATCTCTGATGCCCATAAGCACTATTGCTTTGTCCATTGAACTGAGGCCCACATTTACTAAAGTTTGCACTTCCACGACCCAACACAGTTTACGCTCTCTTTTGCATCGGTCACGTGCCCAAGCAAAATTCTAATAAGTGTGGGTCTCAGTATCTTTGTTGGAAGAGGACGGAAGAAAGGCAGCAGCTGGAAAGTGGCGGCTGGCAAGAGATCCTTTTTTTTTCTTTTCCTCCCTTCCCCTCCCCTCCAATTCACCTCCTCCCCGCTACTGCCACGACTGCTCTCTGGGCCTCTATTTCTTGGTCTTACAATTTCTTTATTGGTCGTTCTCTTTGAGGGTCTTTTTTTCTCTGTCTGAAGTAATACGTTGCTGAAGAGAGCCCTTGTAGAGGTCCCAACAATCATCGAGAAGAGGATGTCCTTGCACATTTAAATGAGAGAGGGATCTTATAGAGAGCCTGTTGGATCATGTGCACTGACCAATCCCTTGAACTGGGTTTCGAGAGCTGATTGACGAAGCCCTGGTCTAAAGCCTGTTAGTGTAGTCTTCTTCGTCTCAGTCTAAGTGGGCCTGAGAGCGGTCACATTGGTCCCGAGGCGGTGTTCCAGCATCTTTGCTTTTGAAATGAGGTGGTCTACAAAGGCATTACTGTACTCTTGAGGTGGGGGCTCTTGGGGATGGTGTACTCCGGCTTTCTGAACTCCTTGAGGAGCCTGTGAAGTTCCTCGGTGTGGCATTTGTCCATGGAGATCCGATTGAAGGTGAGTTTTGCTCTGGTGTTTCTTAAATGTCTTCCCAACACATAGGAACGCAGGGAGCTCAGTTTATTTTCTATGTCTTCATTAAGCCAGATGGTCATAGGTCAATGGTATGGTAGCGAATGAAGCATCTATCGAAGCCCTCAGAAAGTTAGTTATAAACTTTTAGAGTTGTTTATTCCACTGTCTGAAGGTGGCCTTGCTGTTTATTGCAGTAGCGCATGTTATCGGACAGGAGTGAGGAGGGGTTTAAGGCTCAGGAAGGAATAGTCTGATAACCAGCCGGCTACAACTGAAGTGCAGCGGGCTCGTCACCCGCAGACTTCCAAAATGTATCCAGTGGGCACAGGCCAGGTACGCTCTCTTTAGCCATCACCAGACAATACGAAGCAAATGACATTGAACCAACGCTGCTCAGAAAGGACTGCTGCTGCTAGCTGACCCGCTCTGCCATGGCCCAGCAGCGCCCAAGCACATAGGCATCCAAAATGGCGCCATCAGGCCAAGCCCAGGCATGGGCTCTCTAGGCCGCACAGGAAGGCCCTGGCGTTGAGCCAGTCATGTCTGGGTGACGCTTCTGGTCTTGTATTGCATTTTGACATGAAATGAGAAATATCCAATTTGTAGAGCGAAAAATGAGAAACGCGGCTCAAATTTCCGTGGAAAGTGCCAACTAGACGGCACTGGCGGCCCAGACCCACCTGCAGAGTCCCACTCTAGACGGCAGAGAGCTCGTATTTGGGCAACCTCAGGGAAGGTCCTTGGTCTGTGTCTGAGTGGGAGCCCCCCCTCCCTCACACGGCCCCAGCCACCTGCACCGCCCCCGCTGAGTCTGCAGCTGTGGGCATACATGGACGGTGCCCCCGCCCCCGGCCTGCTCTCTGCGGGGCCCTCGCCCTCCGTTTGGTTTTGATTAGCTGCTGAGCGAGGCCTGGGGAGTCTCGGCCCCGTGACAAGGTGCGACAGGTTGTGAACCCGGAAACGGCGCATAACTCACAGGGCCTTCATCAAATGCTGAAAATGTGAGACAGAGCCGCGCCAGCGGCCGGGCCGGGCCTGGAGCCAAGGCTGCTGTGGCTGCCTAAGCGCTAACCAGGGCTTTTAGTGGGAAAAAAAACTGGGGGGGGAGGGTCTCTCAAAGGGGCGTTGCCAATGTAATTAAGGGCGTGGCTTGAAAACAAGTAAGCTAAACATCTGTGTTTAGCATAGGGTGACCAACTGGCATTGGTGCAAATTCAGGACGGTGAGTGTAAAAATTCAGGACAAAGGGTCAAAATTCAGAACAGGAGGTCAAAATTCAGGGCAAAACTTCAGGACAATAGGTAAGTTTTACAGACACATCAGAGGAGGTCGCGCAATAGTATAAGTAAGCCCAGCCATATCTAAACATTCAACCATTTGCAAACCTATACATCATGTATCCTTCCATCTATCATTTCACTCCTCCATCCCTTCATCCATCCTTTCACTCATCCATCCATACACCCTATCCATCTGTACACTCATCCTTCCACTCTTCTATCCATCCAGCCATTTACCCTTTCACCCATCCTTTCACTTACTCATCCATCCACTCAACCTTTTACCCATCCACCCTTTCAGTCATCCATCCATCCTCCCTTTCTCTCTCCATCAACCCTTTCACTTAGCCATCCTTCTTTCCACCCACCCATCTACTCATTCACTCATGAATCCATCCATTGACCCTATCACTCATCCATCCTTTCTCATCCATTTATCCTTTCACTCCTTCACTCACCTATTCATCCTTTTGTCCACCTACCCTCCCGTTCACTCACTCATCAATCCTTACATCCACCCTTTCACTCATCCGTCCATCCATTCACCCTTGCACTTATCCATCCATCCACCTTTTCACTCATCCATCCTTTCACTCATCCATCCACCCTTTTACCCATCCAGCTACCCTTCCACCCATACATCCAGCTATTTACCTTCTCTCATCCATCCATCCTTCCACTCACTCATCAATCCATCTATCCTCTCATTATCCATCTATTCAATCTGTCATTAATCCATTCACCCTTTCACTAATTCATCCAGCCATCCACCCATCCCTTCACTTACTCGCTCACCTTTTCATAGTAATTTTGAGCTGAGGCTTTTTGAGAAGAGGCCCATCAAGAACTTCACCCTCGCTGCAGGAGCCATTCCAGGACTGGGACAGAAGCCACCCAGGGGGGAGACAGGATCCACCAGGGTGGGCATGCAGTATTCTAGTATCATCTTGGTCTCTTCCAGGGTGGGGTAGGGCTCCTCGCCCCCTCCTGGACAAGGCAACAGGCTCTCTTTCTAAAATGTTAGTTTTGCCATCCCGCACTGTGATGTACAGTACTTGAAGGAGATACTCCAAGAGAACTGATTTAACTGATTGGCCTCCATACTTTGTTAATCAGTGTGGGTGCGATTGTGCCATTTCTTTATTTTATTACATTATGTCATGTTTGAAGAACCGAGGTTTGCTTACAATTTAGTAACAGTAATTAAGCTCTGTGAAGAGAACCACGTGCTGCCTCGGTGTAATCATGGCCGGTTCTACGATTTTTGGGGCCCTGGGCAGAAAGGGAATGTGTGAGGCCCCTCTAAATTGCAGAGACATGACTCATTCAGGGCTGTTTGCATCTGAATAGATGCCCCTGCTCCTGAAGCTGCAGCCCCCCTCTCTCTGTCACCTTCAAGCACCTCTTCCCAGCTCATCAAGGGCGGAAGGTGTGAGGGTCGCCACCCCGCTGTGCCTCTCCAATGCTGCTGGGTATCTGAGCTTTGGTACTGCATCGGTGTCTGTTACACCCGACCTCAACAGCATCGGAGTCCAGCAGGGAGGTGGCTGGAAGCTGTGCCGGCTTTAGGGTGGTGCGACCGGTGCCCGGTTAAAATTACGGACAAATGGCGTCAGTTAAAGAATCCTTCACGGACAACGTACAGACGGCTGAAATTACGGACTGTCCGTGAAATTTACGGACGGTTGGTCACCCTAGTTTAGCACAGTGTGCCGCCCGACTTGTAGTTTGCTGTTTCTGTCATTGCATGCAGATATATGATACAACAAGTAACACCATACCGACAAGTCAGAGCTATTTGCTTTGTCAGTGGTTGTTAGTTGCATAAGATAAATAAGCAGCAACTATCGTTTGTATTTAATATTGAAAAAGCTTCCACTTTCAACCCTGGTGACACCACGACAATGTTGCTGCTCCAGAGTTTCTTAAAGAGAAGGGAATTCCAGAGAGAAAATGACTCTTTAAAGGAATTCCCTTCCCCTACAACGCTCTGGTATAACGTCATGCCGTAACTACTACACTACTGAGAAGTGAGTAGTATGCAGGGCTGCCCCAGGCTCATACAGGGGGCCCTCCTAAGCGGGCGGCCCCCCTTAGTGCCACAGGATGGCACACGACAAGTCGGCCTCCCAGTGTCTGGGACCCTCGAGAGTCCCCCATGCCCACGTCCCTTCCGGGCAGGAGGGGGTGGGGGGAGAAGTACTTATACCTCTCCCGCCCACTGATCACCCACTTTCTTATTCTGCCTGGACGCTGTTTGGTTCTCCTAGTCACGCTGTCGCGACGGTGTATAGGTCGGCTCCGGGGCCGGATTGTATCGTGTTCCAGGTCGCAGTCTGGTTTGGTGCAGTAAGTCAGGGCAGTTCTTTTAGCTTGTGGTTGCAGTGTGGGGGGTGGCGAGGTGAGCGCCCCTCGGGGTTCTCCCCTCCCCCAGCCCTTGCTTCGTGTTGTGCGGAGGTCGGATTTTGCAGTGTTCGACTGGTTACCCCGGCTGCGGTAGGGCGTATGACGGGGTCCTGGAGGCGGGCAGAGGCGGGTGCCGTGGTCAGATGGGCTTTTATTGTCTTTCGGGCAGATTGCGTATTGTGGCTTGTCCTGCAGGAAGGGAGCAGTGCTGCTCCTTCAGGGATGGGGCGTTAACTGCAACTTGGTAAAAGTGTGACTGAGGTTTTTTTCAAACCTTTACGACGTGGGCAAATCATGGCACGCGTTTCTGGTTTGGGCTGGGGGTCTCGAATGAGGGGTGTCTGTCGCGGTGAGTTTTGGGATGGGATGGCCCCTTGGGCCTTAAGTTGTGACGGGCCCTTGTCCTTCATTGGGTCGTGGGCCTCCTGTCGTAACCTGCTAAACCCAGCATCAAGGTTACCTGACTAAAACTACGTTATATAAATTGCGGGAAGAAACGTTGATTACTTGATTATCTTGTCCCTTCATGTCTGTGAGAGGCGCAACATGGGCTGAAGACAGGCTGAGGACTGGTGCCAGCAGGCATGGTGGTGGCTTTCTGTGACAGATGGTAACCAGGTGAGAGGGGTATTCAGTCTCCTCTGTTGTGTGCCTAGTTTACTACGGTGGGTGTGTGTTGGCACATTATATTTACACTGCCTGTGATGAGCCCTAAGGCTCGGCCTAGCTACCTAGAAAACTCCACTTATAACATGGTTAGAGAATGCCTAGGAGTTGTTTGCAGTCCGTTTGCAACTGCCCAATAGGAGGAATGTTTGAGGCCACGTAGCTTGTGAAGGGCTCTTGTGGTGGAGCCTGGTTGAAGTTCACGTCGGGCTAGTGTGTCTTGTGCTTCCAGCACACTGGTAAGTCCCAGTCACAAGCTGTTTTTATCAGGGTGAGCTGGCTGGGGGTCAGTGAGGGACGATGCATCTCAAGCACAGAGCAGCTTTCAGCCAGGTGTGGTACGTTTCACATCTGATGCAAGGGGCATCGGTTAGTCTAGAGATGTACTCCGATGTACCGCCTTCGGTGCTTGGAGGTTTGTTGCCACCGCCGTTTCAATGGAAGCCATTGTCTATCCATATATGAACATGGTTAATTTCAGGCCAAGGAGCGACTGCATGACCCACGGGTGCCGGGGAGGGTTTTCTGGGTGGCAACCTTCCCGAATATTGCACAGGTTGTTGTTTCCACAGAGTGGGGGCAGGTTAGCAGGCTTCATTCTTGTCAGGGTTTGAGGTGTCGGTCGGATCTTTTTTGACCGGGTACGAATAGGCTCTATCCTGTCAGCTGGGGTATGAGTACGCCATTCCCAATTGGTGGGGATAGAGGGTTAGGATCACAACGTCGGACTACTATCAGAGCTCATTTTGCCTTTTTAAGTATAGAGGGTGTTGGAGGGAGGACCACCGGGGAGTCGGGGAGACTATTCCGGGGCACCTTCCTACCGCACAAGTATAGCCGAGGGCCGCTGAGAAGCCCCTGCAGGGAGGTCCTTCTCCTATGATCGTACTAGGCCCAGTAACACCACCACACAGGACTCAATATTGGTTGCTTGACTTGGTTCTTTATCAAAAAGTAGTACGTTCAATATTTACAGTGGGATCGAGGGATCCAGTAAGAGTCTCAATGTCTCGAAAGGAATAGGGTAGCGGGACAGTCTCAGTACCAACCAGGTACGGGGGAGGGGGCTCTGTGCCAGACCTTGGATGCTGTCTCAGAGCGGCTTGGACGTGGAGAGCCGCGACGGCGTCAGCAGGGCTCGGGTGGTAGTTCCGCTTGGGTCGAGCCGCGACACAGTCAGCAGGGCTCCGGTGGTAGGTCCGCTTCGGTCGAGCCGCGATGAGGTCAGCTGGGCTCTGATGGCAAGTTCACAAGGTCGGGCTGCGACGGCGTCAGCAGGGCCCCAAAGGTTCGTGAAGGTCTTGTAAGTACGATGGAGCCACGACGTCGTCAGCAGGGCTCAGCAGGTAGTTTCAGGCAGAGTCTTCCTCCGTAGGGTCAGCCGCGATCCGATCAGCAGGGCTCTTGACTCCAGGATACAACTACTGTCCTGTTGTCGGGTCGCCCCAGATATAGGACTGGAGCCCTTTGATGTCTGGACCCTTGCGCCCGGAGGGGCGGAGAAGCCGGGTAGGGAGCGGCCAGACGCCCAGCAGGAGAGGCGCCAGGCCCCAGAGAGCTGTGGGACGATGGCATCTAGGTGTGGAAGGACGGTTGGGGGTCCCATCGATACTGCCCTCCGCCGGGAGTGGGAAGGGTTCACGTGGTATCCCCCAGGCCAGGGGTTGGCGCCTCAATGTCGGGCCTCGCTGGGACAGAGGCCGGGTGAAGCGGGGTCACGCAGGTGGTCACGTGGAGTGACGTATAGTCCAAAATGGAGGAGCCCCGAGGTGCATGGGACCTCGTGCGGCTTAGCGCGGGGAAACAGGACCACGCCACGAGGCTGGCTCCCACATTTGTCCCCCCCCCAGCTGAAGGCAGGGAGAGTCACCCATCTCCTTGGGGGTTCTCCTCGCTGAGGCGGAAGAATCGGGACAGGCCGTCAGCATTGGCGTGGTCGTCGCCGGGCCGGTGTTCCACAGTGAAGTCCATCCCTTGCAGCGAGATGGACCAGCGCAACAGCTTGGGGTTCTCGCCCCGCATTTGCATGAGCCACCGCAATGGCCGGTGGTCAGTTTGGACCTTGAAGTGGGTGCCGAACAGGTAGGGCCGGAGCTTCTTGAGAGCCCATACCACGGCGAAAGCCTCCCGCTCGATGGTGCTCCACCTCTGTTCTCGCGGCAGCAGTCGGCGGCTGATAAAGGCCACAGGTCGGTCGAGGCCCTTGGTGTCCACCTGGGAGAGGACCGCCCCGATTCCGTACTCCGAGGCATCGGTCTGGACTACACATTCCTTGCTGTAGTCAGGGGCCTGTAGCACAGGGGCAGCGCACATGGCCGCCTTGAGAGCATCAAAAGCGGTCTGACAGCGGGGCGTCCAATGCACCGCCTTGGGCTGTTTCTTTGAAGTGAGCTCCGTAAGGGGGCCCACAATGCTGCCATAATCCTTGATGAATCGTCGGTAGTAGCCTGTGAGGCCTAGGAAGGCCCGGACAGCGGTTTGGGTTGCGGGGGGCTCCCACGCCTGGATGGCGTCGACTTTTAACTGGAGGGGCGCCACCTGGCCACTCCCCACCTGGTGGCCCAGATAGGTCACAGATCCTTGACCGATCTGGCATTTACTGGCCTTAATGGTGAGCCCGGCTCTTTGGAGAGCGGCCAGGACTTCCCCAAGGTGTCCTAAGTGCGCGGCCCAGTGGTCGCTGAAGACGGCAATGTCGTCGAGGTAGGCCGCGCTGAAGGCTTCTCGTCCGGCCAGGACCTTGTTTACTAGCCTCTGAAAGGTCGCTGGGGCGTTCTTCATACCGAAGGGCATGACCCGAAAGTGGTAGTGCCCATCGGGGGTGGAAAAGGCGGATCGTTCCTGGGCGCCGGGAGTGAGCTTGATCTGCCAGTACCCAGCGGTGAGATCAAAGGTGCTTAGGTAGCGGGCGGCCCCTAGGCGATCGATCAGCTCGTCGGCTCGTGGCAAGGGGTGGGCATCGGTCTTGGTGACTGCGTTCAGGCCCCGGTAGTCGACACAAAATCTGAGTTCGGGGGCCGTGCCGGGGGCGGCGGCCTTCGGCACCAAGACTACCGGGCTGGCCCACGGGCTGTCGGAAGGCTCGATGACTCGATGACTCCGAGGGCGAGCATCTTGGCGACCTCGGTCTGTATGCAGGTTCGGACTCGGTCAGGTACTCTGTAAGCGCGGTGTCGTACAGGGGGGCTGTCTCCTGTGTTCACATCGTGGACGCACCAGGGGGTCACCCCGGGCGTGAGAGAGAAGAGGGCAGCGAAGGGTTGCAGCAGCTTCTGGCAGTCATGGCGCTGTTCTGGTGTCAGGGTGGCGGAGAGGCGGACGCCCTCCACCGAGCCGTCTTGGCCCGAGGACCCCAGGAGGTCTGGTAGGGGCTCGGAGTCACTTTCGCCCCCATCGTCGGTAGCCAGCAGTAGGCTTAGTTCAGTTCGGGCAAAGTGGGGCTTGAGCCGGTTGGCGTGCAGGACCCGGAGGGGGTTCCTCGGGGACTCCATGTCGACCAGGTATGTGACGGGGCTCTTCCTCTCAACTACCTTGAAGGGCCCGGTCCACTTGTCCTGCAGGGCGCAGGGGTCCACGGGTGACATGACCCAGACTTGCTGGCCCGGCTCGAACTTGATGGCTGAGGCATTTTCGTCATACCAGCGTTTCATGTCTTCTTGGCTGGCTTCGAGGTTGGCTTCTGCCAGGGCCCGGAACTTCCGAGTCTGGTTCCGCAGGGTCAGGAGGTACCGGTAGACGTCGGGGGGGGCATCTTGGACGGCCGCCTCCCAGCCCTCCTTGACCAGGCTGAGGGGCCCTCGGACGGGGTGCCCATACAACAGTTCGAAGGGGCTGAAGCCCAGGGATTTCTGTGGTACCTCCCGATAGGCAAACAAGAGGCAGGGCAGCAGGACATCCCATCTCCTCCTCAGGGGCTCTTCCAGGCCCTTGATCATCCCCTTCAGGGTTCTGTTGAACCGCTCGACCAGTCCGTTCCCCTGGGGGTGGTAAGGGATAGTGAATTTATAGGTGACCCCACATTGTTGCCAGAGGGATCTCATGTACTTCGAAATAAAGTTCGTACCCCTGTCGCTCACCACTTCTCGGGGGAACCCCACCCTGGAGAAGATGCCCATCAGGGCCCGGCCCACCACTGGAGCTGTCACGGTGCGGAGTGGGATGGCCTCGGGGTATCGGGTGGCGTGGTCGACCAGTACCAGGATGAAGCGGTGCCCCAGGGCGGTTCGGGGGTCGAGGGGCCCCACGATGTCGATTCCCACTCGTTCGAACGGGGTGTGGACGGCTGGAAATGGTTGGAGGGGGGCTTTCACTCGCCCCCCAGTCTTCCCGCTAGCTTGGCAGGTCGGGCAGGACCGGCAGTGATGGTCCACGTCCCTTCTCATTCGGGGCCAATAGAAATGGGTCACTAAGCGGCTGTAAGTTTTGTCCCGCCCGAGGTGTCCGGCGAGAGGCACGTCATGTGCCAGGTTCAGGAGGAACTCTCGAAATCGGAGGGGGACCACCAGCACCCGGCCGGCCCCTAGTTCGGCGACTTTCTGCTCGCTATACAATAAGTCATTGTCCCAATAGACCCAGTGGGTTCCCGTGGGGTCCCCCGCAGCCTGGGCGGCCGCTTCTGTCGGGCCCTCGAGGGACGGGCAGGCCTTCTGCTCTTGCTGGAATTGTTCGCGGGTGGGGCCCCTGTCGTGGCGCCACTGGGCCAGCTCGGGGATCTCGCTGAGGGAGGCGGCCTCGTCGGGAGAAAGTTCGGATGGCCCGGCCTCCTCGTCCGGTTCCTCCGTGCCGGAGGAGGGTGATAGTTCGGGGCCCGTCGGCTTGTCGGGGGCCGTGGCAGCGGCTGGTTGGGCGGTCATGGACCGGGTGGTGGCGCAGGCCCACTCGGGCAGTCCTAGCATCCCCAGATGCTCTCGGCGTTCTACCTGGGCCCAGGGTGAGCTCTCTAGGTCATGCCCCAGGAGGCAGTCCACTGGGGCGTCGTCGCGGACAGTCACTTTTAGGGTGCCTGACACTCCTCCCCACTCGAAGGGGATCCTGGCCATCCGGCACATGCTCTTGGTGTTGTCCGCGGTCTGGACAGGGCAGAGGACATGCGGCAGGATTTGTTCGGGGGTCACCAGGTGGCAGCGGACAGCGGTCACACTGGCCCCAGTGTCCCGGAGGGCCTCGGCCCGTCGTCCATTGATGGTGACCCACTGTTGGTACTTCTGGGTGTTGCCTGGGATGGCGGCTCGGGGCACCATTTCTCGGGAGCCCAGGCATACAAGCAACATGGCAGCTGATTTCCACTCGGGGACCCGTCGTCGTGGTTTTCCTCCTCGTCTTCTCCCTCCCCCAGGGCTGCGGCGGCTATTTGTCGGGGAGGGGGCCCAGTGGTCCCGTTCCGTCGGTTCACGGGGCAGGCCGGGTCGCTCGCATAGTGGCCGGTCTGCTGACAGCCGAAGCAGGTCACTGTCGGTCGTGGTCCAGGCCGTGCGATAGGGGTCCCCCTTCGGCCCTGGGTCGGGGAAGTGTGGTTGGTGGCTTGACCTCGTGGCGGGCTTCTGTGCGGCCCGGCCGGGAATTCTCGACTGCGGTGGGACCCCCCTCCTCCGCCTCGCTGGCGGGGAGGTCCCGTGGTACTCCGTGGATAGTCCCCCACTGGGTTCCGGGGGACCCGGGTGTTGACCCATCGGTCTGCTTCGGCGGCGAGCTTCCGGGGCTCGGTCAGTTTACTGTCCAGGAGGTGTTGCCTTAGTTCAACAAAGCAGTTACTGGCGAGGTGCTCCCAGACAATGAGGTCGAACAGTTCATTGTATGAGGTGACCTTGCTTCCTTTTATCCAACCTTCCAACGCTCGGCTGAAGAAGTCCACGTATTCGACCCATGTGGTACCGGGGAGCTTCTTGCAGTCCCGGAAGCGCAGCAGGTACATCTCGGCTGATAGTCCGTAGCGTGTGAGTAGGGCTTCCTTCATGTGGTCGTATGAGGTCATCACCGCGTCGGGGAGTTGCAGCAGGGTATCCCGGCCTTCGCTGAGGAACCTCCCCCATAGGCCGGCACCCCAGTCCTTCCGGGGTACCCGATGGGAGGTCATGGCTACTTCGTACGCTCGGAACCATTGCTGGATGTCGTCATTTTTATAGTACTCTTTGACGACATCCTTAGGCATGTCAACCTTTGGCTCGGTCAGGGGCAGAGCGTCCCGGGTTCCGGGGTTGCTGGTCTCCCCCGTTTTAGCTTTGAGTTCAAGTTCCTTAAGGCTCCTCTCGTGCTCGAGGGTTAGCCGTCTCTCCTCTAGTTCCCGATGCCGTTTCTTTTCCTCGATTTCCTCTTGCAGCTGTAGTTGCTCCAAGGCTATCTTCTTCTCCGCCAGTAGGAGCTCACCGTCCAGCCGGAGTCGGGCGAGGTCCATTTCGTGTGTCCGGACCCTCTCCCGTTCTCGCATTTCTTCGGGGGAAAGGCTGGTTTCTGGGTCGGCTCGCCCCCCATCTGTCGGGGTTGGGGTCGGCAGGTTTCCGTCCCGGGCCGAGGTCCCTTCGGCTCGGGGTGGAGTGGTCTCGGGTTCTGTCCAGGCTTTCAGGGCTTTCTGCATCTCTTCCTTGGTGCCCAATCCTGTGGTTGCGATCCCTTTGTCTTTACAGAATTGTTTGAGTTCTTTGTGGGTGTACTCTTCCAGTTTTAACAGCTGGAAGATTGCGGCCACGGTTGCTTCTTGGCCGTCCATGGTTCCCTTTTTCTTTTTCCGTCTGGTCAGGTAGTGGGTGCGTTACTTGCCTGTACGATTGCGTCTGGCTCGGATCCCGTCGCTGGCCACCAAATGTTGGAGGGAGGACCACCGGGGAGTCGGGGAGACTATTCCGGGGCACCTTCCTACCGCACAAGTATAGCCGAGCGCCGCTGAGAAGCCCCTGCAGGGAGGTCCTTCTCCTATGATCGTACTAGGCCCAGTAACACCACCACACAGGACTCAATATCGGTTGCTTGACTTGGTTCTTTATCAAAAAGTAGTACGTTCAATATTTACAGTGGGATCGAGGGATCCAGTAAGAGTCTCAATGTCTCGAAAGGAATAGGGTAGCGGGACAGTCTCAGTACCAACCAGGTACGGGGGAGGGGGCTCTGTGCCAGACCTTGGATGCTGTCTCAGAGCGGCTTGGACGTGGAGAGCCGCGACGGCATCAGCAGGGCTCGGGTGGTAGTTCCGCTTGGGTCGAGCCGCGACACAGTCAGCAGGGCTCCGGTGGTAGGTCCGCTTCGGTCGAGCCGCGACGAGGTCAGCTGGGCTCTGATGGCAAGTTCACAAGGTCGGGCCGCGACGGCGTCAGCAGGGCCCCAAAGGTTCGTGAAGGTCTTGTAAGTACGATGGAGCCGCGACGTCGTCAGCAGGGCTCAGCAGGTAGTTTCAGGCAGAGTCTTCCTCCGTAGGGTCAGCCGCGATCCGATCAGCAGGGCTCTTGACTCTAGGATACAACTACTGTCCTGTTGTCGGGTCGCCCCAGATATAGGACTGGAGCCCTTTGATGTCCGGACCCTTGCGCCCGGAGGGGCGGAGAAGCCGGGTAGGGAGCGGCCAGACGCCCAGCAGGAGAGGCGCCAGGCCCCAGAGAGCTGTGGGGCGATGGCACCTAGGTGTGGAAGGACGGTTGGGGGTCCCATCGATACTGCCCTCCACCGGGAGGGGGAAGGGTTCACGTGGTATCCCCCGGGCCAGGGGTTGGCGCCTCGATGTCGGGCCTCGCTGGGACAGAGGCCGGGTGAAGCGGGGTCACGCAGGTGGTCACGTGGAGTGACGTATAGTCCAAAATGGAGGAGCCCCGAGGTGCATGGGACCTCGTGCGGCTTAGCGCGGGGAAACAGGACCACGCCACGAGGCCGGCTCCCACAGAGGGCATAGGTACACTGACCATAGGTTTACTCCAGGTCCTCCAATCCACAGCAGCATGATACTGGTTGCTTCTGTTAAGCAATATTTCCTTGGGAGTGGTCAGCCAACAAGGGTACTAATGTCCCAATTTTGGCTTAGGAGGACGGCGGGTGTGGTGCCCCCCTTACAAGGAGCAGGGAGAAGGGCACATGCAAACCAGGTTTGGTGAAGGGAATTCTGCTACACCCATCTGGAAGATAGTTGTATGGCCCAGTGGGTCGGGTCGCCGCTTACCTGGCCCTTCGGGAGAGGGGTACTCTCTGGTTCATGTGGACAGCATGCCCTTACTAGTTTCAGGCTGAACGGGTAATCCTGGCATGATTATTATGGCAGCCAGTGCGGGCCCTGACATGTGCTTTTGCAGTCATTTCTTTAGCAGGGGCAGCAGACACAGCGTTCTGGGCGGGCCTGGCAGCAGAGCGCACCATGCAGGTGGGATGATGGGAATCCCAAGGTTTTATAAGTACAGCTGTCAGTGGCCACGCAGGGGAGTGGCCGGAGTGACAGTGCAGGGGAATGAGGTGATGGGGTGCAGTGTTATTGTGCAACTAGGTGCAAGCTGGATTAGTTGTATAATATGGTGTGCAGTGCTCATTATAGGATGCTAGCAACTAAGCATTTCTTTATTTTGCCAGGATCTAAGGTCTGGGCTAGGGCTGGCCATGTGTCCAGTGTGTGGCGCAACGGGCGGAATCCAATAAATGGAGGCATGCGTTTTTCCACCACTTACTTAACTGGGTTGGGGGGGCCAGGCATGCGCGAGCACAGCTTGGGGTAGAAGCTGCAGCACACTACTGAGATAATTTGGCGGGGGTCCCAGGCATGCGTTGGAACATCTTGCAGTAGAAGCTGCGACAGTCTGGGGGGGTGGGTGTTCGCCCTTCCCATCAGTTTGGTCCTACAATAGGGGAGGCATGAGTTGACTTTAATGGGTAGAAAGGCACTGCTGGAAGATGTGAAGTCCTCCATGCGTAAGATGAGCAGCTAATTGGGGAGCGTATGGGTTTTAGGGGCCAGGGATAACCCCTCGTTTAGTATGGCGAGGAGCCCGGCCAGGGAAGTCCAGGAATCCTTGTGCATGAAGTTAACAGTGCTGTGCGTAAATTTCACTGAACAGATGTGGTTTAGCTTTATCAGGCATGGATTTTAGCAGGCCAGCTACACAGTGCGTTTTGATTATGAGGGGTTCACCTGTTCAGGGTGAACAGGGACCTTGTACCGGGAAGAGGCCTGGGAATCTGGAGGATAGAGGTAAAGATGCCTTCCTTGGTGGGGGGCCCTGGGGTGACGGTGGCCACACCCAGTGCTGTGGCGGAGTTACAGGGCGATCCAGAGGCTGTAAGGTAGAGAAGGGTACCCTCTGCAGGAGCACAGTAAGGGTGCTAAAGCCAAATATCCTCAGGGAGGTCCTCGCGTTGGACCCTGGAGGAGCGACGGCGCCCCGTTAGTCCTACGGGCGGTTGTGGACCTGAGCAACCGGGGGTTTCCTGCAACGCTCCGCCCCCCTTAGCTGGGGGGGCGTGAGTAAGGGGGTGGACTGGTTGTCCACCGGTGGGAGGGGCTATCCCCTCCCCCAAATCTAACAAACACCGGTTGGCAAGGGCCACGGTGTATTTTGGCTCATCAGGTGGGCAGGCAGCGAGGGGCTGCCTGGCCTGGGATCGACCGTAAGATAACCCACCATGTTGGTATATCTGTTATGCAAATAAACCTGCAGCAATTTTCTCCACTAAGAATGTGTCTTGTCTGATTATTTCTCAAAGTGATTGCTGTGGGAGGGGTGGGGAGTTTTGCCGATATTGGCACTATGAGCATGGGCGCATCGATGTGCCTACTGCTGTCTGGAAAAAATGGACCACCTGTGCCAGGGCACAATACAGAGCCAGATAGAGACCCGTTTCAAGGCCCCCTTTAAAAAACACTGCCGGTGAGACCCAACACCCTTAAAGCCCTGGCGCTAACAAGGTCTGAGCCATGCCTACTCCAGGCTGCAGTGGGGCTCCTTGGCTTATGACTGAGCGGTTTAGGCCTGCTTGCTGCCTGAGTGCTAACGAGATGTGAACCACACCTGCTCCAGGCTACACTGGGACTCTTTGGCTTATAACTGAGCTGTGGAAGGCCTGACTGCTGCCTGAGCGCTACCTAGGTCTGAGCCATGCCTGCTCCAGACTGCACTGCGGCTCCTTGGCTTATGACTGAGCGGTTTAGGCCTGCCTGCTGCCTAAGCGCTAACGTGGCCTGAGCCATGCCTGCTGCAAGCTGCACTGGGGTTTCTTGGCTTATTACACTGATGACTGAGCGGATTAGGGGTGCATGAGTGCCAACGAGGTCTGAACCATGCCTGCTTCGTGCAGCACTGGGCTACTTGGTTTATGACTCTGATGACTGGGCAGTGGTAGGCCTGCCTGCTGTCTGAGCGTTAAAGAGGTCTGAGCCATGCCTACTCCAAGCTGCTCTCTCGGATGGCTTATGACTCAGCGTGGTAGGCCTGCCTGCTGCATGAGTGCTAACGAGTCCTGAACCATGCCTGCTCCAGGCTACACCGGGCCTCCTTGGCTTATGACTGAGCGGTGGTAGGCCTGCCTGCCAGAGGCAGACCTTCCTAGCTGTGGGTCTGAGTGGCCATTGCCAATGCCTAAGCTTACCTCAGGCTACACTCCTCAAATCCGGGCGTGAACGCGAACAAGGTCTTCATGGCTGCTCCAGACTGCACACCATGGCTACTAGATGTGTGAGTGGGAATGAGGCCTCTTTATCATAGGCAGAGCTCCCCAGCCATGGCTGACTGCATAGTAAGGACGCCGCCCACTTCAGACTGCACCCCCCAGCTCTGGGACAGGGGGTGGTAACTAGGCCTGTCTGCTCACAACCTTCCCGAGGTTGTAAGCGCCTCCAGTTCCTGTGTTTCTACGGTTAGAAGCCACTTGCTCAAGGCTTCATAGCTCATCTCCGGGTCTATGAGCAGTCCCATGTGTTACCTGCCCGCTCAGGCTGAACCGATGGGCCCTAGTGGCACCAGGACCTTCCTGCTCCATACTGCACTCCTTATGCTTGACTGTGCCTGCTCCAGACTGTATTTCCCAGCTTCCCATGCCTGTGATAGTGAGGATTAACATAGCCTGCCTGCTCTAGGCTGACCTCCGCAACCATAGTCGAATGAGCCACACCAGCTGCTGAGTGGGAGCAGGAACAAGGCTGCTTGCTTAATTCTCATTCCTCAGGCATGGGCCTGTGAGCTGCAGCCATATCTTCCTGGGACAAAGTGCACTGCACAGCACTGGCCCTCGGAGGTAACCAGGCAGACTTGTCTAGCTAGGATTGCGTTCGGCCTGAACGGTAAAGAGGCCTGCTGGCTGTAGGCGGCAATGCACCAACCCTGACCATGAGTGGTAGCAAGAAGTGTCCACTGCAGACCAGAGGTGGGCGAGCCAACAACTTAACAGGGAGCACCGAGCCGCGAGTCGGTTCTGGCTCCAAGAGCCCGGCACCAGCCGAGCCCTAACACATCTTGCTTGTAAATCATATAATAACGTGACTGCTTCAAAGTCCACAAAAGCAGGAAGCGTTTCACCTTAGTACATCAGATTATATCCCTGCATTGAGAATTCGTTACAAAAAGTGATAGTTGTTAAACAGAAACTGAGAAACACTCCTGCCCTGCTGTGATGACAGTGCGATTAGTGACGTAAGAGCATCGTTCTTTGTCATGTGTACAGTGGGGTGGCTACCACCGGTGCAGGAGGTGCAGTCGCACTGGGGCATAGAGGCCTTACGCCCCACTGAACACTGACTATTCACATTTTTCCTTCCTTCACTAGGGCCCATGACGCACTGGCTATGCCACAGCATGTTTACCCTATATGTTGACAATACTTAAAGCAACACTATAGTATAGGAGTGCTTCACAGCAGAGACAAACTACAATGCAAGTTTATTTTTCCATCACAAAAAGATTTGCTGGGATTTACAGGTTGCTGAGCAGCAGCTGCGATTCGAACCTGGCTCCCCATGTTACATGGCCATCATTTGTAACCACTAGTACGCATCACTTCCTGTGAAAGCTCGGCTCGAGGATCCAAGAGGTCCTCGACCTCATCAGACTCGAGCTTTCAGTAGCTCGCCCACTTTTGCTCCAGACTGATCTTCTCCACCCTTGGCCTAGGACGTAACCACTCCTGATAGAATCATGCTGTTCTTTACTTCCCGTGGCTTACAAGCCCTAACCCTGCCTGCCTACCTGGGTTTCTGTGCCCGACTGAGCCATAACAAGTCCTGTCTACTACAGATTGTAGTCCAGATCTCTTGGCCTATGAGCCCTAACCTGGCCTGCCTGCTCCAGGCGCACATGGGCATGAGTAAAACTGAGGTCTGCTTGATCCAGACTGCACGCTCAACCCATTGCCCACGAGTGCCAACCAGACCCTTTGCTCCTGACAGCACTTCCCTTACCCTCTCCTTTGTGGTAACACTGACCTGTTCTAGACTACAACCATTGGCCTGCGCTTGGGCTCTACTGCGGCATATACCAGATAAGTTACACTGTATGCCTAATTTAGACTGCAACCCTCAACCCTGCGCTTCAGCACAAATTAATCTGGATGTGAGGGGTAACGAGGCATCACTCTTCGGTACTGCAACCCTCATCCCTGGGCTTGGGTGGTAACGGGTCCAAGACCTTAGAGTTTATGAGGCAGGTCTACACATGTCTGCAACATTCATCCCTGGTCTTAAGCGGCAACAAGGTCTAGACTGGAGTACTGACAAGACATGTCTGCTTCAGCTTCGTATCCCAAAGGATGATCTCTGGCCCTGATCCATAAAAAGGCCTGCCTGCTCCACCTTACACTGCATATCCATGGACCTGTGAGTAGTATAAAGGGCCGCACGCCCCGGACTGATCTCCTGCCCTTGATCCTGAGAGGTCGCAAGACCTAGACCTGAGGGTAACCAAGCCTGCGTTTTCAAAACTCCACTTCCCATGCAGGCGCCCGAGTGGTTTCAAGGTCCACCTGTTCCAGACTGCACTCCTGCAAAGACCTGAGCAGGAACTAGACCTAGAGCTGAGGGGTAATGACTCCCGCCTCCTCCAGACTGCACTCCTGCAAAGACCTGAGCAGTAACTAGAGCTAGAGCTGACGGGTAATGACTCCTGCCTGCTGCAGACTGCACTCCTCCCAAGGCTGAGCAGTAACTAGTGCTGTAGCTGAGGGGTATTAATGCCTGCCGGCTAGGTACTGCACTCTTCACAAAGCCTGAGCAGAAACTAGACCTAGAGCTGAGGGGTATTGACTATCGCCTGCTGTGGACTGCACTCCTTCCAAGGCCTGAGCAGTAACTAGAGATGAGGGGTAATGACTCCCGCCTGCTGCAGACTGCACACCTCCCAAGGCCTCAGCAGTAACTAGATCTAGAGCTGAGGGGTATGGACTCCCGCCTGCTACAGACTGCACTGCTTCCATAGTCTGAGCAGTAACTAGAGCTATAGCAGAGGCGTATTAATGCCTGCCTGCTCCGGGCTGTACTCCTCCCAAAGCCTGAGCAGGAACTAGACCTAGAGCTGAGGGGTATTGACTCCAGACTGCGCTTTTCTCAAGGCCTGAGCAGGAACTAGAGCTGAGGGGTATTAATGCCTGCCGGCTCCGGGCTGTACTCCTCCCAAGGCCTGAGCAGTAACTAGAGCTAGAGATGAGGGGTATTGACTCCCGCCTGCTGCAGACTGCACTCCTCCCAAGGCCTGAGCAGAAACTAGAGCTGAGGGGTATCGACTCCCGCCTGCTGCAGACTACACTCCTTCCAAGGCCTGAGCAGTATGTAGAGCTAGAGATGAGGGGTATTGACTCCCGCCTGCTGCAGACTGCACTCCTCCCAAGGCCTGAGCAGAAACTAGAGCTGAGGGGTATCGACTCCCGCCTGCTGCAGACTACACTCCTTCCAAGGCCTGAGCAGTATGTAGAGCTAGAGCTGAGGGGTAATGACTCCCGCCTGCTGCAGACTGCACACCTCCCAAGGCCTCAGCAGTAACTAGATCTAGAGCTGAGGGGTATGGACTCCCGCCTGCTACAGACTGCACTGCTTCCATAGTCTGAGCAGTAACTAGAGCTATAGCAGAGGCGTATTAATGCCTGCCTGCTCCGGGCTGTACTCCTCCCAAAGCCTGAGCAGGAACTAGACCTAGAGCTGAGGGGTATTGACTCCAGACTGCGCTTTTCTCAAGGCCTGAGCAGGAACTAGAGCTGAGGGGTATTAATGCCTGCCGGCTCCGGGCTGTACTCCTCCCAAGGCCTGAGCAGTAACTAGAGCTAGAGATGAGGGGTATTGACTCCCGCCTGCTGCAGACTGCACTCCTCCCAAGGCCTGAGCAGAAACTAGAGCTGAGGGGTATCGACTCCCGCCTGCTGCAGACTACACTCCTTCCAAGGCCTGAGCAGTATGTAGAGCTAGAGCTGAGGGGTAATGACTCCTGCCTGCTGTGGACTGCACTCCTCCCAAGGCCTGAGCAGTACCTAGAGAATAGGGGTAATGACTCCTGCCTGCTGGAGACTGCACTCCTCCCAAGGCCTGGGCAGTAACTAGAGCTGAGGGGTATTGTTAGACCTGGCACCATTGGCGTGGATCTCCCTTCCATTTCTTTTGCATCCTGTATTTTTGCTATGTGTTTTGCTGGTCTAGATGCTTTGTGCACTTTGCCATTGCTATTCAGTACCAAAGTGCAAGTGCTCCCTATTGTAAATTATTGTAATGGATTAGTGACTCCATGATCGACTTATTTGATTTACTTCTCAGACCCTAGTACAGTGCACCATGTGTGCCCAGGGCCTATATATCAAATGCTGCTGGTGGACTTGCAGCACTGGTTGTGCCACCCACAGAAGCAGCTTGTAAAGTGTGTCTCAGGCCTGCCATTGCAGAGCCTGTGTGCAGTCTGTGACTGCCATGTCGGCTTGACAAGTGCACCCACTTGTCAGTCCCTAAACCTTCCCTTTTCTACATGTTAGTCACCCCTAAATTAGGCCCAAGGTACCCCCATGGGCAGGGTGCATTGAAAGTAAAAGGTAGGACATGCCCTGATCTGTATGGCATGTCCTGATAGTGAATTACAGCCAATTTCGTTTTTCACTATTGCAAGGCTACCTGCTCCCATGGGCCAAAATGGGTAGTTTGATTATAACATCTTATAATCCTAACTGACCCAGGGAACAAGGTAGAAATTCAAGTTTAGTATGCCTGAATGATAAAATACATATTTTAGTGAATTTTGTTTTAACATTCTGTGTTTGAAAATACCACTTTTAGAAAGTAGGTATTTTCTTACCTAACCATCCAGCCTGCCGCTGATAGGTTGTGTATTGCATGTCTGGTTTGTGAGTGACAGGGGCTGGGGTGGCTCCAGGAGACTAGGTGAGTCAGCACTAGGCTATCTGCATTGGGAGTGGTGGGAGGAGTGGCACCTGGGCCTGAATAGGGCTGTGCCTGCTTTCCACAATGCTGGCTTCACCTCCTGTGGTGCATCTGATGACCCTGGCCTACACTGACAAAGGAAGAAGTTGTGCACTGGCAGAATGCACCCAGAACTGGTTTGGATAAGGTAAAGACACTATGCCTTCAGAGACAAAGGATTTGTGTGTATAAAAAGGGGGGCCCAGACCCCAGAACTTTAGATCACTTCTGGGAATCAAGACAAACCTTTGCCAAGGAGAAGAACCAAGGAAACTGAAGGAGGAGACTGCCCCTGTGCTGTGCTGTTGGGGTAGGCCTGCAGTGGTTACTTTATTGCCAAGGAAAGGAGAAAGGGAACTTTGTGTGTGTTTTTACTATCTTGAGGAAGATCTCCAAGGGCTTGAAGCTAAGCTTGCCTCCTGTTCTGAAGTCTCAGGGACACAGACTTCACCACCAGCTGCCCCTGAATTTCCTTGCTGGGAATTCTACTTGCAGAGAGGTGCCTACTGTTGTTTGGGTCCTCTGAGAAGACTGTGTGTTGCTGGAAGTGCGACACAATGAAAAGCTTGTTGCCGCCGCAGCTGTTTGCCGTCGCATCATCGACAAAGCACGTCGCATCATCGGAGAAACGTGTCGCCGCCACAGAGGTTGCCATCTCATCACCAGAGAAGCGTGTCGCAGGACCTGCCGTGGCTCAGAAGTTACCGAGTTCGCAGCACGGCCATCGGGCGTGCACGCATAACATCCACGTTGTTGCATCGCATCAAAGACGCCATTTTGTCGCATCGCACCGGATCGTCACATCGCCTTGAGGTGCCATCTTGTCGCATTGTCACCGTGCCGCAGTAAGAAACGACGCATCAACTCCCCACACAGTAAGGAAGCGAGCCTCAACTCCCCTACGCAGCAGTAAGAAACCGATGCATCCACTCCCCTGAGTGTAAGGAACGGCGCATCAACTTCCCTACAACCCTTTTGTTTGTATTGTGTGACGCATCCTAGGTACTTTGAGAGCAAAGTGTTGCATTTACCATCTTCATTGAACTAAACTAT
This sequence comes from Triturus cristatus, assembly GCF_964204655.1. Classification (NCBI taxonomy): domain Eukaryota; kingdom Metazoa; phylum Chordata; class Amphibia; order Caudata; family Salamandridae; genus Triturus; species Triturus cristatus. The sequence continues at coordinate 93,410,411 of NC_140587.1, read as the reverse complement.
TTTCTACCATTTTAAAGTCTATTTTTGATTACAGTATTGTGGATTTTTGTTGTTTGGTCTTGTGTTAAATCTAGTAAAGATTACTTATTTTTCTAAAGTGGTGTAGTGTCCATTTGTTTTGTTTTCACTGTATTACTGTATGTGTTCACAAATGCTTTACACACTGCCTCTGAGATAAGCATGTCTGCTCGTGCCAAGCTACCAAGGTGGTGAGCAGGGGTTATTTTAGAAGTGTAGCCCCTTACCCTGACTAGAAGTAAGGGTCCCTATTTGGTCAAAGGTACCTACCTCTGCCAACTAGAGACCCCCAGTTCTAACTGGTATTAATGCTTACGGGCTCCGGACTGTACTCCTCCCAAAGCCTGAGCAGGAAGTAGACCTAGAGCTGAGGGGTATTGACTCCTGCCTGCTGCAGACTGCACTCCTCCCAAGGCCTGAGCAGTAAAAAGAGCTATAGCAGAGGCATATTAATGCCTACCTGCTCCGGACTGCACTGCTCCCAAAGCCTGAGCAGGAACTAGACCTAGAGTTGAGGGGTATTGACTCCCACCTGCTGCAGACTGCACTTCTTTCAAGGCATGAGCAGTAACTAGAGATGAGGGTTAATGACTCCTGCCTGCTGTGGACTGCACTTCTTCCAAGGCCTGAGCAGTAACTAGATCTAGAGCTGAGGGGTATTGACTCCCGCCTGCTGCAGACTGCCCTCCTCCTAAGGACTGAGCAGTAACTAGAGCTGGAGCTGAGGGGTATTAATGCCTGCCGGCTCAGGACTGTACTCCTCCCAAAGCCTTAGCAGGAACTAGACCTAGAGCTGAGGGGTATTGACTCCCGCCTGCTACAGACTGCACTCCTCCCAAGGTCTGAACAGTAACTAAAGCTGTAGCAGAGGCGTATGAATGCCTGCCTGCTCCGGACTTTACTCCTCCCAAAGCCTGAGCAGGAACTAGATCTAGAGATGAGTGGTAATGACTCACACCTGCTGCAGACTGCACTCCTCTTAGGTCCTGAGCAGTAACTAGATCTAGAGCGGAGGAGTATTGATTCCCCCCTGCTGCAGACTGCACTCCTCCCAAGGCCTGAGCAGTAACTAGAGCTGAGGGGTCATGACTCCCGCCTGCTGCAGACTGTACTCCTCCCAAGGCCTCAGCAGGAACTAGAGCTAGAGATGAGTGGTAATGACTCCTGCCTGCTGCAGACTGCACTCCTCCCAAGGCCTGAGCAGTAACTAGAGCTAGAGATGAGGGGTATTGACTCCCGCCTGCTGCAGACTGCACTCCTCCCAAGGCCTGAGCAGTAACTAGAGCTAGAGATGAAGGGTATTGACTCCCACCTGCTGCAGACTGCCCTCCTTCCAAGGCCTGAGCAGTAACTAGAGCTAGAGATGAAGGGTATTGACTCCCACCTGCTGCAGACTGCCCTCCTTCCAAGGCCTGAGCAGTAACTAGAGCTGAGGGGTATTGACTCCCGCCTTCTGTGGACTGCATTCCTTCCAAGGCCTGAGCAGTGACTACATCTAGCGCTGAGGGGTAATGACTCCCCCTGCTGCAGACTGCACTCCTCCCAAGGCCTGAGCAGTAACTAGATCTAGCACTGAGGGGTAATTTATTTATTTTTCATTTTTAAGGTTTTATATAGCGCTGGCAGGACACAGAGGTATCAGAGCGCTTTACAAGATAAGGATAGTATAAGGCACATAGGGTATAAAAGCATATGAAAGGTAGTGCAACAGAAATTTGAAATATACAAAGTACAAACAACATGAGCATTATACAAAACCAGATAAATAAACAGGTGCAGGAGCTATAAATTTAAGTATTTAGGTAAATGGTGAACAGGAGAACAGGGTAGATGATTACTGAACAAATATAGTATGATAGATAAGAAATCATGAGTATGACACAGGTTAGGAACCCCAATAATAATTGAGGAGGTGGGTTTTGAGGTCTTTTTTAAACTAGAATAGGAGGGATTACAGTGCAGGTTTTTTGGGAGGGCATTCCAGATAATAGGGACACTGCCAGAGAAGGAGCGAGACTGTGTAGATTTCTTTTTATGCAGAGGTGGGATTAGGAGTAGGGTGTTGGTGCTTCTCAGAGGTCGAGTGGAGGCCTCGGTGTGGAGTTTCTTTGAGAGGTAATGCGGAGTGTTTTGGTGGAGGACTTTATGAGTAATGCAGGCGGTTTTGTAGGCAGATTTGCCTTCGATAGGGAGCCATTTAAGAGATTTGAGAGCCGGGGATATATGATCGAAGCATTTGCAGGCCGTGATGAGCCTGGCAGCAAGGTTGAGCACAGCTTTGATTGGAGCTAGGTGTACCTTGGGGATTCCATTAAGGATGGCGTTACCATAATCAATATGTGACAGAACAAGCGACTGTACTACGAGTTTGAAATCATCGGTGGGTATGAATGGTTTGATTTTCTTGAGGTGACGGAGAGTGAAGAGGGCTCCTTTGGCAGAGTTTTTGATGTGAACATTAAGGGTTAGGGTGTTGTCGAAAGTGATGCCAAGAGATTTGACGGAGTTGGACAGGGTGAGTGAGCAATTGAGTGCATTGAGGTCAGGGATCCATGATTGAATGGGTAGAGGGTTATTTTTGGGGGAGAAGAGAATGATTTCGGTTTTGTTAGGGTTGAGTTTGAGATGATTGGAATGGAACCAGGTTTGGATCTTGGTAAGAGTGTTGTTCAGGTGTAAGACGTCAGCATGAGTTTTAATCTTATAAAAGATTTGGGTGTCATCGGCGTAGAGGTGGTAATTTATGCCTGCTTGGTTAAGAATGAGGGTGAGGGGTTCCATAAAGATGTTAAAGAGGGAGGGAGAGAGAATAGATCCTTGGGGGACTCCAAGGGAGACAGGAGTGGGGGTAGAGAGACAGTTTTTAATTTTGATTTGCTGAGTACGCTGTTGTAGATAAGAGATGAACCATTTGTATGCGGTGCCATTAAGGCCGAAACGGGTCCTAAGCACATTAAGTAGGGCTGAATGGTTGACTGTATCGAATGCTGCGGAGAGATCAAGAAGTATAAGAAGGCAGGTCTCGCCATTGTCAAGTGATTGATGGATGTCATCTATGACATTGAGCATTGCTGTTTCGGTGCTGCAGCCTTTTCTGAAGCCAGATTGAAAGGGGTCGAGAAGGTTGATATTTTCTATGTGTTTGTCTAGTTGTACTAGGACACATTTTTCAAGTACCTTTGAGATAAGGGGGAGGTTAGTGATGGGGCCGAGATTATTTAGGTCATTGGGGTCAGCATTGGGGTTTTTGATTATGGGCGAGATTTGACCAAGCTGAAGGGAGGAGGGGACACAGCCCGTGGAGAGAGAGGTGTTGATGATTTTGGTCCAGAATGGGGTGATGATGTGCTTAAGGGCAGGGACAAGGTTGGAGGGTATTGGGTCTTCTGTGTGGGAGGACGGTTTTAGATTGCCAATTATATTGAGGACTTCAAGCTCAGTGACGGGGAGAAAGTTGAGCAAGGAGGCATTGTTCTTAGGTTGAGATTTAGGGGAGTTGGTTACTGGAGATGTGGAAGGTGAGAGGCATGTAGAGTGGTGGGGGGGTATGGAAATGGGTGGGTGAGGAGGCTCGCTGGGGAACGGTAGGATAGAGGGCAAAGGAGAGAGAGTGTCGTCTGGAAGGGGGGGATGTGGAGTAGGCATTAGAGGTGAGGACAAGATTGGATTGGAAGTTGGAGGATAGTTGTGTGGGAAGGAAGGATTGGTCAATTTTGGCAATTTTTTCCGAGAAGAAATGGGCAATTTCTTCACATCTGTCTGATGAGGCTGTCATATTAGGAGGTGCGGGGAAGTTTGGTTTCGGATGATTTTGAAGAGTTCCCTGGGTCTGTTTTTGGCACGGTCAAGTTGAGTGAGGAAGAAGGATGCCTTTTCCTTGAGGATGTGTTTTTTGTAAGTGGATCTGGCATATCTGAGAAGTGCAAGATGGGAGGGTGAGGGATGGTGTCTCCAGGTTCTTTCCGACGGTCTGAGTGCCTGTCTCACATTATTTATCTCTGTATTAAACCAAGAGTTTGAGGGGGTGTTTCTTTGGTTTTTGAGTTTAGGCGGGGCTAGTTGGTCAAGAATATCTGTAACAGTATTGTTAAATAGTTCAGTGAGCTCATTCTCATTTTGGGAGGGGGGAATGAGAAGAAGTTGAGCTTGGAGTTTCGATTGTAGAACTCCTGGGGGGATGCCTTTTAGGTTTCTGGTCAATTTCTTAGGTCTGGTAGTTTTAGGGGCGGGGACGTTTGCTGAGGTAGCAATGGTGAACAGTATAAGGTGATGGTAGGACCAGTCAGTGGGGATGATATTGGTAACGGAGGTCAGATCATCGTTGGACAGAATGACGTCAAGTATGGATCCTTTAGTGTGAGTTGGAGATTGGCAGAGTTGTTTGAGTTCGTTGATTTCAAGAAGTGTAGTGAGGAGGGAGATGGTGGGGTCATTGGTATCATTCCAATGGAGGTTGAGATCCCCAAGAAAGAGATTTTTTGAGTTGGATAATGCTGATTGCGCCAGTAGATCAGATAAGTCCTCAATGAAAGGCTGTGGTGGTCACGGGGGGCGATAGATGTTGTGTAGACGAATTGGGAGGGAGTTTTGAGTTAACATTTCTGCTTCCAGGTATTCGCATGAGGAGTAGCCTGGGTTAGTGATAAGGGAAATCTGAAGTTCCTTTTTGAAGATAATGGCTAGCCCTCCCCCAACTCTGTTAGGTCTGTCTTTTCTAAGAATAGAGTATCCCGGGGAAGAGAAGGTCAAGTATGCTTGTTGAATGGTCATTTAGCCATGTTTCAGTGAGGAATGCAATATCAATGGATTCACTCAGGATGGTTTCCGAGATTTCCGTGGCGTGTAGGACCGCGGAGCGACAGTTACCTAGCATGCATTTCAGTGGTATGGGGTTGGGTATGGAGGGTGGGCAAGAGTGGATCAGTGAAACTTGGGGTGGTGGTCTGGGGGAAGCGGGGGAGAAGGGGGTTCGATTTGTCCCTATGACAACAGGGATGGGGGCATAAGGGAGTGGAGGGTTGGCAGATTAGGAAGGTAGGAGTTACAAAGGTCGGCGAGGTCGGATGGGGAGAGATGGTTCGAGGTGCGGAGAGGTCTATGCTTACGGCATCGGAGAGGGAGTGATCTCCAAAGGTTGTGTTTGTTATTGGGGATGTTTGAGGGAGGGAGGATGGTGGTTTTATGGTGAGGGAGGGATCTGGTGCTGTGGACGAAGAAGTCTTTTCTGAGTCGGGCAAATTCAGTAGTTAAATTAGATAGGTCACATTCAATGTTGTGTAGGATCTGGGCAATTGAGGAGAGGGGAGGTATCGGGAGTGCGTGGTCTGAATTATTTGCAGAGGGTGGACTAATGTGTGAGGGGGGAGATGTGGTAGATGGTGTGGGGTGAGCAGTGACAGGGCTGGGAGGAGTGAGGGGTTCGGAAGTTAAAGTAGGTAGGATGAGTACAGTGTTGTGTAGGCTCGGGGTATTCCGGGTACAGGGAAGGAATGACGGGGCGTAGGAGGTAGGAGGAGAATGGTCTGGGGATAGGGAGTGGTCGTGATTAGTTGCGGATGGAGGCCTACTGTGTGAGGGGGAGATAGGGTAATAGGTATGGAGTGATGGCTGGCGGAGCTGTTAAGTGAGAGTGGAGGGGTAAGGTTATACAAGGGGCAGAAATCTTCAGGTGATGTGGTCAGAGAGGATAAAAGGGCATGAAGCGAGTGAGAAATGAATATATTGGTGTGATGGGGATGTGTAATTATTGAGGGTTGGGGTCAGGGGGTGTGAGGAAGATGGGTGTTTATTGGGGGTTGAGGTGCGGGGTTGGGTAGGTAGAGCCTGAGGGGGGCGGGTAGAGAGGAAGGGGAGGAGCAGAGTGTGTATGGGATTGGTAGGAGTAGGGGGTGAGGAGTTGTGATAGGTGGTTGTGGGGAAAAGACGGTGGGGTAAGTGAGTGGTTGGGTCAGGGGGAGGGAGGTTTGGGGGACAGGGGGAGGGCGGGTCATGGGAAGGGAATGATAAGTAGGTGACAGGAGTTTGGGGCTACCGTTATTCAAGGAGGGGTCAGAGGAGTAAGGGTTAAGGGGGTTAGGGGGAGATAGGGAGATAAGTGGGGGGGAAGAGAAGTAGGTAATTGGGGATGAGGGTAGTCGTTATCAATAGGGGGGGTCCAGGGAGGGAGATGGTGAGGACAATTTTTGGAAGTTGAGAGTGGATGTAGAGTGGGGGGAGGAAGAGGTTTGAGGGGCTCTGTTTGTTTGGGGAGGAGGAGTGTTAGGCGCTGAGTGGTTAAGGAGGAGAGACATGGTGCTAAAGTGGTGTTCAAAGATAGAGAGGTGGGAAGGCGAGGCTTGTATGAGGATGTTACCTGTTTTGAAGATTGAGATATCAATATCACCATGAAAGGCTGGGCAGGGAGCGGTGGATATTTTAAATCCATATGGGATATTGGTTGATTTAGAGATAGGGAGGTGTTGGAGGAAGATGCTCTTCCATTTGGAAGGGCGTTTGGAGTAGAAGATGTAGTTGGTAATAATGGGGGAGGTGAGGCTGAGGTAGTTATCAACAATGAGTGTTTCAGGGTTGCGGATGAGGAGTTTGTTTGAAATTTTCCCGTGCGTGTTTGGAAAGATTTGGGGGGTAGAGAATGGTCCAGGAGTTGGGGCCGTGTTTAGAGAGGGTATGGTCCTGAGGGTGATGGTCAGTGCTGTGAAGGGGCATGTTGGGTGGACGTGAGAGGGAGACCGAGAAAAGAGAAGGAAGTTAAAGGAGATTGGGGTAGGAGAGGAGAGGGGGGTGCTGGGAGAGTGTGGGATAGAAAAATTGGGGGCAAGATAAGGAGGTAGTGTTAAGCAAGAGAGGAATAAAATCAGGAGCAGATTCGATAGCAAAACAAATTAAATCACTGATGTTCAGTAGGGTAGAAAAGGTAAAACAAGCACGGTAGATATGATGAATCAAGCAAGGGGGCAAATAAGCGAGGAAATACAGTCAGGCGCAGATAAGATAGTAAAAGCAGATTCCAGTGCTAATATGGATCACATTAAATAGGTAAACAAACGCGATAGAATAGGGGAGTAGGATAAACAAGGGAGGAATTAAAAATCAAGAGCAGATTAGGTAGCGAAACAGATTACAGCGTAAAATTGGAGCAAATTAGATAGGTAAACAAACACAAACCTCAAAAAGCAAAAGATAAAATCCCAAAACAATAGTCTGTGGGGGAGAAATTATATTATATCATATTTTAGCAATATGAAGCAAGTAGCTTTGTTAGATAGGCTCGATTTCCAGGGTTTACTCAGGATTTACGCCGATGGCGATCCCAAACCTCCGGGGCCCAACCATTCAATAAACATGGAAAAACAAGATGAGGAAGAAAACAATGGCTGATATCCAGTCGGCCCTTCTGCTCACCTTTTGTGGGCCACACAGGGCGTCAGTGGACTGCACTCCTTCCAAGGCCTGAGCAGTAACTAGAGCTAGAGCTGAGGGCTATTGACTCCCACCTGCTGCAGATTGCACTCCTCCCAAGGTCTGAGCAGTAAATAGAGCTCAGGGGTAATGACTCCTGCCTGCTGCAGACTGCACTCCTCCCAAGGCCGGAGCAGGAACTAGAGCTGGAGATGAGTGGTAATGACTCCCGCCTGCTGCAGACTGCATGCTTCCCACGGCCTGAGCAGTAACTAGAGCGGAGGGGTAATGACTGCTGCCTGCTGCAGACTGCACTCCTCCCAAGGCCGGAGCAGTAACTAGAGCGGAGGGGTAATGACTCCTGCCTGCTGCAGACTGCACTCCTCCCAAGGCCTGAGCAGTAACTAGAGCGGAGGGGTAATGACTGCTGCCTGCTGCAGACTGCACTCCTCCCAAGGCCGGAGCAGTAACTAGAGCGGAGGGGTAATGACTCCTGCCTGCTGCAGACTGCACTCCTCCCAAGGCCTGAGCAGTAATTAGAGCTGAGGGGTAACGACTTCCACCTTCTGCGGACTGCACTCCTTCCAAGGCCTGAGTAGTGACTACATCTAGCGCTGAGGGGTCATGACTCCCGCCTTCTGTGGACTGCACTCCTTCCAAGGCCTGAGTAGTGACTACATCTAGCGCTGAGGGGTCATGACTCCCGCCTGCTGCAGACTGCATGCTTCCCACGGCCTGAGCAGTAACTAGATCTAGAGCTGAGGGTTATTGACTCCCGCCTGCTGTAGACTGCACTGCTCCCAAGGCCTGAGCAGGAGCTAGAGATGAGTGGTAATGACTCCCACCTGCTGCAGACTGCATGCCTCCACGGCCTGAGCAGTAGCTATAGATGAGGGGTAATGACTCCTGCCTGCTGCAGACTGCACTCCTCCCAAGGCCTCAGCAGTAACTAGAGCTAGAGTTGAGGGGTAATGACTCCTGCCTGCTGCAGACTGCACTCCTCCCAAGGACTGAGCAGTAACTAGAGCTGAGGGGTAATGACTCCCGCCTGCTGCAGACTGCACTCCTCCCAAGGTCTGAGCAGTAAATAGAGCTCAGGGGTAATGACTGCTGCCTGCTGCAGACTGCACTCCTCCCAAGGCCGGAGCAGTAACTAGAGCGGAGGGGTAATGACTCCTGCCTGCTGCAGACTGCACTCCTCCCAAGGCCTGAGCAGTAATTAGAGCTGAGGGGTAACGACTTCCACCTTCTGCGGACTGCACTCCTTCCAAGGCCTGAGTAGTGACTACATCTAGCGCTGAGGGGTCATGACTCCCGCCTTCTGTGGACTGCACTCCTTCCAAGGCCTGAGTAGTGACTACATCTAGCGCTGAGGGGTCATGACTCCCGCCTGCTGCAGACTGCATGCTTCCCACGGCCTGAGCAGTAACTAGATCTAGAGCTGAGGGTTATTGACTCCCGCCTGCTGTAGACTGCACTGCTCCCAAGGCCTGAGCAGGAGCTAGAGATGAGTGGTAATGACTCCCACCTGCTGCAGACTGCATGCCTCCACGGCCTGAGCAGTAGCTATAGATGAGGGGTAATGACTCCTGCCTGCTGCAGACTGCACTCCTCCCAAGGCCTCAGCAGTAACTAGAGCTAGAGTTGAGGGGTAATGACTCCTGCCTGCTGCAGACTGCACTCCTCCCAAGGACTGAGCAGTAACTAGAGCTGAGGGGTAATGACTCCCGCCTGCTGCAGACTGCACTCCTCCCAAGGACTGAGCAGTAACTAGAGCTGAGGGGTAATGACTCCCGCCTGCTGCAGACTGCACTCCTTCCAAGGCCTGAGCAGGACTGGATCTAGAGCTGAGGGGTAATGACTCCTGCCTGCTGCAGAATGCACTCCTGCAAAGACCTGAGCAGTAACTAGAGCTGAGGGGTATTGACTACCGCCTGCTGCAGACGTAGCTCTTTCATATGAAAAGTCGTAGTTTGCAAAGTTGCAGAACAACCTTGAAACCTTGACCTCTGGTCCAAGGCCAGCACTCTGCCCAGCAGCTCCGCCTTACAGCCGCAACACTTCAGCACTGAGCCCTTCTCCCAGCAGGGTTCGAGCCGGCAGCCCGTCCCTACACATCAGGTTCACCTTTTGCCTGCAGTCCGTTTCTGTTTCAAGCCCTATTTCCCCTTTGTTTTCACTCCTTAATTGCTTCCTCATTGTTGCTTCTGTGTACGTTTTTACTGTGTTGTACCCGCTGTACTGTGTTTTTCCCCGCTGTACTAGGCCCTTCTCCTAGCAGGGTTCGAGCCGGCAGCCCGTTTCTGCACATCAGGTTCACCTTTTGCCTGCAGTCCGTTTACGCTTAAGTCGTATTTCCCCCTTGTTTTCGCTCCTTAATTGCTTTTCCTTGTTGCTTCTGTGTACTTATTTACTGTGTTTTCCCTGCTGTACTTGGTCATATTCTTCTCGCCGCTGCTGCCCTACGGCCCCGCCCCTGACTCAGCCCTGCTCCCGCCTCCCTACCTCTGCTCCCGCCCCCATCCCCTACTTAATGGTGACCGCTGCGCAGTGGGCACACCTAAGGCAATCCCTTCTGCGCCCGTCTGCGACCGGACCAGCGCCAGGAACCCTGATTCTGCTAGACCCCACCGCTACGACTCAACCACCCTCCACACACTCAATCCCGGGAGACACGCCAACTGCGCAAGATCCTCGCCGAACACCACCCATGGACAGTTCTCGTGCAGACCCTGCCGCAGATCCTCCACCATCGACAAAGTTCCCACAACCAGCGAGGGCACGCCTGATGCATGCACCGCTGAAACCCTGACTTGCATCCTCCTCAATGTGTGCTCCCTGCATCGACATGCCATAGAAATCTGGGACCTGATCGAGACCCTCACGCCCGACATCGCCGCCTTCACGGAAACCTGGCCCAACTCCTCCTCCGGCCCTGAAATCGCCACTGCCATCCCCGACGGCTACAAGATCCAGAGAAAGGACCGCCCCAACCGCCCAGGAGGAGGACTCTCAATCGCACACAAGACGCCCTCAGACTCTCAACGTCCAGCACAAGTGACCCACACTCCAACACTGAGCACCTCCACTTCCAGATCCTGACTAGCCCCAGGACCATGCTACGCGGCACCCTCATCTACAGACCGCCAGGACCTCGCACCCAGCCCGTAACTACCATTGCCGAGCTCGTCTCACCCCACGCCATCACCCCCACGGACTACATTCTACTCTGAGACCTGAACTTCCACCTCGGCAACATCAACGACCCTGATTCCACCACTCTCCTCGAAAACCTCGCTAACCTCAGACTGAAGCAGCTTGTCAACACGCCCACCCACAGAGCTGGACACACACTCGACCCCATTTTCACAGGAGAGACAAACATCCGCTTCAGCCATACCACTGAGCCCCTCTGGACAGACCACCACTGCATCCATTTCACCTTCAACACCACCACCGCACCCAAGCCTACCCATCGCCCGCCACCACAAATCTGGAGCAAGGTCACAGAGCAACACCTCAACGCCACCCTCCTCCAAACCCACCCCAGTGCCACTACGGACACCAACACCGCAACCACAGAATTTCACCGCTGGATCTCCTGCTGCACCGACAAGCTTGCTCCCCTCCTCCACTCCGCCAAACAACGCTCTCTGAAGGCCGCCTGGTTCACCAGAGAATTACAAGAAGCCAGACGATCCTGCAGACACCTAGACAAAACCTGGCGAAATCAGGAAACCACGGAAGCACAGAACGACTACAGGAACGCCCTGAAGGAATACCACCAGCACATTAGAGACATCAAACGGACCTTCATAAGAGACCTAGTGCAGACCAACACGACCAACACAACGAACTGTTCAACGTCCTACAGCAGTTCGCAAAACCCACCAGTGAAGCCACAGACGTCACACCTTCTCAGAAACTCTGCGACAAAATCAGCTCCTACTTCCATCTGAAGATCAAGGTCTTCTACCACAACCTCTGGGAACCAGCACTGGACACCACCTCCCCAACCACTGCCCCCGATAAGCCAACCATCAGGACCTGGGATTCCGCCACCGTCTAACACATCACCACGACCATGAAGAAAACCCACTCAGGGGCCCCAACGGACCCCTGCCCACCGCACATATTCGACAGGGCCGCTGTCACCATTGCACCCGAACTAGGACAGACCATCAATGCCTCCTTTAGATCCGGAACCTTCCCAGACGACTGGAAGAGGGCGGTGGTTAAACCTCTACTCAAGAAACCAACTGCTGACCCAATGGACCTGAAAAACTACTGATCCATCTCTCTCCTCCTCTTCCGGCCAAAGTCACCGAGAGACTCGTATACGCCCAGCTAACCGCCTTCATCGAAGAAAACTCCATCCTGGACGCTTAAATCTGGATTCCGCAGCAACCACAGCACCAAGACCGCCCTCCTCGCCGCCACTGACGACATCCGCATGCTACTCGACCAAGGAGACACTGCAGACCTCATCCTTCTAGACCTCTCTGCAGCCTTCGACAGTCTCACATCGCACACTCGCAGCCAGACTTCAAGACGCGGGGATACAGGGAGCCACCCTCGACTGGATCCAATCCTTCCTCTCTGGCAGAACCCAGAGGATCAGACTCCCTCCTTTCCTCTCCGAACCCACCAATATCAACTGCCGAGTACCCCAAGGATCATCACTCAGCACCACGCTCTTCAACATCTACATGGCCCCCCTCGCCGCCATCGTCAGACAGCACGGGCTCAGCATTGTATCCTACGCCGACGACACCCAGCTTATCCTCTCACTCATGAAGAACCCTAAAGACACCAGACTCTGCTTCCAGGAAGGAATGAGGAATTTGGCAGCCTGGATGAAAGATAGCTGCTTGAAGCTCAACTCCGAGAAGACCGAGGTCCTCATCCTCGGACCCTGCACCTCCGCCTGGGACAACAACTGGTGGCCCCCTGCCCTTGAGAACCCACCCACCCCTACAGACCAAGCACAAAACCTTGGTATCATCCTTTACTCCTCCCTCTCTATGAACCGCCAGATCAACGCTGTCGCCTCCACCAGTTTCAACTGCCTGCGCATCCTTCGTAAGACCTTCAAATGGATGCTCCCTGACTGCAGTAGGACCATCACCCATGTGCTCATAACCAGCAGACTGGACTATGGCAACGCCCTCTACGCCTGAATCAACAGAACTCCTACGCAAACTCCAAACCATCCAGAACGCCGCAGCCAGACTCGTCCTCTGGACACCATGTCACGAACACATGACCCAACACATACGAAGCCTTCACTGGCTCCCCGTCGAGAAGAGGGTCACTTACAAACTCCTCACCCATGCTTACAAATCTCTCAACAGCATCAGACCCAAATACCTCAACAAGAGAGTATCCTTCCACATACCCAAGAGGAACCTCCACTCCGCCGGCCTCGCTCTGGCGGAGGTCCCCCGCATCCGCAGAAACAAAACAGGTGGGTGAGCCTTCTCCTACATCGCAGCCAAGACCTGGAACGAGTTCCCTGTGAACATCAGACGCTCCCCGACCCGGCACGCGTTCAGGAAGGACCTCAAGACATGGCTTTTCGACTGATCTGGAGCAGTCCCGCCCCCCCCCCACACCTTGAGACCCTCACGGATGAGTAGCGCGCTATACAAACCCTGATTGATTGAACAAAAATAAAACCTAGTGCAAAAGGAAACATATCAAAAATATGTTTGATCTTCTTCTTTGCAAAGGGATATTAGAAACAGTTCAATGCAAGTCTGTTTTTTTAAATAAAAAAGCTGCAGTAAATCAGAATGTGTGGAGAGATGCAGAAAGATTATCGATTTTCTCTATCTAAGGAAAGAAAAAAATAACCATATTCTCTCTGCTTGTCGTTGTAAGCTATCAAAATGGAGCAGGAGAAAGAAAATCAAGTTCTGTTTTCGTTGCTGTAAATATTTTTTTTAAATTCTGCTCCGTGTCCTGACCTGCTTTTCCCCAGGGCTGCTGGGTCTGGCAGCCATCATTGTGACGTCAGAACTGGGCTGTAATAGTTTATAATAGTCGAGCTCTGCCATCTTTTCTGGGGGCCGGGTGCGTCACAAGTCTCCGATTATAAAGAAATGAGTGACTGCCATTTATAAAGATATTACAGAATCCCATGTGTTATAAATAGATATTGTTCGGTTGCAGGGATAGGGTTCCAGGGATTAAGACAGGCATGTGATGCAGAGTAGGGTGCTAGGCACAAGGCATACAGAAGGTAGAAGGGAAGGTGAGGGGCTTTCAAAATAAACATGGGATGCAAAAATCGAAAGTTTACCAGTCTTTCTAGAGACGCTTTAACTTTCTAGAGGTGAGATACTGTCCACGCCACAAAAAGCAACCCCATTGCTTGTTTTGATCCCTTTAGCACGCGCTGTCAAGCAGTGATAGAAGTCCCTGTATATATCATCTGACTTTGAGCGGGAACAGGACAGATCATGAGTCTGGGTACCCGCTGCTAAACTGATCATCATCATCATTTGTATGCCCAAAAACACCAAATGAATGATTAAATCCGTATATTCCCGTAATTTAATGATCCACTTAGTGCATTTTGCTTCACTGTTCATTTAAATGTTGGGAATACAATTATTTCTGTGGAGCGGATGAGTAATTGAAATTATGTACATGTAATCTTTTTCACCCTTGCTTAATTTGTGTCTGGAAAGGCTCGATACAGGCAGGGTGGCAAGCCTTGGATACAGAATCGCAGCTGGTAATATTGATGGTGACATCACTGGATGTGACCTTACACACTATCTGACGCTTTCTAATAAATTACATTTAAGCAGGAGATCAAAGGTAAGTGACAAAAAAGAAAGTGGCGTTGGTGAAACTGAATAAATGTGCACTTATTTAAAGTGAAATAATTAAAACCGTAATCTCATAGGAATGGACACATTTCCTTAAATCTCAGAGTACGATAGATTTATTCCATATCCAAGCGAACCGATTACTGTGGAAAATGCATGCAGGTGTGCTGAATTATGTGGAAAATACACTGGTTCCACCAGACATGGTCCTCCTGAGGCCAGGCGGCTTCTTGTGTCTAATTTCTATTAGGCAGTCACACTGGCCCCACCTGGCGTCCACCCCCGGAACTGCACCGTCTTTCTGCCTTTAATCACACCGGCCCCACCTGGCGTCCACCCCCGGGACTACACCGTCTTTCTGCCTTTAATCCCACTGGCACCACCTGGCTTCCACCCCCGGATTGCGCCGTCATTCTACTTTTAATCACACTGGCCCCACCTGGCGTCCACCCCCGGAACTGCACCGTCTTTCTGCCTTTAATCACACCGGTCCCACCTGGCGTCCACCCCCGGGACTGCATCGTCTTTCTGCCTTTAATCTCACCGGCCCCACCTTGCGTCCACCCCCGGGACTGCACCGTTTTACTGCCTTTAATCACACCGGCCCCACCTTGCGTCCACCCCCGGGACTGCACCGTCTTTCAGCCTTTAATCACACTGGCCCCATCTGGCGTCTACCCCCGGGACTTCACCGTCTTTATGCCCTTAATCACACTGGCCCTACCTGGCGTCCACCTCCGCGACTGCCTCGTCTTTCTGCCCTTAATCCCATTGGCACCACCTGGTTTGCACCCCCGGGATTGCGCCGTCATTCTACCTTTAATCACACTGGCCCCACCTGGCGTCCACCCACGGGACTGCACAGTCTTTCTGCTCTTAACCCGTCGTTGGGGTGATGTGGGTATTAACCCTTGGCTCTGAGCCTCGTATTTCGCGCACAGTACTTCATCCTGTCGTCCCCATCATCAACAATTCCGTTCAGTCAGTCTTTGCTTTGAAAATGGCGTTTTTCCGCGCTATATAAAAGTGTAGTTGTATTACCATCCTCAACCCTTCGGCTTTTTCCTTCCTCGTACTCTCAGACCTTCCTCCCCCTTTCATCACCTCCCCCCCCCCCCCCCCTACACCCCTTCTCGTTGCTTCACCACCACTCAGCCGCAGTGGGGCTGGAACAGTTTTCTGACTGGGGGGGGGGCTGGCCAGAGGCATCAACTCAATAAAATGATAGGGGTCCTAGAAAATCCTGGTGTTACGTGTTACTGACCGCGCGCGTACAGTAAATGGGCAAAAAGCATTACACGGGGAATATGTGTTTGTGGGAGGGAAGGAGGCGGATGAGATGGTAGACATTACTTTTTTTTGTTGCAAAAATGTGGTTCATTTGATCCAATATTCTTAAATAGAATGTGTCAATCTTGATTATAAAAAGGAGCTTGTCAGAGCGGCCTATTAATAAAGCAGAGCGGCTTCAGCCATGCATGCACACAAGGGTAAAACACACGTGTGTTGGATTGTTGTCTCATCCTACTTTGAAACTTGCCTGCCACCACATTCCACAATGAAAGGGCCAAAATGATCATTCTAATTAAGACCAAACCTACCAGTCAGGGCAGCTGTCTGGTTACAAAGGCGGATTGTAGACACACCGAAAGCTTACCTGGGAGTACCTCCCGTCGTTGCTTACCATTGGCTCTGTGTTTTGTCGCTCACATTTGCTTGCTTTCTGTTCACTGGCTTTATTTATTTAAGCTCATCCAACTTGTGCTTATCCCTCCCATGGAGCCTCTCTCTGATTGGCTTCTTCTGTACTTCCACCAGTATCTGCTTTTTAGCAACAATTTATTCTGTTATGTTGACGCAGTTCATGAATGTGCATGTGTTTCCCAGCTGTCTCCTTTGTGCTCTTCTCTTCTCACCTTAGTTATTTCCTCTTCCGTGTTCTGCTATCCCCTTGTGTACTAAACATTGTTGTCCCTCGCCTGAGGTCCTCTCCCCCACCCTCCCACCTTGTTGCTTTATCCTCCATCGGCTTCCCACTCCACACTCGACGTTCATTTCTCTCGCCAGTGTGCTCTTTCACCCCTCTCCCTTCCTGAAGATTCTACATACCTACCCTCCCTCCCTCCACAGCTGCTGCTTAGTGTCCATTTACCCTGCGCCCATTCCCTTCACTGCCTTTGTTGCTTTCCCCACCAACATCCCTCTGTTTCATGACTTGAGTCGTGGTTCGCATTCCACTATTTTAGTATATGGTTTGGTCTCCCCCTGGAGACCACTGTGTATTTGTGCTACTTACGTGCTCTATGTCCTAAGTATTGTGTGTATTGCGCTTATATGTCCGGGTAGGAGATAGTACAAATGTGTTAGTGAGTGTTTGTAATAAAATACATTTTTTTAACTACACTGTGTGATTCTTTTTCACTTAACCTATACTATAAGATTAAGTTCTGGTAAAACAAGCTGCTTTACACTCCTTCTGGACTAACCCTGAAGGCTGCTCTCCGCAGCTTCCACTTAGAGAACTTTCTATGGTTGTCTAAGACCACTAAAGTCACCACAAGGGTTGTCTGGATTAGTGCAGGGTGCCCACTTACATAAGTGAGCACCCTATACTAAGCCAGCCTCTCACACCAGATCTCCAAAATTGAGTTGAGGTGGTCTACGTGCAGGGCCACTGGAGTTATGTGGCAGGGTTGGACCAAATAATTAGTTAATTTATGCGTCAAGAAAAGGCAAATTATGTGGAGTAATGCAGCACACTTTATTCCATTATTATTTGGTCATTCTGACATTTTAATGCTGTCCGAGCAAATGTTTCACCTACTTACTACTAGTTCAACATCCAAATAGAGCAATAAGCAACTGAGAGGTGTAGCTGCGTTTTTACAAACTTTTGAGCTTTTTGAGATAATAACACATTTCTTTTGTTATAATCTGCAGATTATGCGGCAAGTAATGTATTATGTGGCAATTGCAGCAGATCTTGTGCTTAAAATGCCAAAGAATCGCATAATTCCAGTGTACCTGCATGACTGCCCACCTCCTTGGACCTTCTGATGACAACATAGGAAGTGGTATCACGTGATCTTTTACCTTGATGACATCACATGAAATGATCACATATGTGAGGAGTCTTTGTAGGAACAGTCAGTGCGATAATCATGAAATCACAGTAGAACTGACTGCCTCTCTTTGTAGGAAGACATACAGGACGTAGAGGTTCCTCACCCACCTTATGGGTGGCATGCTTCATCCTCGGGCCCCTTGTGGCACTGATCCAGGAGATCAGTGTGCAAGCTACTACCCACTGAATTATTGGGGAACTTATGAAGGTGTTATTTTTGGGGGACTGTTGGCTGTGCCACTCATTGATCAATGTAGGCATGAGGGAAATATGCAGAGGGGAATCTTGTGTAGTTGAAACTACCACCTGGGTGGACTTATTGCATTTCATTGAGTCCCCAGTGATGGGCAAAAGAAAAGTGGGTGGTAATTCTACCTGCCAATGGAGGTCGACCTGTTTCTGCCTATACAACCCTCGGAGGTGTCAGTGGCCTTCTGCAGGATGAGGTAAGCCTCTCTGCTTGAATCTATACAAAAGTGAAAAAATGTGTTCATTACAACCGGCACCTGATGAAGTGTAGTCAAAGATTTTAGGTGTGTTCTGCAGTTGTTGGACATAGTAGGTCATGAATCATGGAATATTTTGGTACACCCTTGATGCTGAAGTAACAGATCAGGACTCTCTTGTAGTCACCGCCCCGGGTGATGGCGCCTCCATGCAGCGAAATGAAATGACGCCAACCACCTTTAACAGTGATGTCATCACGGAGAGTGACAATCGCGCAAACAAAAACCCAGAACAAGGGTCAGACTAATATTTACTAGGCCCTGCCTTGACATGCCACCAAGACAGCCATCATGGGACATATGCAATGGTCATAGACTCAGGTGCCCAGGCCCAGTTCTGGTCTGGAAGGCTGGCACACAGCCTCCGATGCGTGGCCCTCCTGTGCCCAGACACGGCTTCAAAGGAGCAGGACCAGCAGCTGTGTGTGTTTGTGTGTATGGGCAGGTGGCCACAGATGGCAACAGAACAACCACCTTGTGCACAGACAACTCCCACAAGACCAGCAGCGGCCATTACACACCGAGGCTCAGCCTCAGCCGGCCAGGCACTGCCGGCTTCAGCCTGCTGTTCGCTCTTGCCCTTCCCCTCTCGCCTCGTCCGCACCCTCTCTGCCGTGCACAGTGATAAGGACACCTTACCCACAATGCACTACTCTTCCGGCCCGTGATGTGCTCGCATTTTGGGGGAGACCAATCCCACCACAAGGTTCCTTTCAACACTCGTCATCCTCTTCCCAATCTCCTTCGAGGAGCGCCAAAGTCTGAGAATCCGTGGGCAGGGCGGGTCATAAAGCGCCAAGAAGCGGCACCCAAGAGCTGTTGTTGGAAAGCTGATGGGTGCGGTGCGAGGGTCTGGAAATGCCGCATGAAAGCTCGGCTCGTTATGGGCACGAGGTTGCAAAAGGACTTCGAGGTGAGCCAGGCTTGAGGCTCGAGCCTGGCTCGATCTTTCAATGGCTCGCCCACCTCTATCGTTGCTTGCCACTGTGTGATTTTGGCTCCTCGCCGGTTGACCGCCTGGAGGGAGTAGAAATCGTGTGACACACGGTGCACCTTGTGAGTTAGCAGGTCTCTGTGCACATTACACTAGTGTTTACTCGCATGGGCAGAAGGGCAGAGAATAACTATGTGCTGCTTTTATTTTTCTCTAGAGTAGAATGACATTTCTGTATCTTGTGGAGGAGATGAGGCGTAACAGGTAGAGCAGCTGACATCCTGTGATCTTGGGCAAACCACTTATCCCCTAGTGCCTTAAAAATATCACGTGTAAAGCTATCCGGTTCTCTTGTAAAACTTGAGCCCAGTTCACGCTGTATAAAACTGCAAAACATAAAATGAAAAAAAAAGTGTTATCCTTAAACGTAAAGAAGTATTTTTACCTTTCCTTCAGGAAACCGTGTCTGTATTGATAAGTGCATACAACTGACACACGAGTGTGAGGCAGACACAGGCATCCTTCCTGGTGCAATTTGCAAATAAAAAAATAAAAAACAATTCAGGTTAAAGAATACCAAGACTGCCTGGTCTTTGTTCCACCTCCTCATGTCTCTTTCTCCCACCACCTTACACTTGCTGGCTCTTCATCCCAGGAGCACCAGGGCTGCCTGGTCTTTGTTACATCTCCTCATGTCTCTTTCTCTTACCACCCTATACTTCCTGGCTCTTCATCCCAGGAGCACCAGGGCTGCCTGGTCTTTGTTCCATCTCCTCATGTCTCTTTCTCTTACCACCTTACACTTCCTGACTCTTTATCTCAGGAGCACCAGGGCTGCCTGGTCTTTGTTCCTCCTCCTCATGCCTCTTTCTCCCGCCACCTTACACTTCCTGGCTCTTCATCCCAGGAGCACCAGGGCTGCCTGGTCTTTGTTCCTCCTCCTCATGTCTCTTTCTCCCACCACCTTACACTTCCTGGCTCTTCATCCCAGGAGCACCAGGGCTGCCTGGTCTTTGTTCCATCTCCTCCTGCCTCTTTCTCCCACCACCTTACCCTTCCTGGCTCTTCATCTCATGAGCACCAGGGCTGCCTGGTCTTTGTTCCATCTCCTCATGTCTCTTTCTCTTACCACCTTAAACTTCCTGGCTCTTCATCCCAGGAGCACCAGGGCTGCCTGGTCTTTGTTCCTCCTCCTCATGCCTCTTTCTCCCACCACCTTACACTTCCTGGCTCTTCATCCTAGGAGCACCAGGGCTGCCTGGTCTTTGTTCCATCTCCTCCTGTCTTTCTCTTACCACCTTAAACTTCCTGGCTCTTCATCCCAGGAGCACCAGGGCTGCCTGGTCTTTGTTCCTCCTCCTCATGCCTCTTTCTCCCGCCACATTACACCTCCTGGCTCTTCATCTCATGAGCACCAGGGCTGCTTGGTCTTTGTTCCATCTCCTCCTGTCTTTCTCTTACCACCTTAAACTTCCTGGCTCTTCATCCCAGGAGCACCAGGGCTGCCTGGTCTTTGTTCCTCCTCCTCATGCCTCTTTCTCCCGCCACATTACACCTCCTGGCTCTTCATCTCATGAGCACCAGGGCTGCCTGGTCTTTGTTCCATCTCCTCATGTCTCTTTCTCTTACCACCTTAAACTTCCTGGCTCTTCATCCCAGGAGCACCAGGGCTGCCTGGTCTTTGTTCCTCCTCCTCATGCCTCTTTCTCCCACCACCTTACACTTCCTGGCTCTTCATCCTAGGAGCACCAGGGCTGCCTGGTCTTTGTTCCATCTCCTCATGTCTCTTTCTCTTACCACCTTACACTTCCTGGCTCTTCATCCCAGGAGCACCAGGGCTGCCTGGTCTTTGTTCCATCTCCTCATGTCTCTTTCTCTTACCACCTTACACTTTCTGGCTCTTCATCCCAGAAGCACCAGGGCTGCCTGGTCTTTGTTCCTACTCCTCATGCCTCTTTCTCCCGCCACCTTACACTTCCTGGTTCTTCATCCCAGGAGCACCAGGGCTGCCTGGTCTTTGTTCCATCTCCTCTTGCCTCTTTCTCCCGCCACCTTACACCTCCTGGCTCTTCATCTCATGAGCACCAGGGCTGCCTGGTCTTTGTTCCACCTCCTCATGCCTCTTTCTCCCGCCACCGTACACTTCCTGGCTCTTCATCCCAGGAGCACCAGGGCTGCCTGGTCTTTGTTCCATCTAGTCATGTCTCTTTCTCTTACCACCCTATACTTCCTGGCTCTTCATCTCATGAGCACCAGGGCTGCCTGGTCTTTGTTCCACCTCCTCATGTCTCTTTCTCCCACCACCTTACACTTCCTGGCTCTTCATCTCATGAGCACCAGGGCTGCCTGGTCTTTGTTCCACCTCCTCATGTCTCTTTCTCCCACCACCTTACACTTCCTGGCTCTTCATCCCAGGAGCACCAGGGCTGCCTGGTCTTTGTTCCATCTCCTCAAGTCTCTTTCTCTTACCACCTTACACTTCCTGGCTCTTCATCCCAGGAGCACCAGGGCTGCCTGGTCTTTGTTCCATCACCTCATGTCTCTTTCTCTTACCACCCTATACTTCCTGGCTCTTCATCCCAGAAGCACCAGGGCTGCCTGGTATTTGTTCCATCTCCTCATGCCTCTTTCTCCCACCACCTTACCCTTCCTGGCTCTTCATCTCATGAGCACCAGGGCTGCCTGGTCTTTGTTCCACCTCCTCATGTCTCTTTCTCCCACCACCGTACACTTCCTGGCTCTTCATCCCAGGAGCACAAGGGCGGCCTAGTCTTTGTTCCATCTCCTCATGTCTCTTTCTCTTACCACCTTACACTTTCTGGCTCTTCATCCCAGAAGCACCAGGGCTGCCTGGTCTTTGTTCCTACTCCTCATGTCTCTCTCTCCCACCACCTTACACTTCCTGGCTCTTCATCGCAGGAGCACCAGGGATGCCTAGTTTTTGTTCCACCTCCTCATGCCTCTTTCTCCCACCACCTTACACCTCCTGGCTCTTCATCTCATGAGCACTAGGGCTGCCTGGTCTTTGTTCCATCTTCTCATGTCTTTCTCTTACCACCTTAAACTTCCTGGCTCTTCATCCCAGGAGCACCAGGGCTGCCTGGTCTTTGTTCCTCCTCCTCATGCCTCTTTCTCCCGCCACCTTACACCTCCTGGCTCTTCATCTCATGAGCACCAGGGCTGCCTGGTCTTTGTTACATCTCCTCATGTCTTTCTCTTACCACCTTAAACTTCCTGGCTCTTCATCCCAGGAGCACCAGGGCTGCCTGGTCTTTGTTCCTCCTCCTCATGCCTCTTTCTCCCGCCACCTTACACCTCCTGGCTCTTCATCTCATGAGCACCAGGGCTGCCTGGTCTTTGTTCCATCTCCTCATGTCTCTTTCTCTTACCACCTTAAACTTCCTGGCTCTTCATCCCAGGAGCACCAGGGCTGCCTGGTCTTTGTTCCTCCTCCTCATGCCTCTTTCTCCCACCACCTTACACTTCCTGGCTCTTCATCCTAGGAGCACCAGGGCTGCCTGGTCTTTGTTCCATCTCCTCATGTCTCTTTCTCTTACCACCTTACACTTCCTGGCTCTTCATCCCAGGAGCACCAGGGCTGCCTGGTCTTTGTTCCATCTCCTCATGTCTCTTTCTCCCACCACCGTACACTTCCTGGCTCTTCATCCCAGGAGCACCAGGGCTGCCTGGTCTTTGTTCCATCTCCTCATGTCTCTTTCTCTTACCACCTTACACTTTCTGGCTCTTCATCCCAGAAGCACCAGGGCTGCCTGGTCTTTGTTCCTACTCCTCATGCCTCTTTCTCCCGCCGCCTTACACTTCCTGGTTCTTCATCCCAGGAGCACCAGGGCTGCCTGGTCTTTGTTCCATCTCCTCTTGCCTCTTTCTCCCGCCACCTTACACCTCCTGGCTCTTCATCTCATGAGCACCAGGGCTGCCTGGTCTTTGTTCCACCTCCTCATGCCTCTTTCTCCCGCCACCGTACACTTCCTGGCTCTTCATCCCAGGAGTATCAGGGCTGCCTGGTCTTTGTTCCATCTAGTCATGTCTCTTTCTCTTACCACCCTATACTTCCTGGCTCTTCATCTCATGAGCACCAGGGCTGCCTGGTCTTTGTTCCACCTCCTCATGTCTCTTTCTCCCACCACCTTACACTTCCTGGCTCTTCATCTCATGAGCACCAGGGCTGCCTGGTCTTTGTTCCACCTCCTCATGTCTCTTTCTCCCACCACCTTACACTTCCTGGCTCTTCATCCCAGGAGCACCACGGCTGCCTGGTCTTTGTTCCATCTCCTCAAGTCTCTTTCTCTTACCACCTTACACTTCCTGGCTCTTCATCCCAGGAGCACCAGGGCTGCCTGGTCTTTGTTCCATCACCTCATGTCTCTTTCTCTTACCACCCTATACTTCCTGGCTCTTCATCCCAGGAGCACCAGGGCTGCCTGGTCTTTGTTCCATCTCCTCATGTCGCTTTCTCTTACCACCTTACACTTCCTGGCTCTTTATCTCAGGAGCACCAGGGCTGCCTGGTCTTTGTTCCTCCTCCTCATGCCTCTTTCTCCCGCCACCTTACACTTCCTGGCTCTTCATCCCAGAGGCACCAGGGCTGCCTGGTCTTTGTTCCTCCTCCTCATGTCTCTTTCTCCCACCACCTTACACTTCCTGGCTCTTCATCCCAGGAGCACCAGGGATGCCTAGTTTTTGTTCCACCTCCTCATGCCTCTTTCTCCCACCACCTTACACCTCCTGGCTCTTCATCTCATGAGCACCAGGGCTGCCTGGTCTTTGTTCCATCTCCTCATGTCTTTCTCTTACCACCTTAAACTTCCTGGCTCTTCATCCCAGGAGCACCAGGGCTGCCTGGTCTTTGTTCCTCCTCCTCATGCCTCTTTCTCCCACCACCTTACACTTCCTGGCTCTTCATCCTAGGAGCACCAGGGCTGCCTGGTCTTTGTTCCATCTCCTCATGCCTCTTTCTCTTACCACCTTACACTTCCTGGCTCTTCATCCCAGGAGCACCAGGGCTGCCTGGTCTTTGCTCCATCTCCTCATGTCTCTTTCTCCCACCACCTTACACTTCCTGGCTCTTCATCCCAGGAGCACCAGGGCTGCCTGGTATTTTTTCCATCTCCTCATGCCTCTTTCTCCCACCACCTTACCCTTCCTGGCTCTTCATCTCATGAGCACCAGGGCTGCCTGGTCTTTGTTCCACCTCCTCATGTCTCTTTCTCCCACCACCATACACTTCCTGGCTCTTCATCCCAGGAGCTCAAGGGCGGCCTGGTCTTTGTTCCATCTCCTCATGTCTCTTTCTCTTACCACCTTACACTTTCTGGCTCTTCATCCCAGAAGCACCAGGGCTGCCTGGTCTTTGTTCCTACTCCTCATGCCTCTTTCTCCCGCCACCTTACACTTCCTGGTTCTTCATCCCAGGAGCACCAGGGCTGCCTGGTCTTTGTTCCATCTCCTCTTGCCTCTTTCTCCCGCCACCTTACACCTCCTGGCTCTTCATCTCATGAGCACCAGGGCTGCCTGGTCTTTGTTCCACCACCTCATGCCTCTTTCTCCCGCCACCGTACACTTCCTGGCTCTTCATCCCAGGAGCACCAGGGCTGCCTGGTCTTTGTTCCATCTAGTCATGTCTCTTTCTCTTACCACCCTATACTTCCTGGCTCTTCATCTCATGAGCACCAGGGCTGCCTGGTCTTTGTTCCACCTCCTCATGTCTCTTTCTCCCACCACCTTACACCTCCTGGCTCTTCATCTCATGAGCACTAGGGCTGCCTGGTCTTTGTTCCATCTCCTCATGTCTTTCTCTTACCACCTTAAACTTCCTGGCTCTTCATCCCAGGAGCACCAGGGCTGCCTGGTCTTTGTTCCTCCTCCTCATGCCTCTTTCTCCCGCCACCTTACACCTCCTGGCTCTTCATCTCATGAGCACCAGGGCTGCCTGGTCTTTGTTCCATCTCCTCATGTCTTTCTCTTACCACCTTAAACTTCCTGGCTCTTCATCCCAGGAGCACCAGGGCTGCCTGGTCTTTGTTCCTCCTCCTCATGCCTCTTTCTCCCGCCACCTTACACCTCCTGGCTCTTCATCTCATGAGCACCAGGGCTGCCTGGTCTTTGTTCCATCTCCTCATGTCTCTTTCTCTTACCACCTTAAACTTCCTGGCTCTTCATCCCAGGAGCACCAGGGCTGCCTGGTCTTTGTTCCTCCTCCTCATGCCTCTTTCTCCCACCACCTTACACTTCCTGGCTCTTCATCCTAGGAGCACCAGGGCTGCCTGGTCTTTGTTCAATCTCCTCGTGTCTCTTTCTCTTACCACCTTACACTTCCTGGCTCTTCATCCCAGGAGCACCAGGGCTGCCTGGTCTTTGTTCCACCTCCTCATGTCTCTTTCTCCCACCACCGTACACTTCCTGGCTCTTCATCCCAGGAGCACAAGGGCGGCCTGGTCTTTGTTCCATCTCCTCATGTCTCTTTCTCTTACCACCTTACACTTTCTGGCTCTTCATCCCAGAAGCACCAGGGCTGCCTGGTCTTTGTTCCTACTCCTCATGCCTCTTTCTCCCGCCACCTTACACTTCCTGGTTCTTCATCCCAGGAGCACCAGGGCTGCCTGGTCTTTGTTCCATCTCCTCTTGCCTCTTTCTCCCGCCACCTTACACCTCCTGGCTCTTCATCTCATGAGCACCAGGGCTGCCTGGTCTTTGTTCCACCTCCTCATGCCTCTTTCTCCCGCCACCGTACACTTCCTGGCTCTTCATCCCAGGAGTACCAGGGCTGCCTGGTCTTTGTTCCACCTCCTCATGTCTCTTTCTCTTACCACCTTACACTTCCTGGCTCTTTATCTCAGGAGCACCAGGGCTGCCTGGTCTTTGTTCCTCCTCCTCATGCCTCTTTCTCCCGCCACCTTACACTTCCTGGCTCTTCATCCCAGTAGCACCAGGGCTGCCTGGTCTCTGTTCCTCCTCCTCATGTCTCTTTCTCCCACCACCTTACACTTCCTGGCTCTTCATCCCAGGAGCACCAGGGATGCCTGGTCTTTGTTCCACCTCCTCACGCCTCTTTCCCCCGCCACCTTACACCTCCTGGCTCTTCATCTCATGAGCACCAGGGCTGCCTGGTCTTTGTTCCATCTCCTCATGTCTCTTTCTCTTACCACCCTATACTTCCTGGCTCTTCATCCCAGGAGCACCAGGGCTGCCTGGTCTTTGTTCCATCTCCTCAAGTCTCTTTCTCTTACCACCTTACACTTCCTGGCTCTTCATCCCAGGAGCACCAGGGCTGCCTGGTCTTTGTTCCATCTCCTCATGTCTCTTTCTCTTACCACCTTACACTTCCTGGCTGTTCATCCCAGGAGCACCAGGGCTGCCTGGTCTTTGTTCCACCTCCTTGTGTCTCTTTCTCCCACCACCTTACACTTCCTGGCTCTTCATCCCAGTAGCACCAGGGCTGCCTGGTCTTTGTTCCACCTCCTCATGTCTCTTTCTCCCACCACCTTACACTTCCTGGCTCTTCATCCCAGGAGCACAAGGGCTGCCTGGTCTTTGTTCCATCTCCTCATGTCTCTTTCTCTTACCACCTTACACTTTCTGGCTCTTCATCACAGGAGCACCAGGGCTGCATGGTCTTTGTTCCTCCTCCTCATGCCTCTTTCTCCCGCCACCTTACACTTCCTGGCTCTTCATCCCAGGAGCACCAGGGCTGCCTGGTCTTTGTTCCATCTCCCCATGTCTCTTTCTCTTACCACCCTATACTTCCTGGCTCTTCATCCCAGGAGCACCAGGGCTGCCTGGTCTTTGTTCCATCTCCTAAAGTCTTTCTCTTACCACCTTACACTTCCTGGCTCTTCATCCCAGGAGCACCAGGGCGGCCTGGTCTTTGTTCCATCTCCTCATGTCTCTTTCTCTTACCACCTTACACTTTCTGGCTCTTCATCCCAGAAGCACCAGGGCTGCCTGGTCTTTGTTCCATCTCCCCATGCCTCTTTCTCCCACCACCTTACACTTCCTGGCTCTTCATCTCATGAGCACCAGGGCTGCCTGGTATTTGTTCCATCTCCTCATGCCTCTTTCTCCCACCACCTTACACTTCCTGGCTCTTCATCTCATGAGCACCAGGGCTGCCTGGTCTTTGTTCCACCTCCTTGTGTCTCTTTCTCCCACCACCTTACACTTCCTGGCTCTTCATCCCAGTAGCACCAGGGCTGCCTGGTCTTTGTTCCATCTCCTCATGCCTCTTTCTCCCACCACCTTACACTTCCTGGCTCTTTATCTCATGAGCACCAGGGCTGCCTGGTCTTTGATCCACCTCCTCATGTCTCTTTCTCCCACCACCTTACACTTCCTGGCTCTTCATCCCAGGAGCACCAGGGCTGCCTGGTATTTGTTCCATCTCCTCATGCCTCTTTGTCCCACCACCTTACCCTTCCTGGCTCTTCATCTCATGAGCACCAGGGCTGCCTGGTCTTTGTTCCACCTCCTCATGTCTCTTTCTCCCACCACCGTACACTTCCTGGCTCTTCATCCCAGGAGCACAAGCGCGGCCTGGTCTTTGTTCCATCTCCTCATGTCTCTTTCTCTTACCACCTTACACTTTCTGGCTCTTCATCCCAGAAGCACCAGGGCTGCCTGGTCTTTGTTCCTACTCCTCATGCCTCTTTCTCCCGCCACCTTACACTTCCTGGCTCTTCATCCCAGGAGCACCAGGGCTGCCTGGTCTTTGTTCCATCTCCTCTTGCCTCTTTCTCCCGCCACCTTACACCTCCTGGCTCTTCATCTCATGAGCACTAGGGCTGCCTGGTCTTTGTTCCATCTCCTCATGTCTTTCTCTTACCACCTTAAACTTCCTGGCTCTTCATCCCAGGAGCACCAGGGCTGCCTGGTCTTTGTTCCTCCTCCTCATGCCTCTTTCTCCCGCCACCTTACACCTCCTGGCTCTTCATCTCATGAGCACCAGGGCTGCCTGGTCTTTGTTCCATCTCCTCATGTCTTTCTCTTACCACCTTAAACTTCCTGGCTCTTCATCCCAGGAGCACCAGGGCTGCCTGGTCTTTGTTCCTCCTCCTCATGCCTCTTTCTCCCGCCACCTTACACCTCCTGGCTCTTCATCTCATGAGCACCAGGGCTGCCTGGTCTTTGTTCCATCTCCTCATGTCTCTTTCTCTTACCACCTTAAACTTCCTGGCTCTTCATCCCAGGAGCACCAGGGCTGCCTGGTCTTTGTTCCTCCTCCTCATGCCTCTTTCTCCCACCACCTTACACTTCCTGGCTCTTCATCCTAGGAGCACCAGGGCTGCCTGGTCTTTGTTCAATCTCCTCGTGTCTCTTTCTCTTACCACCTTACACTTCCTGGCTCTTCATCCCAGGAGCACCAGGGCTGCCTGGTCTTTGTTCCACCTCCTCATGTCTCTTTCTCCCACCACCGTACACTTCCTGGCTCTTCATCCCAGGAGCACAAGGGCGGCCTGGTCTTTGTTCCATCTCCTCATGTCTCTTTCTCTTACCACCTTACACTTTCTGGCTCTTCATCCCAGAAGCACCAGGGCTGCCTGGTCTTTGTTCCTACTCCTCATGCCTCTTTCTCCCGCCACCTTACACTTCCTGGTTCTTCATCCCAGGAGCACCAGGGCTGCCTGGTCTTTGTTCCATCTCCTCTTGCCTCTTTCTCCCGCCACCTTACACCTCCTGGCTCTTCATCTCATGAGCACCAGGGCTGCCTGGTCTTTGTTCCACCTCCTCATGCCTCTTTCTCCCGCCACCGTACACTTCCTGGCTCTTCATCCCAGGAGTACCAGGGCTGCCTGGTCTTTGTTCCACCTCCTCATGTCTCTTTCTCTTACCACCTTACACTTCCTGGCTCTTTATCTCAGGAGCACCAGGGCTGCCTGGTCTTTGTTCCTCCTCCTCATGCCTCTTTCTCCCGCCACCTTACACTTCCTGGCTCTTCATCCCAGTAGCACCAGGGCTGCCTGGTCTCTGTTCCTCCTCCTCATGTCTCTTTCTCCCACCACCTTACACTTCCTGGCTCTTCATCTCAGGAGCACCAGGGATGCCTGGTCTTTGTTCCACCTCCTCACGCCTCTTTCCCCCGCCACCTTACACCTCCTGGCTCTTCATCTCATGAGCACCAGGGCTGCCTGGTCTTTGTTCCATCTCCTCATGTCTCTTTCTCTTACCACCCTATACTTCCTGGCTCTTCATCCCAGGAGCACCAGGGCTGCCTGGTCTTTGTTCCATCTCCTCAAGTCTCTTTCTCTTACCACCTTACACTTCCTGGCTCTTCATCCCAGGAGCACCAGGGCTGCCTGGTCTTTGTTCCATCTCCTCATGTCTCTTTCTCTTACCACCTTACACTTCCTGGCTGTTCATCCCAGGAGCACCAGGGCTGCCTGGTCTTTGTTCCACCTCCTTGTGTCTCTTTCTCCCACCACCTTACACTTCCTGGCTCTTCATCCCAGTAGCACCAGGGCTGCCTGGTCTTTGTTCCATCTCCTCATGCCTCTTTCTACCACCACCTTACACTTCCTGGCTCTTCATCTCATGAGCACCAGGGCTGCCTGGTCTTTGTTCCACCTCCTCATGTCTCTTTCTCCCACCACCTTACACTTCCTGGCTCTTCATCCCAGGAGCACAAGGGCTGCCTGGTCTTTGTTCCATCTCCTCATGTCTCTTTCTCTTACCACCTTACACTTTCTGGCTCTTCATCACAGGAGCACCAGGGCTGCATGGTCTTTGTTCCTCCTCCTCATGCCTCTTTCTCCCGCCACCTTACACTTCCTGGCTCTTCATCCCAGGAGCACCAGGGCTGCCTGGTCTTTGTTCCATCTCCTCATGTCTCTTTCTCTTACCACCCTATACTTCCTGGCTCTTCATCCCAGGAGCACCAGGGCTGCCTGGTCTTTGTTCCATCTCCTAAAGTCTTTCTCTTACCACCTTACACTTCCTGGCTCTTCATCCCAGGAGCACCAGGGCGGCCTGGTCTTTGTTCCATCTCCTCATGTCTCTTTCTCTTACCACCTTACACTTTCTGGCTCTTCATCCCAGAAGCACCAGGGCTGCCTGGTCTTTGTTCCATCTCCCCATGCCTCTTTCTCCCACCACCTTACACTTCCTGGCTCTTCATCTCATGAGCACCAGGGCTGCCTGGTATTTGTTCCATCTCCTCATGCCTCTTTCTCCCACCACCTTACACTTCCTGGCTCTTCATCTCATGAGCACCAGGGCTGCCTGGTCTTTGTTCCACCTCCTTGTGTCTCTTTCTCCCACCACCTTACACTTCCTGGCTCTTCATCCCAGTAGCACCAGGGCTGCCTGGTCTTTGTTCCATCTCCTCATGCCTCTTTCTCCCACCACCTTACACTTCCTGGCTCTTTATCTCATGAGCACCAGGGCTGCCTGGTCTTTGATCCACCTCCTCATGTCTCTTTCTCCCACCACCTTACACTTCCTGGCTCTTCATCCCAGGAGCACCAGGGCTGCCTGGTATTTGTTCCATCTCCTCATGCCTCTTTGTCCCACCACCTTACCCTTCCTGGCTCTTCATCTCATGAGCACCAGGGCTGCCTGGTCTTTGTTCCACCTCCTCATGTCTCTTTCTCCCACCACCGTACACTTCCTGGCTCTTCATCCCAGGAGCACAAGCGCGGCCTGGTCTTTGTTCCATCTCCTCATGTCTCTTTCTCTTACCACCTTACACTTTCTGGCTCTTCATCCCAGAAGCACCAGGGCTGCCTGGTCTTTGTTCCTACTCCTCATGCCTCTTTCTCCCGCCACCTTACACTTCCTGGCTCTTCATCCCAGGAGCACCAGGGCTGCCTGGTCTTTGTTCCATCTCCTCTTGCCTCTTTCTCCCGCCACCTTACACCTCCTGGCTCTTCATCTCATGAGCACCAGGGCTGCCTGGTCTTTGTTCCACCTCCTCATGCCTCTTTCTCCTGCCACCGTACACTTCCTGGCTCTTCATCCCAGGAGCACCAGGGCTGCCTGGTCTTTGTTCCATCTCCTCATGTCTCTTTCTCTTACCACCCTATACTTCCTGGCTCTTCATCCCAGGAGCACCAGGGCTGCCTGGTCTTTGTGCCGTCTCTTCATGCCTCTTTCTCCCACCACCTTACATTTCCTGGCTCTTCATCCCAGGAGACCAGGGCTGCCTGGTCTTTGTTCCATCTCCCCATGCCTCTTTCTCCCACCACCTTACACTTCCTGGCTCTTCATCTCATGAGCACCAGGGCTGCCTGGTCTTTGTTCCACCTCCTCATGCCTCTTTCTCCTGCCGCCGTACACTTCCTGGCTCTTCATCCCAGGAGCACCAGGGCTGCCTGGTCTTTGTTCCATCTCCTCATGTCTCTTTCTCTTACCACCCTATACTTCCTGGCTCTTCATCCCAGGAGCACCAGGGCTGCCTGGTCTTTGTTCCATCTCCTCATGCCTCTTTCTCCCACCACCTTACATTTCCTGGCTCTTCATCCCAGGAGCACCAGGGCTGCCTGGTCTTTGTTCCATCTCCCCATGCCTCTTTCTCCCACCACCTTACACTTCCTGGCTCTTCATCTCATGAGCACCAGGGCTGCCTGGTCTTTGTTCCATCTCCTCATGCCTCTTTCTCCCACCACCTTACACTTCCTGGCTCTGCATCTCATGAGCACCAGGGCTGCCTGGTCTTTGTTCCACCTTCTCATGTCTCTTTCTCCCACCACCTTACACTTCCTGGCTCTTCATCCCAGGAGCACAAGGGCTGCCTGATCTTTGTTCCATCTCCTCATGTCTCTTTCTCTTACCACCCTACACTTCCTGGCTCTTCATCCCAGTATCACCAGGGCTGCCTGGTCTTTGTTCCATCTCCTCATGCCTCTTTCTCCCACCACCTTACACTTCCTGGCTCTTTATCCCAGGAGCACCAGGGCTGCATGGTCTTTGTTCCTCCTCCTCATGCCTCTCTCTCCCGCCACCTTACACTTCCTGGCTCTTCATCCCAGGAGCACCAGGGCTGCCTGGTCTTTGTTCCATCTCCTCATGTCTCTTTCTCTTACCACCCTATACTTCCTGGCTCTTCATCCCAGGAGCACCAGGGCTGCCTGGTCTTTGTTCCATCTCCTCAAGTCTCTTTCTCTTACCACCTTACAGTTCCTGGCTCTTCATCCCAGGAGCACCAGGGCTGCCTGGTCTTTGTTCCATCTCCTCATGTCTCTTTCTCCCACCACCTTACACTTCCTGGCTCGTCATCTCATGAGCACCAGGGCTGCCTGGTATTTGTTCCTCCTCCTCCTCATGTCTCTTTCTCCCACCACCTTACACTTCCTGGCTCTTCATCTCATGAGCACCAGGGCTGCCTGGTCTTTGTTCCACCTCCTCATGTCTCTTTCTCCTACCACCTTACACTTCCTGGCTCTTCATCCCAGGAGCACCAGGGCTGCCTGGTCTTTGTTCCATCTCCTCATGTCTCTTTCTCTTACCACCTTACACTTTCTGGCTCTTCATCCCAGGAGCACCAGGGCTGCATGGTCTTTGTTCCTCCTCCTCATGCCTCTTTCTCCCGCCACCTTACACTTCCTGGCTCTTCATCCCAGGAGCACCAGGGCTGCCTGGTCTTTGTTCCACCTCCTCATTCCTCTTTCTCCCGCCACTTTACACCTCCTGGTTCTTCATCCCAGGAGTACCAGGGCTGCCTGGTCTTTGTTCCACCTCCTCATGCCTCTTTCTCCCACCACCTTACACATTTTGGCTCTTCATCTCATGAGCACCAGGGCTGCCTTGTCTTGGTTCCACCTCCTCATGCCTCTTTCTCCCGCCACCGTACACTTTCTGGCTCTTCATCCCAGGAGCACCAGGGCTGCCTGGTCTTTGTTCCATCTCCTCATGTCTCTTTCTCTTACCACCCTATACTTCCTGGCTCTTCATCCCAGGAGCACCAGGGCTGCCTGGTCTTTGTTCCATCTCCTCAAGTCTCTTTCTCTTACCACCTTACACTTCCTGGCTCTTCATCTCATGAGCACCAGGGCTGCCTGGTCTTTGTTCCTCCTCCTCATGTCTCTTTCTCCCACCACCTTACACTTCCTGGCTCGTCATCCCAGGAGCACCAGGGCTGCCTCATCTTTGTTCCACCTCCTCATGCCTCTTTCTCCCGCCACCTTACACCTCCTGGCTCTTCATCCCAGGAGTACCAGGGCTGTCTGGTCTTTGTTCCACCTCCTCATGCCTCTTTCTCCCACCACCTTACACCTCCTGGCTCTTCATCTCATGAGCACCAGGGCTGGCTGGTCTTTGTTCCTCCTCCTCATGCCTCTTTCTCCCGCCACCTTACACCTCCTGTCTCTTCATCTCATGAGCACCAGGGCTGCCTGGTCTTTGTTCCACCTCCTCAAGTCTCTTTCTCTTACCATCTTACACTTCCTGGCTCTTCATCCCAGGAGTACCAGGGCTGCCTGGTCTTTGTTCCCTCTCCTCAAGTCTCTTTCTCTTACCATCTTACACTTCCTGGCTCTTCATCCCAGGAGCACCAGGGCTGCCTGGTCTTTGTTCCATCTCCTCATGTCTCTTTCTCTTACCACCTTACACTTCCTGGCTCTCCATCTCAGAAGCACCAGTGCTGCCTGGTCTTTGTTCCTACTCCTCATGCCTCGTTCTCCCGCCACCTTACACTTCCTGGCTTTTCATCCCAGGAGCACCAGGGCTGCCTGGTCTTTGTTCCATCTCCTCTTGCCTCTTTCTCCCGCCACCTTACACCTCCTGGCTCTTTATCCCAGGAGCACCAGGGCTGCCTGGTCTTTGTTCCATCACCTCATGTCACTTTCTCTTACCACCCTATACTTCCTGGCTCTTCATCCCAGGAGCGCCAGGGCTGCCTGGTCTTTGTTCCATCTCCTCATGCCTCTTTCTCCCACCACCTTACATTTCCTGGCTCTTCATCCCAGGAGCACCAGGACTGCCTGGTCTTTGTTCCACCTCCTTGTGTCTCTTTCTCCCACCACCTTACACTTCCTGGCTCTTCATCCCAGTATCACCAGGGCTGCCTGGTCTTTGTTCCATCTCCTCATGCCTCGTTCTCCCACCACCTTACACTTCCTGGATCTTCATCTCATGAGCACCAGGGCTGCCTGGTCTTTGTTCCACCTCCTCATGTCTCTTTCTCCCACCACCTTACACTTCCTGGCTCTTCATCCCAGGAGCACAAGGGCTGCCTGGTCTTTGTTCCATCTCCTCATGTCTCTTTCTCTTACCACCTTACACTTTCTGGCTCTTCATCCCAGGAGCACCAGGGCTGCATGGTCTTTGTTCCACCTCCTCATGTCTCTTTCTCCCACCACCTTACACTTCCTGGCTCTTCATCCCAGGAGCACCAGTGCTGCCTGGTCTTTGTTCCTTCTCCTCATGTTTCTTTCTCCCACCACCTTACACTTCCTGGCTCTTCATCCCAGGAGCACCAGGGATGCCTGGTCTTTGTTCCACCTCCTCATGCCTCTTTCTCCCGCCACCTTACACCTCCTGGCTCTTCATCTCATGAGCACCAGGGCTGCCTGGTCTTTGTTCCACCTCCTCATGCTTCTTTCTCCCGCCACCTTACACTTCCTGGCTCTTCATCCCAGGAGCACCAGGGCTGCCTGGTCTTTGTTCCATCTCCTCATGTCTCTTTCTCTTCCCACCCTATACTTCCTGCCTCTTCATCCCAGGAGCACCAGGGCTGCCTGGTCTTTGTTCCATCTCCTCAAGTCTCTTTCTCTTACCACCTTACACTTCCTGGCTCTTCATCCCAGGAGCACCAGGGCTGCCTGGTCTTTGTTCGACCTCATTGTGTCTTTTTCTCCCACCACCTTACACTTCCTGGCTCTTCATCCCAATAGCACCAGGGCTCCCTGGTATTTGTTCCATCTCCTCATGTCTCTTTCTCTTCCCACCCTATACTTCCTGCCTCTTCATCCCAGGAGCACCAGGGCTGCCTGGTCTTTGTTCCATCTCCTCAAGTCTCTTTCTCTTACCACCTTACACTTCCTGGCTCTTCATCCCAGGAGCACCAGGGCTGCCTGGTCTTTGTTCCACCTCCTCATTCCTCTTTCTCCCGCCACCTTACACCTCCTGGTTCTTCATCCCAGGAGTACCAGGGCTGCCTGGTCTTGGTTCCACCTCCTCATGCCTCTTTCTCCCACCACCTTACACCTCCTGGCTCTTCATCTCATGAGCACCAGGGCTGCCTTGTCTTGGTTCCACCTCCTCATGCCTCTTTCTCCCGCCACCGTACACTTCCTGGCTTTTCATACCAGGAGCACCAGGGCTGCCTGGTCTTTGTTCCATCTCCTCATGTCTCTTTCTCTTACCACCCTATACTTCCTGGCTCTTCGTCCCAGGAGCACCAGGGCTGCCTGGTCTTTGTTCCATCTCCTCAAGTCTCTTTCTCTTACCACCTTACACTTCCTGGCTCTTCATCTCATGAGCACCAGGGCTGCCTGGTCTTTGTTCCTCCTCCTCATGTCTCTTTCTCCCACCACCTTACACTTCCTGGCTCTTCATCCCAGGAGCACCAGGGCTGCCTCATCTTTGTTCCACCTCCTCATGCCTCTTTCTCCCGCCACCTTACACTTCCTGGCTCTTCATCCCAGGAGCACCAGGGCTGCCTGGTCTTTGTTCGACCTCCTTGTGTCTCTTTCTCCCACCACCTTACACTTCCTGGCTCTTCATCTCATGAGCACCAGGGCTGCCTGGTCTTTGTTCCTCGTCCTCATGCCTCTTTCTCCCGCCACCTTACACCTCCTGTCTCTTCATCTCATGAGCACCAGGGCTGCCTGGTCTTTGTTCCACCTCCTCATGCCTCTTTCTCCCGCCACCTTACACTTCCTGGCTCTTCATCCCAGGAGCACCAGGCCTGCCTGGTCTTTGTTCTATCTCCTCATGTCTCTTTCTCTTACCACCCTATACTTCCTGGCTCTTCATCCCAGGAGCACCAGGGCTGCCTGGTCTTTGTTCCATCTCCTCAAGTCTCTTTCTCTTACCACCTTACACTTCCTGGCTCTTCATCCCAGGAGCACCAGGGCTGCCTGGTCTTTGTTCCATCTCCTCATGTCTCTTTCTCTTACCACCTTACACTTCCTGGCTCTTCATCTCATGAGCACCAGGGCTGCCTGGTCTTTGTTCCACCTCCTCATGTCTCTTTCTCCCACCACCTTACACTTCCTAGCTCTTCATCCCAGGAGCACAAGGGCGGCCTGGTCTTTGTTCCATCTCCTCATGTCTCTTTCTCTTACCACCTTACACTTCCTGGCTCTTTATCTCAGGTGCACCAGGGCTGCCTGGTCTTTGTTCCTCCTCTTTATAAACAAAGGAGGGACACAGAGCCGAGTTTATGAGGTCCTGCTCACAGGCTCCAAAGGGAGATCTGTGTAAAGAGGTTGAGCAGTTCCTAATTAGCTAAGACTAAGGGGGAAGGGGAGGAAGGGAAAGGGGAAGACAGGTCTTTCTTCGTAATTCCCTCACACACCCCAAGGGATGTCATGCTTCATCATTTGGGCATTTGCCCCTCATCAAGCCGGCGCTGCAATGCCTGACGGGCTCCCAGAACCGGGGCTCTTTGTCGGGCATCTTTTGAAGAAGCCGTAGGGTGCGTGCGGGTGTGAGGGCTGGGTAGTGCACAAGGCGTCAGGTGAATAAAATAGGTATAGAGCAGTCCTACTTAGGTCAAGTGTTTATTATTGAGGTAGCTCTAGCCTAGTTTAAAAACTGTGTAGAAGCCTTTGTTTTGGAGTGATGTTCCTAAAGGGCTAATGTAGTGAATGTGGTCAACATGTTTTGTGCCCAGACTGCCCCCAAGGGGTCAATGGCACTTCGTCAGGACCGACGAGATAATTGTGTATTGAGTGCACTACCGTCTAGCTCAATGAAGTCAAATGTGCTAGCGACGGTAGGGAGTATACTAAGGGACTGGTACCGGGGTATACTATAGACCTGTGGGAGAAGGGAGACATAAAAACAATGGACAAACAACCAAGAGTTAAACCAACGAAAAGACGTATGAATAATGCACTGAGCTTATTAAGTGCAGACCGTGTGAACACACGTGTTGTATTTAGTGCCTTCACTGGGGGTGAACTAACCCTCAATTTTGGAGCATGAACAATCAACGAAACACAAACAAAGTTATTGCAGGTTAATTGCGTTAACCCCTTCAGCGCTGCGCGGATTCCCGCGCAGTGCTGAAGGATCTGAGCGCGGGCGGGGCCATGACGGAACGGTTCCGTCATAAGCACAGCCCAACCGACGTGCATGACGGAACCGTTCCGTCACAAGCGTCGAAGGGGTTAATAGTAATACATATTGCAATGTAAACATACAGTTGTTACATGTACGTAGTGAATAAATAAACGTGAGGGTGCCTTGAGAATTGTGTAACACCAACAACCCGTAAACAAAGTGCTGGTGGTCGCGCTAGATCTCATGACTGAGGAGTCGAGTCGTGGTGAACTCCAGCGAAGCCTTAACGGATGAGAGCAAGTAGATCTCTTTGAAAAATTACATGCGAGAACTATTCGTATGTACGAGAATCACCGTTACTAGGAGTGAAGCGGCCCGGGTAACACCATGTGTCTGATGAAACAACTGATCCTCAAACTGAAAGAAGTTTTCTGTGAGAGAGATGTTAGCACACTCCATGATAAAGCTCACGGGAGTTGGTGAGTCCCAGTTGGTGTTGAGATCTAGCGCGACCACCGGCACTTTGTTTACGGGTTGTTGGTGTTACACAATTCTCAAGGCACCCTCACGTTTATTTATTCACTACGTACATGTAACAACTTTATGTTTACATTGCAATATGTATTACCATTAACGCAATTAACCTGCAATAACTTTGTTTGTGTTTTGTTGATTGTTCATTCTCCAAAATTGAGGGTTAGTTCACCCCCAGTGAAGGCACTAAATACAACACGTGTGTTCACATGATCTGCACTTAATAAGCTCAGTGCATTATTCATACGTCTTTTCGTTGGTTTAATTCTTGGTTGTTTGTCCCTTGTTTTTATCTCTCTCTTCTCCCACAGGTCTATAGTATACCCCAGTACCAGTCCCTTAGTATACTCCCTACCGTCGCTAGCACATTTGACTTCATTGAGCTAGACGGTAGTGCACTCAATACACAATTATCTCATCGGTCCTGACGAAGTGCCATTGACCCCTTGGGGGCAGTCTGGGCACGAAACATGTTGACCACTTTCACTACATTAGCCCTTTAGGAACATCACTCCAAAACAAAGGCTTCTACACAGTTTTTAAACTAGGCTAGAGCTACCTCAATAATAAACACTTGACCTAAGTAGGACTGCTCTATACCTATTTTATTCACCTGACGCCTTGTGCACTACCCAGCCCTCACACCCGCACGCACCCTACGGCTTCTTCAAAAGATCCCCGACAAAGAGCCCCGGTTCCGGGAGCCCGTCAGGCATTGCAGCGCCGGCTTGACGAGGGGCAAATGCCCAAATGATGAAGCATGACATCCCTTGGGGTGTGTGAGGGCATTACGAAGAAAGACCTGTCTTCCCCCTTTCCCTTCCTCCCCTTCCCCCTTAGTCTTAGCTAATTAGGAACTGCTCAACCTCTTTACACACTTTGTTCCTCCTCCTCATGCCTCTTTCTCCCGCCACCTTACACTTCCTGGCTCTTCATCCCAGGAGCACCAGGGCTGCCTGGTCTTTGTTCCATCTCCTCATGTCTTTCTCTTAGCACCTTTCACTTTCTGGCTCTTCATCCCAGGAGCACCAGGGCTGCCTGGTCTTTGTTCCTCCTCCTCATGCCTCTTTCTCCCTCCACCTTACACTTCCTGTCTCTTCATCCCAGAAGCACCAGGGCTGCCTGGTCTTTGTTCCATCTCCCCATGCCTCTTTCTCCCGCCACCTTACACCTCCTGGCTCTTCATCCCAGGAGCACCAGGGCTGCCTGGTCTTTGTTCCACCTCCTCATGCCTCTTTCTCTTACCACCTTACACTTTCTAGCTCTTCATCACAGGAGCACCAGGGCTGCATGGTCTTTGTTCCTCCTCCTCATGCCTATTTCTCCCGCCACCTTACACTTCCTGGCTCTTCATCCCAGGAACACCAGGGCTGCCTGGTCTTTGTTCCATCTCCTCATGTCTCTTTCTCTTACCACCTTACACTTCCTGGCTCTTCATCCCAGAAGCACCAGGGCTGCCTGGTCTTTGTTCCATCTCCCCATGCCTCTTTCTCCCACCACCTTACACTTCCTGGCTCTTCATCTCATGAGCAGCAGGGCTGCCTGGTCTTTGTTCCACCTCCTTGTGTCTCTTTCTCCCAATACCTTACACTTCCTGGCTCTTCATCCCAGTAGCACCAGGGCTGCCTGGTCTTTGTTCCATCTCCTCATGCCTCTTTCTCCCACCACCTTACACTTCCGGGCTCTTCATCTCATGAGCACCAGGGCTGCCTGGTCTTTGTTCCACCTCCTCATGTCTCTTTCTCCCACCACCTTACACTTCCTGGCTCTTCATCCCAGGAGCACCAGGGCTGCCTGGTCTTTGTTCCACCTCCTCATGTCTCTTTCTCCCACCACCGTACACTTCCTGGCTCTTCATCCCAGGAGCACAAGGGCGGCCTGGTCTTTGTTCCATCTCCTCATGTCTCTTTCTCTTACCACCTTACACTTTCTGGCTCTTCATCCCAGAAGCACCAGGGCTGCCTGGTCTTTGTTCCTACTCCTCATGCCTCTTTCTCCCGCCACCTTACACTTCCTGGCTCTTCATCCCAGGAGCACCAGGGCTGCCTGGTCTTTGTTCCATCTCCTCTTGCCTCTTTCTCCCGCCACCTTACACCTCCTGGCTCTTCATCTCATGAGCACCAGGGCTGCCTTGTCTTTGTTCCACCTCCTCATGCCTCTTTCTCCCGCCACCGTACACTTCCTGGCTCTTCAACCCAGGAGCACCAGGGCTGCCTGGTCTTTGTTCCATCTCCTCATGTCTCTTTCTCTTACCACCCTATACTTCCTGGCTCTTCATCCCAGGAGCACCAGGGCTGCCTGGTCTTTGTTCCATCTCCTCATGCCTCTTTCTCCCACCACCTTACAATTCCTGACTCTTCATCCCAGGAGCACCAGGGCTGCCTGGTCTTTGTTCCACCTCCTCATTCCTCTTTCTCCCGCCACCTTACACCTCCTGGTTGTTCATCCCAGGAGTACCAGGGCTGCCTGGTCTTTGTTCCACCTCCTCATGCCTCTTTCTCCCACCACCTTACACCTCCTGGCTCTTCATCTCATGAGCACCAGGGCTGCCTTGTCTTGGTTCCACCTCCTCATGCCTCTTTCTCCCGCCACCGTACACTTCCTGGCTCTTCATCCCAGGAGCACCAGGGCTGCCTGGTCTTTGTTCCATCTCCTCATGTCTCTTTCTCTTACCACCCTATACTTCCTGGCTCTTCATCCCAGGAGCACCAGGGCTGCCTGGTCTTTGTTCCATCTCCTCAAGTCTCTTTCTCTTATCACCTTACACTTCCTGGCTCTTCATCTCATGTGCACCAGGGCTGCCTGGTCTTTGTTCCTCCTCCTCATGTCTCTTTCTCCCACCACCTTACACTTCCTGGCTCTTCATCCCAGGAGCACCAGGGTTGCCTCATCTTTATTCCACCTCCTCATGCCTCTTTCTCCCGCCACCTTACACCTCCTGGCTCTTCATCCCAGGAGTACCAGGGCTGTCTGGTCTTTGTTCCACCTCCTCATGCCTCTTTCTCCCACCACCTTACACCTCCTGGCTCTTCATCTCATGAGCACCAGGGCTGCCTGGTCTTTGTTCCTCCTCCTCATGCCTCTTTCTCCCGCCACCTTACACCTCCTGTCTCTTCATCTCATGAGCACCAGGGCTGCCTGGTCTTTGTTCCACCTCCTCATGCCTCTTTCTCCCGCCACCTTACACTTCCTGGCTCTTCATCCCAGGAGCACCAGGCCTGCCTGGTCTTTGTTCTATCTCCTCATGTCTCTTTCTCTTACCACCCTATACTTCCTGGCTCTTCATCCCAGGAGCACCAGGGCTGCCTGGTCTTTGTTCCATCTCCTCATGTCTCTTTCTCTTACCACCTTACACTTCCTGGCTCTTCATCCCAGAAGCACCAGGGCTGCCTGGTCTTTGTTCCATCTCCCCATGCCTCTTTCTCCCACCACCTTACACTTCCTGGCTCTTCATCTCATGAGCAGCAGGGCTGCCTGGTCTTTGTTCCACCTCCTTGTGTCTCTTTCTCCCAATACCTTACACTTCCTGGCTCTTCATCCCAGTAGCACCAGGGCTGCCTGGTCTTTGTTCCATCTCCTCATGCCTCTTTCTCCCACCACCTTACACTTCCTGGCTCTTCATCTCATGAGCACCAGGGCTGCCTGGTCTTTGTTCCACCTTCTCATGTCTCTTTCTCCCACCACCTTACACTTCCTGGCTCTTCATCCCAGGAGCACCAGGGCTGCCTGGTCTTTGTTCCACCTCCTCATGTCTCTTTCTCCCACCACCGTACACTTCCTGGCTCTTCATCCCAGGAGCACAAGGGCGGCCTGGTCTTTGTTCCATCTCCTCATGTCTCTTTCTCTTACCACCTTACACTTTCTGGCTCTTCATCCCAGAAGCACCAGGGCTGCCTGGTCTTTGTTCCTACTCCTCATGCCTCTTTCTCCCGCCACCTTACACTTCCTGGCTCTTCATCCCAGGAGCACCAGGGCTGCCTGGTCTTTGTTCCATCTCCTCTTGCCTCTTTCTCCCGCCACCTTACACCTCCTGGCTCTTCATCTCATGAGCACCAGGGCTGCCTTGTCTTTGTTCCACCTCCTCATGCCTCTTTCTCCCGCCACCGTACACTTCCTGGCTCTTCAACCCAGGAGCACCAGGGCTGCCTGGTCTTTGTTCCATCTCCTCATGTCTCTTTCTCTTACCACCCTATACTTCCTGGCTCTTCATCCCAGGAGCACCAGGGCTGCCTGGTCTTTGTTCCATCTCCTCATGCCTCTTTCTCCCACCACCTTACATTTCCTGGCTCTTCATCCCAGGAGCACCAGGGCTGCCTGGTCTTTGTTCCATCTCCCCATGCCTCTTTCTCCCACCACCTTACACTTCCTGGCTCTTCATCTCATGAGCACCAGGGCTGCCTGGTCTTTGTTCCACCTCCTTGTGTCTCTTTCTCCCACCACCTTACACTTCCTGGCTCTTCATCCCAGTAGCACCAGGGCTGCCTGGTCTTTGTTCCATCTCCTCATGCCTCTTTCTCCCACCACCTTACACTTCCTGGCTCTTCATCTCATGAGCACCAGGGCTGCCTGGTCTTTGTTCCACCTCCTCATGTCTCTTTCTCCCACCACCATACACTTCCTGGCTCTTCATCCCAGGAGCACAAGGGCGGCCTGGTCTTTGTTCCATCTCCTCATGTCTCTTTCTCTTACCACCTTACACTTTCTGGCTCTTCATCCCAGAAGCACCAGGGCTGCCTGGTCTTTGTTCCTACTCCTCATGCCTCTTTCTCCCGCCACCTTACACTTCCTGGCTCTTCATCCCAGGAGCACCAGGGCTGCCTGGTCTTTGTTCCATCTCCTCTTGCCTCTTTCTCCCGCCACCTTACACCTCCTGGCTCTTCATCTCATGAGCACCAGGGCTGCCTTGTCTTTGTTCCACCTCCTCATGCCTCTTTCTCCCGCCACCGTACACTTCCTGGCTCTTCAACCCAGGAGCACCAGGGCTGCCTGGTCTTTGTTCCATCTCCTCATGTCTCTTTCTCTTACCACCCTATACTTCCTGGCTCTTCATCCCAGGAGCACCAGGGCTGCCTGGTCTTTGTTCCATCTCCTCATGCCTCTTTCTCCCACCACCTTACATTTCCTGGCTCTTCATCCCAGGAGCAACAAGGCTGCCTGGTCTTTGTTCCATCTCCCCATGCCTCTTTCTCCCACCACCTTACACTTCCTGGCTCTTCATCTCATGAGCACCAGGGCTGCCTGGTCTTTGTTCCACCTCCTTGTGTCTCTTTCTCCCACCACCTTACACTTCCTGGCTCTTCATCCCAGTAGCACCAGGGCTGCCTGGTCTTTGTTCCATCTCCTCATGCCTCTTTCTCCCACCACCTTACACTTCCTGGCTCTTCATCCCAGGAGCACAAGGGCTGCCTGGTCTTTGTTCCTCCTCCTCATGTCTCTTTCTCTTACCACCTTACTCTTTCTGGCTCTTCATCCCAGGAGCACCAGGGCTGCATGGTCTTTGTTCCTCCTCCTCATGCCTCTTTCTCCCGCCACCTTACACTTCCTGGCTCTTCATCCCAGGAGCACCAGGGCTGCCTGGTCTTTGTTCCACCTCCTCATTCCTCTTTCTCCCGCCACCTTACACCTCCTGGTTGTTCATCCCAGGAGTACCAGGGCTGCCTGGTCTTTGTTCCACCTCCTCATGCCTCTTTCTCCCACCACCTTACACCTCCTGCCTCTTCATCTCATGAGCACCAGGGCTGCCTTGTCTTGGTTCCACCTCCTCATGCCTCTTTCTCCCGCCACCGTACACTTCCTGGCTCTTCATCCCAGGAGCACCAGGGCTGCCTGGTCTTTGTTCCATCTCCTCATGTCTCTTTCTCTTACCACCCTATACTTCCTGGCTCTTCATCCCAGGAGCACCAGGGCTGCCTGGTCTTTGTTCCATCTCCTCAAGTCTCTTTCTCTTATCACCTTACACTTCCTGGCTCTTCATCTCATGTGCACCAGGGCTGCCTGGTCTTTGTTCCTCCTCCTCATGTCTCTTTCTCCCACCACCTTACACTTCCTGGCTCTTCATCCCAGGAGCACCAGGGCTGCCTCATCTTTGTTCCACCTCCTCATGCCTCTTTCTCCCGGCACCTTACACCTCCTGGCTCTTCATACCAGGAGTACCAGGGCTGTCTGGTCTTTGTTCCACCTCCTCATGCCTCTTTCTCCCACCACCTTACACCTCCTGGCTCTTCATCTCATGAGCACCAGGGCTGCCTGGTCTTTGTTCCTCCTCCTCATGCCTCTTTCTCCCGCCACCTTACACCTCCTGTCTCTTCATCTCATGAGCACCAGGGCTGCCTGGTCTTTGTTCCACCTCCTCATGCCTCTTTCTCCCGCCACCTTACACTTCCTGGCTCTTCATCCCAGGAGCACCAGGCCTGCCTGGTCTTTGTTCTATCTCCTCATGTCTCTTTCTCTTACCACCCTATACTTCCTGGCTCTTCATCCCAGGAGCACCAGGGCTGCCTGGTCTTTGTTCCATCTCCTCAAGTCTCTTTCTCTTACCACCTTACACTTCCTGGCTCTTCATCCCAGGAGCACCAGGGCTGCCTGGTCTTTGTTCCATCTCCTCATGTCTCTTTCTCTTACCACCTTACACTTCCTGGCTCTTCATCTCATGAGCACCAGGGCTGCCTGGTCTTTGTTCCACCTCCTCATGTCTCTTTCTCCCACCACCTTACACTTCCTAGCTCTTCATCCCAGGAGCACAAGGGCTGCCTGGTCTTTGTTCCATCTCCTCATGTCTCTTTCTCTTACCACCTTACACTTCCTGGCTCTTTATCTCAGGTGCACCAGGGCTGCCTGGTCTTTGTTCCTCCTCTTTATAAACAAAGGAGGGACACAGAGCCGAGTTTATGAGGTCCTGCTCACAGGCTCCAAAGGGAGATCTGTGTAAAGAGGTTGAGCAGTTCCTAATTAGCTAAGACTAAGGGGGAAGGGGAGGAAGGGAAAGGGGAAGACAGGTCTTTCTTCGTAATGCCCTCACACACCCCAAGGGATGTCATGCTTCATCATTTGGGCATTTGCCCCTCATCAAGCCGGTGCTGCAATGCCTGACGGGCTCCCGGAACCGGGGCTGTTTGTCGGGGATCTGTTGAAGAAGCCGTAGGGTGCGTGCGGGTGTGAGGGCTGGGTAGTGCACAAGGCGTCAGGTGAATAAAATAGGTATAGAGCAGTCCTACTTAGGTCAAGTGTTTATTATTGAGGTAGCTCTAGCCTAGTTTAAAAACTGTGTAGAAGCCTTTGTTTTGGAGTGA
Organism: Triturus cristatus; assembly: GCF_964204655.1. Taxonomy (NCBI): domain Eukaryota; kingdom Metazoa; phylum Chordata; class Amphibia; order Caudata; family Salamandridae; genus Triturus; species Triturus cristatus. The sequence goes on along the minus strand of NC_140587.1, from coordinate 93,365,589 downwards.
TGTTCCTAAAGGGCTAATGTAGTGAATGTGGTCAACATGTTTTGTGCCCAGACTGCCCCCAAGGGGTCAATGGCACTTCGTCAGGACCGATGAGATAATTGTGTATTGAGTGCACTACCGTCTAGCTCAATGAAGTCAAATGTGCTAGCGACGGTAGGGAGTATACTAAGGGACTGGTACCGGGGTATACTATAGACCTGTGGGAGAAGGGAGAGATAAAAACAATGGACAAACAACCAAGAGTTAAACCAACGAAAAGACGTATGAATAATGCACTGAGCTTATTAAGTGCAGATCGTGTGAACACACGTGTTGTATTTAGTGCCTTCACTGGGGGTGAACTAACCCTCAATTTTGGAGCATGAACAATCAACGAAACACAAACAAAGTTATTGCAGGTTAATTGCGTTAACGGTAATACATATTGCAATGTAAACATACAGTTGTTACATGTACGTAGTGAATAAATAAACGTGAGGGTGCCTTGAGAATTGTGTAACACCAACAACCCCTAAACAAAGTGCTGGTGGTCGCGCTAGATCTCATGACTCAGGAGTCGAGTCTTGGTGAACTCCAGTGAAGCCTTAACGGATGAGAGCAAGTAGATCTCTTTGAAAAATTACATGCGAGAACTATTCGTATGTACGAGAATCACCGTTACTAGGAGTGACGCGGCCCGGGTAACACCCTGTGTCTGATGAAACAACTGATCCTCAAACTGAAAGAAGTTTTCTGTGAGAGCGATGTTAGCACACTCCATGATAAAGCTCACGGGAGTTGGCGAGTCCCAGTTGGTGTTGAGATCTAGTGCGACCACCAGCACTTTGTTTACGGGTTGTTGGTGTTACACAATTCTCAAGGCACCCTCACGTTTATTTATTCACTACGTACATGTAACAACTGTATGTTTACATTGCAATATGTATTACCATTAACGCAATTAACCTGCAATAACTTTCTTTGTGTTTCGTTGATTGTTCATTCTCCAAAATTGAGGGTTAGTTCACCCCCAGTGAAGGCACTAAATACAACACGTGTGTTCACACGATCTGCACTTAATAAGCTCAGTGCATTATTCATATGTCTTTTCGTTGGTTTAACTCTTGGTTGTTTGTCCCTTGTTTTTATCTCTCCCTTCTCCCACAGGTCTATAGTATACCCCAGTACCAGTCCCTTAGTATACTCCCTACCGTCGCTAGCACATTTAACTTCATTGAGCTAGACGGTAGTGCACTCAATACACAATTATCTCATCGGTCCTGACGAAGTGCCATTGACCCCTTTGGGGCAGTCTGGGCACGAAACATGTTGACCACTTTCACTACATTAGCCCTTTAGGAACATCACTCCAAAACAAAGGCTTCTACACAGTTTTTAAACTAGGCTAGTGCTACCTCAATAATAAACACTTGACCTAATTAGGACTGCTCTATACCTATTTTATTCACCTGACGCCTTGTGCACTACCCAGCCCTCACACCCGCACGCACCCTACGGCTTCTTCAAAAGATCCCCGACAAAGAGCCCCGGTTCCGGGAGCCCGTCAGGCATTGCAGCGCCGGCTTGACGAGGGGCAAATGCCCAAATGATGAAGCATGACATCCCTTGGGGTGTGTGAGGGCATTACGAAGAAAGACCTGTCTTCCCCTTATCCTTCCTCCCCTTCCCCCTTAGTCTTAGCTAATTAGGAACTGCTCAACCTCTTTACACACTTTGTTCCTCATGCCTCTTTCTCCCGCCACCTTACACTTCCTGGCTCTTCATCCCAGGAGCACCAGGGCTGCCTGGTCTTTGTTCCATCTCCTCGTGTCTTTCTCTTAGCACCTTACACTTTCTGGCTCTTCATCCCAGGAGCACCAGGGCTGCCTGGTCTTTGTTCCTCCTCCTCATGCCTCTTTCTCCCGCCACCTTACACTTCCTGGCTCTTCATCCCAGTAGCACCAGGGCTGCCTGGTCTTTGTTCCACCTCCTCATGCCTCTTTCTCCCGCCACCTTACACCTCCTGGCTCTTCATCCCAGGAGCACCAGGGCTGCCTGGTCTTTGTTCCATCTCCTCATGTCTCTTTCTCTTACCACCCTATACTTCCTGGCTCTTCATCCCAGGAGCACCAGGGCTGCCTGGTCTTTGTTCCATCTCCTCATGTCTCTTTCTCTTACCACCTTACACTTTCTGGCTCTTCATCCCAGAAGCACCAGGGCTGCATGGTCTTTGTTCCATCTCCCCATGCCTCTTTCTCCCACCACCTTACACTTCTTGGCTCTTCATCTCATGAGCACCAGGGCTGCCTGGTCTTTGTTCCACCTCCTTGTGTCTCTTTCTCCCACCACCTTACACTTCCTGGCTCTTCATCCCAGTAGCACCCGGGCTGCCTGGTCTTTGTTCCATCTCCTCATGCCTCTTTCTCCCACCACCTTACACTTCCTGGCTCTTCATCTCATGAGCACCAGGGCTGCCTGGTCTTTGTTCCACCTCCTCATGTCTCTTTCTCCCACCACCTTACACTTCCTGGCTCTTCATCCCAGGAGCACCAGGGCTGCCTGGTCTTTGTTCCACCTCCTAATGTCTCTTTCTCCCACCACCGTACACTTCCTGGCTCTTCATCCCAGGAGCACAAGGGCGGCCTGGTCTTTGTTCCATCTCCTCATGTCTCTTTCTCCCACCACCTTACCCTTCCTGGCTCTTCATCTCATGAGCACCAGGGCTGCCTGGTCTTTGTTCCACCTCCTCATGTCTCTTTCTCCCACCACCGTACACTTCCTGGCTCTTCAACCCAGGAGCACAAGGGCGGCCTGGTCTGTGTTCCATCTCCTCATGTCTCTTTCTCTTACCACCTTACACTTTCTGGCTCTTCATCCCAGAAGCACCAGGGCTGCCTGGTCTTTGTTCCTACTCCTCATGCCTCTTTCTCCCGCCACCTTACACTTCCTGGCTCTTCATCCCAGGAGCACCAGGGCTGCCTGGTCTTTGTTCCATCTCCTCTTGCCTCTTTCTCCCGCCACCTTACACCTCCTGGCTCTTCATCTCATGAGCACCAGGGCTGCCTTGTCTTTGTTCCATCTCCTCATGCCTCTTTCTCCCACCACCGTACACTTCCTGGCTCTTCAACCCAAGAGCACCAGGGCTGCCTGGTCTTTGTTCCATCTCCTCATGTCTCTTTCTCCCACCACCTTACCCTTCCTGGCTCTTCATCTCATGAGCACCAGGGCTGCCTGGTCTTTGTTCCACCTCCTCATGTCTCTTTCTCCCACCACCGTACACTTCCTGGCTCTTCATCCCAGGAGCACAAGGGCGGCCTGGTCTGTGTTCCATCTCCTCATGTCTCTTTCTCTTACCACCTTACACTTTCTGGCTCTTCATCCCAGAAGCACCAGGGCTGCCTGGTCTTTGTTCCTACTCCTCATGCCTCTTTCTCCCGCCACCTTACACTTCCTGGCTCTTCATCCCAGGAGCACCAGGGCTGCCTGGTCTTTGTTCCATCTCCTCTTGCCTCTTTCTCCTGCCACCTTACACCTCCTGGCTCTTTATCTCATGAGCACCAGGGCTGCCTTGTCTTTGTTCCACCTCCTCATGCCTCTTTCTCCCGCCACCGTACACTTCCTGGCTCTTCAACCCAGGAGCACCAGGGCTGCCTGGTCTTTGTTCCATCTCCTCATGTCTCTTTCTCTTACCACCCTATACTTCCTGGCTCTTCATCCCAGGAGCACCAGGGCTGCCTGGTCTTTGTTCCATCTCCTCTTGCCTCTTTCTCCCACCACCTTACATTTCCTGGCTCTTCATCCCAGGAGCACCAGGGCTGCCTGGTCTTTGTTCCATCTCCCCATGCCTCTTTCTCCCACCACCTTACACTTCCTGGCTCTTCATCTCATGAGCACCAGGGCTGCCTGGTCTGTGTTCCACCTCCTTGTGTCTCTTTCTCCCACCACCTTACACTTCCTGGCTCTTCATCCCAGTAGCACCAGGGCTGCCTGGTCTTTGTTCCATCTCCTCATGCCTCTTTCTTCCACCACCTTACACTTCTTGGCTCTTCATCCCAGGAGCACAAGGGCTGCCTGGTCTTTGTTCCATCTCCTCATGTCTCTTTCTCTTACCACCTTACACTTTCTGGCTCTTCATCCCAGGAGCACCAGGGCTGCATGGTCTTTGTTCCTCCTCCTCATGCCTCTTTCTCCCGCCACCTTACACTTCCTGGCTCTTCATCCCAGGAGCACCAGGGCTGCCTGGTCTTTGTTCCATCCTCATGTCTCTTTCTCTTACCACCCTATACTTCCTGGCTCTTCATCCCAGGAGCACCAGGGCTGCCTAGTCTTTGTTCCATCTCCTCAAGTCTCTTTCTCTTACCACCTTACACTTCCTGGATCTTCATCCCAGGAGCACCAGGGCTGCCTGGTCTTTGTTCCATCTCCTCGAGTCTCTTTCTCCCACCACCTTACACTTCCTGGCTCTTCATCCCAGGAGCACCAGGGCTGCCTGGTATTTGTTCCATCTCCTCATGCCTCTTTCTCCCACCACCTTACCCTTCCTGGCTCTTCATCTCATGAGCACCAGGGCTGCCTGGTCTTTGTTCCACCTCCTCATGTCTCTTTCTCCCACCACCGTACACTTCCTGGCTCTTCATCCCAGGAGCACAAGGGCGGCCTGGTCTTTGTTCCATCTCCTCATGTCTTTCTCTTACCACCTTACACTTTCTGGCTCTTCATCCCAGGAGCACCAGGGCTGCCTGGTCTTTGTTCCATCTCCTCAAGTCTCTTTCTCTTACCACCTTACACTTCCTGGCTCTTCATCTCATGAGCAGCAGGGCTGCCTGGTCTTTGTTCCACCTCCTTGTGTCTCTTTCTCCCAATACCTTACACTTCCTGGCTCTTCATCCCAGTAGCACCAGGGCTGCCTGGTCTTTGTTCCATCTCCTCATGCCTCTTTCTCCCACCACCTTACACTTCCGGGCTCTTCATCTCATGAGCACCAGGGCTGCCTGGTCTTTGTTCCACCTCCTCATGTCTCTTTCTCCCACCACCTTACACTTCCTGGCTCTTCCTCCCAGGAGCACCAGGGCTGCCTGGTCTTTGTTCCACCTCCTCATGTCTCTTTCTCCCACCACCGTACACTTCCTGGCTCTTCATCCCAGGAGCACAAGGGCGGCCTGGTTTTTGTTCCATCTCCTCATGTCTCTTTCTCTTACCACCTTACACTTTCTGGCTCTTCATCCCAGAAGCACCAGGGCTGCCTGGTCTTTGTTCCTACTCCTCATGCCTCTTTCTCCCGCCACCTTACACTTCCTGGCTCTTCATCCCAGGAGCACCAGGGCTGCCTGGTCTTTGTTCCATCTCCTCTTGCCTCTTTCTCCCGCCACCTTACACCTCCTGGCTCTTCATCTCATGAGCACCAGGGCTGCCTTGTCTTTGTTCCACCTCCTCATGCCTCTTTCTCCCGCCACCGTACACTTCCTGGCTCTTCAACCCAGGAGCACCAGGGCTGCCTGGTCTTTGTTCCATCTCCTCATGTCTCTTTCTCTTACCACCCTATACTTCCTGGCTCTTCATCCCAGGAGCACCAGGGCTGCCTGGTCTTTGTTCCATCTCCTCATGCCTCTTTCTCCCACCACCTTACATTTCCTGGCTCTTCATCCCAGGAGCACCAGGGCTGCCTGGTCTTTGTTCCATCTCCCCATGCCTCTTTCTCCCACCACCTTACACTTCCTGGCTCTTCATCTCATGAGCACCAGGGCTGCCTGGTCTTTGTTCCACCTCCTTGTGTCTCTTTCTCCCACCACCTTACACTTCCTGGCTCTTCATCCCAGTAGCACCAGGGCTGCCTGGTCTTTGTTCCATCTCCTCATGCCTCTTTCTCCCACCACCTTACACTTCCTGGCTCTTCATCCTAGGAGCACCAGGGCTGCCTGGTCTTTGTTCCACCTTCTCATGTCTCTTTCTCCCACCACCTTACACTTCCTGGCTCTTCATCCCAGGAGCACAAGAGCTGCCTGGTCTTTGTTCCATCTCCTCATGTCTCTTTCTCTTACCACCTTACTCTTTCTGGCTCTTCATCCCAGGAGCACCAGGGCTGCATGGTCTTTGTTCCTCCTCCTCATGCCTCTTTCTCCCGCCACCTTACACTTCCTGGCTCTTCATCCCAGGAGCACCAGGGCTGCCTGGTCTTTGTTCCACCTCCTCATTCCTCTTTCTCCCGCCACCTTACACCTCCTGGTTGTTCATCCCAGGAGTACCAGGGCTGCCTGGTCTTTGTTCCACCTCCTCATGCCTCTTTCTCCCACCACCTTACACCTCCTGGCTCTTCATCTCATGAGCACCAGGGCTGCCTTGTCTTGGTTCCACCTCCTCATGCCTCTTTCTCCCGCCACCGTACACTTCCTGGCTCTTCATCCCAGGAGCACCAGGGCTGCCTGGTCTTTGTTCCATCTCCTCATGTCTCTTTCTCTTACCACCCTATACTTCCTGGCTCTTCATCCCAGGAGCACCAGGGCTGCCTGGTCTTTGTTCCATCTCCTCAAGTCTCTTTCTCTTATCACCTTACACTTCCTGGCTCTTCATCTCATGTGCACCAGGGCTGCCTGGTCTTTGTTCCTCCTCCTCATGTCTCTTTCTCCCACCACCTTACACTTCCTGGCTCTTCATCCCAGGAGCACCAGGGCTGCCTCATCTTTGTTCCACCTCCTCATGCCTCTTTCTCCCGCCACCTTACACCTCCTGGCTCTTCATCCCAGGAGTACCAGGGCTGTCTGGTCTTTGTTCCACCTCCTCATGCCTCTTTCTCCCACCACCTTACACCTCCTGGCTCTTCATCTCATGAGCACCAGGGCTGCCTGGTCTTTGTTCCTCCTCCTCATGCCTCTTTCTCCCGCCACCTTACACCTCCTGTCTCTTCATCTCATGAGCACCAGGGCTGCCTGGTCTTTGTTCCACCTCCTCATGCCTCTTTCTCCCGCCACCTTACACTTCCTGGCTCTTCATCCCAGGAGCACCAGGCCTGCCTGGTCTTTGTTCTATCTCCTCATGTCTCTTTCTCTTACCACCCTATACTTCCTGGCTCTTCATCCCAGGAGCACCAGGGCTGCCTGGTCTTTGTTCCATCTCCTCAAGTCTCTTTCTCTTACCACCTTACACTTCCTGGCTCTTCATCCCAGGAGCACCAGGGCTGCCTGGTCTTTGTTCCATCTCCTCATGTCTCTTTCTCTTACCACCTTACACTTCCTGGCTCTTCATCTCATGAGCACCAGGGCTGCCTGGTCTTTGTTCCACCTCCTCATGTCTCTTTCTCCCACCACCTTACACTTCCTAGCTCTTCATCCCAGGAGCACAAGGGCTGCCTGGTCTTTGTTCCATCTCCTCATGTCTCTTTCTCTTACCACCTTACACTTCCTGGCTCTTTATCTCAGGTGCACCAGGGCTGCCTGGTCTTTGTTCCTCCTCTTTATAAACAAAGGAGGGACACAGAGCCGAGTTTATGAGGTCCTGCTCACAGGCTCCAAAGGGAGATCTGTGTAAAGAGGTTGAGCAGTTCCTAATTAGCTAAGACTAAGGGGGAAGGGGAGGAAGGGAAAGGGGAAGACAGGTCTTTCTTCGTAATGCCCTCACACACCCCAAGGGATGTCATGCTTCATCATTTGGGCATTTGCCCCTCATCATGCCGGCGCTGCAATGCCTGACGGGCTCCCGGAACCGGGGCTCTTTGTCGGGGATCTTTTGAAGAAGCCGTAGGGTGCGTGCGGGTGTGAGGGCTGGGTAGTGCACAAGGCGTCAGGTGAATAAAATAGGTATAGAGCAGTCCTACTTAGGTCAAGTGTTTATTATTGAGGTAGCTCTAGCCTAGTTTAAAAACTGTGTAGAAGCCTTTGTTTTGGAGTGATGTTCCTAAAGGGCTAATGTAGTGAATGTGGTCAACATGTTTTGTGCCCAGACTGCCCCCAAGGGGTCAATGGCACTTCGTCAGGACCGATGAGATAATTGTGTATTGAGTGCACTACCGTCTAGCTCAATGAAGTCAAATGTGCTAGCGACGGTAGGGAGTATACTAAGGGACTGGTACCGGGGTATACTATAGACCTGTGGGAGAAGGGAGAGATAAAAACAATGGACAAACAACCAAGAGTTAAACCAACGAAAAGACGTATGAATAATGCACTGAGCTTATTAAGTGCAGATCGTGTGAACACACGTGTTGTATTTAGTGCCTTCACTGGGGGTGAACTAACCCTCAATTTTGGAGCATGAACAATCAACGAAACACAAACAAAGTTATTGCAGGTTAATTGCGTTAACGGTAATACATATTGCAATGTAAACATACAGTTGTTACATGTACGTAGTGAATAAATAAACGTGAGGGTGCCTTGAGAATTGTGTAACACCAACAACCCCTAAACAAAGTGCTGGTGGTCGCGCTAGATCTCATGACTCAGGAGTCGAGTCTTGGTGAACTCCAGTGAAGCCTTAACGGATGAGAGCAAGTAGATCTCTTTGAAAAATTACATGCGAGAACTATTCGTATGTACGAGAATCACCGTTACTAGGAGTGACGCGGCCCGGGTAACACCCTGTGTCTGATGAAACAACTGATCCTCAAACTGAAAGAAGTTTTCTGTGAGAGCGATGTTAGCACACTCCATGATAAAGCTCACGGGAGTTGGCGAGTCCCAGTTGGTGTTGAGATCTAGTGCGACCACCAGCACTTTGTTTACGGGTTGTTGGTGTTACACAATTCTCAAGGCACCCTCACGTTTATTTATTCACTACGTACATGTAACAACTGTATGTTTACATTGCAATATGTATTACCATTAACGCAATTAACCTGCAATAACTTTCTTTGTGTTTCGTTGATTGTTCATTCTCCAAAATTGAGGGTTAGTTCACCCCCAGTGAAGGCACTAAATACAACACGTGTGTTCACACGATCTGCACTTAATAAGCTCAGTGCATTATTCATATGTCTTTTCGTTGGTTTAACTCTTGGTTGTTTGTCCCTTGTTTTTATCTCTCCCTTCTCCCACAGGTCTATAGTATACCCCAGTACCAGTCCCTTAGTATACTCCCTACCGTCGCTAGCACATTTAACTTCATTGAGCTAGACGGTAGTGCACTCAATACACAATTATCTCATCGGTCCTGACGAAGTGCCATTGACCCCTTTGGGGCAGTCTGGGCACGAAACATGTTGACCACTTTCACTACATTAGCCCTTTAGGAACATCACTCCAAAACAAAGGCTTCTACACAGTTTTTAAACTAGGCTAGTGCTACCTCAATAATAAACACTTGACCTAATTAGGACTGCTCTATACCTATTTTATTCACCTGACGCCTTGTGCACTACCCAGCCCTCACACCCGCACGCACCCTACGGCTTCTTCAAAAGATCCCCGACAAAAAGCCCCGGTTCCGGGAGCCCGTCAGGCATTGCAGCGCCGGCTTGACGAGGGGCAAATGCCCAAATGATGAAGCATGACATCCCTTGGGGTGTGTGAGGGCATTACGAAGAAAGACCTGTCTTCCCCTTATCCTTCCTCCCCTTCCCCCTTAGTCTTAGCTAATTAGGAACTGCTCAACCTCTTTACACACTTTGTTCCTCCTCCTCATGCCTCTTTCTCCCGCCACCTTACACTTCCTGGCTCTTCATCCCAGGAGCACCAGGGCTGCCTGGTCTTTGTTCCATCTCCTCGTGTCTTTCTCTTAGCACCTTACACTTTCTGGCTCTTCATCCCAGGAGCACCAGGGCTGCCTGGTCTTTGTTCCTCCTCCTCATGCCTCTTTCTCCCGCCACCTTACACTTCCTGGCTCTTCATCCCAGTAGCACCAGGGCTGCCTGGTCTTTGTTCCACCTCCTCATGCCTCTTTCTCCCGCCACCTTACACCTCCTGGCTCTTCATCTCATGAGCACCAGGGCTGCCTGGTCTTTGTTCCATCTCCTCATGTCTCTTTCTCTTACCACCCTATACTTCCTGGCTCTTCATCCCAGGAGCACCAGGGCTGCCTGGTCTTTGTTCCATCTCCTCAAGTCTCTTTCTCTTACCACCTTACACTTCCTGGCTCTTCATCCCAGGAGCACCAGGGCTGCCTGGTCTTTGTTCCATCTCCTCATGTCTCTTTCTCTTACCACCTTACACTTCCTGGCTGTTCATCCCAGGAGCACCAGGGCTGCCTGGTCTTTGTTCCACCTCCTTGTGTCTCTTTCTCCCACCACCTTACACTTCCTGGCTCTTCATCCCAGTAGCACCAGGGCTGCCTGGTCTTTGTTCCATCTCCTCATGCCTCTTTCTACCACCACCTTACACTTCCTGGCTCTTCATCTCATGAGCACCAGAGCTGCCTGGTCTTTGTTCCACCTCCTCATGTCTCTTTCTCCCACCACCTTACACTTCCTGGCTCTTCATCCCAGGAGCACAAGGGCTGCCTGGTCTTTGTTTCATCTCCTCATGTCTCTTTCTCTTACCACCTTACACTTTCTGGCTCTTCATCACAGGAGCACCAGGGCTGCATGGTCTTTGTTCCTCCTCCTCATGCCTCTTTCTCCCGCCACCTTACACTTCCTGGCTCTTCATCCCAGGAGCACCAGGGCTGCCTGGTCTTTGTTCCATCTCCTCATGTCTCTTTCTCTTACCACCCTATACTTCCTGGCTCTTCATCCCAGGAGCACCAGGGCTGCCTGGTCTTTGTTCCATCTCCTAAAGTCTTTCTCTTACCACCTTACACTTCCTGGCTCTTCATCCCAGGAGCACCAGGGCGGCCTGGTCTTTGTTCCATCTCCTCATGTCTCTTTCTCTTACCACCTTACACTTTCTGGCTCTTCATCCCAGAAGCACCAGGGCTGCCTGGTCTTTGTTCCATCTCCCCATGCCTCTTTCTCCCACCACCTTACACTTCCTGGCTCTTCATCTCATGAGCACCAGGGCTGCCTGGTATTTGTTCCATCTCCTCATGCCTCTTTCTCCCACCACCTTACACTTCCTGGCTCTTCATCTCATGAGCACCAGGGCTGCCTGGTCTTTGTTCCACCTCCTTGTGTCTCTTTCTCCCACCACCTTACACTTCCTGGCTCTTCATCCCAGTAGCACCAGGGCGCCTGGTCTTTGTTCCAACTCCTCATGCCTCTTTCTCCCACCACCTTACACTTCCTGGCTCTTTATCTCATGAGCACCAGGGCTGCCTGGTCTTTGATCCACCTCCTCATGTCTCTTTCTCCCACCACCTTACACTTCCTGGCTCTTCATCCCAGGAGCACCAGGGCTGCCTGGTATTTGTTCCATCTCCTCATGCCTCTTTGTCCCACCACCTTACCCTTCCTGGCTCTTCATCTCATGAGCACCAGGGCTGCCTGGTCTTTGTTCCACCTCCTCATGTCTCTTTCTCCCACCACCGTACACTTCCTGGCTCTTCATCCCAGGAGCACAAGCGCGGCCTGGTCTTTGTTCCATCTCCTCATGTCTCTTTCTCTTACCACCTTACACTTTCTGGCTCTTCATCCCAGAAGCACCAGGGCTGCCTGGTCTTTGTTCCTACTCCTCATGCCTCTTTCTCCCGCCACCTTACACTTCCTGGCTCTTCATCCCAGGAGCACCAGGGCTGCCTGGTCTTTGTTCCATCTCCTCTTGCCTCTTTCTCCCGCCACCTTACACCTCCTGGCTCTTCATCTCATGAGCACCAGGGCTGCCTGGTCTTTGTTCCACCTCCTCATGCCTCTTTCTCCTGCCACCGTACACTTCCTGGCTCTTCATCCCAGGAGCACCAGGGCTGCCTGGTCTTTGTTCCATCTCCTCATGTCTCTTTCTCTTACCACCCTATACTTCCTGGCTCTTCATCCCAGGAGCACCAGGGCTGCCTGGTCTTTGTGCCGTCTCCTCATGCCTCTTTCTCCCACCACCTTACATTTCCTGGCTCTTCATCCCAGGAGACCAGGGCTGCCTGGTCTTTGTTCCATCTCCCCATGCCTCTTTCTCCCACCACCTTACACTTCCTGGCTCTTCATCTCATGAGCACCAGGGCTGCCTGGACTTTGTTCCACCTCCTCATGCCTCTTTCTCCTGCCGCCGTACACTTCCTGGCTCTTCATCCCAGGAGCACCAGGGCTGCCTGGTCTTTGTTCCATCTCCTCATGTCTCTTTCTCTTACCACCCTATACTTCCTGGCTCTTCATCCCAGGAGCACCAGGGCTGCCTGGTCTTTGTTCCATCTCCTCATGCCTCTTTCTCCCACCACCTTACATTTCCTGGCTCTTCATCCCAGGAGCACCAGGGCTGCCTGGTCTTTGTTCCATCTCCTCATGCCTCTTTCTCCCACCACCTTACACTTCCTGGCTCTGCATCTCATGAGCACCAGGGCTGCCTGGTCTTTGTTCCACCTTCTCATGTCTCTTTCTCCCACCACCTTACACTTCCTGGCTCTTCATCCCAGGAGCACAAGGGCTGCCTGATCTTTGTTCCATCTCCTCATGTCTCTTTCTCTTACCACCCTACACTTCCTGGCTCTTCATCCCAGTATCACCAGGGCTGCCTGGTCTTTGTTCCATCTCCTCATGCCTCTTTCTCCCACCACCTTACACTTCCTGGCTCTTTATCCCAGGAGCACCAGGGCTGCATGGTCTTTGTTCCTCCTCCTCATGCCTCTCTCTCCCGCCACCTTACACTTCCTGGCTCTTCATCCCAGGAGCACCAGGGCTGCCTGGTCTTTGTTCCATCTCCTCATGTCTCTTTCTCTTACCACCCTATACTTCCTGGCTCTTCATCCCAGGAGCACCAGGGCTGCCTGGTCTTTGTTCCATCTCCTCAAGTCTCTTTCTCTTACCACCTTACACTTCCTGGCTCTTCATCCCAGGAGCACCAGGGCTGCCTGGTCTTTGTTCCATCTCCTCATGTCTCTTTCTCCCACCACCTTACACTTCCTGGCTCGTCATCTCATGAGCACCAGGGCTGCCTGGTATTTGTTCCTCCTCCTCCTCATGTCTCTTTCTCCCACCACCTTACACTTCCTGGCTCTTCATCTCATGAGCACCAGGGCTGCCTGGTCTTTGTTCCACCTCCTCATGTCTCTTTCTCCCACCACCTTACACTTCCTGGCTCTTCATCCCAGGAGCACAAGGGCTGCCTGGTTTTTGTTCCATCTCCTCATGTCTCTTTCTCTTACCACCTTACACTTTCTGGCTCTTCATCCCAGGAGCACCAGGGCTGCATGGTCTTTGTTCCTCCTCCTCATGCCTCTTTCTCCCGCCACCTTACACTTCCTGGCTCTTCATCCCAGGAGCACCAGGGCTGCCTGGTCTTTGTTCCACCTCCTCATTCCTCTTTCTCCCGCCACTTTACACCTCCTGGTTCTTCATCCCAGGAGTACCAGGGCTGCCTGGTCTTTGTTCCACCTCCTCATGCCTCTTTCTCCCACCACCTTACACATTTTGGCTCTTCATCTCATGAGCACCAGGGCTGCCTTGTCTTGGTTCCACCTCCTCATGCCTCTTTCTCCCGCCACCGTACACTTTCTGGCTCTTCATCCCAGGAGCACCAGGGCTGCCTGGTCTTTGTTCCATCTCCTCATGTCTCTTTCTCTTACCACCCTATACTTCCTGGCTCTTCATCCCAGGAGCACCAGGGCTGCCTGGTCTTTGTTCCATCTCCTCAAGTCTCTTTCTCTTACCACCTTACACTTCCTGGCTCTTCATCTCATGAGCACCAGGGCTGCCTGGTCTTTGTTCCTCCTCCTCATGTCTCTTTCTCCCACCACCTTACACTTCCTGGCTCGTCATCCCAGGAGCACCAGGGCTGCCTCATCTTTGTTCCACCTCCTCATGCCTCTTTCTCCCGCCACCTTACACCTCCTGGCTCTTCATCCCAGGAGTACCAGGGCTGTCTGGTCTTTGTTCCACCTCCTCATGCCTCTTTCTCCCACCACCTTACACCTCCTGGCTCTTCATCTCATGAGCACCAGGGCTGGCTGGTCTTTGTTCCTCCTCCTCATGCCTCTTTCTCCCGCCACCTTACACCTCCTGTCTCTTCATCTCATGAGCACCAGGGCTGCCTGGTCTTTGTTCCACCTCCTCAAGTCTCTTTCTCTTACCATCTTACACTTCCTGGCTCTTCATCCCAGGAGTACCAGGGCTGCCTGGTCTTTGTTCCCTCTCCTCAAGTCTCTTTCTCTTACCATCTTACACTTCCTGGCTCTTCATCCCAGGAGCACCAGGGCTGCCTGGTCTTTGTTCCATCTCCTCATGTCTCTTTCTCTTACCACCTTACACTTCCTGGCTCTCCATCTCAGAAGCACCAGTGCTTCCTGGTCTTTGTTCCTACTCCTCATGCCTCGTTCTCCCGCCACCTTACACTTCCTGGCTTTTCATCCCAGGAGCACCAGGGCTGCCTGGTCTTTGTTCCATCTCCTCTTGCCTCTTTCTCCCGCCACCTTACACCTCCTGGCTCTTCATCTCATGAGCACCAGGGCTGCCTGGTCTTTGTTCCACCTCCTCATGCCTCTTTCTCCCACCACCATACACTTCCTGGCTCTTTATCCCAGGAGCACCAGGGCTGCCTGGTCTTTGTTCCATCACCTCATGTCACTTTCTCTTACCACCCTATACTTCCTGGCTCTTCATCCCAGGAGCGCCAGGGCTGCCTGGTCTTTGTTCCATCTCCTCATGCCTCTTTCTCCCACCACCTTACATTTCCTGGCTCTTCATCCCAGGAGCACCAGGGCTGCCTGGTCTTTGTTCCACCTCCTTGTGTCTCTTTCTCCCACCACCTTACACTTCCTGGCTCTTCATCCCAGTATCACCAGGGCTGCCTGGTCTTTGTTCCATCTCCTCATGCCTCGTTCTCCCACCACCTTACACTTCCTGGATCTTCATCTCATGAGCACCAGGGCTGCCTGGTCTTTGTTCCACCTCCTCATGTCTCTTTCTCCCACCACCTTACACTTCCTGGCTCTTCATCCCAGGAGCACAAGGGCTGCCTGGTCTTTGTTCCATCTCCTCATGTCTCTTTCTCTTACCACCTTACACTTTCTGGCTCTTCATCCCAGGAGCACCAGGGCTGCATGGTCTTTGTTCCACCTCCTCATGTCTCTTTCTCCCACCACCTTACACTTCCTGGCTCTTCATCCCAGGAGCACCAGTGCTGCCTGGTCTTTGTTCCTTCTCCTCATGTTTCTTTCTCCCACCACCTTACACTTCCTGGCTCTTCATCCCAGGAGCACCAGGGATGCCTGGTCTTTGTTCCACCTCCTCATGCCTCTTTCTCCCGCCACCTTACACCTCCTGGCTCTTCATCTCATGAGCACCAGGGCTGCCTGGTCTTTGTTCCACCTCCTCATGCTTCTTTCTCCCGCCACCTTACACTTCCTGGCTCTTCATCCCAGGAGCACCAGGGCTGCCTGGTCTTTGTTCCATCTCCTCATGTCTCTTTCTCTTCCCACCCTATACTTCCTGCCTCTTCATCCCAGGAGCACCAGGGCTGCCTGGTCTTTGTTCCATCTCCTCAAGTCTCTTTCTCTTACCACCTTACACTTCCTGGCTCTTCATCCCAGGAGCACCAGGGCTGCCTGGTCTTTGTTCGACCTCATTGTGTCTTTTTCTCCCACCACCTTACACTTCCTGGCTCTTCATCCCAATAGCACCAGGGCTCCCTGGTATTTGTTCCATCTCCTCATGTCTCTTTCTCTTCCCACCCTATACTTCCTGCCTCTTCATCCCAGGAGCACCAGGGCTGCCTGGTCTTTGTTCCATCTCCTCAAGTCTCTTTCTCTTACCACCTTACACTTCCTGGCTCTTCATCCCAGGAGCACCAGGGCTGCCTGGTCTTTGTTCCACCTCCTCATTCCTCTTTCTCCCGCCACCTTACACCTCCTGGTTCTTCATCCCAGGAGTACCAGGGCTGCCTGGTCTTGGTTCCACCTCCTCATGCCTCTTTCTCCCACCACCTTACACCTCCTGGCTCTTCATCTCATGAGCACCAGGGCTGCCTTGTCTTGGTTCCACCTCCTCATGCCTCTTTCTCCCGCCACCGTACACTTCCTGGCTTTTCATCCCAGGAGCACCAGGGCTGCCTGGTCTTTGTTCCATCTCCTCATGTCTCTTTCTCTTACCACCCTATACTTCCTGGCTCTTCGTCCCAGGAGCACCAGGGCTGCCTGGTCTTTGTTCCATCTCCTCAAGTCTCTTTCTCTTACCACCTTACACTTCCTGGCTCTTCATCTCATGAGCACCAGGGCTGCCTGGTCTTTGTTCCTCCTCCTCATGTCTCTTTCTCCCACCACCTTACACTTCCTGGCTCTTCATCCCAGGAGCACCAGGGCTGCCTCATCTTTGTTCCACCTCCTCATGCCTCTTTCTCCCGCCACCTTACACTTCCTGGCTCTTCATCCCAGGAGCACCAGGGCTGCCTGGTCTTTGTTCGACCTCCTTGTGTCTCTTTCTCCCACCACCTTACACTTCCTGGCTCTTCATCTCATGAGCACCAGGGCTGCCTGGTCTTTGTTCCTCGTCCTCATGCCTCTTTCTCCCGCCACCTTACACCTCCTGTCTCTTCATCTCATGAGCACCAGGGCTGCCTGGTCTTTGTTCCACCTCCTCATGCCTCTTTCTCCCGCCACCTTACACTTCCTGGCTCTTCATCCCAGGAGCACCAGGCCTGCCTGGTCTTTGTTCTATCTCCTCATGTCTCTTTCTCTTACCACCCTATACTTCCTGGCTCTTCATCCCAGGAGCACCAGGGCTGCCTGGTCTTTGTTCCATCTCCTCAAGTCTCTTTCTCTTACCACCTTACACTTCCTGGCTCTTCATCCCAGGAGCACCAGGGCTGCCTGGTCTTTGTTCCATCTCCTCATGTCTCTTTCTCTTACCACCTTACACTTCCTGGCTCTTCATCTCATGAGCACCAGGGCTGCCTGGTCTTTGTTCCACCTCCTCATGTCTCTTTCTCCCACCACCTTACACTTCCTAGCTCTTCATCCCAGGAGCACAAGGGCGGCCTGGTCTTTGTTCCATCTCCTCATGTCTCTTTCTCTTACCACCTTACACTTCCTGGCTCTTTATCTCAGGTGCACCAGGGCTGCCTGGTCTTTGTTCCTCCTCTTTATAAACAAAGGAGGGACACAGAGCCGAGTTTATGAGGTCCTGCTCACAGGCTCCAAAGGGAGATCTGTGTAAAGAGGTTGAGCAGTTCCTAATTAGCTAAGACTAAGGGGGAAGGGGAGGAAGGGAAAGGGGAAGACAGGTCTTTCTTCGTAATTCCCTCACACACCCCAAGGGATGTCATGCTTCATCATTTGGGCATTTGCCCCTCATCAAGCCGGCGCTGCAATGCCTGACGGGCTCCCAGAACCGGGGCTCTTTGTCGGGGATCTTTTGAAGAAGCCGTAGGGTGCGTGCGGGTGTGAGGGCTGGGTAGTGCACAAGGCGTCAGGTGAATAAAATAGGTATAGAGCAGTCCTACTTAGGTCAAGTGTTTATTATTGAGGTAGCTCTAGCCTAGTTTAAAAACTGTGTAGAAGCCTTTGTTTTGGAGTGATGTTCCTAAAGGGCTAATGTAGTGAATGTGGTCAACATTTTGTGCCCAGACTGCCCCCAAGGGGTCAATGGCACTTCGTCAGGACCGACGAGATAATTGTGTATTGAGTGCACTACCGTCTAGCTCAATGAAGTCAAATGTGCTAGCGACGGTAGGGAGTATACTAAGGGACTGGTACCGGGGTATACTATAGACCTGTGGGAGAAGGGAGACATAAAAACAATGGACAAACAACCAAGAGTTAAACCAACGAAAAGACGTATGAATAATGCACTGAGCTTATTAAGTGCAGACCGTGTGAACACACGTGTTGTATTTAGTGCCTTCACTGGGGGTGAACTAACCCTCAATTTTGGAGCATGAACAATCAACGAAACACAAACAAAGTTATTGCAGGTTAATTGCGTTAACCCCTTCAGCGCTGCGCGGATTCCCGCGCAGTGCTGAAGGATCTGAGCGCGGGCGGGGCCATGACGGAACGGTTCCGTCATAAGCACAGCCCAACCGACGTGCATGACGGAACCGTTCCGTCACAAGCGTCGAAGGGGTTAATAGTAATACATATTGCAATGTAAACATACAGTTGTTACATGTACGTAGTGAATAAATAAACGTGAGGGTGCCTTGAGAATTGTGTAACACCAACAACCCGTAAACAAAGTGCTGGTGGTCCCTCACGTTTATTTATTCACTACGTACATGTAACAACTTTATGTTTACATTGCAATATGTATTACCATTAACGCAATTAACCTGCAATAACTTTGTTTGTGTTTTGTTGATTGTTCATTCTCCAAAATTGAGGGTTAGTTCACCCCCAGTGAAGGCACTAAATACAACACGTGTGTTCACACGATCTGCACTTAATAAGCTCAGTGCATTATTCATACGTCTTTTCGTTGGTTTAATTCTTGGTTGTTTGTCCCTTGTTTTTATCTCTCCCTTCTCCCACAGGTCTATAGTATACCCCAGTACCAGTCCCTTAGTATACTCCCTACCGTCGCTAGCACATTTGACTTCATTGAGCTAGACGGTAGTGCACTCAATACACAATTATCTCATCGGTCCTGACGAAGTGCCATTGACCCCTTGGGGGCAGTCTGGGCACGAAACATGTTGACCACTTTCACTACATTAGCCCTTTAGGAACATCACTCCAAAACAAAGGCTTCTACACAGTTTTTAAACTAGGCTAGAGCTACCTCAATAATAAACACTTGACCTAAGTAGGACTGCTCTATACCTATTTTATTCACCTGACGCCTTGTGCACTACCCAGCCCTCACACCCGCACGCACCCTACGGCTTCTTCAAAAGATCCCCGACAAAGAGCCCCGGTTCCGGGAGCCCGTCAGGCATTGCAGCGCCGGCTTGACGAGGGGCAAATGCCCAAATGATGAAGCATGACATCCCTTGGGGTGTGTGAGGGCATTACGAAGAAAGACCTGTCTTCCCCCTTTCCCTTCCTCCCCTTCCCCCTTAGTCTTAGCTAATTAGGAACTGCTCAACCTCTTTACACACTTTGTTCCTCCTCCTCATGCCTCTTTCTCCCGCCACCTTACACTTCCTGGCTCTTCATCCCAGGAGCACCAGGGCTGCCTGGTCTTTGTTCCATCTCCTCATGTCTTTCTCTTAGCACCTTTCACTTTCTGGCTCTTCATCCCAGGAGCACCAGGGCTGCCTGGTCTTTGTTCCTCCTCCTCATGCCTCTTTCTCCCTCCACCTTACACTTCCTGGCTCTTCATCCCAGGAGCACCAGGGCTTCCTGGTCTTTGTTCCACCTCCTCATGCCTCTTTCTCCCGCCACCTTACACCTCCTGGCTCTTCATCCCAGGAGCACCAGGGCTGCCTGGTCTTTGTTCCACCTCCTCATGCCTCTTTCTCTTACCACCTTACACTTTCTAGCTCTTCATCACAGGAGCACCAGGGCTGCATGGTCTTTGTTCCTCCTCCTCATGCCTCTTTCTCCCGCCACCTTGCACTTCCTGGCTCTTCATCCCAGGAACACCAGGGCTGCCTGGTCTTTGTTCCATCTCCTCATGTCTCTTTCTCTTACCACCTTACACTTCCTGGCTCTTCATCCCAGAAGCACCAGGGCTGCCTGGTCTTTGTTCCATCTCCCCATGCCTCTTTCTCCCACCACCTTACACTTCCTGGCTCTTCATCTCATGAGCAGCAGGGCTGCCTGGTCTTTGTTCCACCTCCTTGTGTCTCTTTCTCCCAATACCTTACACTTCCTGGCTCTTCATCCCAGTAGCACCAGGGCTGCCTGGTCTTTGTTCCATCTCCTCATGCCTCTTTCTCCCACCACCTTACACTTCCGGGCTCTTCATCTCATGAGCACCAGGGCTGCCTGGTCTTTGTTCCACCTCCTCATGTCTCTTTCTCCCACCACCTTACACTTCCTGGCTCTTCATCCCAGGAGCACCAGGGCTGCCTGGTCTTTGTTCCACCTCCTCATGTCTCTTTCTCCCACCACCGTACACTTCCTGGCTCTTCATCCCAGGAGCACAAGGGCGGCCTGGTCTTTGTTCCATCTCCTCATGTCTCTTTCTCTTACCACCTTACACTTTCTGGCTTTTCATCCCAGAAGCACCAGGGCTGCCTGGTCTTTGTTCCTACTCCTCATGCCTCTTTCTCCCGCCACCTTACACTTCCTGGCTCTTCATCCCAGGAGCACCAGGGCTGCCTGGTCTTTGTTCCATCTCCTCTTGCCTCTTTCTCCCGCCACCTTACACCTCCTGGCTCTTCATCTCATGAGCACCAGGGCTGCCTTGTCTTTGTTCCACCTCCTCATGCCTCTTTCTCCCGCCACCGTACACTTCCTGGCTCTTCAACCCAGGAGCACCAGGGCTGCCTGGTCTTTGTTCCATCTCCTCATGTCTCTTTCTCTTACCACCCTATACTTCCTGGCTCTTCATCCCAGGAGCACCAGGGCTGCCTGGTCTTTGTTCCATCTCCTCATGCCTCTTTCTCCCACCACCTTACAATTCCTGACTCTTCATCCCAGGAGCACCAGGGCTGCCTGGTCTTTGTTCCACCTCCTCATTCCTCTTTCTCCCGCTACCTTACACCTCCTGGTTGTTCATCCCAGGAGTACCAGGGCTGCCTGGTCTTTGTTCCACCTCCTCATGCCTCTTTCTCCCACCACCTTACACCTCCTGGCTCTTCATCTCATGAGCACCAGGGCTGCCTTGTCTTGGTTCCACCTCCTCATGCCTCTTTCTCCCGCCACCGTACACTTCCTGGCTCTTCATCCCAGGAGCACCAGGGCTGCCTGGTCTTTGTTCCATCTCCTCATGTCTCTTTCTCTTACCACCCTATACTTCCTGGCTCTTCATCCCAGGAGCACCAGGGCTGCCTGGTCTTTGTTCCATCTCCTCAAGTCTCTTTCTCTTATCACCTTACACTTCCTGGCTCTTCATCTCATGTGCACCAGGGCTGCCTGGTCTTTGTTCCTCCTCCTCATGTCTCTTTCTCCCACCACCTTACATTTCCTGGCTCTTCATCCCAGGAGCACCAGGGTTGCCTCATCTTTATTCCACCTCCTCATGCCTCTTTCTCTCGCCACCTTACACCTCCTGGCTCTTCATCCCAGGAGTACCAGGGCTGTCTGGTCTTTGTTCCACCTCCTCATGCCTCTTTCTCCCACCACCTTACACCTCCTGGCTCTTCATCTCATGAGCACCAGGGCTGCCTGGTCTTTGTTCCTCCTCCTCATGCCTCTTTCTCCCGCCACCTTACACCTCCTGTCTCTTCATCTCATGAGCACCAGGGCTGCCTGGTCTTTGTTCCACCTCCTCATGCCTCTTTCTCCCGCCACCTTACACTTCCTGGCTCTTCATCCCAGGAGCACCAGGCCTGCCTGGTCTTTGTTCTATCTCCTCATGTCTCTTTCTCTTACCACCCTATACTTCCTGGCTCTTCATCCCAGGAGCACCAGGGCTGCCTGGTCTTTGTTCCATCTCCTCATGTCTCTTTCTCTTACCACCTTACACTTCCTGGCTCTTCATCCCAGAAGCACCAGGGCTGCCTGGTCTTTGTTCCATCTCCCCATGCCTCTTTCTCCCACCACCTTACACTTCCTGGCTCTTCATCTCATGAGCAGCAGGGCTGCCTGGTCTTTGTTCCACCTCCTTGTGTCTCTTTCTCCCAATACCTTACACTTCCTGGCTCTTCATCCCAGTAGCACCAGGGCTGCCTGGTCTTTGTTCCATCTCCTCATGCCTCTTTCTCCCACCACCTTACACTTCCTGGCTCTTCATCTCATGAGCACCAGGGCTGCCTGGTCTTTGTTCCACCTTCTCATGTCTCTTTCTCCCACCACCTTACACTTCCTGGCTCTTCATCCCAGGAGCACCAGGGCTGCCTGGTCTTTGTTCCACCTCCTCATGTCTCTTTCTCCCACCACCGTACACTTCCTGGCTCTTCATCCCAGGAGCACAAGGGCGGCCTGGTCTTTGTTCCATCTCCTCATGTCTCTTTCTCTTACCACCTTACACTTTCTGGCTCTTCATCCCAGAAGCACCAGGGCTGCCTGGTCTTTGTTCCTACTCCTCATGCCTCTTTCTCCCGCCACCTTACACTTCCTGGCTCTTCATCCCAGGAGCACCAGGGCTGCCTGGTCTTTGTTCCATCTCCTCTTGCCTCTTTCTCCCGCCACCTTACACCTCCTGGCTCTTCATCTCATGAGCACCAGGGCTGCCTTGTCTTTGTTCCACCTCCTCATGCCTCTTTCTCCCGCCACCGTACACTTCCTGGCTCTTCAACCCAGGAGCACCAGGGCTGCCTGGTCTTTGTTCCATCTCCTCATGTCTCTTTCTCTTACCACCCTATACTTCCTGGCTCTTCATCCCAGGAGCACCAGGGCTGCCTGGTCTTTGTTCCATCTCCTCATGCCTCTTTCTCCCACCACCTTACATTTCCTGGCTCTTCATCCCAGGAGCACCAGGGCTGCCTGGTCTTTGTTCCATCTCCCCATGCCTCTTTCTCCCACCACCTTACACTTCCTGGCTCTTCATCTCATGAGCACCAGGGCTGCCTGGTCTTTGTTCCACCTCCTTGTGTCTCTTTCTCCCACCACCTTACACTTCCTGGCTCTTCATCCCAGTAGCACCAGGGCTGCCTGGTCTTTGTTCCATCTCCTCATGCCTCTTTCTCCCACCACCTTACACTTCCTGGCTCTTCATCTCATGAGCACCAGGGCTGCCTGGTCTTTGTTCCACCTCCTCATGTCTCTTTCTCCCACCACCGTACACTTCCTGGCTCTTCATCCCAGGAGCACAAGGGCGGCCTGGTCTTTGTTCCATCTCCTCATGTCTCTTTCTCTTACCACCTTACACTTTCTGGCTCTTCATCCCAGAAGCACCAGGGCTGCCTGGTCTTTGTTCCTACTCCTCATGCCTCTTTCTCCCGCCACCTTACACTTCCTGGCTCTTCATCCCAGGAGCACCAGGGCTGCCTGGTCTTTGTTCCATCTCCTCTTGCCTCTTTCTCCCGCCACCTTACACCTCCTGGCTCTTCATCTCATGAGCACCAGGGCTGCCTTGTCTTTGTTCCACCTCCTCATGCCTCTTTCTCCCGCCACCGTACACTTCCTGGCTCTTCAACCCAGGAGCACCAGGGCTGCCTGGTCTTTGTTCCATCTCCTCATGTCTCTTTCTCTTACCACCCTATACTTCCTGGCTCTTCATCCCAGGAGCACCAGGGCTGCCTGGTCTTTGTTCCATCTCCTCATGCCTCTTTCTCCCACCACCTTACATTTCCTGGCTCTTCATCCCAGGAGCAACAAGGCTGCCTGGTCTTTGTTCCATCTCCCCATGCCTCTTTCTCCCACCACCTTACACTTCCTGGCTCTTCATCTCATGAGCACCAGGGCTGCCTGGTCTTTGTTCCACCTCCTTGTGTCTCTTTCTCCCACCACCTTACACTTCCTGGCTCTTCATCCCAGTAGCACCAGGGCTGCCTGGTCTTTGTTCCATCTCCTCATGCCTCTTTCTCCCACCACCTTACACTTCCTGGCTCTTCATCTCATGAGCACCAGGGCTGCCTGGTCTTTGTTCCACCTTCTCATGTCTCTTTCTCCCACCACCTTACACTTCCTGGCTCTTCATCCCAGGAGCACAAGGGCTGCCTGGTCTTTGTTCCTCCTCCTCATGTCTCTTTCTCTTACCACCTTACTCTTTCTGGCTCTTCATCCCAGGAGCACCAGGGCTGCATGGTCTTTGTTCCTCCTCCTCATGCCTCTTTCTCCCGCCACCTTACACTTCCTGGCTCTTCATCCCAGGAGCACCAGGGCTGCCTGGTCTTTGTTCCACCTCCTCATTCCTCTTTCTCCCGCCACCTTACACCTCCTGGTTGTTCATCCCAGGAGTACCAGGGCTGCCTGGTCTTTGTTCCACCTCCTCATGCCTCTTTCTCCCACCACCTTACACCTCCTGGCTCTTCATCTCATGAGCACCAGGGCTGCCTTGTCTTGGTTCCACCTCCTCATGCCTCTTTCTCCCGCCACCGTACACTTCCTGGCTCTTCATCCCAGGAGCACCAGGGCTGCCTGGTCTTTGTTCCATCTCCTCATGTCTCTTTCTCTTACCACCCTATACTTCCTGGCTCTTCATCCCAGGAGCACCAGGGCTGCCTGGTCTTTGTTCCATCTCCTCAAGTCTCTTTCTCTTATCACCTTACACTTCCTGGCTCTTCATCTCATGTGCACCAGGGCTGCCTGGTCTTTGTTCCTCCTCCTCATGTCTCTTTCTCCCACCACCTTACACTTCCTGGCTCTTCATCCCAGGAGCACCAGGGCTGCCTCATCTTTGTTCCACCTCCTCATGCCTCTTTCTCCCGGCACCTTACACCTCCTGGCTCTTCATACCAGGAGTACCAGGGCTGTCTGGTCTTTGTTCCACCTCCTCATGCCTCTTTCTCCCACCACCTTACACCTCCTGGCTCTTCATCTCATGAGCACCAGGGCTGCCTGGTCTTTGTTCCTCCTCCTCATGCCTCTTTCTCCCGCCACCTTACACCTCCTGTCTCTTCATCTCATGAGCACCAGGGCTGCCTGGTCTTTGTTCCACCTCCTCATGCCTCTTTCTCCCGCCACCTTACACTTCCTGGCTCTTCATCCCAGGAGCACCAGGCCTGCCTGGTCTTTGTTCTATCTCCTCATGTCTCTTTCTCTTACCACCCTATACTTCCTGGCTCTTCATCCCAGGAGCACCAGGGCTGCCTGGTCTTTGTTCCATCTCCTCAAGTCTCTTTCTCTTACCACCTTACACTTCCTGGCTCTTCATCCCAGGAGCACCAGGGCTGCCTGGTCTTTGTTCCATCTCCTCATGTCTCTTTCTCTTACCACCTTACACTTCCTGGCTCTTCATCTCATGAGCACCAGGGCTGCCTGGTCTTTGTTCCACCTCCTCATGTCTCTTTCTCCCACCACCTTACACTTCCTAGCTCTTCATCCCAGGAGCACAAGGGCTGCCTGGTCTTTGTTCCATCTCCTCATGTCTCTTTCTCTTACCACCTTACACTTCCTGGCTCTTTATCTCAGGTGCACCAGGGCTGCCTGGTCTTTGTTCCTCCTCTTTATAAACAAAGGAGGGACACAGAGCCGAGTTTATGAGGTCCTGCTCACAGGCTCCAAAGGGAGATCTGTGTAAAGAGGTTGAGCAGTTCCTAATTAGCTAAGACTAAGGGGGAAGGGGAGGAAGGGAAAGGGGAAGACAGGTCTTTCTTCGTAATGCCCTCACACACCCCAAGGGATGTCATGCTTCATCATTTGGGCATTTGCCCCTCATCAAGCCGGTGCTGCAATGCCTGACGGGCTCCCGGAACCGGGGCTGTTTGTCGGGGATCTTTTGAAGAAGCCGTAGGGTGCGTGCGGGTGTGAGGGCTGGGTAGTGCACAAGGCGTCAGGTGAATAAAATAGGTATAGAGCAGTCCTACTTAGGTCAAGTGTTTATTATTGAGGTAGCTCTAGCCTAGTTTAAAAACTGTGTAGAAGCCTTTGTTTTGGAGTGATGTTCCTAAAGGGCTAATGTAGTGAATGTGGTCAACATGTTTTGTGCCCAGACTGCCCCCAAGGGGTCAATGGCACTTCGTCAGGACCGATGAGATAATTGTGTATTGAGTGCACTACCGTCTAGCTCAATGAAGTCAAATGTGCTAGCGACGGTAGGGAGTATACTAAGGGACTGGTACTGGGGTATACTATAGACCTGTGGGAGAAGGGAGAGATTAAAACAATGGACAAACAACCAAGAGTTAAACCAACGAAAAGACGTATGAATAATGCACTGAGCTTATTAAGTGCAGATCGTGTGAACACACGTGTTGTATTTAGTGCCTTCACTGGGGGTGAACTAACCCTCAATTTTGGAGCATGAACAATCAACGAAACACAAACAAAGTTATTGCAGGTTAATTGCGTTAACGGTAATACATATTGCAATGTAAACATACAGTTGTTACATGTACGTAGTGAATAAATAAACGTGAGGGTGCCTTGAGAATTGTGTAACACCAACAACCCCTAAACAAAGTGCTGGTGGTCGCGCTAGATCTCATGACTCAGGAGTCGAGTCTTGGTGAACTCCAGTGAAGCCTTAACGGATGAGAGCAAGTAGATCTCTTTGAAAAATTACATGCGAGAACTATTCGTATGTACGAGAATCACCGTTACTAGGAGTGACGCGGCCCGGGTAACACCCTGTGTCTGATGAAACAACTGATCCTCAAACTGAAAGAAGTTTTCTGTGAGAGCGATGTTAGCACACTCCATGATAAAGCTCACGGGAGTTGGGGAGTCCCAGTTGGTGTTGAGATCTAGTGCGACCACCAGCACTTTGTTTACGGGTTGTTGGTGTTACAGTGTTACAGTCGTTGGTCGAATCTACCGTGAGGTCTCTGAGGAGGCACAGGACGTCCTTCGTATCTCTGAGGTAGGATGCAGATTTTTGGACGATAGGACGAAGGAACCAGTCACAGAATTGTGACAGTGGTTCTAATACTGACCCTATCCCGGATACAATTGGTCTCCCAGGAGGAGGCGTCCTGTTTTTGTGGATTTTCGGGAGTGTGTAAAATTTAGGCATTCTTGGTTCTTCATTCACGAGGAAGTCTGCCTCTTGTTTGGTTATCCAATCATTGCCGAGTGCTTCTGTGACCATGATCTTAATCTTGGTCGTCAAAGGACCAGTAGGGTCAGTCCTGTGTATGGTGTAGCTGTTTGAGTCAGAGAGAAGTCTCAAGCATTCTTCTCTGTACATATCACTATCCATGACCACAATGGCGCCCCCTTTGTCAGCTGGTTTTATTGTTAGGTTTTTATTATTGCTCAGTTTCGCGAGGGCCGTGCGCTCCTTTCCCGTAAGGTTATCAAACCCGCGAGTATTCTGGAAGTCAATCTTCTCAATATCTTTTAGTACGGCCTGTTCGAAAGCAAGTATGTTACATGAAATGTTCTGGTTCGGGGGTTGGAAGGTGGATTTCCTCCTTAGCCCTGTGGATTTCTTCCCATTCTCGTCTGTAGTATCTTCAGCATCTCCGAAATAATCGCGGAGTTTGATTTTCCTGAAGAATTGGGCCAATTCCGTGTGAAGAGCAAAGGGGTCATTTCGGGGTGTGGGAACGAATCCCAGCCCTTTAGAAAGGACGGTTGTTTCGTCTTGTGAGAGTGTGTATTTACTGATATTCACTATGTTGGTTACTCCCTGCTCGTCGAGGGCATCTCTCCTCTCCCTCTGCTCCTGGTTACTACACCACGCTGTGGCTCTGGTTGGTCTTCCCACTGGACCCTCGTATTTCTTCGTTTTTGGCGCCCTCTCCCTCTGCCACGGCCCTGGAACAAAAAAGGCGGTTGGCCATGTGGAAAACCAAATCCTGGTTGGTAAAATGGTTGTGGCCAAAACCCGAAGGGTGGAGGTTGAGGTTGTGGACCCTGCATCATCGGATGGTGATAGCCCATAGGTTTCCGGAATTGTGGTCCTTGGCCCTCATCGCCGCTACTGTCACTTCTTTCCTCTCCAGAGCTGAACGTCCAGTTCTGGGGTGTTGGTCTAAACCATTGTTTTCTCCCTGTTGGTTGAGGGGCTGGTTTATCATGCCTTTGTTCCATCTCCCCATGCCTCTTTCTCCCACCACCTTACACTTCTTGGCTCTTCATCTCATGAGCACCAGGGCTGCCTGGTCTTTGTTCCACCTCCTTGTGTCTCTTTCTCCCACCACCTTACACTTCCTGGCTCTTCATCCCAGTAGCACCCGGGCTGCCTGGTCTTTGTTCCATCTCCTCATGCCTCTTTCTCCCACCACCTTACACTTCCTGGCTCTTCATCTCATGAGCACCAGGGCTGCCTGGTCTTTGTTCCACCTCCTCATGTCTCTTTCTCCCACCACCTTACACTTCCTGGCTCTTCATCCCAGGAGCACCAGGGCTGCCTGGTCTTTGTTCCACCTCCTAATGTCTCTTTCTCCCACCACCGTACACTTCCTGGCTCTTCATCCCAGGAGCACCAGGGCTGCCTGGTCTTTGTTCCATCTCCTCATGTCTCTTTCTCCCACCACCTTACCCTTCCTGGCTCTTCATCTCATGAGCACCAGGGCTGCCTGGTCTTTGTTCCACCTCCTCATGTCTCTTTCTCCCACCACCGTACACTTCCTGGCTCTTCATCCCAGGAGCACAAGGGCGGCCTGGTCTGTGTTCCATCTCCTCATGTCTCTTTCTCTTACCACCTTACACTTTCTGGCTCTTCATCCCAGAAGCACCAGGGCTGCCTGGTCTTTGTTCCTACTCCTCATGCCTCTTTCTCCCGCCACCTTACACTTCCTGGCTCTTCATCCCAGGAGCACCAGGGCTGCCTGGTCTTTGTTCCATCTCCTCTTGCCTCTTTCTCCTGCCACCTTACACCTCCTGGCTCTTTATCTCATGAGCACCAGGGCTGCCTTGTCTTTGTTCCACCTCCTCATGCCTCTTTCTCCCGCCACCGTACACTTCCTGGCTCTTCAACCCAGGAGCACCAGGGCTGCCTGGTCTTTGTTCCATCTCCTCATATCTCTTTCTCTTACCACCCTATACTTCCTGGCTCTTCATCCCAGGAGCACCAGGGCTGCCTGGTCTTTGTTCCATCTCCTCTTGCCTCTTTCTCCCACCACCTTACATTTCCTGGCTCTTCATCCCAGGAGCACCAGGGCTGCCTGGTCTTTGTTCCATCTCCCCATGCCTCTTTCTCCCACCACCTTACACTTCCTGGCTCTTCATCTCATGAGCACCAGGGCTGCCTGGTCTGTGTTCCACCTCCTTGTGTCTCTTTCTCCCACCACCTTACACTTCCTGGCTCTTCATCCCAGTAGCACCAGGGCTGCCTGGTCTTTGTTCCATCTCCTCATGCCTCTTTCTTCCACCACCTTACACTTCTTGGCTCTTCATCCCAGGAGCACAAGGGCTGCCTGGTCTTTGTTCCATCTCCTCATGTCTCTTTCTCTTACCACCTTACACTTTCTGGCTCTTCATCCCAGGAGCACCAGGGCTGCATGGTCTTTGTTCCTCCTCCTCATGCCTCTTTCTCCCGCCACCTTACACTTCCTGGCTCTTCATCCCAGGAGCACCAGGGCTGCCTGGTCTTTGTTCCATCCTCATGTCTCTTTCTCTTACCACCCTATACTTCCTGGCTCTTCATCCCAGGAGCACCAGGGCTGCCTAGTCTTTGTTCCATCTCCTCAAGTCTCTTTCTCTTACCACCTTACACTTCCTGGATCTTCATCCCAGGAGCACCAGGGCTGCCTGGTCTTTGTTCCATCTCCTCGAGTCTCTTTCTCCCACCACCTTACACTTCCTGGCTCTTCATCCCAGGAGCACCAGGGCTGCCTGGTATTTGTTCCATCTCCTCATGCCTCTTTCTCCCACCACCTTACCCTTCCTGGCTCTTCATCTCATGAGCACCAGGGCTGCCTGGTCTTTGTTCCACCTCCTCATGTCTCTTTCTCCCACCACCGTACACTTCCTGGCTCTTCATCCCAGGAGCACAAGGGCGGCCTGGTCTTTGTTCCATCTCCTCATGTCTTTCTCTTACCACCTTACACTTTCTGGCTCTTCATCCCAGGAGCACCAGGGCTGCCTGGTCTTTGTTCCATCTCCTCAAGTCTCTTTCTCTTACCACCTTACACTTCCTGGCTCTTCATCTCATGAGCAGCAGGGCTGCCTGGTCTTTGTTCCACCTCCTTGTGTCTCTTTCTCCCAATACCTTACACTTCCTGGCTCTTCATCCCAGTAGCACCAGGGCTGCCTGGTCTTTGTTCCATCTCCTCATGCCTCTTTCTCCCACCACCTTACACTTCCGGGCTCTTCATCTCATGAGCACCAGGGCTGCCTGGTCTTTGTTCCACCTCCTCATGTCTCTTTCTCCCACCACCTTACACTTCCTGGCTCTTCCTCCCAGGAGCACCAGGGCTGCCTGGTCTTTGTTCCACCTCCTCATGTCTCTTTCTCCCACCACCGTACACTTCCTGGCTCTTCATCCCAGGAGCACAAGGGCGGCCTGGTCTTTGTTCCATCTCCTCATGTCTCTTTCTCTTACCACCTTACACTTTCTGGCTCTTCATCCCAGAAGCACCAGGGCTGCCTGGTCTTTGTTCCTACTCCTCATGCCTCTTTCTCCCGCCACCTTACACTTCCTGGCTCTTCATCCCAGGAGCACCAGGGCTGCCTGGTCTTTGTTCCATCTCCTCTTGCCTCTTTCTCCCGCCACCTTACACCTCCTGGCTCTTCATCTCATGAGCACCAGGGCTGCCTTGTCTTTGTTCCACCTCCTCATGCCTCTTTCTCCCGCCACCGTACACTTCCTGGCTCTTCAACCCAGGAGCACCAGGGCTGCCTGGTCTTTGTTCCATCTCCTCATGTCTCTTTCTCTTACCACCCTATACTTCCTGGCTCTTCATCACAGGAGCACCAGGGCTGCCTGGTCTTTGTTCCATCTCCTCATGCCTCTTTCTCCCACCACCTTACATTTCCTGGCTCTTCATCCCAGGAGCACCAGGGCTGCCTGGTCTTTGTTCCATCTCCCCATGCCTCTTTCTCCCACCACCTTACACTTCCTGGCTCTTCATCTCATGAGCACCAGGGCTGCCTGGTCTTTGTTCCACCTCCTTGTGTCTCTTTCTCCCACCACCTTACACTTCCTGGCTCTTCATCCCAGTAGCACCAGGGCTGCCTGGTCTTTGTTCCATCTCCTCATGCCTCTTTCTCCCACCACCTTACACTTCCTGGCTCTTCATCCTAGGAGCACCAGGGCTGCCTGGTCTTTGTTCCACCTTCTCATGTCTCTTTCTCCCACCACCTTACACTTCCTGGCTCTTCATCCCAGGAGCACAAGGGCTGCCTGGTCTTTGTTCCATCTCCTCATGTCTCTTTCTCTTACCACCTTACTCTTTCTGGCTCTTCATCCCAGGAGCACCAGGGCTGCATGGTCTTTGTTCCTCCTCCTCATGCCTCTTTCTCCCGCCACCTTACACTTCCTGGCTCTTCATCCCAGGAGCACCAGGGCTGCCTGGTCTTTGTTCCACCTCCTCATTCCTCTTTCTCCCGCCACCTTACACCTCCTGGTTGTTCATCCCAGGAGTACCAGGGCTGCCTGGTCTTTGTTCCACCTCCTCATGCCTCTTTCTCCCACCACCTTACACCTCCTGGCTCTTCATCTCATGAGCACCAGGGCTGCCTTGTCTTGGTTCCACCTCCTCATGCCTCTTTCTCCCGCCACCGTACACTTCCTGGCTCTTCATCCCAGGAGCACCAGGGCTGCCTGGTCTTTGTTCCATCTCCTCATGTCTCTTTCTCTTACCACCCTATACTTCCTGGCTCTTCATCCCAGGAGCACCAGGGCTGCCTGGTCTTTGTTCCATCTCCTCAAGTCTCTTTCTCTTATCACCTTACACTTCCTGGCTCTTCATCTCATGTGCACCAGGGCTGCCTGGTCTTTGTTCCTCCTCCTCATGTCTCTTTCTCCCACCACCTTACACTTCCTGGCTCTTCATCCCAGGAGCACCAGGGCTGCCTCATCTTTGTTCCACCTCCTCATGCCTCTTTCTCCCGCCACCTTACACCTCCTGGCTCTTCATCCCAGGAGTACCAGGGCTGTCTGGTCTTTGTTCCACCTCCTCATGCCTCTTTCTCCCACCACCTTACACCTCCTGGCTCTTCATCTCATGAGCACCAGGGCTGCCTGGTCTTTGTTCCTCCTCCTCATGCCTCTTTCTCCCGCCACCTTACACCTCCTGTCTCTTCATCTCATGAGCACCAGGGCTGCCTGGTCTTTGTTCCACCTCCTCATGCCTCTTTCTCCCGCCACCTTACACTTCCTGGCTCTTCATCCCAGGAGCACCAGGCCTGCCTGGTCTTTGTTCTATCTCCTCATGTCTCTTTCTCTTACCACCCTATACTTCCTGGCTCTTCATCCCAGGAGCACCAGGGCTGCCTGGTCTTTGTTCCATCTCCTCAAGTCTCTTTCTCTTACCACCTTACACTTCCTGGCTCTTCATCCCAGGAGCACCAGGGCTGCCTGGTCTTTGTTCCATCTCCTCATGTCTCTTTCTCTTACCACCTTACACTTCCTGGCTCTTCATCTCATGAGCACCAGGGCTGCCTGGTCTTTGTTCCACCTCCTCATGTCTCTTTCTCCCACCACCTTACACTTCCTAGCTCTTCATCCCAGGAGCACAAGGGCTGCCTGGTCTTTGTTCCATCTCCTCATGTCTCTTTCTCTTACCACCTTACACTTCCTGGCTCTTTATCTCAGGTGCACCAGGGCTGCCTGGTCTTTGTTCCTCCTCTTTATAAACAAAGGAGGGACACAGAGCCGAGTTTATGAGGTCCTGCTCACAGGCTCCAAAGGGAGATCTGTGTAAAGAGGTTGAGCAGTTCCTAATTAGCTAAGACTAAGGGGGAAGGGGAGGAAGGGAAAGGGGAAGACAGGTCTTTCTTCGTAATGCCCTCACACACCCCAAGGGATGTCATGCTTCATCATTTGGGCATTTGCCCCTCATCATGCCGGCGCTGCAATGCCTGACGGGCTCCCGGAACCGGGGCTCTTTGTCGGGGATCTTTTGAAGAAGCCGTAGGGTGCGTGCGGGTGTGAGGGCTGGGTAGTGCACAAGGCGTCAGGTGAATAAAATAGGTATAGAGCAGTCCTACTTAGGTCAAGTGTTTATTATTGAGGTAGCTCTAGCCTAGTTTAAAAACTGTGTAGAAGCCTTTGTTTTGGAGTGATGTTCCTAAAGGGCTAATGTAGTGAATGTGGTCAACATGTTTTGTGCCCAGACTGCCCCCAAGGGGTCAATGGCACTTCGTCAGGACCGATGAGATAATTGTGTATTGAGTGCACTACCGTCTAGCTCAATGAAGTCAAATGTGCTAGCGACGGTAGGGAGTATACTAAGGGACTGGTACCGGGGTATACTATAGACCTGTGGGAGAAGGGAGAGATAAAAACAATGGACAAACAACCAAGAGTTAAACCAACGAAAAGACGTATGAATAATGCACTGAGCTTATTAAGTGCAGATCGTGTGAACACACGTGTTGTATTTAGTGCCTTCACTGGGGGTGAACTAACCCTCAATTTTGGAGCATGAACAATCAACGAAACACAAACAAAGTTATTGCAGGTTAATTGCGTTAACGGTAATACATATTGCAATGTAAACATACAGTTGTTACATGTACGTAGTGAATAAATAAACGTGAGGGTGCCTTGAGAATTGTGTAACACCAACAACCCCTAAACAAAGTGCTGGTGGTCGCGCTAGATCTCATGACTCAGGAGTCGAGTCTTGGTGAACTCCAGTGAAGCCTTAACGGATGAGAGCAAGTAGATCTCTTTGAAAAATTACATGCGAGAACTATTCGTATGTACGAGAATCACCGTTACTAGGAGTGACGCGGCCCGGGTAACACCCTGTGTCTGATGAAACAACTGATCCTCAAACTGAAAGAAGTTTTCTGTGAGAGCGATGTTAGCACACTCCATGATAAAGCTCACGGGAGTTGGCGAGTCCCAGTTGGTGTTGAGATCTAGTGCGACCACCAGCACTTTGTTTACGGGTTGTTGGTGTTACACAATTCTCAAGGCACCCTCACGTTTATTTATTCACTACGTACATGTAACAACTGTATGTTTACATTGCAATATGTATTCCCATTAACGCAATTAACCTGCAATAACTTTCTTTGTGTTTCGTTGATTGTTCATTCTCCAAAATTGAGGGTTAGTTCACCCCCAGTGAAGGCACTAAATACAACACGTGTGTTCACACGATCTGCACTTAATAAGCTCAGTGCATTATTCATATGTCTTCGTTGGTTTAACTCTTGGTTGTTTGTCCCTTGTTTTTATCTCTCCCTTCTCCCACAGGTCTATAGTATACCCCAGTACCAGTCCCTTAGTATACTCCCTACCGTCGCTAGCACATTTAACTTCATTGAGCTAGACGGTAGTGCACTCAATACACAATTATCTCATCGGTCCTGACGAAGTGCCATTGACCCCTTTGGGGCAGTCTGGGCACGAAACATGTTGACCACTTTCACTACATTAGCCCTTTAGGAACATCACTCCAAAACAAAGGCTTCTACACAGTTTTTAAACTAGGCTAGTGCTACCTCAATAATAAACACTTGACCTAATTAGGACTGCTCTATACCTATTTTATTCACCTGACGCCTTGTGCACTACCCAGCCCTCACACCCGCACGCACCCTACGGCTTCTTCAAAAGATCCCCGACAAAAAGCCCCGGTTCCGGGAGCCCGTCAGGCATTGCAGCGCCGGCTTGACGAGGGGCAAATGCCCAAATGATGAAGCATGACATCCCTTGGGGTGTGTGAGGGCATTACGAAGAAAGACCTGTCTTCCCCTTATCCTTCCTCCCCTTCCCCCTTAGTCTTAGCTAATTAGGAACTGCTCAACCTCTTTACACACTTTGTTCCTCCTCCTCATGCCTCTTTCTCCCGCCACCTTACACTTCCTGGCTCTTCATCCCAGGAGCACCAGGGCTGCCTGGTCTTTGTTCCATCTCCTCGTGTCTTTCTCTTAGCACCTTACACTTTCTGGCTCTTCATCCCAGGAGCACCAGGGCTGCCTGGTCTTTGTTCCTCCTCCTCATGCCTCTTTCTCCCGCCACCTTACACTTCCTGGCTCTTCATCCCAGTAGCACCAGGGCTGCCTGGTCTTTGTTCCACCTCCTCATGCCTCTTTCTCCCGCCACCTTACACCTCCTGGCTCTTCATCCCAGGAGCACCAGGGCTGCCTGGTCTTTGTTCCATCTCCTCATGTCTCTTTCTCTTACCACCCTATACTTCCTGGCTCTTCATCCCAGGAGCACCAGGGCTGCCTGGTCTTTGTTCCATCTCCTCAAGTCTCTTTCTCTTACCACCTTACACTTCCTGGCTCTTCATCCCAGGAGCACCAGGGCGGCCTGGTCTTTGTTCCATCTCCTCATGTCTCTTTCTCTTACCACCTTACACTTTCTGGCTCTTCATCCCAGAAGCACCAGGGCTGCATGGTCTTTGTTCCATCTCCCCATGCCTCTTTCTCCCACCACCTTACACTTCTTGGCTCTTCATCTCATGAGCACCAGGGCTGCCTGGTCTTTGTTCCACCTCCTTGTGTCTCTTTCTCCCACCACCTTACACTTCCTGGCTCTTCATCCCAGTAGCACCCGGGCTGCCTGGTCTTTGTTCCAACTCCTCATGCCTCTTTCTCCCACCACCTTACACTTCCTGGCTCTTCATCTCATGAGCACCAGGGCTGCCTGGTCTTTGTTCCACCTCCTCATGTCTCTTTCTCCCACCACCTTACACTTCCTGGCTCTTCATCCCAGGAGCACCAGGGCTGCCTGGTCTTTGTTCCACCTCCTAATGTCTCTTTCTCCCACCACCGTACACTTCCTGGCTCTTCATCCCAGGAGCACAAGGGCGGCCTGGTCTTTGTTCCATCTCCTCATGTCTCTTTCTCCCACCACCTTACCCTTCCTGGCTCTTCATCTCATGAGCACCAGGGCTGCCTGGTCTTTGTTCCACCTCCTCATGTCTCTTTCTCCCACCACCGTACACTTCCTGGCTCTTCAACCCAGGAGCACAAGGGCGGCCTGGTCTGTGTTCCATCTCCTCATGTCTCTTTCTCTTACCACCTTACACTTTCTGGCTCTTCATCCCAGAAGCACCAGGGCTGCCTGGTCTTTGTTCCTACTCCTCATGCCTCTTTCTCCCGCCACCTTACACTTCCTGGCTCTTCATCCCAGGAGCACCAGGGCTGCCTGGTCTTTGTTCCATCTCCTCTTGCCTCTTTCTCCCGCCACCTTACACCTCCTGGCTCTTCATCTCATGAGCACCAGGGCTGCCTTGTCTTTGTTCCATCTCCTCATGCCTCTTTCTCCCACCACCGTACACTTCCTGGCTCTTCAACCCAAGAGCACCAGGGCTGCCTGGTCTTTGTTCCATCTCCTCATGTCTCTTTCTCCCACCACCTTACCCTTCCTGGCTCTTCATCTCATGAGCACCAGGGCTGCCTGGTCTTTGTTCCACCTCCTCATGTCTCTTTCTCCCACCACCGTACACTTCCTGGCTCTTCATCCCAGGAGCACAAGGGCGGCCTGGTCTGTGTTCCATCTCCTCATGTCTCTTTCTCTTACCACCTTACACTTTCTGGCTCTTCATCCCAGAAGCACCAGGGCTGCCTGGTCTTTGTTCCTACTCCTCATGCCTCTTTCTCCCGCCACCTTACACTTCCTGGCTCTTCATCCCAGGAGCACCAGGGCTGCCTGGTCTTTGTTCCATCTCCTCTTGCCTCTTTCTCCCGCCACCTTACACCTCCTGGCTCTTCATCTCATGAGCACCAGGGCTGCCTTGTCTTTGTTCCACCTCCTCATGCCTCTTTCTCCCGCCACCGTACACTTCCTGGCTCTTCAACCCAGGAGCACCAGGGCTGCCTGGTCTTTGTTCCATCTCCTCATGTCTCTTTCTCTTACCACCCTATACTTCCTGGCTCTTCATCCCAGGAGCACCAGGGCTGCCTGGTCTTTGTTCCATCTCCTCCTGCCTCTTTCTCCCACCACCTTACATTTCCTGGCTCTTCATCCCAGGAGCACCAGGGCTGCCTGGTCTTTGTTCCATCTCCCCATGCCTCTTTCTCCCACCACCTTACACTTCCTGGCTCTTCATCTCATGAGCACCAGGGCTGCCTGGTCTGTGTTCCACCTCCTTGTGTCTCTTTCTCCCACCACCTTACACTTCCTGGCCATTCATCCCAGTAGCACCAGGGCTGCCTGGTCTTTGTTCCATCTCCTCATGCCTCTTTCTTCCACCACCTTACACTTCTTGGCTCTTCATCCCAGGAGCACAAGGGCTGCCTGGTCTTTGTTCCATCTCCTCATGTCTCTTTCTCTTACCACCTTACACTTTCTGGCTCTTCATCCCAGGAGCACCAGGGCTGCATGGTCTTTGTTCCTCCTCCTCATGCCTCTTTCTCCCGCCACCTTACACTTCCTGGCTCTTCATCCCAGGAGCACCAGGGCTGCCTGGTCTTTGTTCCATCCTCATGTCTCTTTCTCTTACCACCCTATACTTCCTGGCTCTTCATCCCAGGAGCACCAGGGCTGCCTAGTCTTTGTTCCATCTCCTCAAGTCTCTTTCTCTTACCACCTTACACTTCCTGGATCTTCATCCCAGGAGCACCAGGGCTGCCTGGTCTTTGTTCCATCTCCTCGAGTCTCTTTCTCCCACCACCTTACACTTCCTGGCTCTTCATCCCAGGAGCACCAGGGCTGCCTGGTATTTGTTCCATCTCCTCATGCCTCTTTCTCCCACCACCTTACCCTTCCTGGCTCTTCATCTCATGAGCACCAGGGCTGCCTGGTCTTTGTTCCACCTCCTCATGTCTCTTTCTCCCACCACCTTACACCTCCTGGCTCTTCATCTCATGAGCACCAGGGCTGCCTGGTCTTTGTTCCTCCTCCTCATGCCTCTTTCTCCCGCCACCTTACACCTCCTGTCTCTTCATCTAATGAGCACCAGGGCTGCCTGGTCTTTGTTCCTCCTCCTCATGCCTCTTTCTCCCGCCACCTTACACCTCCTGTCTCTTCATCTCATGAGCACCAGGGCTGCCTGGTCTTTGTTCCACCTCCTTGTGTCTCTTTCTCCCACCACCGTACACTTCCTGGCTCTTCATCCCAGGAGCACAAGGGCGGCCTGGTCTTTGTTCCATCTCCTCATGTCTTTCTCTTACCACCTTACACTTTCTGGCTCTTCATCCCAGAAGAACCAGGGCTGCCTGGTCTTTGTTCCTACTCCTCATGCCTCTTTCTCCCGCCACCTTACACTTCCTGGCTCTTCATCCCAGGAGCACCAGGGCTGCCTGGTCTTTGTTCCACCTCCTCTTGCCTCTTTCTCCCGCCACCTCACACCTCCTGGCTCTTCATCTCATGAGCACCAGGGCTGCCTGGTCTTTGTTCCACCTCCTCATGCCTCTTTCTCCCGCCACCGTACACTTCCTGGCTCTTCATCCCAGGAGCACCAGGGCTGCCTGGTCTTTGTTCCATCTCCTCATGTCTCTTTCTCTTACCACCCTATACTTCCTGGCTCTTCATCCCAGGAGCACCAGGGCTGCCTGGTCTTTGTTCCATCTCCTCATGCCTCTTTCTCCCACCACCTTACATTTCCTGGCTCTTCATCCCAGGAGCACCAGGGCTGCCTGGTCTTTGTTCCATCTCCCCATGCCTCTTTCTCCCACCACCTTACACTTCCTGGCTCTTCATCCCATGAGCACCAGGGCTGCCTGGTCTTTGTTCCACCTCCTCATGTCTCTTTCTCCCACCACCTTACACTTCCTGGCTCTTCATCCCAGGAGCACCAGGGCTGCCTGGTCTTTGTTCCATCTCCTCATGTCTCTTTCTCTTACCACCTTACACTTCCTGGCTCTTTATCTCAGGAGCACCAGGGCTGCCTTGTCTTTGTTCCTCTTCCTCATGCCTCTTTCTCCCGCCACCTTACACTTCCTGGCTCTTCATCCCAGGAGCACCAGGGCTGCCTGGTCTTTGTTCCTCCTCCTCATGTCTCTTTCTCCCACCACCTTACACTTCCTGGCTCTTCATCCCAGGAGCACCAGGGATGCCTGGTCTTTGTTCCACCTCCTCATGCCTCTTTCTCCCGCCACCTTACACCTCCTGGCTCTTCATCTCATGAGCACCAGGGCTGCCTGGTCTTTGTTCCACCTCCTCATGCTTCTTTCTCCCGCCACCTTACACTTCCTGGCTCTTCATCCCAGGAGCACCAGGGCTGCCTGGTCTTTGTTCCATCTCCTCATGTCTCTTTCTCTTACCACCCTATACTTCCTGGCTCTTCATCCCAGGAGCACCAGGGCTGCCTGGTCTTTGTTCCATCTCCTCAAGTCTCTTTCTCTTACCACCTTACACTTCCTGGCTCTTCATCCCAGGAGCACCAGGGCTGCCTGGTCTTTGTTCCTCCTCCTCATGCCTCTTTCTCCCGCCACCTTACACCTCCTGTCTCTTCATCTCATGAGCACCAGGGCTGCCTGGTCTTTGTTCCACCTCCTCATGCCTCTTTCTCCCGCCACCTTACACTTCCTGGCTCTTCATCCCAGTAGCACCAGGGCTGCCTGGTCTTTGTTCCATCTCCTCATGTCTCTTTCTCTTACCACCTTACACTTCCTGGCTCTTCATCCCAGAAGCACCAGGGCTGCCTGGTCTTTGTTCCACCTCCTCATGTCTCTTTCTCCCACCACCGTACACTTCCTGGCTCTTCATCCCAGGAGCACAAGGGCGGCCTGGTCTTTGTTCCATCTCCTCATGTCTCTTTCTCTTACCACCTTACACTTTCTGGCTCTTCATCCCAGAAGCACCAGGGCTGCCTGGTCTTTGTTCCTACTCCTCATGCCTCTTTCTCCCGCCACCTTACACTTCCTGGCTCTTCATCCCAGGAGCACCAGGGCTGCCTGGTCTTTGTTCCATCTCCTCTTGCCTCTTTCTCCCGCCACCTTACACCTCCTGGCTCTTCATCTCATGAGCACCAGGGCTGCCTTGTCTTTGTTCCACCTCCTCATGCCTCTTTCTCCCGCCACCGTACACTTCCTGGCTCTTCAACCCAGGAGCACCAGGGCTGCCTGGTCTTTGTTCCATCTCCTCATGTCTCTTTCTCTTACCACCCTATACTTCCTGGCTCTTCATCCCAGGAGCACCAGGGCTGCCTGGTCTTTGTTCCATCTCCTCATGCCTCTTTCTCCCACCACCTTACATTTCCTGGCTCTTCATCCCAGGAGCACCAGGGCTGCCTGGTCTTTGTTCCATCTCCCCATGCCTCTTTCTCCCACCACCTTACACTTCCTGGCTCTTCATTTCATGAGCACCAGGGCTGCCTGGTCTTTGTTCCACCTCCTTGTGTCTCTTTCTCCCACCACCTTACACTTCCTGGCTCTTCATCCCAGTAGCACCAGGGCTGCCTGGTCTTTGTTCCATCTCCTCATGCCTCTTTCTCCCACCACCTTACACTTCCTGGCTCTTCATCTCATCCATGTCTGCCTGGTCTTTGTTCCACCTTCTCATGTCTCTTTCTCCCACCACCTTACACTTCCTGGCTCTTCATCCCAGGAGCACAAGGGCTGCCTGGTCTTTGTTCCATCTCCTCATGTCTCTTTCTCTTACCACCTTACTCTTTCTGGCTCTTCATCCCAGGAGCACCAGGGCTGCATGGTCTTTGTTCCTCCTCCTCATGCCTCTTTCTCCCGCCACCTTACACTTCCTGGCTCTTCATCCCAGGAGCACCAGGGCTGCCTGGTCTTTGTTCCACCTCCTCATTCCTCTTTCTCCCGCCACCTTACACCTCCTGGTTGTTCATCCCAGGAGTACCAGGGCTGCCTGGTCTTTGTTCCACCTCCTCATGCCTCTTTCTCCCACCACCTTACACCTCCTGGCTCTTCATCTCATGAGCACCAGGGCTGCCTTGTCTTGGTTCCACCTCCTCATGCCTCTTTCTCCCGCCACCGTACACTTCCTGGCTCTTCATCCCAGGAGCACCAGGGCTGCCTGGTCTTTGTTCCATCTCCTCATGTCTCTTTCTCTTACCACCCTATACTTCCTGGCTCTTCATCCCAGGAGCACCAGGGCTGCCTGGTCTTTGTTCCATCTCCTCAAGTCTCTTTCTCTTATCACCTTACACTTCCTGGCTCTTCATCTCATGTGCACCAGGGCTGCCTGGTCTTTGTTCCTCCTCCTCATGTCTCTTTCTCCCACCACCTTACACTTCCTGGCTCTTCATCCCAGGAGCACCAGGGCTGCCTCATCTTTGTTCCACCTCCTCATGCCTCTTTCTCCCGCCACCTTACACCTCCTGGCTCTTCATCCCAGGAGTACCAGGGCTGTCTGGTCTTTGTTCCACCTCCTCATGCTTCTTTCTCCCGCCACCTTACACTTCCTGGCTCTTCATCCCAGGAGCACCAGGGCTGCCTGGTCTTTGTTCCTTCTCCTCATGTCTCTTTCTCTTACCACCCTATACTTCCTGGCTCTTCATCCCAGGAGCACCAGGGCTGCCTGGTCTTTGTTCCATCTCCTCAAGTCTCTTTCTCTTACCACCTTACACTTCCTGGCTCTTCATCCCAGGAGCACCAGGGCAGCCTGGTCTTTGTTCCTCCTCCTCATGCCTCTTTCTCCCGCCACCTTACACCTCCTGTCTCTTCATCTCATGAGCACCAGGGCTGCCTGGTCTTTGTTCCACCTCCTCATGCCTCTTTCTCCCGCCACCTTACACTTCCTGGCTCTTCATCCCAGGAGCACCAGGGCTGCCTGGTCTTTGTTCCATCTCCTCATGTCTCTTTCTCTTACCACCTTACACTTCCTGGCTCTTCATCCCAGAAGCACCAGGGCTGCCTGGTCTTTGTTCCATCTCCCCATGCCTCTTTCTCCCACCACCTTACACTTCCTGGCTCTTCATCTCATGAGCAGCAGGGCTGCCTGGTCTTTGTTCCACCTCCTTGTGTCTCTTTCTCCCACCACCTTACACTTCCTGGCTCTTCATCCCAGGAGCACCAGGGCTGCCTGGTCTTTGTTCCATCTCCTCATGCCTCTTTCTCCCACCACCTTACATTTCCTGGCTCTTCATCCCAGGAGCACCAGGGCTGCCTGGTCTTTGTTCCATCTCCCCATGCCTCTTTCTCCCACCACCTTACACTTCCTGGCTCTTCATCTCATGAGCACCAGGGCTGCCTGGTCTTTGTTCCACCTCCTTGTGTCTCTTTCTCCCACCACCTTACACTTCCTGGCTCTTCATCCCAGTAGCACCAGGGCTGCCTG
Source organism: Triturus cristatus (assembly GCF_964204655.1). Taxonomy (NCBI): domain Eukaryota; kingdom Metazoa; phylum Chordata; class Amphibia; order Caudata; family Salamandridae; genus Triturus; species Triturus cristatus. The sequence goes on along the minus strand of NC_140587.1, from coordinate 93,323,756 downwards.
GTCTTTGTTCCATCTCCTCATGCCTCTTTCTCCCACCACCTTACACTTCCTGGCTCTTCATCTCATGAGCACCAGGGCTGCCTGGTCTTTGTTCCACCTCCTCATGTCTCTTTCTCCCACCACCGTACACTTCCTGGCTCTTCATCCCAGGAGCACAAGGGCGGCCTGGTCTTTGTTCCATCTCCTCATGTCTCTTTCTCTTACCACCTTACACTTTCTGGCTCTTCATCCCAGAAGCACCAGGGCTGCCTGGTCTTTGTTCCTACTCCTCATGCCTCTTTCTCCCGCCACCTTACACTTCCTGGCTCTTCATCCCAGGAGCACCAGGGCTGCCTGGTCTTTGTTCCATCTCCTCTTGCCTCTTTCTCCCGCCACCTTACACCTCCTGGCTCTTCATCTCATGAGCACCAGGGCTGCCTTGTCTTTGTTCCACCTCCTCATGCCTCTTTCTCCCGCCACCGTACACTTCCTGGCTCTTCAACCCAGGAGCACCAGGGCTGCCTGGTCTTTGTTCCATCTCCTCATGTCTCTTTCTCTTACCACCCTATACTTCCTGGCTCTTCATCCCAGGAGCACCAGGGCTGCCTGGTCTTTGTTCCATCTCCTCATGCCTCTTTCTCCCACCACCTTACATTTCCTGGCTCTTCATCCCAGGAGCACCAGGGCTGCCTGGTCTTTCTTCCATCTCCCCATGCCTCTTTCTCCCACCACCTTACACTTCCTGGCTCTTCATCTCATGAGCACCAGGGCTGCCTGGTCTTTGTTCCACCTCCTTGTGTCTCTTTCTCCCACCACCTTACACTTCCTGGCTCTTCATCCCAGTAGCACCAGGGCTGCCTGGTCTTCGTTCCATCTCCTCATGCCTCTTTCTCCCACCACCTTACACTTCCTGGCTCTTCATCTCATGAGCACCAGGGCTGCCTGGTCTTTGTTCCACCTTCTCATGTCTCTTTCTCCCACCACCTTACACTTCCTGGCTCTTCATCCCAGGAGCACAAGGGCTGCCTGGTCTTTGTTCCATCTCCTCATGTCTCTTTCTCTTACCACCTTACTCTTTCTGGCTCTTCATCTCAGGAGCACCAGGGCTGCATGGTCTTTGTTCCTCCTCCTCATGCCTCTTTCTCCCGCCACCTTACACTTCCTGGCTCTTCATCCCAGGAGCACCAGGGCTGCCTGGTCTTTGTTCCACCTCCTCATTCCTCTTTCTCCCGCCACCTTACACCTCCTGGTTGTTCATCCCAGGAGTACCAGGGCTGCCTGGTCTTTGTTCCACCTCCTCATGCCTCTTTCTCCCACCACCTTACACCTCCTGGCTCTTCATCTCATGAGCACCAGGGCTGCCTTGTCTTGGTTCCACCTCCTCACTCCTCTTTCTCCCGCCACCGTACACTTCCTGGCTCTTCATCCCAGGAGCACCAGGGCTGCCTGGTCTTTGTTCCATCTCCTCATGTCTCTTTCTCTTACCACCCTATACTTCCTGGCTCTTCATCCCAGGAGCACCAGGGCTGCCTGGTCTTTGTTCCATCTCCTCAAGTCTCTTTCTCTTATCACCTTACACTTCCTGGCTCTTCATCTCATGTGCACCAGGGCTGCCTGGTCTTTGTTCCTCCTCCTCATGTCTCTTTCTCCCACCACCTTACACTTCCTGGCTCTTCATCCCAGGAGCACCAGGGCTGCCTCATCTTTGTTCCACCTCCTCATGCCTCTTTCTCCCGCCACCTTACACCTCCTGGCTCTTCATCCCAGGAGTACCAGGGCTGTCTGGTCTTTGTTCCACCTCCTCATGCTTCTTTCTCCCGCCACCTTACACTTCCTGGCTCTTCATCCCAGGAGCACCAGGGCTGCCTGGTCTTTGTTCCATCTCCTCATGTCTCTTTCTCTTACCACCCTATACTTCCTGGCTCTTCATCCCAGGAGCACCAGGGCTGCCTGGTCTTTGTTCCATCTCCTCAAGTCTCTTTCTCTTACCACCTTACACTTCCTGGCTCTTCATCCCAGGAGCACCAGGGCTGCCTGGTCTTTGTTCCTCCTCCTCATGCCTCTTTCTCCCGCCACCTTACACCTCCTGTCTCTTCATCTCATGAGCACCAGGGCTGCCTGGTCTTTGTTCCACCTCCTCATGCCTCTTTCTCCCGCCACCTTACACTTCCTGGCTCTTCATCCCAGGAGCACCAGGGCTGCCTGGTCTTTGTTCCATCTCCTCATGTCTCTTTCTCTTACCACCTTACACTTCCTGGCTCTTCATCCCAGAAGCACCAGGGCTGCCTGGTCTTTGTTCCATCTCCCCATGCCTCTTTCTCCCACCACCTTACACTTCCTAGCTCTTCATCTCATGAGCAGCAGGGCTGCCTGGTCTTTGTTCCACCTCCTTGTGTCTCTTTCTCCCACCACCTTACACTTCCTGGCTCTTCATCCCAGGAGCACCAGGGCTGCCTGGTCTTTGTTCCACCTCCTCATGTCTCTTTCTCCCACCACCGTACACTTCCTGGCTCTTCATCCCAGGAGCACAAGGGCGGCCTGGTCTTTGTTCCATCTCCTCATGTCTCTTTCTCTTACCACCTTACACTTTCTGGCTCTTCATCCCAGAAGCACCAGGGCTGCCTGGTCTTTGTTCCTACTCCTCATGCCTCTTTCTCCCGCCACCTTACACTTCCTGGCTCTTCATCCCAGGAGCACCAGGGCTGCCTGGTCTTTGTTCCATCTCCTCTTGCCTCTTTCTCCCGCCACCTTACACCTCCTGGCTCTTCATCTCATGAGCACCAGGGCTGCCTTGTCTTTGTTCCACCTCCTCATGCCTCTTTCTCCCACCACCGTACACTTCCTGGCTCTTCAACCCAGGAGCACCAGGGCTGCCTGGTCTTTGTTCCATCTCCTCATGTCTCTTTCTCTTACCACCCTATACTTCCTGGCTCTTCATCCCAGGAGCACCAGGGCTGCCTGGTCTTTGTTCCATCTCCTCATGCCTCTTTCTCCCACCACCTTACATTTCCTGGCTCTTCATCCCAGGAGCACCAGGGCTGCCTGGTCTTTGTTCCATCTCCCCATGCCTCTTTCTCCCACCACCTTACACTTCCTGGCTCTTCATCTCATGAGCACCAGGGCTGCCTGGTCTTTGTTCCACCTCCTTGTGTCTCTTTCTCCCACCACCTTACACTTCCTGGCTCTTCATCCCAGTAGCACCAGGGCTGCCTGGTCTTTGTTCCATCTCCTCATGCCTCTTTCTCCCACCACCTTACACTTCCTGGCTCTTCATCTCATGAGCACCAGGGCTGCCTGGTCTTTGTTCCACCTTCTCATGTCTCTTTCTCCCACCACCTTACACTTCCTGGCTCTTCATCCCAGGAGCACAAGGGCTGCCTGGTCTTTGTTCCATCTCCTCATGTCTCTTTCTCTTACCACCTTACTCTTTCTGGCTCTTCATCCCAGGAGCACCAGGGCTGCATGGTCTTTGTTCCTCCTCCTCATGCCTCTTTCTCCCGCCACCTTACACTTCCTGACTCTTCATCCCAGGAGCACCAGGGCTGCCTGGTCTTTGTTCCACCTCCTCATTCCTCTTTCTCCCGCCACCTTACACCTCCTGGTTGTTCATCCCAGGAGTACCAGGGCTGCCTGGTCTTTGTTCCACCTCCTCATGCCTCTTTCTCCCACCACCTTACACCTCCTGGCTCTTCATCTCATGAGCACCAGGGCTGCCTTGTCTTGGTTCCACCTCCTCATGCCTCTTTCTCCCGCCACCGTACACTTCCTGGCTCTTCATCCCAGGAGCACCAGGGCTGGCTCGTCTTTGTTCCATCTCCTCATGTCTCTTTCTCTTACCACCCTATACTTCCTGGCTCTTCATCCCTGGAGCACCAGGGCTGCCTGGTCTTTGTTCCATCTCCTCAAGTCTCTTTCTCTTATCACCTTACACTTCCTGGCTCTTCATCTCATGTGCACCAGGGCTGCCTGGTCTTTGTTCCTCCTCCTCATGTCTCTTTCTCCCACCACCTTACACTTCCTGGCTCTTCATCCCAGGAGCACCAGGGTTGCCTCATCTTTATTCCACCTCCTCATGCCTCTTTCTCCCGCCACCTTACACCTCCTGGCTCTTCATCCCAGGAGTACCAGGGCTGTCTGGTTCTGGTCTTTGTTCCACCTCCTCATGCCTCTTTCTCCCACCACCTTACACCTCCTGGCTCTTCATCTCATGAGCACCAGGGCTGCCTGGTCTTTGTTCCTCCTCCTCATGCCTCTTTCTCCCGCCACCTTACACCTCCTGTCTCTTCATCTCATGAGCACCAGGGCTGCCTGGTCTTTGTTCCACCTCCTCATGCCTCTTTCTCCCGCCACCTTACACTTCCTGGCTCTTCATCCCAGGAGCACCAGGCCTGCCTGGTCTTTGTTCTATCTCCTCATGTCTCTTTCTCTTACCACCCTATACTTCCTGGCTCTTCATCCCAGGAGCACCAGGGCTGCCTGGTCTTTGTTCCATCTCCTCATGTCTCTTTCTCTTACCACCTTACACTTCCTGGCTCTTCATCCCAGAAGCACCAGGGCTGCCTGGTCTTTGTTCCATCTCCCCATGCCTCTTTCTCCCACCACCTTACACTTCCTGGCTCTTCATCTCATGAGCAGCAGGGCTGCCTGGTCTTTGTTCCACCTCCTTGTGTCTCTTTCTCCCAATACCTTACACTTCCTGGCTCTTCATCCCAGTAGCACCAGGGCTGCCTGGTCTTTGTTCCATCTCCTCATGCCTCTTTCTCCCACCACCTTACACTTCCTGGCTCTTCATCTCATGAGCACCAGGGCTGCCTGGTCTTTGTTCCACCTTCTCATGTCTCTTTCTCCCACCACCTTACACTTCCTGGCTCTTCATCCCAGGAGCACCAGGGCTGCCTGGTCTTTGTTCCACCTCCTCATGTCTCTTTCTCCCACCACCGTACACTTCCTGGCTCTTCATCCCAGGAGCACAAGGGCGGCCTGGTCTTTGTTCCATCTCCTCATGTCTCTTTCTCTTACCACCTTACACTTTCTGGCTCTTCATCCCAGAAGCACCAGGGCTGCCTGGTCTTTGTTCCTACTCCTCATGCCTCTTTCTCCCGCCACCTTACACTTCCTGGCTCTTCATCCCAGGAGCACCAGGGCTGCCTGGTCTTTGTTCCATCTCCTCTTGCCTCTTTCTCCCGCCACCTTACACCTCCTGGCTCTTCATCTCATGAGCACCAGGGCTGCCTTGTCTTTGTTCCACCTCCTCATGCCTCTTTCTCCCGCCACCGTACACTTCCTGGCTCTTCAACCCAGGAGCACCAGGGCTGCCTGGTCTTTGTTCCATCTCCTCATGTCTCTTTCTCTTACCACCCTATACTTCCTGGCTCTTCATCCCAGGAGCACAAGGGCTGCCTGGTCTTTGTTCCATCTCCTCATGCCTCTTTCTCCCACCACCTTACATTTCCTGGCTCTTCATCCCAGGAGCACCAGGGCTGCCTGGTCTTTGTTCCATCTCCCCATGCCTCTTTCTCCCACCACCTTACACTTCCTGGCTCTTCATCTCATGAGCACCAGGGCTGCCTGGTCTTTGTTCCACCTCCTTGTGTCTCTTTCTCCCACCACCTTACACTTCCTGGCTCTTCATCCCAGTAGCACCAGAGCTGCCTGGTCTTTGTTCCATCTCCTCATGCCTCTTTCTCCCACCACCTTACACTTCCTGGCTCTTCATCTCATGAGCACCAGGGCTGCCTGGTCTTTGTTCCACCTCCTCATGTCTCTTTCTCCCACCACCGTACACTTCCTGGCTCTTCATCCCAGGAGCACAAGGGCGGCCTGGTCTTTGTTCCATCTCCTCATGTCTCTTTCTCTTACCACCTTACACTTTCTGGCTCTTCATCCCAGAAGCACCAGGGCTGCCTGGTCTTTGTTCCTACTCCTCATGCCTTTTTCTCCCGCCACCTTACACTTCCTGGCTCTTCATCCCAGGAGCACCAGGGCTGCCTGGTCTTTGTTCCATCTCCTCTTGCCTCTTTCTCCCGCCACCTTACACCTCCTGGCTCTTCATCTCATGAGCACCAGGGCTGCCTTGTCTTTGTTCCACCTCCTCATGCCTCTTTCTCCCGCCACCGTACACTTCCTGGCTCTTCAACCCAGGAGCACCAGGGCTGCCTGGTCTTTGTTCCATCTCCTCATGTCTCTTTCTCTTACCACCCTATACTTCCTGGCTCTTCATCCCAGGAGCACCAGGGCTGGCTGGTCTTTGTTCCATCTCCTCATGCCTCTTTCTCCCACCACCTTACATTTCCTGGCTCTTCATCCCAGGAGCACCAGGGCTGCCTGGTCTTTGTTCCATCTCCCCATGCCTCTTTCTCCCACCACCTTACACTTCCTGGCTCTTCATCTCATGAGCACCAGGGCTGCCTGGTCTTTGTTCCACCTCCTTGTGTCTCTTTCTCCCACCACCTTACACTTCCTGGCTCTTCATCCCAGTAGCACCAGGGCTGCCTGGTCTTTGTTCCATCTCCTCATGCCTCTTTCTCCCACCACCTTACACTTCCTGGCTCTTCATCTCATGAGCACCAGGGCTGCCTGGTCTTTGTTCCACCTTCTCATGTCTCTTTCTCCCACCACCTTACACTTCCTGGCTCTTCATCCCAGGAGCACAAGGGCTGCCTGGTCTTTGTTCCATCTCCTCATGTCTCTTTCTCTTACCACCTTACTCTTTCTGGCTCTTCATCCCAGGAGCACCAGGGCTGCATGGTCTTTGTTCCTCCTCCTCATGCCTCTTTCTCCCGCCACCTTACACTTCCTGGCTCTTCATCCCAGGAGCACCAGGGCTGCCTGGTCTTTGTTCCACCTCCTCATTCCTCTTTCTCCCGCCACCTTACACCTCCTGGTTGTTCATCCCAGGAGTACCAGGGCTGCCTGGTCTTTGTTCCACCTCCTCATGCCTCTTTCTCCCACCACCTTACACCTCCTGGCTCTTCATCTCATGAGCACCAGGGCTGCCTTGTCTTGGTTCCACCTCCTCATGCCTCTTTCTCCCGCCACCGTACACTTCCTGGCTCTTCATCCCAGGAGCACCAGGGCTGCCTGGTCTTTGTTCCATCTCCTCATGTCTCTTTCTCTTACCACCCTATACTTCCTGGCTCTTCATCCCAGGAGCACCAGGGCTGCCTGGTCTTTGTTCCATCTCCTCAAGTCTCTTTCTCTTATCACCTTACACTTCCTGGCTCTTCATCTCATGTGCACCAGGGCTGCCTGGTCTTTGTTCCTCCTCCTCATGTCTCTTTCTCCCACACCCTTACACTTCCTGGCTCTTCATCCCAGGAGCACCAGGGCTGCCTCATCTTTGTTCCACCTCCTCATGCCTCTTTCTCCCGCCACCTTACACCTCCTGGCTCTTCATCCCAGGAGTACCAGGGCTGTCTGGTCTTTGTTCCACCTCCTCATGCCTCTTTCTCCCACCACCTTACACCTCCTGGCTCTTCATCTCATGAGCACCAGGGCTGCCTGGTCTTTGTTCCTCCTCCTCATGCCTCTTTCTCCCGCCACCTTACACCTCCTGTCTCTTCATCTCATGAGCACCAGGGCTGCCTGGTCTTTGTTCCACCTCCTCATGCCTCTTTCTCCCGCCACCTTACACTTCCTGGCTCTTCATCCCAGGAGCACCAGGCCTGCCTGGTCTTTGTTCTATCTCCTCATGTCTCTTTCTCTTACCACCCTATACTTCCTGGCTCTTCATCCCAGGAGCACCAGGGCTGCCTGGTCTTTGTTCCATCTCCTCAAGTCTCTTTCTCTTACCACCTTACACTTCCTGGCTCTTCATCCCAGGAGCACCAGGGCTGCCTGGTCTTTGTTCCATCTCCTCATGTCTCTTTCTCTTACCACCTTACACTTCCTGGCTCTTCATCTCATGAGCACCAGGGCTGCCTGGTCTTTGTTCCACCTCCTCATGTCTCTTTCTCCCACCACCTTACACTTCCTAGCTCTTCATCCCAGGAGCACAAGGGCTGCCTGGTCTTTGTTCCATCTCCTCATGTCTCTTTCTCTTACCACCTTACACTTCCTGGCTCTTTATCTCAGGTGCACCAGGGCTGCCTGGTCTTTGTTCCTCCTCTTTATAAACAAAGGAGGGACACAGAGCCGAGTTTATGAGGTCCTGCTCACAGGCTCCAAAGGGAGATCTGTGTAAAGAGGTTGAGCAGTTCCTAATTAGCTAAGACTAAGGGGGAAGGGGAGGAAGGGAAAGGGGAAGACAGGTCTTTCTTCGTAATGCCCTCACACACCCCAAGGGATGTCATGCTTCATCATTTGGGCATTTGCCCCTCATCAAGCCGGCGCTGCAATGCCTGACGGGCTCCCGGAACCGGGGCTCTTTGTCGGGGATCTTTTGAAGAAGCCGTAGGGTGCGTGCGGGTGTGAGGGCTGGGTAGTGCACAAGGCGTCAGGTGAATAAAATAGGTATAGAGCAGTCCTACTTAGGTCAAGTGTTTATTATTGAGGTAGCTCTAGCCTAGTTTAAAAACTGTGTAGAAGCCTTTGTTTTGGAGTGATGTTCCTAAAGGGCTAATGTAGTGAATGTGGTCAACATGTTTTGTGCCCAGACTGCCCCCAAGGGGTCAATGGCACTTCGTCAGGACCGATGAGATAATTGTGTATTGAGTGCACTACCGTCTAGCTCAATGAAGTCAAATGTGCTAGCGACGGTAGGGAGTATACTAAGGGACTGGTACCGGGGTATACTATAGACCTGTGGGAGAAGGGAGAGATAAAAACAATGGAAAAACAACCAAGAGTTAAACCAACGAAAAGACGTATGAATAATGCACTGAGCTTATTAAGTGCAGATCGTGTGAACACACGTGTTGTATTTAGTGCCTTCACTGGGGGTGAACTAACCCTCAATTTTGGAGCATGAACAATCAACGAAACACAAACAAAGTTATTGCAGGTTAATTGCGTTAACGGTAATACATATTGCAATGTAAACATACAGTTGTTACATGTACGTAGTGAATAAATAAACGTGAGGGTGCCTTGAGAATTGTGTAACACCAACAACCCCTAAACAAAGTGCTGGTGGTCGCGCTAGATCTCATGACTCAGGAGTCGAGTCTTGGTGAACTCCAGTGAAGCCTTAACGGATGAGAGCAAGTAGATCTCTTTGAAAAATTACATGCGAGAACTATTCGTATGTACGAGAATCACCGTTACTAGGAGTGACGCGGCCCGGGTAACACCCTGTGTCTGATGAAACAACTGATCCTCAAACTGAAAGAAGTTTTCTGTGAGAGCGATGTTAGCACACTTCATGATAAAGCTCACGGGAGTTGGCGAGTCCCAGTTGGTGTTGAGATCTAGTGCGACCACCAGCACTTTGTTTACGGGTTGTTGGTGTTACACAATTCTCAAGGCACCCTCACGTTTATTTATTCACTACGTACATGTAACAACTGTATGTTTACATTGCAATATGTATTACCATTAACGCAATTAACCTGCAATAACTTTCTTTGTGTTTCGTTGATTGTTCATTCTCCAAAATTGAGGGTTAGTTCACCCCCAGTGAAGGCACTAACTACAACACGTGTGTTCACACGATCTGCACTTAATAAGCTCAGTGCATTATTCATATGTCTTTTCGTTGGTTTAACTCTTGGTTGTTTGTCCCTTGTTTTTATCTCTCCCTTCTCCCACAGGTCTATAGTATACCCCAGTACCAGTCCCTTAGTATACTCCCTACCGTCGCTAGCACATTTAACTTCATTGAGCTAGACGGTAGTGCACTCAATACACAATTATCTCATCAGTCCTGACGAAGTGCCATTGACCCCTTGGGGGCAGTCTGGGCACGAAACATGTTGACCACTTTCACTACATTAGCCCTTTAGGAACATCACTCCAAAACAAAGGCTTCTACACAGTTTTTAAACTAGGCTAGTGCTACCTCAATAATAAACACTTGACCTAATTAGGACTGCTCTATACCTATTTTATTCACCTGACGCCTTGTGCACTACCCAGCCCTCACACCCGCACGCACCCTACGGCTTCTTCAAAAGATCCCCGACAAAGAGCCCCGGTTCCGGGAGCCCGTCAGGCATTGCAGCGCCGGCTTGACGAGGGGCAAATGCCCAAATGATGAAGCATGACATCCCTTGGGGTGTGTGAGGGCATTACGAAGAAAGACCTGTCTTCCCCTTATCCTTCCTCCCCTTCCCCCTTAGTCTTAGCTAATTAGGAACTGCTCAACCTCTTTACACACTTTGTTCCTCCTCCTCATGCCTCTTTCTCCCGCCACCTTACACTTCCTGGCTCTTCATCCCAGGAGCACCAGGGCTGCCTGGTCTTTGTTCCATCTCCTCGTGTCTTTCTCTTAGCACCTTACACTTTCTGGCTCTTCATCCCAGGAGCACCAGGGCTGCCTGGTCTTTGTTCCTCCTCCTCATGCCTCTTTCTCCCGCCACCTTACACTTCCTGGCTCTTCATCCCAGTAGCACCAGGGCTGCCTGGTCTTTGTTCCACCTCCTCATGCCTCTTTCTCCCGCCACCTTACACCTCCTGGCTCTTCATCCCAGGAGCACCAGGGCTGCCTGGTCTTTGTTCCACCTCCTCATGCCTCTTTCTCTTACCACCTTACACTTTCTGGCTCTTCATCACAGGAGCACCAGGGCTGCATGGTCTTTGTTCCTCCTCCTCATGCCTCTTTCTCCCGCCACCTTACTCTTCCTGGCTCTTCATCCCAGGAGCACCAGGGCTGCCTGGTCTTTGTTCCATCTCCTCATGTCTCTTTCTCTTACCACCCTATACTTCCTGGCTCTTCATCCCAGGAGCACCAGGGCTGCCTGGTCTTTGTTCCATCTCCTCAAGTCTCTTTCTCTTACCACCTTACACTTCCTGGCTCTTCATCCCAGGAGCACCAGGGCGGCCTGGTCTTTGTTCCATCTCCTCATGTCTCTTTCTCTTACCACCTTACACTTTCTGGCTCTTCATCCCAGAAGCACCAGGGCTGCATGGTCTTTGTTCCATCTCCCCATGCCTCTTTCTCCCACCACCTTACACTTCTTGGCTCTTCATCTCATGAGCACCAGGGCTGCCTGGTCTTTGTTCCACCTCCTTGTGTCTCTTTCTCCCACCACCTTACACTTCCTGGCTCTTCATCCCAGTAGCACCCGGGCTGCCTGGTCTTTGTTCCATCTCCTCATGCCTCTTTCTCCCACCACCTTACACTTCCTGGCTCTTCATCTCATGAGCACCAGGACTGCCTGGTCTTTGTTCCACCTCCTCATGTCTCTTTCTCCCACCACCTTACACTTCCTGGCTCTTCATCCCAGGAGCACCAGGGCTGCCTGGTCTTTGTTCCACCTCCTCATGTCTCTTTCTCCCACCACCGTACACTTCCTGGCTCTTCATCCCAGGACCACAAGGGCGGCCTGGTCTTTGTTCCATCTCCTCATGTCTCTTTCTCCCACCACCTTACCCTTCCTGGCTCTTCATCTCATGAGCACCAGGGCTGCCTGGTCTTTGTTCCACCTCCTCATGTCTCTTTCTCCCACCACCGTACACTTCCTGGCTCTTCAACCCAGGAGCACAAGGGCGGCCTGGTCTGTGTTCCATCTCCTCATGTCTCTTTCTCTTACCACCTTACACTTTCTGGCTCTTCATCCCAGAAGCACCAGGGCTGCCTGGTCTTTGTTCCTACTCCTCATGCCTCTTTCTCCCGCCACCTTACACTTCCTGGCTCTTCATCCCAGGAGCACCAGGGCTGCCTGGTCTTTGTTCCATCTCCTCTTGCCTCTCTCTCCCGCCACCTTACACCTCCTGGCTCTTCATCTCATGAGCACCAGGGCTGCCTTGTCTTTGTTCCATCTCCTCATGCCTCTTTCTCCCACCACCGTACACTTCCTGGCTCTTCAACCCAAGAGCACCAGGGCTGCCTGGTCTTTGTTCCATGTCCTCATGTCTCTTTCTCCCACCACCTTACCCTTCCTGGCTCTTCATCTCATGAGCACCAGGGCTGCCTGGTCTTTGTTCCACCTCCTCATGTCTCTTTCTCCCACCACCGTACACTTCCTGGCTCTTCATCCCAGGAGCACAAGGGCGGCCTGGTCTGTGTTCCATCTCCTCATGTCTCTTTCTCTTACCACCTTACACTTTCTGGCTCTTCATCCCAGAAGCACCAGGGCTGCCTGGTCTTTGTTCCTACTCCTCATGCCTCTTTCTCCCGCCACCTTACACTTCCTGGCTCTTCATCCCAGGAGCACCAGGGCTGCCTGGTCTTTGTTCCATCTCCTCTTGCCTCTTTCTCCCGCCACCTTACACCTCCTGGCTCTTCATCTCATGAGCACCAGGGCTGCCTTGTCTTTGTTCCACCTCCTCATGCCTCTTTCTCCCGCCACCGTACACTTCCTGGCTCTTCAACCCAGGAGCACCAGGGCTGCCTGGTCTTTGTTCCATCTCCTCATGTCTCTTTCTCTTACCACCCTATACTTCCTGGCTCTTCATCCCAGGAGCACCAGGGCTGCCTGGTCTTTGTTCCATCTCCTCTTGCCTCTTTCTCCCACCACCTTACATTTCCTGGCTCTTCATCCCAGGAGCACCAGGGCTGCCTGGTCTTTGTTCCATCTCCCCATGCCTCTTTCTCCCACCACCTTACACTTCCTGGCTCTTCATCTCATGAGCACCAGGGCTGCCTGGTCTTTGTTCCACCTCCTTGTGTCTCTTTCTCCCACCACCTTACACTTCCTGGCTCTTCATCCCAGTAGCACCAGGGCTGCCTGGTCTTTGTTCCATCTCCTCATGCCTCTTTCTTCCACCACCTTACACTTCTTGGCTCTTCATCCCAGGAGCACAAGGGCTGCCTGGTCTTTGTTCCATCTCCTCATGTCTCTTTCTCTTACCACCTTACACTTTCTGGCTCTTCATCCCAGGAGCACCAGGGCTGCATGGTCTTTGTTCCTCCTCCTCATGCCTCTTTCTCCCGCCACCTTACACTTCCTGGCTCTTCATCCCAGGAGCACCAGGGCTGCCTGGTCTTTGTTCCATCCTCATGTCTCTTTCTCTTACCACCCTATACTTCCTGGCTCTTCATCCCAGGAGCACCAGGGCTGCCTAGTCTTTGTTCCATCTCCTCAAGTCTCTTTCTCTTACCACCTTACACTTCCTGGATCTTCATCCCAGGAGCACCAGGGCTGCCTGGTCTTTGTTCCATCTCCTCGAGTCTCTTTCTCCCACCACCTTACACTTCCTGGCTCTTCATCCCAGGAGCACCAGGGCTGCCTGGTATTTGTTCCATCTCCTCATGCCTCTTTCTCCCACCACCTTACCCTTCCTGGCTCTTCATCTCATGAGCACCAGGGCTGCCTGGTCTTTGTTCCACCTCCTCATGTCTCTTTCTCCCACCACCGTACACTTCCTGGCTCTTCATCCCAGGAGCACCAGGGCTGCCTGGTCTTTGTTCCACCTCCTCTTGCCTCTTTCTCCCGCCACCTCACACCTCCTGGCTCTTCATCTCATGAGCACCAGGGCTGCATGGTCTTTGTTCCTCCTCCTCATGCCTCTTTCTCCCGCCACCTTACACTTCCTGGCTCTTCATCCCAGGAGCACCAGGGCTGCCTGGTCTTTGTTCCATCCTCATGTCTCTTTCTCTTACCACCCTATACTTCCTGGCTCTTCATCCCAGGAGCACCAGGGCTGCCTAGTCTTTGTTCCATCTCCTCAAGTCTCTTTCTCTTACACCTTACACTTTCTGGCTCTTCATCCCAGAAGAACCAGGGCTGCCTGGTCTTTGTTCCTACTCCTCATGCCTCTTTCTCCCGCCACCTTACACTTCCTGGCTCTTCATCCCAGGAGCACCAGGGCTGCCTGGTCTTTGTTCCACCTCCTCTTGCCTCTTTCTCCCGCCACCTCACACCTCCTGGCTCTTCATCTCATGAGCACCAGGGATGCCTGGTCTTTGTTCCACCTCCTCATGCCTCTTTCTCCCGCCACCGTACACTTCCTGGCTCTTCATCCCAGGAGCACCAGGGCTGCCTGGTCTTTGTTCCATCTCCTCATGTCTCTTTCTCTTACCACCCTATACTTCCTGGCTCTTCATCCCAGGAGCACCAGGGCTGCCTGGTCTTTGTTCCATCTCCTCATGCCTCTTTCTCCCACCACCTTACATTTCCTGGCTCTTCATCCCAGGAGCACCAGGGCTGCCTGGTCTTTGTTCCATCTCCCCATGCCTCTTTCTCCCACCACCTTACACTTCCTGGCTCTTCATCCCATGAGCACCAGGGCTGCCTGGTCTTTGTTCCACCTCCTCATGTCTCTTTCTCCCACCACCTTACACTTCCTGGCTCTTCATCCCAGGAGCACCAGGGCTGCCTGGTCTTTGTTCCATCTCCTCATGTCTCTTTCTCTTACCACCTTACACTTCCTGGCTCTTTATCTCAGGAGCACCAGGGCTGCCTTGTCTTTGTTCCTCTTCCTCATGCCTCTTTCTCCCGCCACCTTACACTTCCTGGCTCTTCATCCCAGGAGCACCAGGGCTGCCTGGTCTTTGTTCCTCCTCCTCATGTCTCTTTCTCCCACCACCTTACACTTCCTGGCTCTTCATCCCAGGAGCACCAGGGATGCCTGGTCTTTGTTCCACCTCCTCATGCCTCTTTCTCCCGCCACCTTACACCTCCTGGCTCTTCATCTCATGAGCACCAGGGCTGCCTGGTCTTTGTTCCACCTCCTCATGCTTCTTTCTCCCGCCACCTTACACTTCCTGGCTCTTCATCCCAGGAGCACCAGGGCTGCCTGGTCTTTGTTCCATCTCCTCATGTCTCTTTCTCTTACCACCCTATACTTCCTGGCTCTTCATCCCAGGAGCACCAGGGCTGCCTGGTCTTTGTTCCATCTCCTCAAGTCTCTTTCTCTTACCACCTTACACTTCCTGGCTCTTCATCCCAGGAGCACCAGGGCTGCCTGGTCTTTGTTCCATCTCCTCATGTCTCTTTCTCTTACCACCTTACACTTTCTGTCTCTTCATCCCAGAAGCACCAGGGCTGCCTGGTCTTTGTTCCTACTCCTCATGCCTCTTTCTCCCGCCACCTTACACTTCCTGGCTCTTCATCCCAGGAGCACCAGGGCTGCCTGGTCTTTGTTCCATCTCCTCTTGCCTCTTTCTCCCGCCACCTTACACTTCCTGGCTCTTCATCCCAGTAGCACCAGGGCTGCCTGGTCTTTGTTCCATCTCCTCATGCCTCTTTCTCCCACCACCTTACACTTCCTGGCTCTTCATCTCATGAGCACCAGGGCTGCCTGGTCTTTGTTCCACCTCCTCATGTCTCTTTCTCCCACCACCTTACACTTCCTGGCTCTTCATCCCAGGAGCACCAGGGCTGCCTGGTCTTTGTTCCACCTCCTCATGTCTCTTTCTCCCACCACCGTACACTTCCTGACTCTTCATCTCATGAGCAGCAGGGCTGCCTGGTCTTTGTTCCACCTCCTCATACCTCTTTCTCCCGCTACCTTACACGTCCTGGCTCTTCATCTCATGAGCACCAGGGCTGCCTGGTCTTTGTTCCATCTCCTCATGCCTCTTTCTCCCGCCACCTTACATTTCCTGGCTCTTCATCCCAGGAGCACCAGGGCTGCCTGGTCTTTGTTCCATCTCCCCATGCCTCTTTCTCCCACCACCTTACACTTCCTGGCTCTTCATCTCATGAGCACCAGGGCTGCCTGGTCTTTGTTCCACCTCCTCATGCCTCTTTCTCCCGCCACCTTACATTTCCTGGCTCTTCATCCCAGGAGCACCAGGGCTGCCTGGTCTTTGTTCCATCTCCTCTTGTCTCTTTCTCTTACCACCTTACACATCCTGGCTCTTCATCCCAGGAGCACCAGGGCTGCCTGGTCTTTGTTCCATTTCCTCATATCTCTTTCTCTTACCACCCTATACTTCCTGGCTCTTCATCCCAGGAGCACCAGGGCTGCCTGGTCTTTGTTCCACCTCCTCATGCCTCTTTCTCCCACCACCTTACACGTCCTGGCTCTTCATCTCATGAGCACCAGGGCTGCCTGGTCCTTGTTCCACCTCCTCATGCCTCTTTCTCCCGCCACCTTACACTTCCTGACTCTTCATCTCATGAGCAGCAGGGCTGCCTGGTCTTTGTTCCACCTCCTCATACCTCTTTCTCCCGCTACCTTACACGTCCTGGCTCTTCATCTCATGAGCACCAGGGCTGCCTGGTCTTTGTTCCATCTCCTCATGCCTCTTTCTCCCGCCACCTTACATTTCCTGGCTCTTCATCCCAGGAGCACCAGGGCTGCCTGGTCTTTGTTCCATCTCCCCATGCCTCTTTCTCCCACCATCTTACACTTCCTGGCTCTTCATCTCATGAGCACCAGGGCTGCCTGGTCTTTGTTCCACCTCCTCATGCCTCTTTCTCCCGCCACCTTACATTTCCTGGCTCTTCATCCCAGGAGCACCAGGGCTGCCTGGTCTTTGTTCCATCTCCTCTTGTCTCTTTCTCTTACCACCTTACACATCCTGGCTCTTCATCCCAGGAGCACCAGGGCTGCCTGGTCTTTGTTCCATCTCCTCATATCTCTTTCTCTTACCACCCTATACTTTCTGGCTCTTCATCCCAGGAGCACCAGGGCTGCCTGGTCATTGTTCCATCTCATCATGTCTTTCTATTACCACCTTAAACTTCCTGGCTCTTCATCCCGGGAGCACCAGGGCTGCCTGGTCTTTGTTTCACCTACTCATGCCTCTTTCTCCCGCCACCTTACACTTCCTGGCACTTCATACCAGGAGCACCAGGCCTGCTTGGTCTTTGTTCCACCTCCTCTTGCCTCTTTCTCCCATCACCTTACACTTCCTGGCTCTTCATCTCATGAGCACCAGGGCTGCCTGGTCTTTGTTCCACCTCCTCATGTCTCTTTCTCCCGCCACCTTACACATCCTGGCTCTTCATCTCATGAGCACCAGGGCTGCCTGGTCTTTGTTCCATTTCCTCATGTCTCTTTCTCTTACCACCTTATACTTCCCGGCTCTTCATCCCAGGAGCACCAGGGCTGCCTGGTCTTTGTTGCACCTTCTCATGCCTCTTTCTCCCACCACCTTACACTTCCTGGCTCTTCATCTCATGCGCACCAGTGCTGCCCAGTCTTGATTGAATCCCACGCCACTTGCTCCATCCACCTTGTGCTTTGTGTTTCTTTCTCTCGTGAATCCAAGACTGTCTAGTCTTGATACCACCAATTGCCTCTTTCTTCCAGTACCCTGCATGTCCTAGTTCACGAATTCCATGGATGTCTAGACTTGTTTTCATCCCATGCCTTTTTTCCACCACCTTCCTGTCTCTTTATCTCATGAATCCCAAGGCCTAGCTTTGATTCCACCTTGTGCCTCTTTCTTCCACCAACCTACACTTCCTGTCTCTTCATCTCATGAATACACAGCCTGCCTGGCCTTGGTGCCACCTCATGCTTTTCTTCCACCACCCTACGCTTCCTGTCTCTTCATCTCATGATTACACAGCCTGCCTGGTCTTGGTCCCACCTCTTGTCTTTCTTCCACAACGCTACGCTTCCTGCCTATTTATATGGTGAATACACAGCCTGCCAGGTCGTGGTTATATCTCATGCCTTTCTTCCACCACCCTACGCTTCATCTCATGAGTACAAAGCATGTCTGGTCTTGGTTCCACCTCATGCCTTTCTTCTACCACCCTACACTTCATCTCATGAGTACAAAGCCTGACTGGTCTTGGTTCCACCTCATGCCTTTCTTCTACCACCCCACGCTTCCTGTCTCTTCATCTCATGACTACACAGCCTGCCTGGCCTTGGTTCCACCTCATGCCTTTCTTTCACCACCCTACGCTTCCTGCCTCTTTATATGATGAAAACAAAGCCTGCCTTGCCTTGGTTCCACCTCATACCTTTCTTCCACCACCCTACGCTTCCTGTCTCTTCATCTCATGACTACACAGCCTGCCTGGCCTTGGTTCCACCTCATGCCTTTCTTCCAGGACCTTAAGCTTCCTGTCTCTTATTCTCATGAATACGCAGCCTGCTTGTTCTTGGTTCCACCTCATGCCTTTCTTCCACTACGCCGTGCTCCCTGCCTCTTTATATGATGAATACAAAGCCTGTCTGGTCTTGGTTACACCTCATGCCTTTCTTCCACCACCCTACACTTCATCTCATGAGTACAAAGCCTGCCTGGTCTTAGTTCCACCTCATGCCTTTCTTCCACCACCCCACGCTTCATCTCATGAATACAAATCCTGCTTGGTCTTGGTTCCACCTCATGCCTTTCTTCCACCACCCTACGCTTCATTTCATGAATACAAAACCTGTCTGGTGTTGGTTCCACCTAATGCCTTTCTTCCACCACCCTATGCTTCCTGTCTCTTCATCTCATGAATACACAGCCTACCTGGTCTTGGTTCCAACTCATGCCTTTCTTCCACAACCCTACGCATCATGTCTCTTTATCTCATGAATACAAAGCCTGTCTGGTCTTGGTTCCACCTTATGCCTTTCTTCCACTCCTTTACGCTTCATCTCATGAATACAAAGCCTTTCTGGTCTTGGTTCCACCTCATGTCTTTCTTCCACCATCCCTATGCTTCCTGTCTCTTCATCTCATGAATACAAAGCCTGTCTGGTCTTGGTTCCACCTCACGCCTTTCTTCCACCACCCTACGCTTCATCTCTCTACTTCACTCTTGCAGGTTCATTTTCATCCCTGCCATCTCTTTTTCACTGTTTCACTATCTCTGTCTCCCTCCTCCTTTCTTCCTTTTCTGCTCTTTTGTGCTGCTATGGGTACAAGGCTGATAAAAATAAGTATAGTGGAAAAGTAGTGCCAGTCCTTGTGAGTTTGTAAGCTTAGAGATACCTAAAAGAGGACAGAACATCTTAAGGCGCTCTTATGCATGCATGCATGTATACATATACACACACACACACACACACACATACATACACACACACACGTGTTTGTATGTATGCATGCATGTGTGTATAAGCATGTTTGTATGTAAAGCAATCAATCAATACATTTGTAGAGCGCGCTACTCACCCGTGAGGGTCTCAAGTTGCTGGGGGGGAGGGGGGGGGCTGCTACCAGGGCCGGACTGGGAACCAAAACCGGCCCTGGCAAAGTGCTCGGCCGGCCTCCCCCACCTCGGGGGTTGGGGGTGCGGCCGAGCTCTTTGCCAGGGCCGGTTTTCGGCCGATTTTGTTACAGGGCCGATTATGCAGTTATGCTACAAAAACGGCTCTGTAACAAAAACGGCCCAGCCCGTGCGACCCACCGGGGGATTGCCCGGTGCCCGCTACGGCCAGTCCGGCCCTGGCTGCTACTGCTCGAAGAGCCAGGTCCTGACGCAGGAGGGTGTTCCAGGTTTTGGCAGCGAGAAGGAGAAAGATCTGCCGCAGGTGGTCGCTCTTCGGATGCGCGGGATGGTAGCCAGGGCGCGGTTGGCAGAGCAGAGCTGGTGGTTCGGGGTGTGGAAGGTGAGTCGTCTGTTGAGGTATGCTGGTCCGGTGTCGTGGAGTGCCTTGTGAGCGTGGGTGAGGAGCTTGAAGGTAATGTATGTATGTATATATATATTCACTGAAAAAACCATGGGTTTCACACACGTTATAGTTAGGAATTAGCATTTAAAAAACCTTAGAAATTCAGTGAAAAAACCATAGGTTTCACACATGTTATAGTTAGCTGGACATTTTACTCGTAAAAAACCAATGAAATTGCCCCGTTATAGTTAGTTCAGCTAACTATAACTCGCGCGCCCGCAATGCACTGCTGATGACGTCACATATTACATCACTCATGACATGGTCAGTGACATCACTCATGACATCACTGATGACATCTCAAATGACATCACTGATGACCTCACTGATGACATCATCCAGTGAATGTGTGTTTTTCTGAAAATTAAATATGTTTTATATATGTATATCTCAAGGTCAATGGAAGAATAAATCGGTATATAAGTGTCTAAATGGATGCTTTGTTTTTGAAAAATTTATTGTGTAACTGACTGATTAAGTGTATCATAGTGAATACATGGCTTACTGTGTAATGTTTAAATATGAAAATATCTGTATCAGTCTCTCACTTTGTGTATAAGTGGTTGCATGGGTTGGTGAGTAGCTACATGGGTGTCTATATAGGTTATTAGTTGTTTTTTGAGTATCAGTCTGAGTGTCTGTATGGTTCGGTGGGGGGTATTATGTAGTGCATAGGTGCATGAATGAATGATTCACTCTTTGTGTGTGTTGAACACAGCATGTGTGCAGGACTGTATGGGTGGATGAGTGTGTGTATGGGTGTGTTAGTGAGTGAATGACTGTCTCAATAGTGTCTTTATGAGTAACTACATATGTTTAAAACTAGTATATGTGACTATTGGTGTATATATGTGAGTATATGTGAGAGATTGAAAGAGTTCCTGTATGAATAAGTATGTGTTTCTATAAGTGATTGTTTAAAAGACTAAGTATGTGTAAGTTTCTGTAGAAGTAAGTGTGGTGGTGTGTGTATAACTGTATATGCTAGTAAATGTATGTTTGATTCTTTATTAGCATGAGTGACTATGTGTGTGAGTAACTCTGTGGATGAGTGGCATTGTGTAACAGGATGTATAGGTGTATGAGTACATATGATGAGTGAGTACATGTATGAGTGACTGTATTGGACTGTTGGTGAATGAGTGGATGTTTATGTGGATCTTAGAATTACTGAATAGGTTGTTGTAACTGGTATTGGTATGTCCATTGTTTTGAAAATTTTAGTCTCTATTTTTGAATGTGTGTATCAAAGGTTATATTAGGGTGAGAGGAGGTCTGCCACTCTATCACAAGGATGATGTCATCAGTGAGGTCATCAGTGATGTCATTTGAGATGTCATCAGTGATGTCATGAGTGATGTCACTGACCATGTCATGAGTGATGTAATATGTGACGTCATCAGCAGTGCATTGCGGGCGCGCGAGTTATAGTTAGCTGAACTAACTATAACGGGGCAATTTCATTGGTTTTTTACGAGTAAAATGTCCAGCTAACTATAACATGTGTGAAACCTATGGTTTTTTCACTGAATTTCTAAGGTTTTTTAAATGCTAATTCCTAACTATAACGTGTGTGAAACCCATGGTTTTTTCAGTGAATTTGTACGGTTTTTTAAATGCTAATTCCTAACTATAACGTGTTTGAAACCCATGGTTTTTTCAGTGAATTTGCAAGGTTTTTAAAATGCTAATTTTTTTTTTTATTCTTCAATTTTTTCTAACATATTTTTAATTTAATTTTCTTACCTTTTATAAAGACTATGCTTAAATTTTTAAAATTCTTTAATATGTTTTTTTTATATATTTTTTAAAATAAACATGTAAAATTTATTTCCAGTTTTTTTTTATTTTTTTATTTTTTTTAGTACGCGTACCGTAAGCTCACGGTAAGCGTACGGTTTACGCAACGTCCGTAATCTTTCTACGCTGCTTGCGTATAGTTACGCACTTTGCGTAGCCGCGCGTACTGCGCGTGGGACGCGTGCGCGCTTACGCCACGCGCGCACGTTACGCGGAAGTGTCGGGGAGTGACTGTTATGCGCATGCGCGCAAGCGCGTGTCTTTTTTACGCGCATGCGTACTTTTTGCCGTAAGCGTACCGTAAGCGTACCGTAAGCGTACGGTAGGTCATGTGATCATGAAACACAACTTTTGATTGGTTGAAACTACTTTCAGTTCTAGAACTCTCCTACACCACACCCATTCCCCTCATTTCTGCTTGTGATCCCTTGGGAGAAGGAGCTGGTTTGTCTTTGGGATACGATGGCAGAACAGCAGAGCCCTTCTGAGAGTGAGGCTAGCACCAGCAGCACTGTCTTGAGGCAGAGAGCGAGGAAACAAAAGCCTTCTTATGTTTGGGATTATTTTACTTTTCCTGAAGGCCAGCAAAAGGTGAATGCACCCTTAGTTACTTGCAGGCTGTGTCAGCGTGTACTTTCTAGAGGTAATCCTGACAGGAAGTATTCCTTTGGGAATCACACCATGAAGAGACACCTCCAGGATGTACACAGAAGGACACATGGTCATCTTTTTGGAGGTAACTCTTCAGAAAGACGAGCCAGTACATCCACAGCAGCTCAGCCTGGACCATCATCTGCAGGGCTGACTCCTTCTTCTGCAGGTCAGGTGAGCCCTTCATCTGTGGGGGGAGAATCTCCTTTTGCTGGCCCTCTGGAAATTAACCCTCGGTTTGCGAGGGTTGAAGTACGGTGCGCCACTTGTCACGATCTAATTACTTATAGGGAGACCAGTGTTTCCCTGGTGAACAGTAAAATAGATCAGCACAGTTGTCGTACCGTCTAATATTCCCAATCTTTCTTTCCTCTGTCCCTGCATGAACACAACGGTTCTTTTAAGAGCCAACCTTATCTTTCATCTTTTTTTTACATATGTTTTTTAAAACTTTTTTTTTTTTTTTTTACCGTACGCGTACGGTGCGCGTACCTTTTTTTTATATTTTTAAAAAAAAACACTAAAAATCATTTATGACATTACATTGACCTTGAGAGACTACAATTATTATTATTGACTTACCATACTCACTGAAAAAATATTTATTCATTTCTTTTTAAAAAAAATAGTTTTAAAAATGTTTGTAGTTTTCGTAAATTTTCTATATCTATCTGGAAAAAAAGGAAAAAGTATTAATATTTAAAAAACTTTTTATAATACAGTACACATATTTACATTTTTTCCCAAAAAATATTTTTGCCTTATTTTTGCTGTTTTCAGAATATATTGCATTTCACTATAAATTGTGAAAGCAATTGCATTCATCATTTTACAACTCTAACCTCACCTTTAAAATTAGTTAGTTGTGAAAGAAATGTGGCACTCAAACAGCAGATTATCAGAGCCAGGATCTCTCTCCTCTCAGCAGAACCAGATAATGGCAAACTTTCCCTCTATTTTTCCACACATATACTTGTAAGTTTCAAATCTCAGTGCTTCCCCCTTTTTTTCAAATGTAATCACACATTTCTATTGGTTGAAAACCAACCCTTTTCCAAAAGTACCCTTCCCCCAACTTGACTTCTGCCTAGTACCCTTCCCCCAACTTGACTTCTGCCTGCTACCATAGCAACAGCTCATGGAACACTGCTGTGTTGAGTTAGGTCAGAAGTTCGCCACACAATGTTTCAATTCCACAGAGCAAGAGTGCTTGACTTTTCAAACCTTACAGCAAATCCATAGTACTGTTCTTTGGTTACACATTTTTTTGTACCAATACAAAACATGCTTCTATTAATTTACACATACAGCCTAGTTTTTTTCTAGAATGGTATGAAACAGCAAATCAGTTCTTTTTGTTTTGTTAAAAATATGTATGCCTCCATTTCCAAACTGTCTTTCTTTTCATATTGCCATTCTACTGAAAGACACCTCCTGAGTGCATCCAGTTCTCCTTTGAAGATGTTCACAGTGTGGATTGTAGGGCACAGCTATGTCTTCTGGAGTGAAAAGTTTGCAGAGAAAACAGGTATGGTGAGAGACCTTGCTTTGCCAAATGTAGACATTAAATGGATTGGTCAGAGAGGGTTAAAGTGGCACCAATTGATGCCATTGGTGAAATCCTTCATTCAAATCCAACACCCTGACCTCATAATAGTGCACTGTGGTGGCAATGACCTAGGCACTTTGACTGGGGTAGGTCTGGAAATGCTTATGAAGGACACCTTTGCACAACTGTTTACACTTTTCCCTAAAACTGCCTTTGTGTTTTCCAACATATGCCAAAGGCAAAAATGGAACTGGTCCAATCATTTCTGTCCGCAGATTGACAAAGCAAGAAAGCACGTCAACAAATCTGTTTCTGCTTTCCTCCGTGACTATGGTATGGGTGCCATTTACCACAACAACTTGCGTTATGACATGCAAGACATTTATAGAGGAGATGGTGTGCACTTCAATGATGAAGGGAACAGAGTCTTCCTCTTGAACCTTAGACTCTGCATCGGTACTTACTTGTAGGTACCACTAAAAAAATGACTTCATAAACACAACAGCTCTTTTTAGAGCTCCCTAATTTCTAAACTCTTAATTCGTCATTTCATTTATTCATTCCTTAAGGTGCAATAAATTTAAGATATAAACTTATCCCTGTTGCCCATAAAGAATATCATTGCCAAAGGTACTGACAAATGGGGGTCTTTGTTTACACTGTACATGCATATTTATTGCTATCTTTTATTGCTTTTAATTGTATAAGGTTCAAAGCATATAGTTGTAGTGGGTTTTTAAAACTGTTTTTATATTTATTGTACCAAACTTTTATGATATGTTTTTAATATATCGAATAAAGTAACTACAACGATTTATTCATTTTTATTTTTTTTAACCGTACGCTTACCGTAAGCTTACCGTACGCGTACCCCGTGATTTTTTAAAAAATCAATAAATGTTTTTTTTGTACTTTTCTGTCCTTCTTTGACCCCCTTACAAATGTTAGGGGGTCTGTAACTCTCCTCCTTGCCCCCTTTTCTTGTTTTCACTCTTTTTTTTTCAGAGTGAAACACAGAAAATGGCGGCCGCCGCTTCCTGGTTTCGGCCGATTCGAATGTTTACTAAGATCTAAGAGCCAATCAGAATCGCGCTCGCGCACGCCACCGTACGCTTACGGTAAGCGTACGGTAAGCGTACCGTAAGCGGGCTCAGATATATATATTGATTTAAACGCTATTTTCTCAGAATCTACTGAACAGATTTACACCAAACCTACAAAAGGCACTTCCTTGACCTAGGGACTACCTCTCTGCCAAATTTTGAGTAATTCTGTTCAGCCGTTCGGGCTGTAGCTCGTTCTAAAGGTCCTATGGAAAAATGCATGGGAAAAACGCGTTTTGGGACCCCCCTTTTATCTCAGCCCCCGCTTGACGAATCCTCCCGAGACTTTCAGGGTAGGAGCGGAGCGTAGCGCCCCACCTATTTTGAGAAATTCGCGAGGATTCATCGACCGGCACCAAAGTTATTCAAAATAGAATGTTGTGGATTTCCTATGGAAACGTGGTCCTAACTATAACTACCTACTGGCGACCGCCAGTAGGTAATAAATGTGCATATGTGTATATATATGCATGTGTATATACTTGTGTGTATGCCGGTGTATATGCATGTGTGTATGTGCATGTAGAGAAGGCGTGTGTATGCATGCATGTCTGTGTGAATGCAAGTATGGATACATGTGTGTAAAGGCATGTACACAGCAATAACCCAACTACAAAACAGTGGAGCGTCAGGCAAAGGTGGGGGATTTTGGGGGGGGGAGTTCTCCTTTTACCTTGTAGCTGCTGCAATCTGGGTGGCTTTTACAAGAAAACAAGGCTCATAAATATAACGCGAGAGGTATTATTATACCCTTAATTCTGAATTTCTTAGCATTTCTGGCCTCTCTTGGGGCGCATATATTTACTGTAAGCAGGAATCTGTTCTCCGGGCATCTTTACGATGTGTTGGGATAATGTGTGCAGGTTTAATGCAGCCCATTTCCTCCCTCATTTGCTGATGTGTACACATCCTCTCGCGAGCAGGCCTTGATATAGTACCAGGCTACTGAGAACAAGTGGAGGAGGGGGGAACTGGCTCTACTCCGATGCACCGGGGGCGAGAGGTAGGGGCCAGCAGACCTGACCCTACTCCAATGCACAGGGGAGAGAGGTAGAGGCCAGGAGACCTGACCCTACTCCAATGCACAGGGGGAGAGAGGTAGAGGCCAGAAGACCTGACCCTACTCCAATGCACAGGGGGAGAGAGGTAGAGGCCAGCAGACCTGACCCTACTCCAATGCACAGGGGAGAGAGGTAGAGGCCAGGAGACCTGACCCTACTCCAATGCACAGGGGGAGAGAGGTAGAGGCCAGAAGACCTGACCCTACTCCAATGCACAGGGGGAGAGAGGTAGAGGCCAGAAGACCTGACCCTCCTCCAATGCACAGGGGGAGAGAGGTAGAGGCCAGCAGACCTGACCCTACTCCAGTGCACAGGGGGAGAGAGGTAGAGGCCAGCAGACCTGACCCTACTCCAATGCACACAGTGAGAGAGGTGGAGGATGGGAGACCGGGCCTCACTCCGGTGCACCGGGGGAGAGAGGTAGAGGCCAGCAGACCTGACTCTACTCCAATGCACAGGGGGAGAGAGGTAGAGGCCAGAAGACCTGACCCTACTCCAATGCACACGGTGAGAGAGGTGGAGGATGGGAGACCGGGCCTCACTCCGGTGCACCGGGGGAGAGAGGTAGAGGCCAGCAGACCTGACCCAACTCCAGTGCACAGGGGGAGAGAGGTAGAGAATGGGAGATGTGACCCTACTCCAGTGCATAGGGTGTAAGAGGCGGAGGATGGGAGGTCTGACCCTACTCCAGTGCACAGGGTGTAAGAGGCGGAGGATGGGAGAGCTGACCTTACTCCAATGAACAGGGGGCAAGAGGTAGAGGCCAGCAGAACTGACCCTACTCCAATGCACAGGGGTAGAGAGGTAGAGGCCAGCAGACCTGACCCTACTCCAGTGCACAGGGGGCGAGAGGTAGAGGTCAGCAGACCTGACCCTACTCCAATGCACAGGGGGCGAGAGGTAGAGGCCAGCAGACCTGACCCTACTCCAATGCACACGGTGAGAGAGGTGGAGGATGGGAGACCGGGCCTCACTCCGGTGCACCGGGGGCGAGAGGTAGAGGCCAGCAGACCTGACCCTACTCCAATGCACAGGGGGAGAGAGGTAGAGGCCAGCAGACCTGACCCAACTCCAGTGCACAGGGGGAGAGAGGTAGAGGATGGGAGATGTGACCCTACTCCAGTGCACAGGGTGTAAGAGGCGGAGGATGGGAGGTCTGACCCTACTCCAGTGCACAGGGTGTAAGAGGCGGAGGATGGGAGAGCTGACCTTACTCCAATGAACAGGGGGCAAGAGGTAGAGGCCAGGAGACCTGACCCTACTCCAGTGCACAGGGGGCAAGAGGTAGAGGCCAGGAGACCTGACCCTACTCTAGTGCACAAGGGGCGAGAGGTAGAGGCCAATAGACCTGACCCAACTACAGTGTACAGGGGGCGAGAGGTAGAGGCCAGGAGACCTGACCCTACTCCAGTGTACAGGGGGAGAGAGGTAGAGGATGGGAGATGTGACCCTACTCCAGTGCACAGGGTGTAAGAGGCGGAGGATGGGAGACCAGGCCCTACTCCAGTGCACAGGGTGTAAGAGGCGGAGGATGGGAGACCGGGCCCTACTCCAATGCACACGGGGCGAGAGGTAGAGGCCAGAAGACCTGACCCTACTCCAGTGCACAGGGGGCGAGAGGTAGAGGCCAGAAGACCTGACCCTACTCCAATGCACAGGGTGTAAGAGGCGGAGGATGGGAGGTCTGACCTTACTCCAATGCACAGGGGGCAAGAGGTAGAGGCCAGGAGACCTGACCCTACTCCAGTGCACAGGGGGCGAGAGGTAGAGGCCAGAAGACCTGACCCTACTCCAATGCACAGGGTGTAAGAGGCGGAGGATGGGAGGTCTGACCTTACTCCAATGCACAGGGGGCAAGAGGTAGAGGCCAGGACACCTGACCCTTCTCCAGTGCACAGGGGGCGAGAGGTAGAGGCCAGAAGACCTGACCCTACTCCAATGCACAGGGGGAGAGAGGTAGAGGC
This sequence comes from Triturus cristatus, assembly GCF_964204655.1. Lineage (NCBI taxonomy): Eukaryota > Metazoa > Chordata > Amphibia > Caudata > Salamandridae > Triturus > Triturus cristatus. The sequence goes on along the minus strand of NC_140587.1, from coordinate 93,296,092 downwards.
CAGCAGACCTGACCCTACTCCAGTGCACAGGGGGCGAGAGGTAGAGGCCAGCAGACCTGACCCTACTCCAATACACTGGGGGCGAGAGGTAGAGGCCAGCAGACCTGACCCTACTCCAATGCACAGGGGGCGAGAGGTAGAGGCCAGCAGACCTGACCCTACTCCAATGCACACGGTGAGAGAGGTGGAGGATGGGAGACCGGGCCTCACTCCGGTGCACCGGGGGCGAGAGGTAGAGGCCAGCAGACCTGACCCAACTCCAGTGCACAGGGGGAGAGAGGTAGAGGATGGGAGATGTGATCCTACTCCAGTGCACAGGGTGTAAGAGGCGGAGGATGGGAGGTCTGACCCTACTCCAGTGCACAGGGTGTAAGAGGTGGAGGATGGGAGAGCTGACCTTACTCCAATGAACAGGGGGCAAGAGGTAGAGGCCAGGAGACCTGACCCTACTCTAGTGCACAAGGGGCGAGAGGTAGAGGCCAATAGACCTGACCCAACTACAGTGTACAGGGGGTGAGAGGTAGAGGCCAGGAGACCTGACCCTACTCCAGTGTACAGGGGGAGAGAGGTAGAGGATGGGAGATGTGACCCTACTCCAGTGCAAAGGGTGTAAGAGGCGGAGGATGGGAGACCAGGCCCTACTCCAGTGCACCGGGTGTAAGAGGCGGAGGATGGGAGACCGGGCCCTACTCCAATGCACACGGGGCGAGAGGTAGAGGCCAGAAGACCTGACCCTACTCCAGTGCACAGGGGGCGAGAGGTAGAGGCCAGAAGACCTGACCCTACTCCAATGCACAGGGTGTAAGAGGCGGAGGATGGGAGGTCTGACCTTACTCCAATGCACAGGAGGCAAGAGGTAGAGGCCAGGAGACCTGACCCTACTCCAGTGCACAGGGGGCGAGAGGTAGAGGCCAGTAGACCTGACCCTACTCCAGTGCACAGGGTGTAAGAGGCGGAGGATGGGAGACATGACCCTACTCCAATGCACAGGGTGTAAGAGGCGGATGATGGGAGACTGGGCCCTACTCCAATGCACAGGGGGCGAGACGTAGAGGCCAGGAGACCAGACCCTACTCCAGTGCACAGGGGGAGAGAGGTAGAGGATGGGAGACGTGACCCTACTCCAGTGAACAGGGTGTAAGAGGCGGAGGATGGGAGACCTGACCCTACTCCAATGCACAGGGGGCGAGTGGTAGCGGATGGGAGACTTGACCCTACTCCCGTGCACAGGGTGTAAGAGGCGGAGGATGGGAGACGTGACCCTACTCCAATGCACAGGGTCTAAGAGGCGGAGGATGGGAGACCGCGCCCTACTCCAATACACTGGGGGCGAGAGGTAGAGACCAGGAGACCTGACCGTACTGCAAAGCACAGGGGGAGAGAGGTAGAGGATGGGAGACGTGACCCTACTCCAGTGCACAGGGTGTAAGAGGCGGAGGATGGGAGGTCTGACCCTACTCCAGTGCACAGGGTGTAAGAGGCAGAGGGTGGGAGAGCTGACCTTACTCCAATGCATAGGGGGCGAGAGGTAGAGGCCAGCAGAACTGACCCTACGCCAGTGCACAGGGGGCGAGAGGTAGAGGCCAGGAGACCTCTCTCCCCCTACTCCAGTGCACAGGGGGAGAGAGGTAGAGGATGGGAGACGTGCCCCTATTCCAATGCACAGGGTCTAAGAGGCGGAGGATGGGAGACCTGACCCTACTCCAATGCACAGGGGGAGAGAGGTAGAGGATGTGAGATGTGACCCTACTCCAGTGCGCAGGGTGTAAGAGGCGGAGGATGGGAGACCGGGCCTTACTCCAGTGCACAGGGGGAGAGAGGTAGAGGATGGGAGACGTGACCCTACTCCAGTGCACAGGGTGTAAGAGGCGGAGGATGGGAGGTCTGACCCTACTCCAGTGCACAGGGTGTAAGAGGCGGAGGATGGGAGAGCTGACCTTACTCCAATGAACAGGGGGCAAGAGGTAGAGGCCAGGAGACCTGACCCTACTCCAGTGCACAGGGGGCAAGAGGTAGAGGCCAGGAGACCTGACCCTACTCCAGTGTACAGGGGGATAGAGGTAGAGGATGGGAGACCTGACCCTACTCCAGTACACAGGGTGTAAGAGGCAGAGGATGGGAAACCTGACCCTACTCCAGTGCACAGGGTGTAAGAGGCGGAGGATGGGAGAGTGGACCCTACTCCAATGCACAGGGGGTGAGAGGTAGAGGCCAGGAGACCTGACCCTACTCCAGTGCAAAGGGGGCAAGATGTAGAGGCCAGTAGACCTGACCCTACTCCAGTGCACAGGGGGTGACAGGTAGAGGCCAGGAGACCTGACCCTACTCCAGTGCACAGGGGGCGAGAGGTAGAGGCCAGGAGACCTGACCCTACTCCAGTGCACAGGGGGCGAGAGGTAGAGGCCAGGAGACCTGACCCTACTCCAGTGTACAGGGGGATAGAGGTAGAGGATGGGAGACCTGACCCTACTCCAGTACACAGGGTGTAAGAGGCAGAGGATGGGAGACCTGACCCTACTCCAGTGCACAGGGTGTAAGAGGCGGAGGATGGGAGAGTGGACCCTACTCCAATGCACAGGGGGTGAGAGGTAGAGGCCAGGAGACCTGACCCTACTCCAGTGCAAAGGGGGCAAGAAGTAGAGGCCAGTAGACCTGACCCTACTCCAGTGCACAGGGGGTGACAGGTAGAGGCCAGGAGACCTGACCCTACTCCAATGCACAGGGGGCGAGAGGTAGAGGCCAGGAGACCTGACACTACTCCAGTGCACAGGGGGCAAGAGACCTGACCCTACTCCAGTGCACAGGGGGCGACAGGTAGAGGCCAGGAGACCTGCCCCTACTCCAGTGCACAGGGGGCGACAGGTAGAGGCCAGGAGACCTGACCCTACTCCAGTGCACTGGGGGCGAGAGGTAGAGGCCAAGAGACCTGACTCTACTCCAGTGCACAGGGGGCAAGAGGCGGAGGATGGGAGACCGGGCCCTACTCCAATGCACAGGGGGCGCGAGAACGATGGGGGGCTTCGTGATGCAGAGACCAGTCTCCTCCTCTCGGATGCAGTAGTCCTCTACTTCTGGGGGAGCGGGTCTACCAGTGGGGTGTTTGGGAGCTTCCCAACACTGGAGCAGCCCTTGTCCATCCTGGGACACGCAGTGGTGTTCGGTGGAGGTCTGCAAGAATCCTGTGCTTCGTAGTCCCAGAGTTCCTATCACTACATGCAGAGAATCTGAGAATCCTGCCGGCCCCGTTTCTCTTTGGCCTCAAAGGTGGGTGAATCTTGCTCTCCTGCCTCTAGAATCTCCATCCAGGTCTGTGGGTTAGTCCACTTACCGGTAGCTCTTGTTTGTGGTTTTCTCCATGGTTTCCACAGTAGTAAGGTGGCACCTGGTGGATCTTTTGTGGTTCCTGCCACAGTTGATTGTACGGTGAAGCTTACCTGGTGGATCTAGTTTCTTCTTTTTCCATCACTTCCATCGATGGTGCGGATGCACTTACCTGGGGATCTTCTTTCTATCTTTTCCATCTCTTCCATCGATGGTGCAGATGCACTTACCTGGGGTATCTAGTTTCTATTTTTTCCATCTCTTCCATCGATGGTGCGGATGCACTTACCTGGGGATCTTCTTTCTATCTTTTCCATCTCTTCCATCGATGGTGCGGATGCACTTACCTGGGGATCTTCTTTCTATCTTTTCCATCTCTTCCATCGATGGTGCGGATGCACTTACCTGGGGATCTTGTTTCTATTTTTTCCATCACTTCCATCAATGGTGCAGATAAACGTACCCGGGGTATCTAGTTTCTATTTTTTCCATCACTTCCATCGATGGTGCAGATAAACTTACCCGGGGTATCTAGTTTCTATTTTTTCCATCACTTCCATCGATGGTGCAGATAAACTTACCCGGGGTATCTAGTTTCTATTGTTTCCATCACTTCCATCGATGGTGCAGATAAACTTACCCGGGGTATCTAGTTTCTATTTTTTCCATCACTTCCATCGATGGTGCAGATAAACTTACCCGGGGTATCTAGTTTCTATTTTTTCCATCACTTCCATCGATGGTGCAGATAAACTTACCCGGGGTATCTAGTTTCTATTTTTTCCATCACTTCCATCGATGGTGCAGATAAACTTACCCGGGGTATCTAGTTTCTATTTTTTCCATCACTTCCATCGATGGTGCAGATAAACTTACCCGGGGTATCTAGTTTCTATTTTTTCCATCACTTCCATCGATGGTGCAGGTAAACTTACCCGGGGTATCTAGTTTCTATTTTTTCCATCACTTCCATCAATGGTGCAGATAAACTTACCCGGGGTATCTAGTTTCTATTTTTTCCATCACTTCCATCGATGGTGCAGATAAACTTACCCGGGGTATCTAGTTTCTATTTTTTCCATCACTTCCATCGATGGTGAGGTTGCACTTAGCTGGGGTTCTTGTTTCTATTTTACCCATAATTTCCATCGATGGTGCAGATAAACTTACCCGGGGTATCTAGTTTCTATTTTTTCCATCACTTCCATCGATGGTGAGGTTGCACTTAGCTGGGGTTCTTGTTTCTATTTTACCCATAATTTCCATCGATGGTGCAGATAAACTTACCCGGGGTATCTAGTTTCTATTTTTTCCATCACTTCCATCGATGGTGAGGTTGCACTTAGCTGGGGTTCTTGTTTCTATTTTACCCATAATTTCCATCGATGGTGCAGATAAACTTACCCGGGGTATCTAGTTTCTATTTTTTCCATCACTTCCATCGATGGTGAGGTTGCACTTAGCTGGGGTTCTTGTTTCTATTTTACCCATAATTTCCATCGATGGTGCAGATAAACTTACCCGGGGTATCTAGTTTCTATTTTTTCCATCACTTCCATCGATGGTGAGGTTGCACTTAGCTGGGGTTCTTGTTTCTATTTTACCCATAATTTCCATCGATGGTGTGCTTTACTTACCCGGGGTATCTAGTTTCTATTTTTTCCATCACTTCCATCGATGGTGAGGTTGCACTTAGCTGGGGTTCTTGTTTCTATTTTACCCATAATTTCCATCGATGGTGTGCTTTACTTACCTGGGGTATCTAGTATCTATTTTTTCCATCACTTCCACCGACGGTGCAGATAAACTTACCCGGGGTATCTAGTTTCTATTTTTTCCATCACTTCCATCGATGGTGCAGATTACTTACCCGGGGTATCTAGTTTCTATTTTTTCCATCACTTCCATCGATGGTGCAGATAAACTTACCCGGGGTATCTAGTTTCTATTTTTTCCATCACTTCCATCAATGGTGCAGATAAACTTACCCGGGGTATCTAGTTTCTATTTTTTCCATCACTTCCATCGATGGTGCAGATAAACTTACCCGGGGTATCTAGTTTCTATTTTTTCCATCACTTCCATCGATGGTGCAGATAAACTTACCCGGGGTATCTAGTTTCTATTTTTTCCATCACTTCCATCAATGGTGCAGATAAACTTACCCGGGGTATCTAGTTTCTATTTTTTCCATCACTTCCATCGATGGTGCAGATAAACTTACCCGGGGTATCTAGTTTCTATTTTTTCCATCACTTCCATCGATGGTGAGGTTGCACTTAGCTGGGGTTCTTGTTTCTATTTTACCCATAATTTCCATCGATGGTGCAGATAAACTTACCCGGGGTATCTAGTTTCTATTTTTTCCATCACTTCCATCGATGGTGAGGTTGCACTTAGCTGGGGTTCTTGTTTCTATTTTACCCATAATTTCCATCGATGGTGCAGATAAACTTACCCGGGGTATCTAGTTTCTATTTTTTCCATCACTTCCATCGATGGTGAGGTTGCACTTAGCTGGGGTTCTTGTTTCTATTTTACCCATAATTTCCATCGATGGTGCAGATAAACTTACCCGGGGTATCTAGTTTCTATTTTTTCCATCACTTCCATCGATGGTGAGGTTGCACTTAGCTGGGGTTCTTGTTTCTATTTTACCCATAATTTCCATCGATGGTGCAGATAACTTTCCCGGGGTATCTAGTTTCTATTTTTTCCATCACTTCCATCGATGGTGAGGTTGCACTTAGCTGGGGTTCTTGTTTCTATTTTACCCATAATTTCCATCGATGGTGTGCTTTACTTACCCGGGGTATCTAGTTTCTATTTTTTCCATCACTTCCATCGATGGTGAGGTTGCACTTAGCTGGGGTTCTTGTTTCTATTTTACCCATAATTTCCATCGATGGTGTGCTTTACTTACCTGGGGTATCTAGTATCTATTTTTTCCATCACTTCCACCGACGGTGCAGATAAACTTACCCGGGGTATCTAGTTTCTATTTTTTCCATCACTTCCATCGATGGTGCAGATAAACTTACCCGGGGTATCTAGTTTCTATTTTTTCCATCACTTCCATCAATGGTGCAGATAAACTTACCCGGGGTATCTAGTTTCTATTTTTTCCATCACTTCCATCGATGGTGCAGATAAACTTACCCGGGGTATCTAGTTTCTATTTTTTCCATCACTTCCATCGATGGTGCAGATAAACTTACCCGGGGTATCTAGTTTCTATTTTTTCCATCACTTCCATCAATGGTGCAGATAAACTTACCCGGGGTATCTAGTTTCTATTTTTTCCATCACTTCCATCGATGGTGCAGATAAACTTACCCGGGGTATCTAGTTTCTATTTTTTCCATCACTTCCATCGATGGTGAGGTTGCACTTAGCTGGGGTTCTTGTTTCTATTTTACCCATAATTTCCATCGATGGTGCAGATAAACTTACCCGGGGTATCTAGTTTCTATTTTTTCCATCACTTCCATCGATGGTGAGGTTGCACTTAGCTGGGGTTCTTGTTTCTATTTTACCCATAATTTCCATCGATGGTGCAGATAAACTTACCCGGGGTATCTAGTTTCTATTTTTTCCATCACTTCCATCGATGGTGAGGTTGCACTTAGCTGGGGTTCTTGTTTCTATTTTACCCATAATTTCCATCGATGGTGCAGATAAACTTACCCGGGGTATCTAGTTTCTATTTTTTCCATCACTTCCATCGATGGTGAGGTTGCACTTAGCTGGGGTTCTTGTTTCTATTTTACCCATAATTTCCATCGATGGTGCAGATAACTTTCCCGGGGTATCTAGTTTCTATTTTTTCCATCACTTCCATCGATGGTGAGGTTGCACTTAGCTGGGGTTCTTGTTTCTATTTTACCCATAATTTCCATCGATGGTGCAGATAAACTTACCCGGGGTATCTAGTTTCTATTTTTTCCATCACTTCCATCGATGGTGAGGTTGCACTTAGCTGGGGTTTTGTTTCTATTTTACCCATAATTTCCATCGATGGTGCATATAAACTTACCCGGGGTATCTAGTTTCTATTTTTTCCATCACTTCCATCGATGGTGCAGATAAACTTACCCGGGGTATCTAGTTTCTATTTTTTCCATCACTTCCATCGATGGTGCAGGTAAACTTACCCGGGGTATCTAGTTTCTATTTTTTCCATCACTTCCATCAATGGTGCAGATAAACTTACCCGGGGTATCTAGTTTCTATTTTTTCCATCACTTCCATCGATGGTGAGGTTGCACTTAGCTGGGGTTCTTGTTTCTATTTTACCCATAATTTCCATCGATGGTGCAGATAACTTTCCCGGGGTATCTAGTTTCTATTTTTTCCATCACTTCCATCGATGGTGAGGTTGCACTTAGCTGGGGTTCTTGTTTCTATTTTACCCATAATTTCCATCGATGGTGTGCTTTACTTACCTGGGGTATCTAGTATCTATTTTTTCCATCACTTCCACCGACGGTGCGGATGCACTTTAATGGGGATCTTGTTTCTGTTTTTTCCATCACTTCCATCGACGATACAAGGGTGGGAAAGGCCTCGTATCTATAAAAGTATACCCAATCATTGTCAATAAACATGGCTAGACTGCAAGCCAAAAATGTAACAAGCATTTGCAATGCAATAGGTCTCGCATTTGTTAGAGTTTGAGTTATTGGCATTGTAAAAATTATGTGAGCTGTACGACTGTGTTTGCAGTGTAGTGAATTTTTGTATATATAAATAGTTACATGTATTGTAGTGTGATTGCGAACTGTAATGTTCTTATGAGTTGGCAAAGTAAAAGCGGCATAAAATGCAACAGCCTGCCACTAAAAAGCTATTGGGGGAAATGAGGTAAACTGCAAGTATCACAAATATTGAAGAAGCAATATATTAAAGAATTGAATTACAAGGTGTGTGAAATGGAAAACAACATTTACATCTAAGAAGGATTATGGTTAAAAATGAAACGCCAAGGCTTGCACACAAATATTGAAGGCACATATAAAAGAATAAAAATCTAATGCTTGTGCTATAGAGACGCTACAGTCTGGTAACAGAAAAATGTTTAAAGTTAAGAACTCCTATATTAGCAACGCAACGCCGCAGCTTGCTTAGTAAATGTGGTATGGCAAAGTAGAAACTTACATTAGGGAGACACAAAGGCAAACTAAACCGCTGCATATCGCAAAATTAAAAGTGGCATGAGATCTAACAGCCCCTGTCCAAGTCATTGGACGGGATGCGGAGAAATGTAAATGCTATAAATATTGAACCAGTAACACTCCAAATAGGACAACTGCAAGGTGTGGAAAGGTTGAAACAGCATCTGTAACGAAAAGGAATATATATAAAAAAAGAAACGACGAGACCCGTAGGTTGCTGTGTAGGTATTGGCACTGGTATGTCCCGTATGTGCGCTTTCGCTTTTTCTTCCCCCTTACTTTACTCCCAAGCTGCACGTAGATTGTGTGAAGATGTTGCCATAGCAACCCAATGTAATAGCGCGTAGCCACGGTGAGAGTCTACTACTAACATTTTGCAGAAAAATGTTTTGCTTGTTTCACGCAAAATCTATTTTTAAAAAAGTTTCTTTTACATCAAAACAGCACCTCGCATATGAGAAATGGGAGGGTGTCTCGGAGATTATTTGCAGCAATATTAGTGAGCTGCTGTCGTGTTACAATATTGAAAACACACGTCACTATCCCTGAATATAAAATGTAAACACATTTAGAATGTGGATGAGTGTGCACGTGCACTGTCAGTGACCTGGTCAAAGAGGGCACGAGAGTTGAAAATAGATCATAAACTGAAAACTGATCCGAACAGGGGCCCCAAAATACGTTTGGCCCAGGGCACCAACAATACTTAAGATATCCCTACTCAGCACCTGTCAGGTGGGAGGAGAACACACAACGGTATCTGGAAAATATAATAAACAAAGGAGTTATTTTCTGCTAAGTGGTCCCCAGGGGCGTCAAGAACAACGAAATTGAAAAGGGGGGGCTCTTGGCCCCCCCGCCCGCATGGCGGTGCGGCGACCCCTCCCCTTGCCCTCTGGACCTCTCGGTGGTGGGGCGTGTCCACTGGGGCGCGCCCTGCCACCGATTGGTTTCCACTCCACCCTTGACCCGGATGGCGTTAATCGACATCCGGGTCGGGGGGGTAAGGGGGGGGTGGGCCGCTGGGAGATAAAGAGGCGGGGAGCGCCCAGGTGACCCCCTTGTTGCCTGGACGCTCCCCCACACCGGACGTGCCCCGCGCTCGGGGCCTCGTGATTTTCCCACCCACCATCCCTGTAGGACGCGGTTAATTGCGTTACTAGTCCGATCAGGGTGTAAATTGCTAGGTTGTGGTTAACTTACTTTCTCAGGCACGGTAAACTGGGTATGAAATGTTGGTTTTCTGATGAGGTTTTTCTTTTAGGACTTTCTCTCCCATTGTAGTGATCAATATTGTATTGCGAAGATATGTTGCTGATGATGCTTTCTCGTAGGCCTTTTTTCTCCCAATGTAGTGAATGGTAGTGTATTATGTGTCACTGGTACAATTGTGTCTAGGCCCTTTTTTCCCTTGTAGCCCTACGGTGTTATACATGATGTATGTTTTTGTTTTAGTCAGTGTAGTTGTACTTTAGAATTTTTTCCCATAGGTCGTCGTATTTATTAGGTATGGGGCATGCGGTAAGGTCATGACCGGTGAGCAACTATTTTAAGGTCTGAGGGGGCGGGCATCATCCTATGGAGGTTCCCGCCCAGGGGGAGGGGCCATTGGCCCCTCCTAGAACTTCAGGGGCAAGGTAACTGGTGCTTCAAAGGGGCGCGGGTTGGGGAGTCACGCTTTCCTTAGGCTGGTAGCCACCCCGCGCGCGCATACTCATGACGTCACCGGATGGCGCAGAGTAAGGGCCCTCCTTTAGTGGGTAAATGAAGTTCACGGCGTGGACCGGGTAATTACCGGCCGGGCTGCGCATGCGCACATCTGAGGCGCAGCTAGTAGGACCTGACACCGGTTAGCGACCTTGCCATTTGGCCCAGAAATGTTAGTATACAAAAATGCAGAGGAGGATGTTAGACTCGGTTAGGAAACAATCTGTATTAGAGTCTTTAAGGATAGTCATTCACACTTGTTGACAATAATGTATCTAATGTCCTGCTGATTTTTGTATAACGGTTTATCATGCAATTATAAACATTTTATTGTTTTATAACTTAATAAATACGGCCGGGGGGTCTTGCGACCTCCCGCCTTCCAAAGATACCATGCTTATGTTCTTGTCTCCTGGGTGGTGAGGTCATAAAGGGGGGGGGGGGGGCGGTAGCCAGTCACTGACCATGCGAATCTAGACTTCACTTCACCAGGCTACTGGGGAGAGGTGGGTGCGGGTGGGAGACTTACTGCGGGACTTTTTTGTTGTTGTAAATGGCTCTCTTCACCTCACTCACCAGCCTCACTGCCCTGGACAAGCCAGGCAAGAGCTCGGGGAGCTGTCCTGATGTGTCAGCCATAATAGCATATTAAGAAAATACCTGGGCAGCCGCACGGGCGGCAACCTCTTCCTCTACCTCCCTGGTCTGGAAAGACCCGCAAGTGACAGCGCACAGGGGACGCAGGCCCCTATGTGCGACGTCACAATCACTTATGTCCTGCACGTAGTGTTGCATTAGTAGATGTTCCGAGACAGCACTTTATGTCACAGGGTCTTCAAATACCAAATGCATTCTGGAAGTTGATGTCTTAGTTCGCGAGCAAATAACTAATTGCAAGTTCACACCAGCAAACAATGATTTGTAAAAAGAAGACTCGGGAGTGGCGCATTCAGTCCTCGGAGGCAGGGAGCATCTTATTGTCTTAGTCAGTGCATTCATTGCTGGTAACAGCTGCCAGATGCCTCTGTGATGTAGATAGGTGGTGTATGCCCAATGAAGATCACTGGACACTCTGCCTCATTTGCATGAGCAGTAAACACCGAAATCAAAACAGGGTGGGAGCTGGGAGGCCCTGCATCGCGGAATAGGTTCAACATCTTTATCATTCACTGTTTTCAAAGAAAGGGCCATTGTGACGTTTCCTGCAACCAGACATAGCAGGGTGATTGATGTTTGTAGAGGACTCCAACCTCACTGATAGTGAAGTAGAATTATCGATTTATGGCCCTAGCCTCTTGGTTCAAACCTGCCTTGATGTCGTTTGTTTTTATTGTTCTGCGCAGGGGGCTTGTGCGCACGTGGCCTTTCTTCTGCATCTATTCGGCACATCCGCATAGACCTCACACTGGCACCAAAATACATTAGTATGGACGGTTCTTTCTGATTCACGTCTTGCGCCTCTCCTGCCTTGCGTAAACTCCGCAGTCACCCGCCTGTTCATATATGACGGAACTTTCTTTTGCAAACTTGCTTTGTATGGAGTTATAAGAAAGGCGGTCAATTAACTATAAGCAAATGGTACGGATGAGCAAACACATTTACAGGTAGTCTACAGAGCAGCATCTGTACGGGCAATGAACTGATTGTCGGCGCCAAAGGACATTCCTTCCTGAAACTCACAGGGATGGAATCCAGGTGCCCTTGCGGTTCGAGATTTCACCTGAAGCTGCCATGGTGTAAGGCACGGAATCGAACCCAGTGGTGCGCGCGCACCACAGAGGAGCGGGAATCGAAACCAGTGGTGCGCGCGCACCACAGAGGAGCTGGGGCGAGGGAGCCTGTCGCTGAGCCGTGCTGATGCGCATGCTAGACACCGGCGGGAATGGGCGGGGCAAAGGCGGGATATGCGCCCGCCTTTGCCCAATTGCGTGCTGTCTTTTGTAAAAAAAAAAACGCACAAGCCAATTGCAGTCTACAGAAAAAAATCACACGCGTGTGGTCAGCTTTGTGAAGCCCGTACAGGGGGTCTCACGCTGCGCGAGCAGTGGTACGCACTGCAACACTAGGCGCGAGACCTAAAAATGAGTGTTAAGACAAAGTAGAGAAGAAACAGAAAGAGAAAGAGAAAGAAAAGGGAGAAGCAAAAAGCCATATATTAAGAGAATAAGGGACCAAGTCGTCCCAACACAGGGAATCATCAGAAGGCTGTAGGTCAGATCTCACCATCAATTATCAGGTGAAGGATTACGTATTTGCAATCATATGAAGTAACTCTGGAGAAAAACCCTCAGTGAGGGTCAACAGTATCCCGTCCAGTCTCCTAATATAAATGAATAGCACCATATCAGCCATGATAGGTGAGTGAGATGATGGAAAAGTACATGTCAAGTGTTGCCATCCTATACAGCTCATTAGAGGAACCTTAATAAATGTGCCAGGTTGGACAAAGGAATCCATCGCAAGAGTAACATGAACAAGCATTAATAGCACAACCATAATAAATTGAGAAAATAATGCGCGGAAAAGTCCCATCGTACAGAATCATCATAGGACTATAGGTCAATTCTCAATTTCAAATATCAGGTAAATGGGTATGTCTCTGCACACACACGTAGCGAAATGGGAGAGTCCCCCACAATAAGGATTAACAGTATCCCGTATAATCTTGCAATATGAAGACAAACCACCATATTATCCAACATAAAGAAAGAGATAGACTGATACATATCAAATACATCATTCTTATATGCTCAATATAAAGTCTTGTGCCAGACTTGATAAAAACGTGTATCTCATGCACAACACAGCACGCCAGGTTAAGAATATGAGCATACCTCAGTAAAGGTAAAAACAAAGTTCCCCCCAAAAAACTTGCTTATGCATTCACCAGAAACGGTGTTCGTACAGTGCCCCATGTGGAAGCTCAATAGATTAACATATGTAAGAAGCGCCAGGTGGGAGTTAAATACCAGGCCCCATATAAGAGCTTAGTAGCTTAAAATGTGACATCTATATAGTGCACCCTGTAACTCATAGATGCCATGTGCCGTATCCGAGTCAAGTAACCCCCAAAGTACTCGACACGGTATATAAACCGCAATAGAGGTTCAATCGTATAAGGTTGATGTAATAAAAATACACCACATATTGTATATAGGGAACCCGCCATGGCAGAGCGCTCTGAGAGGTAATATTACACTGACAAATGTCAACAGAACACAACGTAACTATATGGCCAATATCCTCACATTGATAAGATGTATACACACAAGTAGGTCTGAATTCAGGATTTAAACCACGCGCCAAGCCAGTACGCATTTAAGGAGACAGAATCCTGGACCCCTCCCAGTCAGGGTTCTGCAGCAACCACAGCACCGAGACCGCCCTCATCGCCACCACCGACGACATCAGGACCCTGCTGGACAACGGTGAGACCGCAGCCCTCATCCTCCTGGACATCTCCGCCGACATTCGACACCGTCTGCCACCGCACACTACGCGCACGCCTCCATGCCGTAGGGATCCGAGACCAGGCTCTGGAATGGACCACCTCCTTCCTCTCCGGCAGAACCCAGAGCATCTGCCTCCCCCCATTCCAATCCGAAGCCTCCGAGATCATCTGCGGCGTACCCCAGGTATCTTCTCTCAGCCCGACACTGTTCAACATTTACATGGCCCCGCTCGCACACGTCGCCTGACAGCACAACCTCAACATAATCTCCTACGCCGACGACACTCAACTGATCCTCTCCCTCACCAAGGACCCCATCACCGCCAAAGCCAACTTCCACGAAGAAATGAAGGCTGTCGCCGACTGGATGAAGATCAGCCGACTGAAGCTGAACACGGACAAAATGGAGGTCCTCATCCTCGGCTCCAACCCTTCAGCCTGGTACGACTCCTGGTGGCCGACGGCACTGGGGGCAGCCCTGACACCCACCGACCATGCACGCAACCTGGGAATCATCCTCGACTCAACGCTCTTCATGACCAAGCAAGTCAATGCCGTCTCCTCCTCCTGCTTCAACACCCTCCGCATGCTCCGCAAGAGCTACAGGTGGACCCCGACAGATACAAGAAGAACAGTCACCCAGGCCCTCGTCAGCAGCAGACTCGACTACGGAAACGCCCTCTACGCGGGAGCCCCGACCAAGCTCATCAAACAACTGCAACGCATCCAAAACGCCTCGGCACGACTGATCCTCGACGTACCACGGCCACATCACCCCCCCACCTGAGAAACCTGCACTGGCTCCCCGTCAACAAGAGGATATCCTTCAAGCTCCTCATCCACGCACACAAGGCACTCCACAAGACCGGCCCAGCCTACCTCAACAGACGACTTTCCTTCTACATCCCCAAGCGCCAGCTCCGCTCCGCCTACCTCACACTTGCCACCGTCCCACGCATCCGAAGAACAACCACTGGTGGAAGATCCTTCTCCCACCTCGCCGCCAAGACCTGGAACACCCTCCCACTGAGCCTACGACAGACCCAAGACCTGCTGACCTTCAGGAGGCTACTCAAGACCTGGCTGTTCGATCATTAGCGCCCCCCCCCCTCCCAGCGCCTTGAGACCCTCACGGGTATGTACAAATGTTTAATTGATATGGCGTGACAAAATTTGACGTAATGACATTACTGCTTGTAAGAGCGTTCCCTAATATCTGAAATACTGACACGCGGATGACCGCCATATTTAAACTGCTAGACCATCCATGCCATATGATATAAAGATAGTTCAAGCATGAGATAAAACCAAATGCCATTATGCATTTGAAATGTTGTCCACTTTATGGAATACCGCGTCTTGAGGTTCGAGGAGTCAACCCGACATTCCCTACCATTGTAGATGTTAGCGCATGGATGACCATCATAGTTATAGTCACACCCAAGCCCTAAAGAATAAATGCATTGAAAACATAAGGTAACACCCAATGCCGAAATGCATATAAAACATTTACGGCGTAAATTGCAATCAGCATCATGATATAAGTCATTGTGCGCACTCTTCTCTATTACCTGAGTCACTTGCGCATGAATAGCCGCCATATTTAAATATAGAGTCACCCGTGTTACACAATGCGAATGCATATCAATCATATGACAAGACCAATAAGAATAAGTACCAGTCTCTAACCTGTTGTGTGGCGGTAGCATTCCATAATACGGCCACAGTGCCATAGGAGAATACAATATAATCACAGTCCCGCAAATTATGTTTAACAAGGGTGTTCGAAGGGTGCTCAAAGTGACAGCTCCAAAACATACGCAGCGAAATAGGATACAAAAATGTAAGCATCCCAAAGCATCATGTATGTGTGATAAGCCTCCAAGAGACAGTTCTAAATACATTACACGATGAGGCAATACAAGATTGTGAGAATCCTAAAATATTATGTAAATGTGATAAACCCCCAAGGGCCATTCTGTAAACACAACTGACTAGTGGTCATGTAAGGGCCATAGAAAAAAAATATACCATGCTGTCCGTGGCTAGAGATATTAGCACACAATTTCCAAGCCCAAAATGTAAAAGGGGCAACTGGTTAAAAAAAGGAGGAAAGGGAATCACCAAAATAATAGAACCAACATAATATGTCAGTCAGTGCCCCATCTGTAAGTCCCTGTACAGAGGAGTAGCTGTACCAAAGAGTTCATATACTGACATCCAAATTACATCTATACCGATAATAGAATCCATAGTTCCAGGCTAGAAAGTATATAGGGAATGACCAGGGCACCCCACTGGCATTTGAGGTGCCAATAACCCTTGCAAAGAGAATGTCGTAAGTGGATTGAGTAACAGAGGTTGTACATAACCTCATCATGGGAATCATAAAATAAACAGGGAATGAGTGGTGAAAGGATAGAAAGAAATGAGATACAGAAACACCAACCTCTTCATGATCTAAGTACCCATGTACTGTAAGATTGCATATAATAGCAATCCAGAAGGTAACCTAATCAAATTACATATTAGTTTTCTTACACAAAAGAATGCATTTCCCCATCAGTATTATGCCCAAAAGCGTAGCCTTCAAACGACAGATCAATTTTGACTCTGTTTGCCGTAGTCATAGCTCACTATTACCTCTTCTTTTATTTATAGGGACATGGTCAATTCCATGGAACCAGAAGGTAACATCATCAGGATGTTGACTGTTATAATGGCTAGTCATGGGGTATCTGTCATCCGTATTCTTTAGTGCCCTGCGATGCTCCTGTATAAGAGATTTAATGAAGCGAATTGTGATGCGTATGTATATAATTCCACATTTGCATCCGAGTATGTACACTGCATAGGTGATATTACAATTTATGAAGTGTCCAACCATGTATTGCTTTAGTGAGTTATGTGAAAAGGTCTTTGTTTTATTCCTACTCCATGGGCAAACATTGCATGTACAAGTGAAAAAAACTTTCGGTTTGGGCAGCAACCAGGTTTTCCTGCTCGTGTGCGTAATAACATAGCTCGAGCATAGTGATTCCTCAGTGATACCCCCCTCCTGTATGTAATCGCTGGTTTGTTATTAATACAATTCTTCAGGCCAGGGATTTCTGTAAGGAGGTGCCATTTTTTCTGAAGATATTGAAAATCCTATTGCTGTGCATGGTATATTGAGTGACACACCTGAGTTTACCACTAGCTATCACATCCCTCTTGGTTCTAGGTTTGTCCCTGAGTGTGTCTTCCCTTTCAGCCTGAGATATTCTGGATTCCGCTTTATCCAAGATCTTACGATCATAGCCTCTTTTTAGGAATCTTCTCTTTGACTCAAGGATGTTAGACTGAAAATTACCTTCCTCACTACAATTTCGCCTGATGCGTGTCATCTCTCCAAACACAATGTTATTAATGACTGAGCTGGAATGGGCACTGGAAGCATGCAAAACTCCATTGCACACTGTCTCCTTTCTATACAATATACTATGTATAGTACCATGCTTTATGTAAAATTGGATATCTAGAAAGTTGATGTTCTCCTTGTGACAGGACATAGTGAGTTTGACATTAAAGGCATTGTTATTTAGGAAAGAGAAGTATTGTTGCAGCTGTTCCTCGGAGCCCGACGATAGACAAATGACATTGTCTCTGTACCTCCCCAGAACACAATAAATTCCGTCCAGGGGGAGGCACCTTTGCTCCAGGCATGCTCCCTCTCATACCACCCCATAAAGAGGCAGGCATAAAAGGGAGCAAACCTGGAGCCCATCGCGGTCCCCTGTATTTGTTGGAACCAACGGTTGTCGTAGAGGAAGTAATTATTTGTCAAAATGATGATGTCCATCATCTCAACAACCATCTTGTTATACTCATATAACTCCACAACCTCCCTATCCAGGAAGGATTGCACAGCCACGAGCCCATACTTTTTCTCAATACAAGTGTATAGGCTCTCTACATCGAAGCTGAGAAACATTAGTTCTTCTGACCACTGAAAGTGGTCAGAAGAACTAATGGACATGTTTCAGTAATCTAAGGTCCACAAATTAGGATAGTTTTTCAGTGGGTGAGCCCACCTCTGAGATTAAAGGTCTACCTGGGGGGAACGGCCCACCCTTGTGAATTTTTGGTAAAATATATGTACAAGGGAAAGTGGGGCAGTCCACCCGCAGGTATCTGAATTCATCCTCAGTAAGTAAACATGTATCCTTCCATTCATTCAGCCTCGCGTTGATCATACTTGCGAAGCTGAGAATGGGATTGCCAACAATCTCCCTGTAACAGAGATCATTACTCAGTTGTCGATTGATTTCTCGCATATAGTCTTGATGGTTCATTTTCACAACGTTTCCGCCCTTATCTGCCTCTCTGATCACAATACTAGGATCTCTACTGAGTCTGTTAAGGGCCTGTCTCTCAGAGGGTGAGATGTTCTGGTGGATCCTGGGTGCGAACTTACTAGGTGTTTCCAGTTTATAAAGATCTTCCGATACCTTATTGTAGAAGACATCGATATTATGATGGAAGGCACTGCTTTGAACAAATTTAGACTTTGGTCGAAGTCCACTGTCAGTATCCAGTCCTGGGGGATGTTAAAATCTTTCAATAAGGATGTAATGTCGTACACCCCCTCCTCACTTAATGACAACAAACGCTGTACATTACAAACATCAGCAAAAGTATGTGTTACAGTACTCTTGATAACAGGGGCTCCCCTCGGCTCCAAAACCCTATTTGAAAAATAGTCCTTAAGTTCAAGTGCTCTTGTAAACTTATAAAGATCTACATGTATATTTGTGAAATCCCCACTTTGTGTGGGGCAGAAATTTAAACCCATGCTTAACAGTTTGATTTCTTCATCATCAAGAATTTTATTCAACAAGTTGACAATTTTCAAATCATGATTATCATTTAGCAAAACATTGGGATTATTAACATCACATATCATGTTATTTAGACCTTTTTGGACCTCGTCCCCACATTTGCCTTGCCGGTTATCCCTCCTTTTGTACCTCCCCTTTGACCTCCTCCCTCCCCTCCTGGTTTTGACTGATCTCTTTTCTGTTGTAGTCTGTTGCTTATACGCACCACTTTTCACTATGCCACTACACTCTAGGACACTTTCCTTCACTCTACAGTACTACACCCTACTCCTCTCTATGACACTCTATGCTACGCCACTCAACCCTACAACACTAAACACTACGCCACTACACTCTACGCCGCTCAACTCTGACACTACTCCACTCTACAACATTCTACTCCACTTTATGCCACTCAATAGCACTCCACTTGGTTGTATGACATTTCAATGAATGTGTTTACAATGCATGCCTTTACCATGCAATATCTTTATCGCACATTGCCTTTACCCTGTGATACCTTTGTACCTTTTGCCCCATGACTTTACAACAGAAGGTAAGTATGTGTAAGGCAAGTGAAATACCTGCTAAAATATAAATATATAGAGATATGTATATTCCCAAAGAAGTGTCCGCTGAACGCCGCACTCCTGCCCAAGATGCCGGTGCCTGCCGTGGTACTGGTAACCACAATATATGAAGAAAGTTCAAACCCACAGGAATGAGGCGGCACACCGTCCTGGTGATATAGGTGTTTGTTTAATCGCTCACCAACAACGCGTTTCAGCTGTGAGACGGCCTTTGTCAAGTTGCCAAAGTGTTACCAGGCAGATATTTGTAAACATTATACGTCATAATAGACATAGAAGAGTTACTATGCACATACGTGCATGGATACGTAGCGAAGCAACAAGGTATATTTCAATTTCATAATAAATAATTGGCATTCTTTAAAATGCGTTGGAGACAAATTAGAAAACGAGAACATTAAATATAATTAATTCTATTCAAAACTTGCCGGGATACGATCTAAGCTGCCCGTCCTACGGCGTACATATTCATGGAAATAGAAAGTTACACAGGCAAGCAAAGTTTATCGTTAATATTCTCAGTGCTGTAATACACAATACAAGTACGCAAATTTTAAGAATTGTACACATGATTGATAATATGCAAAATTAACGAAGAACCATGAAAATAATAATTTAAATGAAGTTATGATCGTTTCTGTTTGATAAACATGTCTCTAACAAAAATACAATCTACATAATGTATCCTGCAAGGAATAATCTATAAAACTTCGAAAACGTGTTGTATAACACACAGAATCTATGGCAAGTGCGTACAAAATTAATATGCAAGATGCAGGAATACGTCTCTCTCCACATTCGATTGCCTATTTCCCGTGATGCTAATGGTACCACTAAAATCACTGACCTCATTCTATTTTATGGCACGATATGCATTAGAGTTGAATAATTTCAAAATTACAAATTAATTATCAATGCGTAACATCCTCATACGTACAGCTCACATATACATAAGAATAATCAATGTAATTAATGGTACACTTTGTAAGGATAAAGTGCTAAGTCACATGAAAGAGAAAATAATATGTGTTACAAATAAAGAAAAAGACATGTGAAAGGAGGTACTGGTTTTAAGTAGCCCTATTGTGATATCTTCACTATTATACAGTTAATAGGAGGACTCATGAAGAACTCCAGGAAATGTTAACATAGATGCTGAAGTCCCAAATGGGACATAGTGAGGAGATCTATAATTGTATAATATGACAAATAGCATGATCGCCTCTTAATATGGGACATTAGAGCTCTTCAGTGGGGTATAGCTTTGTACAGACACAAGGGAGCACCCAGTATAAGTCTAATGAGAGTGAAACACTGTGTCAGGGGTTGCTTTTACTCATTCCAGGTTGGCTTCATTGGTATTTAACAAATTCAAAGCTGCAATACTGTGCCTGGAGTGGTAAATGGCTTTTGTCATTTTGCAGCTCGGCATGGACAGCACTGTTCTAGTCCTATGCTTAAAGACTTTGATAGAAAAGTAGACATTTGAGGTGAGCAGATCTAGAGTGTCGCTGGTGTTGAGGGTGCTCTTTGCAGGAGCTGCCTTCCACCTGAACTTGAGAACTACCCTGAGTTCTCTGCTACTTTTTTGCATAATTTAGTGATATTTATGGGGGTGTGTAGGTGGGCGAGTGGTTTTGAGGATGATGTCATCAGTGATGGCATCAGTGATATCATTTGAGATGTCATTAGTGATGTGACTGACCATGTCATGAGTGATGTAATATGTGAAGTCACAAGTAGTGCATTGCGGGGGCGTAAGTTATAGTTAGCTCAGCTAACTATAACTGCTAAATTTCTCTGGTTTTGTATGAATGAAATCTGACCCTAACTATAACGTCCATGTAACCTTTAGTTTCTTCAGTGAATTTCTAAGGTTTTTTAAAAGCTAATTCCTAACTATAACTTCCCTGTAACCTTGGTTTTTTCCCAGTGAATTTCTATGGTTTTTTAAACTAGTAATCACATTTGCAGAGTGGTGAAGAAAGGGGGCTGGGCCTCCGACCAGCTCTCAGGAATCCCACTGAGTAGGACTGACAGGATGTAGTAGGAGGGCTTCTTGGCCCCTAAGGTCCCTCATGAGTAAAGCGGACGGCACGAGCGGAGCCGCGTTTACAGAGTGGTGGAGAAAGGGAGCGTGGCCTCCAAACACCTCTTAGCAAGTCTGCTGTGTTGGACTTACTGGAGGTAACATGAGGGGTAGTTGGCCCTCAAAAACGTCCTTGGGGGTCAACTACCCCTCCTGTTACCTCCAGTAAATCCCACACAGCAGGGTTCCTGAGAAGTTGTTGGAGGCCTCACTCCCTTTCTCCACCACTGTGCAAACATGGTTTCTGGCACACTATTAGTATGGGGATGAAGTCCCCTTGGCTTCAGAGGACCCTTGGGGACAACTACCCTCCTGTTAACTCCAGTAAGTCCCACACAGAGTGATTGCTAAGAGGTCGTCCAAAGCCACATCCCTCTTTCTCCACCACTCTGCAAACTCACCTCCTGTTGCGCTACTAGTTGGTAGATGAAGTCCCCTTAGCTCTTGAGGGTCCTTGGGGGCCAACTACTGCTCCTGCGGCTTCTAGTAACTCCCACAAAGCTGGGTTGCTGAGTGGTTGTCAGAGGCCATGCCCCCTTTCTCCACCACTCTCCAAACGCACCTCTGGATGCACTACTGGGTGGGGGAAGTAGTCCATTTCAGTCCTGAGGCTCTCAGGAGTAAAGGGGAATTAACTTCCCAACCTGAAGTGCGCCAGGAGGTGCGTTTACAGAGTGGTGGAGAAAGGGGGCGTACCTTTAAGTCCTCTCATCAGTCCCCCTCTCTGGGACTTACTGGAGGTAACAAGAGGGCTTGCTGAGCACCAAAGTCCCTCGGCATTGAAGGGGATTTAATTCCCCAACCACCATTGCACTAGGAGGCGCGTTTGCAGGGTGGTTGTGAAGGGGGCGTGGCCTCCGGCACCTTGCAGAAGGTTTTTTATATGAAACATTTATTTTTAGGGAAGGGGGGCTGCGTAGCCCCCCTCCCCTCTGACGATTTCGGCCCCGGAGACCCCATCTCCCGGTGCCACCCCTGGGGATGGCTTTTAACTTTTTTATAAAAAAAATGTAAACATATAGGAAGGGGGACTGCGTGGCCCACCTTCCCTATGCCAATTTTCGCCCCGGGGACCCCATTCCTGGGGCCTGCCTATATTTAAATTTTTAATGGGAGGGGGTCTGCGCGGACCCCACCGTAGGCCTTTACTGGCCCTGGGGACCCCATCTCCTGGGGCCAGGCCTTAATCTTTTTTTTTTAATTGGGAAGGGGGCCAGTGCGGCCTCCCTCCCGGGGCCGATATTATTTCAGGGACTCCATACCCTTGGCATGGCCAGCTCATTGGGGACCGTGGGGAAGCATCAAGGCCCCCGCAGTCCCTGCCAACTCCCTGCCTCCTGCGGGAGCCAGCATTGCTTTTGCACAAAGGGATCTGCACACATGCAGCTCTCTCTGTCAAAAAGCAATTCTGCTCCGCTTCATAGAAGCGAGAGCATTTTTACTGCTCTCGCTTCCATGATCCGGAGCAGAGTTTGCTATTGCTTGGCGGGAGCAGTGCTCCTGCCAAGCAGTAGCAAACTGCAATGTACCGGGGGTGGGCATTGCTGGAGCCGGCCCCCAGGGAGGGGCGTCCCCAGGTCCATTTATGGCTCCACAAGGGGGGATGCGTGTCTTAATTCAACAAAAAAAAGCCCGGGGAGGTGGTGAACCCCGGGGCTGCGGGGGCTGCGTGGCCACGTGTCTATGTTAAGATACAGTTGCGCCGGGGATGTGGTGGTCCCTAGGGGTGCGTGGGGGGGCTGGAGCCCCCATGCATTATTCATAAATATAGCCATGGGGAGGTGGCAGCCAAGCGGCCTCCTGCATTTAAGTGAATTAGTCTCTGGGGCTACATGGGGGGTTGAAACCACCCCTGCATTATGTTTTAAAATAGCCCCAGGGAGGTGGTGGTCCCAGGGGCTGCGGGGGCCTGCATGGGGCCCCATCATTATATGTTATTGCCCCGGGGACTTGGTCCACCTGAGGGCATAAATTGAACGAATCATGGGAGCCCCCGCTTCATTTTAAAAAAAACTTTCAGCCGGATTCGCGGATCCACTGCAACTCTCACAGAATTCTTTTTTTTTTTTAATGCTTTTTTTGGCCCTGGGGGTCCCTGAACAGGCCTGCGGGGTGGGGGGGGTGGGGTCAGAGTGTTTCTGACCTGCCCCTTGTCTTAAAACTTTTTTCTTGTGACTCGGTTTAAAGAAGTGTTGGCGGCCAATCACATCCCAGATACGAGATTGAGAGGGGTCGCGGATCCATTGCGGCCACAGTTGTATATCTCAGAAATCTTTACTTTGCTCAGAAACTACTGAACAATGTTTCTGTCACTCATTTAATTAAAAGAGTGATTTCTGGAACAAGAGCTAGCTTTCTGCAAAATTTGGTGTCATTCCGTTCAGCAGTTCGGGCTGTAGCCGTGGAAATTAACATGGAGAAAAAGCATTTTGGGACCCCCCTTTTTCTTCACCCCCACTTGACAGAGCACCCTGAAATTATCAAGACAGCAGCTGAAGTGACTGCCCCAATAGCTTTGAAAATTTTGCGAAGATTCGTCAAAGTTATTACTAAATCAGAAAATGCCCTTCCTGTGGAAACTGCATCCTAACCATAAGTACCTACTGGTGGCTGCCAGTAGGTCAGTTTTTTTATATATATATATATATATATATATATATATATATATATATATTCCAAACAAACTCCTGACGAAAGGAGCGCCACAGCCTCTCGGGTCGGGGCCTGTCAGGGTGCGCCAGACACCTTTGAAAATTCCACCAGAAAACACGTACTGTTTGGTAACGTGATGCAGGCCACACCGACAGTGCTTCATGAAGTTGTTTTATTTTCAGGCAAACAGAAGGCATAACGCGTTTCAACTCATGCGAGTCTTTGTCAAATGCACACAATCATTGGGTCAGTTCATTGGTTTCTTTTTAATATTCAACAGCTATGGACATTGAGAAGGGACTAATCGCCCACACATAATTTAAAGCAGCAGTGGATTAATTTTGTGATTATATTTCAAATAACTTAGGCATAGATGGAAAGTGTTCGCAGTTTATAAGTTCATGCTTTGTAAATATAGTATTCATAATTTACCATCCTTGTGTGCCTCACATTTTATGATTTTGCAGTCACCTCGACTACATGTCCCATAATGCTCTATTCCTGCTGCTCGTACTTGTTCATAGTTCTCAATTACAAAAGTAAGCTCGTTTTCAGATCGTGCCTTACGATTTCATCGAATATTCATGGATTCGATTCCAAATACAGGCTGAACCGCTCCAACTCAGAACGCAAACCCTGGCCAAGGGTTTGCGACTGAACTCCTGTGTGCTGGCTGGAAATTTGAACAGTGACAAAATATTGACGGCAGGGCCACTGAGAGGAGGCTCGCTTCTATTTTGAAAGGTGGACAATTTATCGGCCAGTATTTCGGAAAGCCAGTTGCACGCAGCGCTTCCAGGAACATTATTTTTAAGGCGAGTATGAATATGGAAAGATCTGAGTTGGAGCGGTTCAGCCTGTATTTGGAATTGAATCCATGAATATTCGATGAAATCGTAAGGCACGATCTGAAAACGAGCTTACTTTTGTAATTGAGAACTATGAACAAGTACGAGCAGCAGGAATAGAGCATTATGGGACATGTAGTCGAGGTGACTGCAAAATCATAAAATGTGAGGCACACAAGGATGGTAAATTATGAATACTATATTTACAAAGCATGAACTTATAAACTGTGAACACTTTCCATCTATGCCTAAGTTATTTGAAATATAATCACAAAATTAATCCACTGCTGCTTTAAATTATGTGTGGGCGATTAGTCCCTTCTCAATGTCCACAGCTGTTGAATATTTAAAAGAAACCAATGAACTGACCCAATGATTGTGTGCATTTGACAAAGACTCGCATGAGTTGAAACGCGTTATGCCTTCTGTTTGCCTGAAAATAAAACAACTTCATGAAGCACTGTCGGTGTGGCCTGCATTACGTTACCAAACAGTACGTGTTTTCTGGTGGAATATATATATATATATATATATATATATATATATATATATATATATATATATTCAATATGTCAACCTCGGCACTCTAGTACAATTATATTATCAATTCATATGATTCTTAAAGCATAAGCACATTCCAAGTATCAGCAGGACAAAGATTCAGTTCTTACGGCACCAATTTATTAGGAATATATCACCAGTTTGTAAATCACAAATTTTGAATATAAAACACAATATCAATTTGGTTAGTAATAGACAGCTTCATTTGACAGTTCTTCTCTTTTGAACGTTGAAAAGGCAGCCGACACGTGTTTCGTTTCTTGGAAACTTTTTCAAGGCTACAAATGATGCCATAAGAAAGGAAAAGACACAGTTTTCATTGTTCATATCTAATGATCATCTAAATCCAAACGGAAACAGGAAAAAGCTGTTTAAAGTGTATATAGAGAGAAACCCCAATATGGGGAAAATATTTTTTAGAATTTTAAGAATCATATGAATTGATAATATAATTGTACTAGAGTGCAGAGGTTGACATATTGATTTCATATCCACACTGGGTCCGGTGGGGCTTCAGTGTTTTTACACCTTTGGTAGTGGGGTGCAGCTAGCTGAACCTCGATGGGCACCATTATTTGGACAAATAGATTGAATGCACTTTAAGAATAGATGTGCTACCAACTAGACCACCACTGCCATCTGTAAATATTGTTATATATTATTTTTGTTATTGAGGCACACCCATCACAGCCGCCCTCCCCAATTAAAAAAATTATTCTGAAAATAAGTTTTTTTTTTTCAGGCCGAAACCCCCCACTCCACCCCACCCCACCTTTTTTGTAACCTTACCAACCTATTCCCTTACCTACACTGAAACCCCCAAACACCCTTACCACCGTATACCCTTACCCATCCCAAAAACCTAAAAACACCCTTCCCCCCTAAATCCCTAAAAGCACCGTTACCACACAATATCATTACCTGACCCTAAACGCTAAAACACCCTTATCAAACTGCACCCATACCCACCCCTAAAAACATCATTACCACCCTATACCCCTACTAACCCCCAAACCCGAGAAACACCCTTACCACCCAATACCCTTGCCCACTCCTAAACCCCCAAAACACCCTTACAGCTCTATACTCTTACCCACCCCCAAACTGGTAAAACACACTTTCCACCCAATATCCTTACCCAACCGATAACCCTAAAAACACCCTTACTACTTATACCACTACCAACCTCTAACCTTACAAACTCACTTATCCTCAATACCCTTATCCACCCTTTATATATATATATATAAAAATAAATATACACACACACACCCCCCCCCCCCCCCCCACTCCCCTTGTATATACTTACTATTTCTGGTAAAGGCATTTTGTTGTAAAGTCTGCGTTGTAAAGACTGTTTTCCCTCCACTCTATGACACTCCTCCATCGGCTACTCTACGCCGCTCCACTCTGACTCTACTCCGCTCTATGCCACCAAACAACACTTGACGCTGCAACACTCCATTCTACCCAAATATATGTCATTCCACTCTATGCCTCTCAACTCCAATTTATGTCTCTCTACGCCTCTCTATGGCACTGTATGCCACTTCACTCTAGGCCACTCTGAACCCCTCCGCGCCACTCTACACCACTCGACGCCACTCCACTCAACTCAACAACACTCCACTCTGACTCTCTACTCTACGCAACCTTACTCTACTCTATGCCACTCCACTACACTTAACTCAGCCCTACACTACACAATACCTCACTCTATAACACTCTGTGCTGCTCTGCGTCTTTCCACTCTATGACCCTCCACTCAATGACATTCTATGGCACTCCACTCTACACAACTCTTCTCTGAGAAACTCTACTCAATTCAATCTATCCCAATCCATGCCACTTTACTCTACACCACTCCACTCTACAACACTCTATTCTACTCTACACCACTCTATGCCCTACTCCACTGTAGGACACTCTGACACTCTAAGCCCCTCCACTCAAGCACATTACACACAACCCTGCACCTAACTCTGCACCTCTTCACTCTACAACACTCTACTTCACTCAATTCCTTATGCCTCACTCCACGCCACTTTACGCCACTCCACGCCACTCCATTGTACTCCACTCTGATACTCACTCTATGCCTCTCCACTCTACATCACTTTACTACACTCTACACCACTCTACTTTATACCACCCCACTTTATTCAACTCCAATCAATGACACTCCATTTCACTCTTTGCCCCACCACTCTATGCCACGCCACTCTATGCCACTCCACACTATGCCACTCCACACTACGACACTCTACTCCATTCTATGCCACTCTACTGTATACCTCTCTATGCTACTTCATTCTACGACACTCTACTCACTTTACTCCACACTACTCCCCTTCATCCTATGTCCCTCCTTTTAACTCCACTCTACTCCACGAAACTACTCTACTCTTCGCCAGTCCACTCTGCAACACTCTGCTCCACTCCACTCCACTCTATTCGCTCGATGCCACTCCATGCCACTCTATACCACTCCACTCTATACCACTCCACTCTACCACACTCCACAACACTCTACTCCAGTCCATGCCACCTAACTCTACAACAATCTACTCCACTTTAATCAACTACTCCACACTCTATGCAACTCTGCAATACAACACTGTACTCCACCCTATGACACTCTCTGCCACTCCACACTAAAACACACATTCAACTCTGTGCCCCTCCACACTGTGCCACTCCGCTCTGCACCCCTCCGCTCTGCACCCCTCCGCTCTGCACCCCTCCACTCCGCGCCCCCTCCACTCTGCGCCCCTCCTCTCTGCGCCCCCTCCTCTCTGCGCCCCTCCTCCCTGCACCCCTCCTCCCTGCACCCCTCCTCTCTGCGCCCTTCCACTCTATGACCCTCCACTCTATGCCCCTCCACTCTATGATAGGGTGACCAACTGGCATGGGTACAAATTCAGGACGGTAAGTGTAAAAATTCAGGACAAAGGGTCAAAATTCAGGACAAAAATTCAGGACAGAAGTTCAAAATTCAGAACAAAACTTCGGGACAAAAGACAAGCTTTACAGACAGAGGAAGTTGCACGATAGTATAAAAGTGTGTAAATAGACAACCACTTAAGTACACGTCAAAAAAAGATTATATTAAGTTGAGACAATAGGGCACTTCCTGGGTTTTTGGTATGTGGGCAGTTTTGAGCAACTGTGCAGGTCTTTTTGGGGTATTTCATATGATATTAATCTATTTCTATGGTTACTGCACTGGGTTGTCCAGTTTGATATTTTGTTTACAATTCCTGGTCCTACGCAGGCATCTTTGGTGAGAGAAGCGGTCAGGAAGATCTGCTCGGATGGACTTTGTTACTAGCATCTCATATCTGCCTGCCTTTGTTTGATGTAAAGCGGCTTGCATAGGTGAACTAAAGGGAGGATTGCTGTGATGAACCCACTATAGGGAACGCATTATGGGTGTTTTAGCAAGAGGAACTTAAAATATGGAATCTGATTTTGCTTATGGGAGATTTGCAGAGAGTTGCACTAGCTGACGGATGTCACAAAAGTGCTTTTACCTGCAGCTTTCTTAAAGAAGGTGCTGTCGATACATGTGAGAAGTTGGCCTGGCATATGCTGTCTCCTAGTTATAGTGGACACCTTGCACCAGTCCAATTCGACTCCTATTGATGATAGGTTTAAGACAACCTTTAAAGAAAGCTATCCTAGTGGTAGCTGTGGAGAGCAGCCTTCAGGCTAAGTCTTGAAGGAGTGTTAAGCTTATTGTTTTACCATAGATAACCTCTTGAATGACCAAATGAAAGAGTAGCCCACACAGGTATATATATATAAAATATATGTATTTATTCTAAACAGAATCCCACAAGTCTCTTTATGAGGCTGAGGCAAAGTTACAGTTCAAACAAGCATTGATAGATACGATAAAATAGCACTGGAATCATAGGGCCCCAGGGGGGGACCAAACCATATATTAAAAAAGTGGTATAAGAACCACGACAATTCTACAGACAATGCCTAGGGCATTTTGGATCGCTGGCCCCTTAAGAGTCCACCCCAGGTTATGAGGAAGGGGACCCACGGGAGGCGCATGCAGTGGAAATAGCTGCTATCGGGATCTCTATTAAAGCCTATGGAGAATGTCGCGGTTTGATTTAAACAGATTAAAGTCACTTCTAGCAGGAGTACAAAGTTAAAACTTTAGAGTTAAGCTTTTGAAGAGCCCACTACCAAGAGAGTACCGAGGTACCACTGTTACCTGCCCCAGGAAAGCCGGGTGCATAGGTCGTTTTCGAAGTCGGGTCGCCGGCTGATTTTCTTTGGGAAAATGTTCAAAAGTGCTGCTAGCCAAAAGCGTTGATGATGCCGTGAAGATTGAAGTTGTAGATCTTGTAGAGAAGAACCTGAAAGCAGAGGGGATAGAGTCTGGGTCACGGCACAGTGTCCAGGGAGCTCAAAGCAAAGAGCCCTTCAATGTTGGGTGCTTCAAGTGGAAAGAGGTGTAGCTTGGATCTGCAGCCACGGGCTCCGGGAGGCTTCAAGAAAGGCCAGCTTCAGGAGGGCGACTGCACCACATTGGATGAGGGTTGCTACGGTATTATTGTCCGGATTGGATCCACTAAGCCTTGGCAACCGCAACCCATGCAAGATAAACAAATCAGCTACTGGTGCAGACCCACGAAGTCTGTGAGAGGTCTCCTTTGGAGAGACTGTAGAGCAGGCCTGGAGCAACCAGAGGAACACTTAGATGTCGAGATTGTCCTCCGCTCGGGCCCACAAGTCGAGAGACAAAGGACCACGGAAGGCAGCAAAATGGAGTGCGTAAAAGGGAGTCCACGGGCCACCGGAGGGGGCTAGGGCGCTGATCTTTGGCACAAATGCTGCTTGGTGATTGGCTCAAAAATGGACCAAAGCACAACTTCCCCACTGGTCAGGGTCGTGTGCTACGCAAGAGGTGTCCGGTGTCCTGGGGTATTGGGAATCTCGGCACCCACGCAATCCACGGTGCTCAGGTTTGCTGGGCACACTCACTGGCCTCTGGGATGTTTAGGAAACCCACTTTAAGGGTGCTGGAAGTCGACAAAGTTTGTGAGAGCAGCAAAGTTCCAACCGGGTCACTTGCAGTGTTTCAGGTGCCTGCCAAGCAGGGGGATAACGCCTTTATCCCAAGGGAGATTTCTTCAGTCTGCTGGGCAGCAGCTTGTCGAAGGTCAAGTCTGTAAAGTCCAAGATTAATCTGAGGCTCTGGGGCCACGTTATTCACCTTTATCCCCAAGATTAGGGGAGTGTCCAGAGTAGTGTCCACCAATGAGAGGTGAGGCGGGAAAGGCTGGCTACACCCTCTCCCCTTTGTGTGTTTCCCGCCTGGGCGATGGGAAGGATGCCCCTTAACCGGTTCCAGGCGGTGTATGCAGAATGTAGGCGCTGTAGCTGCCTACGTGCAACTCTGAAAGGCATCTTTGGTGCACCCACCCCGTTCCAATCCACATATCCTGTCTGGGGAGATGCTAGCACCTCCCTGCCACAGGAGCCCTATTGTCCAGCTGGCGAGGCTGGGGTTTTTCACAGCAACTGCCAGCCAGAGTCGTGTGGGTGGCGGGTAGTAGCCATTTTGTACTACATGTGCACTTTTAAATTGGTGTCCGAATTCCGCCGCTTTTCCCATATCGCCCCTCTAGCAGGGGGGAATCGTGCCCTCATGCCCATGGCTGGACTGGGGGTAGGATTCCTACATGTTTGACACCAAACACGATATGGTTCTGTGTAGCCATTCTCAAGTTATCACGCTATCGCGATAGATTTATAATGCGGTTAAGAGTATATGGTATGGCTACACTACAAACAACCCAGCAATGATTTTACGAGGGTTGCAGAGAGGCCCTACTCAGGTATGGGTCCCCCCTCACACATATCTCAGCACCCTGCCCTGTAGGATTAGCAAGGCCTGCTATAGGGGTGACCTATGAGAGTACATGTGTTGTAATGGGGTGGGATATAGGGTACCTATATCCCTGTAAGGGGTGCTAGCACCACCTTACCCAGACTAAAGTAGTGGTCTGGTGGTGTCAGTTTGTATGGCTGTCCCAGGGTGGCACAATAAGTGCTGCAGCCCTGGTAGGCCTACTGAGGGACCCATGCCCTGGGTACCTAGGGTACCATCTACAAGGGACTGTCAGGGCACCCTCAGCATCCAATTGGTTTGTACCTAGGGTACTCACATCATTTAACAGAGGAAGCAGATAGGCTGGGGTCCTGGATAGCAGGGCCACAGCCTGGCTAAAGTCATAAAAACAGTCAAAACATCAGCAAAAAGTTGGGGGCAACTATGCAGTCGATGCCACTCTCCTACAATACACTATCACATAGTTTATTTTTGACGCCTTGCCCATTGCTACAAACACAATATACATCTGAAGCACAGCTCATGGCACTATGAGGCTCTCTCTAAAACCTTACACCTAAAACAAAACATGCAAACATTTACAATTACGAGTGTAACATTCAGGTAGCAGTTGGGTGCCACTCAAAATGTCATATGCATGATGTATAGATCCCACAAGTAAGCACACAGCAAATCCAGAATAGGAATACATAGGAAAGGGATTAGCCAGAAAATGTAAATACCTCCCACTTTGAAATAAAGCTCTTACGGCACCAAGAAAGCAACCCTCCCCAGAAGAGCTCTCCTGTCCAAGGATCTAGCCATTCATCCTTCCATCAAACCCTTGATATCCACCATTTCAAATGTACATTCTGTCATCTATTAATTCTTTCATCCATCATTCAGTCTCTATTCTGTCCTTCCGTCTGTGTGCCCATCCATATCAAACCTTTTCAACCATTTGCAAACCTATCCATCATCTATCCTTCCATCCATCATTTCACTCATCGGTCCCTATATCCACCCCTTCACTCATCCATCCATCCATCATCCATCCACCCTTTCACAGAATCCATCCTTTCACTCATCCATCCACTCTTCGAAGCATCCATCCATTCACTCATCCATCCAGCCATTTACCCTTTCACCCAAGCCATCCTTTCACTCATCCATCCACTCTTCCACCCATCCATCCATTCACTCATCCATCCAACCATTTACCCTTTCATCCATTCAGTCATCCTTTCACTTTCTCATCCATCCACGCAGTCACTCATCCATCCTTTCTTTAAGCTCTTCACCCTCCCTTTCCATCATGTGTGCATTCTTTCACTCTTCCATCTTTACTTTCTGCTTTTCACTCATCCATGCACCCATTCCCCCATCCATTCTCCCAATCATTCACCAATGAATTTACTCATCCATCCATCCATCCATCCATTCTCCCATTCTCTCTCCATTCCCTTTTCACTTAGCCACCCATCCTTCCATCCACCCTTCACCCATCCACACACTTTCATTTATTCATCCACTCATGAATCCATCCATTGACCCCATCACTCATCCATCCATCCTTTCTCTCATCCATCCACCCTTTCAATCATCTATCCATCCTTGTGTCCATCTACCCTCCCTTTTACTCACTCATCCATCCTTATATCCACCCTTCACTCATCCATCCAACCATCCTTTCACTTATCAAGCCCGTCTACGCCCGTCCGCGCCTGGACCGCGCCCAGCGCCAGGACCCCTGGTCCAAGACGATGCCAGCGCACCTGATGAACTTACGACACTGCCACCCTCCACACACTCAACGCCGGCTGAAACACCGCCTGCTACCAAGCCACCCGAGGCGCACACACGGACCCTTCACCTGCCAAGCCTGCCAATTCACCTGCCTCAGGACCTGCCCGGTACCCGCCAAGCCGAGCACCAGCTCACCACCTCCCTCAGCCAGAACCCGCCCACCAACACGACGGACCCTGACGAAGCAGCCAGCAACCTCACACACTGAAGAACCCTCCCAACAGACCCGGCAGCAGGAAAGCCTCGTGGTTTACCAACGATCTCAAAAACTCCAAGAAAACCTGCCGCACCCTCGAGAAAGCCTGGCGCCACGACCAGACAGCAGAGCGCATGACCGCCCTCAAGAACGCCACCCGCAAACACCACCAGCTGATCCGCACCACCAAGAAGACAGCATTCAAAGAACGACTGGACAACAACACCCACAACAGCAAGGAGCTTTTCAGCATCGTTAAAGAGCTCTCCAACCCCAGTGCCTGCAACACTGACATCACCCCCTCGCAAGACCTCTGCGACTCTCTCGCCTCGTTCTTCCACCGCAAGATCGCCGACATACACAACAGCTTCGGCGCGCCGACCATGCACCCAACCACCGAACCAGCGCCCCCCACCACCACCCTCTGCACCTGGACCCCTATCAGCACCGAAAACACCACCCGCATGATGAACACCATCCACTCCGGCTCCCCTACCGACCCCTGCCCACACCACATCTTCAACAAAGCCGACTCCATCATCGCACCCCAACTCCGGAACATCATCAACAGCTCCTTCGCATCCGCCACCTTCCCAGAGAGCTGGAAACATGCCAAGCTGAGCGCCCTCCTGAAGAAACCGACCGTGGACCCCACGGATCCCAAGAACTTCCGCCCCATCTCGCTCCTCCCCTTTCCAGCCAAAGTCATCGAGAAGACCGTCAACAGACAACTCTCCGCCTTCCTCGAGACCAACGGATCCCTCGACCCCCTCACAGTCCGGCTTCCGAGCAAACCACACCACCGAGACCGCCCTCATCGCAGCCACCGAGACATCAGGACCCTGCTCGACAACGGGGAAAC
Organism: Triturus cristatus; assembly: GCF_964204655.1. NCBI lineage: Eukaryota > Metazoa > Chordata > Amphibia > Caudata > Salamandridae > Triturus > Triturus cristatus. The sequence goes on along the minus strand of NC_140587.1, from coordinate 93,262,122 downwards.
AGCTGCCCTCATCCTCCTGGACCTCTCAGCAGCCTTCGACACCGTATGCCACCGCACCCTGATACAACGCCTCAGCAACACCGGAATCCAAGGAGTGGCACTGGAGTGGATCATCTCGTTCCTCTCCGGAAGAACCCAGAGAGTCCGCCTCCCCCCGTTCCGATCCGCGGCCACCGAAGTCATCTGCGGCGTCCCGCAAGGATCCTCACTCAGCCCCACCCTCTTCAACATCTACATGAGCCCTCTCGCAGCCATCGCCCGCCAACACAACCTCAACATCATCTCCGACGACACCCAGCTGATCCTTTCCCTCACCAACGACCCTGCCACCGCCAAAGCCAACCTCCAGGAAGGAATGAGAGACGTCGCAGAATGGATGAAGATCAGCCATCTGAAACTGAACTCAGACAAGACGGAAGTCCTCATCCTCGGACCATCTCCCTCCGCCTGGGATGACTCCTGGTGGCCCCCCGCCCTGGGCATCGCACCCAAACCAACGGACCACGCACGCAACCTGGGCTTCATCCTGGACTCCTCCCTCACGATGACCAAGCAAGTGAACGCCGTCTCATCATCCTGTTTCAACACCCTGCACATGCTCCGAAAGATCTTCCGATGGATCCCTACCGGAACCAGGAAGACGGTCACCCAGGCCCTCGTCACCAGCCGTCTGGACTACGGAAACACACTCTACGCTGTAACCACCCTCTACGCTGGAACCACAGCCAAACTCCAGAAAAGACTCCAGCACATTCAGAACGCCTCAGCACGACTCATCCTGGGCATCCCTCGCCGCAGCCACATCTCTGCCCACCTGAAAGACCTTCACTGGCTCCCCGTCAACAAGAGGATCACGTTCAGACTCCTCACCCATGCACACAAGGCTCTCCACGACATGGGTCCGAAGTACCTCAACAGCCGCCTCACTTTCCACACACCCACCCGCCAGCTCCGATCCGCCAGCCTCACCCTCGCCTCCGTCCCACGATTTCGGAAATCCACCGTCAGAGGAAGATCCTTCTACCTGGCAGCCAAGACATGGAACTCCCTCCCCACTCACCTACGACTGACCCAGGACCATCTATCCTTCAGGAAACAACTCAAGACCTGGCTGTTCGAGCAGTAGCGATCCCCCCCCCCCCCCCCCTCAGCGCCTTGAGACCCTCACGGGTGAGTAGCGCGCTATACAAATTTTGGTGATTGATTGATCAATTCATCAATCCATCCATCATTTCTCTCAACCATCCACTCACCCATTATACATCCTTTCACTCATCCATCCATCCTTTTAACCATCCATCTACCCTTCCACCCATACATCCATCTATTTACCCCCATCCTCCCACTCACTCATCCACCCATCCTCTCTCATTATCCATCCATTCTCCCTTTCACTCATTTCACTAATCAATCTAGCCATTTACCAATTCCTTCACTTACTCACCCACCTTTTCACATTAATTATGAGCTGTGCCTTTGTCTGCAGAGTTGAAGACAGAAGAGGCCCATCAAGAACGTCACCCCTGCAGTAGTTCCCAAAGCAAGAGGTGCGGTGGGATTGGAGTGGGTGGGTTCACTATGCCCCTGCACATAAGCAATCTGAAAACTTGGAACTCATGAGTCATGCATGAGGCACAGTGTCAGGACGTGAGGCGACTGTGACATGGGGTTGTTTCCAGTGCTTTAAGTGGGATGAAAAAACTGGGGTCTCTCCAAGGGGCGTGTCTGATGTAATTAGGAGCGTGGCTTAAAACACCCAAGCTAAAAATATGTGCTGAGCATAAGGTGACGCGCGACTGGTATTTTGCTGTTTATATCATTGCATCCACTAATAATAGACCTACAACAAGCCACGACTATTGGCTTTGTCAATGGGTGTTAGTTGCATAAAAGAAACAAAAAAGCAGCAACTATGGCTTCGTTGTATATAATATTAAAAATGCTTCAGCTCTGAAATGATGAGACTGTGTAAGAACTACAACCTCTTCTTTAACTTCTTTCTCCAGCTTCTTTTCATGAACTGGCACATAGCAGCATGGGCGTTTTTGTACATTTGTTTTGTACATTTCTTCTATCTGACAGAATGTCCTGCCCTAGACCGAGGCAGGAGGAGGCCCACCACATGCTGTAAGAGCCCAGACTGTCCCATTGTCATTCTGTATGGGGCAATCAGCCACAGACAGAATGACAATGGGTGGGGTGGGATCTTCATGGACAACGGATGTGAGGTCCAAATTACGGACGGTCCGTGAAATTTACGGACGATTGGTCACCCTATTCTGAATACCCTTTGACCTCACTGGGCGGAAAGCTCATCACCCATTTGCTTCTAGCCTCCAGACGGACTATAACTTACCACCCTCAACCACACCTTCGATACAAAATGGTGGTGCAGGGTCTGATCTATACATACAATGAAAAAGCTTACAGCATTTGTCAGGGATAAGGTCCTGAAATTTGAAACAACATCAAATAACAAGAATTACAGATAGGATCGAAAATTGGGGTACATAAAAGGTCATATTGAGTGAAATTATTTAGATGCATCCATTCTCACCAGTTGGTATAGACTAGAAAACAATCAATAATACTATATCAATATGAAACCTCCATGTCAACACATCAATGCAAAATGATCGGATCGAAGAACGAAAAGAGGCTCAGAAGAAGAAGACGTGTTCCCTGTGTCCAGGTAGTGATAAACTTCTTCTAGCACATTCAGGGTCTCCGGTGAACCGCTGAAGCTTTAATATAAGACATAGCTGGTGATTGGGCAATGACAATCCCTCCCTCCAAACCCCCACGATAACTCTCTGAGTGATTTGTTATCAGGCCCAATGTGCTCAATGCACTTCCCCCCTAAAAGGGTTGTAAAGGGGTGGAGGTCTCCTTGTTTGGATTGGGGTCTCACAGCGAATCTTGAGAGATTGATGAACTACCCTAACCCTCTAAACCAGTGCTACTTTGGACCAAGTATCTGCAACAGGAACACTATTATTGATTATTAAAGAAACCGTCAGTGTACTTGACGTAGTGCTTAATTTGATCCTGTGGTTTCCAGTCAGTGCTGGGCGCTGCACTTGTCAACACCAGCGCTTTGTGTCAGTCTACCACAAGGTGGTGCTGTCTGGTTAATCTGGAGATTACCTCAACAGTCAATTATTAATTCAATATACATTAAAAACGGCCATTACCTGCAGCTCAAGTCATTCTTGTAACTTTGGGGGCTTAAAATATTCAAATTCTCAGTTGTATAAGTGTGATGGGTAGTAGATGCGTTGTTATTATCAGCGGCAGCATGGCAGGGGCAATCAATCAATCAATCAATCAATCGCATTTATAAAGCGCGCTACTCACCCATCAAGGGTCTCAAGGCGCTGGGAGGGGGGGGGGGGGTGGGAATGTGGGGGTGTAAGCTGCAGACGCCTCCTGAAGAGAGCACTGGAACTGTTTTTTTTGGTTTTATTTTACAATTGAGCACTCCTGGGTTTCATTTACTTAACGGTTTAAAAGCGCTTTTGAAAACCCCTGATTTCTCATGTTCATAAGTAGGCCGAGTTCGAAGAGTGGGAGGGGCAGGAGAGCCCTCAAGCCCACTCACGGCCTTTTCAGAAGTGCAAATGCCTATGTTTGTTTGTTTCTAAATGCTTCAAATGGGCCAGCAGCCCCACTCTCTGTTTAACTTTCATGATAATAAGAAGACATTGGTGGACTTTAAAATCCTGCGGACAGCTTTGAACTCAGCAGGAATGGAAGGCTATGTTAGCAGCCCAAACTGGCCCATTGTCATTCTATATGTGTCAATCAGCCCCATACAGAATGACAATGGGCGGGGTGGGACGATCTTGTGCTGGAGCATAAGTGCGAGGTGGCCACTTCAGGGAGCTGATGCCTCTCGCAGGGGAACAGCTCTGCTCCCTGCAAGGTCAAAATTACGGCCAAAAGGCGTCCGTAAAAGGGATCGTCATGGACAACGGACGTGAGGTCCAATTTACGAACGGTCCGTGAAATTTATGGACGGTTGGTCACCCTACTCTACGACCCTCCACTCTACGATCCTTCACTCTGCGACCCTTCACTCTGCGCCCCTCCACTCTTTGACACTCATCTCTACGACACTGCACTACATTGTACAACCCTCTACACTACTCTGCAATTCCAAAGTATGCCACTCCACTCTATGCCACTCCACTGTTCGCCTCTCCACTCTACAACACTCCACTCCACTGTATGCCACTCTACTCCACTGTACTCCACTCAGTTCCATGTATGCCACTTTACTCCACTCTGACATCCACTCTGACACTCCACTCTATGGCTTTACGCTCGATGCCCCTCCACTCTGCAACACTTTACTCATCACCACTCCATTCAATACCACATCACTCCACTTTACTTCACTCTACTTTCTGCCACTTTCCTCACAGTATGCCACTGTATTGTACACCACTCTATGCTACTCCACTTTACAACACTTCTCTCTATGCGCCTCCACTCTTCTCCACACTACTCCACTCTTCACCACGCCACTCTAGGACACTCCACTCCAAGCCACTTTCGCTACACCCCTGTTAGCCATGCTTAACAGCAGTCACACTAGTGTACAACATGGCTAAAACACTTTGGCAAAGCCAATAGTTCTTGCATACAAAAGAGTTATTGATTTTGCCAATGCCTGTTTCATTAGCCTCCGTTGCCAGTCCAGTGATGATTATCTGGCATGTCTTTTTTGTGGTTTCATCAGTGGCCTGTTTTGATTGGGATGCTAACTTGGTGGGTTTTCTTTGTGGTTTTGCAATGCCTCCATTAACAATGCAGTGACACTTACATGTTTGATCTTGTTTGTGGTTTCTGTTTTGTACTTTCTCAATGGTGTGGTCACATTAACCTGGTGGGTCATTTGTGGTTTCTGCCGAGTTCTCAGTTGATGTTGTGGTGAAGCTTGTTATGAGGTTGTTTGTGGTTTCTGCTGGTGCCTTCATTGATAGTGCAATGACACTTGCCTGACGGGTCCTGTTTGTAGCTTCTGCAGTGGCTTCCTTTGAAAGCGCAGTGACACGTGCCTGGTGAGTCTTGTTTCTGATTTCTGCACTGACCTTCAGTGACAATGCGTAACATTTGCATGATGGGTCTGGTTTGTAGTTTCTGCAGTGGCCTCCATTGATAGCGAAGCTTATGCTTGCCTGCTGGGTCTGTTTGTGGTTTCTGCAGTGTTATCCGTTGATGACAGTGTGTGACATTTGCCTGACGGGTCCTGTTTGTGGTTTCTCAAGTGACCTCCATCGATAGCGTGGTGTTAGAAATGGGGGTCTCTAGTTGGCAATGGTTTGCACCTTTGTCCAAGTAGGGTCTAGTCAGGATAAGGGGGATACACTACTGAAATAACCCCTGCTCACCCCCTTGGTAGCTTGGCACGAGTAGTCAGGCTTATCTCGGAGGCAGTGTGTAAAGCATTTGCATATAACCAACAGTAATACAGTGAAAACACTACAAAAGGACACCACACCAGTTTAGAAAAATATCAAAATTTGATATATCCAAAACAAGATCAAAACAACAAAAATCCAACATACAATACTTTACAAAATATGCACTTTGCAAGAATACTTTAAAAACACAGTTCCTTGAAGTCGGTAGCTCCGTCCGGTGCTGTAAACAACAGTATCCAATAGTTCCGTCTGACCACGTTGGTCAGGGGTGTTGAAAGATTTGTAAACAGCATCTTTTGTGTTGCGGCCGACACGTCGGTGAGGGCCAGTCGTGGAAACCGTCGCGGTTGCGATGTGAAATATAGCGGTGCAGTGCCCTCAAGTCGTAGTGCAGGCGGTGGCTTGGTGACGGTCATCCAACTGCCTCAGTGAGGCCAGGGCTGCGGTGCGGAGAGAAGGCAGTGCTAGTTCACGGTGCAGGCGACCGATTCGGTTGCGGGGAGCTGGCGTCGGTCAGTCTGGACTGCGGTGTGTGACTGGGCGGTGCGTCGTGAGACTTACAAACAATGTCCCCAATCCATGATGTGGTCACGGAAGTCGTGGTCAGTGTGCAGCGATGGTGTCGGTGAATCCAGGATGGCGAAGTGAAGGGAGGCAATGCGGAGTGTGGTGCCCACAGGTCATGGTGCAAGCAGTGGCTCAGTGGCAGCAGCATCAGTTGTCGTCGTCGGTGAGTCCAGGGTTGCGGTGCGAGATGCAGACGGTGCCATCTGCGGTGCCTTCAGGACAGAGAGCCAGCGACAGTCGCTTGCTTTTTGCCCTCTGTGGCAATTGAAACCAAGGTTCCAGAGGCGGTACCCAGAGGTCGGTGAAGTCTTTGCGGTCCCTGAGACTTCAGAACAGGAAGCAGTCTCTACTTCAAGCCCTTGGAGATCCTCAGCAAAAGTAAAGCAAGTTCAGTCCAGTCCTTTCACTGCACAAGGCAGAAGCAGCAACTGCAGCCCAACCCAGCAAAGCAACGACACAGCAAAGGGGCAATACTCCTCCTGGCAGTTCTTCCAGCTCTTTGTCTTGGCAGCTTCCTTGATTCCAGCGAGTTCTAAAGTCCTGGGGTCTGGGCCCTAATATTTCTTCTCAAAATGTCTTTGTTCTCTTAGGCAGAGAGTGTTGAGGTTCTGTAGCGATCCGAACCCGTGAATTCGGTATCGTAGTACTGACACGATTTTGGTACCAATGAACCGCAAATGATCCATTATATACATGACAGTGTTTTCGCTGCGCAACTAGCATGAATTCACTGGAAGTCATGGCACCCATTTTAGTTACGGCATCCATTTTGTTTCTTGCCCTCACATAGTCAATGAACGGACGATGACCCCGGCAGGATCACCTTGTTAAGGACACGTAAGCTCGAGCCCCGAGAAAGGCTGACGCTACATGACTAGGCAGAATCAAGCTGCCTCCCTTGCCTGAGGCCAGTCCTGCTATACTGGTTCTCGTGTCCGTTGTCCTGACTGAAAGGCCGAAGACGATTGCCCTGCACGTTTATGATCCATAAACACCTCTTATCCTGCATTTCAATCCTTTGCACCTGGCTCTGCTCTTTTCTTTCTGGGCTTTTACAATGGGGAGGTTCCGATTTTTATGACGGGGAGGATCAAGTAGAGAATGAAGAACTGACAAGAGAGCCTGATCGAATACCGAAAACCTACAACTAATCATTGTTTGATATTTATTTATTATCTGTTTGGGATACCGGGTTGGGCATGAGAAATATTCGTGTAATGTTGCCCCAAGACATTTTTCTTGTATTTAAGAAACAACCCACTTAATGCAATTTGAACAGTCTCCTAGATTCTGCCTCTGTGTGGTTCCTATGATTTCTGTGTCCCTGCAGTAAATAAACCTAGGTCTTTGACGCCGCCATCGAGAAGCCTGTGTCTCTGTTTATTTGTGCACCGGGACAGGGGGAACTCAGGGGTCTTCGGGTGTTGTTTCCCTGACACCTCTGGACTCTTAAAAGTCCAGAACCTCAAATTGGCGCCCAATGTGGGGCGACGTCATCCGGTACCGGTCCAAAGCCTGAAAAGTTCGAGAAGTTTCGTGTGAAGATTCCGGAGGGAGGTACCCCGCTTCATCGATCCCTGCATGTCGTAAAAGTGGCCCGACGATCTCTTCCACGAGGGTTCCCGTTCCCAGACGGCTACAGAGGACCGCTGCCTTGACTGTCGCCTTGTCTTGGACCCGAGGTGCAGACCTTAGTACGGCGAGACGTAGACGGGTTCTCCTTGGTGACGTCTTCCACATTTCAGTTAAGTATTAAGTGGGTTGTGCTCAGTTTGGTTATTTGGATACGTTTGTTTTGGATCTGTAGATTATCATTGGTTGCTCTTGTTAAGATAATCTTTGTATTTGGTATTGGTTCATTTTGGTAGGCCTAAGTTCTCTGCGCATTTTGGTTGGAATTTGTCTTTGTTGTCATGACTAAGGGTAACAATTGTTTTTTGTCCTGGTTACGTTGCAACGGGGATTCACGGTTGGAGGATTCGTGTTCGGTTCCTCCGATTGGGACTCCTACATATGAGCTCTATTGTAAACATGGTGTGGGTCCTATTACGTATAATGAAGTATGGGTCCGTTATACCAAGAAAGATGGTGTCCTTAGTTGGCCACCGCATGGTAGTTTCGAAACGGAAATCCTAGATAATTTAGAAATGAAGTTGTTTAAGAGAAAAGCCCGGCCGGCGATGTTTGATTCTTTTCGCGTATGGCGCAAAGAAGCCAAACAGAGAGAAATTAGGAAGACAAAGAAAGAACAGAAAGAGAAAGGGTTGACTTTAATGGAGTCTGCTAGGCAGCTGCATGTCAACGAGACCGAGAAAGCAATGGAGATGGCGAATAGAAAATATAATTTGGCAATTGATAAATGTTACCCTGTATTGCCATCTTGTCCTGCTAAGCCGATGGAGGATCATGAAAAGGATCCTCTGTTGTCTTACCTGTTGAGTTCACCTCCACCGTATGCACAGGGTATTACAGTACCACAGTTACCACCTGTTGTACAGCCAGCTGCTGGTCAGCCTGGGATAGGTGCTCCACTTCCTTTGAATCCAGCTCCTGTCTTTCCCGTGATCAATGATCCTACGGCACCCCCTCTTCCTGGGTCGCCTATTCCGCCTTTGCCTGTCGTTTCGCAAACTGCTTTACCTACTACTCCTACCCTTACTATATCATCTGCTCCAGCTGCCCTGTCCCCAAGCCCTGTCATTCTGACTCCGCTTTCCGTTCGTCAGAAAATAACCGACTCTGTAACTAATATCTTAACCCCTCTTTACAGGTCCTTAATTGGGACCCCCGTTTCTGACTCTATACAGAGACGTAGCCAGCTTCCTGGTCCCGAGGAACGAGAGACGTTAGATTCGACAGCTCTTAGGTGGATGTCGAAAGCTGCGAAGTATGATGCACGAAGAGTGTTAGACACATTTATGCAGTGGAATGAACCAACTCAACGTTATGTTTTTGACGTGATGTGTTCTCTTGTGCGTGAGGAATGGGAAGATGATGACTTAGATTCCGTCCCCTCTGATTTAATAAATATTCAGCAGAAATTTGCCGCAGGAATGGTGATAGGTTCAGAAGTAGGGAGAGCGATAGAATTAATTTTAGCTTATAGGGATGAGTCCCCTTTTCGGGCGACAAGAGACCCTGATGGTACACCGATAACTAGGAAAAGACGAGGTCAGTATCCGATGAGAGAAGTTCCGCCAATATGGCGCGAAGCAGTTGCCGCTGATGGGAACTTGGGTATTGCAGCTGCTCCAGCACAATTCCAGAGAGTGTGGATACACATTCCTTGGAAACGGGCTGAAGAATTAGCAGTAAAACAAGCATTACCAGACCCTCGTAAAAATCCTGCTGGTTATTACAAAGAATTAACACAGACAGTCCAAGCGTGTATTATGAATTTGGCAGACATTGAAATGCTATTTGGTAATGTAGTGCCACAGCCTATATGGGCCAAGATTCAGCAAGAGAACCACCCAGTCGCCTTAGGAGGTGATTGGCCAGCTATCGTAGCGGCAGACGCACAGCAGGTTGGTGGAGCTAAACCTGAACCTCTGATTGCTGACTTACCTGGCAGAATAATTAATCTGATGAAAACGCTGATGCCAGCGTTACGAGTAAATTGGGATAAACTATCAGCATGCAAACAAAAGAAGGACGAAAGCGTCTCTGACTTCTTCACTAGATTTGAAGAGACCTTCGTAGATCACAGTGGGCAAGATATGAGTACCGAGGGAGGTCAGAGATTGTTTGTTGATAAGTTTGTGTTTAATTTACTACCTGAGCTTAGTAACAAGTTAAAGGATTCTGAAAGTGCATGGGCAGTGTCGACGACAGCACAGATACTTGCAACTGCTCAGTATTACGAGAATAGAGAGAAAGAAGAGAAGGAAAAGTCAGAAAAGAAAACAAAAGATTTAAAAACCAAAGTTCTTTTGCAACAGGCATATCCGCCTCGTTCGAATCAGTCAGATTCACAGCAGCGACCCCAGTTTCAGCAGCAGCCACAATTCCAGCAAGGGACGGCCCAGAGATTTAATTATAGTTTTCCCCGACAACAGTTAGCATGGAATCAGTGTGCCTATTGTAAAAAGGAGGGTCATTATAAGAATGAGTGTCCAGTACTGCACCCACAAACTAGTGGTGTCCCAGCTTAGAGAGGTAATGTTGGATTTATGCAAGCTCCTAGAGGTAGAGGGCGTGGTACGATGACACCACAGGCTGATCGCCAATCGAATTATTTCGACCAGCGAAATATACAACCTACGCAGCCAGGTAGATCTCCACAGTATCATGTTGAAGATTACTATGATCAGAATGAAGAGATTCAAAGAAGCGAACAATAGGACAGCCGCAGGCAGAGTGAGGGAGTAGTATCAGTTCCAGTTGATCAGAGTGGACCTTATGTCACAGTAGTTACCTCAGGCGTGGTCGAACCGTTTCTGTTGGATACTGGTGCGGCAAAAAGTTCAATCATGCGCGCAAAACTCCCTGGCGCACCTTTGTCCGGCTTAACGAACACTTCAGTAGGTTTCTCAGGCACCCCTGTTCACAATCCTGTGTCCAGTCCTTTATCTATCACTGTTGGGCCATGCGAGCTAGAAGCACCCCTCATTTTAACAACCGGTTGTAATGAGAATCTGCTTGGTTTAGACCTGTTGAAACGCCTGCATGCGACGTTGTACTGTTCTCCTTCGGGAGTACAGCTCACATTAGGTAAAGGAGTCATCTCCCCGATGTACATGTCGATGGACAAGCTCCCACCGGAGCTGCGTTCTCTCCCTGATACTCTTTGGGCAACTGGTCCCAACGATGTAGGCCTCTTGGAAATTCCCCCTTACGTGGTAAGTCTAAAAGCGAATGTTAAATTTCCACGAATCCCACAGTATCGGATTTCAAACGAAGGTGAACAAGCACTCTTGCTGATTGTAAAAGACTTGATACAGAAAGATGTGATAGAGGAAACTAGAGGAAACGTCTGCAATAGTCCTGTTCTGCCGATACTGAAACGTACTGACCCTTCCAAACCTCCAATTTACAGATTTGTGATTGACCTCAGAGAGGTAAATAAAATTGTGATTCCACAGTTCCCAGTGGTACCAGATATCACTGCATTATTGACGTTGATTCCTGCATCGGCATCATGGTTTACGGTGATCGACTTGAAAAATGCATTTTTCAGCATTCCCATAGCAGAAGAAAGTAGACATTTTTGGTTTCTCCTTAGGAGGACGCAGTTTCAGATTCAAACGCGCTCCACAAGGTTATTGTGAAAGCCCTTCAATTTATAGCCAAGCATTAAAAAGTCAATTAGACGCTCTTGTACTTCCTCATGGTGTTGCTCTGATCCAATACGTAGACGATCTTTTACTGGCTGCTGATGACAAGGAAACTTGCAAAGCAGCTACAATTTCTTTATTGCGTCCTTTGTCAGACTTACATCACAAGGTGTCACCTTCTAAACTGCAATATTGTTGCCAAGAAGTGACCTACTTAGGTCATCTTTTGTCAAAGGAGGGAAGAAGGTTGACCCCAGAGAGAATCAAAGCAATTTCACAGATGACTGTACCAAGCCCACAAAGAGAAGTGCGTGCGTTTTTGGGTATTACGTCATACTGCAGGCAATGGATCCCAAATTTTTCTCTCATGGCGAAACCATTGGTAGCCCTGACTGGAAAAGGTGTTCCGAGCCCTTTGCCATGGTCTGATGAATGTCAACAGAGCTTCTCCGACTTACGTGATGCGCTGTGTTCAGCTCCTGTGTTGGGTACTCCTGACTACAGTAAGCCGTTTACACTATATGTCCATGAAAGAGAAGGTTGTGCATTAAGTGTATTAACACAACAATTTGGCGACAAACAGCGGCCTTGTGCGTACTTTTCATCCACATTAGATCCGGTAGCCAGAGCATTGCCAAGTTGTTTAAGAGCCACGGCAGCAGCCGCAGTGTCTATTCGACAGTCTGCTGGACTAGTCATGAACAACATGTTAGTAGTCATGGTTCCACATGCTGTGGATACACTCATGAATCGAACGAAAACTCAGCACCTCACCAGTGCTAGATTATCAGGCTATGAGCTGACGCTTTTGGCAAGTCACATTCAGATCAAGCGATGTAACATATTGAATCCAGCAACACTGTTGCCGACTACTCAGGAGTCGAGTGATTCAGAGCCCCATGATTGTTGTTTCAGAACTGAGGAAGAGACAAAAGGTAGAATTGATTTAAAAGATACTCCGTTATCAGACCCAGACGGCACGTTATATGTCGATGGGTCCTGTTTTAAACTACAGAATGGTGATGTGACGGCCGCGTATGCAGTTACGACTTTGAGTACGATTGTTGAGACTGCAAGAGTGAGTCAGAATTCTGCCCAAGCAGCAGAATTAATTGCATTGACAAGAGCGTGTGTTTTAGCTGAGGGAAAGAGAGTGAATGTGTTTACTGATAGCCAGTACGCCTTTGGCGTCGCACACAATTTTGGGCGTCTCTGGAAAGAAAGAGGTTTTCTCACGTCCCATGGAACTAAGATCCAACATGGACAGTTAGTCAACGATCTATTAGAATCCCTGACCCTACCAAATGAAGTTGCGATTGTGAAGTGTAGTAAACATCGAAAGATTACGGATGATGTTGGCCGAGGGAATGCGTTTGCTGATGAGGTCGCTAAAGAAACGGCCAAGAACATGACGAGCCGAATGTATGTTGCAACGTCTGCAAGATGGATTGCTGAATCAGGAATGTGTGAGAATACGATTGACAGTGTGAAAGCAATCCAAAATGAGGCAACTGAAAATGAGAAGAATGAATGGAAGGAGAAAACGGGTAAAATGGATCCAAGTGGATGTTGGATTGATCTGTCTGAGCAGCAACGTTGGATGTTACCTGATGCGTATGTACTTGCCGTAGTCACGATGGCGCATGGAGCGGCGCACATCAGTTCGAAAGGGATCTGTAAAATGTTAGCTCCAGTATGGAAGAATGATGGAATTACTAAGTGTGCGGAAAGAGTGGTGAAAAACTGCATGGTATGCCTGATGCATAATCCTGGCAAGGGAACCCCAACCGGTCATTTTGCTCCCCCTTCTTGTCCCTTTGAAGTGATTCAATTGGATTATATCCACATGGACAGGTGTAACAATCTTAAGTATGTCCTAGTGGTAGTATGTGCATTTTCAAGATGGATTGAGGCATACCCATTAAAGGATAACACTGCCATGTCCACTGCCAAAATCCTCCTCAAAGAATACTTCCCTAGGTATGGTATGCCACGGATTGTTTGGTCAGACAACGGAAGTGAGTTTGTAGGGAAAGTTATGAAGAGTGTGTGTGCAGGTCTAGGAATCGTACAAAAATTCCACAGTGCGAATCATCCACAGTCAGCAGGTTTGGTGGAAGGGTACAATGGCACCCTGAAGCTGAAGCTTGCGAAAATTCAAGCTTCCACTGGTCTCTCTTGGCCAGACGCACTGCCCCTAGCTTTACTGTCCACCAGAGCGACTGTACACTCTCGAGTAGGGATTAGCCCATATGAGATTGTGTTCGGCCGCCCTGCTAATGTTTGGGGAGTCCCTAGGCCAAAGGAATTCAAACAGATAGAATACCCAATGTTGATTGATTACCTTCATGATCTGACTGCTAAACTGAGCCTTATTCATCAACAGGTATTCGAATCCTTGCCTAAACTGCCGGAGAGTCCAGGTCATACGTTGAAACCCGGCGACCAGGTTGTAGTGCGGAACTTTGAACGTACTCGAAACCTTCAGCCAAGATTTGTGGGCCCGTTCCAGGTCCTCCTCGTAACCAGAACTGCAGTACGCCTAGCTGGCAGGAAAAATTGGGTGCACGCCAGCCACACGAAGCGTGTCCCTCTCCCACTCCCCTATGACAACTGGGTTAGACAGGGAATTGGTGTACCCGAGACAGAACCTGTTCCTAGGCACATCCCTTTCAGTGATGCAGAGTACCTAACGGACCATCCACGAACTAAAACGCAGAACTTTGACACCTCAGCAGAAACAGCTCCTTTAAATCCTGAACCGAGTATTGTACAAAGTGAACACTTGTCGCCTGTGGAATCGAACATTTCTGCACCTGTGGACCAGCTATTTCAAGACCAAACAAGACCTGGAAAGCACAGATATAATCTACGTTCTCATGTGATGAACTGATGACATTGCATTATTACATTTCTGTTTGATAACTGTAAAACTGTTTTGATCGTATTGCATCCCGTACAGTCAGGAAGTTTGCTTTTATTTTTGCTATCCTCTTACCTTGCCGTCTGGGTTACCGTAGGGTCGTAACGTGTGCCTTGTTTTAATTTACAGGGAATCAGACATTAGGTCGGTTTCTTCTGTTTGTCTTGGGAACTCCCAGGAATAAACAGAGGTAAGTTTTTTAACAGGTACAAACCATCCGTTGCGAACGGTTGTAGAAGATGGAGCTTCCTGAATTACGACGGGTTAAAGTCATAAATGTGCACAAGACAAAATTATATGACATATTGTATAGTAAATGTTTCCTAATGCAATGTGCCCTGACACTTCTGATTGTTTTTATAACTCTGGTAGGCGGAATTATTTTTGGTATTCAATTGATCTTTGCACCTGTTACGTCTACAGTATCTCCCCATATTTCTGTTTCTCCGACTATTGGTTCTATTCATTCTTTTCATCCTTTTCCTGCCCACGAGCAAGCTCGACGCTCTGAGTTTATAAATAACACCTTCATTCAGCTCTTGCACCAACATCAACTAGTGGTTAACACAACAAACTGCTGGGTATGTGGCCTGATACCACATACCATGGACAAGGGCATCCCTTATTTGGTTCTGCCTTTCAGTTATAATGGATCATTCTGGGCATTTCAGACCATGTTCGCCTATGCTCTAGAGACCTACCCTCCACGACCTCCGCGTTCCACCCGGTATAACTCTGCTAATAGAGCCTTGGTAAAAGGAATCACTGATATGGTGAGAGATGTCAATAATACTCCGTACATTCCCAAGGATGAGTTGCGAGTTTACATGGGTTGGAATATTACAGAATACAGCATTACTCTGGGTGAGAACAAACGTAAGAGCTCAACTCCGATCTGGGTCGTACCCCACCAAGGTCAGGTCTGTTTGCAAGGAAATGGGAGGAATCCGAAAGCTCGACTAGGGAAGAGTGACTGTATTGAAACATACGTGTTCCCGTCACAATCTTCCCCTGCATTCTTAGCCGCTAAGGGTACCTATTTTGTTTGTCAAGACAGAGCATATACATGGCTGCCCGCTGACTTCTCAGGCTCATGTTATATCGCTCAACTGTTACCTCCGACATACACTGCTGCACCGGACTATCACAAAACGAGAGTTGTGAGAGGTGTATTCAGTAAAGAGGATACTGCTGGCCAAGAAGCAGGAGACTTTTTCAAAGGTTTCCTCCCGTTCTGGGGGCCTATGGTCAACAGTAGAAACCTGCGTCAACTAACACGAGTAGTTGAATCCACCATTATCGAAACTACAGGTGCCCTTAGTAACCTGACAGCTGAGCTTCAAGCGGATCGCCTCATGACGTTACAGAACCGTATGGCTCTTGACGTGTTACTTGCAGATCGAGGTGGGGTATGCAAGATGATCCAATCAAGTTGCTGCGGTTTTATCCCAGATAATGCGCCAACAGTATACAAGGCCATCTCTAAGTTACACAAAATCTCCGACTCCATTCACGTAGAGGAAGGTGACTGGTCACTAATGGGATGGTTCTGGAATCTGTTATCTGCATGGGGGTGGAAGGTTCTAATGGTCATTGGTGTTACGTTGGTATTTTTATTTTCGTGCTGTCTCATTATTCAGTGTGGCCCTGCCTTATGTAGCGTTTGTGTTTCATCGTGCATAAGAAGACCACCTGTTTTCGGAGATGCACCACGAGATAAAGTAATGCTACAACAACATATCAGTGACCTAATGAACATAGAAATGGACTCTGACATAGAGTGAGTTATTGCCTATGTAAGGGCAAAAGGACGGTCTGAGGTTCTGTAGCGATCCGAACCCGTGAATTCGGTATCGTAGTACTGACACGATTTTGGTACCAATGAACCGCAAATGATCCATTATATACATGACAGTGTTTTCGCTGCACAACTAGCATGAATTCACTGGAAAATAGGGCATTCTGTCACTAAAGTCATGGCACCCATTTTAGTTACGGCATCCATTTTGTTTCTTGCCCTCACATAGTCAATGAACGGACGATGACCCCGGCAGGATCACCTTGTTAAGGACACGTAAGCTCGAGCCCCGAGAAAGGCTGACGCTACATGACTAGGCAGAATCAAGCTGCCTCCCTTGCCTGAGGCCAGTCCTGCTATACTGGTTCTCGTGTCCGTTGTCCTGACTGAAAGGCCGAAGACGATTGCCCTGCCCGTTTATGATCCATAAACACCTCTTATCATACATTTCAATCCTTTGCACCTGGCTCTGCTCTTTTCTTTCTGGGCTTTTACAATGGGGAGGTTACGATTTTTATGACGGGGAGGATCAAGTAGAGAATGAAGAACTGACAAGAGAGCCTGATCGAATACCGAAAACCTACAACTAATCGTTGTTTGATATTTATTTATTATCTGTTTGGGATACCGGGTTGGGCATGAGAAATATTCGTGTAATGTTGCCCCAAGACATTTTTCTTGTATTTAAGAAACAACCCACTTAATGCAATTCGAACAGTCTCCTAGATTCTGCCTCTGTGTGGTTCCTATGATTTCTGTGTCCCTGCAGTAAATAAACCTTGGTCTTTGACGCCGCCATCGAGAAGCCCGTGTCTCTGTTTATTTGTGCACCGGGACAGGGGGAACTCAGGGGTCTTCGGGTGTTGTTTCCCTGACACCTCTGGACTCTTAAAAGTCCAGAACCTCAGTGTCTGTGCTTAGTCCAAACCAGTTTGTTCCTCTCTGGCCCAGCATCCAAGCAGGAGGTGGAGACAGCATTGTCTAAAGCACACCAGGCCCATTCAGGTGCAAGGGAGTCTTCTCCCACTTCTCTAAATGCAGCCCAGGTCAATTCAGCCCGCCCAGCCTGACTTATCCAGGGAAGAAAGGCAGGACACACCTCGACCGCCCCACCAGTGGCTGTCTGAAGAGAATGCACAACCCCAGCCCAAGCCAGGCAGACACAGACAGACATCAGGCATACTTTAAACTCAATTTCCCTATCTTGTACCAATGGGAAGTTATGCTTATAAGATGTTATAAGAAAAACTCCCATTCTTTACTATGGGACAGATAGCCGTGCAGTGGTGAAAAACAAAATGCACTGTAATTCACCACCAGGACATCTCACACACACCAGTACATTTCCTACCTTCACCATCCACAGCAGCCTGCCCACAGTGGTACCTTGGGCCTACCTTAGGGGTGACTTGCAAGTAAGAAAAGGAAAATTAGGGCCTACCAAATGGGTGCACTTGCCAAGTCAACAAGGCGATAAAAACCGCATGCAGACATTGCAGTGGCAGGTCTGCGGCCCCTTTTCAGGGCTGCTTGGGTGGGTGACACAATCAGTGCTGCATGCCCACTAGCATCATTTGAATTACAGGCCCTGGCACTCCTAGTGCACTTTACTAGGGACTTACTAGTGAACAAATATCTCTATCATGGAAACACCAATCCATAACATAATTTACAACAGGAGCACTTGCACTTTAACACTGAACAGCAGTGAGAAAATGCGTAGAGACCTAAAACCAGCATAATCGGAGTCAAAACCGAGAGGTCAGAAAGCAAAAAGATTGGGGGAAACACGCCAAAAGAGACCAGGTCTAACACGCGGTGACACTTGTCTGATGGGTCTTGGATGTAGCTTCTGCAGTGGCCTTCATTGATAGCGCGGTAACACTTGCCTGATGGGTACTGTTTTGGGTTTCTGGAGTGGCCTCCTTTGATAGCACGATGACACTTGCCTGATGGTTCCTGTTTGTAGTTTCTGCAGTGGCCTCCATTGATAGTGCAGTGACATTTGCTTCACGGGTCTGGTTTGTGGTTTCTGCAGTGGCCTCCTTCGATAGTGCAGTAACACTTGCATGAAGGGTCTTGTTTGTGGTTTCTGCAGTGGTGGTCTTCGATAGTGCGGTGACACTTGCCTGATGGGTCTTGTTTGTGGTTTCAGCAGTGGCCTCCTTTGATAGTTCGGTGACACTTGTCTGATGGGTCCTGTTTGTGGTTTCTGCAGTGACCTCCATTGATAGTGCGGTGAAACTTGTCTGATGGGTCCTTTTTGTGGTTTCTGCAGTGGCCTCCTTCGATAGTTCACTGACACTTGTCTGATGGGTCCTGTTTATGGTTTCTGTAGTGACCTCCTTCGATAGTGCGGTGACACTTGCCTGATGGTTCCTGTTTGTGGTTTCTGCAGTGGCCTCTATCGATAGCGGGATGACACTTGTCTGATGGGTCCTATTTGTGGCTTCCGCAGTGACCTCAATTGATAGTGCAGGGACACTTGCCTGATGGGTCCTGTTTATGATTTCTGTAGTGACCTCCTTCAATGGTTCCTGTTTGTGATTTCTGCATTGACCTCCATTGATTGTGCAGGGACACTTGCCTGATGGTTCCTGTTTACGGTTTCTGCAGCGACCTCCATTGATAGTGCGGTGACACTTGGTTGTTGGGTCTTGTTTGTGGTTTCTGCAGTGACCACAATTTATAGTGCGGTGACACTTGCCTGATAGGTCCTGTTTATGGTTTCTGTAGTGACCTCCTTAAATGGTTCGTGTTTATGGTTTCTGCAGTGGCCTCCATCGATAGCGGGGTGACCCTTGCCTGATGGTTCCTGTTTGTGGTTTCTGCAGTAGCCTCCATTGATAGTGCGGTGACACTTGCCTGTTGGTTCCTGTTTGTGGTTTCTGCAGTGGCCTCCATTGATAGTGTGGTGACACTTGCCTGATGGTTCCGGTTTGTGGTTCCTGCAGTGGCCTCCATTGATATTGCGGTGACACTTGCCTGATGGTTCCTGTTTGTGGTTTCTGCAGTGGCCTCCATTGATATTGCGGTGACACTTGCCTGATGGTTCCTGTTTGTGGTTTCTGCAGTGACCTCCATTGATAGTGTGGTGACACTTGCCTGATGGTTCCTGTTTGTGGTTTCTGCAGTGGCCTCCATTGATATTGCGGTGACACTTGCCTGATGGTTCCTGTTTGTGGTTTCTGCAGTGACCTCCATTGTTAGTGCAGTGACACTTGCCTGATGGTTCCTGTTTGTGGTTTCTGCAGTGGCCTCCATTGATAGTGCGGTGACACTTGCCTGATGGGTCCTGTTTATGATTTCTGTAGTGACCTCCTTCGATGGTTCCTGTTTGTGGTTTCTGCAGTGGCCTCCATTGATAGTGCGGTGACACTTGCCTGGTGGTTCCTGTTTGTGGTTTCGGCAGTGGCCTCCATTGATAGTGCGGTGACACTTGCCTGATGGTTCCTGTTTGTGGTTTCTGCAGTGACCTCCATTGATAGTGTGGTGACTTGCCTGATGGTTCCTGTTTGTGGTTTCTGCAGTGGCCTCCATTTATATTGCGGTGACACTTGCCTGATGGTTCCTGTTTGTGGTTTCTGCAGTGATCTCCATTGATAGTGTGGTGACACTTGCCTGATGGTTCCTGTTTGTGGTTTCTGCAGTGACCTCCATTGATATTGCGGTGACACTTGCCTGATGGTTCCTGTTTGTGGTTTCTGCAGTGGCCTCCATTGATAGTGCGGTGACACTTGCCTGATGGGTCCTGTTTATGATTTCTGTAGTGACCTCCTTCGATGGTTCCTGTTTGTGGTTTCTGCAGTGGCCTCCATTGATAGTGCGGTGACACTTGCCTGGTGGTTCCTGTTTGTGGTTTCGGCAGTGGCCTCCATTGATAGTGCGGTGACACTTGCCTGATGGGTCCTGTTTATGGTTTCTGTAGTTACCTCCTTCGATGGTTCCTGTTTGTGGTTTCTGCAGCGGCCTCCATTGATAGTGCGGTGACACTTGCCTAATGGTTCCTGTTTGTGGTTTCTGCAGTGGCCTCCATTGATAGTGCGGTGACACATGCCTGATGGTTCCTGTTTGTGGTTTCTGCAGTGGCCTCCATTGATAGTGCGGTGACACTTGCCTGGTGGTTCCTGTTTGTGGTTTCGGCAGTGGCCTCCATTGATAGTGCGGTGACACTTGCCTGATGGGTCCTGTTTATGGTTTCTGTAGTGACCTCCTTCCATGGTTCCTGTTTGTGGTTTCTGCAGTGGCCTCCATTGATAGTGCAGTGACACTTGTCTGATGGGTCCTGTTTGTGGTTTCTGCAGTGGCCTCCATTGATAGTGCGGTGACACATGCCTGATGGTTCCTGTTTGTGGTTTCTGCAGGCTCCTCCATTGATAGTGCGGTGACACTTGCCTGATGGTTCCTGTTCGTGGTTTCTGCAGTGGCCTCCATTGATAGTGCGGTGACACTTGCCTGATGGGTCTTGTTTGTGGTTTCTGCAGTGGCCTTCATCGATAGCGTGGTGACACTTTCCTGGATGATTTGATTAGCCATTGCGCTGATCTAATCGCCAGGGTCCTCCCTATGGCTACCAAGCTTTCTTTGTTCTTGATTGTGGTGTACAGGTTAACCACGTCAGCTGTGGCTGAGGCACATTCTTCTTGCCATGTGATGTTTTGTAATTTATTGAAGATGTCCATGAGGTTTTTCAAGGATGATCGCAATTCTCGTTGAACTTTGAACCTGCATAGACCCTCTCCCCTTACTGCCCAGCAGTAACAGGACACTAGCTCTAGCCTTGCACTCCTTCACAAGCCTGGTGCCAGATAGACCTGAACAAGTGGCAATTTTAAACATTTGCGGACATTGGGGGTTGTGTGTTTAGAGATGACAGCCCTTACAGCTTGGATCAATGGTACTAATACATAACCTACACAAAAAATCATTTTTGAGACACTGCTCTTTTTATGCACAGGCTACAGTTTTCCCTGCATGGTTTTGTTCTGCTCGCCCTTGTTATCTAGAGTACATTTACATTGCTCGTGTATTCACCCTGCATACTGTGGTACTTTTAGCCTTGGGGAAGCTCTAAGCAGGCACGCCGTATAGGGTGAAACACTTGCTGGCTTAAATGTGTATAATTCCACCTCAAGATTGTTTCCAGAAAAAAGCAAATAATAAAATGTTCTACAACATTACAATCAATCTGTATTTTAGAAAACAATTTCAAATTTGATTAATGTTGATACATCCCGGGGTGTGCAAACCCAAATTCAAATCTGCTTAATGAACTTACAGTGATAGGGCCTCACCCGCCACGAGACGCAGGAGAGCCGGCTTCCACTACTCATTGCACAGGCTAGTATAAACTACAGTCATCGAAGGCCTGTCCCCTGATTTACCATATTTCATCCAAGACTGCTCTTGGGTTGGCAAACGTGCAAGGAAGGGGGTCTGTGTCCCTGCACCAGGGAGGGAAAACCAGCTGTTGGAAAGGCGTTCTCCGGGGGGCTTCGGAATACGTTCCTGACCACCCTTTGACCCACCTCTCCCAGAGTTAGGCCGAGCAAGGGCGGGGTGGCCCTTCCTGGAAGGGTCTCGTACCTAGGATCGCACACACTGCGCTTGCACTCTCTGACAGAGGGACACCACACAGTAGTTCTTCGTAAGACCGTATACTTTATCGTAGACGTAAGGGATCTTTATGATCCGAAATGTAGGTACAGTGCCACAATCAGCGGCGATCTCGTGATGGGGGTATGGGGTTAGCGGTACAGTCTTTTGAGTCAGTGTCTCTGCAGAGTAGCCTGCGCACAGCTCTCAATCCTCGAGCTGGGGGGATGTTGCTTCTCTCGGCAATCTCTGCCGATTCCCCTGGAGGAGAGTGCCGCGAGTCACTCAGCAGGCACAGGTGGTTCGGAGTTCGGGGAGCCGCGACAGCGTCAGCAGGGCTCAGATGGTTCAGAGTTCGGGGAGCCGCGACAGCGTCAGCAGGGCTCAGATGGTTCAGAGTTCGGGAGCCGCGACAGCGTCAGCAGGGCTCAGATGGTTCAGAGTTCGGGGAGCCGCGACAGCGTCAGCAGGGCTCAGATGGTTCAGAGTTCGGGAAGCGTTCTTCGGTTCGGGGAGCGATCGAGCCGCGACCAGGTCAGCAGGCTCTCGTCAGTCCAGGTCTTCTCTGCCTCCCGTCCCTTCAGCACCCCTTGTTATACTCCCCCTCCTCTTTGAAGTCCGGAGTCCTCGCCGAGAGGGGTCTTGGTGCTTGGGGGCGGTGTGTCGGGACTTCCTGTCGCTCAGCCCTTTGATCTGTTCAGGTGGGTCCGGGAGGGACTCCAGACACCCAGCAGGTGAGGCGCCCGCTCACCGGGGGCCTGGTGGCCGATCGAACCTTCCTTGGGGAAGAGACCAGAGGTGTGACAGGGACGGCGCCTCCCGGTCTGGCTTGGGGGGTTTCTCTCTCCCTCGGCCGGGCATGCGTGTTGGGGTCTGGCCGGCCATCGGGATGTTGGGCCATGGTGGCCGGAAGTCTGTGACATCGGGGATCGGTGCGGTTGCAGGGTGGCTTGCTGGTCGGGAGGGCCCACGCCACGAGGCCGGTCTCACACATGCCCCCCCAGCTGAAAGGCGGGGAGAACTACCCATCCACTTGGGGGTTCTCCCCGCTGAAGCGGAAGAATCGGGACAGGCCGTCCGCGTTGGCGTGGTCCGTCCCGGGGCGATGCTCCACAGTGAAATCCATCCCCTGGAGGGAGATTGACCAGCGTAGCAGCTTGGGGTTTTCTCCTCGCATCTGCATCAACCACCGCAAGGGTCGGTGACTGTTTGAACTCGGAAGTGTGTTCCGAACAAGTAGGGCCGTAGCTTTTTGAGGGCCCAGACTACTGCGAAGGTCTCTCTTTCAATGGTGCTCCACCGCTGTTCTCGAGGTACCAACCTTCGGCTGATGAAGGCTATGGGCTGATCTACGCCCTTGTCGTTGAACTGTGAGAGGACTGCCCCGATGCCGTGTTCCGAGGCGTCCGTCTGGACCACAAACTCCTGAGAGTAGTCGGGGGCCTTGAGTACCGGAGCAGTACATATAGCGGCTTTCAAGGCGTCGAACGCTTCTTGGCATGGGGGAGTCCATTGTATTTTCTTCGGGTGTTTCTTGGAGGTTAGCTCTGTGAGGGGGCCTGCGATGCTGCCATAGTTCTTAATAAACCTCCGGTAGTAACCGGTGAGGCCCAGGAAGGCCCGGACTTCCGTTTGGGTCGTTGGGGGTTCCCAGGACAGGATGGCGTCGATCTTCGGCTGGAGGGGGGCGACCTGCCCGCTTCCCACCTGGTGCCCCAGATAGATTATGGAGCCTTGTCCAATTTGACATTTGCTGGCTTTGATGGTGAGGCCGGCCTGGCGCAGAGCCAGCAGGACTTGTCGGAGGTGCTGGAGGTGCTCGGTCCATTGGGAGCTGAATACTGCTATATCGTCGAGGTACGCTGCGCTGAACCACTCTAGTCCGGACAGGACCCTGTTCACCAGTCGCTGGAAGGTGGCCGGGGCATTCTTCATTCCAAACGGCATCACCCTAAAGCGGTAGTGCCCATCCGGGGTGGAGAAGGCGGAGCGCTCCTTGGCTCCCTCAGTGAGTACAATCTGCCAGTATCCGCAGGTTAGGTCGAAGGTGCTGAGGTAGCGAGCGGCCCCGAGGCGGTCGATGAGCTCGTCGGCGCGGGGGATAGGGTGAGCGTCCGCTCGGGTGACCGCATTGAGTCCTCGGTAGTCCACACAAAATCTCAGCTCGTGGGCGACACCAGGGGCCACCGCTTTCGGGACCAGGACTACCGGGCTGGACCAGGGGCTGTCGGAGGTTTCAATCACCCCGAGGGCCAACATCTTAGCTACCTCGGTCTGGATGCAGGTTCGGACCCGATCAGGGACCCGGTAGGCTCGGTGTCTCACTGGCGGGCTGTCGCCGGTGTTTACGTCGTGGACACACCAGTCGGTGACCCCAGGGGTTAGGGAGAAGAGGTCCGTGAACTGCCTTAGTAGCCGGCGGCAGTCGTCGGACTGTTGGGAGGTGAGGGTGGTTGACAGTCTCACCCCCTCCACGGAGCCATCGGTCTCTTTAGCACCCAGGGGGTCTGGAAGGGGCTCGGTTTCTTCTTCAGTCCCATCGTCGGTAACCAGGAGCAGACTCAACTCCGTCCTCACAAAGTGGGGTTTGAGGCTGTTCACGTGGAGGACCCGGAGGGGGTTCGGCGGGGACTGCACATCGACTAGATAGGTGACTTGGCTCTTCCGCTCGACCACCTTGAAGGGACCAGTCCATTTGTCTTGGAGGGCGCAGGGTTTACCGGGGCCATGACCCAGACTTGTTGGCCCGGCTGAAACTCGACCAGCGTGGCATTCTGGTCATACCAGCGCTTCATCTCTTCCTGGCTAGCCTCGAGGTTTGTCTCTGCGAGTTCTCGGAATTTCCGGGTCTGGTTGCGGAGCGCCAGGATGTATCGGAACACATCAAGAGGGGTCCCCTGGAGAGTCGTTTCCCAACCCTCCTTGACCAGGCTCAGGGGTCCCCGGACGGGGTGTCCGTACAGTAGTTCGAACGGGCTGAACCCCGGAGATTTTTGGGGAACCTCTCGGTAGGTGAACAGGAGGCAAGGGAGGAGGACGTCCCATCTCCGGCGTAGGGGTTCTTTGAGGCCCATGATCATCCCTTTCAGGGTCCTGTTAAATCGCTCGACTAGGCCATTCCCTTGGGGGTGGTAGGGGGTGGTGAACTTGTATGATACCCCGCACTGCTGCCATAGGGACCTCATGGATTTGGAGATGAAGTTCGTGCCACGATCACTCACGACTTCGCGAGGGAACCCCACGCGGGAGAAGATCCCCATCAAGGCCCGGCCTACCACGGGGGCCGTCACGGTGCGGAGGGGAATGGCTCCGGGGTAGCGGGTGGCATGGTCCACCAGGACGAAGATGAACCGGTGGCCCTGGGCGGTCTTGGGATCCAGGGGTCCCACGATGTCGATTCCCACCCGCTCAAAAGGGGTACTAACAACGGGGAAGGGTTGTAGCGGAGCCTTGCGCTTCCCCCCACTCTTTCCGCTGGCCTGGCACGTGAGGCATGACTTGCAGTGGGCCTCCACATTTGCTCGCATCTTGGGCCAATAGAAGTGGGTAACGAGTCGCTGGTAGGTCTTATCTTGGCCTAAGTGTCCGGCCAGGGGTACATCATGGGCCAGGCCCAGGAGGAGACTTCGGAAGCGCAGGGGTACCACCAGTACTCGGGCCGATCCCAACTCGGCCGACTTCTGTTCGCTGTACAGGAGGCCGTTTTCCCAGTATACCCAGTGGGTTCCGGACTGGTCGCCTGCTGCTTGGGCCTCGGCCTGCTGTCAGGGTCCAATGAGGGAAGGGCAGGTGGCTTGTTCCTGGCAGAATTCTTCTCAGGAGGGACCTCCCTCGCAGTGCCACTGGGCCATCTCGGGCAGGTCCCCGAGCTCGGTCAGTGGTTCGGGATCTGGATGCACCGACCCGTCATCGGGAATGGTTGCTTCTTCCGGAAGAGGGTCGTCGGGCTCGGGTAGTGCGTCCCGGACCTCGGGGACGGCGACTGTGTTCAGCGGGATGGCCTCACCTCCCTCGGAGGAAGGCAATCTGAGAGTCATATGTTGGGCCATTCGGGTAGGCCCAACATTTCTAGATGGGCTCTTCGTTCCACTTGTCCCCACGGGGAACTCTCAAGGTCGTTGCCCAGGAGGCAGTCTACGGGCTGGGAGGTTCGGACTGCCACCCTCAACTTGCCGGTGACTCCCCCCCCATTCGAAGGGGACCAGGGCCATCCGGCATAGGCTCTCGGAATTGTCCGACGATATGACTGGACAAAAGGCGTCGGGCAGGATCTGGTCTTTGGAGACCAGGTGGCAGTGGACCGCTGTGACACTCGCCCCAGTGTCGCGGAGGCCCTCGACGCGGTGACCGTTGACCGTCACCTGCTGTCGGTACTTCTTCGTGTTGGCGGGCAGGGGTGTTCCGGGGACCATCTCCCGGTCCCCTAGGGAGACCAGGGCCATGGCGGCTGGCTCCCATTCTTCGGGGTCTTCCATCTCTTCTCCCAGGGCTACGGAGGCCATTTGTCGGGCCGGAGAGGTTGTCGTGGCGGGTCGTTGGTACATGGGACACTGAGGGTCACTGGCATAGTGTCCGGTCTGTTGGCAGCAGAAACAGGTGATCCTCACTCGGGGCCCCGACCTCCCCGGTGGCCCGGTGCTGGTCGGAGGTGGGGCTGGAAAGTGCGGAGGTTGTCCTCTGGGGGGACTGTGCTGGGAGCCCCCCGGGAATTCTCTTGGTCGGCCTTGATACCCTCCGCCCCTCTGGCGGGGGGGTCCCTGACTGTTGCGACCGTAGTCTCCCACGGGACCCCGTGAGGCCCGGGTGTTCACCCATCGGTCAGCCTCGACGGCCAGTTTTCGAGGGTCAGTGAGCTTGCTGTCCAGGAGGTGCTGGCGTAACTCCACAAAGCAATTGGCGGACAAGTGTTCCCACGCGATTAGGTCGAACAGCTCCTCAAAGGTGGAGACCTTGCTGCCCTTGATCCACCCGTCGAAGGCCCGGCTGTAAAAGTTCACGTACTCCACCCATGTGGTACCGGGTATCTTTTTGCAGTCTCGAAACCGTTGCCGGTACATTTCGGGGGTGAGCCCATATCTGGCTACTAGGGCCTCTTTCATGTGACTGTAGGAGTTCAGTACCGTGGAGGGCAGGTCTAGCAGGGTATCTCTCCCCTCGCTCAGGAACCGGCCCCACAACCCAGCCCCCCAGTCTTTCTGCGGGACTCGGTGGGAGGTCATGGCAACTTCGTAGGCCTTGAACCATTGCTGGATGTCGTCGTTCTTGTAATATTCTTTCACCACATCCTTGGGGATGTGGACCTTTGTTTCCACGACGGAGGAGAGGGGTTGAGTTCCCGAGGATCTGGCCTCCTCACTTTTAGCCTTGAGCTCGATCTCCTTCAGGCTGCGTTCGTGTTCTAGTTGGAGTTTCCTTTCTTCGTGCTCTCTCTGTCGCTTCTTCTCCTCGAGTTCTCCTTGTAGGCGTAATTGTTCTACTGCCAGTTTCTTCTCGGCCAGTTTTAGTTCTCCCTCGATTTTCAGTTTTGCCAGCTCTAGTTCGTGGTTGCGGCCCCTTTCTCGGTCCGCTAGCTCCTCCGGGGATAGGCCCCCCTCTGGGGCGCTGCTCCTCCCCGGGATGCTTCGTGGTTCGTTTGGCGGCTCTCCTTCTGTTTGTGCTCGGGAAGCTCCGGCCTCGACCCAGGTCTTCAAGGCTCCCTGGAAATCCTCTTTCGTGCTTAATCCAGTGGTAGCGATTCCAAGGTCTTTGCAGAATTGTTTTAGTTCTCGCTGCGTATAATATTCCAACTGGTCCTCTCGGAATGTCATGCTTGTGTTGGTACCTGCGGCACCTAGGGAGGTTTCTCCTTCCATTTCTTTCCGGTAGTGCGTTAGTTGTTTACTGCACGATCTCTAGGTGTCGGCTCGGATCCTGTCGTCTGCCACCAAATGTTGGAAAGGCGTTCTCCGGGGGGCTTCGGAATACGTTCCTGACCACCCTTTGACCCACCTCTCCCAGAGTTAGGCCGAGCAAGGGCGGGGAGGCCCTTTCTGGAAGGGTTTCGTACCTAGGATCGCACACACTGCGCTTGCACTCTCTGACAGAGGGACACCACACAGCAGTTCTTCGTAAGACCGTATACTTTATCGTAGATGTAAGGGATCTTTATGATCCGAAATGTAGGTACAGTGCCACAATCAGCGGCGATCTCGTGATGGGGGTATGGGGGTAGCGGGACAGTCTTTTGAGTCAGTGTCTCTGCGGAGTAGCCTGCGCACAGCTCTCAATCCTCGAGCTGGGGGGATGTTGCTTCTCTCGGCAATCTCTGCCGATTCCCTTGGAGGAGAGTGCCGCGAGTCACTCAGCAGGCACAGGTGGTTCGGAGTTCGGGGAGCCGCGACAGCGTCAGCAGGGCTCAGATGGTTCAGAGTTCGGGGAGCCGCGACAGCGTCAGCAGGGCTCAGATGGTTCAAAGTTCGGGGAGCCGCGACAGCGTCCGCAGGGCTCAGATGGTTCAGAGTTCGGGGTGCCGCGACAGTGTCAGCAGGGCTCAGATGGTTCAGAGTTCGGGGAGCCACGACAGCGTTAGCAGGGCTCAGATGGTTCAGAGTTCGGGGAGCGTTCTTCGGTTCGGGGAGCGATCGAGCCTCGACCAGGTCAGCAGGCTCTCATCAGTCCAGGTCTTCTCTGCCTCCCGTCCCTTCAGCACCCCTTGTTATACTCCCCCTCCTCTTTGAAGTCCGGAGTCCTCGCCGAGAGGGGTCTTGGTGCCTGGGGGCGGTGTGTCTAGACTTCCTGTCGCTCGGCCCTTTGATCTGTTCAGGTGGGTCCGGGAGGGACTCCAGACACCCAGCAGGCGAGGCGCCCGCTCACCGGGGGCCTGGTGGCCGATCGAACCTTCCTTGGGGAAGAGACCAGAGGTGTGACAGGGACGGCGCCTCCCGGTCTGGCTTGGGGGGTTTCTCTCTCCCTCGGCCGGGCATGCGTGTTGGGGTCTGGCCGGCCATCGGGATGTTGGGCCATGGTGGCCGGAAGTCTGTGACATCGGGGATCGGTGCGGTTGCAGGGTGGCTTGCTGGTCGGGAGGGCCCACGCCACGAGGCCGGTCTCACACCAGCAGCATACACTGGTTTGATGCCAGCCTCCGCATGCTTTCAGGCTTGTACAGTTGCAGCTCTATTCAATGCTCCCAGACCAGTGCACTCAGTGGCACAGCAAGGGGCCTAAAGCTGGATTGTTAGAATATGGGAGAGCGAGGCTTGAAATGACCTATGACTGAGCTCCAACACAATTCAAACCTTCTAACATCTGGAAGTAAAAACAGGTTTGTGTGGAAGCTTAGCACAAGCAACAAGGCCTGTGTTCAGTGAGAAGTGTGGTGGCACATGAACCAGAACGCCAACTGTAACAACATTCGAATTTAGCTAACAGGACCACGATTTCTTCATTAATGTTAATGTAAGGAATCATGCGGTGCACAATGTCTTTTCAGCTTGAATTTTATTTTTTCTATAAGTCAAGTGATATCAATCCAACTCTCATCTCGGAGTAAGCCAACACTGAGAAAGGGGTTCACTATTAAAGTCTACGTATTGAAAATAGAGTCCGGTCGCAAAGGTTGTTCCAGTCCTTAAGGGTTATATCACCAGCCTCCAAGGGTTCATGCTCCCCATTTAAGTCTCTGGTCTGTCTTTCCATTAGTTCATTTACACCCAGTTGTTACTCTTGGTCTCTCCTTCGCTCGAAGTGGACAGGGAATCTCTTCACTTGAAACACAGTGGTTTCCCGGGTAAGAATTATAACTGAGGCCTCGTTGGCTTTTATAGGAATTGTCTCTCCCCCTTCTTCCCCATTTCCTCTTTCCAGGTATCCGTTTGTCACCATAGCCCCTGCTCACCTCCTTGCCTCCTCTCTTTGTTCTTAAAGGGTCCTGAATCCCTAAGCTCCACCCCCTATAAAACCCATGGACCTTCCTTCTGGCAGAGTCACAGAGTTGCTGGCCTTTTCCCAGTGGAGTGATTGGTGTTATGACTTCCTGGTCAGGTCTCTGCCTTCCTAACAGGTAAGAAATATTGCAATTTGTGGCCCCTTCATTTCTCCGCCCTGCAACCTCTCCTAGAACGGTGTCCCTGGTTCTTTCCTGCTCTTTACTTTGCCAAAGTAATGCTGTCTGATGGAGACTCCTTTCTACCTGTTCGGAGCCAACCCACCAGCCACGGGGAAATACTAAGGGTATTTGACGGTGGATGGTTTGTTAGTGACAATACAGAGGGAGAAGAAATCACAAGAAAGAAATGAATTCATGAGTTAAGTATACAGCACATCATAGATGAAATATGTCACATGACTCATACATCTATGTCAATTTATTTAAACAAAACTACATGAGAAGAAAATGGTACATATCGTTGTACATTGATTAATTAAAAAAATGACTAGTGAAAGAGAAGAAGAGAATTGAAGTAGTCTTTCAAAAAAGCCCATGCTCTTTGTTAGAGCTGATTTGATGAGGTGAAGCTAGGGGTTCCATGGGATAGAATGATTTGTCTAAGCTTTAATCCCACCATAGGGCAAGTCCATAAATTTAACCCACATTATTATGGTGAGTGAACCTCCCAAATGTGTCAACACGTTTTGGCCTGAAAACCGCAAAAAAAGGCCTTATGAGGACGAAATGTGTACATACTCTTTCATATCTGTGATCTAAAAAGATATTTACGCATATTACGTTTTTTAAAATCTACCTTGAAATCCAGAATGGACATGGATTGTTAAATATATCGATGGGACTTGATCTTTTTATCTTGGATGTGTATTTAAACCTGTGCCTGTTTGTGACTTTTTATGAATTTACATTCTAAATTCGAAATAAAGTAACTTTGATGATGATGATATTTACGCAAACTTATTGGGGAGGACATATTACCATTTAAGTGGTGAACACTTATGATTGTACTACACACTCATATGGTAGGGAAGCCAATAATCAAGCTGTTAGTGACAAGCATTTGAAATGTCATGAAAATGTGGAAACTCTATACACTAATATTGCTCAACACAAGGCATTGGAGGACACATGGGAATCCCTGCAGAATAGGAAATACATGCAAAACATCCCTACAGACTTCCCAATCCATTTAACCTATATCACCCTCTCTACAATCTTTTTCACTTCTGTCTACAAATTAAGAGAGCGGCGATGGGGTGTGCTTCCGCTCCCCAGCTAGCCAACCTATTCACGGCATGCTTTGAAAAAAGGTTCCTTTCAGTGACTTCAATTCTTACAAAGAGTAGGGTTCGGGCCAGTTTGGAGTCTGTGAGAAGCCCTGCTGCTGTCATCTGTCTTAGAAAGAAGCATACGTCGTACTGCCCACTGTGTGGAGAGGGGCAGTCCCCTACCCAGAAGGACGAATAACTGGACTCAAAAGACAGAATCCTGTCTGGGGGTCATTTTGAAGAAGTGAGCTGCCTAGGAACCTCTAGGATCTTGCAGTCCAGTTAGCCAAAGCTGTACCAACATACTGCTTGAACTATCAGGAGGCTGGGGTCATGCAGAGAACCTTGCAGGGCTGCAAGTGTGCCAACGTTTCATCACCCACTCTTAGCTGTTCCATCCTTGATGTCTGAACCTGCACTTGTTCTCTTCCAACCCATTAGGAGCATTTTCCTCTTAACCTTAGAACATAAAGAGTGTGACATTGGCTGAGGCGGATTTTAAGGATCCCAGAATCTTCGGAATTATCTGTTTGGCCTGTATGACCCTGAAGTTATCATACATTGAAACAAATACAGGACTGTCCATCGTCATATGGGAACTTGAAGATTCTTGAACCCATGAGGGGTCTATTATGAGTACTAGGCCAATAACAGTACTATATGTTGCTAGGTAGCTTGTTTCCGGTCCAGGGAAGACATGGCTTGGCAGTTCGGGCTGGACTGTTCCCATGAGGCACAGGGTCAGACTGATTTGCATATGGCCATGTCTGAACTAGGGTGGCAGAGTGGGCTAAAGAACGGTGATGGATTAAACCCAGATCAGTTGACTGGGGGTGAGTGCTTGCAATGTTCAACACTCTGTCCATCATTTCCTTTGGTTTTTGCTTTGTTCGCCATAAGTTGGCAGGTTATGCTCAGACGTGAGTCCCTTGCTCACTTTGCCACTGGATTCAAGCAAGCCTGGCTGAAGACGGCTGAAATGCCAGAAACCGGTGCTAGGTAGCTTGGTTCCGGTCCAGGTAAGACATGGCATGGCAGTTCGGGCTGGACTGTTCCCATGAGGCACAGGGTCAGACTGATTTGCATATGGCCATGTCTGAACTGGGGTGGCAGAGTGGGCTAAAGAACAGTGATGGATTAAACCCAGATCAGTTGACTGGGGGTGAGTGCTTGCAATGTTCAACACTCTGTCCATCATTTCCTTTGGTTTTTGCTTTGTTCGCCATAAGTTGGCAGGGTATGCTCAGACGTGAGTCCCTTGCTCACTTTGCCACTGGATTCAAGCAAGCCTGGCTGAAGACGGCTGAAATGCCAGAAACCGGTGCTAGGTAGCTTGGTTCCGGTCCAGGTAAGACATGGCATGGCAGTTCGGGCTGGACTGTTCCCATGAGGCACAGGGTCAGACTGATTTGCATATGGTCATGTCTGAACTGGGGTGGCAGAGTGGGCTAAAGAACGGTGATGGATTAAACCCAGATCAGTTGACTGGGGGTGAGTGCTTGCAATGTTCAACACTCCGTCCATCATTTCCTTTGGTTTTTGCTTTGTTCGCCATAAGTTGGCAGGGTATGCTCAGACGTGAGTCCCTTGCTCACTTTGCCACTGGATTCAAGCAAGCCTGGCTGAAGACGGCTGAAATGCCAGAAACCGGTGCTAGGTAGCTTGGTTCCGGTCCAGGTAAGACATGGCATGGCAGTTCGGGCTGGACTGTTCCCATGAGGCACAGGGTCAGACTGATTTGCATATGGTCATGTCTGAACTGGGGTGGCAGAGTGGGCTAAAGAACGGTGATGGATTAAACCCAGATCAGTTGACTGGGGGTGAGTGCTTGCAATGTTCAACACTCCGTCCATCATTTCCTTTGGTTTTTGCTTTGTTCGCCATAAGTTGGCAGGGTATGCTCAGACGTGAGTCCCTTGCTCACTTTGCCACTGGATTCAAGCAAGCCTGGCTGAAGACGGCTGAAATGCCAGAAACCTGTCCTAGGTAGCTTGTTTCCGGTCCAGGGAAGACATGGCTTGGCAGTTCGGGCTGGACTGTTCCCATGAGGCACAGGGTCAGACTGATTTGCATATGGCCATGTCTGAACTGGGGTGGCAGAGTGGGCTAAAGAACGGTGATGGATTAAACCCAGATCAGTTGACTGGGGGTGAGTGCTTGCAATGTTCAACACTCCGTCCATCATTTCCTTCGGTTTTTGACCCTATAATGCAGCACCTAGTGATTGTATGAACCCTTGATCATTTCAGGTGGTGGGTCATGGACACGTACCATGGCCAACTAGGTCCTTTGCAGAATCTTGAATGGCACTTCTGAGACACTGACAATAGAAAACAAAGTCTGCAGTAAACCTCTTAGATCTGGTTTCTGTGACTCCCACAACTATCAGGAATTACTGGGCTCAATTTGTGACAATTCGAGTTGCTGAGCCCCGGTGTCCTGAGCCCACAGTACTCTCGGACACCGGACTGAATTATCAAGTGCTCCCCTCTCAGTGGTAAAGAGGCAGAGCAGTCTAAGGCTTAATCAAGGGGGTGCGGAGAAAACAAAACAGCCTGAGAGCTCACTGAAATCTAATGCATGTTTAATGCAACAACACAGCAAGCAGCAAAAATACTGTACGCGCGAATTCACAATTTCAACAGACCAGTGTCGCCATCTGACCTTTAGAGCGAACAATGCTAAATTCACTTTACTTTTGACTCTATTTTGCACTTCTTTATAGTACAGCTTGCAGACGATAGAACGCGCAGTGCAGTGCAGAACTCACGACGCCCTCTGACCGAGCAGGCGCCGGCCTCTTGTGGGAAGAATGGGAGGATGCCTTGGGCAAGTAACACATGCAGTTTTCCGCTTGTCTCTGCCAGCTTAAAAACAAGGCGACGTTTTCCCTAGCAGCCAGAGTAAATGTGCAGTGTACAACACCAAAATACAAGATGGCGGCACATTTAAAATGTGTGGTAATGTGCAATATTGTAAAGGCTTTGATAATACTTTAAGCATGTATGAAAAGGATTTCACAGGGTGAAAAGAGTTAGGCACAGTGCAGCACAACAATCCAGTAACTGAATGTCAAGTCATGAAGGGGCTTCAACCTTGGTAAGTGCTCAATGGGGGCCCTTTTCCCTATACTTCCCATAGGGAGACTCTGCCGTTGGGATCTCCTTATGGTAAAGTATAGTGAAAAGGTAAAGTTTATCACATTTGGAAAAAGCAATTAAAATGATTTGATGTTATACATGTAGAACAAAAGACAAACAAATCCTGCTGCGCTATTCCCTTAATATTGAATTAAATATTTAACTAATTTAAACATGTTAAACACATTACAATTATATTTCTGAAGTTTAAATTAATAAATAAATTCCCACCTATAGTAAACATTTTTATCATGCGTTAATAATTAATTATTCAAACTGTTTTTTTTTTTAAATATCTTTATTACATTTTTCAATTTTCCTAATACAGCCAAGCTAAACAGTGTTACATTTTCCACTTTTTACCGCTGTTTTTTTTTCCCCCTCTTTTCTTTATTCTGTAACAGAATCATTTTCGCTATGCCATTATTAATACTGTTCCGAGCATTTGCCATCTAACAGCCATGGCACATTTAGTGTCTGTGGCGCAAGAGTCAACATAAATGTACCGGTTGGTGTGGGAGTCTGCATCTCATTCGGACTGTCACCTTCTATCAGGGGGGCAGGGTCCATCTACCTCTTTATACGTAATGCTGCTTTAAAATCACAGTAAACGTTGGTGCATGGGCGATAAACAGTTACCATCTCAATGCATTACAAGATATCTTTGCTTACAACATTTGAACCACAACTAACGAAAGGAAAATAAATAAATAAAAAGGGGATGAGAGACGTCAATTATCTAACAGAACGATTAATTATTCAAACTGATGTACAGAACGAATCAAAAGTGAGTGAATTATATTTTAACAAAATTAACGATGCGTTAGTTTTCAAATTCAAACAAGGTTGTTAAATATATTATAATGAAATAATAAATGTTAAATATATGTATATTAGCATTAACTATTTAAAATAATTTAATTTAAGTTAAGATAATTTCCTTTGCGGTTTTATTTTAGCCCCTAACTTTATTATTTTCTATGGAATGGGAGGGTGTTGAAGTGTCTGTGGTGGGCCATGTGTGTGCTGGGTTGGTCTTACTACTGTTATTTTTTTTTGCCAGTAGTAACTTACACTCGTAAATTTGACTCCATCCCATTTTTGAGGGGGTGGAGGTGTGAAAGTCTACACTTTTGAGTAACTTTAAACATGAATTTAGCGAATAGCAAAAGAAGCAAAGTTACTGAAAAGTGTTAAGAGTAAACTACACGTGTAAATTACCGACAAGAGTAAATTACGTTTTTGAACAGCCCGTGAGTTTTTAATTACTTACACAGTACTACCACCTGCTCGCTTTTGATGCCCCTGAAGAGTCAAAGGGACAAACAGTAACCAGACAATCCATTTCTGATGCTGTATACCAACCCTGATCATGAGATACGAGTGGCCCCATTCCGTTGTCAATTCCTTCGTTTTTATTCTTTACTTTCTCCTCTTTTAACATTTGCAATTCCTTCTTTTCCATCATATTCTATTCTTTCCAATTTTTTATCTCAATCTATCGTCTTTATTATCCCCTTCTTCTAGCCTCATATCTCCCCTTAATCTATTCTTCTCCACATTTATCATTTTTATTCTCTCCTTAATCTATCATCCCCTGATTTTCCCCTGTTCTACCCTTTTCTATTCTACTTTTACTATTTCTCCCCTTAATCTATAATCTTCTATGTTCCTCTTACACTAGTCTCCGCTTCATCTATCCTCTTCTATTCTTCACTTAATCTACATTATTCTACTTTCCTCTAAATGTATCCTCTAATCTCCCATTAATCTATTATTTGTATTCTTCTCTTAATCTTTTCAAATCTTAATCTATTTTCCCCTTTAACGTCTTCCATGCTTCCCTAAACCGAACCATTTCTATTCTCCTCTTAATCTATCTTCTCCAATTCTCTCTTTAATTAGTTCTATTTTATTCTCTTTATAATCTGTATTTATGTGTTTTCCCTTTAACATTCGACTACCAATTTATTCAACCCTTATTCTCTCCCCTTCTGCCCTCCCATTTATTATCTTCTATTCTCCTCTTCATTCACTCTCTTCTTTTATCTATTCTCACCTTATTCTATTTTGTACAACCTTCAGTCCTCCTCTTTAGCTATTCAACCCTTAACCTATCTTCTTTTGTATTTATCTCAATCTATCCTCCTCTTACTTCATTCTCCACCTACTCTATCCTCTTCCATTCTCCTATTAACCAAGCGTCCTCTGTTGTCCTTGAATCTTCGTCTCTTCTCCTTTGGATCTATTCTCGTCCAGTCTCCCCTGAATCTATAATTTGCTATTCCTTCCTAATCTATTCTGTTCTATTCTCCCCTTAATCAGTCCTCTTGTATTCTGCTTTTAACCTGTTCCTTTCCTTAGTCCATCTTCTTTTATTCTCCCTTTATTGTATACCGTTCTTCTCCCCCATTGATCTGTCCTCTTCTGTTCTTATCTCCATATTTTCTCCCCTTAATCGATGCTCTTTTATTGTCCCCTTAATCTAGTATTTTATGTTCTCCTCTTATTCTATTGTCTTTGTCACTTTTCACCCTTTCGTCTGTCATCCTTCCAGTGTCTCTCTCCTCTTCTCCTTTATTCTCTTGCCAG
Source organism: Triturus cristatus (assembly GCF_964204655.1). Taxonomy (NCBI): domain Eukaryota; kingdom Metazoa; phylum Chordata; class Amphibia; order Caudata; family Salamandridae; genus Triturus; species Triturus cristatus. The sequence continues at coordinate 93,225,607 of NC_140587.1, read as the reverse complement.
TCCTCTCTCCTCAACCCTTTTATTGCACTCTCTCTTTTTATTTTCTTCCATTCCCTTCTCCCCTCCCCTCCTTCTCCTCGGCGCTTCTACTTTGATTTACATTTGGCTTCCTCTCTTCCACCCATGCTCACTTGCTTCTTCCATGCTCTTGCCGTCTCTCATTTCTTGCTCTCTTAGTTCCCTCTGCCTTCTTCTCTTGTGGTCCCCTCTCCCCTCTTCTCCCCCTTCTTCTCTCCGGCTTCCTTCCTGTGCAGGCTCTCTCTGCACCTGCAGCCTTTGATTGGGGGCTGTGGTTTGGGGGTGGGGGTGGGGGGGGGGGGGGGGGTGCTCTGACTCCTGCCCACCTCCTTCCCCGAGTTAAGCTGCACTTTCCGCTCTTTAATGGGAAAAGCAGAGCCGGCTCTTCCGTGAGTGGGAGGAGGGAACCGGGTTCTGGAAGAGCAACCTGCAGGCGCCGCTGGTGCACTCACTAGTAAACGACCGACCTGAAAGGACTGGTGTACACTCGGCCTGCAGGGGCTGGTGCGCTCACTAGTGCATGCCCGACCTACAGGGGCTGCTGGTGCACTCACTAGTAAACGACCAACCTGAAGGGACTGGTGTATACTCGGCCTGCAGGGGCTGGTGCACTCACTAGTGCATGGCCGACCTGCAGGGGCCGCTGGTGCACTCACTAGTAAACGACCAACCTGAAAGGACTGGTGTATGCTCGGCCTGCAGGGGCTGGTGCGCTCACTAGTGCATGCCCGACCTACAGGGGCTGCTGGTGTACTCACTAGTAAACGACCAACCTGAAGGGACTGGTGTATGCTCGGCCTGCAGGGGCTGGTGCGCTCACTAGTGCATGGCCGACCTGCAGGGGCCGCTGGTGCACTCACTAGTAAACGACCAACCTGAAGGGACTGGTGTATGCTCGGCCTGCAGGGGCTGGTGCGCTCACTAGTAAACGACCGACCTGAAGGGAACTGGTGTATGCTCGGCCTGCAGGGGCTGGTGCGCTCACCAGTGCATGCCCGACCTACAGGGCCTGCTGGTGCACTCACTAGTAAACGACCGACCTGAAAGGACTGGTGTACACTCGGCCTGCAGGGGCTGGTGCGCTCACTAGTGCATGCCCGACCTACAGGGGCTGCTGGTGCACTCACTAGTAAACGACCAACCTGAAGGGACTGGTGTATACTCGGCCTGCAGGGGCTGGTGCACTCACTAGTGCATGGCCGACCTGCAGGGGCCGCTGGTGCACTCACTAGTAAACGACCAACCTGAAAGGACTGGTGTATGCTCGGCCTGCAGGGGCTGGTGCGCTCACCAGTGCATGCCCGACCTACAGGGCCTGCTGGTGCACTCACTAGTAAACGACCGACCTGAAAGGACTGGTGTACACTCGGCCTGCAGGGGCTGGTGCGCTCACTAGTGCATGCCCGACCTACAGGGGCTGCTGGTGCACTCACTAGTAAACGACCAACCTGAAGGGACTGGTGTATACTCGGCCTGCAGGGGCTGGTGCACTCACTAGTGCATGGCCGACCTGCAGGGGCCGCTGGTGCACTCACTAGTAAACGACCAACCTGAAAGGACTGGTGTATGCTCGGCCTGCAGGGGCTGGTGCGCTCACTAGTGTATGCCCGACCTACAGGGGCTGCTGGTGTACTCACTAGTAAACGACCAACCTGAAGGGACTGGTGTATGCTCGGCCTGCAGGGGCTGGTGCGCTCACTAGTGCATGGCCGACCTGCAGGGGCCGCTGGTGCACTCACTAGTAAACGACCAACCTGAAGGGACTGGTGTATGCTCGGCCTGCAGGGGCTGGTGCGCTCACTAGTAAACGACCGACCTGAAGGGAACTGGTGTATGCTCGGCCTGCAGGGGCTGGTGCGCTCACCAGTGCATGCCCGACCTACAGGGCCTGCTGGTGCACTCACTAGTAAACGACCGACCTGAAAGGACTGGTGTACACTCGGCCTGCAGGGGCTGGTGCGCTCACTAGTGCATGCCCGACCTACAGGGGCTGCTGGTGCACTCACTAGTAAACGACCAACCTGAAGGGACTGGTGTATACTCGGCCTGCAGGGGCTGGTGCACTCACTAGTGCATGGCCGACCTGCAGGGGCCGCTGGTGCACTCACTAGTAAACGACCAACCTGAAAGGACTGGTGTATGCTCGGCCTGCAGGGGCTGGTGCGCTCACTAGTGCATGCCCGACCTACAGGGGCTGCTGGTGTACTCACTAGTAAACGACCAACCTGAAGGGACTGGTGTATGCTCGGCCTGCAGGGGCTGGTGCGCTCACTAGTGCATGGCCGACCTGCAGGGGCCGCTGGTGCACTCACTAGTAAACGACCAACCTGAAGGGACTGGTGTATGCTCGGCCTGCAGGGGCTGGTGCGCTCACTAGTAAACGACCGACCTGAAGGGAACTGGTGTATGCTCGGCCTGCAGGGGCTGGTGCGCTCACCAGTGCATGCCCGACCTACAGGGCCTGCTGGTGCACTCACTAGTAAACGACCGACCTGAAAGGACTGGTGTACACTCGGCCTGCAGGGGCTGGTGCGCTCACTAGTGCATGCCCGACCTACAGGGGCTGCTGGTGCACTCACTAGTAAACGACCAACCTGAAGGGACTGGTGTATACTCGGCCTGCAGGGGCTGGTGCACTCACTAGTGCATGGCCGACCTGCAGGGGCTGCTGGTGCACTCACTAGTAAACGACCGACCTGAAGGGACTGGTGTATACTCGGCCTGCAGGGGCTGGTGCACTCACTAGTGCATGGCCGACCTGCAGGGGCCGCTGGTGCACTCACTAGTAAACGACCGACCTGAAAGGACTGGTGTATGCTCGGCCTGCAGGGGCTGGTGCACTCACTAATGCATGCCCGACCTGCAGGGGCTGCTGGTGTACTCACTAGTGCGTGCCCGACCTGCAGGGACTGCTGGTGTACTCACTAGTGTCTGTCCGACATGCAGGGGCTGCTGGTGCGGTCACTCCTCCATGCCCGACCTACTGGGGCTGCTGGTGCACTCACTCGTGCGTCTTCGACATGCAGGAGCTGCTGGAGCGCTCACTACTGCATGCCCGACCTACTGGGGCTGGTGGTGCGCTCACTAGTGCGTGCCCGACATGCAGGGGCTGCTGGACTGGTGCGCTCACTACTTCATGCCCAACTTGCAGGGTCTGCTGGTGCACTCACTTGTGCATGCCCGACATGCAGGGGCTGCTGGTGCTCTCACTAGTGCATGCCCGACCTGCAGGAGCTGCTGGTGCGCTCCCCACTGCATGCCTGACCTATTGTGGCTGCTGGTGCACTCACTAGTACAGGCCCGACCTGCAGGGGCTTCTGGTGCACTAATTTGTGCATGCACGACATGCAGGGGCTGCTGGTGCGCTCACTACTGCATGTCCGACCTACTGGGGCTGCTGATGTGCTCACTAGGGCATGCCCGACCTGCTGGGGCCTCTGGTGCACTCACTAGTGCACGCCCAAGCTGCAGGGCTGCTGGTGCACTCACTAGTGCATGCCCGACCTACAGGAGCTGCTGGTGCGCTCACTAGTGCATGCCTGACCTGAAGGGGCTGCTGGTGCTCTCACTAGTGCATGTCCGACCTACTGAGGCTGCCGGTGCGCTCACCAGTGCGTGCCCAACATACAAGACTTCTGGTACGCTCACTGGTGCATTCCCGACCTGCAGGGCTGCTGCTGCACTCACTAGTGCATGTCCGACCTACAGGAGCTGCTGGTGCGCTCACTAGTGCATGCTCGACCTGCAGGGGCTGCTGGTACGCTCACTAGTGCATGCCCGACCTGCAGAGGCTGCCCGTGCGCTCACTAGTGCATGTCTGACCTACTGGGGCTACTGGTGCACTCACTAGGGCATGTCCGACTTGCAGGGGCTGCCGGTGTGCTCACTGGTGCATGCCTGATCTACAGGGGCTGCTGGTGCGCTCACTAGTGCATGCCTGACTTGCAGGCGCTGCTGGTGCGCTCAATAGTGCATGCCCAACCTACTGTGGCTGATGGTGTGCTCACCAGTGCATGCCCGACATACAAGGCTTCTGGTATGCTCACTAGTGCATGCCCGACCTGCAGGGGCTGATGGTGCACTCACTAGTGCATGCCCAACCTGCAGAGGCTGCTGGTGCGCTCCCCACTGTATGCCCGACCTATTGTGGCTGCTGGTGCACTCACTACTACAGGCCCAACCTGCAGGGGCTGCTGGTGCTCTCACCAGTGCATGCCCGACATACAAGGCTTCTGGTACGCTCACTAGTGCATGCCTGCCCTACTGGGGCTGCTGGCGCTCTCACTAGTGCATGCCTGACGGACTGGGGCTGCTGGTGCGCTCCCCACTGCATGCCCGACCTATTGTGGCTGCTGGTGCACTCACTACTACAGGCCCAACCTACTGTGGCTGCTGGTGTGCTCACCAGTGCATGCCCGACATACAAGGCTTCTGGGACGCTCACTAGTGCATGCCTGCCCTACTGGGGCTGCTGGCGCTCTCACTAGTGCAAGCCTGACGGACTGGGGCTGCTGGTGCATTCACTAGTGCATGCGCGACTTGCAGGGGCTGCTGGTGCGCTCACCAGGCCCGGCTCTAGGATTCTTGCTCAGGGAGGCCCATGAACAAGATTGGGTGAGCCGCAAAGATGAGAATGGGCAGTGGTAAAGAGTATTGCAGAGATCTGATAATTTAGGTACAGACACTGTCGACCTTTGACATAAGCACCATAACAACCAATCACCGAGGTACCTACTTTCCTCCTGTGTTGAAAGGGAGAGATGCAGTCTGCAGATGGACTGCAGCCTGTCCTGGTCATGCGCAGAAACCTTCCTGCTGCCACCTATCGCTTTGCATCTCGTAAAGCATTGAAGTTTAAAAACATGGCGCAGGAAGCCCTCCGACAACGTCGCACACCCCTACCTATACAATAATGCGGACTTCACCATCCCTGTCTATGCGCGCGCTCATTACACAAATACACAGTTAAGACTGTGTCATGGTGTTTGACAAACGTGCAAAACCAACTCAACGGGGCCCGGGTCCTTCTCCCATTTGGTTCGGTCCCATACAAGTTTTTTTTTAGATGTTGCTTTTTTGCCCCTTGTGCCCTCCAGAAGTCTTCCCTGTTATGATCATACTTCCAGCATTCACATCCCCCCCTTAATGGAAGAAGTAACATCTTGGAGTGCCGGCATTGAGTGGTCGGGTTGTTTGTAGCGTGTATTGGTTTTGGATGTGTAAATGGTCATTCACGTGTAACAAGTAATAAAATAAGCTTTACTCAGGATACCACTACTGCAGTGCCCGATACTAAACAAACCTGCTCAGAATAGACGACACTATACTGCGCACTACAGACCTCTGCTTAGCCACTCATGTAATACAAAAGACGTCCACAGTAGTTAAGGCTGTGCACTATGAACCTTAAGACACCTCTCTGTAAGGCCCTGAAGCACATCAGGAAAGGGGCTTTGGAAAACAATCATAGTGCTGTGATGCCAAATCGATGAAATTGGAACCTCTGCCTCATCTGTAAAAATGAGTAAGAGTTTTCAGGATATCTGTGCTGTTCATTTCACATGCAGCAGCCACCATCCCTGCTAACACCACACCCCAGGCCTGAACATAGCCTATGTCCAGGGGTGAATCAGGGCCAAAAATTGGCCCAGGCACCCAAAAGCAAGTGGCCCACCTTTGTAGATCATAATCGTTCATGAAACATTGCTTGGTTAGTATAAGGGAACTCATTTGGGGAGGTATTTGTGATAAATTAAATTTTTCAAATGTCCTAGGACCATTAACATTATCTAATGCTGGAAACACTATTATTGCTCGGCAGCACACTCGAACGTCTTCCAACGAATATGTTCCTGAATCAGTTGCTCACTCCTTGATCTTCTAAGCCCCTACTCACCCTCCAATCTCTGAATCCTCTCTCGGCAATCAGGCCCTAAAACTCCTGTCATTCTTATGGATTCTTGCCTGGCCCTGCCCAACATGACCCCAGAAGCCCATGCGTACCCTCTTGTCTGTAGGATTCTATTCATACTAATTATTCTATGGGTGCCGCTCATCCTAAGGCATCCAGACTCTTGTTCACCATCAGTTGGTCTCCTAACCATCCACTTATTAGAAGGAACCCAAAGCTAATTTCCACCCTCCGGTCCTCTGAGAGTCCTGCTCAGATACCTAAGGTTCCAGCTCCCTCTCAGGTGCCTTTGGATTCCAGCTCATCATCTGGTCCCCTGAGACTCCTGCTCAGATACCTAAGGTTCCAGCTCCCTCTCAGGTGCCTTTGGATTCCAGCTCATCATCCGGTCCTCTGAGAGTCCTGCTCAGATACCTAAGGTTCCAGCTCCCTCTCAGGTGCCTTTGGATTCCAGCTCATCATCCGGTCCCCTGAGACTCCTGCTCAGATACCTAAGGTTCCAGCTCCCTCTCAGGTGCCTTTGGATTCCAGCTCATCATCTGGTCCCCTGAGACTCCTGCTCAGATACCTAAGGTTCCAGCTCCCTCTCAGGTGCCTTTGGATTCCAGCTCATCATCCGGTCCCCTGAGACTCCTGCTCAGATACCTAAGGTTCCAGCTCCCTCTCAGGTGCCTTTGGATTCCAGCTCATCATCTGGTCCCTGAGACTCCTGCTCAGATACCTAAGGTTCCAGCTCCCTCTCAGGTGCCTTTGGATTCCAGCTCATCATCTGGTCCTCTGAGAGTCCTGCTCAGATACCTAAGGTTCCAGCTCCCTCTCAGGTGCCTTTGGATTCCAGCTCATCATCTGGTCCCCTGAGACTCCTGCTCAGATACCTAAGGTTCCAGCTCCCTCTCAGGTGCCTTTGGATTCCAGCTCATCATCTGGTCCCCTGAGACTCCTGCTCAGATACCTAAGGTTCCAGCTCACTCTCAGGTGCCTTTGGATTCCAGCTCATCATCCGGTCCCCTGAGACTCCTGCTCAGATACCTAAGGTTCCAGCTCCCTCTCAGGTGCCTTTGGATTCCAGCTCATCATCTGGTCCTCTGAGAGTCCTGCTCAGATACCTAAGGTTCCAGCTCCCTCTCAGGTGCCTTTGGATTCCAGCTCATCATCCGGTCCTCTGAGAGTCCTGCTCAGATACCTAAGGTTCCAGCTCCCTCTCAGGTGCCTTTGGATTCCAGCTCATCATCTGGTCCTCTGAGAGTCCTGCTCAGATACCTAAGGTTCCAGCTCCCTCTCAGGTGCCTTTGGATTCCAGCTCATCATCTGGTCCCCTGAGACTCCTGCTCAGATACCTAAGGTTCCAGCTCCCTCTCAGGTGCCTTTGGATTCCGGCTCATCATCTGGTCCCCTGAGAGTCCTGCTCAGATACCTAAGGTTCCAGCTCCCTCTCAGGTGCCTTTGGATTCCAGCTCATCATCTGGTCCCCTGAGAGTCCTGCTCAGATACCTAAGGTTCCAGCTCCCTCTCAGGTGCCTTTGGATTCCAGCTCATCATCTGGTCCCCTGAGACTCCTGCTCAAATACCTAAGGTTCCAGCTCCCTCTCAGGTGCCTTTGGATTCCAGCTCATCATCTGGTCCCCTGAGACTCCTGCTCAGATACCTAAGGTTCCAGCTCACTCTCAGGTGCCTTTGGATTCCAGCTCATCATCCGGTCCCCTGAGACTCCTGCTCAGATACCTAAGGTTCCAGCTCCCTCTCAGGTGCCTTTGGATTCCAGCTCATCATCTGGTCCTCTGAGAGTCCTGCTCAGATACCTAAGGTTCCAGCTCCCTCTCAGGTGCCTTTGGATTCCAGCTCATCATCTGGTCCTCTGAGAGTCCTGCTCAGATACCTAAGGTTCCAGCTCCCTCTCAGGTGCCTTTGGATTCCAGCTCATCATCCGGTCCTCTGAGAGTCCTGCTCAGATACCTAAGGTTCCAGCTCCCTCTCAGGTGCCTTTGGATTCCAGCTCATCATCTGGTCCTCTGAGAGTCCTGCTCAGATACCTAAGGTTCCAGCTCCCTCTCAGGTGCCTTTGGATTCCAGCTCATCATCTGGTCCCCTGAGACTTCTGCTCAGATACCTAAGGTTCCAGCTCCCTCTCAGGTGCCTTTGGATTCCAGCTCATCATCCGGTCCTCTGAGAGTCCTGCTCAGATACCTAAGGTTCCAGCTCCCTCTCAGGTGCCTTTGGATTCCAGCTCATCATCTGGTCCTCTGAGAGTCCTGCTCAGATACCTAAGGTTCCAGCTCCCTCTCAGGTGCCTTTGGATTCCAGCTCATCATCTGGTCCCCTGAGACTTCTGCTCAGATACCTAAGGTTCCAGCTCCCTCTCAGGTGCCTTTGGATTCCGGCTCATCATCTGGTCCCCTGAGAGTCCTGCTCAGATACCTAAGGTTCCAGCTCCCTCTCAGGTGCCTTTGGATTCCAGCTCATCATCTGGTCGCCTGATTTTCCTCTTCACCATCAGACCCTGTAGCTCTTATTCACTTTTACCTGAAAGCTCTGGGACGTCCTCATTTCCCTGGTTTACCATGAGATTCCGCAAACCTTACATAGCTGAATAGCTTCCTTGATGTTTTGCTCACCCTACGGGCATGAGGTGCGCTGTCACCGCCAGACCGCTGAAGCTCCTGCTCACCCTCAATCCTCACAGTGGGCATTGGGAGTGAACACATACCTTAGGGGCATTGCTCAGTTCAGGTCCATGTGCCTCAAGCTCACTGTCAGTGTCCTGAGGTTTATGCTCACCCCAAGTTGCCCGAAATCCTGCTCACTCCAAGGTTTTCAAGGCTCCTGCTTGTCCCCTTCTCACCATGGGGGCGCTGAGGCTCCTGCTCAGTGTCATTTACCTGTGGCTCCTGGCCACGCTCAAGTGCCCAGAGGTTCCTTCTCAGGGACATTAATGATTGGAGCTTCGGTCCACCTTAGGCCCCTGGGGCACATGGCGTCCTCAAGTTGCTGTGCCTGCTTCTCAATTTCACATAGCAGAAGATATTGTTTCCCTTCAGATCACTGACTTTCCTGGTCACCCTGAGGTCTTCTGATATCTCAGAAAACTCACTGCTAAGCTCCAGGCTTCAGTGGCTGCACACATCCAAGTCTTTCATGGACCTTTTTGATTTCCGCACAGAAGTCTCTCCGAGTGTGATGTCTTAGGGGGCGTAACTCAGCCTGGTACTTGGGGACATTGATACTGTGGGAAGAGACATGATCTGACTCTGCTTGACATGCTGGAGGAAATCCCTTCAACTACAGATGTTCTTTTCATTTTCTATACATTACCTGTGGCCTTGCTCTCTCTTTCGCTCCCCCACACGTATGAACAGCCCTTTACTCCTCCTTCTAGTTGTTATCCCTCGCTTCCTTTTCTTTACCCTCTCATTTCAACAGCCCTCTCATGTTCTCACATACCACATCTATTGGATTTTCTAGGTTTCTGTATGTTTGTCCATATGTCATACCAACTTTTCATTCGGTCTCCCTCCCTCTCTGTCTCTCTCTCATTCTACAAATCCCTCTATTTTAATCCCCTCCTATATCATTCTCCCTCCTATTATTCTGCCTCTCTTGTTTTCCATCTATTTTTCCTGTCTCTCTCTCCATAGTAGCCCTGATTTTGCCCAATTCCATCGCTCCTGCACCATTTCCCTCCCTCTCTCTTCATCTGTAAACTCCCCTCTTTCTCACTCCTCTTTCTCCCACATACACTCTCTTCTTCATTCTTTTCTTTCTCCCATGTCCTTATTCCCCATTCTCTCAACATCGCCTCTTTGATTTTTACTTCAGTTCTTTTTCCTGTCTTACAAATCCTCCCTTTCTTCTATTGTGTTTCCTCATGCCAATTCCCTTCCTTTCCCTGTGCCCATGAGCGTGTTTGTGTCCTACACCTAATGTTATATTTCGCTGTGTCCACTTTACTGAGTTGCTGCTGTCAGTAGCCACCTGCTTTATCAACCCTGGGCGTTTGCAGAAGACCATTCTCTGGAGGCATTACACAGATTCCTGTCCTTGTGAGTGCTTTCAGGTCTGCCTCTCCCAAATGTGTTTCAGGACAGTGGAGGGCTTGTTCTACCTTTAGTCGATATTAGACCACAAGTGGGTTTTATTGTTGAGTAGTAAGGGAAAATCCACCTATTTCTGGAGTAATTGTTAGAAACGGGGGAGAATGCACAGGTGGCATTTCTTTGACCATACTATGCCTTTCTTGGGGTGCACTCCATGTATGGCACTTCCTCTAGGTACCGCCAATCTCTAAATCAAGCAGTGGCCTGCTGGGCGTCAGAACTAAGAAGTGTGTGTGAGGCTGTGTCCATCTTTTTTTATTACTGGGCAGGAAACTACTAACATCCTCTTCCACATCCAGCCTTCACTCTGTCATTCACTGTTTTTTTTTATTGCTTTCCATCACCCTTCTCCCCACTTTTGTGTCTACCCTTCCTTCTTTCTATCAATCTCTTGTTCTACTCTTCTCCCCACCTAGTCTGTCCTCACTTCATCGTTTCCATGGCTGTTTCCCTCTCTCCTTTCTCCCTGTCTCACTCCCTCGATGTGCTTATCTATAATTATTTCCCTCTCCTCTAGCGTCTTTCTTCTCCCCCTCTTTTTGTCTCTTCTGTTCTGTTGACTCTGTCTCTCTCTTTATCTCTGCACTACTCTCATCTCTCCTTTTGCCCCAACATAGAGGGTGCATTCTTTTTTCACTGTATCTTTGCCACTTGTGCAACTTTGTCAAAATCAAATGTTCCTTTTACCAATTTCTAGTCATAGGTAACGTTATTTCAGTCCTTATTGTTTTATTTCTGAAGTTCCAGCACTCTTCGTTGTGCACAGGATGAAACTTCAACCTTCATCTGGTGTGCAGTGTCACTGCACCGTTTTTAACCCAAGAAAGCTTCCCTCCATCCCGTAGCTTGACTACCCGATTGTTGCGGTCTGCTGCAAGCCAAAGGGAACGTCCCCCGCCTAAGTCTTGTTAATGGTGCTGCTCCAGCACCAGCAGCTCCCCAAGGACTCTGCGTCCTCTCCTGAGGCCTGGGATGGGAGGAGATGCACCGTGCTGTGCCTCTTCTGCTGCCCCATCGTCATTCTGCCCATGAGAAAGGACCGGCCTGGCTCTGTGACTTGCTGAGAGTCACTGCAAAGCTGTAGCAGCCTTTCGGGTCGTGCGCCAGAAGGAAAGTTGGCCCACGTATGTGGTAATGCTTTTCCATTTCTGGATGGCCTTGGGTGGGCCAGGGTCTGTCTTGGGTGGGCCTGGCCCACCTGGCCCATCCTTTAGAACCAGGCCTGGCGCTCACAAGTGCATGCCTGATCTGAACGGGCTGCTGGTGCGCTCACTAGTGCATGCCCGACCTGCAGGGGATGCTGGTGCACTCACTAGTGCATGCCCGACCTGCAGGGGATGCTGGTGCGCTCACTAGTGCATGCCCGACCTGCAGGGGCTGCTGGTGCGCTCACTAGTGCATGCCCGACCTGCAGAGGCTGCTGGTGCGCTCACTAGTGCATGTCCAACCTACTGGGGCTGATGGTGCGCTCACTAGTGCATGCCCGACCTGCAGGGGCTGCTGGTGCGCTCACTAGTGCATGCCCGACCTGCAGAGGCTGCTGGTGCGCTCACTAGTGCATGTCCAACCTACTGGGGCTGCTGGTGCGCTCACTAGTGCATGCCTGACCTACTGGGGCTGATGGTGCGCTCACTAGTGCATGCCCGACCTATTGGGGCTGCTGGTGCGCTCACTAGTGCATGCCTGACCTACTGGGGCTGCCGCTGTGCTAACTAGTGCATGCCCGACCTACTGGGGCTGATGGTGCTCTCACTAGTACATGCCTGGCCGGCAGGGACTGCTGGTGCGCTCACCAGTGCATGCCCGACCTGCAGGTGCTGCTAGTGCACTCACTAGTGCATGTCCAACCTACTGGGGCTGATGGTGCGCTCACTAGTGCATGCCCGACCTATTGGGGCTGCTGGTGTGCGCACTCATGGGGCCTGAACCTCTTGCAGTACCTCCGCATCGAGAAGTTGAAATGCGGAGGCCCTGCCATGAGTGCGGGCCCCCACCACCACTGCGGGGCCCCTGCCACAAGTGTGGAGGCTCTTTGTGAATCGGGCTCTCAGTATCTAGCCAGCTTGTTCCTCTCATTGTAGGAAGAAATATGCTGAGTGTGACTTGTCAGATGTTTAGTGAACTTGTGCATAATGTTAAAATAAGGCACATTCACATAGTGCTTTAAATTATAGGTTTCGTTACTGAATATTTGTAATCATAAGTGCACCCCACTTCACTTCCGGTGCTCTTACTGAAACACTGAAAATCAGAGCACTGTTCTGAAGATTTTCACCATCCCATTGATTAGAATCCAATAATTTTTTCAAACAATCTTCTGGCCTTGTCCTTATTCTCCTCTTATGTGTGTGCACTTATCTAACCAGACACTCACCTGGGGCCCTGCTGAGTAGAATAAGTGCAATGGGATGGGCACAGTTTAGGAGACTGAGACGTAAAGTGAAAAGTATAGCAAGAGACGTGGAACAGGGGGAAGACGGGGCTACAGATAAAGATGATGTAGAAAGATACGGCTCAAGAATTTCTACGAAGGGGATTGAAGGCTTTCTACAAACTATCAATAATCAACCACAACTAATGCCAAAAACCTCTAACCATATTCAAAAAGTACTGCACCTTTTGCCAAGACTGTCCCCCCAACAATTCCTTCTAAGCCCTCGCTAGAGCACCTCACCTACTAAGAAACCTCCAAAGAAAGAGCCCCTCGCATCGCCTCACGTCTGTGTGCTGCATTCTGCAGCACACATAGGAAGAAACTGCCTCTCAGGATTGTTTTTGTGCAGGAAGGTGTGCCTTTGTGCATAAAAACGCGTGCACCTTGACGCAAGGGTGCCTGCGTTGGCGCTAGGCAGCCAAAAGTGTGCCAGTGCAACGAAAGGACAGGAATGCGCCGTGTAATGCTAAATACGGCACTTCCTGCCCTTTCCCTTTCACACAGCGCAGTACGGTGGCATACTGCGTTGCGCTACGGGAACGAATGATAAATCTGCCCACAGTGACAACGTACAGCCAGCTGTGTTACTCCCTCTGAAACCTCACGTCAAGCAAACCCTGATAAAAACTTGGCTTGGCTTCTCCTTCCAGAAGCTGGAGCCGTCTGTCTGTCCAGCTAGGTGAAGGCCGTACCCCAGTTTCGTTTCCTTCAGAGGATGGAAGCAGATTGGAGTGGATTACCACAGAACTTTAGCGATGGAACAACGTATTAAAAATCCATATCATTCTAAAGTAATTTCTACTTTGTTTACTCAAATTGCATACTGATTTCTAATGATACATATTTCTATTTTTCCTTGAGTTGTGCACTGCATAGTACTTACCCATCACTGCTCGCACATGACCACCCAAGGTTACCGTAAAGGTCGGTGTTCGAGGGCTCTGCATTGGATGCAATGCTAATGGTAAAACAATTATCTTTGCTTGTTGGGGGTTGGCCTGGAAGAGTTGGGGTGGGGAGGCTTGCCCTAAGGGGTCATTGGGTTTGGGGCAGATCTTGGCCGAACGTTGATGGGAAGGGGTGGCTGCTTCGAGGTTTCTAGAGCTGCGGTGCGATGGGAGTATCTTCTCCTGTGTCCCTTGCATGGCATGATTGTGGGAGACCATGGTGACATGGCGGGAGATCGTGGTGGTCTAGGAGGGTTGAAGTGGTTTCAGAAATAACCTTACCCTACAATCTTCCAGGTGACAATGGTGTTTGGTGCACAACAGAAGTCTCAGACTTTTATCCAGCACTGCAAAAAAGACAGCAGAGAGTGGCTTGGTGGTGTCTACTTGGGGTGTTGAGAAGTCACTCTGGCTCCACTATGGGCTGGAAAGGTTACTGAGGTCTTTGTCGTGTGTATCTTTGAATGTGTGGCTCTATATGCAGGTCCGCAGCAGCCAACGGGGTTGGCCATAACCCAGAATGTAATTGAAGCCCAAAGAGCTGGGCAAATGCAGGTCAACAGCCCCTGGACTTCTACTCCGAGTAAAGCAGAGCTCTATCCTAACATGCCCCAGCTCAGGGATGCCATTCTGTGCCACGGCACATGTGAAAAAACCTATGCAGAGGCGGTCAGAGGGAGTTCTGCAAATACATTGGACTGGCGTGCACCCCTCAGATGCATGGACTGCACCTTGAGAAGACTCAACATGGCTGATGGGGACATTAGTAGTCCATGTATCCTGGGTTTTGGTCTCAGGGGGAATGGCCATATAGAGTTGAAAGTAGAGTTGGAGAAGCTGACGAGGAGTTGTCTCACCCTCCTTAGAACAATGTCTTTTTGAGGTTGTGACCTCTGCAGTCAATGAGCTAATACCTCTAAGTAGATTTCCTGTTACGGGGGCAGCGAAGGATCTCGCCTCTCACTAGGGGCTCACATTAATTCAGAGGGTAGTGATTTAGCAGATGTTTGGCAGCTGATGGGCCTGTGTCCCAAGTCAGTTCCAAGAACTCCCCCAGAAGGTTGCTCCGACTTCCATTCCAGCTTCCGTTCCTTCCTCAAGGACCACGGGTCCCGGAACGTTCTCTTTACCTCTGCGCCTTTGTAATCCGAAATCCTAAACTCTGTAGCCTTGCCTGTGAATTCCATTATCCCTTTGTACTCTTATGGAACCATGGTCCTCTGGCTGCTGTAACCACTGTGCGTTTCTTAGGTCAGCCTCCCACTGCAGCCTTCCAAAGCAGCGCCAACTTCTCCTCTTTCGGGTACAAGCTTCAGTGGATAGCCTCAGCCCAGCCATGCAGCCGCGTCTCAGTCGCGGACCATCTCTTTCTGCATTCTTACCCTCACCACTAGACGTCATGCCGCAAGAAGAACCCTTTGAGCAGGACCCAGCAGGACTGGATACTCCCACAGGCACAGCCAGGACTATGGAAACCACTTCCTGCCTCGACGACTGGACATGAAGTGAAATAGGAGGAGGATAAAACAGAGCATGTTTTGCCCTAAGTGGGAAGAGCATGCCCAGACGTGGCTCCTGTGCTCACTATGCACTAGATCAGAGCTAGCCTAGCTGATGAGGGTTGAAACCCCAAAACCAGTCCCAGAATGCTGGTTTCTGGTCCAGGGTGGACCTGGCCAGTCAGTTCACGCTGGACTGTTCCCATGGGGAGCAGGGTCAGAACTGATTTGAAAATGGCTGGGTCTAAACTGAATGGCGTGGCATGCAAAGAAACAATGGATTTAACCCAGATGTGTGACTGGGGGTGAATGTTTGATTTATTCAGCATTCCACCCAACCTCTGTTCTTTTTGCATTTATATAGGGTCAGTGTGGTAGGAGATAGGAACCCTCAGAAATTGAGGATTATGCGGGAGAGGGTAATTACACCTGCTTTCAATAAGATTATGCGAGCCCACAGTCATTTGTGTGGCGGCATCATTGGGAGGTGAGGCCACTCTTGTGTCTTAGTCTCCCGAGCTTTACTGCCCCCGGTTGTATTCTGTCGGCTGATCCTCAGAGATGTATACTCCTGCCGTAAGTGCACCGTCCTCATAATGCTCTTATGTTTCAATCCCTCCTCGTTAGCCGCTTAACTCATGGTGCCCATCTTGTCCTTCTTATTTCTATACCCAAGAACTACTTGCTGAACCCTTGGTCTGGGAGCTTTGACTCCTTTCCTGCACGTAGACCTGCTTATCTAGCCCCTGCCATGGACTCAGGATGTACCTGTATCAGCATCACACTGGCAGCTCTTTGCCTGAGATAGAAGGCATGGATGGACAGTGTCCATTGAGCCTCCCCTCCCGGCCTGTGTGACTTGAGTGAAGTGGTCAATCCTAGTAGAACATATTCCCTCTGTTCTCGGAAGCACAGGAACCACGCACTGCTGCAAGCTCGCTGAGTTACCAATACTCTGGCTCGGTTTGACTTTCAGGGGGACCAGTTCAAACACTCAAAGTCCACTCTTGAAGAGTGGTGTGGGGTTGAAGGTCTAGTTCAGGTAGCACAAGTATCACTCACAATAAATATAATAGCCAAGCATTGATATTTGTTTTAAGAGAAAAGGTATGTGGCTTTACTTTAGGTATATGGCTTTACTTAATGACAGTGATACGCTGTCATTAATCCTTAATAAGATTTATGGACCCATTATACAGTTGCGCTGGCTTTACAAAGACAAGAACACAGAAGCCATTACTACAGCTGTGCTCCTCGAAGGACCCCACACTCCCAGGGGATACATGCACACAGTGGTGACCCACGCCTACAGGTACTCTACGTCTCAGGTACCCAGGCTTGCTCATGCATGGAGTCCCAGTCATGACACACTGCACAGACTTGCAAAGATGAGCCGGTAGGCAGTCTCCACACTATAGAGGAGCTGAAAAGGCCTGTAACCCACTACAAGGATGGATTAGTCTCTGCCCACCGTGAGTTTTGGTATTGCTTGGTCAGGGGGATGTAAACTACCCATGTGAAAAGGAGTCACATATATGGTAAGATGCCTGCCCTGTGGGTGACCTGCATGCCAAATCACATGGAGTACTTGGGAGCAGAGTCATGACTCGAGTCATAAGAAAACCAGGAGCATGCGGGTATGTTCACAACGCCAAACGTTTCGGTCCATTGATGTGCCTAGGGAGCTGCACCTGGTCTTTTGGAGACAGGACGACAAACGGATGTAAGTTAAAGAGTTATTATTCACATGGCTTGTTCGTTGTTTAAGTCGTGTTTTTTGTGGTTATGAAGAATTTTTAATGCAGAAATTCGCACGGATGGAAATTTAAGGGTTGGGAATCAGAAAGATAGATGCCGACAATAATAGTGATAGTAAATGTGTGTTATTGGGAGGGTTTAATGTTAGTGTTGATGGAACTGTAAATCTAAGTGTTACAATCTGGATTGTTCCAGTAGTGGTTAGGGTTGGGTTTCAGTTAAGGTTGGGATATGGATAGTGTCTAATATTTAAGTTATGGTTGGCATTACAGGTAAGGGAAGGGCCAAGATTGGAGTTTAGATGACAGTGCATGAAAGGTATGGTTAGGGTAAGGATCAGGGTATGGGTTAAAATTAGCTGTTGTGTTATGGTTAAATGACAAGGTATGGTTAGGGATGTACCCATTGTACGATTGAAGTTAATGGCTGGGAGATAAATGAGGGGGTGAGTAAGAGTTACATTTATGGTTAGGATATTGTTTAGGGTTGGAGTCTGTGAGGATTAGGTTTAAGACTAGTTTCGATGTGAGCGTTGGAAACAAAGTGTCTTTGTAAAGCACTGAATAACAGGTGTATGTTGTGACCCTACTCAATGGTCCAGGGAGGAAGAAAGCTGTAATGCTGTGTGTTCTTTGTGGGTCGGGCGACTCTCGTCCTTCAAGCACTGACCTGAGGTTGTGAGGACAGCTCTGCTCCTACATAAACTCCCTTCACCGCGCAGGGCCTGTACACCTGTGTGCAAACTTACATTTCCCCCCAACGTTTTCTAAAGTTGACAAACTTCTCAAAACTTTGTCTGCGGTTGAAAATTCCTGCAAAAAAGAGTTTAGTATTTCACTAAACTCTTTTTTGCAGGAATTTTCAACCGCAGACAAAGTTTTGAGAAGTTTGTCCTAGTTAAGCTTTTCTTGCAATATATTCTTAATACTGAAAGTTGTTTTTTGAAGAGTTTTTCCCCCCTGCAAAACCTACTTTTCAGGTTTATTTCCCGCAAACTAAACTTTTCAACTTCCACAGAAATTTACGAAGGTAGGAAGATTTTGAAAAGAAGCTTGTGTATTTTATAAAGAGAGAGTTTTGCACATTGTTAGCTTTGAAAGAATTAATTTCAAGTTTGGCCGTCGCAGGGATCCAGTGTTACTATTGCTAGACAGGAGATACGTGCTCTGTTCTAGCTGTATCGGTCACTGTATCAGATATGTGTCCTATTCTTGCTTCATCGATCAGTGTAGGAAATACATATCCTGTTCTTGAAGCATCGGTCACGGTCAGTGGCGGCTGATAGGGAATGGGGGTGGTGGTATGTGGGGGTTAAAAAGAAAAAAGAAAGGAAACTTACCTGTGGTCGCTTCGTAGCGCCGCCTCTCCTCTGTCTCAAGAAGCACCTGGGCTCTCCTAAGCCAATCACAACGCTGCAAGCAGCGTTGTGATTAGTCTGAGCGCTGTGGTTCGATGCTCAGATTGTGACAGGGAGCCTGTGCATGTTCCTCACCAGGCTGTGCATTACAGCCTGGTGGGTAAGATGCAAAGTGTGCATGACTGTTTGGCCGGCCCAACAGTTAATGGCACTTTGTGAGTGTAAACCACTCCTCCCCCTGGCCCCTGCTCTGGCCAGCCCCGCCCCTTCCGGCACCCAAGAATGGAAAAATAAAATGATAATAACGTTCAGTTATTATCATTTTATTTTTCCTCTTCACTGCTCTCAAAGCAGTGGGGCAATGCTCCTCCGCCTTAGCGGAGGAGCCGACACTGGTCACTGTAGGCGACACGTGTCCTGTTCTTGGAACACTGGTCACTGTAGGAGATACGTGTCCTGTTCTTGTTGCATCAGTCACTGTAGGAGATACGTGTCCTGTTCTTGTTGTTGCATCAGTCACTGTAGGAAAAACGTGTCCTGTTCTTGTTGCAGCTGTGTAAGAAACTGCCCTCTTCTTGCATGATTGCCCCCACTTTTTGCCAAACTGCTGATATACTTTGACTGATTGTGCCCTGGGTTCCTGCTAAACAGGTAGACAGGGCCTATGTTCTTTCACTAAACTGCATTGAAAACAAAACCCAAGTGGCACTCATTGGCCACAGGTCAGTCCCTTGTAAATGGTACCATAGGTACCAAGGGTACAGTGGCCAGGGAAAGCCTCTAAGGGCTGCAGTACTTATTGTGCCACCCTTAGAGGTCTTGTACCTTTACACACACACACTGCCATTGCAGGTTGTGTGTTTTGGTGCAGAACAAAGTGAAGTCGACATAGCACACATCCCTGTGTGCCATGCCTACAACCCACTATCCTGGCATAGGTCAGCCACCCTTCTAGCTGGTGCACTATACCAGTGGTGAGGGAACAGGTGCATGGGCCCTGTATCCCTACAGTGTCTAAGTCAATTCTGAGACATTATAAGTGCAGTAATGCCATTAAGAGTACATGGTACTAGGAGTTTGTCATTACGAACTCCACAGCACCATAATGACTTTACTGAAGACTGGGAAGTTTGGTATCAAACTTCTCAGCACATTAAACCCACACTGATGCCAGTATATAATTTAATGAAAAATGCACACAGAGGACTTCTTAGAGATGCCCCCTGAAAAACAACCTAACACTAGTGTCCAGGCTAAGTGACTGCTCACCAGCTGCCACCACTAGACATGTTTCTGGACCCCTGGGTCGAAAGCCTGCTGCTCTTGGGGGTCTGGAACAATGCACATCCGGGACGAGGTGCCAAGTCTCCTCCCTCAGGATGGGCAGGGTCCACGAAGGGGAAGCTTCAAAGGCATGCCGCCTTTGTGAGCTACCCCAGGCATTTGCTGCTTCCAGCAACTGGCCCCCACCGGTTCTGACCACCACTTTTGGTGGGAGAATCAGCAGGAAAACCAAGTGAGGAAGGAAGGTGTGCCCACCTCTGCCAACCCCACCCCTCAGGTGGGAGAGGCGAGGTGAAACACAACTCCCAGTACGTGTCATTTTGAAGATGGGGGGCCCAGCTAACCACATTGAGGAATATGCCCCCCTCCCACTGGAGGGTGGCATAACAGAGGGTGTACCCTCCCCAAGGAAGGGAACCATTGGTCTCAACCTTTACCCATCTGTAACGCCCCTAAATCTAGTATTTACAAGCACCCATGAACCTTCCGTCCTCAGACAAGAACCGACCAGAAGAAAAGAAGAAGGACCAAAAAAGCTGTGCTGAAACTAAGAAGAGGAGGACGCCCTCTGACTTGGCCTCAGCCCTATCGGCCTGTTCCCACCTCCCACCTGCTCCAGTGAAATCCCGGTGTGTCCTACAGCCAGCAGCCTCAAGACCTCGAGGGACCTGCCCTGCCTTCCAAACCCAAGACTTTGTCTCCCGTGAGCACCGGATTTACTCACCCACAGACTCTGGCCCCAGCCAAAACCGTGAGTCTGCACCCGACACCTACGGCCCGAGTTCGAGTTGCCTAACACCACGAGGAGGTCTCCCCAGCGATCCTGACCTAAGATATGGTGATCTCTGCCCTGCCTTGAATCTCCAAGCAAAGCCTGCAGCCCCTTTCTGGAGGATCCCCCAGATCGCAACCAGAGCTGGTAAGAAAACCCGACGCCTAAAGACACCCCTGCACCCAACGTCCCACGGCTTGGGTGGCCCAACTGACAATGTCCCTGTATCCCCAGGCATCCCAACTTACTTCTCCAACCAGTGGTCACCTCCAGAAGATCTTCGTACTTGAGCCTGCAGTCTTTGTTGCAACTGGAGAATCCCCATTGAAAACAACAGGGCACCCGACGCCAAAAGAGCACATTGCACCCATCCGCCCATGTGCCGCTGTGGGTGTACCTTGGGTGCTAACTCAGATCCCCCTTTGTCCTGAGCCTAACACCAGGAGCTTTGCTCCCACATCCTTGTGACCTGCTGGTGAGCAGCCAAGAACCGGAGGCCCGCTATCCCCCATTGGATAACATTGGGCCTCAGTACTCTGCACCCGGCCGCCCTAATGCTTTGAGAGTGCATCCTTGACCCTGGGGGAACCCTGGTTCTAACCCCAGAATACCAACTCCCACAAACTGGTACTTACCTGCAAACTGTTAACTTCATTTTGTCTCTATAGGAATACATTGAATGTTTTTCCTTGAAAATTGTTCTGTGTGGAGTTGGTTTGTATGGAACATTGAAAAACTGCCTATGTATTAAAAGTGAATTACCTACCTTTTGTCTAGGAAATGTCCCAGTGTGATATCTTGGCATATCACACTGATTAGCAAAAGTAATCTGAAAAGTAATCTAAAAAGCAACGTACATAGTAATCTGAAAAGTAACTGAAAAGTAATTTCGAAACATTGACTTACCTGTAATTCAATCAACTGCATTTGAACCTGCATTCAATTGTAAAACATTGCATAAGATTTTGCAAAGTATTTATTTCACTTACCTGCACCAGGCCTGGCTTGGTTCTAAGAAATAAAATAACTTAATATTTGTTAGAAAAACAAATTGCTCTGAGTTCAGTCTTTGAGTGTGTGACATCATTTGCTGCCTGAGTGTGTACAACAAATGCTTTAACACTACCCTCTGATAAAGCCTTGCTGCTCGGCCACACTACCACAAATAGAGAGTAAGGTGCTATCTACTTTTACCTCTGCCTACCTTTGGGATCCCCTGGACCCTGTGCACACTATACCTCATTTTGGTATAGTATACACAGAGCCAGCTTCCTACAATCATGTCTCTTGCGTCAATGGGTCCACCTAAGAGTGTAAAAGGAGCAGGCCAAGGATATAAAATGATTTGATTTACAGTCGCTGGGACAATTTTTCTATTTGGTTCTAATGCACGCAACAGGCTGCGAGCTCCACTAGACGTTGATGAACCTGGAGGACCGCAATGACAAAAGAGGAGCAAATAGCGACAGCAAACAGATCTACAGATAGTCGTCTATCACTTCTTTCAAAGAGCTGTCAGAAGCAGAACTCAAAACACTGCTCAATATAAGATGGTCATCTGGATTTTGGCCACACTCCTGCCTGGCATCTCCAAAGACATCCTACATAACACATCAGTGGCGGCAAGATGCATCCTCAACAACTCCCTAATGACAAGAACATTACCCTGGGAACTCATGGCCTCTTTCATCAGGCTGTTCATCAAAAAAACTGAATCTCGAGCCATCAAACCCGTGTGAGTAGTGACTGATCTCCAGTGGCCCATTCCTAGGAAACCTAAGTTCACCCAGATAGCCGTCTTCATAGATGGGGGCAGCCTTCTCTCTGACCACAAAACATGTTTCCATCAGGCAGAGGCGCTGAATCTACCTCCATCTTTGGAATGACCTGAAAATGAAGGAGGACAGACACGGAAGGGCAGCACTACTATTGTAGGAACTATCATCTGCTGTTGTCACTCTTCACTGCCAGACTCTACAACTGAGACTGGAGCCGCATCAACTACCTACAAGGGAGGCACAGCATTGTCTTGCTACCTTAAGTTCCCCAGTGTTAGATAATCTCTGCGCTCCTATCCAACCTCTACCTAACTCCACCACTGCAGCTGATCAGTTCGTACAACCTAACTTTCTACGACCACGCAAATTACACTGAGATTATTCTACAGGTGGAAAAGCTGGTCGACCCAGAATCTTGAAGATGGGACCAGTGTCCAAGGACCAAGGAACTAGAGTACCCACTGTTGACATCAAGGGACGTAAGAATCCTCGGATTGATTATGGATTCTAACCTCTCACTGGTCCCTCAAGTGAATCACATCACAAGAAGTGCCTTCTAGACAACGGGAACAAAGAGATGTTTCACTCTTCCCCTGGGATATCTCCCAAAACTACAGGCATTGCGACCCTTGTTATGGTCTGTGTAGAGTATGCAAATGGTTTGTTTCTAAGGGTGTGTCTTGCCACACTGTGTACACTGCAAGAGGTCCGCAACACTGTACAACACCAGTGCTCCAGGCACTACATTGGCTCCCTGATGCCAGGGACACTGCCTTAATGGCACTATACATCGTCCACACGGCCATCCATGGTAAAGCTAATTTGTTCACTCAAGTGAAATTCCAAAGAGCCTCACAGAATAAAGAACCCCGCTCTAAAACCAGCACCTCGCACACCCACCGACCCACTCCTACAAAAAGAAGAAAACGAGGAGTGCACGTCCACTGTGCAAGTGGTAAACTGTGCATATCACTCCCAGCAAATACCACAAACATTCATTCAAGACCAACTGAATTTCAAGAAGCAAGTAAAGACCTGGCTTTTTCCAAACTAAGGAAGCTCTGGGTGGACATTTAGGGTGTTTTTCCGAGCAACAAGTAACAAGTGTTTGCATCCATCATTATCACCTCTCCCAGCTTATCCGGGGTGACCTACTGTGCCCTCAACATGGCGGTTGGTAACCACAGTCTGGTGGGGAAGCGGTGAGCGAGATACTGGATCTGTTGGGCACAGGGGGGCCAAGGTTATGGATCTGATCACCTGCCGGTCAGTGGCCACTTCACTTCCCTCGTGACTTGTGATTTGGTCTCTAACTTACCGCGCTCTCCATCTGGACGCATTGAGGCTCAGTTAGTACAGTCGAATGCTGGCTAATAACATCCCCTCCCTAGAGGCATGGGGTATAAGTGAGCAGCCTGCCCATGAAAAAAACTGCAAATTCTGCCAGAAGATAAATATTTTAAAGCCAATTTGTCGCTTATTCTTTAGCTAGCCTCTTCCTCGTTTTATGGGGGGGCTGCAGCGCCACTATCTGGACGCCGTGAAGAGTCAAACGCGTCTCCACCATTATCAATGGCCCCAGGCAATGAGGGCAGTGATTGGCCCTCCATCCAGGGCTCCTCTTAGGTCATGCCTGAGCGGTGTGGTTGCAAGAGTAGAAGACAATGGGTGCAATAGACCTATTGTCTTACAAGAGCTTACGGTGAGCCTAAACCCCGCCCAATGCTCAGCATTGGTTGGCTTCATTATCATTCTTTTTTTCTTGCTTCTTATCCAATAGCTTGCCTTGTCCATCTTGTTTTCATCCTACGCCTGGCACATACTCTCTTTACTTGCATCCTTCCACTGCTTACTTTTACAGAACCACTTTTTTTCTGCCTGTCTTTTCCAGCTGTCTTCTTTGTGCCTTGCTCTCCCCCTGTGTTGCTCTCTCTCCTTCGGGTGCTTTTCTCCCGTTTCTTTTTGCTCAACCACTACACACGTGCATGTGGGTTCCAGAAGTCTCCCTCGTTTGCTTTTCTTCCCCCTCCTGCTCTGTGTTACTCTGTCATCCATGATCTTTCATTCCCCATGCGCTGCTCTCTCTCGTCCATGTGCTTCTCTTCCCACCCCTCTGATGTTCTCTCCCTCGTGTGCTTCTCCCCCTGCCCTTTGTGTGTTGCTTTTCCAGTTCCTGCCCCAGCCCGCCCCTCCATTACCCTCCATGCCTCCAATACCCACGGTCCTTTGGGTTTTAACTGGTGCTTTTGCACACAAAAAAAATCTGTATTTAATGATCCAAATTACTTCTGCCACCTTGGATGAGTAAATAAAAAATTTGAGCTAATGGTGCCTGCAATGCATGCACACATCAGTGGCATGACGCAACCGTAATTGCGATATTTAAAAAAAAAAAGTGCAGCACTTTTTTGGTGCTGTACAGCGTGCCAGCGCTGAACTGCACCATCAGCAGTAATTGGCAAAGCCAGTAACCCCAAAGACCAGACCTATTGGCGTTTCCGCTGCATCTTTCATTAGGTCATCCATAAGACTGTGATGTCACTTCCTGTAATATTATTGCTGGTGATATGAATACAAGTTAGAGGGTCACACTCATCCATTTCTACCCGTGGCCACGCCGAGCATGCACCCTCTGGCACAAAGAACATACCCACAGCAGTTAGTCTTCCCAACTCAGCTTGAATTACCATTTACTTATCTGTTTAAAATTTGTTTTGGAAATGTAACTATTTTGTCTTCATGAGCATATCAGTTTCTGAAAATAATCATATTTTTATATCAGATACTTCTTCCATTACGGGCAAACAGACTCAATTTCCCTACATTTCTTGTCTGAAAGAAACTTATTTTTTTCCCTTCAAATTACCAGTTTTCATATTTTATAAATACGCAATCTTCAAACATCAACTAGACATTTTCGTCACGTACTCGCACGTACAAATGATTCACAGAGAATCCGCTTCAAATTTACATGCTTTACGATCACACACTTTGGGCGCTTGCCATGGATGCCTCCAGTATGACAACAATGCTCACCCTTATACCAGTGGCACCACTGTGCCAAGGCTGGGCTCCGTAATGGCCAGGATACTCACAGTATGTCAGTAACGGCTGCCAGTATGAACAACTAGACCAAGAATGTTTTAATATGCCTAGGGTGGCAATTATAATTAGGGCTCCCGGTTTTATGGTATTTATTTTTTTGCCTTTTTCGTCTGCATTTATCCATATTTATTTTTTTGCTAATTTTATCTGTATTTATCCATATTTATGTTGGGTTTTGTGAAAAAAATGAGCTGTAACTAGTATATTTCCGATAAATGTTCACTCATGCTTAAATGCCTGAGAGATTTCGATGGTATCAAAACCCAGCGACAATAAATCAATGCACTTATATGAAAACATATGCATATCAGTATCAATCTTGTGCATATCTGCTGCTGTTTTAGCAACTTTATTAAAATTCTTCTTTTTTTAGCACCCTTGCCTGTCAGTCCACACAGCTATATGTTTGCCAGCCATGAATGACAGCATTTAGAATCACTCAAAAAACAACCCAAGTTCTGTTTTTATTCACATTGAAAAATAAATACAGACAGGATGGGTTTCTGTCTGTATTTATCTGTAAACATCAGTAAAAAATGAAAACAGGGAGCCATAATTATTATGCAAGGGCCATTATTATGCCCGGAACAGACACAATTGTGCCAGAGATGAACCTGTATGATGTTGGACACATACTTATTGTTGTCCTTGATACCAAGAATGGCTTCCAGGGAACTATATGTTTGTCAGGGAGACACGCGATGCCAAACACTCACGAAGGTAGACACACACATAAATATGCACACGTGAATACACACGCAAAGATGTATGCACAGAGGGGCTCGGGAGTGGATCTCCACTCTGGATGTAGCCTCTGCTCTGCGCAGCTCTTGGGCTCCTTATGCACCCCACTCACACACTCACTCTCTGGCTCCGGCCGGTCCACAGTTTAGTGACTTCACTGTGGCTCCTGCTCTGGGCACTGCTGGTACTCTTCTGTCCTGGCTCATTGTTCACACACATAGAGTGACTGAGAGTGGGCCTACAACATGTCCTATCTCCATGTGTCTGAGAGATTGAGAGTCTGCACAGGTGGCCACGTTGAGGGCCTCCTAGACAAGCTCGGTGTGAGTCTGTGGGTTAGCGCGAGGCCCTGTCATTGCTTTGTCTGACTGCCACTAGGATGGTCTTTGGATGAGCAGCACTGTCTTCTTTAAAGGCATAAACCATCTGAATGCTGTACAGGTCTGCGCTTCACTTTGGAGAGCTACTCCAAGGGTGTTGGCAAACTAATAGTAGCTCCCACGCTACTTGTTGGAGACCGATGACCTACACATGATTTACTCAACCCAGGTATGCTTAGCCTAGCACAATTTACTCTGTTGCGCTTTTTCCTAACCTGATATGTGATTCATTCTGCCCAGGTTCACCTAGCTTGACACGTAATTTACTCTGCCCAGGTTCACCTACCCCGACTCGATTTACTTCGCTCCAGTTTGGCTCACCTGACACATGATTTACCTTGCTGCGGTTTGCCTAACCAAGCATGCAATTTACTCTGTTACACATTCACCTAGCTTGACATGTAATTTATTCTGCCCAGGTTTGCTCACCTAATATGTAATTTACTCGGCCCATGTTCGGTTAACCAGACGTGATTTTACACTGTCCAGGATCACCTAGCCTGATGTTATGTTATGTTAAATAAATTTATAGGGGCGCAACTAACACCATTAGGTTTCTTGGCGCCAAAGTAAAGAGAGCAGAAGATAGCGCAAAGGCCGTTTATTGATAAGATTCTGTGAAAAGAAAAGTTTTAAGGGCAGATCTGAAGCTGGGGTACGAAGTGGTCAATCTCAGGGACAAGGGGAGGGAGTTCCAAAAAGTGGGAGCCAGGAAGGAGAACTTGAGCCCGCCGTGTTTCTTCCTCTTATATCTAGGGATGGAAAGCAAGACCATTTGGGAAGACCGGAGAGTGCGGGAAGGGACGTAGGATTGAAGAAGGGAAGAAATAAAGAGGGGGCCCTGGCCGGCTAGAGATTTGTAAATGATACAACCCAGCTTGAACTTACAGCGGGCGGCTACAGGGAGCCAATGAAGGCTCTTTAGGAGGGGACGGACATGATGATCTCTAGGGAGGCAGTGGATCAGGCGGGCAGCCTGATTCTGGATCAGCTGAAGCCGCCTGAGTTGGTAGGCTGGGATGCCTACATAGAGCGCGTTGGCGTAGTCTAACCTCGATATTACAAGCGCCATCAGGGCCAAGGTAAGAGCCTCGGAAGTAAGTAGCCGGGAGATTTTCTTAATTTTCCTTAATTGGAAATGGCTGGAGGAGACTACCGCGCTAATCTGGGGCGTCATGGAGAGATTACTACTGATGACGACTCCCAGACTTTTAACACAGTTGGCGGGGCTAGGTGGACTGCCAAGGCTGAGAGGCCAAAAAGAAGAATCCCAAGGGTTGAGGGGACCCCCGACAAGAACGAGTTCGGTCTTGTCGGGGTTGAGCTTCAGATGGTTTGAGCTCATCCAGTTGCTGATAAAGCACAGGGTATTTTGAAAGGTGGCAATAGAGTCAGCAGAGGAGTTGATGTTAAAAATTAGTTGTATGTCATCAGCATAATTGAATGCTGTGACATTGAACTGACGGAGGGCGCGGATAAGTGGGGAAAGATACAAATTAAAAAGGAGGGGGGAGAGGGAAGAGCCTTGTGGGACACCACAGGACAGTTTGACCTGGGAGGCAGTAAACTGGGATAGTCTGACAGCTTGATGGCGTTGGGTCAGAAAGGATCGGACCCAGGCCAGAGCGGTGCCCTGGATGCCTGCCTCCCTGACACGATCGACCAAAATTTGATGGTCGACCGTGTCAAAGGCGGCCGACAAGTCCAGGAGGACCAAGGCCTGGCAGATGTTCACGTCCGCGCCCCTGCGCAGTTCCTCCATAACAGAAAGGATGACGGCTTCTGTTGAGTGCGCAGGTCTGAATCCAGCCTGCTGGGGGTCCAGTACACCAGATTCTTCCACAAAGGAGCTGAGAGCGTGAGTGGCGTGCGACTCTAGAACTTTGCTAAGATAGGGAAGAAGAGAGATAGGGCGAAAGTTGCTCATGATGGAAGGGTCTGCCGAAGGTTTTTTGAGGATGGCAACCACCTCGGCCTGTTTGAAGGGTCCCGGAACCTCCCCTATGGCTAGAGAGTTGTTCAAGAGGGCAAGGGGGGGGTCAGGACAGGCGGTAAAAACTTCTCGAAGGACCGAGGGGAGGCAACAATCGCTGGGAGAGCCAGAAGAGACGTTGTGTAGGAGTGAGAGAAAGTTATCCTTGGAAATAGGAGGGAAGTGAGTAAAGGTGTGTGTGGGAGAATAACTGGGGACACAAAAGGATGTAGGGGCAGGTGGGGATACTGCTGGTACACTTAGCATGACGGGGGATTTAATCTGTCGCAGGCTAGCCTAGCGTGACACATGATTTACTCTGCCCCGGGTACATCTAAGAAGAGATGCAATTTACTCTACTTCACATCAGACACGTAATTTACTCTGCCCCGGTTCACTGAGCCAGACACGTAATTTACCCTGCCAAGTTTGGCTATCCTGACGTGATTTACTCGGCCTAGGTTCGTTTTTACTAGACTTGTGATTTACTCTCTCTGGGTTCACGTAGCCTGACGCATGACTTACTACACTGCAGGTTCATTTAGCCTGACATGTGATTTACTCTGTCGCATTCTGCCCAGGTTTGCTTAACCAGAAAAGTTACTTATTCTGCCCAGGTTCATCTATCCTAACACATGATATAAGTGGCACAGGTTTCCTAACCAGAGTTACTCTGCCCAGGCTCACCTAGTGTGACACAGGATTTTCTCGACCCAGTTTTGCTTAGCCTGACACATGATTTACTCCACTGCAGTTTTGCCTAGCCTGACACGTAATTAGTCCGCTCAGGTTCACCTACCCTAACTAACACATGACTTACTCTGCCTAGGTTTGGCTATCCTAACACATGCCTTACTCTGCCTAGGTTTGGCTATCCTAACACATGACTTACTCTGCCAATGTTTGCCTAACCAGACCTGAGGTTTGCTCTGTCCGAGGTTCACCTAGCCTGAAATGTAATTTACTCCGCATAGGGGTGGATATGCTGACATGTGCCTTACTCTGGCCAGATTTCCCTAGCCTGACACGTGGCTTGCTCCAGTATACAAAAAAGTCATTTTCTCATTGGAGCAGGGTCAAGACTGATTTGCATATGGCTGGGTCCAAATTAAGGTGGCATGGTGGGCAAAATAACGATGGACTGTAATGCGGCCTTGAGTAATTACCAGTGACTGAGATTCATTCAAGCATTCTATCCATCACTTTTTTTGTATACGTATTATGTCACCTTAATTGGGATGAGTATGCCCAGACGTGGGTCCCGTGCACACTGTGTCACTGGAGCTAAGCTGTACCAGGCTGATGAACTCATAACTAGGGCGAAACTGGTCCTGGGTTGCTTGTGTTCTGCTTCAGAGAGGACCGGGCCGGGCAGTTCAGACTGGACTCTTCCCATGAAGAGCAGGGTCAAGGCTGATTAGCATATGGCTGGGTTCAAACTGAGATGGCATGGTGTTCAAAATTACGCTGGCTTAGGATGTAGCCCCGTGTAACTACCAGTGACTGATTTACTCCGTTGCAGAGTTGCCTGGCCTGACAGTGATTTAGTCTGCCCAGGTTCACTTGGCCTGACGTGTAATTTAAATGTACTCTGCCTAGGTTCATCTGGCCTGACACGTAATTTACTCTGCGCAGGTTCACCTGGCCTGACGTGATTTACTCTACCCAGGTTTACCTGGTCTGACATGTAATTTACTCTTCCCAGGTTCACCTGGTCTGACATGTAATTTACTCTATCTTGGTTCACCTGGCCTGACGTAATTTACTCTGCCCAGGCTCACCTGGCCTGACGTGATTTACTCTACCCAGGTTTACCTGGTCTGACATGTAATTTACTCGGCCCAGGTTTACCTGGTCTGACATGTAATTTACTCGGCCCAGGTTCTCCTGACCTGACATGTAATTTACTCTGCTCAGGTTCGCCTGGCCTGACATGTAATTTACTCTGCCCAGGTTCACCTGACCTGACATGTAAATTACTCTGCCCAGGTTCACCTAGTCTGACAGTTCACCTAGCGACGCGTGACATATGGTTTACTCCGCCGCAGGTTCGCCTAGCCTATCACATGATTTACTCTTTCCGAAGTTCACCTGGTTTGACACGTGATTTACCCCGTAATTTACCTTTCCCAGGTTCGCCTGGCACGTGACTTATTGAGCCCCGAGTGCACCTTGCCTGACACGTGATTTACACCTTCTTTCACGGGTATAGTGGGGGGGGGGGGGGGGGGGCAGCTAAAAAATGCTAGATTCTTCCCTAAACGTGTTCTCCTGGGGCAGCAGTGAGGGATGTCGTGCAGTGTATAAGGGCGCCCCCTCCCCCTCCCCCCGCTACTTTGCACCGAGGAGCTCTACACAGAGAGTCCTCGTGGTTATTCGTGTAATGATCCCGAAGTGCCGCGTGAGATGAAAGCTGCTCAGACCCACATCCTTCCAGGAGTCACTCAGAGCAGTTTTTCCACCGTTTCTGGCCGCGGCTCCTATTTTGTCCTCAGCAGCCCCCGTGCCCCTCCCCCCGCCTGGCCCGGCTCCCAGCAGTAACGAAACCCCCTGGCCCGGCGCTGTTCCGAGCAGTTAAGTACGCGGGATGCTGTTATTTTTCCAGTAGCCTCTTTGCACTGCCAGCTACCCGCCCCCTCCCGCCATTAAAAAGGTAACGAAACGCGCCAGATTTATGTCCCCTCTCGGCTTCCTCCGGCACGTACCCCCCCCCCCCACCCCACCTCCAAAGTAATCCCCGCTGCAGCTGTGCAGCCCCCTGGGGGGCTCTAAATCTGGGAGCCCCCAGCCTCTGGACTGGGCCCAGCTCAGCTGAGTGTTCCTAACCCCCGGGCCTAGTTCAACCTATAGAAAGCATTTAAGCAAAATACATAAAACAGTCACTTAAAAGATAGGGGGTCAAGTAAAACTCCCTACACTTCTGTCAACGCCACCCATCCTCCCTTTCACTCATTCATCCATCCTTTCACTCAGCCATCCAATTATCCATCCTTTTACTCATTCTTCCACCTAACCACTGGTCCATCCATTTACCCTATCACTCACACATCCACCCACTCACTCATTCATACATGCTTCCACTCATCCATCCACCTACCATTTCATTCATCCACACTCCCTTCCACTCATCAATTCTTTCACTCATCCACCCTTTCATCTATCCACCCTCTCCTTCACTCACCCATCCATTCTTTCTCTCATACATCAGTCCTTTCACTCATCCATCAGTCCTTTCACTCATCCATCAGTCCTTTCGCTCACCCATCAACCTTTTCGCTCATCCATCCACCCTTTCACTCCATTCATCCATCTACCCTTTCACTCCGTCCATCTGTCCATCCTCCCTTTCATTCATGTATCCATCCACCCTTTCATTCCCATTCTTTCACTCATCCAGCTATTCACACGTGCATCCATTCATCCACATTTACTCACTTATCCTTTCATTTTTTTCACTCATCCATCCTTACATCCATCTCTTCACTCATTCATCAACCCACCCTTTCACTCAAACACCTATCCATCAGGCCTTTCACTCACACAACCAATCAATCTCCTTTCACATTATTTAAGAGCGTTTGTCTGACGAGCTGCAGACAGAAGAGGCCCATTGGGAACTCCACCCCTGCTTAAACTGCAAAAGCGGGCAGGGGAGGGGGGGAGTCACGATGCCCCTGCTGCAGCAGGTGAGCTGCTGTCCTGTCTGTTCCTCCTCTGTGCCCCGCAGCTGAAAGCAGCAGGCATCCAGCTCTCACACGTGCTTTAACCATCTAAGCTTTTATGATGCTGTTTTGAACCAGTGACTAGCAAATTATATGCATTATCTACCATCAATGCATCAACCGACTGAGCTATCTTAGTATTATTATAAACGTAGACTTCCTGCAAACATGTAGGGGCTTATTTATGAGCTCTTTGCACTGCCGTTGCATCACTTTTTGTGATGTTGCGGCGGCTTAAAAAATGCACCACATTGTGCCATATTTACAAAATGCGGTATCTAAGCAGATGCGTCACTTTGTAAAGCCCTGCGCTACATTATATCTGTGACAGGAATAATGTATGCAGGGTGGGCATTCCCCCACAAAAAAGCCTTGTAGAAGTGGCGCAGTGAATTCTATCAGGTTTCACTGCGATAGCGCTAGGACGCCACTGCATCAAAATCTTACGCCTGCCTCATAGCAGGCGTAAGACTGATGCAGGTCCTTTCACATGAGGCTTGAGAAAGGACACATTGCTGGAGTTGCATCTGTTTTCAGACACACCCCAGCGATGCGCCACTTTTGCACCTACAGATACGTCAGGAATACTGACGTATCTGTAAGTCCTTGCAATATGGAGCACCGTACAGTAAATATGGCACATCCATGGTATCGCAAGGAGGGTGCCCTAAAAAGTGTTGCATCGCTGTTTTCACACAGCCACACAACACTTTTCATAAATGAGGCCATAGATCCCAGCATAAGGAGCATTAACCTTCAAAGCTCTCTTGAAATGCAGTCTTTTATTAGTAAAGTAAACCAGAAATGCAGTTTAGTTTCAAAGCTATTAACCGGGTCTTGTGGCTTAGTGGACTTAAGGGTCCACTGTAGGCGCCTGTGTTTGACCTCATGGTCACAGATTCAAATCCTGGCAGGTCCACTCAGTTTTTCTTCCTTCTGAGGTCGATAAAATGAGTACCATTGAGTTGGGGGACAATAAAGATCTGTTATTCAGTGTCAAGATACCCTTGAGTGAATGTGTACTGTACAGATACATGCTATGTTATTAGGGTAATGTCAGTGACAATCGCAGCAGCCAGGGCCGGACTGGGAACCGAAACCAGCCCTGGCAAAGTGCTCGACCAGCTTCCCCCCGAGGAGATGACGGGGGTGTGGCCGAGCTGTTTGCTATGGCCGGTTTCGGATGATTTTGTGATAGGGGGCCAATATTGCCGGCCCTCAGTAACAAAAACGGCCCACAGGGGCCCAAAACCGACCCTCATCCTGGCGGCCCACGGGGAAAACGCCTGGTGACCGCTACGGCCTGTCCGGCCCTGGTCGCAGCACAGCCAGGTACTAAACAGTTGTAACCAAGGCAGACACACACATTCGTATCACTTAAAAATGCACATGTACCCCTTCTAAGGGTCATCCAGTTGATTGTGTCTTAACCAGTGCTTAGTTTGTTGAAAAATCAATTGGGGTCTGGGAGTCAAGTTTCTTTTTCTAAGAAGCTTTTGATGGTTGTTGCCGAATCCCCA
The DNA here is from genome assembly GCF_964204655.1 of Triturus cristatus. Lineage (NCBI taxonomy): Eukaryota > Metazoa > Chordata > Amphibia > Caudata > Salamandridae > Triturus > Triturus cristatus. The sequence continues at coordinate 93,192,315 of NC_140587.1, read as the reverse complement.
GGCTGCCTGGTTCTGATTCTTCCTCAGGACTCTTTCTTCTCTCACCCTCACTTACAGTCTCTTTATCTCATGAATCCGCAGGCTGCCTGGTCCAGATTCCACCTCATGCCTCCTTCTGCCCTTACCCGAACCTTACTGCCTCTTTGTCTCAAGAGCACCAGGTCTGTGTAGTCTTGATACCACAACATGCCTCTTTCTTCCAGCACCCTACACCACCTGATTCTTGCAAGTTCCTTTTCAACTTTTTTCTGTCACTTATTTCCCACCTTTATTTTCCTTATTCTTTCTCCCCTTCCTGCAATTTTCCCTCTTGTTCTGGGTCAAAGTCAGATGAAAAACAAGCATTTGCAATGCAATAGGTCTCGCATTACTGAAAGCTTGAGGTATTGGCCTTGCATTATAATGTGCAACGCCAATAGATAAAACTTTTATTAATGCGAGACCTATTGCATTGCAAATGCTTGTTAAATGCAAGGCATGCTCCTCTTAGCGAGAAGGTGCTCTTTCAAGGTCAGCAAACACCACCTTTATTAATTATTTTTATTGCTTCCAGGATCCCATAAAAGAACAGACTGTTAAAGATCTACCATGGCATTTGGTAAAGAAGTTTGGAATGTTGGGCACCACTCCACATCTCTCATTCCCATCACATAGAAGTGGATTGCAGGTTTTATTGTATTTTATAATGATAAATATTTCACCAAGGGCAAGCATTACATTCATTGACCACCATTCATTGATGAGAATAATAGCCCCGATCGTCGTGTACTTTCTTAGCATGGCACGGGGTCCTCGGAAGCTGGTAAGGCATATATCCTACTGTACACCGAGAAGTCTCAACCATGACCTGTTTACCCATCCTCACCCCAGAGCTAATGTAAATAGACTCCTCATATGTAACCTCTAAATCTGCCTCTATGTTGTGCTTCACTATTGCTACCAGCTGACTATAGTTAACTGTGCCTGCTGCCTTCCACCGAAGAGACAGTTCCACCCACAAGTTTAGCACCTGTCGGTCTATGCCTATGTCATATTACAGTAACAGTCACTAAAGGCACACACAGCACATCAACAATAAAAGGAGATGGAAGAGAGCCACAGAGAGGAAGAGCATTTCCTGACATGGGCAAACTTTAGCTCTCCCCAGAAAGTGGACTGCATGTAGTTTATAGAGGACATAAAGAAAGTACAGTGTCATCATACTGTGAGGCTTAGCATTGCCTCAAACAAGTAGGAACCGAACGAGTGGTAACGAGGTCATATGGTGGTGGTGTTCAGCTGCAATGCCACTCTACCACTCTGCTGCGCTCTTTTCAAGACCCCAGTTCATGAAATCGCTCAGACACCCTCTTCTATGCCAGCAGCGTTGGTGCACAGACTGCTACCTTCTGCCCCCACATATGTTCAATGTGCTGGGATTACTACTAACCAATACTAAAACTGGGTTTGGGCTCAGATCAGTAGGGCCAAGCCTCCATTAGACCAAATAACAACAATAATGCCAATACTGATACTTATTTTACTCGCATTTAATTACGAGGGAGCACATTGAACAAAACAACATGGACCATAGACCTCTTTTTCCGTCTGATTAATCAATGAATTTCTTTTATTTATTTTACACAATCCATTACCAATCGTTTTTTGTTATTCAAAAGCCTGTATACAACACTACTACTACCTCCTACTTCAATAGAATAATCTGACACTCTTTTCACACCCAAATCACTCTCATCATACATATCCAAACATTCTCATTCACTAGCACCATCATCCATAAGCTCAATCATACATCCTCTCCCATCTAAAGTACATTGTTTGCAATCGCTAAAAATTTAATCTATACAAGCCATAGAAGTATGCTAGACAAAGTATATACTGAATCTAATAATTCAATTAGTTTACAATTCTTATGGCCCAAATAGAATAGGTCTACGCGTTTCAAACCCCCTCCATCCTGGGGTTCTCATCAGGACCTGTAAGCTAAAAACAGAGAACTTTTTTAGTGAAAATAAATGCCCAACGACCTCTTTATGCATACTAAACCTCTGTTCACGATTTGGCTTACCTCTGTCAAAAACTAGATCAGCCGATCTAGAGTAAGGAACAAATCTATATGAGGAGACAACAATCAAAAAGGGACCAAAATCAATACCAATTCATAGTCATATCATCAAACGACATTGAATCAACACATTCGCATCTCGCTTACTTTGTAAGTTATCTGGCTTTTTTTTTCTAATTTAATGATGTGTCCAGTACTCCAATTCCTAAAGAGACCGGAAACACCTTGGTATTATTACTACATTCAAAACCTAGTTTGCAGGGTTTTTTGAAAAAATACATGAAAGTGACAACTGACTCACTTGAACACATCATGGGTGTGATCTCCGTTCATGTCTCATAGTTTGTTTGGGGGACCGTTTTTTTGTTGGAGGACGTTAATTTTTCATTTCACCAGCGGTAACAATGAAATAAAATTCAACTTGAACTAATTAGTATACACAGAAAATTAGCGCTTTCTTTTCCCTCTCATTGCGCTTATGTATAATCGTACCTTATCTCCATGTCCAACGGATTTTGAATTCCGCTCAGTCTCGTTTGGCGGTCTCGTGCTGTGATTACCTCAGGCTGTGATTACGCTGCCCAGCGCGTAGACTTAACGCCACGCATTTCCTGATTTCACGTATGCATGGGAAATGTAGTTTGTAAAAGGAATTGTAGTTTCTTTCATTGTAATCGTCTAAATGAAACAACCTGCATCAGTGCTGTTATTTCTTTTGATAGAAAGCGAAATCGTCCAAGAATAATTGGTGTATTAAATCAGCGCTTCTAGGATGTGTCAGTGTTTTCAGGATCGATGTACTAGCATGACTTTTTTTTATCACTGTCAAAATGAATCAAACTTTATTGCATAGTTGATGTATAATGTCTCTAAAATGAAAGCCAAAGTCGCATCTCTGCTTCTTGTATTCAAATATTATGACGGATAAACTGTGCAGGCTCCTGTCCTATGTTGATTCAGAAAGTCGGCTTATCCCAGTTTATACATTTCTGACAATTCATTTAGCCCATTTATCGGTGTGTTGAATTTCACTATCAACATTGCTTTTCTCCTGGATAATTTTAACTCTAGATCGCCACCTCTCGCATCTTGTTCCACTTTCGAAATTACTGTCCATTTCAAATCTTTTACGGAATGGTTGTTCAATTTCCAATGATTGACTAATGGCGCAGTTTGGACGTTCTTATTGATTCTAGATTTATATTGAGAAACTCTTATTCTAATCTCTTGGTTCGTTGTTCCAATATAAAACAAATTACATGGGCAACGTATCCCATAGATCACATTTTTGTTTTACAGTTGGTGAACGACTCGTGTTTCCAATGAATCGAATTGTGTGTAAACAACACACCCTCTTCTGTGGAAGCACAACAAATGCAGGTTCCACATTTATGATGGCCAGATACTGGCGGAAGGCCTACAAAGTGCCTTACAGAAATCTGTTTTGTTGGTGGCATTGCTGCTCGTACTATTTGATTAGCAATGCTGCGATCTTTTTTAAAAGCAAAATGCGGATTGATGTTTAAGGAATGGTCTAAGTTTTTTACCAAATGCCAATTTTGATTGATGACTTTCTTCAACACATTAGAATTTGGACAGAATGTTGAAACACAAACAATTCTTTCCAGAGCTGTTTTTTTCTTCTTTTCAAGTAGGACTTCTCGAGGGGTCCACCATGCCCTTTTCATGGCCCTTTTTAACAGTTTTTTTGGGTAGCCTCGTAGTTTTAAATTTTCTAGCAGTGTCGTTGCGTGGAGCATGTATTCATCTTTGTAGAAACAATTTCGTCTCACTCTAAGGAATTGCCCATAGGGCAGGTTCTCTCTTAAATTCCTAGGATGGTTACTTGAAAAATGTAACGCTTTATTTCGGTCAGTTGATTTTTTGAATAATGTAGTCACCAGACCTTCCTCAGCTGGATATACCTCGACGTCTAAAAAAGACATCTTTGTTCTTGAATGATTCATACTGAATTTTATATCTTCAGTTCTGTTATTCAACCATTGATGGAACTCACAAAGGTTTTCTTCATTGCCTGTCCATACCATGAAAATGTCGTCTATATGCCGAGTCCAATTTCCAATGAATTGGAAAAATGCAGTATTGTTATAGACGAACTTCTCCTCGTATTTTGCCATAAACAAAAACACTAGCTCTGGGGCGAAAGGACACCCCATTGCTACTCCTTTCACTTGGCAATAAAAGTCCCCATTGAAGTTGAAGTAGTTTTTCTTTAGCGCAAAACTTGCTAACTCCATGATGAACTCTGTTGGAACTCTTGTTGGTCTTGCTCTACTTTCTATATAAGAAACAGTCCGTCATCCTGAGGTATCTGTGTGTATAAAGATACCACATCTAATGTCACTAGATAGTGTGTATCTTTTTCAAATTGTACTGGGGCTATTTTATTGATAAAATCAGTTGTATCTCGTAAGAAAGATGGAACTTCAGGCATGAGAGGTTTTAAAAAATGGTCCACAAATTTTGAGATTGGCTCCATTAATGACTCACGCCCTGATACGATGGGTCTACCTGGTGGTAAAGTTTCATTTTTATGTATTTTTGGAAGGACATAAAATAGAGAAGTCCTGGGATTCTTATTTCGCAAATACTCATATTCTTGTTTACCTAGAAATCCTTGTTGAAGCCCTTTTTCCAAAATTGAAAAGAGTTGATTTTGCAAATCACCTGTTGGATCCTTACAAACAAACTATGAGACATGAACGGCGATCACACCCATGATGTGTTCAAGTGAGTCAGTTGTCACTTTCATGTATTTTTTCAAAAAACGCTGCAAACTAGGTTTTGAATGGGGTAATAATACCAAGGTGTTTCTGGTCTCTTTAGGAATTGGAGTACTGGACACATCATTAAATTAGAAAGAAAAAGCCAGATAACTTACAAAATAAGCGAGATGCGAATGTGTTGATTCAATGTCGTTTGATGATCTGACTATGGATTGGTATTGATTTTGGTCCGTTTTTGATTGTTGTCTCCTCATATAGATTTGTTCCTTACTCTAGATCGGCTGATCTAGTTTTTGACAGAGGTAAGCCAAATCGTGAACAGAGGCTTAGTATGCATAAAGAGGTCGTTGGGCATTTATTTTCCCTAAAAAAGTTCTCTGTTTTTAGCTTACAGGTCCTGATGAGAACCCCGGGATTGGAGGGGGTTTGAAACGCGTAGACCTATTCTATTTGGGCCATAAGAATTGGAAACTAATTGAATTGTTAGATTCAGTGGATACTTTGTCTAGCATACTTCTATGGCTTGTATAGATTACATTTTTAGCGATTGCAAACAATGTACTTTAGATGGGAGAGGATGTATGATTGAGCTTATGGATGATGGTGTTAGTGAATGAGTATGTTTGGATATGTATGATGAGAGTGATTTGGGTGTGAAAAGAGTGTCAGATTATTCTATTGAAGTAAGAGGTAGTAGTAGTGTTGTGTACAGGTTTTTGAATAACAAAAAACGATTGGTACTGGATTGTGTAAAATAAATAAAAGAAATTCACTGATTAATCTGACGGAAAAAGAGGTCTCTGGTCCATGTTGTTTTGTTCAATGTGCTCCCTCGTAATTAAATGCGAGTAAAATAAGTATCAGTATTGGCATTATTGTTGTTATTTGGGATTACTACTAAGGCATACACAGTAGAGTGACCCAAGGATCCCACGTGACACGGCAAGAGGCAGACCACTGTAACACAAAGGCCCTGCCCTCCCAAATGTACAGACCGTCATGTCTATCAAAGTAAGCTGTCACGGCCTTTAATATCTTGCTGCAACTGCTACATGGGAGGTTGCCACTCATGTCCCGCATCCATGGCGGCCATCTTAAAGTTGGGTAGCATGAGTGGGAGACGCAAGCACCTCAAGTTAGTCCTTCTTTTTTGTTGATGTTGGCAACCATCTGAGGAATAGCTCGGCCACCAGTTACCTCTATTCCATTTCTTTTAACCATAGCCAGATTAATATCAGATTTTCCATTTCATGAATAATTTGAATTGCATCAGGTGCAGGGATATTTGTGTGAAATTCCTACAGAGTTCATAACATAAAGCCCCCTCCCTATCCCCCGCACACACAAGCCGTCCTAAAGAGCTCAAGTTCTGGAGGATATAGTAAAATGTAAAAGACAGCTATAATTGTATTCCACCTTTTCTAATCAAATAGCACAGCTGCATATTTTACAGCTAAAAGCAGCCATGCTGCAGGACCTACTGAGAGCACACTCGCACACCTCACGTCCAGTGAAGTGTAGTCCACAAATAAACTGCTCGCTTTCCTTAGGAGAACCAAACCCATTCTCTACTAATACAATGTGCGACCTGGAAGACAAACGCTTTACAATGTTCTGCTGGTCTATACCTTTGCAGCGTTAAGACACTATTGGAAACCAGTGGTGTGCGCGCACCACACAGGAGCGGGGCGGGAATAGAAAACAGTGGTGCGCGCGCACCACAGAGGAGCGGGGCCGAGGTAGCGCAGCAGCGAGGCGAACGCGCGCTGCTGCGCGTAACAGTCACCAGTGGGAAGTGGGCGGAGCAAAGACGGGACATGCGTGCTGTATTTTTTTAAGCAAAACCACACGCACAAGCGTGTGGTCAGCTTTCTGAAGCCCCTACATGAGGTCTCGCACTGCCTGAGCAGTGCTACGCACTGCAACGCTAGGTGTGAGACCTAACAACTCTTGGTCTAATAAGCTGACAGCACCCACACAAATTAAGCATACGTCTTAATCTCTGGGAGTCTTGCAGTCGAAAGTATTTATACTTCACTGACCACTGATCTGATCATGATTTATTAAGAACTAAAAAATTACAAATGTAAACTCGAAAAGCCATAAAAAGGAACATTGAGCAGCTACTTGAGTATCTGAGCATCAGAGGCTTGGTGCAATCCATGGGTGGGCTGACAGCCGTGTGCAACGGCTTGCCATTAGCTAACGACAAGGTTCTGAGACCACGGTGAATAGTCCCAGCCAGAGACGAAGCCAGATCTTCGTAAACGTAGTACACAGACAGACTCGCAGGCTTAAGATCTGAACTGTGTTCAATCAATCAATCAATCAATCAATCAATCAATCAATCAATCAATCAATCAATCAGGGTTCTTATAGATCACTGCTAATCACCCGTTAGGGTCGCAAGGCACTTGGGGGGAGGGTTCTGCAGTTCAGTCCAAGAGTGTTCAGCCGCAAGACGGATACGGATGGTGCCAGTTGGGTCTGAAACAACCATAGACCTCCCATTGAAGAGGCAAAGAAAACCAGTTCTTTAATTGGTTCCTAGAAGCAGGAAATTGTGAAAACCTCTTCATTCCTGAAGGAAGTCAGCCAGGTTAATGCTAGTAGGTTTACTTTACAAGAAGTCCGCCAGTATAGTACCTGTAACTTTACGTTAAAGGAAGTCCCATGTTAGTACCTGTACGTTTACCTGGAAGGCAGTCAACTACCTTAGTGCCTGTAACTTTACCTGGAAAGAATTCAATCAGGTTAATACCTGTAGCTTTACCGCAAATAAAGACAGCCTGGTTACTTCATGTAACCTTACCTGCTACGAACTCGGGTAATAGCTGTAACTTTACCTGGAATTAAGTCAACCAGGTTAGTACCTTTAACTGTACCTGGAATAACATTAGCCAGGTTAACAGCTGGAACGTTACACTGAAAGAGGCCAACCGGGAGAATACCTGTAACCTTGAATGAAGTCAGCCAGGTTACTACCTGTCATTTTACCTTAAAGGAACTTAGTCGGTCAGGATAAGGCCTGTAACTTCACTCTGAAGCTGCTAAAGCGACACCTGTAACCTTCCTTATAGGAAGAAAACCTTGAAGCTATTTGTAGCTGTCCCTTGATGCAGCCAGATTAATAGCTGCAACTCCACCTTGAAGGAAGTCAGCCAGGACAATCCCTGCAAACTGTGCCTCAAAGCAGGCAGATTAACAACTGCAAATGTGTCTTGAAGGTGGGTAGTTCGGATAATCCCTGTAACTGCGCCTCAAAGCAGGCAGATTAACACCTGCAATGTGTCTTGAAGATAGGTAATTAGGATAATACCTACCTGTAAAGTTACCTTGAATCTGCCAGATGAATGCATGCATTTTTACCTTAAGCAACATTAAACAGGTCAATACCTGTAACTAGTCTACTCTACGCAGACATCTATGACAGTAAATATTTTTAAAACTATAATGGGTGCTATACGAGGCAGCATTAACAAGGACAACAGAAGCTCCATAAACAATTGGGAAGCAGCTAAGGGCATCCACAGGTGCCTGTGTCTTCACCTGTGTCTCTCAGGTGCCAGGGCTCTCACAGGAATCACCTGAGAAGAGACTGAAGCGATTATCAACGGTATGAACATTGTGCACTGCCCTGGTGATCCTTGTCCATCTGCTGTGGTGAAGGATCCGTCTCACACTCTCTTGTGATAACGCTTCTAGACTCTCCTAAGTAATGCCGCTTCTCGACTGTCCTAATTAACACAGCTCCGCGAATGTCCTAAGTAATACCACTCCTCGAATGTCCTAAGTAATACCGCTTCTCGGCTGTCCTAAGTAATACCGCTTCTAGACTCTACTAAGTAATACCGCTTCTCGACTGTCCTAATTAACACAGCTTATCGAATGTCCTAAGTAATACCGCTCCTCGAATGTCCTAAGTAATACCGCTTCTCGGCTGTCCTAAGTAATACCGCTCATCGAAGTCCTAAGTAATACCACTTCTCGACTGTCCTAAGTAATACCCCTCCTCGAATGTCCTAAGTAATACCGCTTCTCGGCTGTCCTAAGTAATACTGCTCATCGTATGTCCTAAGTAATACCACTTCTCGACTCTCCTAAGTAATACCGCTTCTCGGCTGTCCTAAGTAATACCGCTTGTTGACTGTCCAAAGTAATACTGCTTCTCGACTGTCCTAACTAATATCGCTTCTCGACTGCCCTAAGTAATACTGCTTCTCACCTGTCCTAAGTAATACCGCTTCTCGACTGCCCTAAGTAATACTGCTTCTCGACTGTCCTAAATAACACTGCTCCACGAATGTCCTAAGTAATACCCCTTTTCAACTGTCCTAAGTAATACCGCTTCTCAACTGTCCTAGTAATACTGCTTTTCGACTGTCCTACTCAATACCACTTCTCGACTGTCCTAAGTAATACCCCTTTTCGACTGTCCTAAATAATACTGCTTCTCGACTGTCCTAAGTAATAACACTTCTTGACTGTCCTACGTGGGCGAATACCACCCCTTTTCCAAAATAGTCTTTTCTTGATCACTTACATCTTACTAGCTATCCTCGTATATTTACAATGGGGCTGAGTGTAGATAGTTGCTCAGCCTGGAACTGTATGTGGCGGTATTAGAGTACCGTAGGTATAATTGAGAAAAGTATTTGGATGGAAAAAAATGTGGTGCCCCGACACTCCTGAACACACCGTGCTACCTAAGGTGTTGCGTATGGGTTTCCCCGGAGTTTGGAACCCATGACAGCAAAGTATACAAGAAAGGTTTGGAGCACCCCCCAACGCAAATCCAAGAGCAATGACAGAAGTTAGTTAAGAGCACCTATGTGGCTTGTGATTGAATCCATAAATTGGATTTATTACTCTTCATGAAATGTGACGATGGTTTAGGCGTTGAAAAGGATGAACAGCTGAGAGAGAAGCTCATTTAGGACGGTTAGGTACCCGCCTCTTTTTTTAAACTAACACTGTGCACGTTTGGGATCTACCTTAATTCCACTTCTTTCTCATTTTTTCATTAGTGACCAAAATTCACTCTTTGATGAAACCCTTTTCGTGGTTTTGGGGGTCCCAGCACTTAAGACTTGGCCCTGCCCCCAGCCTCGTCCTCACTCTGCGTAGGGCTACCCATGGGCCGTGAACTGACTTTGTTTTAAGACGGGATCATAATGCATTTTGTGAACTGATTCTGTATCCGTATGTAGACCCTAAAGTATTTGACCAGACTATTCACCAATATATTTTGTCACAGTACAGCCTTAATAAAGTCCAGATAGGACGAAACACGTGTCGGCTGTTCATCCTTTTCGCGTGTAGGATCGTATCAACACCTGTACCATCGTCACATTTCTTGAAGAATAGTAAATGTGATTTATGGATTCAATCACACGCCATAGACGGACTCTTAACTAACTTGTGTCTCTACTTTTGGATTTGTTTAGGGTGCTCTCCAAGCCTTTCTTGTGCACTGTCACTGCACACAGAGTACTTGATCTCTTGCTGAGATCACGGAGATCATTGTAACTCAACAACATATGCATCATTGGAGTCAAATGGCGTACTGGCTGATAGACAGTTGAGGTGTAGCGCAGCAGCGGGTGTTTCACTCTAGAGGGCAGACAAGGGTTCAGTTTCTCCACCGGTTTCTGCTGGCCCGTCTGCACGTTTGGCCATGGGATGTGCTACAAGAAGTGTCTGGCATGGACTCTACTAGCTGCATCAGACTTTTCTTCATGATAGGCATGAACAGGACAGAGACTGCCGGTCTTATTGATCTAACTGAAGTCATTACCAATCAGACGGATACCAATCATTAGAGCATGATGCCTCCAAGACCAAGTTCATGCTGGTTGGATCTCGACACTCCCTACGACAACCGCCCATAGGTGGGACTGTCATCAAGCGTCCCAGACTGGATGATCCGGTTGAGGGTTTGACATAGACTTGCAGGTTTTACATTAAATACAGTTGGGTGTAGGCCGAACTTCTCTCCTAACTTAAGGAACAGGACCGTGTGACAACTGCACAAGCGAGACTGGGTTTTTGTACTGACTGCTGCATGAGCGTATATATCAGGACTCTAAGCAAACTGACTGGACATTTGTCAAAGATATAGAGATATGGAGCATGGTTGGAGGCAGGAGTATCAAGAAATGAGTACATTTCATCATGCCTTTAGGAGACTACATTGACTCCCAGGAGGATTTTCATTCAGGGCTCAGGTGCATAATTTTAGCTCTGTGCATCAGGACTGCCCGGAGCTGTGGTGAAAGAGGATTCTTCAGTGTGTTTCACGCAGGCCCATGAGATCTACTTCCTTGGTACCAACACATGTCTCTTACTTCAAAAGGATATCACTAGGTGGAAAGAGACTCCAGTTTGTGGGATCACAATTTTGGAATGATCGGCCACTACCATGGAAGCACTCTCTGGATGTCAGGTGCTTTAGCAAGGGATCAAAAACCAACGTATTCACCACTACACTGCAGGTTTCCACCAACAGCTGTCATTCCACCTCGAAGCCAGCATTGGTTTAGCTGCCTAACAAATGAATTTGATTGATTGATGTATTGGCATTTGATGCTCTTGCTCCTTTCAAAGCGACTCTCGTGCAGCAGCCCCACTTCTTCCTTGGAGAACTGAAGTCAGAGCATATTACCTTTAAGGTGGCTTGTTTCCCACAAATTGCTAATCTGAGGTTTGCCTACCACCCAAAGTAGAAACTGTGCACCACCGGAGGCAAAATAAACCCAAGAAGCAAACCCAGCCTACTCCTGGTAATCCCAATAAGCACTTGCAAACTCAATAGGCTTTGTCAGTGCTTGTTTTGTTTTATCATGGCTATTGTAGGGGGAGCTGCCAGGCCCGGGACAATATACAAAAATAGCTCAAAGCAAAAATACACATTGCCACAGGCGTCCATGGCACTGAAGGGAACTACTTTTTCTGGATGTGTTTGTTGCTTGTGAAAGAGGAGAATGTCGTCACTCACAGTGAAATTAGCCAATGGAGTTGAGGTGGTCTGACCCAGTGCCCCAGACTGTATGCTCCAGTGGGCAGAAGAAAAATGTGAATGACACAATAGCAGCCCAGTGGATGAAGAGACCTGACTGAAAGCCCCTGGAAACGAGCATGTTATATATATATAATTTTAGTAAAATCAAAAGGTTTTGACTAGCACCAGCTTTAAAACTCAGAAAAAACAACTTGAAGCAGGCCTTCTCCTGGCCCACCCTGAGATTATGAAACTGTCTTACTGAAAACATCAGACTTGACCCCAACCTGCTTTTCTTCCGGACAACTCTCAAGACCAACCTCTTCAGAATCCACATCAAAGACTAACTCACTCTACTCCAATGCAACTTCTTTCATATATTTGTGCCTATGTCAACATGTGTACTTTTCTATTTATGTGTAAAGCACTCCACTGTCCATGTAGCTAGGCCAAGGCTTGAAAAATACTATTAATACATTTTTAAAAATGCATGTAGACCTAGCACACACCAAGACGCTGCCACTGTTGGAAATATTGAGAGCCACCGTCAATTAAATTGACCACTACTGCTTTCATTAATCGTGCTGCGACAGTAACTCAAAAATGAGCAAGCCTTCTCTTTGATCAGATAGTTACCCAAAAAAGTTGTAGCCCTTTCTTTGTTCAGATGATTAACAAAAATGAAGGTAGGACTCTCTCTGCTTTGGCAGAGGTCCAAAAAATGCAGTGGGCCTCACTCTGTTTAGTTACCCAAAAATGATATACACATCTCTCAGCAGAATGAGGCCTACATTATTTTTGGGTAACTCTCTGATGCAGATAACTACATCTAGATGAGGTAGGCCCCTTTCTAACCATCAAAACCCTACTTCTACGCCCCTCCCCCGCCCAAAGCAGGACCACTGATCCTACAGCCCTCCAATGAGGTGGCTCACTCTTCCCTTCTCTGACGGCCACAATAATATCCTGTTAACAAGGAAGGCCTGTCGCGACTTCAATAACTCTTCAAAAACCTGTCCGGCCTCTCTATTCCGAGGGTCTCTCTTTTTGTTGTGTTGTCTTCAGAGGTCTGTCCTCTATTTCTGTTTAATATCAACTCAGCTGCTCATAATCAATTAAGGCCGCTCAACATCTGCTCACCCCACTTAACGACTGCTCAGGCTGCTCAAACTTCATTCAGGCTGTTCAAAGTCTACTCAGGTCATTCAATGTCTGCCAGTCCACTCAAAGTCCATCCAGGCCCTGCTTAAAATTCATTCCGGCTGCTCACTGTCCACTCACGCCACTTCCTGTCTGTTCAGTTCGCTTAACTTCTGCACAATGTCAACTCAATGTCTACTGAGGCTGCTCAGTATCCGCTCAGGCTGCTCAATGTCTGCTCAGTCCACTTAAAGTCCATTCAGGGCCCTCACAAGCTGCTCATCCGCTCACGATAAGTTCAGGCCACTTAACGTTTACTCAATACCCTTCTCCGGCTGCTCAGTGCCCGCTCAGTCCATTCAAAGTCTATTGAAGCCCCTGAGTCTCTGCTCAGTCCACTCAAAGTCCATTCAGGCCACTCACTGTCCGTGCAGACCACTCAAAATTCGCTCAGGCCTTTCTATGTCTGCTCAGTCCGCTCAAAGTCCATCCATCTCAGACCACTCACCATCTGTTCAACCTGCTCATCATCCACCCAGGCCGCTCAACGTCCGTTCATGCTGCTCATTCTCTGATGAGGGCGCTCAATGTCCGCTCACGATCCTTACCAAACCCCGCCTTCAGATCGCGGTCATTCAAAGGGTGAACATTGGCAGTTCGATGGGCTGCACCCGGGCACTCTCTACCCCAGCTGCCCCGAGATACCCCATGTCTCAGCTAACTCCTGTTCTAACTCTACAAACACCTTTCAAGGCAACTTGAGGTGATATATTGCACCTTATAAATAAACCAAAATAAATAAGCATTCCTGGGTGCCTCCACAAAACCTTGACGAGCGTCCTTTACTCCAAAACGACAACATGACTCTTCCTGTTTCAGTGACTCGCCAAAAACTTGACGGACTGTGCTTGGCTGTAATCCCAAACAAGCATTGGCATTGCCAATAGGTCTCGCTTTTGGGACCTTATAAGTATTTAGTTATGCAGCACAATATCGTTGGTGCAACAACATCAACTGTTGCATGGCTAAACACCTATAAGGTACAAGGTTTAGCCATTCAACAGCTGATGGTGTAGCGCAAAAGATATTGTGCTGCAAAACTAAATACTTATAAGGTCCAAAAAAGGGAGACCTATTGGCTATGCCAATGCTTGTTACAATTATGGGCACGTCGTGCCCATCAGACCCCTCCCTCCCCACACACACACACACTTGGACTACTGATGTTCGCAGACTCTGGTGGCTTCGGCACCCTCCACAAAGGACGGTTGTTGAGCCCGCGCTGGGCGGGCACCAGACTTGTTTACACAGACATGAGAGCAGCAGCACCCTCGTGCACACATCTAGAGGAGCGGCGCTCAGTGGTGCACGCTTGGTCACCATCACCCTTTAGATACACTCGTAGCAGGGGCGCAACTAGAGCCAGATTTCGAGGGGCTAAGAAAAAATTTCGGGTGGGGGGCTGACTCTTCCAGCAGTAGTTAAGAGTGGAGATGCAGGGGCTCTGAGAAGGGGTGAAAAACAGCAAAGCCTCATTCACAAGCAAATAGTCTTTTAAAGACCTGTGAAGTACTCGGGTGCCCAGGAAGCCGTCTCAGCCTGGGTTGACACACACGACGTGAGGGGAGTGGGGCTGAAGCCCTTTGATCCCAATGTGCGTTGCACACCTGGCTCGAAGTCATCTGCACTGTGCCTTACTGTTCGTACCCACCCACACCCCTATTTAGACATGTTAACGGGCAATATGTTTCTTATGTGCATACTCGTCTACACCCCTCCGGAGGAAGAGCCTCGAAAGCCCCTCGTGGTTTCGAAATGAATCGTTTAAAATACTGGAAGCACTGCTTCGGATGGTTTTCATTTTTTCCGAGTTTTTTTGCTGTTGAAGTTTTATATAGCGCGAACGCGACCCGAAGGTATAACAGCGCTTTACATGGGCACCAGTTGCATTACAGACCCATTCATTTTGAGGCGCGGTGATATTAAATGATTAGTTTAGTTATGATTTGGGTTTCGTTAAGTTTCTTGGGGAAGAGGATGTGGTCCGTCGGCTAAACTGCCGACTTTGGTGCTGGAAACTCAGCCTGGGTTGCCACACACGACTTGAGGGGAGTGGGGCTGAAGCCCTTTGATCCCAATGTGCGTTGCGCGCCTGGCTCGAAGTCATCTGCACTGTCCCTTACTGTTCGTACCCACCCACACCCCTATTTAGACATGTTAACGGGCAATATGTTTCTTATGTGCATACTCGTCTACACCCCTCAGAGGAAGAGCCTCGAAAGCCCCTCGTGGTTTCGAAATGAATCGTTTAAAATACTGGAAGCACTGCTTCCGATGGTTTTCATTTTTTCCGAGTTTTTTTTGTTGTTGAAGTTTTATATAGCGCGAACGCAACCCGAAGGTATAACAGCGCTTTACATGGGCACCAGTTGCATTACAGACCTAACCGGACCATTTGAAGTGCTCCCAAAAAGCGGAGTGCATGGCGGCACCAAGCGCGTGACTGTGCGCATGCTAGCAATGCAATCCGCTTTTTGGGAGCACTTTGAAATGCCCTTTTACAATAGTCTCGCTTTGCGATTGCTTACGCAATAGCAAGGCGAGACCTAAAAACAGACAGGCGTTTCAGCTCCCTAAACATTTGCTAGGACTTCCCACTTCTGCAGTGCTGGAAAAACCTTAATAGGCGTGTCTGCATTCCTACGACTCCCCAAAAACTAGATAGGCCTCTCTACTGCTCCATCTCTCTCAAGACATTCAGAGGTGTCTGACTGCTCCCAAAAAAGTAAATAAGCCTCTCTGAATTCCGATGCTTCTCACTACTCTAATGACCCCCCCCCCCCCACCCCAGACTCTTGTCAACCCCCACCTTCTCCTACGACTCCACAAATAGTTGATACGCTTCTTAGTTGAACGGCTCCCCAAAAACCTTGACAGGGTTCTCTTTACCTCCACAACTCCCCAAAAGATTAATAATCCGCTATACTCCGACGGCTCCCCAAAAAATCTTGACACTCTCTCCCTCCAAAGACTCCCCAAAAATCTTTACGGGGTCTCTTGGCTCTAAATGCTCCCCAAAAAAACATTAAAGCCTTCAGCGTGCTCTCACAGCCCCCCCCCCCTCCCCCACGGCAGCCAAGAGAAAGATCCATTTTTGAGTGTTTTTAAGCCTCCTCTTGGACGGCCCTGGTATTTTCCGTGCATTACTCGCCGCCATGATGTCAGCGGTGACAAGGAACCAAAATAAAATCACTGAAATCCAAGGAAAATGGCTCCAGTTTTACTCGAAGGCCGCTGCTCGCGCTCTTGCCTCTGAGTTTTTCGCATTTGCGGGCGGGCGTCCAGTTGCAGCAGTAAATGTTGGAGCTGATGTCAGGCGCGCACTGTTTCTCTGTTACATAAATATATATATCTCTTGCTAAATAAGGGGGTTGTTTTCTCAAGCGGAGCGCCTGCTTGGGGGCCGGAAAGCACACTTTAAAGCTGTCAGCGTTTCATAAATCCTGCTATGGGGGCCGATGAAGCGCACGTGCGTTCGCCTTCCTCCGTTTCTATTTAATCCCGCGCATCCCTCATCCTGGAGAGGCGGGGAAGGCTCTGCCGCGCAGAGGGTCTTGTGAGGTAGTCCTCGCCCCTGAGCGGTGGGGGCACCTGGACACAACAGCCCTCCCCCCCCCACAGGAGGTATCCCCGCTCCCACAGCAGGTGGTCACAGCACCTCTGTGCACTTCACCTGCCTCAAGAAACTATTTGCATATCCACTGTAGATCAGGTGGTATGCCTGCATACTCACTCTCTCTGACATACTTTATCCATATGTTCACTGAAAAACGTCATTGAAATATTTATACCATGGTTAAATAAAGAGAGAGGTATATCTCACCCATGCCTCACTTCTTTGGGAGCCTCAATGTCGCCCATAACCATTTCCACAAGAGTCGCTTAAAGCTGAACCACTAGTGAGCCCCACCAATGCCTGAGGGTCTCAAGAACTCCGAACCACATCGCAGGCTCGCCAAGAGTGAACTACTAGTGGGGCTCACCAAAACATGAACCACTTAGGAGGCCTGCTAAATCACCCGTGGGGATTGTCAAAATGTGAACCACTAGTGAGGCTCCACAAAATCTGAACCAATCGTGGGGTTTGCCACAATTCAAACTATTACGGAGGCTTGTCAAAATGTGAACCACTAGTGAGGCTTGACAAAATCTGAACCAATCGTGGGGTTTGCCAAAATTCAAACTATTACGGAGGCTTGTCAAAATGTGAACCAATAGTGGGGTTTGCCAAAATTCAAACTATTTGGGAGGCTTGCCAACACAAGAACCATTGCAAGGCTCACCAAATTAAGAATCACTGGTGAGACTTGCCAATATCTGAATCACTGGTCGCGTGTGGCTCACAAAAATATGAACCACTGGTGATGCTCGCCAAAGTCCAAACCACTTATGAGGGTCACCAAAATCTGAACCGCTCATGAAGCCACCAAAATAGAAACCAATTGTGGTACTTGCTAATCCATGGCAAAATCCTCTCTCTGTCCATTAGCAGAGTTCTCTCTATAGACTCGGGTTCAAGTTTGAACCCTACCAGTGTTCTAGCTACAGACGGCCAGAACCACAGCAGAGGTCTCGTAATAGACATTCGGTGGACCATTGTTGGACAGGCCACACGAAGGGCTTGCTCCCTCCCCGCACGACAGGGCCCGAGCTCCGGCCCACCAGGCATAACCCACGAAAAGCACCTGTACCCCGTCTCCCGACGGATCTTCTGCCCTCGGACCTCTACTCATCACGGGGCCCAGCCCCACCGGCTCCCCCGGCCGGTTCAAGCCGCCATCTTGGGCCCTGCACCACGAGGCCGCGTGGCCTCGGCCCGACCCTAACCCCGGGCCTGGCCGGCCCCGACATCCCGGCACCACCCTCCACCCAGGAGGTGAGCGGACCACTTGGCAGGTCAATGGGAGAACGAAGTGTCAAGAGCTCTTCCCCCGCCAGGTGCCGATCGCCTCCAGCTCCCCCAGGCGCTGGCTCCACCCCCTGCTGGGTGTCTGGACACCTTCATCCCGGGCCCTCCGACCTCCAAGTGCGAGGGTCCGGACATCAAAGGGCGCCTGCCCTATAACTGGGGCAACTCCGGAGCAGGAAGGCAGTTGTATCCTGGAGTCGAGAGACACCGAGAGAACTCAGCCTTGACGGACTACTGGCGCTGCCGTAGCCCGCTCTTGTGAACCATCGTCCTGCCTGCTGGCGCTGCCGCGGCCTTCTGCAACATCCATCCTCGTCGGGACCTGCTGGCGCTGCCGCGGCCCGTTGTAACGACCATCCTCGTCGGGACCTGCTGGCGCTGCCGCGGCCCGTTGTAACGACCATCCTCACCGGGACCTGCTGGCGCTGCCGCGGACCGTACATCGACCATCTTTCCGGGACCTGCTGGCGCTGCCGCGGACCGTGTACCGACCATCTCAACCGGGACCTGCTGGCGCTGCCGCGGCCCGTACCAACCAAACCACCAAGCTCGAGGATTGTGAGCTAGTCATCATCTCATCCGAACTACCTGACTGGTAGACAGACTGTCCCGCTACCCCTTACCCTGCTTTGAGAGACTTGAATCGAGGGGACCCCTGAGTCCAGACCTCCTTGTACCATTCAACCGTACCTTAAGAAGTGCTTATAAAAAACACTGAACCTTATCCGTGTGTGGTATCTGTCTGTGGGGGGGAAGTTACTTGTCTGTACGATCGCTGGAGACGGCTCTCCCCGGAGACCTCTCCTCCTGACCCCGGCCGACCCTCCCGGTCCGTCTACCCTTTCTAACATTGGTGGCCAGCGGCGCGATCCGAATCAACGCGTAATCGTACAGAGAGTAGCTCACCCCACGACAAAAACACGATGTCAGCCAAAGATAGCAGCTCCACCGAGAAATTCCAAATGGATAAATTAGAAGAATACAACCACCGCGAACTGAGACAATTCTGCATAGAACTTGGCATTGCTACCACCGGCCTGAGTACCAAGGATGATCTAAAGCACGCCCTAGAGTCGTGGACAGAAACTGGGGCCGCCGGACCCTCCGACCAAAGCAGCATCACACCAGAGGGGAACGCCACGGCTCCCGAGGAGCGGGGAACGGGCCTCTCGCAGGAGGAGATCCGAGAAAGAGAAAGAACCAGATTGCACGAGTTGGAAATGGCACGACTCAAGATGGATGGGGAACTCAAGTTAGCTGAACAGAAACTCAACCTCGAGCATATGCGGCTCCGAGATGAACGAGAAGAGAAGCAGAGACAGAGAGAGCTGAAGGAGAAAAAAATAACGCTCGAGCACGAGCGCCAACTAGCGGAGATAGAACTTCGGAAACAGAATAAAGAACTGGGGGTGCCTGAGCGACCACACACCCCGGGGCCAATCGAGAAAAAAGTCCACATCCCCAAGGATGTTGTCCGCGAGTATGTCCGAGAAGACGACATACAACAGTGGTTTAAAGCCTACGAGATCGCCATGACCTCCCACCGGATCGACCGGAGTGATTGGGGAGCCGGACTTTGGGGGAGGTTTATCAACGAGGGTCGCGATGCCCTACTGCAGCTCCCAGATCACCAAATGTCGTCCTACGACCACATGAAGGCTGCCCTCCTCACCCGCTACGGCCTCACACCCGAGATGTACCGCCAGAGGTTCAGAGATTGCACCCGGATCCCAGGTACAACTTGGGTAGAATACGTGAACTATTTCAGCCGTGCCTTCGAGGGTTGGATAAAGGGGAGCCATGTCACCACCTACGAACAACTCTTTAACCTTATGTTATGGGAGCACCTGTCGAACAACTGTTTAGTCGAGCTCAGGCAGCACCTCCTCGACAGTAAGCTGACTGACCCCCGGCAGCTCGCCGCCGAAGCTGACCGATGGGAAAGCACCTGAGTGGGCCGGAGGGGGCCACACGAACAGAACAGAAGCAACCAAGGCCAGCACCGTCCTCGGGGAGGAGGAGGGGGCCAGGGGCGAGGGAGAGACGCCTTGCCAGCAACACCCGTGGCCAGCACCCCGCCTCCGGCCGGCCGGGGCAACCCCCCGTGGCGTCCTGGGGTCCGAGCCAACGTCACGTGCCACCGATGCCAGCGAGTCGGCCACTACGCCAATGACCCGAGCTGCCCGCAGAACCAAACACCCAAGCCCCGCCAGGTAGCTGCCGCCGCCCTGGGGGAAGAGCGATCATCGGAGGAACCAGAAGAGTATGAGCCGGCCCAGCAAGAGTGGGAACCGGCCGCCATGGTCCTGGCGTGCTTAGGGGGAAGAGACATGGTCCCGTGGGCTCCCCTACCCGCTAACACCAGGAAATACGGTCAGTGGGTGACCATTAATGGACAGCGAGCCGAGGCCTTGCGTGACACAGGCGCCAGTGTGACGGCCGTCCGCTGTCACCTGGTGAAGCCCGAGCAGATCCTGCCGAACATTCTCTGCCCCGTCCGCTCGGCAGACAACTCTGAAAGTATGTGTCAAATGGCCTGCGTCCCATTCGAATGGGGAGGGGTCTCCGGCCTGTTGAAGGTGACGGTCCGGGACGATGCCCCCGTGGACTGCCTCCTGGGGAATGACCTCGAGAGTTCCCCGTGGGCCACCGTTGAGAGAAGAGAGCACCTGGGGATGCTGGGCCTCCCGGACTGGGCCTGCATAACCACCCGGTCCATGGCCGCCCGTGCCGTCCCTCGATCAGAAGAACCGGAATGGCCAGCACCTCCGCCCCCGGTCGCCCCAGTAGAAGACAACGACGAGGCCAGCCTCCCAGACCCGACGACCGAAGGGGACGCGCAACCCCAGGACCTTCCTGACCTGGCTCAGTGGCGTCAAGAAGGGGGGCCCACCCAAGAACAGTTCCGCCAGGAACAAAAGACCTGTCCCTCCCTCGAGGGACTCCGCCAACAAGCCAGCGCCCAGAACGCAGGGGACTCCACCGGAACTCACTGGGTCTACTGGGATAACGACCTGCTATACAGCGAGCAAAGAATCGCCGAGCTGGGGGCCGGTCGAGTACTGGTGGTACCTCTCCGCTTCAGAGACTTTCTGCTCAACCTGGCCCACGATGTCCCCCTGGCTGGACACCTGGGCCAGGACAAAACGTACAGCCGCCTAGTGACCCACTTTTTCTGGCCGAAAATGAGGAACGACGTCCTGAACCACTGCCGATCTTGCCCCACATGCCAAGCCAGCGGGAAGAGTGGTCGGAAGCTGAAAGCCCCTCTGCAACCCTTCCCTGTGGTCACCACTCCGTTCGAGAGGGTGGGGATAGACATTGTGGGGCCTCTGGACCCCCGCACGGCACAAGGACACAGGTTCATCTTAGTACTGGTGGACCATGCCACCCGCTACCCCGAGGCGGTGCCCCTACGGACCGTGACAGCTCCGGTGGTTGGCCGGGCCCTAATGGGGATCTTCTCCCGGGTAGGCTTCCCCCGAGAAGTCGTCAGCGACCGAGGCACGAACTTTATATCCAAATACATGAAGTCCCTCTGGCAACAATGCGGGGTCACCTACAGATTCATGACCCCCTATCACCCCCAAGGGAACGGACTAGTGGAGCGTTTTAACCGCACTCTCAAGGGGATGATTGGGGGATTGGAAGAGCCCCTCCGTCGCCAGTGGGATGTACTACTCCCGTGCCTCCTCTTCGCCTACCGAGAAGTTCCCCAGAAGTCCCTCGGTTTTAGCCCTTTCGAACTCCTGTTCGGGCACCCTGTGCGAGGGCCCCTCAGCCTAGTAAAAGAAGGTTGGGAGATGGCCCCCCTAACGACCCCTCCAGACGTCTTCAAATACATCCTGGCCCTACGCAATCAGACCCGGCGCTTCAGAGAGATGGCCAAGGCGAACCTCGAGGCCAGCCAGGAGGACATGAAGAGGTGGTATGATCACAATGCCTCCTCCGTTGAGTTCGAGCCTGGACAACAAGTATGGGTGATTTCCCCCACCGAACCATGTGCCTTGCAAGATAAGTGGACGGGGCCCTTCAAAGTGGTCGAGCGCAAAAGCCCCGTCACTTACCTCATCGACCTGGGGACCTCCCGGAACCCCCTCCGGGTCCTCCACACCAACCGACTCAAACCACACTTTGTGCGCTCAGAACTCAGCCTCCTGATGGCTACGGACAGTGGGGCAGAGGAAGACTCCGAACCCCTCCCGGATCTTCTGAAAACTCAGGAGAATGACGGCTCCGTGGACGGGGTCCGGCTCTCTGACGCCCTCACTTCGGAGCAACGCCAGAGCTGCCGGAACCTCCTGCTGCAGTTCGCTACCCTGTTCTCCCTCACCCCCGGGGTCACCCCTTGGTGTTTGCACGACGTGGACACCGGGGACAGTCCCCCTGTCCGACACCGGGCCTACCGCGTACCAGATCGGGTACGGGCCTGCATACAGGAGGAAGTGGCCAAGATGCTCACAATCGGGGTCATCGAGCCCTCGGACAGTCCCTGGGCCAGTCCGGTTGTATTGGTTCCCAAAGCCGCTGCCCCCGGCACCGCACCTGAACTGAGATTCTGCGTCGACTACCGGGGCTTGAACGCTGTCACCCGGACCGACGCTCATCCGATTCCCCGAGCAGACGAGCTGATCGACCGGCTGGGGGCCGCCCGCTACCTTAGTATCTTCGACCTAACAGCGGGCTACTGGCAGATCGGCCTCACACCCAGGGCTCAGGAACGGTCAGCCTTCTCTACCCCCGATGGCCACTACCAATTCAAGGTCATGCCCTTTGGCATGAAGAATGCCCCCGCCACGTTTCAACGCCTCGTGAACCAGGTCTTGGCGGGGCTCGAAGAGTTCAGCGCTGCCTACCTGGACGATATCGCTGTATACAGCCGCCACTGGCCCGACCACCTCCGTCACCTCCAAGAGGTCCTACAGGCCCTCCAGCGGGCCGGCCTCACAATTAAGGCCGGCAAGTGCCAAATTGGCCAAGGGTCTGTGACCTACCTTGGGCACCAAGTGGGAAGCGGGCTGGTGGCTCCGCTGCAACTTAAGATTGCTGCCATCCAGTCCTGGCAGCCCCCCGTCACCCAGACCGAGGTCCGAGCCTTCTTGGGGCTCACCGGCTACTACCGGCGGTTCGTGAAAGACTACGGCAGCATCGTGGGGCCCCTCACGGGTCTCACGTCCAAGAACCAGCCGAAGCGGGTTAACTGGACCCCCGATTGTCAAGCGGCCTTCGAGAAGCTGAAGGCCGCCCTGTGCACCGCCCCTGTGCTCCAGGCCCCCGATTACAGTCGGGAATTCGTGGTACAGACCGACGCCTCCGACCACGGCATCGGAGCCGTCCTTTCTCAGTTAAACCCCGAGGGTCATGACCAGCCGGTGGCCTTCATCAGTCGACGTCTCCTGGCCCGAGAACAGCGCTGGAGCACCATCGAGAGGGAGGCCTTCGCAGTGGTGTGGGCCCTCAAAAAGCTCCGGCCCTATCTCTTCGGTACCCACTTCCGGGTACAAACCGACCATCGACCCCTGCAGTGGCTGATGCAGATGCGGGGGGAGAACCCAAAACTCTTGCGCTGGTCCATTTCCCTGCAGGGAATGGACTTCACTGTGGAGCACCGACCAGGCCAGGACCACGCCAACGCGGATGGCCTGTCCCGCTTTTTCCGCCTCGACGAAGAGAGTCCCCAAGGAGATGGGTGACTCTCCCCGCCTTCAGCTGGGGGGGACGCATGTTGGACAGGCCACACGAAGGGCTTGCTCCCTCCCCGCACGACAGGGCCCGAGCTCCGGCCCACCAGGCATAACCCACGAAAAGCACCTGTACCCCGTCTCCCGACGGATCTTCTGCCCTCGGACCTCTACTCATCACGGGGCCCAGCCCCACCGGCTCCCCCGGCCGGTTCAAGCCGCCATCTTGGGCCCTGCACCACGAGGCCGCGTGGCCTCGGCCCGACCCTAACCCCGGGCCTGGCCGGCCCCGACATCCCGGCACCACCCTCCACCCAGGAGGTGAGCGGACCACTTGGCAGGTCAATGGGAGAACGAAGTGTCAAGAGCTCTTCCCCCGCCAGGTGCCGATCGCCTCCAGCTCCCCCAGGCGCTGGCTCCACCCTCTGCTGGGTGTCTGGACACCTTCATCCCGGGCCCTCCGACCTCCAAGTGCGAGGGTCCGGACATCAAAGGGCGCCTGCCCTATAACTGGGGCAACTCCGGAGCAGGAAGGCAGTTGTATCCTGGAGTCGAGAGACACCGAGAGAACTCAGCCTTGACGGACTACTGGCGCTGCCGTAGCCCGCTCTTGTGAACCATCGTCCTGCCTGCTGGCGCTGCCGCGGCCTTCTGCAACATTCATCCTCGTCGCGACCTGCTGGCGCTGCCGTGGCCCGTTGTAACGACCATCCTCGTCGGGACCTGCTGGCGCTGCCGCGGCCCGTTGTAACGACCATCCTCACCGGGACCTGCTGGCGCTGCCGCGGACCGTACATCGACCATCTTTCCGGGACCTGCTGGCGCTGCCGCGGACCGTGTACCGACCATCTCAACCGGGACCTGCTGGCGCTGCCGCGGCCCGTACCAACCAAACCACCAAGCTCGAGGATTGTGAGCTAGTCATCATCTCATCCGAACTACCTGACTGGTAGACAGACTGTCCCGCTACCCCTTACCCTGCTTTGAGAGACTTGAATCGAGGGGACCCCTGAGTCCAGACCTCCTTGTACCATTCAACCGTACCTTAAGAAGTGCTTATAAAAAACACTGAACCTTATCCGTGTGTGGTATCTGTCTGTGGGGGGGAAGTTACTTGTCTGTACGATCGCTGGAGACGGCTCTCCCCGGAGACCTCTCCTCCTGACCCCGGCCGACCCTCCCGGTCCGTCTACCCTTTCTAACAACCATGTTAGAGATCTCACTATTGACCAAGATTAGAACCTCAGCAGAGTTTCTTGCAATAGAGTAAGGTTTAGACCACAGCATAATTCTTGCTATAGACTAAGGTCTAGACCACAGCAGAGTTCTTGCTATAGACTAAGGTCTGGACCACAGCATAAGTCTTTCTATAGACTAAGGTCTAGACCACAGCAGAATTCTTGCTATAGACTAAGGTCTAGACCACAGCAGAGTTATTGCTTTAGACTAAGGTCTGGACCACAGCATAATTCTTGCTATAGACTAGTCTAGACCACAGCATAATTCTTGCTATAGACTAAGGTATAGAACACAGCAGAATTCTTGCTATTGACTAAGGTCTAGACCACAGCTGGATTCTTGCTATAGACTAAGGTCTAGACCACAGCAGAATTCTTGCTATAGACTAAGGTCTAGACCACAGCAGAGTTCTTGCTTTAGACTAAGGTCTGGACAACAGCATAATTCTTGCTATAGATTAAGGTATAGACCGCAGCAGAGTTCTTGCTTTAGACCAAGGTCTGAACTACAGCAGAGGTATATCTCTAGATGAACAACACCTGGATCAGAACTCTTGCAATAGACCAAGCTCTGGACAGCGGTAGAGCTCTTAATATAGACCAACATCTGAACCACAGTAGAGACTAAGGTCCGGACACCGCAGAGTTTTCAATATAGACCAAGGTATGTACCACTGAAGAGTTCTCTATAGACCAAGGCCAGAACCACAGCAGAGCTCTCGTAATAGACATTCACTGGACCATGGCAGAGATCTCACCATTGACCAGTATTAGATCCTCAGCAGAGTTTCTTGCTATAGACTAAGGTCTGGACAGCATCATTCTCGCTATAGACTAAGGTCTAGACCACAGTAGAGTTCTTGCTTTAGACTAAGGTCTGGACCACAACATAATTCTTGTTATAGACTAAGGTCTAGACCACAGCAGAATTCTTGCTATAGACTAAGGTCTGGACCACAGCAGAATTCTTGCTATAGACTAAGGTCTAGACCACAGCAGAATTATTGCTATAGACTGTCTAGACAACAGCAAAGTTCTTGCTATAGACTAAGGTCTGGACCACAGCATACTTCTTGCTATAGACTAAGGTCGAGATCACATCAGAATTCTTGCTATAGACTAAGGTCTAGACCACAGCAGAGTTCTTGCTTTAGACTAAGGTCTGGACCTCTGCAGAGTTCTTGCTTTAGACTAAGGTCTGGACCACAGCATAATTCTTGCTATAGACTAAGGTCTAGATCACAGCATATTTCTTTCTATAGACTAAGGTCGAGATCACATCAGAATTCTTGCTATAGACTAAGGTCTAGACCACAGCAGAATTCTTGCTATAGACTAAGGTCTAGACAACAGCAAAGTTCTTGCTATAGACTAAGGTCTGGACCACAGCATACTTCTTGCTATAGACTAAGGTCGAGATCACATCAGAATTCTTGCTATAGACTAAGGTCTAGACCACAGCAGAGTTCTTGCTTTAGACTAAGGTCTGGACCACTGCAGAGTTCTTGATTTAGACTAAGGTTGGACCACAGCATAATTCTTGCTATAGACTAAGGTCTAGATCACAGCATATTTCTTTCTATAGACTAAGGTCTAGATCACAGCAGAATTCTTGCTATAGACTTAGGTCTAGCCCACAGCAGAGTTTGTGCTTTAGACTAAGGTCCGGACCACAGCATACTTCTTGCTATAGACTAAGGTCTAGACCACAGCAGAATTCTACTATAGACTAAGGTCTAGAACACAGCAGAATTCTTGGTATAGACTAAGGTCTGGACCACAGCATAATTCTTGCTATAGACTAAGGTCTGGACCACAGCATAATTCTTTCTATAGACTAAGGTCTAGACCACAGCAGAATTCTTGCTATAGACTAAGGTCTAGACCGCAGCAGAATTCTTGCTATAGACTAAGGTATAGACCATAGAAGAATACTTGCTTTAGGCCAAGGTCTGAACTACAGCAGAGTTCTAGCTATAGATAACCAACACCTGGATCAGAACTCTTGCTATAGACCGACCAAGCTCTGGACAGCGGTAGAGTTCCTAATATAGACCAGCATCTGAACCACAGTAGAGACTAAGATCTGGACACCGCAGAGTTCTCAATATAGACCAAGGTTTGTACCACTCAAGAGTTCTCTATAGAACAAGGTCTAGACCACAGCAGAGTTCTCTTTAGGGCAAGGTCTGAGCTACAACAGAGTGATCTGTAGAACAAGGTTTGGACCACAGCAGAGTTCTTTATGGACCAAGGTCTAGTGCACAGCAGAGTTATCACTATAAACCATAATCTGGACTTCAGTAGACATCTTGCTATTTAGACCATGCCTAGACCACAGGAGATTTCTCCTCCTTGGAGACTGTAACTTTCACCTAGAATACTGCACCAACCCAAACTGTACAGCCTTTCTAGAACACCTTGGAAACCTTGGCCTCACCCACCACGTTATCAAACCCACGCACACCACCAGACACCTATTGTACCCGATTGTCTCCTCAATCAGCAACCTCACATTAGGCAACAAGGAAATCTTTGTCAAAATCAAAGATTTCACTGAGTTTCACTGTGTCTTCTGCTGTCTCCAGCAATGTCACCCCATCACAAGACCTTTGCAACAAGTTCTCGGAATTCTTCTGTAACAAAATCACCTCCATATACAGCAACTTCGACTCTCAACTGGACCCCGGCATCATCACAGCTCAGCTTCTCATCACAGCTGGTGAACGAATCTTGACCACGTGGTCGGCTGCCACCACCGTCAAAATTGCTGCTATCATGTAGTCCATCCATTCGGGGGTTCTATCTCACCCTTGGCCCCACCATGCCTTCACCAAAAGACTCCTACTGATCAGCAAAGCATTTACACCCATCTTCAATGCCTCCATCGACTCAGCCACATTCCTGGATACCTGAAAACATGCTACCATCATGCCCCTGCTCAAGAAACCATCTGCTGACACAGCCACAATTTCCAACTACAGGCCCATCTGCATCCTGCAACACACAGCAAAGGTCTTAGAGAAACTAATCAATAAACTCCTCACCAACCTACTCAGCAACCACCAGCACCTCAATGCCATGCAGTTCGTATTCAGTCCCAACCACAGTAGAGAAATAGCACTTATTACCGCCACAGATGACATCTGCATGATCCTTGACACAAGGAGACACGGAAGCCCTCATTCTCCTGGACCTCTCTTCAGCATTTGATACTGTCTCACACCTCATCCTCATCAGGCGCCTACATGAGATTGGCATCCAACAACATGCTCTCCGCTGGATCTGATCCTTCTTATCAGATAGAACACGAGCTGTCAACCTGGCATCTTACTCCCCAGAAGCCTACAAACTCATCTGTGGAGTGTCTCAAGAGTCATTGCTCAGCCCCAGCCTCTTCAACGAATACATGATCCCTTTGGCCAACGTTATCCCTGCACATGACATCACATGACATCAACATCCTCTTCTGCGCTGATGACTCACAACTCATACTCTATCTCTCGCACAAGACCTCCAAAATAAGAAACAAGTTCACCACTTGCATGACCGAAGTTGCTAACTGGATGAAAGTCAATTGTCTCAAGCTCAACGCCGACAAGAGAGAAGTAGTGATTTTGGCAAGAACAACTCACCATGGAACTCCAACTGGTGATCGGCCGAGCTCGGAGCCACACAAGAACCCACGTCAGGGACCTCAGAATAGTCATAGATAGCAAACTGGACATGACTGCACCACAAGTCAACACCACCACTGCATCCTGCTTCCACACCCGGAGGATGCTGAGGAAGATTTTGAAATGGCTACTAATCAATACTGGAAAACTGTCACTCATGCCTTCGTCATATGCAAGGTGGACTATGGGACCACCCCCTACACTGGGATCACCAAGCAACTCTCTAGAAGACTACAAACTATCCATAACTCAGCAGCTGGAATCATCCTCAACTTCCCACACGGGACTCACATCACACCACACCTCAGGAAGCTCCACTGGCTCTCAATACACAAACACACTCAATTCAAACTCCTCCCACACACATTCAAGGCACTACACAACTCAGGCCCCACCTACCTGAACAGTTGCATCTCCTTCACAACCACCCAGATACCTCTGCTCCGCAGGACTCCTATTCACTCACATCCCACCCATACACAGAACCAGAAGAGGACGGGCGCTCTCTTACATCACCCCTAAAGCTTGGAACGTCCTCTCAGTCTGCATCAGAGCCTCCTCCTCTCTTCTTGAGTTCCACAAGAAGATGAAGATTAACAAACTTACGCTAGACTTGGCTAGACGCACACACCTGCTCAGAGCCAGGATATCGTCACAGGTAATAAGGCACCTTATAAATACAGATAACATAGAGCAATATCTATAATCACAGCACCGTTCGTACTGTAGATTGAGGCCTGGACCTCAGTAGCATTCTCACTATGGACCATGGTCTGGCCCACACAAGCGTTCTGTCTGTAGACCTCAGTCTGGACCGTAGCAGAGCTCTTGCTATGAAGAACAAGTTCAGGACCACAGCAGACCGATGTCCCTGTCATTGCAGATTTCTTGCTGTAGGCAAGGGTCAGGCCCACATCAGAGTTCTCTGCAGACCAGGGTAGAGCATATGATAACGTTCTCATTCCATAGTTTGAGCTACAGCAATCACTTCTTATTATTCAAGGCTCCTACACTTCTCATGACTGGATCCAAGCACAACTGCCCTCATTCCCATGCTTCTATTGACACAGTTATTCTGGCCCCACTTCCTGATGTGAGAACCTAGTTTTCTTGTTCTAGGGGGTCCCCAGTAAAGGGGTCTTTAGAAATAGAATCCTTGTGAACAGTCTTATCCCCCAAACCCAACGTGAGTGACAAGATTATCTCACCAAGACAGTATTAACCTGCACACAGGTATTAGGTGTAGCCAAAGGGTTCAACACACACTTGTGAGTTTCAGTTCTACTCAGGGTTTGTTTGTAGTTGGAAGTCTGTCTTCCGAAGTAAGCTACGTATGTTGCCTCTTTGTTGTCACTTAACCCCAAGCTCCATCTCAGAGTAGTCCATGTATGTACATGTGTATAGCACAGAGACGTTGAAAACAATTACAGTAAATGCACGAGATGTGAAAGAGCAGCAACTTAACACTGTTAACACAATTAAGCCACAAGGAAGAAACGTTTTTTTTTTACTAATCTACTAGCTTCTAGCCTCTAACTATGGGTTCCAGAGTAGCGTTCTACTTGCCGGGAAGCCCTCTAATGCTTTGTCAAGGGGTAGTAAGCACTGTATAAATCAAATTTACTATTACAATTTAAGTGCCTAGTGCTTCGGGAAATTAGTAAGCTCCCTGAGATCTCTCATAGGCTCAGTGGCTGACATCTTTAGACACTTTGCTCCCCTTTCCCACATGTTGGGTCTTGGTCCTGATGACTGATTACATCGCTCTTCCTCGGGGTGAGATCACAGCAGAGTTCCCACCACGGAGGCCCATCAAAGTATGTATTGTTAGTTACTGAGAGTATTCCTTTGCTATTTATTTTATCCACAGTTGCTCATAGGACATTTGTGCCACTTTACCTTTGCCAGAGAATGTTCACAGAAATGGAGGAGAAAGGGTGGCTGTTGTAGTAAATGTACTGTGGGACAGGGAATGGGAAAGTTGTGAGGTCACTGCCACCTGCACAATGCCAGCTGTCCATCATGACGCTATGTGGTCAGAGGCTAATCTTCGTAGGTGGCCTTCAGCCATTTATGAAAGAAAGTACAAGAAGGTATCTAGACGTCGTGGACGAAGGGAGAATGAGTTCCAGCGGGTACAAGTCTTCAGTGTGGAGTGGACTCCCCCAGCTTGTTTGTACTTTTTTAAGGTAGATAGATTATCAGTTTAAGGAAGCTAAGCTTGGACTGCTGCTCAACTGTTATGGTTAGCTGTTTTTGAGAGGTTTTAGGAGATTTGTATGTGCAAAGATTTTAGCAAAAAAGCTGAGATTATTTGAAGTGCATTCTTTCGTTGACCGGGGCTCACAGGAGGCTACGAGTGCAGGGGTAATTGGGTTGAGGCACAGTGTCCCTCTGGTTGTATAGTTCTTGACTATCGCTGGATTGCAAAGAAAAGTCTTTGGCAGGGATCCCCGAATAGAGGAACATTAGACTAACTCAGTGAAGATACGCTCTGTACACAAACATGCCATGGAAATCTGGAACCTACTTGACTCTCTCTCGCCCGACATCGCCTTCTTCACAGAGACCTGGATCAACGCATCCTCCGCCCCCGACATCAGCACCGCCATCCCAGACGGTTACAAGATACAGGGGAAAGACCACCCCAACCACCCAGGAGGGGGCCTCGCCATCGCCCACAAGAGCACCCTCTGCCTCACCACCTCCAGCGAAACCTTCCCTTCCGCCGAACACCTGCACTTCAAGATCCAGACCACCCCCAGAGCCACACTCCGAGGAACCCTCATCTACAAACCCGCAGCCCCCGAACACCCTTCGCCACCATCACCGACTTCATCGCACCCCACGCCATCACCTCAACAAACTTCATACTCATTGGAGACCTGAACTTCCACCTCGACAACCCCAGCGACCACAACTCTACTATCCTTCGTGACAACCTCACCAGCATCGGACTTCAACAACTCGTCAACACACCGACCCACAGAGCCGGACACAGCCGCGACCCCATTTTTTGCGGCAGGAAACAGCGTCCAATTCAACCACACATCGCAGCTGCCATGGACTGACCACCACTGCGTACACTTCGCCATCAACAAACCCAAGGCATCCAAACCGCCTGGTTCATCACCGGTCTCCAAGAAGCCAGACGCACCTGCAGACGCCTGGAGAAGAACTGGAGAAACACCAAGACAACAGAAAAAGACACCACCTACAAGGAAACCATGACAGACTACCACAAACAGATCAGAGCCACCAAGAGGAACTTCATGCACAACAAAATCCTGGCCAACTCCACCAACTCCAAGGAACTTTTCAGTGTCATTCAAGAATTCACCAACCCACGCAGCGAAGCCACAGACATCAGCCCATCCCAAGACCTCTGCGACAAGCTTGGAACCTATTTCCACCTCAAGATCAAAAACCTCTACGACAACTTCATCGGCCATCCATCAGGCGCCACAGACAGCCTCCCGCCCCCAGAAACACCAGCCAGCCCACCATCTCCAACTGTACACTGATCACAGTCGAAGACACTGCCTCGACCATGAAAAACATCCACTCGGGGGCCCCCACCGGCCCCCCTCACATCTACCACAGAGTTACGGCCGACCATCGCTCCCAAACTACAACGCACCATCAACACCACCTTCAAAACAGGCAACTTCCCAGACGACTGGAAGCGTGCAGAAGTCAGACCCCTGCTCAAGAAGCCCACAGCTGACCCCACCGACCTCAAGAACTATCGGCCCATCTCGCTCAACCCCTTCGCAGCCAAAGTTGCAAAGAAAACAGTCAACAGGGAACTGACACGATTCATTGAAGAGAACGCTGTCCTCGACCCGTCCCAATCCGGATTGCGAAGCAACCACAGCACAGAGACCGCCCTACTCGCCGCCACAGACGACATCCACACCCTCCTGGACCATGGCCAGTTCACAGCCCTCATCCTGCTCGACCTATCAGCGGCCTTCAACACCGTCTCCCACCGCACACTAGTCGCGAGACTACATGACGCAGGCATACAAGGAACAGCCCTGGACGATCCGATCATTCCTCACCGGAAGAGGCCAAAGGATCAGACTCCAAGCCTTCCTCTCCGACCCCACGAAAATCACCTGCGGAGTCCCACAGGGTTCATCACTGAGCCCCACCCTCTTCAACATCTACATGCCCCCCTTGCAGCCATCGTCCAACAACATGGCCTCAACATCGTATCCTACGCCGATGACACCCAGCTCATCCTCTCCCTCACCAAAGACCCCACCACTGCCAAACTCAACTTACAGAAAGGAATGCAAAACGTTGCAGTCTGGATGACCAACAGCTGCCAGAAGCTCAACGCCAAGAAGAAAGAAGTCCTCGTCCTTGGTACCACCCCTTCTGCATGGGACAGCACGTGGTTGCCAACCACCCTCGTAAGTCCACCTACCCCCTCAGACCACGCCAAGAACCTCGGTATCGTACTCGACTCATCCCTCACCATCAACCGGCAGGTCAACGCCGTCACCTCCAGCTGCTTCAACACCCTCCGCATCCTCCGTAAGACTTTCAAGTGGAACCCCCCTTAGTCAAGGAAGCCAGTCACCCACGCACTCATCACCAGCAGACTGGACTATGGAAACGCACTCTATGCCTGCATCAACAAGTCCCTACTCCGCAAACTCCAGAAAATACAGAACACCGCTGCCGGACTCGTCCTCGGCATCCCCCGATACGAACACATAAGCTAACACCTACGAAGTCTCCAATGTCTCTGTGGAGAAAAGAGTCACTTTCAAAATCCTCACTCATGCCTACAAATGTCTACACAACAACGGACCCAAATACCTCAAAGACAGAATCAACTTCCACGTACCCAAAAGAAACCTACGATCTTCCAACCTCGCACTGGCCAAAACCCTATGCATCCACAGAGCCAGAGCAGGCGGAAGATCCTTCTCTCACATTGCATCCAAGACCTGGAATGAGCTACTGGCAGATATCAGACGCGCCCCCTCCCTGAACACCTTCAGGAAGACCCTCAAGACCTGGCTCTTCGCTTAAAACAGATCTGAGGACCCCCACCCCTCAGCGCCTTGAGTAGCACACTTACAATTCCCTGATTGATTGAAGATATTACCACAGTGAGGGCCAAAGTGAGGTCGCAAGTGTGGGTAAGAAGAGGGACAACCCTCTGCAGGCACCATTGGTGATAACATGCATTATTTGGGGACAGAATTGACTTCAGGTGCAAAGGATCAACTGCTCTGAGAAGGACTATGAGGGTGCACACCCCGGGATCACAGTGGCTTGGACATGCCATTCGGTCAGAGGACATTGTGACACAATCTTTACCCGTTCAAGTGTTGGACCGCAGCACCTCGGCCACCCAAGATTGTCTGTGAAGCATAGTCTGGCTACCCTTTTGAAGACTTGATGTTCAGCCATTGCTAGTGGCACCCTGATCCAGAGCCTTGGATGGCTTCAATTTCATTGCCAGCAACGTCGGAACATCGGTGGGCAGCACCCCGAAGAAGCAGTAGATGGGAGGGAGTGCTTCAAGGAAGGAAAGGCTTGGCCTTTTATAATTTTTCTGCCCTGTGTCTAAAACATTTCGCATTTTTGTGTTTCTCTTTGAGCCTTGGTCAACTCTGTTGTGCAACTAGGTGAAGTTACGGGCACACCAGCAGAGAGGTTGAGTGTCACGTATAGGTTGCAGTGTGGTTTCCACTACGTTAGGAGAAGTGAAAAAGAGGAGCAGCAATATCTGAAGGTCCATCAGCCGTCATATCAACAAACACTCGGCCACCTGATGGCCGTGACCTAAACCGGGCAGGTTAACCGTGTTGGTGCCAGCCTGGTCTGTCTGTGCGCTACTATCTTGTCGTGGCCCTTACACATCTTTCTTGTGGCCTTGTCACTCTAAAGGTTTTGTCAATTGATGCTACCACAATAATGCTTGTCAGTGTGATCTGAGACTGACCTCTGAAGGCATCAAATTAGACCTAAGAAGACAGAAGAGAAAAGGAGTGAAGTTGCACCATATGATGACAACACAAGAACTACAAAAAGGGGAAGAGCAAACGTTTCAATGTTCTCTTTAAGGATGTTAGTCCTTTCTAGTCCCATGCGCACACTACCCTCAAACTTGAGTGGGGGTTGTGGGGCCGTCAGCTGCCTTGGGTTTCCTGATGGACTCTGTGCAATGAAAAGGGATTACACTTAGTCCTGATCAACTGGCTTATTTTTTAAGTGACTCCAAAACTGAAATTCTGCCAAAAAATGAAGGAAATTCCGCTTCCCTAATGGAAGTATCAAGGATGCTGGAACTCTGGGCCTGGCCAGATCTAGGATAAAGCTCTGGCCTGTACTTTTGACACCACATTAAACCATATAACTGAGATTACACAAACTAGCAGCTATTACCTGGGGCCCTTCCTGTGCCAGCAACTTTGATGAGACCCATCTGGCAACAACAGCCAGAGCAATTGCAGAAGCAAACTTGAATTATTGCGCCAGTATGTTCACCATTAATCGGTTGCGTGAAGTCTGGAATCCCGCGGCGTATAAGTAACATATGTTATTGCACCGCTCCATGGTTGGAAACATTACTCCGGTTCCTACTGAATTCATCCGTAACTTTTAAATTGCTGCTACTCCCACAGAAAACAATACATAGAAGCAGAAATCTCTATCCGTTATAATCCACGCCACAGGCAGCGGGCAAACATTCACATCATTATAGTTAGTAATAAAAACATTATTAAAAAAATAAGTAATATTAGAAAGGAAATAAAGTCAAAAAGAATACATTTGTGTCCCTAATCAAGGAGAAATCCAAAATTAGAAATTGCCCCAAATTTAGACTGGAAATTTGATCCTATAGGGATATCCATAAAGCAACTCCTAACAATTTTAAAAAGCTAGTTATTATGGAACAAAACGTCTTTAATTTAAGAAAGTCGCCCTCTGTTTTTCTATGTTTTGAGTTATTCCTCCTTCACAAGCAGCTTTTAACATTTTTGTCGAGAAAATTCCAGATACAAGCTAAAACAAATAGAACACTCATTTATGAGTCAAGTCAGGTCAAGAAACACTTTATTCGATTAAATAAAAATCATGAAAGTATACTATACAGTTAAAAAGTTTAAAATTTCCAGAACATTTTATGCAGGTAAAAAAAATTTTGAATATTAAAATACATTAGCAATAAATCCACACAAGCTAGAATTTGATAACAAAATATAACAAGGTGCATAATCCCAGTATTTCATGTGTTATAGGCTGGTTAAATAAAATTATCTCATTTATGAAGAAGTCACGCCGTGCAGCGCAGCTAGTCACCTCTGCAGCTGGATGGTGTTAGTAACACAACAGTGCATTAAAAATAAGAATTCTGATTGACTTTCCTCGTATTCAGACAAAGAGATCTGAAATATGCATGCTTCTCAATTTAATTCATTTAACTTTTGGAAAAAAACATTTGGACCTACAAACATCACATGAATTGTCTTGCTTCTGTGAAGTTTGTTTTACTACTGCACTCTGACTTGACACATGGATAATATTGCCTCATCGTTATGCTTGGAATGCTTCATGGCTCCCTTTCTCTGGAGCTGCGGGGAGTCTTGGGCCTAAAGTTCTTCGACCAGGCTGGGGGCAAGGGGGAGAGGCAATGGGCTGCAGCAGCAGGTGGCAATAATAGGCTTTGTCCGAGTTCACAGTTATGCAACCCTCTCCTGGCTCCAGGGTGTCTTACTTTGTCTGGCAGGGGGCAGGGGCGTTAAATAGTTAAATGCTTTGTGCAAATAACCCTCATTGCATTACTTTTAAGAACCATTGCTAAACAATACAGGGCGGTATTCTATGGCCTCACATGGTGACAAGAGACCACCATGATTCTGTAAATGAGAAGCAAGAAACCTCGGGAAAGTAAGGCCCACATTTTGGAAGTGCTATGACACCATTCAACACGCTATGCAAATGTTTATCGCATAACTTAATATCAATAAGGTCACTCAAGCATAAAAAGTTTCAAACTGCCCATCTTCTTATACATTAAGTACATGGAAAAACTAGTAAAAAAATACCTTCCCTCTGGATAACCACATGTGATGTAGGTTGGGGTGTGGTGTCAGGGCAAGGAGAGCGCACACATGGCCAGACAGCCTTAAGGGGCCTAATGAAAGCTTCTAGCTAGTGCTTGCTGACATTATAAGATTGACACCCCCCATTAGAAATCTGAAGCTGGAAGGAAGGTACATGGTGGGGCGGGATTTAGTTTTTTAACCTTTAAGTGGGGTTGTTTTGATTTTATGTTGGGCACTTTTCTCCTGCGGGCGTTGCTAAGGGTTATTTCTAGATTTCTGAGCCTTTCTTGAACATCGACTTATATTTTATCAGAGACTTCAGGTTAGGGAGGTTGGGCAAAATGCGTCACAGATTGCTGCCCTTCTGTCCATTTAGCTATGTTTATGGTTTCATACCGATATGGCATTAGATTACCTTCTTGGTGCTTGAAAGCACCACTTTACCTCTGATCCATATATCTTCCGAAGTTCTTCAAGGGGGTTCTCACTAGGCCTGGGCAGTAAATTCCGTTCCGCTTGTGGAATTTGCGTAATTTCACGTTCCGCGGAGATCGCGGAATTGCCCAAAATTCTGCGTTCCGTGGCTTTGCGGAATTTTATTCTTGTACGTGTTCTCAAAATGCGTGTTCGCAAGATATTTCCCCCTGAGCACGCAATCGGCGTTCGCAAACAGGAAAAAAGCATCGCGAACAAGCAATTCCGCGTGTTCGCGGAATTTCTGCGTGCTCGCGGAGATTTTTTACTGTTTCGCATTAGCTACGCGAATTCCACCCACCCCCTAGTTCTCACCAGAGACTACTGGAAACATACCCGGATGCACAAGTAGCAGCCCCGCCTGTGCTGGAAGATCCAGCAGCTCCACGTGTGTCTCAGAGGCCGGGCAGGTGGGGTCGACAGAGGGAGCACAATTTTCTTTTGGGCGCGGGGAAGAGACAGTGTATTCCGTGTGCAATGTCACCATAACAACAAGTCCTCCAGAACGACCAGCAGGCTAAAATGCTTCGCAGTTAGAGCTGCAGTGCAATAGTTAGGTGCTGTACAAGAAGCTGTTTATTGGAGTGCCTCGTGATCCCTAAAGCGTGTCAAGGAGCTACATATGCCTGACCAATGCATTTTAAGTCAGTGTTGTAGACACCAGCATTAAAATGCGTTAGTCTAATCCCTGATGCGTGGCACCTGGTAGAGCCGAATTAAATGTCGCTCCCCCCGTTGCAAACAAGGCAGCCATCAGGGATCGCAGAACAAAAGAACAAAGATTCGAGTAGACGTCAGGATGCCAAAAGGGGAACCCTCAAGGCCGGCGGCCACGTGTTGCTGCGCATCTGTCAGGGAGGAGGGACAAAAACCGACGTCTGGCCCCTAGCCTTGGTATGTCTCCAAAGACAAAGGAACTATATTCACTGTGGTTGAAAAGAAGATAGCATTACCCGAAACATCTCGCACTTCAAAAGTGTCTCTGCGCATGCGGCGCAGCGGGCTGCCAGCCCCCCGACACGAAGAGACATTGCCTGTGCCTCCCTTTGACGAGGAAGTCAGTCCCACGAGTGGACTCGAGACGAGGATCCCACCTCAGTGGAAATATAGTTGTTTCATCTAAATGTTGGGAAGGATGTAGTGTCTGTTTGGCCAGGAGTTACAATCCCCCACACTACGGACAGAGTTGGTTTGCCCCAAGGGTGCCATCATGCAGATTTATAAATAAGGAGCGCACGCCTGCGCAGTGCAGTGCGTACCTGAGCGATGCCAGTCTGTTGAGCCCACCTCTACCTAGGACTAGGCTTCCACCCCACCGGCTTTCTACCGGCACCGCCAGTATTTTAATGTCGCGGCCTGGACACAAATAAAGCAAAATCACCTAACGCTGGTATTTTTAGCCGCTATCTGTACATACTTTGAACAGCAACTATGAACAGAAATCACTTTTAAATATGTTCTGGAGCTTCGTCAATCATCTCGGACTGAAAATTAAAGTAAACAAAGACAGGAAAGTCAGGTTACAAATGAATACATAAGCTTTTTATTACAGTCTGATTTAGTATCACCTCCAGGCCTTTGCAGACTTTTCAAAGAATACCAAATGGCAGATATTTTTCTCTTGCTAAGATGGCAGTCCTAATTAGGACCAGGGTAGGGCTAGGCCATTGGGTCAGTCCTCTACTCAACAAGTACACACTGCTATGATCTTCAAATAAACACTTTCTAGACCCTTCCCTCTTCTATCCCTCCACATACAACTAACAGACTCAGATGTCCACTGCTCGAATTAATTTAATATTTCCCTATACTAATTCACCACTAATACTTTTGGGGTTCTAGAATAGAGTGCTACTCGCCGCAAAGTGCTTTGACACCTCGTCTGGGTTAGGAAGCGCTATTTAAATGCAATTTGGCGCAGAGTACCCGCCATTGCATACGCAATTCACCCTCTGGGTGTTTCGGAGCAGAGGCCTAGAGGATCCACCAATCTGGCACCACCTAGTGGTGAAGCTGCGACACTGCACACCACTGAGGGCAACAGGGTGTGCAGAAGCTCATAATGTACTTTGCTGTGTGGAGACATTTTGGCACTGGGGAACATCCATGCATAACAGAGGATGGTGCAACAATTACTAAAAACTCTGAATATGAGAAAACAAAGATAATGGGAACTTGGAGAAGAAAGAATGGGGAGGAAAAAATATATACCCAGGAAGAACTAAAAGAACCTGAATTAATTGCTTTGCTCCAAAAATACAAAGCAGGGTTGACAAGGAGGTCAGTGTCTGTGTATGTTTAGAGAGTGCAATGAGTATTTTTAAAGAGGAGTGCAGACATCTTGCGATATTGAGAGTGAGAAATCTCACCAAAGACACGAAGCAGTACTGAAGAACACAACATGGCGGCAATGAGCAGTGAGATGACAATGGGCAAGGAGTGGTCCCCACCGAAGCAATAATGACAATGGGATGCAGGTAGCAGCTTGTGGACCTCAACCCGTCCCAGGCTGGATCATTGGTCCACCAGAGCACATCACTGCTGTTTCCAGTCCTCTACTGCCTTCTACCTTTTTTACAGCACCAGCGACAGCAGCTCCCAGACGGAAAGCCAGGATGACAGGCTTGGACAGGTGTGTCAAGGCCACCAGAGAAACAGATGGAGTCTTCAGAAGCTCCCTCTTAGTGCATTATGGCAGTAGTTGTTATTGAGGCACACTTGTCCTCCAATTAAACCCTGACTGCAAGCTTTTCATATTCAGACCAACACAGCAGAAGAGGGTGTTACATGGGTTGAACTGGTTCAATACACATAGTCAGACGGTTGTCAGTTTAATGAAAAATAGTTTTCGTTCAAACTCAAGCAGTCAGTATATGTAAGTGTTCTTTTTTGTGTGAAATTCTTTTTTTTGCAGGAAAAGAGCAATAATGCATGAACATTAATTCGCAACCATTGTAGCATCACAGCACAATCAGGAATCAGTGGAAGTACATTAAGTCCCGTTACTCTGCCCTTCCCTCCACCCTGTCCCTGCAGCAAGACATCAGGCCATATCGCCAATAGGTTGTACCAAGCGAAGAACATCAGATATGGTGGGAGCGGTCAGAGTGCAAATTCCACTTCGGAAGTCATTCCGCTTTCCCTATATTTTGGCCCATTCTTTTTGCCAGCCCCTTCCTTCATAAACTGCCCTCTCTTCCAATATGAACCAATTTATGTCTTGTCTCCAGTCACTCAGACGGGGCACCTGGGTGGCTCTCCATTTATGCGCATTATTGCGCTTCGCCATTTTCAACCCACTATCATGTAAATCTGATCCATGCGGGGGAGGTTCATGGCCTCCCAGACATTAAGTAGGCACCACTTTGCTGAGGCCTCCATATTGCCCCCGCACACCTCATTCAGGCATGCAACCACAGAGTTCCAATAGTGCTGAATGGCAAGGCAACCCCAGATCATGTGGAAAAACGTCCTCTCTTGCTTACAGACACATTGACACAGTGGGGTGACACACTACCCATCTTTGCCATGGTAGTACATGCCAAATAGCTCCGGTATAGGATTTTTAATTGTAAGAGACAAAACCTGGCTCTAACAGCCACTTCTCGTGGGGACGCCAGAGACTCCAACCATTCATCGTCTTCTATCCCCTTTAATCTCTGTTCCACTACTCTCGTAGCCTCACTAGGGTGTCAGGCAAATTGTTGACCAATTTACGGTATATGAGGGAACCTACTTTTTTGGTCATATGATCGTCAAGGAGCTGATCATCCAACGGAGAGGAGTCTGGGAGCTCCTCCCCCTTTGGCAACACCGTCTGGAGTGCGTGATGGATATGCAGGCACCTATATGTCTCTGTGGGTGCCATTTGATAGTCTTGTTGTAGCTCTGCAAATGGGATGACTCCCCGTCTCCACAGGTCACCCACTTTGGAGAGACCAATGAGGTCCCATTTGTCAAATCTCTGCTGCTTTCCCAGCATCCCTAGCTGCACATTGTGTCAGAGGGGAGTAGCCAATGTATGTTTACCTCGCCAGCCTAAAGCATAGAGTGCCATGTGCCAAAGAGTGAGTGTGACTGCTGTGGGGATCGGAAAGGACTTAGGGCGTGTAATACCATATATAGCCCTGAGGTATCCCCCTAGATGCATGGCCTGCCTGTCCAAACGATAAGCTGGTTCACCTTTTGGGGGATGGGCCCACTGACTAATTGCAATGAGCTGCGCTGCCCAGTAGTACTTTTGTATGTCGGTGAGGGCGATGCCATCATCGTACCATCCCCTTGTCAGATTTTTTAGGGCAATGCGTGCAGGTCCCCCGTCCCAAAGTAGCATGTGGATTTCCTTATCAACCGCCTGGAAGCAGGGTGTCGGGACCGGGTAAGGTGTGCTATGGAGTGCATACTAGAAAGCGGGGCAGTGCCACCATTTTAAATAGGGCTGCCTTCTCTAAAAGTGACAAAGACAGGGTCCTCCAATGTTGTATATCTCCTCGGACGTGTGCCAGAGGTTACGTGCAGAAAAAAACTCTGGATCCGCTGTAATGTAGGTCCCTAGGTAACGGAAACCCACATCCGTTATTTTGGCGGCGCAATCTCGGGGCAGACATGGGGCTTTGCCATGAAGGAGATAACTGTGAGATTTTTCCCAATTGATAGTATATCCCGAGTAGTAGTGGAACAGGGTAAGGATGTGCATTATTCTGTAAAGGGTAGAGACCGGGTCAGATATATACAGCAGGATGTCATCTCCGTAAAGGGAGATTCGGTCCTACCAGTCCTCCTTCCATTTTAGTCCTCGAATCGAGGGGGCCGTGCCTGATTCAAGCCGCTGAAAGCTCCAGAACTAGGGCAAATATGAGAGGGGAGAGTGGACAGCCCTGTCGTGTGCTGTACCATAGATGGAATATCAAAGATGCACCACCGTTGACTGTCACCTAAGTCAGAGTAGTAGTGTATAAAAGTAGTATCCATTCCAAAAAGCGCGGGCCGAAGCCCAGCTTGGTCAAGGCTTCCAACATGTATGGCCACTCAACTGTGTCGAAGGCCATACTCTGCATCAAGCTATGCAAGTATTCTTAACCAGTGTAATTTGTATCTTTATTTCTATTATCCACTCCACTGCCCAGTTCCTAGGAATAGGAAAGACAAGTATAAGTAAAATAAAACCTCTCCTAAAAATGCACTGGACAAAGCTTTCTACTCTTCTGTCCGTATGGTGTTCTTGTTTTTATGTTACGTATCCCCTGCTTGTTCTCACTGTCTCTACCTGGTGTTATGACCTTTTCTACCAGGCGTCTCCAACACCTCCATCACGAGCTACTAGTAGCTCGCAGACTGTGTGAGAATAGCTCGATGCCTGGAGTTTCAAACTACTCAACTTCATGCCTATCTGCTAATGCTGCACTTAAAAACACCATGAGACCAGACCAGGTCTGGGATGCCAGGCTCAGGAAGGAGCAGGATTCATCACACTCTCTTGGTAAACAAGCAAGTGTGCTGCTGCTTCCTCTCATGAAGCCTAAAAATAAATAAATGCCCAGTGGCCTGGCTATATGTTTTTTGCTCAGTAAGCACAGGATATAGGCTCCTTATCTAAATACTTCAGGAGCCCTGTACCGCTTTTTCTGCGCCCAAAATGATCCAAAAATGTGAACCCCCCCATTCTAAATTAAAATCCCAACATTAGAGACATACCCTGTCCGTCTCCACACACCTGTGATTGCCACGGGCCTTCCTTGGAGCCAAGTGGAACCTGAAGCATCAAGGATGGAGAGCTGGTTTCCAAAAGTATGGGGTCTCCAGCATGTCCTCCTTGCCTGGCGCAGTCTTGGTATGCTTGGCATCCTCTGCTGTCTGGTGCAGCTCACTTCCAGGGATCCGACGTCATCCCATGAAGTAGAACTAAAATCTGCAGCTCCTCAGCTTCTCTTAATATGTCCCTGGCAATGTTCTCCTGGGCAGCGTGTCCTCTGTGGTTCCTCTTCCGGATTCTGGACTTTCTGTTATGTAGTGAACCTGGGAAGCGAGTGACACAACCCTGGTAGTCCTTTTATACCTTCTTCTTTCTGTCTTCAAGTCTGTCTTCTCTTTCTTCATATACTATATCCTTTTTCTCTATCTTCCCTTCTCTTTCCTCCTTAGTCTGCCTTTCCCTTTCTTCTTTTCACTCTGGTAGCCCTTCTTCCTTGTCTTATCTACTTTTTTTTCCAAGGTGACTTCTTCTGTCCCAATGCTTCCTGGAGATGTCATGAGAGCATTGCATTATTACCCAATCAGTACCCATCGCAGAAAGAGAATACATTGACACCTTTTATGCTCACCTACAAACACCTACCAGCACATGCGCATATGGTAACCCTGTCAAAGAGGTGAGGGCACAAGGTTGTCATTCGTCAGTATTGCAATGCCTAATCCTCTAAGAGCCACACATAATGCTTGACACTATCCTCACCCCACAAAAATCGTGTGAACTTTCAAATGTAAGGGCAGAGCATATTGAGTGTTCCCAAACTGAGCCCAGAACCATCAAAGCAGAAAGCTTCTTAATACAGTAACAGTAACAACGAAAAGAGAAAAATATGTGGCTACTGAGGAGGAGGACGTCAAGCAACGAGAGTAATTCTGGCACAAGTCAAAGACTTCTCAAATTGCGGCTCACAAAATCATTTGCAAGAGTTTGCCTGGGTAAAACAAGGGACACAGCTGCACGGAGGAGAGGGATGCATGTTGAGAACCCCACAAATGCTCTTGCATGCACAGGATAAATGAGCATGCAGGTTTGATGGTTAAGCATCCATGGTAGACCCCAAAGAGGACAAAACATTCCTTATCTTATTTGTAGATAGATAA
Organism: Triturus cristatus; assembly: GCF_964204655.1. NCBI lineage: Eukaryota > Metazoa > Chordata > Amphibia > Caudata > Salamandridae > Triturus > Triturus cristatus. The sequence goes on along the minus strand of NC_140587.1, from coordinate 93,148,400 downwards.
TTTGAGAACAGACACCCTCAAACCAAATTACATAGTAACACCAGTTAAGGCAAATGAGTTCTTATAATAGGCAACAGCCAGCATTCAAGGAGACAAGTGGAAGGCCCTTTTCCAGCAAAGTTACTCTGTTGACACTCTGGAGAATCGGACATGAGCTAAGTATAACAGCAGAGGGTCTACTCCAGAGGGGAAACAATCTTGTTACCATTGAAGTGCTGTGGGCTAAAATTGTCTACCTGGAGCTCCAGGGTCACCAAAGGATTGCCGAAAGGAGAGCATGTTGTAGCGTCCTACCAGCCCAGGTACTAACCAATAATCATGCCACACACTGAGGGTATTTTTACAAGTCTTTATTCTGCTTTGTGTAAGACGGAACTCAACATTCTAGGCCTGCCTTCAACTCATCCCTGAAATGCTTACGTCACAGGCCAACGGTGGACAGTGGGAACCAATAGAGTTCCCACATTCTTTTATCTACAAAACAATACATCTCCTGCATTGTTACATATAAAGTTATAACTTTTTCAAAATGGATAAATAAATACAGGAATAACTACATGCATAAACACACAGGTAATTATAGATATGTAGACAATTATAATTCTTCAATGAATCGTCATGGCGCCTGAATCACACGTCCTGATCGGGTCACTGGAAACCAGAAACTGGAAGTCGAAGTGTCTGTGATGTGCACAGGTGAGGTGAAATCATCCGCAGACACAAAGTTATCAACAGTCTGTCTGGACCCAGTCTCTACAATGACATTGATGTTTGAAGAGTGATGGGCCACATGTAAAAAATGAGAGGAATCTCTCATAAGTGACTTACCCGGACGCTGGGCAGTTATCATGTGTCCTTTGGTGTTAGTGATGGTAAATGGTTTAGCCTCAAAAGGAGCATCAGACATTCTTTTTCTAGATTGTCTGACAAGCAGTCGATCTACTCTTGTAAAACTAGCATCTTTCACATGACGTCGTCTGTCAGCATATAGTCTCATTTTCTGTTTGTGACCAAAGTCCATAGTACGAATAACTTCCTCATTCTTGGATCTGAGATTGGTCTATTGGGGTTGCTTAGTCATCATGTCTCTTCCCAACTTATTTTTTTTACAAACTTTATTGACTTTTACAAATTCTATCAAAAAGTGAGTGAGAATAGATGCAGTTTCAGGATACATAGAAATTGATGGACTACGACACCAACGCGGGCGGAACGAGTATAAAATTAAATCCCCAGTTAAAAACTCTTCCACCGTCCTCCCACGAAATATAGCAGAGAATCAACATCTGTATAAGCTTAATAAGCCTGTTAAAACAATAAAAATCCCCAAATAACTCCCCCCCCCCCCCCGCCCACCAAACATGTCACATCGTCTTTGTCATTGCAAGCTATAATATAGCACATGTGCAGTTCAGATGCATAAATGTATCAAGGCTCACGTTAGAACATCTAGTCCCTAATGGAAGTGCTGTAATTGTGCATATCATACCTAGGCCCTTCAGAACTCCTTGAGCATAGGGGTAGGCAGTTTAATCAGCTGATACAGGAGTTGCAACCCTGGGCAATTCGTCCCCCCACCATCGTCTGGAATCTTTAAAAGCACCACTAACGTCTCCCATGCCTTTGCCGCTTCTAGCGCCCTTTCACCGCCCACTTTCTTTGCCAATTGCATTCTAACTGTTCCCTCACATTCCGCCCACTTAATAAGTTCCCTCTTCCATCCAGATACATCAGGACCTTTCCGCATCTTCCAATGCATAGTAATCTCTCGCTTAGCCAGCAGGAGACCCAGATCTAAACATTAGCTTGTTACCTTGTTTTTAGCTGTGTGGGGAAACCAATGTAGTAAGCAGGGACCGATAGCTGGTTCTAATTCTCTGTCAGTAATCTCAGTCAGTAAGGCCTTCACTGCAATCCAGTAGGTATCTAATTGCGGTCAATCCCAGAACATATGGCGGATCACGTCTCTTCCAAACTTGATAGTCGCAGGACTTTCCCCTGTCATTGAGTGAGGGGTCGAAAGGTAAGCTCGAAGAGCAGTGTTTAAAACAACTTTGAGGTCAATCTTCTTCAATGCAGCATGCTCAACAGCTTTCTTTAGAGTACTCATGAACCGTTCTACTAGGCCATTGGCCTGACGCCAACCAGGAGTGGTTTTTGATGCTTTATATTGAGGTGATTTAGAAAGACTTTGAATTCTCAACTATTAAAAGGCGGGCCGTTATCAGATTTAAGATTGCAGGCACACCCTATGTTTCAAAGATGCCATCTTTAAATAACCTTTTTCCTGTGCGGTGGACGATAGGTCTTCTACTAAAGGAAACTGTGAATAACCATTTGTGTACTTCACAGGATGAGACTGTCTTGAGTCACTGAAAGTTCATCTCTTAATTTTTGAACTTCAAATATTCACTGCCACTAATGAGAGGTCTAACGTGCTGGTTCCATGATTGATGAGTAATAATGTCTTTTAACTTTAACATCTCACTATCTTGGCTCATGGCATTGACAATTTGTTCTAAAGACATGGCATCTGGTGTGTTTGATTTCACAATAAAATTGATGTAGGCCTCCGCATTGCAATGGCACTCTTGAAAAATTATCAGCAAGATTCTGATCATTCCCTGGACGATGAAGAATTGTATAGTTGTATTCTTGTTACCTCTATCCCCAATATTCAATTTGAGGAGGCATTTTGGCAGTGGGATTGCCAAATATCACCAACAGTGCTTGATGACCACAGTACAAGAACACATGGAAATATTTGCAAGCCCAATTCACTGGCAAACTTTTTTTCCCAGGTTACGAGTAAGCACTTTTCGTTTGTGACAAGCTGTTACTGGCGTATGCTATGATACGTCTCCGAGCATATGGCTGTTCATTGTGCTGTGCAAAATTGTGCCTAACCTTACAGGGCTAGTGCCAACTACAAAGTCTTTATGAAGATTGGGATCAGATTAGGCCATTTAGTGACATTCTCGATAGCTTGCTTGATTTTTTGGAAGCTCTTCTCACAGTTACTTGACCATTGAAAAGACACATTCATTATCATCAGTTCTAATGGTACCCTGACCATAGCAAAGTCTCGTATGTATCTAGAACAGTAACTGGCCATTCCAAAAAATTATCGTAACATAGAAAATTCTTATGGGGGATTAGCAGTAGACAGTGCTTGCACTTCAGCTGGCTCAGGGTTCATACCACCACCAGAAAAGAGATGACCAAAGAATGTTAAGCTTTTCTTGTGGAATTCACATTTGTCAGCATTCAGAGTTAAGCCTGCATCATTCAGCAAACAACATTCTTGCATGAGAGCTTTGCCATTATCCAATCCAATCCAAACAAGCTTTATTCGACAATTTAGTCATAAAAGCATGACCAAAATGTCTCATTATACACACTGTCAGGCTGAATTATAAAACTTGCTTATGGAAATTACATCAGAACATCATAAAAACTGTGATTCAATAAAACTCTAAATACATTACTATATGCTTAAATAGCAGAAACATTTGTAAAAAAAATGTTATCAAAAGAATACAATAGAATATCCATAGAGCTTATATCTGGTAAAAAGGAGTATATTCATAAATCCCCATGTACATGTGCAAAACGTGCAATAGGGGGTACCCCCCATATTATCTAGATAGAAAATTAGATCTTATGGTCCATGACCACCCTAAGAATTTTGCTACTGCCACAGTAATGGGGGAAGTCGTATCAGTACGTAGAATTCCCTCGGCTTCTTCACTCCTTCTAGTGCCCAACCTTTTAGAAATGGGTACTAGCCATGCACGTCGTGGGGCATCATATGCTGGACAAGCGAACAGTAGGTGCGCCACCGACTCTACATGTATCTGGCATATTGGGCACTTGTTATCCCCTTGAGTCATCCATCTGGCAGTGAATGCTCTTAGAGGCAATGAGCCCACCCTAAGCTGAAAATAATGCTTTCTATCGTATGACTTAGATATTGTGTCCCAGTATTGTTCTAATCTCGGGATGTACTTTATTTCTAAAAAAGTTCCTGTAAGCGATGCTGACTCGCTGATTCACATGGTTTTGTGCATTATCATCTCCCAATAGATTTCTTTGAAAACTTTTTTTGAGGGGAAGCGAGCAGTGCCTGGGTCATCCCATAATGTTGTCAGGCCAATACTTCGTAGGGTGTCTCAAACCTCTCGTAGCCATTTAATTTGATGGAAGTTATCAGCCTTAATATTATCCATAAAGCCTGCAGCAAATGGCATAAATTCATGTGTTGTCCCTAATCTGTGCCAGTATAGTAATGGAAGTAATTTAGCAATGTCAGCCAAAGGCTTTCTCCCAAGATCGTAGCGTAGGGGACACATAGGGGTGCTTTGGGGGAGGTTGGTTTCCTTGCGTAGGAACCAATTTTCTACTATGGTCAGTTTTTTCAGGTTCTCACACCCCCATAGTTCTGCTCCATAGAGGGGGAGCTAACCACTTTCATGTTATATACCTGGAGCACCGGACTAATTGGTTTTGTGAGTGAGTTATTATACTCCAATAGGAGCGCTCCCGCCAATTTTCGGTGCTTTAGTGTCGCCAGGTCAATTTGTTGGTTCCATTTTAAATCACTCTGTATCTTAACCCCCAGATAAGTAAATTCCTTAACTTGCTCCAATGGACGATTGTTCACTAAAATACTACAGTTAAAAGTTTTATGTGGGTTAAAAGACATACATTTCGTTTTCCACACATTTATTTCCAGACCCCGCTCATTGCAAAAATCCTCAAAACTTATTAGGGACCACTGGAGGCCACTGGGGGTCTTTGAGATAATCAATTTGTCATCTGCGAACATTAAAATAGGGATTTTTTCACTTGCTAATGTTGGGGCATCAGTGGTAGTAGATTCCATACACTTCACTATTCCATTGATGAACAATAAGAATAGTGCAGGTGCCATTACGCAACCCTGGCGCACACCTCTCTCTACTGGAAAAGCACTAGTAACCATTCCCTGGGATCCCCAATGAATTTTGGCATAGTTATCCTTGTGCATTCTGATAATGAGTGTTAACAATTCAGGAGGCATCCCCAATTCCTGTAGGATCACCCATAATTTGGAACGGGCGACAAGATTGAATGCTGATTTTAAATCGATAAAGGCAGCATACAAGCTGCCTTTGCCCAGGACCACCGTCTTCCAGTACAATAAAATACAACAAAAGACCTGGTCTGTAGTGCTAGTATATGACTGAAAGCCAGCCTGCAGGGGGGATAGGATACTATACCCCTCTATCCACTCCTGGATCTTATTAAGGATTGCCTCCCCATTATCTTTTGAAAAGAATCTATTAAACTGATGGGCCTATAGTTACCTGGCTGTGATTCGTCCCCCTTTTTATAAACTGGATAATTTCTGCCCCTTTCCATGAATCAGGTACTGGCACGCCCTTGGCAACTGCATTAGCCAGCAACAGGATGTACCTACACCATCTTATTTTGTCATAGAGAAACATATCTGCAGGGACTCCGCCAGGGCCAGGTGCTCTACCCCCCGCTATAGATCTAAGTGCTATATTGACATCGTCACTACAAAAAGCCTCTCGTAGGCGCAGAACGTAGACACTTTTAAAGACCCTGATTTTAACGTGGTTGGAGCCGAAGGAAATTGCCGGCGGAACAAACCCTTGAAGGCTGCTCTTGACTACTCGCTGGGACTGCGAGGCCCAGGGTGCCTTGCCTCGCCATCATAGGACGCACCTGGTGCCTCTTCCCGGCCCCTCCTCCTCCCGCTATTTGACTTCCGCCCCTCCTCGCGTGAGCGGGACGCGAGCGGGGCGCAGACTGGGGCGAAGCCTGGGCAAAGGGTGGGCCGTCTGAGGCCGTCCGAGGACGATCGTGGACGGGACGGGCCACCCCCCTAACCTTCCTTCAATGGTGAGAGCATCTATCACACACTGATCTAAACTGTTTGAAACGTTCGCCTGTTGTGGACACTGACTTACTGTGGTATCTTTGTTGTTGTAGCTCTACCGCATTATAACATCATGTCACAAAGTGCTGATAAGTCGCGTACTCTAACCGTAAACACCTCTAAAGGCCCAGTATCTGGAACTATTGATCAATTCTTCAAGCGTGTGACTACTGTCTTGGAGAAGGAGATAGCGGATACGGAAAAACGACTATCTTTAGACCTCTTAACAGGCAAGCGTTCCTCACTGGGCACAATTGGTAAAATCCTATCTCCAGAGGTGGTGAATGTGGGTACCGGAATTTCTAGATCCTATTCAACGCCTGGAATAACAAAAAACACGTCTCATGTTAATTCCCCTGGCGAGGTCCCCCTGCCCGATGATAATATTACCACACTTACTTTATCGGGGCTCTCAGATTCACCCAATTTAGCTATCTCCTCCCCCCCAGTGGTAAATAGACAACCAACAAGAAAGAGACGAGGCATACTTACTAGACCACTCTTGACGAAAAAGAAAAAAGCTAAATCGCTCACACAAAAACAGAATCATGTAGGTTCCGTAGCAACAAACACTCCTCTTCCATGCACAAACACTCCAGGATTGTTATCCAGCCCGGATATCTTGAGCGACCTACTTGCTAAATTAGAGACAATGGTCAAATCCCTTCTACTTCCTCTTCTTGAAAGGTCCAGATTAATAACCCTCCACCTAGAGGATTTAAGTAAACAAGTGGGAATGAATAATCTACTTATATCTGAATTTACCAATACCCAGATTAAAAATAATATGAAGGAACACGTTCCTCCTCCCATGGTAGCGCGACCTCTTACGGATGATCACTTGACAAATTCGCGCACCATCTTGGGGGTAAACTCTGCGGATATACCATCTAATAATACCGCAGTTCAAGGTAGGACACAGCACGTAACAAATAGTAGAGACACGGAAGGGGTCAATAAGGTGGGTAATAGACAGAAATTTGCCACTCATCGGGACACCGAAGAACAATAAAGTAAAAATAGAACTCATTCTTCGGTAACACCTATCACGAAGAAAAAGGAGATAACAGATCAAGAGAAGCGTGATTGGTTAACCCAGCCACAATATATCCCAGTAAGCAGAAGGGTGGACCTACCCCCCGAATCAGCCCCATATACAGTTATTATGACAGGGGTCCCAGAATTAACATCAGGTGCAAGGGAGGACTTCCATGCGTTAAAAAACAAAACCATGCATTGGTTGAACCAAAATAGACCCCTCCCTGCACACATAAATGGGGAAATTCTTATGGTGAGACGTACATGTTGGGTAGGTACTAGACCGAAAGATAAGAAGGGGGACGTGATAATTATAAATTTTAGAGATCACAGAGCGGTCAGATGTATAGGTGATTGGTTCGAGGCTAGAGGGGAGGTCGCAATTGCTACACACCTGGTTGACTACTTCTACCCTAGAGAACTGATCGCTTACTCCACTCCAGATGTTAAACAAGATCTTCTTATGAATTGGGGCAAAATGGATCATCGTTTCTCTCTCCAAGCTGCACATAACCATGCTTTTTATCCGCAGCTGAATAGTAGACCTATGAGCAATAACTACCAACCATTTCAAGCTCTAAACCAGGCTCCAAGGAATAATAATTCTCAGATATATCAGAGATTTAATATTCCTACCTCTAATCCTTATGCCGCTTTGTGCGGTTTGGAAGATGTAGATTGACTTAACATCAATGAGACCCAAACTAGAAAATTCATTGCATCTCACCATTCGTCTTCCAACGATTCGGACCATGTATCTGAACCCGTGGAAACTAGTTCTAAAGAAACTAGGACCCCCCCTTCTGTACCAATCCCCCTACAGCATAGGGATTCTGATTCTTTTCCAACGAGGTCATATCAATTATCACCCGAACAGGCGGGGGTTACAGATCTAAGAGTGGTAGAAATTTCGCCTGTAGAGAAAGTACCTAATATTTGTAAAAGCTCAGACCCAAGAAACGCTTGCATCAATGTACAGTTTATGTCATGGAACATTGCGGGTTTACGAGACAAAGTATTGGATGGGACTCTCATGAAGTTTGTTGAAGATCACCATGTAATCTGTCTCCAAGAGACATGGTCTACCAACGAACAACATCTGTTGGGATACAAAACTTATTTTTCACCGGCTATTGCAGGCTTACATGGCAGGGCTAAGGGGGGTTTGACGATATTCATAAAAAATACCATACCTGGGTTAAAAGTCACTCCCCTGAGATTACACACTAACCATCAGATCCTAAAACTTTCGCTTGAGGGGAAGGGGGTTATTTTTTTAGTAAATTCCTATGACAACCTTCCAGAATCAGAGAGACCAGAACTACTTGAGGCCATCCGTAACAAACTTTCTACATTGATTAGTAGAATACAAGGGACAGATGTCCCTAGTATTGTGTGGGGCGGTGATTTTAATCATCACCCCTGTAACGTGTCAAACTGTTGCTCTTGTGGGGATGGGGAAGAAACTGATAATTACGAGACTCATTTCAGTCATACAAAGTTAGGAGAATTACTTAACGAAATGATGTCGGAACTAGGTCTAATGATCCTAAATAATTCTAATACTTTATCAGGACAATTGCAGGCTACATATCTGGGGAGAGGGTGGGAGACAACAATTGATTATATCTTGATCACAGCTACGCTGGGCAGTAGAGCACAGAATTTTAGATTAATAATTAATGCATTAAGTGACCATGCAGCGCTAGTTTTTAACCTAATCCTTGATGTGGGGAAATTTAAACCATACTCGCTGATGTCTGCTCTTGCCCAAAATAATATTTGCTTGGCAAAACAAAATGGTTATGCCATAAGTTGGGGCAAGATTGAACCAGAAACAATAACCAAGAAGGTGGTCCAAGCGGTTTACCCGGCGATTATGAAATGTCTAGACAGCAATACCAACCAAAAAGAACTGTTGATTAATTTTAGCTTAATTCTGAAGAAAGTAAATAATTTTTTAACTTGTACTAATAAAGGGAAAAAAGGTGATAAAAGAGGGTGGTTTAGTCACGAATGCACCGTAGCTCATAAACTTTTGAAAAAAGCACTGTCAAAATCTGTAAGAGACCAAGACGAAATTCGCCGGCTAAGGAGCTCTTACCGTCTAGCTTGCAGATTAAGGAAGCGGAAAATAAAAGAATCCCTATGGGATCAACTGCACGAGAGCTCTCAGTCTAAAAATGGAGAGCTGTTCTGGAGGATAGTGAAGACTCCCTTCCTGTCCGACTCCAGTGATCAGCCTTCAATCGAAGTAGCGATTGATGGCCCGACATGGGTAAACCATTTTGCTAAAGTGTTCAGTAAAACTCAAACAACCGATTTAGATGAGAAGAAGGAGGATAGTCCTCAAGACATCCTATTTCCGATCCCCCTAAGCTTTGAATTACACGAAATAATTAAGGCAGTGAAAGCCAGTAAAGGAGGAAAAGCCCCCGGTCCAGATGGTGTCCCAGTTGACTTTTTTAAATTTAAACTTGACCTATGGGCACCAATTTTAAAAAGGGTGTTTGATGCGACAATGAGGCATGGGCTATTTGAAACTTGGACTCAATCAATTATGATCCCGATTTTTAAGAAGGGAAATAGAGATGAGGTCTCCTGTTATCGGCCAATATCATTACTGGATTCCCTCGGTAAAGTGCTGGGTAGAGTGGTCTTACAGCGACTTCAAGACTGGGCAGAAGACCACAATATACTATCAAATATTCAGTTTGGCTTCCGAGAAGGATTCGGAACTATAGAACAGGCACTGAACTTAAGCCTATTGATGGGGAAATACGTAACAGCAAAAGAAGGCAGATTGTATATGGTATATGTCGATCTTTCCGCGGCCTTCGATTGCGTCTCCCACTCAAAGCTCTGGTCTGTCCTAACTGACATGGAAATAGATCCAGCCCTTGTAACCCTCCTTCGGGCATTATACTCTAATCCTTCGTCGAGGGTCCGTTTTGGTACACAGGGCGAAGTATCTGAGTCCTTTCGGGTGGAACGCGGTGTGAGGCAGGGGTGTGTCCTGGCCCCCTTCCTCTTCTCTCTGTATACCAACGGTCTGGAGGTTGCAATGTTGAGGGGGGCCCAGGACCTCCCTCGAGTAAAAGACCGCCTTATTCCAGCGCTTCTCTACGCGGATGACGCAGTAATTTTAGCGCGCACCCCGCGAGAGTTGCAGAAATCCCTTGATAGGTATGCTCAGTTTATGGATACTCTGGACCTAAAAATAAACATCAAAAAAACTTATGTAATGGTGGCGGGAAAGGACAGGAAAAGGGGAAAGTCCATATTCCTAAACAAAGAGATGTTGGAATCCACTAATCAATACTCATACCTTGGAGTATTGATTGATGAAAAACTTAATTGGAAAGCGGCCATTAATGCTAGAAAACATTATCTCATGCGTGCAATAATGGCACTTATAAAATTTTCCCAGAAATTAGGGAAAAGACCACCCGTAGAACTTCTTCGCATTTATGCAGCAAAATGCCACTCTATCGCACTCTATGGGGCAGGTTTGTGGGGCCATAAAAGCACGAACGTACTCCAAATCGCAGAGAATGTTTTCATGAGATTTCTCCTGATGACCCCCAAACGTGTGTCCACGTTTTCTTGTCATGCCGAACTTGGTATGGCCCACATTGAAGACTTGGCTAAAGTACAACCACTTCTATTGTGGCGCCGTATTTGGATGTCATCAAAAAATCTACTCACAAAGGAGATTATAGCAGATTGCATGACGCTGGAGCACGCAGGAAAAATAGAATGGCTACTGTACATAAAAAAGTTTTTTAATGACCTAGATCTGATTAAATATTATGTTAATCCCGAATTAATGTCCGAGATTTCGAAGAAAGATCTAAAAATAAGAGCCCTTTCTCATCTGGAAGAATTACGGATCACAAAAGAGTCAAGTAAAACATCGGTCCAACATTCTTTGATGGTTGAGACTTCTCTCACCATTGAACCATACCTGACCTATGTTGAGTCCCAATTTGAGCGCCTCTTGCTGACGCGATTCAGATTGAATGTCTTCCATAGGCTTGTAGCCTTTCCAAAACGTAACTCCTGGGAACGAACTTTAGTGATGTGCCCTTGCGATGAAATTTCAACACAAACAACTATGCACACTGTTTTGTTTTGTAAATTTTATGTTGTCCATCGCAATTTATGGTTGACCCCGTTGTTAAGAACGCTTGGTTTTAGAAGATGTCGTCCTGCTATGCTGCACCTACAATTTCTGAATACTACACTGATCACAAAAAGTGTAGCTATGTTTTTAAAGTGCATTTATAATCATAGATTTAATTTGGGTTGAAAGTATTTATGTTAACCTAAACAATTTCACATTTTGTGTATACTGAGGATGATATGTTTTTTGTAAAAGCTTTTATGGTTATAACTGTTTTTATATAACCGAATAAAGATTATTATTATTATATATTATTATTATTACAAAAAGCCTAGTCTAAGTACAGCAAATGAGCGGGTTCGGCTCGATTTGTCTCTAGGGGGCTGCAAGCATATTGGGCTTTGAAATGATTGACCCAATCTTCCTGCATTACATGATTTTGTGGTTGTTGTCATTCGAGGCACAAGCCTCCTTTAGGTCCTACCATCTTTTCTCATCCCAGTTTTTCTTGGCTTTTTTCTGAGTATTCTTATATGTCTGCCTAGATACCCGCACTGCGGTGGGCTCACCTACTTTAATAGCTTTCCCGAGTTATTCCCTTGCCTGTCTACATTCCTTGTTAAACCAGCCTTTCTAGTTTAAAGCTTTTTTGGGCTTACATTGTTTGATAAAGTAAGTGCGCAGAACGGCAAAGAATTTATTATGGGTCTGAGTGATAAGCTCTGGTACTTCAAAAACAGCTGTACCTAACTCTAGCTCGGCTACGGCACGATCAATTTCCTTAGAGATACTATCCAAGGATTCAGGCTTTTCTACTATCTTTACCCATTTTAGGCGCCTTAAGTCGTTAGTAGGGACAACATCACAGGAAAGCAATTCGCTCCCCCTTTGTATAGGTGCCCCTTGCCATAGAAATCCCATAGTCGCACACAAAGGATTGTGGTCGCTCTCTATCCGTTGTCTCACAGTCATGTCACCCAGGGTATGCCACAATTTTAGGCTATTTAATATATAGTCTATGCGACTGGCGCTGAGTCCATTATTAAATGTATTAGCCCTAAATCTATCTGATGTGGACCTTCAATTTATTGCCCGCAGGCCCCTTTCCAGGCAAATAGACTTAATCTGGATGGCCCATTCTGTCCATTTTTTATGGGTGCAAGCTCAAGCTTTGGCACTCCCCACTGTGCATCTTCCTCTTCTGAGACATGCCAATCCTCATTACCAAGGTGTTCAAAAGACGAGTTAAAATCGCCCGCAATTATAATGTTAGTATCTAATGAGAATAGGTCGAGGAGGTTGTTGAGAGCCGCTAAAACTTCCGACTTCCTCCTTCTAGTTCCCTTCACATAAATGTTATAGATATCTACGCTCCCTTGCGATCCCATTTTCAGTCTTATGGCCTGAATGTCATTATTCTCAGTTGAGAGCTCCTCAATAATAATGCCTAGTTCTTGGCAAACCCAAATTCTCAGCCCTCCTGAGGAGCGGCCTTTTGCCCCTCTCAGGGCTGGAATGTGAAAATTAACATTGCCTGCACAGTGGTGTGGTGGTACTACCTATGTTTCCTGAAAGAGGCAGATATCATAATCATTTATAAAGGAATACCACTCGGGGGATGATGTCTTAGAGCTCATCCCTGCTATGTTCCATGACAATATGGTTCCCCTTTGGGAAGTATGGCAGGTTGATAGTTGCTCATTTAGATTGTTGGGAGTTATACAGCTAGTCACACCCTGTGTCTCTGTCAAAAATGGAGACCCAGTTAGGGTCCCTGTAGGCCCACCAACAACTGGACTTGGGAGGATGGTGGTAATAGCAGCACTTCCCCTATTAGTTCTTGGGACTTCTCTTGAGCCCCGCTGTGTTGTGGTTGCTCATCTGAGTGAATCATTACTCTCCAGCCCTGAACATCCCAACTTTCTAATAGGCATATGTCCAACAAGCTGTCCCGTTTGGGTATTCAACAGCGATCGTTTAACCGTAATAGTTGACGAATCAGGGGAACCGGTTCGAAATTCGAGAGCAAAAAGATTTCCCACAAAATCCTGTCTTCTGAAGGTGAGCTCTATGGAGTCTGCTTGGTGTTGGGGGGAAATGAGCCTACGCGCCTTAACGATGTCCTTTCTGATCACTGAACGGCATCCTCTTACATGTCGTATCCAGTGGATAGCTTTATTGGTCAAGGAATCTGAGTTTTCCATGCCTTTACTGGTGTCATACTTAGGCACAATCACCATATAGATTCTATGAGTGTTAGTCACCTAGTCTACATTTCGTTACCCCGCCCAATTAGGGTGCTGCACTGTGAATGTTGAGACTGGGTAGCGTGGGAATGTCTATCCTGTATTGCCTGATCCCTTAGGGATTATGCTCTGTGGAGGTTAGAGTTGTCTGGGTTGGAATATGTCACACGCTTTGACATGGGTGATGACGATATGGGATTTTTGGACTGTTTAAAATTAGTCATCTCAGTGGGCGTTGAACTACCTTCATGGGCACCACCCGTAAAAAGGGGAGCTCTAATTCTCCCTAGATTAGTTGACTGCCTAGGTAAAGAAGGATTAATCGCCATTTTAATGGCGCATGTTTTGCATGAAGGCCCCCTTTGCGATAAGATCCACACCATAGTGGTGAGGTCCTCCATCATTGTTTTCATAGTCCCTATTTCAAGCCGAAGTGTGTGGACCATATTGATCACATCCTGGGTGTCTGTATTATGACTTATGTCTACCCTTGTAGCACTGGCTGTTGTTGACTTAGGTAGTTCGGGCCACTCTCCCCCTCAGTATTCGATAGGGCAGAAAACCTGTTTGTACATGTTATTATGGGGTCGATATGTTGGGCATTACTGTCAGCTAGCCCAGGACGGCTAGTAGGCGAATCGCCTGACCTCTCTAAGCCCTGATTTCTTTCAACATTAGTGTTAGTAGGCCCTTTTTTACGTGCTTTAAGAAACATGGCGGGAATGGCAGAATGGCGGTTTGAGCTTCCTTCCATGGTTTGTGTAGGTCTAGGGGGAGACTTATCCCTATCTAGTTGCCCGTTTGGCACAGCTACTAGTATCTCTTCACACTCACCAATGAGAGTATCAATGCGATCTAAGACACAATTACTACCAGCATGTTTAACCCCCTTCCTGGCCTTTTTCCCTTTGCTACTTCTGCACATACCACCACCACCTCCACCCCGCCCCCACGTCCTTCCATAGTCTTTCTTTTCCCCATACTTATAAACTATAGGACCAGCCCTAAGTATATCTCCACAAGCTCTCTCGTATATGCTACCACCAGACTTTTTATTTAGATGAAAATGTCAGTTAATATATAGAAAGACCTTCTAAATAGTGGAAGTGCAGGATGCTGTTGAGTTCAAGTTCCAACTTTTCTCTTCTGTCTCAGTCTTTGGTTTGAAATAGGGAAAAATAGGAGAGATATTAACGACAGTACCTCAGAGTCAGTAAGGGTCCATAGGACAGACAACATCCCGATGGCAGGTGAAAGAGGGGTGGCCCTGCCCTGCCTCTTCCTGTCAATGACGGGCCCGCGGGGGAAGAAGCAGCGCTTTATGCGCATGCTGACACCTAGCGCCTTCCCCTCGTTAGCAGCAGCAGGTAGCGGCACTGTGCACCCTGGACTTTGTAGTCCTTCACCAGGGATGCAACGATGGATACTGGGGTTGGGTGCAGGGAGAAACGAGCTGGCACAGTCCCTGGGACTACGGTCCTAACAGGGAGATTGAAAGATCACTGGATTATGGCCCCAAGCAAAGAAAACAGCGCTCCCGCGTCATTATCTTTCTGTGTAGCTCCGAAAACCAATGTCATCACCATAGTTAAATGCATTTCCTACAGGCTGTATGATACATCGAATGACGTCTTGGAAATGTTCTGCAGCAGAAGATACACTAAAACTCAATTGCTTATAGCGAAACAGACCAATATGCACAGAAAATGTTGTAATGTACCTGGATTATTCTTCAAGTTCCAATTAGTGATATCCTTTATTTAAGTCTAGTGGAGAGAAGAACTTTGCACCATTCAGTTGAGTTATATCAGCAATGTACAGACCTGGATGTCTCTCTTGCTCCTTTGCCCCATTGGCCTGCCGCATGTCAAAGCATAAGCGTACAGCTCCTTCATTGTATCTTTTAAGCACTACTACAATGGTAGAGACCCATGGTGTGGAACCAGTGGAGCGTTCAATGATGTTATGTTTAAGCAAGAAATTAAGTTCCTTTTCAGCAGCATTTTGTAAGTGAAATGCAATTTGTCTCTGAGCAACAGGACGAACATCCTCTTTTATATGTTACTTTACTTTCATTGTTTTGAGTTTTCTTAACCCATAAATAATGAAGGCAATTGACTTACAAATTCATGATGAGCATTCAGATTGTAGTTCACTGATATCAGCCCCATATTAGCAGTAGCGTTGAATCTCAGCAAAGGCACTTGAAGCTGTTCCTTGAAGTGCATGAATGTGCACTTGTACCACAGTTTTCTTATGTTTCATTGTGGCTACAAACAAACCATGACATTCCAAGGGTGTTGAGGAAGCCCATGTGTATACTTTAGTCTTTGACTTCGTAAGTTGTGGCAACGGAGATCATTCTTGATACTCCTCGTCAGACGTGATATTTATTGACGTACCACTGTCAATTATGAAAGGTATCGGACACCCAATTATCTTTAGAGTGTTATTCGGGCGATGTTTGATTGTTTTTGGTGCTTTTTCATGTAGATTTTTCTTCACTTTGAGTTTTTCCTCTCATTCAACTAGTCCCACATGTGCAGGCCTTTCTGAAGTAAACATCGACATTGTACAGTTGTCATTGTCACTTCTACTGGAAACTCATACTGAGGAACTCTTTGTCAATTTGCTTCAGTGCCTGTGACTACTTGGCCTTGTGGTCGCATGTCGAACGTCACTGAGGTAGTGTTCGTCGGCCATTTTGTCTTCAGGCTGCGACGCAGTTTTCTCTTCGCCAAGCAAGTTGTCACAAAATGGTTCATTTTACCAGAGGCGATGCATATCTGTCCAATGGCGGGACATTTATCTTCATGTGGAAACAACAGTACACATCTGTAACATGTTTTCTTTTTCTGTGGGGACATTGCCTTGAGTTCCTCCGCCTTGTACTTTGCTTACTTTTCATGCCCATGACTGACGCACTGTGGGCGGCTCTGGCCTCCATGTCAGTCACTTGACTAAAGGCACTCTCTTCAGTGCAAGCAGCCTTGAGGACTTGTTATAAGCTCAGAGTTTCCTTAAGCATTTGTCATCGAAAGGTATCTGACAGATATCCATTGATTACTCTGGAGCGGGTAGCTTCCTCATCATTAAATTCATTGAATTTACAGTGCTTCACCAGAACATTCAGTCTCTAATGTCCTTGACTGAATATATATCTTTCATAGTCTATATTTGGCACTGGATTAAACTTGACATTCAAGGCTGTTTTTATTTGGTCATACATCTCTTCACCTTCGTGTGGTACCTTTTTCATGGCTTCTTTCACTATTTCACCAGCCATGTTCCTCAGATACTTTATAATATTTTTATCATCTTTTTCATCTATTGCATCTATGAAATCTTCAAAACTCTCTACATGCAGTCCATCTATTGCCAATATATATTTTTTTGGCATTATCAAACGCAGCTGGCGGTTTTAAGGATGTAGTATCCGTATACCCATTTGTGAACAGTAGAGTAGTCTCTCAGGCGCTTCTTGTAGAAATTGATCAGACAGAGCTTCTCTAGCACCTTGTGGTGTGCTGGCTTCAGGGTCAGCCTTATTGACTTCTGTAGCTTGCATTTCACCTTGGCTCTCCATCGGAGCTCTCTACTTGATGGCAGTCTAGAGAGCTGTTTGGAGCCCCTATGCAGCTTCTTTGGTAGTTGTCGTGCAGCTGTCAAACACAACCCCAACTGTTCTTCCGGGGCTGCTTCGCAGCACGTTGTGGCACGATGATTTGTTAATGGTTTTGGTAAGTACATAATCCTTATATTCTACTAGTCCATGAAAGCAGATAACGTTATATTTGGTCAGCATTGTGCTTAAATGTTTCTTCACAAACACATGGTTAACCTCTGTTTCAAAGCACATGAATTTCAGTTTGACTTGTACTGAACTATGGCTGTGCGCTGCTTTTGTAACCTCGTTGCATACGCCTTAAATGTTCTTACTCCGTATAGTGTATAGCATTAATTTGCATACTGGCGCAGTACCTTTTATTTGCGACCGTTTTATTCAGTTCCTGGCCACCGACAAGTAGACTTTCAAATGTCGCTTTATCTTCAAGCATTTTACACAAGCTTGCATTGCGCTGAGACTCCACCGGTGCCAGCGTCGATTCTGCACTTCGACTGCAGCACACATGGCACGCACGGGCAGTTTGCTGGACCATGGCAAACTCTCTGGAAAAATACTTTTAGTGTTTGGGCTTCATATCCCCTATCTTTCCAGTTCTAGTGTCCTACCAGTCCAGGCACTCACCCATAATCACACCACACACAGAAAGTAGTTTTACATGTCTTTATCCCGTTACGTCTAAGCCAGAACTCAACATTCTAAGCCTGCCTTCAAATCATCCCTCCACCACTTACATCACAGGCCTATGGTGTAGAATGGGAACCAAAAGAGATCCAGCATTCTTTTATTTACAAGACACTACACAAGTTTGTGGGATAACGTGTCATTCTGGAAATAGACATGCTGGTGGAAGTCCTTGTCCACAACTGCCAATTGTGACAGTCCGCTGGAAGAGGACACTGATCAGCCCATGCCATATCTGAGGAGGAGTGCAATATAGTACGGCCATCCATCCGCTCAGACTTTTGCACGTTGTCCAGCTGACGATACCTGTGAGTAATGATGCATCAATACATGAAATACCCAGTTGGAGAGATTTATGATTAACATTATTCAACATCATGAGGCTTAAACTGCAGAACGTTCTGATGACGTATAGCTTATTGCATCTGATCAAGACGGACAATGGACCCTGTTTCAAAGGTATGACTTCTGTTCATGTCTGGACCAACTTAGCGTATATTATTAGAAAGAACACCTCAACGTCCTCAGGCGAATGAATGGTGACTTTGAACTTTTTGTGAGAACTTTTAAACAAATCTTGAAGACTAATGTGTAACAAGTTGGAGCCTCTGGATGGGCAATACACAGCTTCCTACATAGCAATATGCACCGTGAGTCTGATAGTCTGATCTTTGGCCGAGCAGTCAGAGACTGTATTCCAGTGATTCCTCACTGGTAACCACCCCTCCTAGACACTCAGGCCATTCAGCAATAGAGGCTGTAACCAGCCCATAATGCCAGCCTAAAGAGACATGCTACCAATCAAAATGATAGTGGGTTGTTGGACCCGGCCTCGTGGCATGGTCCCGAACCCTCCTACCAGACTAAACGGGGGCTACCCGAATCCTTCGGGGTCCCCCTGGATTGTACCCCGCTACCCTCCAGCCGTCGCGACGCGACCCGCCCCCAGCCTCGGTCCCCGCGAAGCCCTGACCTCAAGGCGCCAAGACCTGACCGGAGGGGGTCGAGTGGCCACTCCACAGATTCCGGAGGAGGAGAGTTTCGATGGGGCCTCCAGCCGTCCCCCGACGCCTGGTTGCGATCGCCCTCCGGCCTCCCTGGGCGCTGGCTCCACACCCCCGCTGGGTGTCTGGACGCTCTTCTCCCGGCCCCTCCGACTTCCCCAGGCGCGAGGGTCCGGACATCAAAGGGCTCCAGACCTATATCTGGGGCAGCCCAAAACCAGGACAGCAGTTGTATCCTGGAGTCAAGAGCCCTGCTGATCGGATCGCGGCTGACCCTACGGAGAGAGACTCATTGCCTTGAACTTGGAACTCGAGCCCTGCTGACTGCGTCGCGGCTCCCCCTTGCTCAGACGAAGACCCTCACGGAACCATCGGAGCCCTGCTGACCTCGTCGCGGCTCGACCTCGCAGAAGTAACCATCGGAGCCCTGCTGACCTCGTCGCGGCTCGACCTCGCAGAAGTAACCATCGGAGCCCTGCTGACCTCGTTGTGGCTCGACCTCACAGAAGTAACCATCGGAGCCCTGCTGACCTCGTCGCGGCTCGACCTCATCGAGGCAACCCTCCGAGCCCTGCGGACGACGTTCCGGCTCCCGGAACCCCCCCAGCTCGAGGATTGAGAGCTGAGCGCAGGGTGTTCCCGTACCAGGCTGGTACTGAGACTGTCCCGCTACCCCGTCCCTGAACGACCCCGAGACTCTTTGGGATCCCTCGATCCGCCTGTAAATATTGCCACAGAAACCTGCCTTTTACTACCGATAAAGACTTGTGAGAATTGATACCCTTGTTGTGTCCCTTTGTGATGGTGGGGGGTGCTTGGCTGGTACGATCATAGGGGAAGGACCTCGCCCAGGAGGCTTCTCAGCGGCGCTCGGCTACTTTCCTACGGAACGGTGGCTCTCGGGGTGGTCAGTCCGACACCCTCTGACTCCCCGGAGAGCGCCCTTCTAACATTGGTGGCCAGCGGTGCGATCCGAGCCCGACGCAAATCGTACAGCGAGTAACTCACCCACTACCTAGACACAGAGTGACCATGAGCAACCAAGAGACCACCCCAACCGCGGAGTTCCAACAAGAACGGTTGGAGGAATATACCCATAAGGAGCTAAAACAGTTTTGTAAAGACCGAAGAAAACCCGGTGCCAAACGTGCACCAGCAACCAACCGCAGCACCGGCAGATGGGAGGAGAATCAGCAGGGAGACCGGCCTCTCCCCGGAAGAGATACGAGAACGGGAGAGGGTCAGGACCCACGAGTTGGAGCTCGCCCGACTCCGCCTAGACGGCGAACTCCTACTAGCCGAAAAGAAATTGGCCCTAGACCAACTGCGGCTGCAAGAAGAAATAGAGGAGAAAAAGCGGCACCGAGAACTGGAAGAGAGGAGGCTAACCCTTGAGCATGAGCGGGGCCTTTAAGAACTTGAAATTAAATCCAAGAATGGGGAGACCGACACCCACCCGCCGGCCGAGGCGAAAGTACATATCCCCAAGGATGTCGTCAAAGAGTACTACAAGAACGACGACATCCAACAATGGTTCAAGGCCTACGAGGTCGCCATGACCGCCCATCGGGTACCCCGAAAAGATTGGGGTGCCGGCCTATGGGGACGGTTCCTCAGCGAAGGCAGAGACACCTTGCTACAGCTCCCAGACGCAGTGATGACATTGTATGACCATATGAAGGAGGCCCTGCTCACCCGCTATGGTCTCACCTCAGAGATGTACCACCAGCGCTTCCGGGACTGCAAGAAGCTCCCCGGTACCACCTGGGTGGAATACGTAGACTTTTTCAGCAGAGCCCTGGAAGGCTGGATCAAGGGCAGCAAGGTCACCTCCTACGAACAGCTGTTCGACCTCATTGTATGGGAACACCTCTCCAACAACTGCTTCATCGAGCTGAGACAGCACCTCCTCGATAGCAAGCTGACCGAGCCGCGGAAGCTCGCCGCCGAGGCCGATCGATGGGTGAACACCCGGGTCCCTCGGAACTCGATGGGGGAGTACCAACGGAACACCACGGGGCCCCCCGCTAGCGTGGCGGAGGAGGGGGATCGAACAGGAACAGAGACTTCCTAGCAGGGCCACCCCGGAGTCCTCCCCGGGGACCGCCCCAGAACCGCACGTCCCCGACCCTCGCCCGAAGAGGGGCCCCCCTAGCCCGACCAGGACCTCGACCGACGGTAACGTGCTACAACTGCCAACAGCCAGGGCACTATGCCAGTGACCCAACCTGCCCCGTGAACCGACGAGCTGGGACCACCGGGCCACCCCCCCGCCAGTTGGCGGCCGCTGCCCTGGGGGAAGAGGGAGAAGAGGAAGAGAACTACGACGCCGGGCCAACCGAGTGGGAACCCGCCGCCATGACCTTGGTATGCCTGGGCAGCCGGGACATGGTGCCCCGGGCTCCCATCCCGAGCAACACCAAGAAGTACCAACAGTGGGTCACCATTAATGGGCGCCGGGCCGAAGCCCTCCGCGACACTGGAGCCAGCGTGACAGCCGTCCGCTGCCACTTGGTGACCCCCAAACAGATCATGCCTAATGTACTGTGCCCCGTCCGGTCGGCAGACAACACCGAGAGCTTTTGCCAGATGGCCCGGATCCCCTTCGAGTGGGGGGGGGGGGTGTCGGGCATGCTGAAGGTGACCGTCCGCGATGGCGCCCCTGTAGACTGCCTCCTTGGGAACGACCTGGAAAGTTCCCCCTGGGCCCACGTCGAGCGCCGCGAGCATCTGGGGATGCTGGGACTGCCCGAGTGGGCCTGCGCAACCACCCGGTCCACGACCGCCCGGGCCATCCAACCGAGCGTAGCTGCTCCCCCCGAAGAGCCGGAGTGGCCCGAGCCACCACCTCCCTCCGTCGAAGAAGAAGCCAACGCCGAGTCCGGGCCGCCAGAACTCGCCCCGGACGAGGTCGCCGCGCTCGGTGACCTCCCCGAACTCGCCCAATGGCGCCAAGAAGGTGGCCCCACAAGGGAGCAGTTCCGCCAAGAACAGAAGACCTGCCCCTCCCTCGAAGGGACCCGACAGCAAGCAGCCGCCCAGGCCGCCGGAGATCAGACGGGGACCCACTGGGTCTATTGGGACAATGACCTCCTCTACAGCGAGCAGAAGACCGCAGAATTGGGGGCCAGCCGAGTGCTGGTGGTCCCCCTCCGATTCCGGGACTTCCTCCTCAATCTGGCGCATGATGTGCCCCTCGCCGGGCACCTGGGACAAGACAAAACATACAGCCGCCTGGTGACTCACTTCTACTGGCCCCGAATGCGGAAGGACGTGGACAATCATTGCCGAACCTGCCAAGCCAGCGGGAAGAGTGGGGGAAGAGTCAAAGCCCCTCTCCAGCCCTTTCCAATAGTAAACACCCCGTTCGAGGGAGTGGGGATCGACATCGTGGGGCCCCTGGACCCCCGAACCTCCCAAGGACATCGCTTCATCCTCGTCCTGGTCGATCATGCCACCCGATACCCCGAGGCCATCCCTCTCCGAACAGTGACGGCCCCCGTGGTGGGCCGGGCCTTGATGGGAATCTTCTCCAGAGTA
Source organism: Triturus cristatus (assembly GCF_964204655.1). Taxonomy (NCBI): domain Eukaryota; kingdom Metazoa; phylum Chordata; class Amphibia; order Caudata; family Salamandridae; genus Triturus; species Triturus cristatus. Next base: position 93,126,190 of record NC_140587.1, on the reverse strand, counting down.
GGTTTCCCCCGGGAGGTTGTGAGCGACCGGGGCACAAACTTTATCTCCAAGTATATGAGGTCCCTGTGGCAACAATGCGGGGTCACCTACAAGTTCACCACCCCGTACCACCCCCAGGGGAACGGACTAGTCGAACGATTTAATCGGACATTGAAGGGAATGATCAAAGGCCTGGAGGAGCCCCTGAGACGCAAATGGGCCGTCCTGCTGCCCTGCCTCCTGTTTGCCTATTGGGAGGTCGCGCAAAAGTCTCTGGGGTTCAGCCCCTTCGAACTCTTGTACGGACACCCTGTCCGAGGCCCCCTCAGCCTGGTCAAAGAAGGCTGGGAGACCACAGTCCAAGATGCTCCCCCCGACGTCTACCGGTACCTCCTGACCCTGCGAAACCAAACCCGGAAATTCAGGGAACTGGCCAAAGCCAACCTCGAGGCCAGCCAGGAGGAAATGAAACGCTGGTATGACCAGAACGCCTCCTCCATCGAGTTCGAACCAGGACAGCAGGTCTGGGTCATGTCGCCCGTCGACCCCTGTGCCCTCCAAGACAAGTGGACCGGGCCCTTCAAGGTGGTCGAGAAGAAGAGCCCCGTCACCTACCTGGTCGACCTGGACTCCCCCAGGAACCCCCTCCGGGTCCTCCACGCCAACAGGCTCAAACCCCACTTTGCCCGAACGGAACTTAGCCTGCTAATGGCTACAGACGATGGGGCCGAAGACGACTCCGAGCCCCTGCCCGACCTCCTAAAAACCTCAGAAAAGGACGGCTCCGTAGAGGGAGTCCTGCTCTCCGCCACCCTGACTCCAGAGCAGCGCCAAGATTGTCAAGGACTGCTGCATCACTTTGCTGCTCTCTTCTCCCTCACTCCCGGAGTCACCCGATGGTGCGTCCACGACGTCGACACCGGGGACAGCCCCCCCCGTGCGACACCGAGCCTACCGGGTCCCCGAACGGGTACGGGCCTGCATCCAAGCCGAGGTCGCCAAGATGTTGGCCCTGGGGGTCATCGAACCCTCCGACAGTCCCTGGGCCAGCCCTGTGGTCCTGGTGCCGAAAGTTGCCGCCACCGGCACCACCCCGGAGCTCCGGTTTTGTGTGGACTATCGGGGATTGAATGCCGTCACCAAAACCGATGCCCATCCCATTCCTCGGGCAGATGAACTGATCGACCGCCTAGGAGCAGCCTGCTACCTTAGCACCTTTGACCTCACCGCCGGATACTGGCAGATCGGGTTCACCCCAGGCGCCCAAGAGCGTTCCGCTTTCTCCACCCCCGATGGCCATTACCACTTGCGAGTAATGCCCTTCGGCATGAAAAATGCCCCGGCGACCTTCCAAAGACTGGTGAATAAGGTACTGGCCGGCCTAGAAGCGTTCAGCGCCGCCTACCTGGATGATATTGCGGTGTTCAGCAGCCACTGGGCCGAGCACCTAAGGCACCTCGGGGAGGTCCTGACCGCCCTCCAAAGGGCCGGACTCACCGTAAAAGCCAGTAAGTGTCAGATAGGCCAAGGATCCGTAACCTATCTGGGACATCAAGTGGGGAGCGGCCGTGTGGCTCCCCTCCAGCCAAAGATCGACGCCATCGTGGCCTGGGAGCCCCCAACCACCCAAACCGCTGTGAGGGCCTTCCTGGGACTCACGGGCTATTACAGGCGGTTCATTCAGAACTATGGAAGCATTGTGGGCCCCCTCACGGAGCTCACATCAAAGAAGCAACCCAAGAAGGTGCACTGGACGCCCCTCTGTCAGGTGGCCTTCGATACCCTCAAGACAGCGATGTGTACCGCCCCCGTGCTACAAGTCCCCGACTACAGCAAAGAGTTTGTGGTACAGACGGATGCCTCGGAGTACGGAGTCGGGGCTGTCTTGTCCCAAGTGAACTCTGATGGGATTGACCAGCCAGTGGCCTTCATCAGCCGGCGCCTGCTGCCCCGGGAGCAGAGATGGAGCACCATTGAACGGTAGGCCTTTGCCGTGGTGTGGGCCCTCAAGAAACTCCGGCCCTACCTCTTCGGCACCCACTTTCGGGTCCAAACCGACCACCGACCCTTGCGGTGGTCAATGCAGATGAGAGGCGAGAACCCGAAGTTGTTGCGATGGTCCATCTCTCTGCAGGGGATGGACTTCACTGTAGACCATCGGCCCGGCAACGACCACGCCAACGCCGACGGCCTGTCCCGCTTCTTCCACCTCGGCGAAGAGAACACCCAAGACGATGGGTGACTCTCCCTGCCTTCAGCTGGGGGGGGGGGGACGCCTGTTGGACCCGGCCTCGTGACGTGGTCCCGAACTCTCCTACCAGACTAAACGGGGGCTACCCGAATCCTTCGGGGTCCCCCTGGATTGTACCTCGCTACCCTCCAGCCGTCGCGTCGCGACCCGCCCCCGGCCTTGGTCCCCGCGAAGCCCTGACCTCAAGGCGCCAAGACCTGACCGGAGGGGGTCGAGTGGCCACTCCACAGATTCCGGAGGAGGAGAGTTTCGATTAGGCCTTCAGCCGTCCCCCGACGCCTGGTTGCGATCGCCCTCCGGCCTCCCTGGGCGCTGGCTCCACCCCCCCGCTGGGTGTCTGGACGCTCTTCTCCCGGCCCCTCCGACCTCCCCAGGCGCCAGAGTCCGGACATCAAAGGGCTCCAGACCTATATCTGGGGCAGCCCAAAACCAGGACAGCAGTTGTATCCTGGAGTCGAGAGCCCTGCTGATCGGATCGTGGCTGACCCTACGGAGAGAGACTCATTGCCTGGAACTTGGAACTCGAGCCCTGCTGACTGCGTCGCGGCTCCCCCTTGCTGAGACGAAGACCCTCACGGAACCATCGGAGCCCTGCTGACCTCGTCGCGGCTCGACCTCGCAGAAGTAACCATCGGAGCCCTGCTGACCTCGTCGCGGCTCGACCTCGCAGAAGTAACCATCGGAGCCCTGCTGACCTCGTTGCGGCTCGACCTCGCAGAAGTAACCATCGGAGCCCTGCTGACCTCGTCGCGGCTTGACCTCGCAGAAGTAACCATCGGAGCCCTGCTGACCTCGTCGCGGCTAGACCTCATCGAGGCAACCCTCCGAGCCCTGCGGACGACGTCCCAGCTCCCGGAACCCCCCCAGCTCGAGGATTGAGAGCTGAGCGCAGGGTGTTCCCGTACCAGGCTGGTACTGAGACTGTCCCGCTACCCCGTCCCTGAACGACCCCGAGACTCTTTGGGATCCCTCGATCCGCCTGTAAATATTGCCACAGAAACCTGCCTTTTACTACCGATAAAGACTTGTGAGAATTGATACCCTTGTTGTGTCCCTTTGTGATGGTGGGGGGTGCTTGGCTGGTACGATCAAAGGGGAAGGACCTCGCCCAGGAGGCTTCTCAGCGGCGCTCGGCTACTTTCCTACGGAACGGTGGCTCTCGGGGTGGTCAGTCCGACACCCTCTGACTCCCCGGAGAGCGCCCTTCTAATATGGGTCATAAGCGGCTGATATCCAAGCGAAAATGTCTGACACCCTTCAAGTGTGACCCTTGGACTGGGAAGGACATCAAAGGAACCATAATACCAGTCACTGGTGGATCCCAACAGATCTAAATGAGTCATTTTCCAAGAGATGTTTTGATTTCTTGTTGTTCATATCAAAGTTGGGAAGGGATTTTTTTTGACAAAGGCAACCAAATATATCTGAAGCCCGTCACCAATAAAAACCTAGCCTCTAGGGAAGACACCTACAAAAATCCTGTCACTGATAAAAAAATAATTACTCAGGATGACCTTGAACAAACAACTCTTCTTGAATTCTCCCCTGTCACACCTGCCCAGGTGATAAGCTGAATCACACTACGAAATCAGGGTCTCCATCAGACCCATATCCACCTTCGGAGAAAAAACTGATCCCAGGGCTAAAAGCTACTAACTTAATCAGCACCTTTAACTGTTTCTGGCTAGATATTTTCCATCACTTAGGAGAAAGGCCTCAATTCTTCCTCTTTTTTGAAGATCCTACCAACTATCGTCCCATTTCTCGCCTACCACTTCCTGCAAAAAATGCAGAGAAACTGATGAATCAACAACTGGTGCACTTCATCCAGGATAACCATCTTCTGCACCCAACAAAGTTTGGGTTCAGACCTGGACACAGCACAAAGTACTGCTCTGATCAAGGCTACTGAGCAAATAAGGACTACAGCCCTTATGCTCCTAGACCTGTCAGCGGCCTTTGATACGGTCGACCATACTGTCTTGATCGACCGTCTTGAGGCGTTAGGGAGTAAGAAGAAGGCACTTGCCCTTCTGAGCCAGTTCTTGGAAGGAAAAGAGCAAACTGTCACCCTGGACTCATACAGCTCTAAACCTTTTTCTCTTCCATGCGGGGTCCCACAAGCATCCTCGCTTATCCCTACATTGTTAAACCTTTACGTAACGGAGCTAGCACCGCTGATTCAATCCTTTAGATTCTCCCTTAACTCTATTGCCAACGACACGCACATTGTGCTGTCAGCATTCAATAATGTAAACATCATCGGTGTTAAGTTTAATGATTGCATGCGTGCTATCAGTGTTTGGATGAGTAATTATTGCCTAAAGCTTAACTTGAGAAAGACCGAGGTGATTCTTTTTGGGAATACTCCCCAGATTTGGGCTCCATCCTGTTGGCCACTGGAGATGGGACCACTCCCAATTCCAGTAAAAAAAGGCAAAGAACTTAGGAGTCGTGATTAATGGCCGGCTGGATTTTGGTAAACAAACCAATTCGGTGGTCTCATTGCCATTTAACACTTTGAGGGGGATTAAGAAAATTCTCCCATTCATCCCCTCATATGCTAAGAAAACCATAATTACAACCCTAGTTCTGTCAAAATTTGACTAATGCAATGGGTTGTATCTAAATTCGCAAGAACAATATCTGAATAAATTGCAAACTCTGCAAAATGCTCTTGGGTATTCCCAATTTTCAATTAGTTGTTCAGGCCATTAGAAGGTTTCACTGGCTGACAGTCAGTAACCACATAAAATTCAAGGCACTATGCATAGCGTACAAGGCTTTGCATGAGATCAGCCCTGAATTCTTGCGACAAGTGTTCAACAGGAGCAGCCTATGCAGGTATGAGCGGTGGGCGGTGTTGACAGATGATGTCGGGCGAAATAAAAGAAAAGAAAAAGAAAACCACTTTGTTGTATCCTCTTTTACTGTTGGTAGGTCCTTAGAACTGTGTATGTGCTTAAATTGACTATTGCAATGGGTTGTACATATATTTGCAAGAACAATATTTGAATAAATTGCAAGCTCTGCAAAATGCGGCAGCCAGGTTGCTTTTGGGTATTCTCAAATTTAAATTTGTTGTTCAGGCCACTAGAAGGCTACACTGGCTAACAGTCAGGAACTCTAAAGACAAGAAGAAGGGGAGACAGGGAGCGTTTAGAAAAAATAAATAAAAGGGTCCAGTACCAACGCTCCCAAGAGTCACTATGTATCACAAGGGGTAACAGTTCCCAAAAGAGTAGAGTAGGGCTATAGGGTGTCGCCGTCCCTGAACCCTATTTTTACTATTTTATTCCACTTCACACTGTCCTGATTAAGCGCACCGGGATCCACTAGAGACCAACACTGCGCGAAACATGTCGACCACACCTTCACCTTTACATACACGCATGGAATTTTAAAGGAAGCAGCAGAGCAATACTCTCCCCTCCATTATATTTGTTTTTTGGAGGTGCTTTATATCCAGCGTCGTACACATACACCACTCTTTACCTCCTGGACCCCTGAATAAAGTGTGTTCTCTAGGTACCAGTTAGGTCATTTTAAATCACTTTCACACTTTTTAAGGCCCACACACCCACATGCACAACTGCTGCGTCTCCTAAAAAGATCTCCAATAAAGAGCCCTCTTGCGGGGCCCGTGGAGGACTGTAACGCCATCCCCATGAGGAGCAACGCCCGATGATGAAGCATGACACTTGCAAGATAGCGTGACGGCACTATATCATAAAGGAGAAATTCCCCCAGCTTCATCTTATCTCCACCTGATCACTTAGAGACATTTCTTTTTTCACTTTCTCGCCTTTTCCCGCAACCAAAGTTTGGCTGCGGACTCTTCTCTTTTGGGTACTGTTACCCCTTGTAATACATAACAGTCAGGAACCACATAAAATTCATGGCGCTCTGCATAGCCTACAAGACTTTGCATGATATTGGCCCTGAATTCTTGAGACAAGTGCTCAACAGGAGCGTCCCATGCAGGTAAGAGCGGTGAGGCGGGGTCAACATATGACGGAGAGGGAAAATAAAAATTAAAAAAAAAGAAAACCACTTACCTTGCCCTCACCGCATCACTGAGGTGATGCAGAGAGCGGAAGTTGAGTGGTTTTCTTTTTTTTCCCCTTATTGTCATCTGTCGACACCCCACCCAGCCCCACCACTCTTACCTACACGGGCCACTCCTGGTGTTCAAATGTTACTAACCCAGCAGAAATCTATGATCAATGGGGACACAGAAAGCAGTGGTCTCTAGGTTCAAGAGGTTGAAATGACCAAAACTTGGACTCTGTTTCCACATGAAATATAAGGGCTGTTCTCTCCCTGCTTGCCTTCAGAAAGGAGCTGAAAATACGGCTTTTTAATAAATAATTTTAATTTAGGGCTTCATCCAGTTGTGCTCAAGCTGTTTACAAGTGCCAAGACACCTTAGGATATACGAGCGCTCTATAAATTGCTTTACGTAACGTAACATAACAGAACGTGTCACATACGTGCTACTCAGTATACATCAGTCAATTCAATTCAAAAACTTTATTCGATCAAAAATTAATGATCATAAAAGTACATACATACATAGGTATAAAAACATGTGGATTCATCAAATTTTAGATTAATCATATGTCATAAAAATGGTGCTTTTCCTCAAACATATCGATTTTAAAATATATACAGCAGTAAAATAGCAGATGTCCTGTGAATTAAGTCCAAATAAAAGCCCCATGGCTGAAACAATATTGAATACGTTGTATTTTTTAAAAAGTGGTTTCAGGTATATTTTTCGAAGATAGTGATAAAGAGGGCACAACAATAAAAAATGCTCCGTACTTTGTTTAGTAGTCCCGTCACACGGACAAGGGGCAGTTGTATAAATCTTCATAACAGGATACGCAACAAGCAAGTGAACAGTCCCCATCCGAAGTCTTGTCAACACAAATTGGTGAGAACGAATAGTAACCAGTTTAAGGTATCCTGGGGGCCCCATTTCTTCTTTATTATATTTGTCATAAAGGACATGTGAGGAGAACTGGACAGTAGCTGCATTACGCTTCATCATGCTAGCCCTCAAAAATTCATGTTTAATCTCAGTCTTCGTAATATCTAAAACACAAGAAGGGTTATCACAAACCCTAAGATTAAAAAGAACATCAAATGTTCGAATAATATAGTTAAGCCATGGGATGCGGGAACATTTATCCAAGTGAAGACAATCAGTGATTATCATTCTTGTAAAACCGGTCTGTTCCTTCGACCAAATAGATCTCCATACTAACAGAGGTCTTAGTCTGATCAAGTCAGATAGATGTTCTAGACCAGACTCTTGATGGATCAACTTTGTTGAAGAGGAAGATGGCAAACAAAGGAGTTTTTTGATGAATTTGTTCTCCTCTACCTGGAGCATGTTGTTATTACAATGGCCCCACACTCCTGAACCATATAGGGCAAGAGCAACACATTTATGGCGATATAAATACAACATGTCTAATATCCGTCTTGAGCCTAGTTTGGATGCAAACCTAAATAAGCCAAAAGAACACCTGGCCATTTTGGCTCTTACATTTATCATTTCGGAGGTCCACATCCCCCCTCTATCAAAAGTGATACCCAAATAACAAAATTTGTCCACCACTGTTATAGTTTGGTCCATTACTGTAAAAGGCCTTAGATTCTTAATTTTCTTCCCACAGGGCATTATAAAAGTTTTTGAATTATTAATTTTTAATTTTCTCCCCTTAATAAAATCTGAAAATTTATTCATTAGTTTTTGCAACCCTAAAGGGGTTTGTGAGAGCAGAACCGCGTCATCCACATAAAGCAAAATTGGGATGGACAAGCCACCAGCAGTCGGTGCATCTGCACTTGTGGACCGTAGTTCCGACTCTATTGCATTAATAAAAAGGGAGAAAAGGAGAGGTGCAAGGACGCATCCCTGCCTAATACCGGATCCAATTTTAACACTGGGTGTGCACTCCCCCAATTGCCCATATCGTATCTTAGCTGTCAGATTCCCATAAAGTTGGGCCAGGAAATAAATAATATCTTGAGGGGCACCCATGTCCAACAAGGTTGACCACAGAAGACCATGGTCAACCAAGTCGAAGGCACTGGACAGGTCGGCAAAACAAAGAAACAGCGAGCCTTGTTTGGCTCGTGTATATTTACATATAATAAGGTCTAGGTTAATGCACTGTTCTATAGTGCCCAACCCCTTGCGAAATCCATACTGTGAATCTGCAAGGATCCCTTTATCTTCTACCCATTCCTCCAGACGGCTCAATAATACTCTGCTCATAATTTTTAGGGAAGCAGTAAGGAGGGAGATCGGGCGATAGTTTTTTGCCTCACCCCTCTCCCCTTTTTTATATACCGGAATGATAATCGATTCCCCCCAGGTCTGTGGAGCCGCGGTCGTCGCAGCTGCATTAAAAACCTTTGTTAACAATGGGCTCCAAATGGAAATCACGGCTTTATAAAGGTCGACGGGTACCCCGTCCGGGCCCGGCGCCTTTCCCCCCTTACTAGCCCGAATGGCTGCATCTACCTCTAAAACTGTGATATTGAGAGGGAAGGGGATTAGAGCCATGATTTCATTTTCCCCCCCTACAGCTAGTCCTTCGGGGTTAAAAATACTATTAAAATGAGACACCCATTGTTCCTCAGATACCTGGGCTGACATTACCGGTGCTTCTACATTTTGAAGGAAGGGACTATTTACCGTGGACCAGAAAAGCTTGGTATCCTTAAGGTCCACTGCCTTAGTCAAGTTGTTCCAAGCCTCTTCCCTTAATTCCTGTTTCCTATCCCTCAGGTGATTTGTGTATTCCCTTCTGAGGGTATTAACTGCTTCCTTGTCTCTGGGTTTTACCTTGAGAGCAGCTTTGAGTCTTTGTAAGGATTTGGTACATTCTCTGTTAAACCAGCCCCCATTAATCCTAGAACTCTTTTTTTTCCTTCCAGTTAAAATTCCAGCAACATTTTTATTAATAATGTCAAAACTAGCTAGAATATCAACATTATTCTTTCCGGGTTCAAGACAGCATTCCACCTCATCTATACAAGCAGACACGATAGTACCAAGTAATTGTTCCTCATTTTGCCTACCCCATTTAATTCTAGGGCCATTAGGTCTATGTGGGACTAAATCTGTCACCACTCCATGTAACACCTTTTCTTTGTCCCCCCAGAGGGAAAGATACATTGTTAAACAATTATGATCACTCAGGGCCGGATCTACTATTACAGGTAAGGTACACAAAGCTGCAATACTGGTAGAGACAATGAGGTAATCGATAACCGTGGCACAGTTCCTACCAGTAAAGGTTGGTATCGAATTACCCTCGCTGTCTACCCTAGGTGTCATAATACATAAATCCATCTTAAGCAAAAAAGTGTTAAGGGAATCCCCATAAACCGAATGCATAAAGTGGGTCTGATCTTCCCCCACGTCGACCCCATGCCCACACACCCTATTGCCACCGAATGGGCACATGTAAATGTTAAAATCTCCACCCCATAAAATATCAAAATGCACATCACTGCACCCATATAATCTTTCCACCTCCGCTTCAAGTTCATCAACCATATCTGTATTTGAGTGGTTAAAGGCATTGTTGTAGTGATTTATAACTAAAACATTTCGCCCATTCCTATTTTGTAGCCACAACAACTGAGAGTGAAGACCAACTGTCCGGTAGATTTTTACTCGAACCGGTAGCCTCACAGAAAGCAGTATCACCATTCCTCCGCTGGCTCTCCCCATGTTGGATGGTTGGGCATGGCAATTATAGGCAACATACCCATCAAGATAGACATCTTCGGTCGCCCAAGTCTCCTGGAGACACAGGATATCAAATTGGGTTATGAATTCTGACCATCCTAGACATTCTAACTTGTTATTCCATCCAGCAATATTCCAGCTCGCCATCTTGTATCCCCGTTCCATTAAACTAACAACCTCAGTGGGTGGTGGGGATAAGATGTGGACATGGATTAATTCCCCTGACACGGGATCTACAGATAGTGAGGTCTGACTTGTGCTTCCATTGGCCGGGGTAGAAGCAACAAAATTACAGTGAGGCTGGGCGGAGTTACATGTGCTGCCCCCAGAACTACACGTAGCATTATATCCATTGGGTATATTAATATCTATTGAACCTTTTTCCCCCGTACCTCCATCCGTGTCTCCCCCTATATCACCACGGAATGCCGTCTCCCCCTTCCCTGTGGCTCGATGGCATCAATCGCAGTCTTCCAGACCACTAAACACCTCAAACCTATTGGTGGTATCTAGGGGTGTAAAGGGTTTGAGATGGTCCATTCTCCTATGTGTTAGGGGGTTGTATCTTGGGCCTATAGTATTCCACCCATACAAATCTGCAGCTAATGGTAATTGCCTATCGCTAAATATAGGACCATTATTGTAGACAGGTGGACAATATGGGTTTGGAAGCATTTGCCTCAATAATGGTGGGGGGGGAGCTCGCTGTGATTGATGATTTGGTGGGAACACCACTGAGCGAGGGTAAAAATATGTTAGGGGGCGGGGGGTAATAGATTTGCTACCGTAATCTGTCGGCCAATTAAGTATATAATGGACGGCATTCTGATCTCTAAAATTAATGACCACTATGTCTCCCTCAATATCTTTGGGTCTTCCCCCCAGCCAAGGAAGACGGCGGACATGTATAATTTCTCCATTAATATTATTTACAATAGGTCTGTGTAGACTTAACCAGTGTGATATTTTATTTTTCAACTGGGTAAAGCTCTCCCGTTTATCCTTCTCCAGCTCTGGTACCCCAGTAAGAACTACTACAAGGGGTACTGCTTCTGGTGGGAGTTCTGGAAGGGGACCCTTGTTATGATTGTCTCGGGCCGGTTGCTCGTTACCTCTCTCTCTATTGAAGTTCCCTAGGGCTTGACCAGAGTTATTCCGCTGTCCGTTGGACGTTTCAGCCTGTACTGATGTAAGTTTACTGTTAGGTCCAACAGGATTACTCCCTGATATACTTCCCCTCATACTAATTGAGGGTTGAGGCTGAATAGTAATCTGGTCAGGGGTAGGTAGCGTTATTGTAGCGGATGTACCTGATGAAGACGGTACCGTTGGGACTTGTATAGAGGGGTTAAACGACACTTTATTAGTAACAAGCTTTTTCTCCAGTTCTTGTTCTATCTTCCCAAGTCTGACTTCTAATTCGTTAAGTTTTTCTATAATAGCCAGGGAATAGGTCCTCAATATGGATTCTATGCTCTCAATCAAAACCCTGTCTGAGGGTTCCTGTAATTTCCCCACCGCTGGGGGGCTATCGGTGATGGAAATAACAGGGTCAGTAAGGGGAGTTACACATGAATACATGGGAGATAATGCTTTCCTTCCTTCGTCTGTTACTTTAACCAGTCCTCCACTAGTGGTACTAATACCCTTTTTCGTACCGAAGTCTACATGATTAAGTTTCCTCTTGGAAAGATTATTTTTACGCCGTTTAGCCGGAGGGGGGCCATGAATTTTAACTTTCGTAACTTTTTTAACTCTACTGTTTCCTTCTTTTATTTGTTTAGGGATTGGGGTAATTTGTGCTTTAGTTATAACAATGGATTTAGTGGTACTGGGAGTGGTGACTGTGGTTACCTGATCCCTAATAGTGACTAAGGGTTCGGATTCTCTCGTAGATGTGCCTTCTCTAAATATTAGAGGGATACTGTCCTGCGAGGTAGTGCAGAAATCACCCCTAGTGCTCATTAGCGCCGGTGACAGCGGCAATGGTCTATTCTTTAGACTATCAATCGACCGGCGTCGTTCAGCCCGAAGTTCATCAAGGGTAGGGGGATTTGGGGAATCTAGGAGGCTTTTCTTAAAATACTTATCCAATTTCCCGTCTACCAGACCCATCGACTTCGCAGGGCCAGGTAGCTCTGGGGTTAACATTTCAATGGACATAATGTTCATACCATAAACCCCACAGACACTTACACAATGGGTCTATGTTGCTCGGTATTCGGGCAGGGGTTCTGGCCCAGTCCAGTCTCTGATGGTCTATGAGGGTCTTAGAGGGTCCGCCCTTAGTCCGGGCTTTGTCCCGGGCGATGTCCCGCACACGCGTCCCGCTGCCGCGTAGTGGCCTCAGGTCTTATGCCAATTGTGAAAAGAGGGGGCGGAGACACGGGAAGAGGCGGCAGGTGTGCTGGATGCAACACGCACAGCCTGCTGGACCTCGCAGTCCCGTCCTCCTCCGCCGCACTCCCCGAATCTATTCGCAGAATCCACAAGTCCAGTGTAGCTAGTGCACAGCAGGGCTCCTCACGACTTCAGTCCAAAGGGCTTGAACAGGGCAAGGACTCCTCGGCGAGCGGCTCCCGCGAAGCGGGGGCCGCGAGCAGTTTTCACTGGTCAGCAGGGGGCGGAGACACGGGAAGAGGCGGCAGGTGTGCTGGATGCAACACGCACAGCCTGCTGGACCTCGCAGTCCCGTCCTCCTCCGCCGCACTCCCCGAATCTATTCGCAGAATCCACAAGTCCAGTGTAGCTAGTGCACAGCAGGGCTCCTCACGACTTCAGTCCAAAGGGCTTGAACAGGGCAAGGACTCCTCGGCGAGCGGCTCCCGCGAAGCGGGGGCCGCGAGCAGTTTTCACTGGTCAGCAGGGGGCGGAGACACGGGAAGAGGCGGCAGGTGTGCTGGATGCAACACGCACAGCCTGCTGGACCTCGCAGTCCCGTCCTCCTCCGCCGCACTCCCCGAATCTATTCGCAGAATCCACAAGTCCAGTGTAGCTAGTGCACAGCAGGGCTCCTCACGACTTCAGTCCAAAGGGCTTGAACAGGGCAAGGACTCCTCGGCGAGCGGCGCCCGCGAAGCGGGGGCCGCGAGCAGTTTTCACTGGTCAGCAGGGGGCGGAGACACGGGAAGAGGCGGCAGGTGTGCTGGATGCAACACGCACAGCCTGCTGGACCTCGCAGTCCCGTCCTCCTCCGCCGCACTCCCCGAATCTATTCGCAGAATCCACAAGTCCAGTGTAGCTAGTGCACAGCAGGGCTCCTCACGACTTCAGTCCAAAGGGCTTGAACAGGGCAAGGACTCCTCGGCGAGCGGCACCCCAGTCAACGTATCTGGACCAGTCTCTGTTTCCCTACAACCAGTGTATGGTGCCTGCCTATCGGTCATCAACCTAGCTGCCCTCTCTGGGGCTATCCACTGAAAGTCCCAATGGTATTTCAGTGATCTCACAATAGTATGTGACCCTTGAGGGCTGTAATGTCGGGCCCGGGGCCTGGAAATAATGACACTCAGTCCACGAAGTAGTTCTCCAAACGTTCCACCCATTTCTTCCAGCGTGCGGCTTGAGACGTCGGGGTGCCGGTGACTTCGAAAGGTTCGAGGGGAGGCACGGTGGCCATGGTCGCAGAAGGCGGCAGCGTCACCGACTCACCGCTGGGGCACACTGCACACCCAGGCGTCGTCCGCAGGCAGGTAGGTCGAGCGGAGGGCCGGGGGCCCGTCCAGGGGGGTACAGGGCCAGCCAGGGGCTTCCTTCGCCTCAAAACGGGCCTCACGCGAGATGCGTGGGGAACGGCAGGGCCGGGCCACGTGTTGCACGCGAGATGCGTGAGATTCGGCAGGCGGGTCCCAGCGTTCCGCGTGCGCAGGCCCCGTAGCAGAGGCAGGCAGCCGGAGGAGGAGGAACCAGTCGTCGCCGGCCTGGGAGGCAGTCAGGAGCGTCGGCACACAGGTGAGGGCCAGCCGGGGACCGCGCAGGGCTGCCAGGGGGGCCAGGGGCAGCGCAGGGGCCGGGCCAGAAAGCAGGTGGCAGGAACCGCTCCTTGGGCAAGAGCGAGGGTTCGGTTATTACTCGAGGGGGTGGCGAGACCACCTCGTCGCCAGTGTAATGTCGGGCCCGGGGCCTGGAAATAATGACACTCAGTACACACAGGTATGCCAGTGGTGGTCAGTGTAATGCCTGCCACGCCCAGAGCCCTGGGCTTTTTATTAGCACTTGTGCGTGCCGTCCTAGGGGACGTCGGGCGCGCCCAACTCCGGCTACGCAAGGGGGGGGGGGTGAGACCCTGACACACGCGCGCGGACCCTCGGGTCATGGTTCGGTCCGTCGCGCAACATTACAAGGGCTATGGGCAATACGTGAGTCCCATAGACCCCTGAGAGCTGACCTATCGATGCTTGAACCCAGAAGTAGAATACAATTCATACATTGAATGCCCAGGCCCATAAGACAGGAGTCTGATAGAACAAGACCTTTGTACAGTGAGAGGCAGGCTCAATGGAGGACCCTTTAGGAAGTGTGAAAGAGATTCAAGCATGAAGGGGCGATAAATCTTCTCTCCCACCTGACCAGTAGCGAGGCGAAAGGCAACACAACATGTCTTCCACCAAAAACATAGGAAAGTCTGCAGACCCCAGTACTGCTGCTGCGAACCCTACAGGACTGGAGTTTGGAAATCGTTTACAACTTACAGACCGACAGCATGTAGATACCTCGTGCCAAAAAAAAAAAAAGCCTTATCCGCAGAGATCCAAAGGCTGAAAGATTACCATGTCCGAGCAGACGACAGGACATACTGAGTAACTTAGTGCTACGTTCCTCTAGCACCTCATAGAACATCTGCGCTGTCCACGCGCGAGGCGCGCGCCGAGAGCGGCGCCCAGGGCTGGGAATTGCAGGCCCAGGCAGGTGGCCCGCGCGCTAGCCAGGCGTTCCCCTCGCTGCTCTCGTCGGCGGTCCGGCAAGGCTCTCGTACGTTTATTTATGAGCGCGCGTGCAGGCCGTCTCGAGGGCGGCGCTTCAGCACTCTGCGCTAGGACGCAACGCAGGGGCCTAATGAGCGCGCGCGTGAAAGCGTGCCGCAGGCTGCGTGCCCTGGGAGCAGTGCAGGGGTTAGGGATCAGCGCAAAAGTCTCAGTGACATGTCCATCATCATTACAAGTACAACATATTTTGGTGCAAGGATAGGGGTCAGGATTCTCAGATTCTGGCCTGTGTCCCAACATTCAGCAATGACAAGTTTTTCCCCAGAATGGAGAATAACCACATGCACCTGGTAACACCGGGTCTTTTTTAGAGTGTTTTTAACCAATTCGGAGCCAAATCTGCTGGCGCTCTGCCTGCTCAGAGCAGGCAGTTAAACGTTGTTGGACGACCTGTTAGGATTTAGAGGAAGGTGGTGGTAATGGGGGACCGGGAAGGGCCCTTACTTGACTTGGGGGTAGGGGCCCGGGAAGGGGGTGGGCGCTGCATGGCCCCACTATTTTGCTGTGGTGCCGGGCTGTGCTCCTGGCCGCAGCTCGTTTACTGTAGCGGTTTTATCAGAATGATCCGGTCTGTAGTTTGCATCCAGAAACAGCTCAGTGGTATCAGGGCCGGCTTTAGGGCAATGCAACTGGTTCAGCCACACTGGGCGCTAACCTGTTGAGAGGGGCGCTGTGACCTCAGGTAGGCACTGTGTTTAGCAATATCTTATGATAGGAGAGATGAGGGGCACTTTTGCTGGTGGTAGGGAGTGAATCCGAGGAGGCGGTCATGGGACGTGAGGGTGCCAAAAGTGATTGTTACACCGGGTGCCACCGACCCTAAATCCGTCCCTGAGTGGTATATTCCACCCTCCCTGCAATTTCCCTCCTCTGTGGCTCCTGCTGGCTCTCCATAGCTTAATTTGTACAACACATATAAGTTCAGAGATGCAACACTTTCTTAAGTGCCCACTGCTGACACTAAATGAAAGGGCTGCCAAGTGCCATGGCTGCCAAATCTTGACTCCGACCACAAGCCTCTTCCCTTCCCCACCTATATTTGCTGTCTTTGTATCTCACTCTTACAGGATCTCTTTCATCTCTGCTTTCTCTCTTTCATCTCTGCTTTCTCTCTTCCTCCTTCCCTGTTTTGCCTTTCTGTCTCCTCCTCGGGGAAGAATTCTGATGATGAAAAATCAGTCCTAGTCCCCAGCACCTGCAGCTATCTGCACAAATTAAGCTATGCAGCTCCAACACTATCATCTGTGCAGGACCAGTTTGGGGATCCAAAGCAGCGCCGGCAAACATGAGCAAACTCGTTCAATCTCTCCCTTTCCATCCAACCATTCCCTCTCCATCCTTTTCTCCTCTCTTCTTCTGCGTTCTCTCTACCTTCCTCCCTCCCTACCTTCCGGTGTGGCAAAATCGCCCCCAGTAACAAAAGCGCAGCAGCAGTGTTTCCACCAGTCCCACCACTTGGCCAGTTGGACGTAATTGCCAAGGCTGGGTTTGCGATCCCAGTCCGACCCTGGTCCTGCGCTTTCAAAACCAGTCACTAAGGGCCCCAGACAACTGGGGAAATGCCCAGGGGCGTGACTTGGTCAGAAACACTAGGAAGGGGGGGAGGGCAGGGGGTGAGCTTCAGATTTCCCATCAATCAGACTGGCATGTAATGTTTAATTACATTATAGGCAGGACCACTGGAATTATGCGACAGAAGAGGGTCAAATTATGTGGCAGCATTGGGTATATTATGCAGCAAGAAAAGGCAATTTATGTGGCATAACACGTCACTTTTGTGATAGTATTACTTGATTATTTAGTCATTTTTAAACTTGTTAACACATTTGAGGATTGGTTGCACTTCATTAGTACCAGTTCAACACCCAAATATAGTAACAAGGAACAGAAAGGTGACCAGTCAACCTTGAAGGGGCCGTCTGCAGCATTGTTAGTAACTATTGAACTGTTTTTTTTTGTTAAAATCTGCAGATTATGCAACAAATGATGGAATATGTGGTAAATGCAGCACATTTATAATAATGCAAACATCCCCACAGCCGTACAATCGCATAATTCCAGTGGGCCTGCTTGTAGAACAACCAAGGCACCTAAAAGGGGCTTGAAGGGTAGTGGAAAGGAAGAAGAATGCAGATTGGTAGGAGTACTGAGAGAAACACAATATTTTGTAAAAATTACCAAAATGTTTGAGGACTTTCAAAACAGAGGTGAGGGAGCGTGTGTGTGTTTTTGTCAATGTCTGTATGCAAAAATCCCAGCTGAAATCTGTCATGCGCCTCACCATACCTGACTGAAGGTACCTGTACCCAACTATTAATTAGAAAATACATTTATTATGGGGATTAACAGCCCAAACACCCACTTGAAGGTATACCCCTCTCATCTGTCTGTTGCCGCCACTAATCAAGCTATTGTTTTTGCCGCAGTTATTCTACTCTAGTTTGTTTTGTACCGTTTGTACTTAGGTTTGTACAGCTTTGGAGCAATAACTGTAAAAATTCAATAACGTCAACAAAGCTTGGGAAAAGTAAAACTGCAACTATTGGAATGTAAAAAAAGATGTCTTGGCTTGATGTTAAGACTTGAGTTGGGGCTGGTCGAGATGTCTGGAGGGGGCAGCGTGGGCAGTTAAACCCACAGTGCTTGGGGGAACCGTGGTGTGTAGGGTACAGAGGCCTGGATCAGGATAGAGGGTGGGAGGAGGTTCCAGTAGTGCTGACCTTCAAGATAGAAGGTGACTTCTGTATGTGGCCATTCAGTGCTTAATTTGTAAAATCATAAATGCCAGGTTTCTGACAGCAGGCCACTGCAGCTTGCACCATCCATTGCCCCTGCCAGCTCTGCCAATAGCAGTACCAACACAACTACTAACTATCAAACTCCTACAAGTGTGCCAATCTCACTTTTCCAGGCCCAAACAACTATGAGAATGGCTTGGGTGGCATTTAGTAGTCCTTTTTTACGTACCTCGAATTCATAAACAACTATTGTTGTGCCCGTCTCTAAATTTTACAAGCAGCACCACCATGTGGCAGACTGTCATAAGTGCCAGTGTTGACAATTACGTGCCGGTGCTGAGCACCAGAATCCACTGGCTTAAATTAGGCACTGTGGCCGTTTAACCCTGGGTGTCCCCCATGTGTAAGAGACTCAGCACATCTCTCTGGTCCCTTAAGTTATAAACGCTGCACTGAGGAATTGTTTCCTCCATAAAAAGAGGCCAGTGTGTGAGACCAGAAGAGGGAGAAGTTCAAAACTGATATTAGATCTTAAATGAAACTAGAGGCGATGCCTGTAAGAACCTTCAAGTGGGAAATTGTAGAAAAAAAACAGGAAATTAATTCATAAACACTTGCGGCAGAAACAGTGGACTAATAGCACTGGCTTTGATGGCAGGATAGCTCAGTGAGTTAAACTCTTGCTGTATCAGCTGCTGTGAACTTCAGGTCACCAATGTAAAACCTGGCGAGGTCAACAGCACCTCAAATCCTTTCCAAATTCAGTATTGTTTTGTTGGGCAGCAGAAGCGCATGTTATTAACAGCGCTTATTAACCACAGAATTGCGGTAAGAACCAATAAATCAATCAATATGTTTCTTGTAAAGCACGACTACTCACCCGTTAAACCCCTACAACCTAGAAAAATAATAAACAATATTCTACATGGTAAAGAGAGTATACTGTGAGGAATCAACCTATATTAAATAAAAATAACAATGATAAACAGCTTCTTTGGAAAGACGGTGTAGGAAAGTATGATCTACCACCACTTTTTTGTCTGGTGTCAGTGTGTTTTTGACCCAGTATGCTGGGATCCTGCTATCCCGGACCCCAGCAACTGTGATTTCTCCCCTAAATTAACATGGTAAGTACTTTGGTACCTCCACATTTGGCTACTGGTGTGCCCTTATAAGTCCCTAGTATATGGTACTAAGGTACCTAGGGCATAGGCACACAAGGGGTGAACAGTCAAAATATTGAATTTTAAATATCGATATGGCAAAATATCGAGTTTTAAATATCGAGTGGACATATTATCGACTTTCAAACATATAGTGGTGCAGAATATCGAAATGCAGGTAAGAAATATTGTTTTTCATAATATCGAAGTTAGTAATATCGACGGTCATAATATAGTTGTTAAAAATATCGATTTGTTTAGTGTTTTAAGTGTTAGATTATGTGTTTAAAGTGTGCATTATTTTTGTAATGTATGTTTGAATTTTTTTAAAGTAATGAATTTTATGTTAATTCATTTTTGCGTAATTTAATTCCATAGCGGGTTGGGGGTTTATAGGGAAATAGGGTGGGAAGTATTTAGTTTTAATATATTTTTAAAGAATTATTTAGAATTAATTAATTGTATGTTAATTAGTTTTTGCGTAATTTAATTCTGCAGCGGGTTGTGGGTTTATAGGGGAATAGGGTGGGAAGTAATTTAATTGAAATTAATTAATTAATTATTTTATTAATTATTTGTTTAGTATTTAATAAATTATATTGTTAATTAAGTTAATTAATTTCTTGTTAATTAAGTATACATTGATTAATAACAATTAATAATTAATTGGTAATTATGTTAATTGTGTTATTTTTGTATTAATGAGTAATTAGTTATATGTTAATTATTTTGTAAATATGTTGTGTACTTTTTTAGGAGTGGGTTGAGGGTTGATAGGAGGGTAGGAAGCAGTTTAGTTTTAATGTAATTTTTTTATATTATATTTATTAAAAGTTATTTTATAGTGTTAATTGTGTGAAATTAAGTAATTAATTATTTTATTAATTATTTGTTTAGTATTTAATAAATTATATTGTTAAGTAAGTTAATTAATTTCTTGTTAATTAAGTATAAATTGATTAATAACAAATAATAATTAATTGGTAATTATGTTAATTGTGTTATTTTTTTATTAATGAGTAATTAGTTATATGTTAATTATTAACAATTAATTTGTAAATATGTTGTGTACTTTTTTTAGGAGTGGGTTGAAGGTTGATAGGAGGGTAGGAAGCAATTTAGTTTTAATGTAATTTTTATATATTGTATTTATTAAAAGTTATTTTATAGTGTTAATTGTGTGAATTAATTTAGATTTGATGGTTATTAATTTTATTGTTAATTGTTATTAGTTAATTAATTAATTGTTGATTAAATATGTTAATTTATTAATATTTTACAATATTGTAGGTGATTGTTATAGGGGAAAATAGTGGGAGGTAAATTAATTTTGAAAAAATAATTACTTGTTAATTAATGTTAATTATATTGCAGGAGTGGGTGTACTATATTATTCCCCTACGCTATCCCCTGTTACACTTGGTGGAGTGGGAATATTAAATTATTCCCACCCGCTATCAAACACTTTCCCTACTGTTGCATTTGTTGGATCGGGAATAGTAATTTTTACCCTCCCACTATCCAACACATTCCCTACTGTTGTACTCACTGGAGTGGGAATAGTAATTTTTACCCACCCGCTAACCAACACTTTCCCTACTGTTGCACTCACTGGAGTTGGAATAGTAATTTTTACCCTCCCGCTATCCAACACTTTCCCTACTGTTGCACTCACTGAAGTGGGAAAAGTAAGTTTTACCCACCCGCTATCCAACACTTTCTCTACTGTTCCACTCGCTGGAGTGGGAATAGTAATTTTTATCCACCCGCTATCCAACACGTTCCCTACTGTACCACTCGCTGGAGTGGGAATAGTAATTTTATCCCCTACGCTATGCAACATTTTCAGTATTGTTATATTTAATTTAGTGTAAAATATATATTTTTTTTTAATATTTATTTTAATGTTTTAAGTTATTTTTTTTTGCTTGAATCTGTTTTTTTTAAATTTTCCTTTTGTGTTCCACAAGAATACAGCATCATGAAAAATAACATGCATCACAAACAGTTGACCTGGCAGTGAACCATCTTTCTACACAAGATAATCTGTATAGTAACTGGGCAGCCTATATCAAACATTCGTTTGGAGGCGCTGTGGACGCAACTGTAAATTGAGTCTTGGCAGATTGTACAAGTTCTGTAGGGGTAACAGCTTGCGTGTATTTGGCTTGGTTCCCTTGTTCCCTTTGTGCAGAGACTTGACGGATCAAACAGTTCGGGCAAGTGTACAGACGTTATGAACAGAAGAAAACAACTATTAAAAATCAAAAGCAAAAGCAAACAACAGCAGCATACATCAGTTCTCAGGCGTATGTGTTGTACCCTGTCTCTTCCCACCTCGCATCCCCCCTCCCCCCGTCCCTCCCCCTCAGGGTCTACACTTGCATCAATCCTTTGTGCCATAGCGCACCGTTGCTGTCAGGTGGCATGCGTACCCCTACTCATCACTGCGGCACTCGCCGTCAGGGCCCCCCTCCCCCTTGTCAGGGTGTCTCCTCCACTCCTTGGTTGTCCCCCTGGGTCCTCCCCCCGAGATCTATCAGGGCTTGGAGCATTTCCTCCCAGCGTCTGGCAATGGGCGTCTTCCGTAACCCCAGCGTCTCCTCCCGCCTAATGGCCATTCCTTCCGCCTGAGCCCACACTGTGAGTGAATGTCTCCATGCCCGTGTGTGTGGTGGGTCTTGGGCCTTCCATTTTTTGGTAAGAAGCCTCTTGGCCACCACCAGCCCGAGGTCTAGGGAGCGAGAGGATGCCATCGGGGTCTTGGATCTACTGAAATTATGCAATAAATAAACTGGCCATTCAAAGGGTATGACTCGGCCTGTACAGGTGTGCAGCACAGCGCCTACAGCTTGCCAATAATCGCTCAGCCTGTGACAACCCAAAATCATGTGTATCAGACCAGCCCCTGCCTCCATGCATCGGGGGCACAGCGCATCTGTGCGGTGAAAGTACCTGTTAGGTATGCCCTGTGGACAATAAATAGTTGTATTTGCCTGAAGCGCATGTTCCTAGGAATGCGTGTTGGGCTTTTTAGTATCTTTTCCCTTCCCTGTCCTCTATCGGCCGATCCAGATCTGCCTCCCACTTGCGGCGCAGCGGGTCTAGAGCTATCGCTGCGTGTACACGAAGAGACGCTGCAAACCAGCGGATCAGGTGCCTACCACGTCCCATAACATGGAGGTACTGGATGGTAAGGTGTTGAGTTGGTTCTTCTTGCAGTTCCCCCCATTTAGAGGACAATGTCGCGATGAGTGTGCGGTGTTGTAGAAATTGTCCCGGTGGGAGCCCCAATTCATCTACCAGAGATTCGTAGGGTATGAGCCTGCCGTCCCGGTACAGGTCTCCCAATGTGTGTACTTCAGCTTCATGCCAGTCAGCGAGCTCAAGTGTTGTAAGCACCCCGGGCCCGCTAGTGGTATGGCCGGCACGTAAGGGATCACCGTCTTGGTTAGATACAGGCAGCGGCGATAGCATCTATAAGCCACCGCCAGGAGGAGAGGGTTAGGCACCGGGGCCTTGGAGGCCGGGTGGAAAAGTCTGGTGATAGATGCGAGAGAGTGGGGGGTCTCTAGTTGCAGTTTCTTCACGTCCTCTATCAGTGAGCCAACGGGCTATCCACTGCAGTTGTGCAGCCAAGTAGTAGTGTTCGAAACAGGGCGCAGCTAGTCCTCCTTGATCAGTGGGCAGGTATAGCTTCGCCAGCGCTAGCCTGTGACGCGCATTGCCCCATAGGAAATGCCGTAGCAACTTAGTGAGTGTGGCGAAGATGGCCACTGGGATATATAGGGGTAGGTTAGCAAAGTAGTACAGTAGTCAAGGTAAGATCACCATCTGAGATAGGGCCACCCTGCCTGTGACTGTCAGGGGTAACGTGCTCCAAAAGTTCATTTGTGACTTAATGGCCGACACTGGCCATCCCAGGTTACTGTCGAATAGATCTGTCGGTTGACGATAGACCTGGATACCGAGGTAGCGGAAGGTGTCCGCATTCCACCGCACCCTCGTGCCCTCTAAAACATAGCCCGGATCTCGTGTGTCTCCTCCAAAAGGGTAGAGGCAGGACTTGTGGGCATTCACTCGGAGGCCCGAGAGAGTGGCAAAGTCATGCAACGTGCACTCCAGCTGGACCGGTATATCTCCCACGTCTCTCACAAAGACAAGGAGATCGTCTGCGTATAATGACACCTGGTTGGTCGCATCTCCCAGCGGTATGCCGTCCCCCAGCGTCGCACGTATGGCCGCTGCCAGAGGTTCAATGGCGAGGGCGAAGAGGAGCGGTGACAGCGGACACCCTAGTCTTGTGCCCCTACGGACAGGGATGGCGTCGGACATACATGGTCCCAGCCGCACTCTGACCGTGGGGTTTTGTATAGTAAGTTGACCATCTGGAGGAACCCCAAGCCCAGGTCATACCGTAAGAGCACCGCTGCTAGGTATGTCCACTCTAGGCAGTCGAAGGCCTTCTCAAGGTCGAGCACCAGGCATCCCGCCCTAGGCCAGTCCCTCACCCGGTCCGTGGCCACTCGAAAGAATCTTTGCAGATTCAGCGAAGTGCTATGCTTGGGCACGAATCCGTTCTGGCCAGCGTGAACCAGCTCGGGGACCACTGGCACCAACCGCTCCGTCAGCACTTTAGCGAGTATTTTATAGTCCACGTTCAGGAGTGCCAATGGTCTGTATGACCCTAAACTTTCCGGGTCTCTGCCTGGTTTCAACAGCGACACCAGGTAGGCCTCCCGCATCGATGGGGGGAGTGTGTGCTCCTCCAGAGCCGTGGAGTACAGGGCCTGTAAGTGTCGCATCAGAGGCTCCAGTTAGGCCTTGTAGTATTCGGCCGACAGTCCATCTGGGCCTGGTGTTTTCCCAGAAGCCATCGACCCTATGGCTTTGTTTATTTCCTCTAGGGTGAGGGGACCGTTAAGTGCCTCCTGGTGCTCCCCTGTAGCTATAGGCAATTGAAGAGGTTCGAGGAACCTCTCTAGGTCAGGGCTGGAGCAGTGTACCTTGGATTGATAGAGCTGGGAATAGTGATCTGACATTACTTTGTGTATTTCCCTCTGTGTAAACGCAAGGTTCCCCTCCGTTGTGCATATTGATCCTATTGGAGTGTGCCTATCTTCCTGTTTCAGCAGCCAGGCCAGCAGGCGCCGAGCCCTGTCCGCTGTGGCGTGGGTGCGGGCCATGTGAGCGGTGTAGTTGTGGCACCGTAGCTTTTCTATGAGTTCCGCATGTTGCGTCCTAAGGTTTCCTAGCTGGGCAGATTCTTCACCTCCACCCTCTCCCTCATGCTCATGCTCATATTGTAAGAGCCGTGTTTCAAGCTGGTTGAGTGATAGCGACAGTTGCCTGCGGATGTTCTTTGTGGCGCCTAGGCAGTGTCCCCTAACGGCGACTTTGTGAGCATCCCATTCCACTAGTCTGGAGCTCGCCGACTCCTCATTGATTTCAAAGTACTCAAGAACCATTCTTTCAAGAGAAGTGCAGAACTCTGGGTCTTCCAGTGCAGTTGGTTGGAGACGCCAAGTGGGCACGGGGGGCGGCTGGGCTCCCAATTCAACCAAAGTGTCATGGGAGTGTGGTCGGATGGCGTCCGTCCTAGGTATTCCGCTACCTCAACGAGCGAAAGCAATTATTGGACCCCTCTATCCGGCCGAGGCGCACATGCAAGTCGTGTACCGCCGAATAGTATGAGTATATACGGTCAGTAGGGTGAAGGGCTCGCCACAGGTCCAGTAACGCCCACTGCGTCAGCCAGTACAAAAGCGCCTGCGCATTCTAACCAACCGTCATCGCCCGGAGGGGTGGGAATGATCTATCCATGTGTACATCAAGTACCGAGTTATAGTCCCCGCCCAGCAGCCAGGGGAGTCCAACATATGGGGTCAGTGCAGCGGATAGCTGTGCCAGGAACGTGGGTTGGAACGTATTTGGGGCGTACATGGAACCGAGCAGTATCTGTTGGCCATTGAGTGTTCCCTTCACTAAAGTGAATCTTCCTTCGGGGTCTGCCACCGATTCTGTGCAAAGGAATGGCGTACCCGCTCTCACCCAAATTAATGTGCCTCTCGCATGTGCCGAGTATGTTATGCCATATATTTGTCCCCTCCAGCACTTACGCAGCCTGTCTAGCTCCTCTCTGGTCATGTGTGTTTCCTGCAGGAGGTTGATTGCGGCAGAGTGTCTCTGAAGGTGCGCAACAATGGAGTAGCGTCGAGTAGGCGTGTACATACCACGCATGTTCCATGTGACTATGTCAGCACGTGTTATTTGTGTTGGGGTTTAGGTGATGAGAACGCTAGGGGTCGGGGTCACCACAGAGTACGGAAGCCAGGGGCATGTGTGAACGTGCCGATGTGCTGCAATAAAATCAATAACAGTAAGAATACTGCAAACAACAACATAACATCTGGGACAGACATTGCGTGATGTCTGTCCAAACCTCATACAACAAATGAGTGATATAAACTAGGCCAACGTGTTGCCTATGGGGTGCGTGTACTAGTGTTGTTGTAGAATGGCCACCCCCTCAGTTCCAGTGTGTCTGCTGCGCCAGCTACCTTGTCCGGAATGTTATCGCATAGGTCCCGTACTTTGCTGATTTGGCCACTTGGGCCGGGCGGGAGCATGCTGACCCACAGTCTGTGTGCTACGGACTATAGCAGGCGCACTGTTACTGGCCCTGCACATTGCGTGGTACGTGACTTGGTTTATCTAGGGGACCCAGTGTTTCCCAGGCCAGCTAACGATGTCCTAGACGGCAACAAACATAGTTCTACTTGCTTGAGTTTCTCATGCCTTCAGTTTCCACATCAGCCACTCTTCATATGATACCGTCAGCAGTTTGTGGAGTTATCATTGGCAGGTTGAACTCTTCGGAGATCTCCGTGGATGGGGACGAGGAGCCGCTGGCCACCAGTGTTTCCCGAGTGGAGAAGCCTGGTCTGTCCGTGGATGGTGGAGTCCCCAGGTTCGTGACCGCTGTCAGCACCTCTTGCCATTCCTCCTCATTTTCTCTGGACTGGGCGCCGCAGCCGACGACTTCGCGTTTCTTGGGGGTCCGCGCTTTCGCCGCCTCCTGGGCCTGATACTCACGGATACGTCCCCATCCGGGGCCGGAGGCCTCGCTCCTGTCCACAATCCTGATTCCTCCTGCCAATCCCATGCATCTGCCGGGAAGTCAAAGACAGAGCAGAAGATGCGGAGGGACGCTCCCGACGCAACAACGTTCGTGTAGTGGGTCTGCTGGAGGGCGAAGAAGGGAGACACCCGGAGGCATTCATAGAAAAATGGTTGCGTGAGCTACTACCCCAGGGATCACTATCAGCGCAATTCGCGGTCGAGAGAGCCCACCGCATGCCTGCGCAGAGGCCTAAACCAGGAGTTAGACCACGCCCATTCATCTTCAAGATGCTCAATTACAAAGTGAACTGCATTTACCATAATGCTAAGGGGTGAACTGTGCTGGGAGGTGAAGTAGTGTGCTCCCATTCCCCTTCTGTTTAAAAAGGTTCCCTTGAGCCATTGGCTGACGAGCTTTCGGAGATTCACCTGAGCGCCAGAGAGAGGTACTCAGACCTGAAAAGGATTGTGGCAGCTTTCTCTGCAACCCCAGATGAATTTAATTTTTTATCTCTACTGATGAACAATAATATCCAGAAACACATGTGTCTAGAGAGTCACAGCACTAACCTGCATCAACCTTGGTGAAACACTTCAGCAAAATTACAAGTAGGCATTTAAAGTGAACTTCATTTACCATAATGCTAAGGGGTGAACTGTGCTGGGAGGGGAAGCAGTGTGCTCCCATTCCCCCTTCTGTTTAAAAAGAATTTCTAAACCCTTCCCTCTGACTCTTCCCCCTCCACCTGCCCTTTACTCATCCCAAACCCCCTCCTACAGCTATGAACTCCCCAAAAAACCTTTCTAGACACTTCTTTCTTCCATCCCTCCACTATTTATTTTACAATCCAAATAACAGACTAACATGTCCACTGCTCAAATCAAATTAATTTCATATTTTTCTACACCAATTCACCACTAATCCTTTCTGGGTTCCAGAGTAGCCAGCTACTCGCCGAAGAGTGCTACAACACCTCATCAGGGGAGCAAGTGCTATATTAATGCAAACCCTTCCTCCCTCCATCCTCCATGCCTCCAATATCCGTTCCAATCCAAATAACAGACTAACATGTCCACTACTCAAATTAATTTAATATTTACCTAGACTAATTCATTGCTAATTCTTTTCTGGTTCCGGAGTAGCGTGCTACTCACCAAAAAAACATTCAACACCTCAAGGGATAGCAAGCGCTATATAAATGCAAACCTTTTCCTCTTCCATCCCTCCACTATCCTTCTCAATCCAAATAACACACTAACATATCCACCGCTCAAATTAATCTCATATTTCACTATATTAATTCACCACTAATCCTTTTTGGGTTCCAGAGTAGCGTGCTACACGCCAAAAAAGAGATTTGACGCCTCATCATTCTCAGTTAAATTCCCACTTTTCTGAGTTCTACTATTTAGCATCAAGTTGGCTCAATGGGAACACCCCCAACACCCACCGACCACGCACGCAACCTAGGGGTCATCCTCAACTCCACCCTCTCCATGACGAAGCAGGTCAACGCCGTCCCCTCCTCCTGCTTCAACACCCTCCGCATGCTTCGCAGGATCTTCAAGTGGATCCCCACCGAAACAAGAAGGACAGTCACCCAGGCCCTCGTCAGCAGTAGACTGGACTATGGAAACGCACTCTACGCAGGAGCCCCGGCCAATCTCCTGAAACTGCTTCAACGCATCCAGAACGCCTCCGCACGCCTGATCCTCGACATCCCTCGCCGCAGCCACATCACACCCCACCTGAGAAACCTGCACTGGCTCCCTGTCAACAAGAGGATAACCTTCAAGCTCCTCACCCACGCACACAAGGCACTCCACAACACCGGACCAACGTACCTCAACAGCCGACTCAGCTTCTTCACCCCACCCGCCAGCTCCGCTCCGCGGACCACGCCCTCGCCACTGTCCCCCACATCCGAAGAGTGACCGCCGGCGGCAGATCATTCTCCCACCTCGCCGCCAAGACATGGAACACCCTCCCTATTCGCCTACGGCAGACCGAAGACCTTCTGACCTTCAGAAGACTCCTCAAGACCTGGCTCTTCGAACAGCAGCAGAACCCCCCCCCCCCCCCAGCGCCTTGAGACCCTTGCGGGTATGTAGTGCGCTTTACAAATGCCATGATTGATTGATTGATTGATCTCCCAATGCTCATGGGTCCGACAATGTGATTGCTCTCCGAGAAGCAGCTTCCCGCCCTTCTTTACCTGAACGACTGCTTACTGTTGGCACGTTTCTTAAATAAGGGAGTCCCCTTTCAGAAAACAGAATAAAAACTGTCTCACTTTACAGGAGATGCAGAGGAGATCTTCCTTCTGGATCCTAGGGAGGCAGATCACTGACTGCAATAGATAGATCTTCAGACTGGAAAGAACAAGAAGTGATCAGTCAGACATTCTAAAGGTGGATCCCAGGTCATAGATCTTCAGACTGGATGGAACAAGCAACAAACAGTCAGACCCTCTCAACCTGTAACCTGGGGACGTCTGGGTGAGTCCCAGGATAGACATTTCCGGCTGAAGGATCATTCAGGGATCAGTCTGATCCCCAGGGGAATGGATCCCAGGTTAAAGATGTTCAGGCTGGAATAAACAAGCAGCGATCAGTTGAACCCTCTGAGAAGTGGACACTAGATTATAAATCTTCAGACGGGAAGGAACAGGCAGCTGTCAGTCTGACACTCAAGGAGACAGATCCCTGGTTAGGGTGATTGGCTCTTCTCGTCAGCATGCATAGCTTCTTTGCGAGCATACACATCACCCGCATGCCTGTGAATCTGGCTGCTTAGTCGGTTTCATGTAGATCCACTTGTGCTGTCCATTGGCTGAAGAGGTTCAACGAATGGACAACGTGGCAGAGGATCATTTGAGCAGCGTGCTTTGAGCTTCCCAAGTATTTTGCTTTACCTGGAGTACGTTTCCATCAGTGAGCCTGAGGTTTGTGGTTTTGGTGGTTAATCTCTATGTGAGTTAGGGGGCTGTATTACCACCCCTGGGCTACATATCAGTAGTAGGTGGTAAAAGCTGTCTCCTATTTCTTGACTCCATCTGGGGTATGAGTTCTGCCCTTTGTTTCAGTCTCAAGCTTTATGCACGGAGGGAGGGGACGGGTCTTAGGTGGTGACTGTGGTAGCTCCTCGTTTGCCTGGCTCCCTCTGATTTCCTTTTCTCTTGATTCGGGGGTAGAGCGAGGGTGGATACTTCCGGCCTTACCCTCACCTCCTTGAGCATCTCACTCAACCCTTCCCTGGTCTCTGGTTCTTGGTGTGCGGGCAGAGGATATGTCTTCAGCAGCTGGGGCTACTTAGGGATCTCGCTGTTGTGGGCCAATGTCCTAGAAGGCCCCCGCTGCCATCACTGGACTTCCTTTCAGGATGGTGGTCTTTGTGGGACGCAGAGCCTGGTGACTATGAAGGGGCGTGCGCTCAGATCCTCCAGGATGGCTTTATTTGCATCAGGTGCTTGTGCTCTCAGACTACTGAGATTTTGAGACCGCTGTGGACAGCACCAACTTTCAACCCTTAGTCTCGTGCTGTTTCATAGTTTTTAGGTTGGGTTTCGCCAAGATCTTTTGAGTTTATTAACATTGTTGGTATGATAGACTAATAGGACCTTTCAGCCAGCCCTCTTCATCCATTGGTCTGCTGTCGTGCCATTAACATCTCCTTCCGCTCACTGCAGCATAAAGCATGGGGCAGAGGGTCAGCCCACTTCGCTCATTGGTTAACTTCACTGTGAATGACGCATTCTTCCCTTCCACAAGGAGAACGTCCACTCCCAAAGTAGTAGCCTTAAGTTCCAGGACATACTATGGCAATGTTTGCTTTCTCAAAACAAAAACAAATGTTTGCTTTAGTTATGTGTTTTAGAGTGATGAGAGCCCAGCAGCTCCACAAACAATAAGGTTTTTCACCATCCATGTCAAAACAAAATAAGCATTGCCAAAGCCAATGCTAGACCTATTTGCTTTGCTAATTTCTGTTTTATTGCAAGTCTCTCCTGCAGGCCTTGATGCGACAGTGGGACTTTAAACGACTCTGTACTTTGCATCTCTCTCTGAGGTGGTTCAAAAGTTCCCCGTAGTGAAAGACGTTGATTAGTTGTAATAACCTCAGCTACACAGCTCTCATGTTTCCCTGGTCCATACGACTGTAGCTCATGCAGTCCTGTTTTTTCCTTTGCACTCTTGAATTTGTAGTCCTTAATCAGAAGATTAAAACCTCAGAACTACAAGTCCCAGCATGCAAAGAATAAACCTGGTGGGATGAGACACTCATCCATGAACCTGGTAAACCTGGGCAACCCTGGCATGTTCGCCAGGTTCATGTGTGACGTGCTTCTCCAGTCCAGGCTTTATCTTTGAATATTGGGACTTGTAGTTTTGTTTATTCAATTACAAAAAAGACTAGAAATCCCAGATTTCAAGGAAGAAAACCTGGACTAGACCAGCACATCAAGCATGAACTGGTAAACTTGGTAGCTGTTTGGGAGTACCTTACCAGGCCGTGATGAGGGACTGTTCCACCGTTCTTGTGTGTTTGATGAACTGCTGGTTTGGAGGTGAGTCCCTCTTGCGCTTCAATGGTTCCCTGTTTCATCTTGTACACACGCCTCCTTCTTCCACACCTGAGGATTTGCTTCACCCTTTAGGCAGGCAGACAGCTTTGCTGGTTGTTTGTCTAGGGTGGCACTTTTCATAAAAATGCGTTTTGTTAATGACATTTGGGAAGTTGATGCAAGGTTTGAAGTGCCTACACGGGCACGAAGTCCATGGGTGGGGGCTGCTGTTTCCGCACCAGCGCCCTCACTCTCTATAGCTCAGGGAGTTTGGTTTTTGCTGATTGAGTGGTTGTTGGATATGGCATCAATCAGTCAATCAGACAGCATTTGTAAAGCGCGACACTGTCACCCCGAAGGGTATCTGGGCGCTGTGTCTCCATCGAAGAGCCAGGTCTTGACTCTCTTGCTGAAGTCTGCCAGAGAGGGCGCTGTACGGAGCTGGAGGGGTGGTCCTTCCTGGTCTTGGCCACAATGTAGAAGGCGTTATCGTTCAAACCCCAGGTTAATGCTACGGCTTCTACTTGTTTTGGGCTTTGAAAATCACTGAAAAAGTTCTTCAAATATCTCCCTCTGGTCACCCAGAAGGGGACTGTACATGCTCTGATCGCCTCCAGATTGGACTACGCTCCTCTTTTCTATCCGGGACCTTCTCAAGAACAGCGGATGCTGCAGCCCGCTTGTGCTAAATATTCTTAAAAGGCAATCTATCGGGTCAGGCTTAAATCACCCACACTGGCTGCCAATTATGTCTAGAATCAAGTTCAAAACACTCTTGGTCACACACAGAGCATTCCATCAGACCAGCCCACTGGTTCCAGTTCCGTGAACGGTAGAGTCCACTCTTACTCCCACGGAGGGTACTTCTGGCACCAGGGCGCTTCTTCGGAAGCAGCAGTTGCGCTTTACAAGGCTCACTTCCTTCATTCATTCATTCAAAGTGCTTAATATTTGAATAAAGCCATCAACAAAATAGGGGGCTTGGACCAGAGACACGGCTGCTTCTTGGGTAGGGGCCTAGCAGGCATCTTTGGTGGACCTCTGTAAGGCAGCCACATGGGCGGCGGGTGCCTTTCATTCAGTATTACAGATTGCAGTGCACAGGTTATATTTCGAGATTTAACAGTTATTTTCCCGTCCGCACAATTGACGCAGAGTGCCAGCAACGAAAAGAAACATTACACGATTTTGAATTTCAGGTTGTGCACCCGCTACAAGTTCAAAACTTGCAATAAAACAGTCAGCATCTTACAATATTTCAAGGGTAAGTGTTGATTACATTTTCATAACATGTATTTTATCTGTTCCTTCGAGTCCTTCTGGCAAATTGTTCCGCTTCCGTCGAGCAATACAAAATGGCGCCGGAACCAGCACGCCGCAGATCACACGGCGCGGGATGCCAGGGCGGGGGTAACTGCGCAAGGCCAGGCAGGAGGAAGGAGGACAGCTCCATTTGAGTGCGGTAAGGTAGCTCAGTGCGTTAATAACCTTGCCGCACATACTGCCCGAATGGCTTGGCTTAGCTTAGCTAGTCAAAGGCTCGCCTCTAATCCGTATGGTGAGATGCGAAGTTTAAAGGACACCCGGCGTTTCGTTTTACTGAGGTCGATCAATTGAGCACCAATATTTTAGATAATAGTAAACTGTTATTTTCAGCGCCGTTGAAACGACAGAATTGCGGTAAGAACCGCTGTACACAAATAAAGTATTACTGGCATTAGTGTATATCTGTGCATAAACTACAAAATCACTTGCTTGATACATGGTGGGCCTGACTCAGCCTTTCATTCGTTTCAGGCCAGTGACATGACTACCACGTCTGCTTGAAATGTCTTGTTCAAACGGTTGTGTAGTGCCTAGATACTTCAGTGGAAGTGACTCGTGCTATACAAGCACATGTGTTTACATGGTAGACGTTCGTAATGAACGGCCCCCATTGCGACTCTCAGCACTCGAACTTAGAGCACACTTGTGCTTGTGCTAAACGTTGGTAATCTTGCACTAATGATATTGTGATTCTATAAGAGGCGTGTCATCTAGGCGCTGGAAGAGGTAAGTAATTGTTTTATTAACGGCACAACAGGCTACAATAAATGACTGATGGTTGAAAAATGCTACACCAGTTCGCAAGTCTGGACTGGCGCCCCTTGGGTTCCACTGTATTGTAACTACATTCATATAGCGCCTAGTGTCCTGTGGCGAGGTGCTGTAGCGCATGCAGTAGATGGTCCCTGGCTTCTCAGCGCTCTTGCTCCCTGTGATTAAAGCCTTTCTCGCCGGGCCTCTGTCCCAGACAGTCATTATCCTTTCCATAAGAAGCGAGTTTCTGGTGTGACTTCCGAGCCCCCGGCTCCAGACCACAGCACACCTGCGCCCCTGCCCATCGGGGGCCTCTCACTCTCGCATCCGCGACAGGAGAGACGGCCGCCCCCTCTCGCTGTCCCGCAGGAGCCTCGTTATGTCGGAAAGAGAGGAAACCGCCGGCTCCTACCTCATCGGTCTGCAGGAAAGAGGAGACCTGGGGCCGCTTCCTCTTCCAAACCGCGGCGGTAAAGTGAGACCGGCCGCCTGCGAGGCCCGGAGAGGCCGGGGGAAGAGAGACAGCGGCCGGGAGATTGGAGAAGCCCTGCACCGCGCTGCGGGCCTAGGGGGCTACGTCCTCGTCCCCCACTCCCTCCCCCACCTCACCTCATCCTCTCCCTCCTCCCGCCCTCCTGGTCCCGGGGCTTTATCCCCAAACCCTCTTTTTATTGAAGTCTGAGCCACCACTAGTGTCGACTCCGGGGCTAGGGGTCTGCATCTCCATCATGAACCTCCTGCTACACACTGGGCCTAGGGGTCTACAGCGCCCACCCCTCCTACCACACACCGGGCCTAGGCGTCTACAGCTCCCACCCCTCCTACCACACACCGGGCCTAGGCGTCTACAGCTCCCACCCCTCCTACTAAACTCCGAGCCTAGGGGTCTACAGCTCCCACCCCTCCTACCACACACCGGGTCAGGCGTCTACAGCTCCCACCCCTCCTACTAAACACCGAGCCTTGGGGTCTACAGCACCCGCCCTTCCTACTTCACACCGGGCGGCGTAGGGGTCTACAGCTCCCACCCCTCCTACTAAACACGAAGCCTAGGGGTCTACAGCTCCCACCCTTCCTACTTCACACCGGGCCCAGGGGTCTACAACTCCCACCCTTCCTACTGCACACCGGGCCCAGGGGTCTACAACTCCCACCCTTCCTACTGCACACCGGGCCTAGGGGTCTACAGCTCCCACCCCTCCTACCGCACACCGGGCCCAGGGGTCTACAGCTCCCACCCCTCCTACCACACACCAGGCTTAGGGGACTACAGCGTCCAGTCCCTCCTACCGCACACCAGGCCTAGGGGACTACAGCTCCAACCCACTCCTACAGCACACTAGGCCTAGGGGACTACAGCGTCCAGTCCCTCCTACCGCACACTAGGCCTAGGGGACTACAGCGTCCAGTCCCTCCTACCGCACACCAGGCCTAGGGGACTACAGCTCCAACCCACTCCTACAGCACACTAGGCCTAGGGGACTACAGCGTCCAGTCCCTCCTACCGCACACCAGGTCTAGGGGACTACAGCTCCAACCCACTCCTACAGCACACTAGGCCTAGGGGACTACAGCGTCCAGTCCCTCCTACCGCACACCAGGCCTAGGGGACTACAGCTCCAACCCACTCCTACAGCACACCAGGCCTAGGGGACTACAGCTCCAACCCCCTCCTACAGCACACCAGGCCTAGGGGACTACAGTGTCCAGTCCCTCCTACCGCACACCAGGCCTAGGGGACGACAGCTCCAACCCACTCCTACAGTACACTAGGCCTAGGGGACTACAGCGTCCAGTCCCTCCTACCGCACACCAGGTCTAGGGGACTACAGCTCCAACCCACTCCTACAGCACACTAGACCTAGGGGACTACAGCGTCCAGTCCCTCCTACCAACCCCCTCCTACAGCACACCAAGCCTAGGGGACTACAGTGTCCAGTCCCTCCTACCGCACACCAGGCCTAGGGGACGACAGCTCCAACCCACTCCTACAGCACACTAGGCCTAGGGGACTACAGTGTCCAGTCCCTCCTACCGCACACCAGGCCTAGGGGACGACAGCTCCAACCCACTCCTACAGCACACTAGGCCTAGGGGACTACAGCGTCCAGTCCCTCCTACCGCACACCAGGCCTAGGGGACTACAGCTCCAACCCACTCCTACAGCACACTAGGCCTAGGGGACTACAGCGTCCAGTCCCTCCTACCGCACACCAGGCCTAGGGGACTACAGCTCCAACCCACTCCTACAGCACACTAGGCCTAGGGGACTACAGCGTCCAGTCCCTCCTACCGCACACCAGGCCTAGGGGACGACAGCTCCAACCCACTCCTACAGCACACTAGGCCTAGGGGACTACAGCGTCCAGTCCCTCCTACCACACACCAGGCCTAGGGGACTACAGTGTCCAGTCCCTCCTACCGCACACCAGGCCTAGGGGACGACAGCTCCAACCCACTCCTACAGCACACTAGGCCTAGGGGACTACAGCGTCCAGTCCCTCCTACCGCACACCAGGCCTAGGGGACTACAGCTCCAACCCACTCCTACAGCACACTAGGCCTAGGGGACTACAGCGTCCAGTCCCTCCTACCAACCCCCTCCTACAGCACACCAAGCCTAGGGGACTACAGTGTCCAGTCCCTCCTACCGCACACCAGGTCTAGGGGACTACAGCTCCAACCCACTCCTACCGCACACCAGGCTTAGGGGACTACAGCTCCAACCCACTCCTACCGCACACCAGGCTTAGGGGACTACAGCGTCCAGTCCCTCCTACCGCACACCAGGCCTAGGGGACTACAGCTCCAACCCACTCCTACCGCACACCAGGTTTAGGGGACTACAGCGTCCAGTCCCTCCTACCGCACACCAGGCCTAGGGGACTACAGCTCCAACCCACTCCTACAGCACACTAGGCCTAGGGGACTACAGCGTCCAGTCCCTCCTACCGCACACCAGGCCTAGGGGACGACAGCTCCAACCCACTCCTACAGCACACTAGGCCTAGGGGACTACAGCGTCCAGTCCCTCCTACCAACCCCCTCCTACAGCACACCAAGCCTAGGGGACTACAGTGTCCAGTCCCTCCTACCGCACACCAGGTCTAGGGGACGACAGCTCCAACCCCCCCTACCGCACTCTATCATCTTCCTACAGCACTTTGCTCAAGATTGGGGCTAAAGCCTCACACTCCTACCGCACTCTGAGGACAGAGACACCATGGGTGAGGTCTACACAACCTAACTGCACTCCGGGCAAGTCCAAGGCCTACAAGCCTACTGCCTTGCGGGCAGTGGAGCACTGCATGTGGGCCCAGGCTGACACACTTGGCAACATCTGGGACAAATAGAGCCATCATGTCTCACTCATTCTGAGTGAGATTCACACATTGTCACATAATCACACATTGTCTCCCAACGCACCCCTTCAACCATCAGAAACAGAGGTTCATCCCAGGGATTACTGGGGTCTAAAACTTTTGAACATTGTGGAACCTCAACTCAGAGCCGAACCCAATAATCTCTAATTTTGAAACCTGATAAAAAAGAATTTTCAAGAAAACCTTTGACTAAGATAGTTTAAGTTCATGAAAACCAACTCTCCTGTCTAGACCCTGAAGAGCTGATTAATGTGATATCATACTGTACGTGTTTTATGCTGTCATTTCCTGCATGCCCTAATGTGCCACACTTACTGTAAAATGCCACCCCGGGCGTTACAGAAGGCCCATGAGCCGGGCATGCTGCCCTCCCTTCACCACTTCAAAATCCCCTCCTCCTTGGAGATGACTTTGCACAGTCACTTCACCAGTGCTCAGACAGGAGAGGAGGGAGAAAGCAAAGGGGAGAAGGCGAAGTAGAGAAACGATAAAAGGAGACAGGAAGAAAAGGTTTGAGATGTGAAAAGGCAAATAATGGCGGAAAAATAAAAATGCGCAGGAAAAGAACCGTGTTTGAAAGGGACTGAAAGGAGAAAACAACACAACTAGAGGGAAAACAAAAAATTGGGAGATGAAATGGTGTGGATAACTACACGTGCAGAGCAGAAATGAATGTTGCTATCGTACGGTTTATACTTTGCCAGTAAAAACTGTGCATTTGTTGGACAACATAAAGGTCAGGATTATGCGAGACCGATTCCACGCCCACAGTCGGTAAATCTTGGCGTAAGTCCTGCTAGCTCACAGTGTGCCATCTGTCACCCAAACCTGACCGGGTAACAAGTGGAATGTGCAACCTCAGAACATGACAACTGTCAGGTCCCCATCCAAAATCCTCAGGATTGTGCTGATGCTCAATGGGGTCCACCTCTCGACTGCCCCGGGTCCGGAATAGTATACACACGGACTAGTGAGATAGTCAAGTGAGGGAAGGAAAGGATGGGAACAGCTCGGAGGGAGATCTGAGGATGATACAATGAGAACACAATAAACACACCGTTCCATTACATTGTACCACATACAATTCGTAGATCTCGAATTAGAAACAATAAAACTAGCGGTAACACACTACCTGTAAGGAAAAACAAAAGGAGCAGGAGAGACAAGAGGGTGTTTTGCAGACTTCCAACACGAAAGCTATATGATGAGATAATAACAGAGAGGTTATATATGCAGACAGAACACACTGGCTAATGTGAAAACGTGTGAGACTTGTTACACCTACCCTTACTTAAGTGTTGTCTAGATTGGTATGCTAAGGCAGTTATCCTGCTGGACACCCCCCCTTTTTCTCTCCCAAGA
Source organism: Triturus cristatus (assembly GCF_964204655.1). Lineage (NCBI taxonomy): Eukaryota > Metazoa > Chordata > Amphibia > Caudata > Salamandridae > Triturus > Triturus cristatus. Next base: position 93,088,786 of record NC_140587.1, on the reverse strand, counting down.
TTCAAAAGAAGTGAAAAGACCATATATGTATATAATGCTAGAGTACAATAATTCTTGTACCATATTCACAACGAAGAGGCTTGGTAATGTTCAGGACTCCACAACACAAAGCAAAATAGGGAATAGGATGATAGGACAAATAACTTATAGCACAGTCCGGGTTCCCCTTGATCAAAGCACAACTTCCTGATTAAACTATTACTGCACAATGTCGTCAGGCAAGCGGGACAATACCTTCTCCTGAAGCCTCAGGAGCCATATGAAATGCAGTCAAAACCGAATGAGAACCCACTTACTGATTTTGTGCATCTGTACATGTATGTCGAGAATGTTCAATAAAAAAAGATTTATTAAAGAAAAAAAAACGGAATGAGCAAATCCAAAAAGGTTCCTCTTGATAACCCAGTCAAAGAAACATGTATCGCATTATGCAAACGCGATAGTGTATGTATTCAACAAAATTACCTGAACCAATGCCTTCTTACAAAATGGCTGTGCCCTGCATGAGACCGCGGAATTACTCCGGTCTCGCCAACAGGGAACACCGGAAGAGGCGAACACCACGGAGCAACCCTGATATCTCCTCTGCAAGAGACTGCCAAACTGTGCGATCTCGCCAACGGAGGAAATGGGATGGAGGGCGCACCAAACGTACGGGAAAACAAAGGCAGGAGATATTCGGCCAAAAATCAGTGGTGCTTCAAGCACCCTTACCGCCTCTGTAACAGGAAAGGTGGGCCAAAATCTGTAACGCGAGTTTCACCAAAAAATCGGCAGCGCCCCGGAATCCCATAGTGCGTTATAACTGGCTCCTTCTGTGACGTATCGATCACGTGGGGCGTCACCTTTGGAAGGAATGCCGGGAAACATAGTTTTAACTGCTATATTCCTGAATAGCAACGCAGCTCGTCGGTCAGTGTGCGCTAGGCTGATGCGCCCTGACAACACCCCTGGCTCCCCAAGGAAAATGAGGAAACAGATCTAGAAACTTTTCGTTTGGTTACTCATGCATACCCAAAGAAGTACACAAGAAATACCCAGCAAAACGTTTCAATATTTATTGAAGCATTCTGATTCTTGTATTAAATACATGCGCTGCAATAATTAATCGAAGGAAAAGGTATACCGTGATCAGCATTACGAGGTCAGTGTATGAATAAATAAATAAATAAATAAGGGAAGAAGATAAACAGTTCAACCATTGTGCTGTAACAGAGAATACATGCTTGCATACAAGCAGAGTATTATATTGTACTCCTACCTTGCCCTACCTATCCTTGTGTACCTAGTGTGGGTGAATCTGCCAGCATCCCTGTAGGGTGATCTAACTCGCCGTTACCTGTAGGCAAGGGTCGTCATGGTGCATGTCTTGGTGGAGAGCCGGGCACCATCCCTCACAAGAGGTAAGCATGAATCAGCTGGTATTGAATTCTGGCATGGGGCACCTGTCAGTGCCAGCGAAAGGCCCCTTTAACTAAATAGGGAGTGATGCTGTTTATATAATAAACATCACCCACGCTGCCATGCCGAAGTCCCAGTCAGGCCGCTGTTGTTGATTCTATTGTGATAGCTCTGCCGCTGAGCGGACAATAATAAATGGCATCCTGCTCAGTGAACTTAGCCCTTGTACAGAATGTTCACGGTGTTTGATAATATGCCTACAAAGCGGATAACAAAAGCCATTTCAGAGAATATTATCCTGCACAGGCATGCAATGAAATGTGTGTCAAATGTCAATATTCAGTGATCAAGAAAAGATGTCAAGTTTAAACATGAACATACAAAATGGTGATGTTCTCGCTTGATCCGAATGTGACCGCATGACAGTGCAAACTGAAAACAAAGAAAATATAAAAACATAAGACTAAAGGAACAACTGGATTCAACAGGAGCCTGAAGTTGGAAAAGTAAAAGAATGAAGATAAGTAGAATTAACAGGCTCTGTATAATGCAGTTTAAAACGTGAGAGATACCTCGTGGGATTAATGTGCCTGCCGCACAGTTCTATTTGTAATCTGCTGGTCACGGGTTGTGTCCTATGTGAAACAGCTCAGTGAGCTAATTTACCAACATCAGAGAACCATCTGCTTGCTGCAGGTCGCAAGCTCTAATCATAATCAGAAAACTGAAGCAGTCCACTTACCTCAGAGATCTGTGTGTACTCTGCAGGTCACATATTCATATTGCAGACAGTTCAGTAGGTTATTGCGCCCAATGCAAATATTTGTGTGCAACGCAGTAGCAGGACCATTGAAATTATGCAGCAAAAGGGAACCAATTTATGCTGCAGGGTTAATTAAATTATGCAGGAAGAAATAGAAGACAATGCACTGTCAAATTCCGCAGCAGTGTTACTTCAGTATGTTGACACTCATACACTCCTTATTAATGTATTTGCAACACTTCCACCTCATTAATATAGGTTTAACAAATTAATATTGCAATCAGCCAATAAAAGGTGAGCAATTAACCTTTTCAAAGGGGTTGCCACTGGGTCCTCCTCTCCTGAGACTTTTTTTTATATTAACATTTGATCTGCTTGAGCTAGAAACTAAATATTTGTGTTGAAATCTATAAATTGTGCTGTGGATGGTAGAGTTCTAAATGCAATTACAGTACAATTATGTGGCAAATGTGCTAAATCCACAATAATGTGGAAAATGCTGCAACCGCAGAGTCGCATTATTCTAGTGACCCTGTGTATTTGAAACAGCTTCCAAATGTGGATTCTGATGTAGATCATGCAAAATATTAGGGTTGGGGCTCCCCTTTTGAGCAACTTTTTCAATTCACCCTAAATTTCAACCTGCCTCTTTGCAGAAGGAAGCCTGGTCACCAAGTACAATGCACACATTCACAGGACCTGGGTGGTATTACCAGCACCTTTGTGTTCATATCTGCAAATGTGCAGTGACGCAATTACAGCACATTTTTTCCTTCCATGCCATTATTGGTATGTTCCAAATGAGCAGGATAGTTTGCCAGATTAATGGATTGGTGGAACTACTGCAGAGATCAGTGTGTAACATTCATCGCAGGTTTCGGTATTAATGAGCTAGTGGGCTAATGCACCTGCTGCAGAGAGGTGTGTGCACCCTGCTTGTCATCGGTGCCTCTCCTAGTGAGGACTCTCTTCTAGCAGTACTCTTTTATCAGAAAGGGCCTAGCCGGACAAAAAGGAAACTTCCTGCAGTACACTTCTCTTCTAGCGGTACTCTTTTATCAGAAAGAGCCTAGCCGGACAAAAAGGAAACTTCTTGCAGTACACTTCTCTTCTAGCGGTACTCTTTTATCAGAAAGAGCCTAGCCGGACAAAAAGGAAACTTCTTGCAGTACACTTCTCTTCTAGCGGTACTCTTTTATCTGAAAGGGCCTAGCCGGACAAAAAGGAAACTTCTTGCAGTACACTTCTCTTCTAGCTGTACTCTTTTATCAGAAAGAGCCTAGCCGGACAAAAAGGAAACTTCTTGCAGTACACTTCTCTTCAAGCGGTACTCTTTTATCAGAAAGAGCCTAGCCGGACAAAAAGGAAACTTCTTGCAGTACACTTCTCTTCTAGCGGTACTCTTTTATCAGAAAGAGCCTAGCCGGATAAAAAGGAAACTTCTTGCAGTACACTTCTCTTCAAGCGGTACTCTTTTATCAGAAAGGGCCTAGCCGGACAAAAAGGAAACTTCTTGCAGTACACTTCTCTTCAAGCGGTACTCTTTTATCAGAAAGAGCCTAGCCGGACAAAAAGGAAACTTCTTGCAGTACACTTCTCTTCTAGCGGTACTCTTTTATCAGAAAGAGCCTAGCCGGCCAAAAAGGAAACTTCTTGCAGTACACTTCTCTTCTAGCGGTACTCTTTTATCAGAAAGGGCCTAGCCGGACAAAAAGGAAACTTCTTGCAGTACACTTCTCTTCTAGCGGTACTCTTTTATCAGAAAGAGCCTAGCCGGACAAAAAGGAAACTTCTTGCAGTACACTTCTCTTCTAGCGGTACTCTTTTATCAGAAAGAGCCTAGCCGGACAAAAAGGAAACTTCTTGCAGTGCACTTCTCTTCTAGCGGTACTCTTTTATCAGAAAGAGCCTAGCCGGACAAAAAGGAAACATCTTGCAGTACACTTCTCTTCTAGCTGTACTCTTTTATCAGAAAGAGCCTAGCCGGACAAAAAGGAAACTTCTTGCAGTACACTTCTCTTCTAGCGGTACTCTTTTATCTGAAAGGGCCTAGCCGGACAAAAAGGAAACTTCTTGCAGTACACTTCTCTTCTAGCTGTACTCTTTTATCAGAAAGAGCCTAGCCGGACAAAAAGGAAACTTCTTGCAGTACACTTCTCTTCAAGCGGTACTCTTTTATCAGAAAGAGCCTAGCCGGACAAAAAGGAAACTTCTTGCAGTACACTTCTCTTCTAGCGGTACTCTTTTATCAGAAAGAGCCTAGCCGGACAAAAAGGAAACTTCTTGCAGTACACTTCTCTTCCAGCTGTACTCTTTTATCAGAAAGAGCCTAGCCGGACAAAAAGGAAACTTCTTGCAGTACACTTCTCTTCCAGCGGTACTCTTTTATCAGAAAGGGCCTAGCCGGACAAAAAGGAAACTTCTTGCAGTACACTTCTCTTCTAGCGGTACTCTTTTATCAGAAAGAGCCTAGCCGGACAAAAAGGAAACTTCTTGCAGTACACTTCTCTTCTAGCGGTACTCTTTTATCTGAAAGGGCCTAGCCGGACAAAAAGGAAACTTCTTGCAGTACACTTCTCTTCTAGCGGTACTCTTTTATCAGAAAGGGCCTAGCCGGACAAAAAGGAAACTTCTTGCAGTACACTTCTCTTCTAGCGGTACTCTTTTATCTGAAAGGGCCTAGCCGGACAAAAAGGAAACTTCTTGCAGTACACTTCTCTTCTAGCGGTACTCTTTTATCAGAAAGAGCCTAGCCGGACAAAAAGGAAACTTCTTGCAGTACACTTCGCTTCTAGCGGTACTCTTTTATCTGAAAGGGCCTAGCCGGACAAAAAGGAAACTTCTTGCAGTACACTTCTCTTCTAGCTGTACTCTTTTATCAGAAAGAGCCTAGCCGGACAAAAAGGAAACTTCTTGCAGTAAACTTCTCTTCTAGCGGTACTCTTTTATCTGAAAGGGCCTAGCCGGACAAAAAGGAAACTTCTTGCAGTACACTTCTCTTCTAGCGGTACTCTTTTATCAGAAAGAGCCTAGCCGGACAAAAAGGAAACTTCTTGCAGTACACTTCTCTTCTAGCTGTACTCTTTTATCAGAAAGAGCCTAGCCGGACAAAAAGGAAACTTCTTGCAGTACACTTCTCTTCTAGCGGTACTCTTTTATCTGAAAGGGCCTAGCCGGACAAAAAGGAAACTTCTTGCAGTACACTTCTCTTCTAGCTGTACTCTTTTATCAGAAAGAGCCTAGCCGGACAAAAAGGAAACTTCTTGCAGTACACTTCTCTTCAAGCGGTACTCTTTTATCAGAAAGAGCCTAGCCGGACAAAAAGGAAACTTCTTGCAGTACACTTCTCTTCTAGCGGTACTCTTTTATCAGAAAGAGCCTAGCCGGACAAAAAGGAAACTTCTTGCAGTACACTTCTCTTCCAGCTGTACTCTTTTATCAGAAAGAGCCTAGCCGGACAAAAAGGAAACTTCTTGCAGTACACTTCTCTTCTAGCGGTACTCTTTTATCAGAAAGGGCCTAGCCGGACAAAAAGGAAACTTCTTGCAGTACACTTCTCTTCTAGCGGTACTCTTTTATCAGAAAGAGCCTAGCCGGACAAAAAGGAAACTTCTTGCAGTACACTTCTCTTCTAGCGGTACTCTTTTATCTGAAAGGGCCTAGCCGGACAAAAAGGAAACTTCTTGCAGTACACTTCTCTTCTAGCGGTACTCTTTTATCAGAAAGGGCCTAGCCGGACAAAAAGGAAACTTCTTGCAGTACACTTCTCTTCTAGCGGTACTCTTTTATCTGAAAGGGCCTAGCCGGACAAAAAGGAAACTTCTTGCAGTACACTTCTCTTCTAGCGGTACTCTTTTATCAGAAAGAGCCTAGCCGGACAAAAAGGAAACTTCTTGCAGTACACTTCGCTTCTAGCGGTACTCTTTTATCTGAAAGGGCCTAGCCGGACAAAAAGGAAACTTCTTGCAGTACACTTCTCTTCTAGCTGTACTCTTTTATCAGAAAGAGCCTAGCCGGACAAAAAGGAAACTTCTTGCAGTAAACTTCTCTTCTAGCGGTACTCTTTTATCTGAAAGGGCCTAGCCGGACAAAAAGGAAACTTCTTGCAGTACACTTCTCTTCTAGCGGTACTCTTTTATCAGAAAGAGCCTAGCCGGACAAAAAGGAAACTTCTTGCAGTACACTTCTCTTCTAGCTGTACTCTTTTATCAGAAAGAGCCTAGCCGGACAAAAAGGAAACTTCTTGCAGTACACTTCTCTTCTAGCGGTACTCTTTTATCTGAAAGGGCCTAGCCGGACAAAAAGGAAACTTCTTGCAGTACACTTCTCTTCTAGCTGTACTCTTTTATCAGAAAGAGCCTAGCCGGACAAAAAGGAAACTTCTTGCAGTACACTTCTCTTCAAGCGGTACTCTTTTATCAGAAAGAGCCTAGCCGGACAAAAAGGAAACTTCTTGCAGTACACTTCTCTTCTAGCGGTACTCTTTTATCAGAAAGAGCCTAGCCGGACAAAAAGGAAACTTCTTGCAGTACACTTCTCTTCCAGCTGTACTCTTTTATCAGAAAGAGCCTAGCCGGACAAAAAGGAAACTTCTTGCAGTACACTTCTCTTCTAGCGGTACTCTTTTATCAGAAAGGGCCTAGCCGGACAAAAAGGAAACTTCTTGCAGTACACTTCTCTTCTAGCGGTACTCTTTTATCAGAAAGAGCCTAGCCGGACAAAAAGGAAACTTCTTGCAGTACACTTCTCTTCTAGCGGTACTCTTTTATCTGAAAGGGCCTAGCCGGACAAAAAGGAAACTTCTTGCAGTACACTTCTCTTCTAGCTGTACTCTTTTATCAGAAAGAGCCTAGCCGGACAAAAAGGAAACTTCTTGCAGTACACTTCTCTTCTAGCTGTACTCTTTTATCAGAAAGAGCCTAGCCGGACAAAAAGGAAACTTCTTGCAGTACACTTCTCTTCTAGCGGTACTCTTTTATCAGAAAGGGCCTAGCCGGACAAAAAGGAAACTTCTTGCAGTACACTTCTCTTCTAGCGGTACTCTTTTATCTGAAAGGGCCTAGCCGGACAAAAAGGAAACTTCTTGCAGTACACTTCTCTTCTAGCGGTACTCTTTTATCAGAAAGAGCCTAGCCGGACAAAAAGGAAACTTCTTGCAGTACACTTCGCTTCTAGCGGTACTCTTTTATCTGAAAGGGCCTAGCCGGACAAAAAGGAAACTTCTTGCAGTACACTTCTCTTCTAGCTGTACTCTTTTATCAGAAAGAGCCTAGCCGGACAAAAAGGAAACTTCTTGCAGTAAACTTCTCTTCTAGCGGTACTCTTTTATCTGAAAGGGCCTAGCTGGACAAAAAGGAAACTTAAAACGTAACTTGAAATGTTGAAAATGCACCAATGTTGCACCTGAGACCATGTAATATTTAGGGGTGGGAGTAACTTGTGTAATTCCATGTAACGTAATCAGGCGCAATTACCTAAAAATTCTGTGAGATTTGTGGAACTGCACAAGAAGAGTAATTCTGTATTCAGCATTATTTTCTTACCACAAAAATATTTTACGCAAGGATGCATTCCACACTAAGAAATAAAGCTACATGCACCATAACACAAATAGCAACGGGAGCAGTTTCTCGCACTTGCTGAATGTGCTCTTGGGGTAGGATCTTTCCCCAACGTAATTCAGGCATTTTGCAAAAAGGATGCCAGGATGCATTTTGCACTGAGAAAATAATCTAAATGCAATAGAACAGGAACAGCTGTTGCTTGCACTCTCTAAATGTGTTTTTGTCAGGGCTGGATTGGCAGGGTGCGGCCTGTGGCAGAGGCTAGCTTGTGGGCCAATTTATTTCATCTGTGGATCACACAACTCCATATACCTGTGATGATTTTCCAGTAGAGCTGCAGCTTCAGGGGAGAGGTAGTCTGAGCAAGCCACTCATTAGGCCCATTAATTGATATTTGAAGAATGACAATAGGGCGGCTGGAGGGCACACATCATGGGATGCAGCATGTTCCATCCGGGCCTCAGAAGGTGTCAGTGAGCCTTTGAGGAAGGTGTGTCTTTTGAGCAGGTCAATTAATACGTCTTCTGTGTAGGGAGAAGGCTTTTGTCCTCCATAGCAGGTCACAACCATCAGATAGACAAAGTGCAGGTGCCTGCTGCCAGATCTCTCGGATTTAGGTTAAGTGTTTCATTCAAATACTGTGCAATGGAATGAGAGTAAAAAAAACACAAAGAACCACAAATGTTTTAAATAACTTTGCAATTAAAAAAATCTGAATAGATTTTTTGGCAGTGTCACTGTAAAAACAAAACAACTCATTCACCCTCTATCCTGGGGTGAAAGGGGAGAGTGAGAGAGAGAGAGAGAGAGAGAGAGAGAGGGAGGGACTGACGGACAAACAGAGGGGGAGAGATGAAAGACTGGGTGGAAAGAAGGGTTGAATGATAGACTTGTTTAGAGAGAGAGTGAAGGATGGAAAACAAAAGTGGAGGGAAAGGAGATGGCAAAGGGAGAGAAAGAGTGAAGAGCGAATGATGAAACAAAGCGTGTTTGGAGAAGAAGATGTTAGAAGTTTCCTGGTCAGTGAGAATACGTAACAGGAGGGTTAGTGCCTCATACACTCCTTAGTTCTCTGAGGGTTCAGTCAGTCTATGGCTTGATTTAGAAGTTGGCGGACACCTATAGGAAGTGCTGAATCTACTGTGGGACCCACCAATGGCACTTCCTTAAAAAACATCGTATGGTAATGGAAACACCAGTCGATTCTCCCCTGGTTTCAACACTTCGCCCAGAAATAGGTGGCCCTTCCATTACCACTCAACTCGAAATCAGGCTCTGGGTCTGTCCACTACCAGGGCTGACACAAGGTCCCTCTACTTCCCCAAATCACCTTTAGAAAACTGCAGAACTCAAAGGTTTCCCAAGGACCGAAATCCATTGAATGTCGATGGAGAATGGTGGTGTTCTGCAAATGTTGAGGTTTGCTAAAGCAGGTAGCTACTGACTGCAACAATCCAATAAATAAAACACAACAGAATATAACATTAGGTGCGGTACAGGACACACTGGAGTTCAAGAGAAGGATGAAAATGAGTGTGAGCGACATAGAAAAGCACCTTAGAAGAAAGGGAGAATTTGCAAGACAGAAAATAGGATGGAAGTAAAACTCAAAGAGGGGACAGATATTGAGAGGGTGGGGAATAAACGACATTGGAGTTAGGAAAGGAATGAAAGTAAGTGTGCATGGCAGGGATCTCTGACAAAATTTCGAAGGTCAGAAAATCGACCTACAAAAAATATCGCAACACAAATATCGATGTCAAGAATATCGACATCCTATCTACAACATGGTAAGTGCAAAAATATCGAAAAAAATATATAGATGTCAAAAATATCGTTTTTAAAAATATCGTTTTTTTTTTGTTACAATAAATATGTTAAATAAACATAATAATACTTATAAATAAAATAAACATAATTAAATATATTTAATAATGTTAAAAATTAATAATTAATCAATATAATTTAATAAAAAATGAATTAAACATATACATATAATATATAATATATATACTTACTTAATAATGTTTTTATAATTATTGTAATAAATTATAAATTATTTAAAAATATTAAAAATTGCAAACACATTACACACATAAAACAATAACATAAATAAAAATTAAATAATTATGTATAACAAATTTACAAAATTACATTTAATTTAAAGATTGTTAAAATTCATTATATACTACATTAGCTAAAATAATAAAAATAAATATTAAATAGCAGAGACAATAAAACTACTACTCCAGCTCCCAAAAAAACAACATAAAGGAAAATTTTGGATAGCGCAGGGCTAAAAATTACTATATCCACTCCGGATAGTGTAACAGTAGGGAAAGTGTTGGATAACGTAGAGGTATAAATTACTATTCCGACTCCAGGGAGTGCAACAGTAAGGAAAGTGTTGGATAGCGAAGGGGTAAAAATAACTATTCCAAATCCAGAGAGTGCAACAGTAGGAAAAGTGTTAGATAGCGTAGGGATAAAAATTACTATTCCAACTCCAGAGAATGCAACAGTAGGGAAAGTGTTGGATAGCGTAGGGTTAAAAATTACTATTCCAACTCCAGAGAGTGCAACAGTAGGAAAAGTGTTGGATAGCGTAGGGGTACAAATTACTATTCCAACTCCAGAGAGTGCAACAGTAGGGAAAGTCTTGGATAGCGTAGGGGTAAAAATTAGTACTCCAACTCCAAAGAGTGCAACAGTAGGGAAAGTGTTGGATAGCGTAGGGGTAAAAATTAAGATTCCCACTCCAGGGGAGGAGCCTAGCGCTTGACCAAGATGGCCGCGTGAGCTTAGAGCTCCCGAGACCCTCGCGCCCTCCGTCGACTATCCTGTCTCTAATCCTGATGGTATGCATGGCACCGTGTTGCTGAGTTGTCGGGGAGGCGATTGATGCTACCCGCGGTCGGATCGCCCATCGGGAACCGGACTTACGACTGGCGAAAGATTGCGGCCTAACTCCCGGAGATGCCAGGGGCTAGAGTTGGCAGGATGCCCGACTCCTAGTTGATCAACAACGGCCTGGTGAGGTGTGAACTGTCGGACGGAGGTCCTCGCTCTTTCACTTTCGATTTCGTTCCCTTTGTCTGCCCGGACACTGTAGAGCTCTGGGTGGCTTTATAACCCCAAGGACGCTCGGCGGGCTAATCTGGCAGCACAAGGCGGACCTGCTCACTCCTTACTCCTCTCTCTGAGAGGGAACGGTCTTCACTGCATTGGACTGCCTGGAGTCCATTATGTCGGGCAAAGCAGAAGGGGATCGGCTGAAGACTAAGTCCACCAGGCGGGGAACGTATTCCCAAGTTAACAGTATGGACCGCTACGCCCTCCTGAAAGCATCGCCGAGTGGATCGAGCCAGGCACCGGATGCCCAGAAGGAGGACTCGCCTGGGACACCGGAGCTCTCCCTACAGGATGTCATGGGCGCGCTCGATGGAATGCAAACCTCGATGGGGAGACAGTTCGAGGCCCTGGCGCATAAGGTGGATGCCATCCTGGTGGATGTCAATTTGATCCGCTCGGACCTGGGCAAGACAAACGAACGCGTTAAGAACCTGGACCACAAGACCACGGGCCTCACTGATGATGTTGCGGATCTGCAGACCGAGGTCCGGAAGCTGAGGGCCGAGAGTGACCTCGCCGCCCGCCGGCTGGAGGACTTCGAGAGCCGGGCCAGGCGCAACAACGTGCGCGTCATCGGGGTCCCGGAGTCCTCGGATGAGGCTTCGACGGACCTGCTTGTGGAAGATTTGGTCCTCAATCATCTGAAGCCTAAGGGCCTTGGAAAGTTTTTTGCGGTGGAAAGGGCCCATAGGGTGCCGGGCGGGCGGCCCAAGGCGGGTGCCCCGCCGCGGCCGATTGTCGCCCGGCTCTTTCATTTTCGAGATCGGGACGCTATCCTGCAAGCTTCGAGGGTGACGGGCCCAGTCCCCTTCCAGAATGCGTCGGTGAATTTTTATCCGGACTTCACCCAGCAGGTGCAGAGACAGAGACAGAGCTTCCTGGGGGTGAAGCGGAGACTTCGAGAACTGGACCTGAAGTATGCCATGCTTTTCCCTGCCAGACTACGGGTGGTGCATGAAGATCGAACATTCTTTTTTGACTCTCCTGTTATGGCCGACGAATGGCTGGACGCTTTGCCCCGGCGACGGACCGGGGACGACACGGCCGAGCATGGAGACAGTGGCCGGGATGGACAGGGCTGATATCTCAGAGCCGGCCTGACTTGATTTGACCATACTTGAAGATTTGAACAGAGTGCAGTAACTGTGGAGGGTTGCGGGAGGACGAGGGGTGCTCTTTTCCTCCCTTAGGGTACTTTTTGTAGATTTTTTGTTTTTGTAGGGCGACAGGCACACTGCAAGTTGGGGGGGCTTTTTAAGCTACAGCAGGGGTGCAGGGTGGGGGGAGTTTTGGGGATTTTGAGTTTGTTGTTGGGGGGTTTATTTCTGCAAGGCATGATGATTATCCTCAGGGCTGTTCCATGGTGGCTCCTCGGGTGTGGGGTGGGCCTCTTCCCGTTTGAGGATGGGGGGTAGAGGCTTAAGTGTTATAAGCTGGAATGTTAATGGTTTGGGGGATCGCATCAAGAGGGGGATTGTTTTGCAATTTTTGAAACGCTCAATGCCAGACGTTGTCCTGCTGCAGGAGACGCATCTCATAGGCAATACGTGCTATGCCCTGAATAGGAAGGGGTATAAATTCATTGCACACTCGGGATTCTCTTCTGGGTCCAGGGGTGTGGGCATCCTCGTTAGAGCATCGTTGCCTTTTGAGGTGGACTCCACCATTGTTGACGATAGGGGGAGGTTTGTGGCGGTGGCGGGGCGGTGGGAAGGAAGGACTTTGGTTTTGGTTTCGGTTTATGTCCCGCCGGCCCTGCAGGCCGCCACATTTGCTGAACTGGGCAGGGCTTTGCTGACTCTCCCGGGGGGAATGCTGGTAGTGGGAGGGGATTTCAACGCAGTGGGTTCCGGACTGTTGGATAGATACCCGCCCAGGGACACAGGGGGGGGCTCAGAAATGGCTTCCAGACTTCCTGGATACGTTTGGTCTGATAGACTGCTGGAGGCTCCGGCACCCCACACAGAGTCAATACACGTTTCACTCCGGGGCGCATGGTAGCCTCTCCAGGATTGATTACCTGCTCACTCTGGCCGCACATGCCTCGTTGATATCCGAGGCGAGGCACATGGCACGCGGTATCTCTGATCACTCGCCAGTGTGGATCCGGCTGGATCTAGGTCGGGAGGGAGGAGGGAGGGTGGCCCCCATCAACCCATGGTATTTCCGAGACCCCAAGATGCGCAGCGCCCTGGTAAAGAAGGTAGATAATTACTTTAAGGACAATCTGGGAACCGTGGACTCGGCGGTGTAGCTGTGGGAAGCTTTTAAGACCGTGCTTCGGGGGGAAGCCCTCTCCCTGGTGGTGGCTGCCAAGAATCGGAGGGATGGCGAGGTGCGGCAAGTGGAGGAGGAGATTGCGGCCCTTGAGGGGGATATGGAGGAGGAGGTTACAGAGTCCTCACTGCATGAGCTTTGCTTGAAGCAGGCGGAGTATAGGGACCTGGTGACGAGCGCCGCTAAGACCCTCAGTAGGGAACAACAGGGCCGCCTGTATGACGTTGGTGATAAGGCAGGGAAACTCCTGGCGTGGTTGGACAGGAAAGAACGGGTCAATAGAGTGGTGCCAGAGTTGATTGGAGAGTGGGGAGAGGCGATTGTGGAACCTGAGGGGATTGTGAAGTGTTTCGCGGAGTATTTTCATAGGGTTTATTCCTCTGTGTCGGACAGGCCGCCCGAGGACTCGTCTGATCTCCTCCGTGATATCGAGTTGCCCTGCCTCTCCGACATAGATAGGGACGATTTGGATGGTGACATAACGGTTGACGAGGTGGCGGGGGCGATTCGCGCGTTGAACTCGGGTAAGGCCTCTGGACCGAATGGACTGCCGATCGACCTGTACAAATTGTTCCCGGATAGGGTCGCCCCTCACCTGCGCGCCATGTTTTTGGAGGCGCGGGGGGATGGGATCCTTCCGTTGGATCAGCGGCTGGCGTCGATCGTGGTCATACATAAAGAGGGTAAACCCCGAGATAGATGCGCCTCCTATCGGCCCATTTCACTCCTCAACGCTGAGCCGAAAATTCTGGCCAAACTCCTGGCTACCCGTTTGATTAGGGTACTTGGCGATTTGGTCCACCCGGATCAATCTGGCTTCATCCCGCACCGAAACACAGCATTGAACCTTAGGCGTCTTCACGGCGTCGTCGCCAGGGCGGGCACGCTGCGTGAACCGGCTATTGTGGCATCCCTTGATGCCACGATGGCCTTTGACACGGTGGAGTGGGCATACTTATGGGCCGTGCTGGCCAAGTTTGGTTTCGGTCGCGGTTTTGTGAGTTGGGTTCGGTTGCTGTACGAGGGGCCACTAGCGAATGTTGTGGTGAATGGTCGGGCATCTACTCCATTTCAGCTTGGTAGGGGTACTCGGCAGGGCTGCCCCCTGTCGCCTCTGTTGTTCGCCCTCGCCCTTGAACCGTTGGCTGCGTGGATACGTTGGCACCCGGATATACGGGGCCTTCGGTGGTCGCCTGATCACGAGGACCGTATTTCGCTTTATGCCGATGATATCCTGCTGTATCTTGCCTCACCTAAGAAGTCACTTATAGTGGTCTGTGACGTACTCGCGTCGTTCGGTAGGAACTCGGGGCTTGTGATTAATTGGGGCAAATCGTACTTGTACGTTCTTAGTGGCGAGGTCCCACCGATCCCTAGAACATGTTCGATACAGGTTGCCCAGCAGGGTTTTGTGTATTTGGGGATTTTTATATCCATGGATCCTGCTGTGCGCTATGAGAGGAATCTGCTCCCCCCCTTGGCACGCTTGAGGCGAGATGTTGAAGGTTGGCGGAGGCTGCCGCTCTCCCTTGTTGGGCGTGCGGCCCTGTTCAAAATGATGTCTCTTCCCCGCTTCCTCTACGCCCTCCAAAACACCTTGGACTGGGTACCGGCCAAATACTTTCGGGAGGTCGAAGGCCTCCAAAGGACGTTGCTGTGGGATGGGCGGCCGCGAATAGCTATTTCAAAGTTGACGCTCCCATGGTACGATGGGGGCATTGCGCTCCCAGACATCCGACGGTACTATTGGGCCACGCAGCTGAGCGCGATCAACCATGGGTTTTATGGCCCTGCCCTCAGCCCTGGGTATGCCATGGATAGGTGGCTGCTGCGTGGCGGCAACTACTACAGGGCGTTGTATTCGCGGTCCTTAGACTCGTCCCTCACGGGGCCCACAGGTGTGGCGGTGCGGGTATGGAAGATGGCGACTGACTCGTTGGGCTGGAAGGACAGGCTCACCCTCGCTACCCCATTGTTTGAATCGGAAAGATTGGGAAGACTCTGGCATACGAAGGGCTTTGATAAGTGGGATCTGATAGGTATATCCAAGGTGGGAGATGTGCTGCATAAGGGGAGGGTGAAGTCCTTCGAGGAGTTGCAGACTGAGTTTGAGCTAGGGCCCTCAGAGTATTTCAGGTATATCCAGCTGCGTCACGCCCTCCGATCAGTCCTCGTGGAGGGTGAGAAGGTGCCGGAGTCCTCTCCCCTTGAGGACCGAGTCCTTGATGGTCATATGCCCGAGAGCACGATCTCGCTCATATATAAGAAGTTGATTAACGTCCGGGCAGACTTGCTATTGGGGCTGAGAGAACAGTGGACCAGGGATGGCCTTGAGTTGGATAATGAGGACTGGCAGTCAGCGGTTTCTTCGCCTAAGGAGGTTGCGATCCCGTCGCGTCTGAGGCTGGTGCAGCTTAAAATACTGCACCGGGTGTATGTGACGGGGCCAAGGCTGGTCCACATGGGATTCTCGGAGGACGGCCTGTGCAGGAGGGGATGTGGTATGGTGGGTACTTTCCTGCACATCATTTGGGAATGTGGTGTCATTGTGGAGTTCTGGAGGAGAGTCCATGCAGTTATGGGGGAGGTGACGGGCATTGTGGTACAGCCGGAGGCGCGGTGATGCCTCCTGAACGTCTGAGGGCCCACTGACCTCGATGAGGCGCAGACCCAATGGGTGACTCTGGGTAACATGGTAGCTAAAAGGGATATCGCGCGATTGTGGGGCTCCTCGGGACCCCCTACACTGACCGCGTGGAAGGAGAACATGGATTGGAGCATGTTTAGGGAGAAGACGGTCTACTGCTCTAGAGGTCGCCCCCGGAAGTGGCATGCCATCTGGGGGCGGTGGAACCAATACAGGGGGGGAATATGTCTTGCCCCGGACCTGGAACCTCCCGAGGAACAGCTTTCCCCCTGACCTACTTTCCAGCACAGTTTGGTTTTAGTAACCGTTCTGGGCCTCTGCTGTTCCCCTACTTCCTCCGCACACAGTCTTCTACTTAGTAGATGAGTGGGGTCCGGCCTCCCCTGGGGGCCTTCGCCATGGGCTCTCAATGTCCTTGCCTTGCTGGGGTTTGCTGTGAGTTTTTTCTGTGTTTACTTAAAATTGGACCTTTGCATTACTCTTTGAACTGTATTGGGGACACATCACTGTATCTAACCTGCAATGCTGCCGAACCTTCGGGCTGTCGGCTGAATAGCTGTGTCCTGAATTTTGAAATAAAGGTTTTCAAAAAAAAAAAAAAAAAAGAGATTCCCACTCCAGACAGTGCAACAGTAGAGAAAGTGTTGGATAGCGTAGGGGTAAAAATTACTATTCCAACTCCAGAGAGTGCAACAGTAGGGAAAGTGTTGGATAGCGTAGGGTTAAAAATTACTATTCCAACTCCAGAGAGTGCAACAGTAGGAAAAGTGTTGGATAGCATAGGGGTAAAAATTACTATTCTAAATCCAGAGAGTTCAACAGTAGGGAAAGTGTTGGATAGCGTAGGGGTAAAAATTAGTACTCCAACTCCAGAGAGTGCAACAGAAGGGAAAGTGTTGGATAGCGTAGCGGTAAAAATTAAGATTCCCACTCCAGACAGTGCAACAGTAGGGAAAGTGCTGGATAGCGTAGGGGTAAAAATTACTATTCCAAATCCAGAGAGTGCAACAGTAGGGAAATGGTTGGATAGCGTAGGGGTAACAATTACTATTCCAACTCCAGAGAGTGCAACAGTAGGGAAAGTGTTGGATAGCGTAGGGGTAAAAATTACTATTCCAAATCCAGAGAGTGCAACAGTAGGGAAAGTGTTGGATAGCGTAGGGGTAAAAATTACTATTCCAAATCCAGAGAGTGCAACAGTAGGGAAATGGTTGGATAGCGTAGGGGTAACAATTACTATTCCAACTCCAGAGAGTGCAACAGTAGGGAAAGTGTTGGATAGCGTAGGGGTAAAAATTACTATTCCAAATCCAGAGAGTGCAACAGTAGGGAAAGTGTTGGATAGCGTAGGGGTAAAAATTAGTACTCCAACTCCAGAGAGTGCAACAGTAGGGAAAGTGTTGGATAGCGTAGGGGTAAAAATTAAGATTCCCACTCCAGACAGTGCAACAGTAGGGAAAGTGCTGGATAGCGTAGGGGTAAAAATTACTATTCCAATTCCAGAGAGTGCAACAGTAGGGAAATTGTTGGATAGCGTAGGGGTAACAATTACTATTCCAACTCCAGAGAGTGCAACAGTAGGGAAAGTGTTGGATAGCGTAGGTGTAAAAATTACTATTCCAACTCCAGAGAGTGCAACAGTAGGGAAAGTGTTGGATAGCGTAGGGGTAAAACTTAAAATTCCCACTCCAGACAGTGCAACAGTAGGGAAAGTGTTGGATAGCGTAGGGGTAAAAATTAATATTCCAACTCCACAGACTGCAACAGTAGGGAAAGTGTTGGATAGCGTAGGGATAACAATTACTATTCCAACTCCAAAGAGTGCAACAGTAGGGAAAGTGTTGGATAGCGTAGGGCTAAAAATTACTATTCCAACTCCACAGAATGCAACAGTAGGGAAAGTGTTGGATAGCGTAGGGTTAAAAATTACTATTCCAAGTCCAGAGAGTGCAACAGTAGGAAAAGTGTTGGATAGCGTAGGGGTAAAAATTACTATTCCAACTCCAGAGAGTGCAACAGTAGGGAAAGTGTTGGATAGCGTAGGGGTAACAATTACTATTCCAACTCCAGAGAGTGCAACAGTATGGAAAGTGTTGGATAGCGTAGGGGTAAAAATCACTATTCCAACTCCAGAGAATGCAACAGTAGGGAAAGTGTTGGATAGCGTAGGGTTAAAAATTACTATTCCAACTCCAGAGAGTGCAACAGTAGGAAAAGTGTTGGATAGCGTAGGGGTACAAATTACTATTCCAACTCCAGAGAGTGCAACAGTAGGGAAAGTGTTGGATAGCGTAGGGGTAAAAATTAGTACTCCAACTCCAAAGAGTGCAACAGTAGGGGAAGTGTTGGATAGCGTAGGGGTAACAATTACCATTCCAACTCTAGAGAGTGCAACTGTAGGGAAAGTGTTGGATAGCTTAGGGGTACAAATTACTACTCAAACTCCAGAGAGTGCAACAGTAGGGAAAGTGTTGGATTGCGTAGGGGTAAAAATTACTATTCTAACTCCAGAGAGCTTCAGGGCCCTATTGGTAAGGGGGCAGTTTAGACACCAAGCGATATTGAGAGAGAGCCTCGAGTCCTTCGGATATGCAGAACCCAAGGGTCCTTGAGGAGAGCAGAATTGAGGATGAGTGTGAACCCCTGGGGCCACGTGGTTAGAAGTGACTGAGAAGCCCTACGGATGACCAGGGGTTTAAGGTCCTGACCGGGGATCCAGTGATCTGAGTGTGAGCGCGGACTTGGGGATCTAAGAGACCGCTACGCGTTCAGGGACCTGACGGTAACAGCACTATTGACCTGAAGGTATGCGTCAGAAGCAGCAGCGGTCCGTGGAGGGAGTTCCGTGGGGCGGAAAGGCGGGGCGGGGGAGGGGCAGGGTGGGGGGTACTAAACACTGCACCGCATTTTGTGATGCAGGGTGCGCTACGAAATTAGTTTTATTTATTTAATTGTTTACTTACCTCCAATTATCCATGTTCCGGTGTTTAGTACCCCCCACCCTGCCCCTCCCCCGCCCCGCCTTTCCGCCCCACGGAACTCCCTCCACGGACCGCTGCTGGTCAGAAGACAGGTGGGTGATCAGTGAGGGAATAATGGTGATTTCAGTCTTGGATGATACTACTGGCCTTTGAAACCTTAAAAAGCATATTTTACCACAAATTATCCTCAAAATAAGCTCCTGATGCCAACCACACAATGATTCATGAAAGGTTGCAAACTGCAAATGTGGGCCACTTTTTCTGGGTGCCCGAGCCAATTTCATTTTATCCCAATCCGACCCTGGCTTTCGTGGTAAGATTTTTTACCCCAAAATTATTTTAATTAATAATGCGAGCGGTCCTAATCACGTTTTCGGTAACTCTGGGTCAAAGAGTAACGCGGAATTACTGAATTTGTTCTGAATATTCCGGCATAATTAAAATTACTCCCAGGACTAGCGATATTCCAAACCCGCATAGGGAGCAACCAGCCCCTAAGCGTAATGGGGTACGCTCCAACGGGCCACGTAGGGAGCCACTGGACCTGTACGCGTAATGGGGTGCGCACCATCGGGCCACGTAGGGAGCCACCAGGCCCGTACGTGTGATGGGGTACGCTCCATAGGGCCACATAGGGAGCTACCCGCCCCTAAACGTAATGGGGTACGCTCCAACGGGCCACGTAGGGAGCCACTGGACCTGTACGCGTAATGGGGTGCGCACCATCGGGCCACGTAGGGAGCCACCAGGCCCGTACGTGTGATGGGGTACGCTCCATAGGGCCACATAGGGAGCTACCCGCCCCTAAACGTTCTGGGGTGCGCTCCAACGGGCCACGTAGGGAGCCACTGGACCTGTACGCGTAATGGGGTGCGCACCGTTGGGCCACGTAGGGAGCCACCAGGCCCGTACGTGTGATGGGGTACGCTCCATAGGGCCACGTAGGGAGCTACCCGCCCCTAAACGTAATGGGGTGCGTTTCATCGGGCCACGTAGGGAGCCACCCTGCCCTTATGCGTGATGGGGTACGTTCCATCAGGCGTCGCCAAGGTCTTAAATAAAGGGTAGCGAGGCTGCTTGCGGCTCGTGCCGGTGCTGGGCATAGGGTGTCTGCTGCAGGCAGTCCTGCGTCCCGGAGCCTGGGATGTCTGTCAGCCACTACACACCGGAGCCTCGGCTCTACACTCCATCCACCGATGCTGCCTACTGGGCTCTCTGCCTCAAACCTGCCCCGTGCACCCCTGGGAGGCTGAGCACTGTGGGCCCCTCCCTCCTCTGGAACAGCTGTCTGAGTTTAGAAGGTGGTGAGAGCGGTCGGAGTTATGCGGTGCTGGCACCGGGGCCCTTTGTGGAGTGCTTTCAGGTGCTATGTCAGGCGGCTCGGGTTTCAGTCGGCTGGCTGCCGCTCACTGAGCAGGCCACGAGTGAGTCACTCCATTCCTTCTGGGGTACGTCAGTCAGCAGATAATGAGGCCGCGCTGGCTGGTTGCACTGATGTGCTGAGAGAGGCCCGACTTCAGCACTGCAGCACCGTCTCAGGTGGAGGGGGAGGCCCGGGGCCGCTGGGAGGAGTGCAGTGCTGCAGGCAGGGTGGTGCTCTGTCAGACACCAGTGTGTGCTGCTGGGAGAAGTGCAGTGCTGCAGGCAGGAGTTGTGCTCTCAGACACCAGTGTGTGCTGCTGGGAGAAGTGCAGTGCTGCAGGCAGGATGGTGCTCTCAGACACCGTGTGTGCTGCTGGGAGAAGTGTAGTGCTGCAGGCAGGGTGGTGCTCTCAGACACCAGTGTGTGCTGCCGGGAGAAGTGCAGTGCTGCAGGCAGGGTGGTGCTCTGTCAGACACCAGTGTGTGCTGCTGGGAGAGGTGCAGTGCTGCAGGCAGGATGGTGCTCTCAGACACCAGTGTGCGCTGCCGGGAGAAGTGCAGTGCTGCAGGCAGGGTGGTGCTCTCAGACACCAGTGTGTGCTGCCGGGAGAAGTGCAGTGCTGCAGGCAGGGTGGTGCTCTGTCAGACACCAGTGTGTGCTGCTGGGAGAAGTGCAGTGCTGCATGCAGGGTGGTGCTCTCAGACACCAGTGTGTGCTGCTAGGGGAAGTGCAGTGCTGCAGGCAGGATGGTGCTCTCAGACACCAGTGTGTGCTGCTGGGAGAGGTGCAGTGCTGCAGGCAGGATGGTGCTCTCAGACACCAGTGTGCGCTGCCGGGAGAAGTGCAGTGCTGCAGGCAGGGTGGTGCTCTCAGACACCAGTGTGTGCTGCTGGGAGAAGTGCAGTGCTGCAGGCAGGGTGGTGCTCTGTCAGACACCAGTGTGTGCTGCTGGGAGAAGTGCAGTGCTGCAGGCAGGAGTTGTGCTCTCAGACACCAGTGTGTGCTGCTGGGAGAAGTGCAGTGCTGCAGGCAGGATGGTGCTCTCAGACACCGTGTGTGCTGCTGGGAGAAGTGTAGTGCTGCAGGCAGGGTGGTGCTCTCAGATACCAGTGTGTGCTGCCGGGAGAAGTGCAGTGCTGCAGGCAGGGTGGTGCTCTGTCAGACACCAGTGTGTGCTGCTGGGAGAGGTGCAGTGCTGCAGGCAGGATGGTGCTCTCAGACACCAGTGTGCGCTGCCGGGAGAAGTGCAGTGCTGCAGGCAGGGTGGTGCTCTCAGACACCAGTGTGTGCTGCCGGGAGAAGTGCAGTGCTGCAGGCAGGGTGGTGCTCTGTCAGACACCAGTGTGTGCTGCTGGGAGAAGTGCAGTGCTGCATGCAGGGTGGTGCTCTCAGACACCAGTGTGTGCTGCTAGGGGAAGTGCAGTGCTGCAGGCAGGATGGTGCTCTCAGACACCAGTGTGTGCTGCTGGGAGAGGTGCAGTGCTGCAGGCAGGATGGTGCTCTCAGACACCAGTGTGCGCTGCCGGGAGAAGTGCAGTGCTGCAGGCAGGGTGGTGCTCTCAGACACCAGTGTGTGCTGCCGGGAGAAGTGCAGTGCTGCAGGCAGGGTGGTGCTCTGTCAGACACCAGTGTGTGCTGCTGGGAGAAGTGCAGTGCTGCAGGCAGGAGTTGTGCTCTCAGACACCAGTGTGCGCTGCCGGGAGAAGTGCAGTGCTGCAGGCAGGGTGGTGCTCTCAGACACCAGTGTGTGCTGCCGGGAGAAGTGCAGTGCTGCAGGCAGGGTGGTGCTCTGTCAGACACCGTGTGTGCTGCTGGGAGAAGTGCAGTGCTGCAGGCAGGAGTTGTGCTCTCAGACACCAGTGTGTGCTGCTGGGAGAAGTGCAGTGCTGCAGGCAGGATGGTGCTCTCAGACACCGTGTGTGCTGCTGGGAGAAGTGCAGTGCTGCAGGCAGGGTGGTGCTCTCAGACACCGTGTGTGCTGCTGGGAGAAGTGCAGTGCTGCAGGCAGGAGTGGTGCTCTGTCAGACACCAGTGTGTGCTGCTGGGAGAAGTGCAGTGCTGCAGGCAGGGTGGTGCTCTGTCAGACACCAGTGTGTGTTGCTGGGAGAAGTGCAGTGCTGCAGGCAGGAGTGGTGCTCTGTCAGACACCAGTGTGTGCTGCTTGGAGAAGTGCAGTGCTGCAGGCAGGGTGGTGCTCTCAGGCACCAGTGTGTGTTGCTGGGAGAAGTGCAGTGCTGCAGGCAGGAGTGGTGCTCTGTCAGACACCAGTGTGTGCTGCTCGGAGAAGTGCAGTGCTGCAGGCAGGATGGTGCTCTCAGACACCGTGTGTGCTGCTGGGAGAAGTGCAGTGCTGCAGGCAGGGTGGTGCTCTGTCAGACACCAGTGTGTGTTGCTGGGAGAAGTGCAGTGCTGCAGGCAGGAGTTGTGCTCTCAGACACCAGTGTGTGCTGCTTGGAGAAGTGCAGTGCTGCAGGCAGGATGGTGCTCTCAGACACCGTGTGTGCTGCTGGGAGAAGTGCAGTGCTGCAGGCAGGGTGGTGCTCTCAGACACCGTGTGTGCTGCTGGGAGAGGTGCAGTGCTACAGGCAGGGTGATGCTCTGTCAGACACCAGTGTGTGCTGTTGGGAGAAGTGCAGTGACAGAGTGAACTGTGGCAGACACCGGTGTGGAGGTCTTGCGAGAAGCGCCAGGGACGTAACACAAACCTTTAACCCCTGCGTAGCCGGGTGCACTATTCATCCTCAGGGCTATGCAGATCTGTGACACTCGGGAGACTCTGGGGCCCATAAACACATTCTGCAGTGGGGCCCCATCATTTTATGTTGTAGCACTGAGATGAGCAGTGCTGCAGGCACAGGGTGAAACTGTGGCAGTCACCAGTGTGGGCGGCAGGGACAGACACCAGCGTGGGGTCCTGGGAGATGTGTAGGGCTGCGTCAGACACCAGTGTGGGCAGCTGAGAGATGTCAGTGCAGCAGGTGTGGTGGTATTCTGACAAAAGATTTTGTAAACAATATTGTGAGACACTTATCGTGTCAAATATTCTGATGACAAGAATATTGTGGGACAGAATATGGGAGGTAAGAAAATCGTTTTTTTGATTTTTCATACCTTTTTTTAAATTAAATGTTACACATAATATAGTTTTTAGCTACTTAGTTCAGCTTCATTACGTTTGTGGTTTTAGTTTTATTATTTTAATTTTAAGTATGTTTAATATTTGTTGTTTTCTCGATCTGGCAGTAATTTGTTTGTTATTTTAGGTCAATTTTATTAGCTTTCTTGGCAAGTTGTTAGGTTTGTAGGAGAATAGTGGACAAAGGGTTCTAAATATTTTTTTTTGAATTGATTATATATTTCTTATAAGATTTAAGTTGGTAATTAGATCATTAAATATGCATGCTTTGAGTCATTTAAAAAATAACTTTAACAATATAACAATTTTCTAGCTTGTTAGTTGGTGAATTGGATGATTGTATTTGTTTATAATTTAGATGTTACATTATAGTATTATGTTTAAATGTGTTTGTTTAATAAATATTAGTATAGTTTTATCATATTTTTAAATCACCTGAGTTGCTATATTTTCTGTTAATATTTAATTTGTTTTGTATTTGTTGGAATTTTAGGGCAATATTGTGGGGTGTATTTTAAATATTATTTTAATTTATCAGCAGATTTAATTCTTAAATATTATTTTATGTATGATGTTATATGTTTATTTTGTCTTGTTAATCTTTAATAATTTATATACATGATGTAATGTTAAACATACATTTTTTAATTTGTTTATGGAAATATATTTTGTTTTACATATGTGTTATAAATTTATGTTAATTTAGAATGGAGAAAACTAAATTTGAGCTTTCTAACGTTTAATATTTTTCCTACTTCAAGTGGCGCAGCTAGACCTTTTGCCACCGTCCCTGTATTCGCAGCCCTGAGACTGCCGCTGGTAAGAGTGAAGCACGGGGTGGTGGGGTTTGGCGGGGAGACAGACAATGATGAGGGTAAAAGCTCATAGCACCTATGGCAGACCGCCCGCCCGCCCTTCCTTGCTACGCCACTGCCTACTCTTGTTTATGCTGAATTGGGAAGAATAGGTCACACCTCTCTATAACTCAAATTTCCCTTCTGTTGCTTAGGTTGGTTTACAAATCATAAATCTGACCCCTCCAAAATACAATACTTTCCCTAATGTTGCTTCCATTGGAGTGAGAATAGTAAATATGGCCTCTCAAAAGTCCAACACGTTTTGTACTGGTGCATACATTGGAGCGAGAATAGTAAAACTGACCCCTCCAAAGCCCAACTCTTTTCCTATTGCTGTTTATGCTAGAGTAGGAGTAGTGAACTTTACCCCTCCAAGTCTAATTTGCTTCATTAGATTTTTAGGTTGTTTTAAATATATATTTTTGTTTTGACTTTTTATTTTTGTAGTCATTTTATCAATTGATTATTTATGGCTTTGTATGCATTCTGAAATATTTTAATGTCCTGTGTTTGTTCTTATAATTAATTTCTATTTGTTTTTATTATTTTTGTTTAAATATACATTTACATTTTTTTTAATTCTAGGGTTATTATTTTCTACAGTCATTTTAAACTACATATTTGTATTTTATGTTTGTCAGGTATACATTTTTTATATATTTTTATATTACAAATATATATTTTTTAATTAATATTATTTATTAAAGTTAAAATACTTAGTAAATAAACTTTAGAATAGTTTACATTCAATATATTTACCTATTTTTGATATTATTGAGGTCTTTTATATTTTGTTGTGAATATTTTTGTTATACATAAAGTATATATAGTTGATATTTGAGGTCTCAATATTTTCTGTTAATATTTAATTTGTTTTGTATTTGTTGGAATTTTAGGGCAATATTGTGGGGTGTATTTTAAATATTATTTTAATTTATCAGCAGATTTAATTCTTAAATATTATTTTATGTATGATGTTATATGTTTATTTTGTCTTGTTAATCTTTAATAATTTATATACATGATGTAATGTTAAACATACATTTTTTAATTTGTTTATGGAAATATATTTTGTTTTACATATGTGTTATAAATTTATGTTAATTTAGAATGGAGAAAACTAAATTTGAGCTTTCTAACGTTTAATATTTTTCCTACTTCAAGTGGCGCAGCTAGACCTTTTGCCACCGTCCCTGTATTCGCAGCCCTGAGACTGCCGCTGGTAAGAGTGAAGCACGGGGTGGTGGGGTTTGGCGGGGAGACAGACAATGATGAGGGTAAAAGCTCATAGCGCCTATGGCAGACCGCCCGCCCGCCCTTCCTTGCTACGCCACTGCCTACTCTTGTTTATGCTGAATTGGGAAGAATAGGTCACACCTCTCTATAACTCAAATTTCCCTTCTGTTGCTTAGGTTGGTTTACAAATCATAAATCTGACCCCTCCAAAATACAATACTTTCCCTAATGTTGCTTCCATTGGAGTGAGAATAGTAAATATGGCCTCTCAAAAGTCCAACACGTTTTGTACTGGTGCATACATTGGAGCGAGAATAGTAAAACTGACCCCTCCAAAGCCCAACTCTTTTCCTATTGCTGTTTATGCTAGAGTAGGAGTAGTGAACTTTACCCCTCCAAGTCTAATTTGCTTCATTAGATTTTTAGGTTGTTTTAAATATATATTTTTGTTTTGACTTTTTATTTTTGTAGTCATTTTATCAATTGATTATTTATGGCTTTGTATGCATTCTGAAATATTTTAATGTCCTGTGTTTGTTCTTATAATTAATTTCTATTTGTTTTTATTATTTTTGTTTAAATATACATTTACATTTTTTTTAATTCTAGGGTTATTATTTTCTACAGTCATTTTAAACTACATATTTGTATTTTATGTTTGTCAGGTATACATTTTTTATATATTTTTATATTACAAATATATATTTTTTAATTAATATTATTTATTAAAGTTAAAATACTTAGTAAATAAACTTTAGAATAGTTTACATTCAATATATTTACCTATTTTTGATATTATTGAGGTCTTTTATATTTTGTTGTGAATATTTTTGTTATACATAAAGTATATATAGTTGATATTTGAGGTCTCAATATTTTTTGGCAATATTTTTGTCTCTGATATTTTGGTTGGCGATATTTTGTCAGACAATTGCAATAGCCGACAGTATTATTGGCTACTGGATGTGCAATTCAGTAAGAAGGCCTAAGGTGAGGGTGGGCAGACAACAGTGAGGGCTGCTCGGAGAAATATCAGTGTGTGCTGCTCGGAGATGTGCAGTGCTGCAGGCACAGGATGAAGCTATGGCAGACACCAGTGTGTGCTGCTGGGAGATGTGCAGTGCTGCAGGCACAGGATGAAGCTATGGCAAACACCATTGTGTACTGCTGGGAGATGAGCAGTGCTGCAGGCACAGGATGAAGCTATGGTAGACACCAGTGTGGGCTGCTGGGAGATGTGCAGTGCTGCAGGCAGAGGCTGAAGCTATGGCAGACACCAATGCGTGCTGGTGGGAGATGAGCAGTGCTGCAGGCACAGGATGGGGCTATGGTAGACACCAGTGTGAGCTGCTGGGAGATATGCAGTGCTGCAGGCACAGGATGAAGCTATGACAGACATCAGTGTCGGCTGCTCTGAGATGAGCAGTGCTGCAGGCACAGGATGAAGCTATGGTAGACACCAGTGTGGGCTGCTAGGAGATATGCAGTGCTGCAGGCACAGGATGAAGTGTGGCAAACACCAGTGTTAACTGCTTGGAGAATCATTAGTGTGGGCTGCTGGGAGATGAGCAGTTCTGCAAGCACCGGGTGAAGATGTTTCACACACCAGCATGGACTGCTAGGAGATGTGCAGTGCTACAGGCACAGGATGAAGGCGTGACAGACACCAGTGTGGGCTGCTGGAAGAAACATCAGTGTGGCCTGCTGGGAGATGAGCAGCGCTACAAGCATCGGGTGAACATGTGAGACACCAGCGTGGCCTGCTGGGAGAAACGCCAGTGTTGGCTGCTGGGAGATGTACAGTGCTGCAGATACAGGATGAAGCTATGGCAGACAGCGTTGTGGACTGCTGGGAGAGGAGCAGTGCTGCAGGCACAGGATGAAGCTATGGTAGACACCAGTGTGGGCTGCTAGGAGATATGCAGTGCTGCAGGCACAGGATGAAGTGTGGCAAACACCAGTGTTAACTGCTTGGGAAATCATTAGTGTGGGCTGCTGGGATATGAGCAGTTCTGCAAGCACCGGGTGAAGATGTTTCACACACCAGCATGGACTGCTAGGAGATGTGCAGTGCTACAGGCACAGGATGAAGGTGTGACAGACACCAGTGTGGGCTGCTGGAAGAAACATCAGTGTGGCCTGCTGGGAGATGAGCAGCGCTGCAAGCATCGGGTGAACATGTGAGACACCAGCGTGGCCTGCTGGGAGAAACGCCAGTGTTGGCTGCTGGGAGATGTGCAGTGCTGCAGGCAGAGGATGAAGCTATGCCAGACACCAGTGTGGGCTGCTGGGAGAGGAGCAGTGCTGCAGGCACAGGATGAAGCTATGGCAGACAGCAATGTGGGCTGCTGGGAGATGTGCAGTGCTGCAGGCAGAGGATGAAGCTATGCCAGACACCAGTGTGGGCTGCTGGGAGATGAGCAGTGCTGCAGGCACAGGATGAGGCTATGGTAGACACCAGTGTGGGCTGCTGGGAGATATGCAGTGCTGCAGGCACAGGATGAAGCTATGGCAGACATCAGTGTCGGCTGCTGGGAGATGAGCAGTGCTGCAGGCACAGGATGAAGCTATGGTAGACTCCAGTGTGGGCTGCTATGAGATATGCATTGCTGCAGGCACAGGATGAAGTTATGGCAGACATCAGTGTCGGCTGCTGGGAGGTGTGCAGTGCTGCAGGCACAGGATGAAGCTATGGCAGACACCAGAGTAGGCTGCTGGGAGGTGTGCAGTGCTGCAGGCACAGGATGAAGTGTGGCAGACACCAGTGTTAGCTGCTTGGAGAATCATTAGTGTGGGCTGCTGGGAGATGAGCAGTGCTGCAAGCACCGGGTGAAGATGTGTCACACACAAGCATGGACTGCTAGGAGATGTGCAGTGCTACAGGCACAGGATGAAGGTGTGACACACACCAGTGTGGGCTGCTGGAAGAAACATCAGTGTGGCCTGCTGGGAGATGAGCAGTGCTGCAAGCATCGGGCGAACATGTGAGACACCAGCGCGGCCTGCTGGGAGAAACGCCAGTGTGGGCTGCTGGGAGATGTGCAGTGTTGCAGGTACAGGATGAAGCTATGGCAGACACCAGTGTGGGCTGCTGGGAGATGTGCAGTGCTGCAGGCAGAGAATGAAGCTATGCCAGACACCAGTGTGGGCTGCTGGGAGATGAGCAGTGCTGCAGGCACAGGATGAAGCTATGGAAGACACCAATGTGGGCTGCTTGGAGATATGCAGTGCTGCAGGCACAGGATGAAGCTATGGCAGACATCAGTGTCGGCTGCTGGGAGATGAGCAGTGCTGCAGGCACAGGATGAAGCTATGGTAGACACCAGTGTGGGCTGCTAGAAGATATGCAGTGCTGCAGGCACAGGATGAAGTTATGGCAGACATCAGTGTCGGCTGCTGGGAGATGTGCAGTGCTGCAGGCACAGGATGAAGCTATGGCAGGCACCAGAGTGGGCTGCTGGGAGATGTGCAGTGCTGCAGGCACTGGATGAAGTGTGGCAGACACCAGTGTTAGCTGCTTGGAGAATCATTAGTGTGGGGTGCTGGGAGATGAGCAGTGCTGCAAGCACCGGGTGAAGTTGTGTCACACACCAGCATGGACTGCTAGGAGACGTGCAGTGCTACAGGCACAGGATGAAGGTGTGACAGACACCAGTGTGGGCTGCTGGAAGAAACATCAGTGTGGCCTGCTGGGAGATGAGCAGCGCTGTAATCATCGGGTGAACATGTGAGACACCAGCGCGGCCTGCTGGGAGAAATGCCAGTGTTGGCTGCTGGGAGATGTGCAGTGCTGCAGGTACAGGATGAAGCTATGGCAGACACCAGTGTGGACTGCTGGGAAATGTGCAGGCTTGCAGGCAGGGATGAACTGTGCCAGACACTAGTGTCTGCTGCTGGGATGTGTGCAGTGCTACAGGCACAGGATGAAGCTATGGCAGACACCAGTGTGTGCTGCTGGGAGATGTGTAATGCTGCAGTCACAGGATGAAGCTATGGCAGACACTAGTGTGTGCTGCTGGGAGATGTCCAGTGCTGCAGGCACAGGATGAAGCTACGGCAGACATCAGTGTATGCTGCTGGGAGATGTGCAGTGCTGCAGGTAGAGGATGAAGCTATGGCAGACAGCAGTGTGGGCTGCTGGGAGATGTGCAGTGCTGCAGGCACAGGATGAAGCTACGTCAGTCACCAGTGTGTGCTTCTGAGAGATGTGCAGTGCTGCAGGTACAGGATGAAGCCATGGCAGACACCAGTGTGTGCTGCTGGGAGATGTGCAGTGCTGCAGGCACAGGATGAAGCTATGGCAGACACCAATGCGTGCTGGTGGGAGATGTGCAGTGTTTCAGGCAGGGATGAAGCTATGGCAGACAGCAGTGTGGGCTGCTGGGAGATGTGCAGTGCTGCAGGCACAGGAGGAAGCTACGTCAGTCACCAGTGTGTGCTTCTGAGAGATGTGCAGTGCTGCAGGTACAGGATGAAGCCATGGTAGACACCAGTGTGGGCTACTGGGAAATATGCAGTGCTGCAGGCACATGATGAAGCTATGGCAGACATCAGTGTCGGTTGCTAGGAGATGAGCAGTGCTGCAGGCACAGGATGAAGCTATGGTAGACACCAGTGTGGGCTGCTAGGAGATATGGAGTGCTGCAGGCACAGGATGAAGTTATGGCAGACATCAGAGTCGGCTGCTCGGAGATGTGCAGTGCTGCAGGCACTGGATGAAGCTATGGCAGATACCAGAGTAGGCTGCTGGGAGATGTGCAGTGCTGCAGGCACAGGATGAAGATATGGCAGACACCAGTGTGGGCTGCTGGGAGATGTGCATTGCTGCAGGCACAGGATGAAGCTATGTCAGACAGCAGTGTGTGCTTCTGAGAGATGTGCAGTGCTGCAGGTACAGGATGAAGCTATGTCAGACACCAGTGTGTGCTGCTGGGAGATGTGCATTGTTTCAGGCAGGGATGAAGCTATGGCCGACACCAGTATTAGCTGCTTGGAGAATCATTAGTGTGGGCTGCTGGGAGATGAGCAGCGCTGCAAGCATTGGGTGAACATGTGAGACACCAGCGCGGCCCGCTGGGAGAAACGCCAGTGTTGGCTGCTGGGAGATGTGCAGTGCTGCAGGTACAGGATGAAGCTATGGCAGACACCAGCGTGGACTGCTGGGAGATGTGCAGGCTTGAAGGCAGGGATGAGCTGTGCCAGACACTAGTGTCTGCTGCTGGGACATGTGCAGTGCTACAGGCACAGGATGAAGCTATGGCAGACACTTGTGTGTGCTGCTGGGAGATGTGCAGTGCTCCAGGCACAGGATGAAGCTATGGAAGACACCAGTGTGTGCTGCTGGGAGTAGTGTAATGCTTCAGGCACAAGATGAAGCTATGGCAGACACTAGTGTGTGCTGCTGGGAGATGTGCAGTGCTGCAGGCACAGGATGAAGCTATGGCAGACACCAGTGTGTTCTGCTGGGAGATGTGTAATGCTTCAGGCACAAGATGAAGCTATGGCAGACACTAGTGTGTGCTGCTGGGAGATGTGCAGTGCTGCAGGCACAGGATGAAGCTACAGCAGACATCAGTGTATGCTGCTGGGAGATATGCAGTGCTGCAGGTACAGGATGAAGCTATATCAGACACCAGTGTGTGCTTATGAGAGATGTGCAGTGCTGAAGGTACAGGATGAAGCTATGACAGACACCAGTGTGTGCTGCTGGGAGATGTGCAGGGCTGCAGGCACAGGATGACGCTATGTCAGACAGCAGTGTGTGCTTATGAGAGATGTGCAGTGCTGCAGGTACAGGATGAAGCTATGGCAGACACCCATGTGTGCTGCTGGGAGATGTGCAGTGTTTCAGGCAGGGATGAGCTGTGCCAGACACTAGTGTGTGCTGCTGGGAGATGTGCAGTGTTTCAGGCAGAGATGAGCTGTGCCAGACACTAGTGTGTGCTGCTGGGAGATGTGCAGTGTTTCAGGCAGAGATGAGCTGTGCCAGACACTAGTGTGTTCTGCTGGGAGATGTGCAGTGTTTCAGGCAGAGATGAGCTGTGCCAGACACTAGTGTGTGCTGCTGGGAGATGTGCAGGGCTGCAGGTCCAGGGATTAATTAGCTTGTCCCCACTGCCTGCACTTATTGATCCAGAACTTTAAAGACCCTTCCCTGGTAGCAGGGGCTGCTACGCCAGGCCCCAGAAGACTCTTTTGTGACACACACATGAAGCTGCATACTGTTATTATAGTGTTCCATGGACTAAGATGCTATTTCATTTCACTAGAATAACCATGTTATTATTACTCACGTTGAACTATGCCTTGTCAAGTGTTCTATTGCTTGTGGCTATTTTCACAGTTAAATTAACATCTTGTGTCTTGCTGGTTTCGAGTATGAAGTTGTCCATTAAACATTAAATAGAGGCTATACAATGAGCAAGTGTGTAATAAGGTCCAATATTGACATCAAGGGATCTGGCAACATCATAAACCACGAGGTGAATTTCATTGGAACTATTACATCAGAACTCTGATGACAATATTGGACCGTATAACATGTTATCTGTTAGGTATTTCTTTTTCATACCACATGTTTCTTTTGGGCTAGGTAACTTGAAAAACTAGTATATTTAAAGTGTGGCTAACAGTGGCACTGATTTGAATTATAATGTTTGGGTTTTGTTTATATTGTGTTGGCCAATGTGAGCGATTCTGTCACTGCGGCGTTTTACCAAACAATTATGGGTTGACCGCATTTGACACATAATTTACTACTTAATTTGCAGATTTCACAGTGAATGCTGTTCCTACCTCAAATAGATGGAAATCATAGTTCCTCAAAATGTGATGTATAATTACATTTTTTGTCGTATAATTTACTTAACCCGAGTGCATCATTTGTCTCTTCATCCTAGTAGACCTAACAATGGCAATGCTCTGCAGAGTGGTTCAGGGGCAGTCATTATCATGATGAAATCCATACTTCACAGGGAACGATACAATAGTTTCCACATTCCACGGCTCACTGTGAAATTTGGCACACAGCAGTTATCACCAGATGCAGCCTGGATCACAATAAATCTGTAAGTAGCATAACAAGGGCCCAGCCCTAACAAAATAGTTTTCGATTCGTGCTTGCTACACACCACAAAGGGGCCCAATACTGGAGTTGAAGGCATTTATTCACAGGCACAGCAGCACAAAGGATACCCCATGTCCTTACACGTTTCGGCGTTGTTTTGCCCTGATCACAGGTGGGGATCATTAGGTGCAAGTGCATTCATGTGTGCCTTTTGACTTCAGGAATCACATGACTTTCGTTAAAATACAATTCCCATGGTGCATTTCACTGGTAGTTTGAATATATTTCATAGAGTCTTAGTGTATCATATAAATAAAGATAAGGAAACAGGGTAGGAATACCCTGACTCCCTAGGTCTGGTGGTGGGGTTCTCCAGGAACTCAGGTGGGGGTTAAAAAAATAATTTCAGCGAATTTGTGGCAAAATTGAAGAAAAAAACGCATCTCTTGGTGTTCTCTATTTATGGATTTCCTTGGGGACCCTGCTAGGTATGATGAGAAAGAAAGGCAACCATAACTAAGCATTTCCCCGATTAACCAGTTGCTAATGTGATTCACCGATTTCTTTAAAGTCGCCCACCAGCACGCACACCTTCCTTGGTAAATGACGTGGTCCTGCTGTTACTTACGGACACTTTGCCAGCAGACAAACAGCTCAATAGATCTTCACCCGGGATGACAATAACACACTGGCAACCTGCAATGCAGAAATGCTTCCAAATACAAAAGGGATGTTTCTGGAGCAGCGGTGTACGAAGACTCTACTTACCGGGGAGAGCGCACCACTGTGATCGTGGCCACTTTTGTCAGCTGGAGAGACCGCAGTGACCACAACCTCCTCTGTCGCCAGGACAGGCAATCGTTATTATCCGGCTTCATTTCGGAAGGCATCTGGGCTTTGGAACGAAGCATTTGCCACAAACGCTTTAAACCCGTCACCATTGTAAGTGTACTGCTATACACCTGTCAGCAGCATACTTTTAACTTGAAGCGAGTCTTAATAAGTGCTCACTGCAGAGGTCTTGAGATCACCTGCGCATGAAAGGTATTTACGTGTTCCATCTCGAGCATTCGCCACTGACCAAACAACACCAATGCTGTTATGCCACATAATCTATCATCTGCTGCATAATCTGCAAAATTCAACCACCCCTTTCAGAAAAAAAAGCCAGGAATTGCTATTGAGAGCATTATCACTCTCAGCCTCTGCCTGCCTCTACCTTCTGTCTCCACACACACACTCACACAGACACACAGAGAAATGCTAATCTCAACACACCCTTGAAATCAGAAGCAGTATCCATGCAAACAGTTGACAAACAAGATACATTTTGAATGTTAGTTTAGTTCCAGTGATGGCATCAGTGACATAACTCCCCATGTCATGAGTGATGTAATATGTGACGTCATCAGCAGTGCATTGCAGGGGCGTGAGTTATAGTTAGCTCACTAACTATAACAGTTGGATTTCACTGGTTTAGTACGAGTGAAACCTGAGCTTAACTGTAACGTCCCTGTAACCTCCAGTGAATGAAGCTCTGAAATGTTCTTCGCACCAATCCATCATCTTCGGCGGAGTACAAAACACAGAGCCCGATTGTACAATTTTAGAGATTTCAAAGCAAGCTTTTGTTCTGCATCATCTTCTGGCTGCCACTGGTGATACGGGTAGCACTAGACATAACAGTTCTTTGTAGTATTGTGCACAGCGGAGGTAAGTGGATACTGCACTTACCAGCGACCAGTGCAACTTCCAGCAAGAAATGCCTTGACGTCCCTGTTACTTATATCAATCGCAAACTTTCCCTTGACGTTACAGAACAGTGGGTGCACTGAAAATTATTGTATCAACTGGCTCCATTAAATCGGTTATTAAAAAAGACCTCTTGTGCTTTCTTGGTTTGGTTGTAAATATTCATAACAATTGAGCGGTGGGGCAGAACAGGAAGGCCCTTTATTTTATTGTAAGATACACCCCTCACCAATGGTTTATTAATTATGTCTGTACTTCAGTCATTTTGTATGCTTTTGACATGATTTCGTAGTGCTAGCAGTTGGTGGGTGATGACAGCCAGTCCTAATAAATTAGTTTGGTGCTGTGCTTTTTAGTAGGGTGGTGCAGGTTGCCACCCCTTGTAGAATGGATTTCCTTAGGGACCCTGCTAGGCATGAGGAGGAAGAAAGGCAACCATAATTAAACGTTTCTCTGATTAACCAATCGCTAATGTGATTCCCCGATCTTTTTAAAAGCCAACCAGAAGCACGCACACCTT
This sequence comes from Triturus cristatus, assembly GCF_964204655.1. Taxonomy (NCBI): domain Eukaryota; kingdom Metazoa; phylum Chordata; class Amphibia; order Caudata; family Salamandridae; genus Triturus; species Triturus cristatus. The sequence continues at coordinate 93,054,091 of NC_140587.1, read as the reverse complement.
CCTTGGCTCGTGACCCATCCTACTGTTACTTACGGACACTTTGCCAGCAGACGACCAGCTCAATAGATCTTCACCCAGGCTGACTATAGCACACCGGCAACCTGCAAGGCACAAATGCTTAAAAATCAGTGATGCTATTTGAGATATCATCAGTGATGTCTCAGACCATGTCATGAGTGATGTAATATGTGAGGTCACAAGCAGTGCATTGTGGGGGCTTAAGTCATAGCTAGCAAAGGTAACTCTAACTGCCAAATTTCACTGGTTTTGTACGAGTGAAATCTGATCCTAACTATAACGTTCCTGTAACCTTTGTTTTTTCAGTGAATAAATAAATATATATATATATATATATGTATATATATATATACATATATATATATATATATATATACATATTTTTTTTTTTTTTCACTGGAAAAAAACATAGGTTTCAGGGACATTATAGTTAGTTGCACATTTCACTCGTACAAAACCATAGAAATTAGGCCGTTATAGTTAGTTCAGCTAACTATAACTCACGCCCCCGCAATGCACTGCTGATGACGTCACATATTATAACATTCATGACATGGTCAGTGACATCACTGATGACATCACTGATGACATGTCAAATGACATCACTGATGACATCATCCAGTGACTGTGTGTTTCTGTAGAGTTTAAATATGTTTTATAAATATATTGGCCAAGGTATATTGAAGAATGAGTGGGTATATAAGTGTGTGGATGGAGGATTTAGTAGGTGCGTGACTGACTATAAGTGAGTGATTAAATGTGTCTTTGAATTCATAGGTTAGTTACTAAACCTAGTGAATGTCTGTATCAGTCTGCCTATTGCTGTGTAAGCTGCTGCACTGGTTGATGAGTAGCTACATGAGTGTCTATATGGGTTATTGATTGGTTGCCTGAGTATTTGTATGGGTGCCTGAGGTGCGACAGATGACTCACCTTCTACACCCCGAACCGCCAGCTCCGCTCCGCTGATCTCGCCTCTGTCCCCCGCATCCGAAGAGCGACCACCGGCAGCAGATCATTCTCCCACCTCGCTGCCAAAACCTGGAACACCCTCCCCATCTTCCTATGGCAGACCCAGGACCTACTAACCTTCAGGAGGCTGCTTAAGACCTGGCTTTTTGAGCAGTAGCAGCACCCCTCCCCCCCAGCTCCTTGAGACCCTCACGGGTGAGTAGTGCGCTTTACAAATTTCTTGATTGATTGATTGATTGATTGTGGGTGGGTGGGAGGTGTGTGACTTTGTGCATAGATGTGTGAGTTCTTTAATCACTGGGTGTATGGGTTCAAGACTGCATGTGGAAACAGCTGTATGGGTGGGTGAGTGTGTGTATGGGTGCGTTGGTAAGTGAATAGATATCTCAGTGCTACATGTCCAAGTAACTACATATGTAAAACGCAGTGCATGAGAGAGTTGGAGTATATAAATGACTATACGTGAGAGTCAGTGATTGTGAGAGTGCTGTATGGATGAGTGTGTACTTGTATCAGTGATTGTATAAGAGACTAAGTATATGTTAGTATCACTATGAATAAGTGAGGTTGTGTGTGTATAACTGTATAGCTGAGTAGATAAAAGTGTGATTGATTCTTTGCATGACTGACTAGATGTGTGAATAACTCTGGATGAGTGGCGGTGTGAGTGTTTGTATAGGTTTGTATAGGTGTATGAATGCCTATAATAGACACACATTGTAACCTTGTTACTTTGACACTGTTTTATCGTTGCTCCGCTGCTAATTATCGTACTTCTGTGTTTGCTCAATTGTAATTTAATTTTAAACTGCTTATTTGCACATCCTTTGTGATCGTTGCTCCGCTGCTAAATATCGTTACTCTGTGAATGCTCCATTTTTTAACATCTTTTAAACCGCTTATTTGCACATCCTTTGTGAACTTTTGATTCTGGGGCAATTGAACCTTTTTGCTTCCTGGAAGGAGAGATATTTCCTCACTTCCGGCGGCACAGAGCTAGGTGCCATTTTGTTTTGTAGGCGCTCTAGTCTCTGGCCAACCGGCTGTATTTAAAATGCACGCTGCGCGTTCGCACAGCGGACGAGCGCAGCGGGCGTGCCTAAGGCAAGCCCGTCTGCGCCCGTCAGCAGCTCGTCGGGAGCCGGGGCCAGCCATGCTTCCCAAATCAGGGTTGCTGATCCCCGCATCCGGTCTTACCCTAGTGAGTATCTTAAACAGCTGCGGGGGCCGTGCTGTAACTCTCGTTCATTCCCCAACCTCTACGGGGTTCGTAATTTTGTGTGTGGGACGTGTGGCTTTCGACTTGCGTTGGGTTCGCCTGCTCTTGTGAAAACCCCTATTGCCTCTGTCATTTCAGCGGCGCTGCTTAATGTACGCTCCCTGAAAAAGCATCACTTAGAGGTGTTCGAACTTCTTGAGGACAACTCTCTTGACTTTCTCTTTGTCACAGAAACTTGGCTTGATAACACCTCTGAACCAATCGTCTCTTTGGCTATCCCGCCGGGGTATAAAATCCGCAGGCTAGACTGGACTACAGGGAGAGGCGGGGGGCTGGCTGTCATCTTTAAAGAGATATGGGAGCTGGTTAAGTGCTCTCTCAGCACGTGGGATGGCTGCGAAGTCTTGGACTTTAGTGTCCGCTGCTCTGCCCATTTTTCTCTGGGAGGTTCTTTGATTTATCGCCCGCCGGGTGTGGCTCTTGCCTTTCTTCAGGCCTGTGTGGAGGCGGTCTCCATGAGAGCCCTGCATTTCTCCCACTATGTGATTTTGGGCGACCTTAACATCCATTTTGATCTCAAGGACTCAAGGGATACTCGTGAGTTTCTTGATATCTGCCAATTTGCACAGCTCTCACAATGGGTCAATCAGGCTACCCATCTCGGGGGCCATATTCTTGATCCCATTCTTTCTAAGTTTCCTATCTCTATCAAAGCTCCGCTTCCGGTCTCTTGGTCCGATCATTATTTAATTGGCTTCTCTTGGGTAGTATCCTCGCCCAGTTTTAGACCTAGTGTCGGTACTAAACCAGCGTTCAAGAAGGCGGATCCTATCCTCTATGCCAGGGCGTTGAAGGTCAACAGGCCAGGCATGCCACAAGACCTAGACGGGTGTCTTGTTGCCTTCTCTAACTGGCTCCTGGGCTCTTTGGCGGCAATTGCCATACCGACCTCGGCCAGACAGACAAGGGACTCACCTTCTAAACCGTGGTTCACGGAGGATCTGCGCCATCGCAAGCAGGGCTGCAAGAAATTGGAACGCTCTTGGCGTCTCAGCAACTACTGCCCGGCAGCTAAGGCTCAGCTCAGGCAGGCTCAGAAATCTTACTACAAAGCGATCTCCTCTGCCAAAAGGGCGTTCTTTGCCACCCGGATCGATCAGGCCAAGAACAACTCCTAGGAGATTTTCTCAATTGTCCAAAGTTTTATGTTCCCGGTAGCACAGAGCAGTATCCTGCCGGTGACAGTGGACTGGTGCGAGACGCTTTCCACATTCTTTCGGGATAAGATTCTTAAGATACAAAACAGCTTCTCCCGCTCGGCTGTCGCTGATGGGCCCATTGTTCCTCTGGTCCCATTGTTCCTCTGGTCCCATCGGCTATCGCTCCTGTAGCTTTGCCCTCCAATCATTCCTTGTCTAATTTCCTCCCGGCTGATTTGTCCTGCACTCTGAGAATCCTTCAAGGTCTGAAGTCCGGTTCTCCGGACGACCCGTGCTCGGCAAGACTTCTGGCCTCTGTGGCTGAGACTGTGAATGTGGAAGTCAATCACATCATTAACTTGTCCTTGCAGGAAGCCAGGGTTCCTAGCTGTTGGAAGCAGGCCAAAATCCTCCCTTTACTGAAGAAACCCACCCTTGACCCTTCAGCTCCAGGCAACTACAGACCTATTTCTCTCCTCCCTAGCTTGTCTAAGGTCTGTGAGAAAATAGTGAATAGACAGCTGTCGGAGTTTGTTGAGAGTGCGGGTCTTCTTCATCCTGCCCAATCTGGCTTCCGCCCCTCCTTCAGCACGGAAGGTGCTCTTTTGGAGGTCTCGGAATGTATCCGAGAGTGTCTTGGCGCCGGTGGGAAGGCAGCACTTGTGCTGCTGGACCTGTCGGCGGCCTTTGACACTGTCCCCCATTCACTGTTGCTTGATAGACTGTCGGAGATTGGGGTGTCAGGCTTGGCCTGGGGCTGGATTAAATCCTTTTTGGATGGCCGGCTCCAGCAAGTCTGGATTCCCCCGGTGGCCTCGTCTCCTCTTCAAGTAGGCACGGGGGTTCCTCAGGGTTCCTCCCTTAGCCCCCTCCTGTTTAATATCTATCTTACTCCTCTGGTTTTCCTAGCGGAAGGGTTGGGGGCTAAGGTCATTGCTTATGCCGACGACACACAACTTTTATTCACTTGGGATAAGCAGGGCACCTCAGTGGCCCGTGTGCAGAGGTGCCTCTCCTCGGTCTTTGAGTGGTTGGCCTCGGCTCATTTAAAATGCAACAAAGACAAATCCGAGGTTCTGATGTTCGGCAACTTTCCCTTAGGGTTTAGAGAGTCAATCTGGCCTCCTTAGTTCCCACCGCCTGCCTCTAATAGCCAGACCGTGAAGAACTTGGGAGTTTATTTCGATTGTAATCTCTCTTTTTCCAGTCAAGTTAAGCGTTTGTCAGGCTGCTGTTTTGGTCTTCTCAGAGATCTGAGAAGATTTCTTCTGCTTCTCCATAAGCGGCCAGGGAATCGGTGGTTCGGGCACTTATTCTGTCCCGTTTGGACTACGCCAACGCTCTCTATGTTGGGCTCCCAGCTTATGCTCTCAACAAGCTCCAAGTGACCCAGAATGCGTCTGCTCGCATGTTGGGTGGGCTGGGCCCCAGGCAGAGCATTCATAGCTACCGTCGTTCCCTTCATTGGCTCCTGGTCAAGGCTCGGGTGGCCTTCAAATCCCTCACTATAGCCCATCGTGCTTTGCATGGGCAAGGCCCCGGATACCTTCAGAAACGCTTTTCATTTTACGTGCCGGGCAGATCCTTGAGGTCTTCTTCCCTTAGGTTGATGAAGATTCCTGGCTTTCAGCGTCACCGGTTAGGTGGCGCTTCTCTGGTCGTGTCTGCGGGCCGCGCTTGGAATGCGCTCCCCCTCTCACTACGCACTGATGAAGACTTTGGGGTCTTTAAAAAACTTTTAAAAACGCATCTCTTCTCTTAAAGTCTGGTTGTAATCTGTCGCCTCTCTGATCGCGCCGGGACACTCCTTGGAGTATCTGCGCGCGTTACAAATGTAATTAACATAACATAACACTACATGTATGAGTGACTGTATGGGTGAATGAGTGGATGTGTGTGTAGACCTAGGAATCAGTGCGTGCGTACGTAGTAACTGGTATTGGTGTCTCTATTGTTTAAAAAATGGTAGTCTGTATTTTTCAGAGTGGGTGTATCAAAGGTTTTATTAAGGTATGAGGAGGTGCATCAGATATTCACGTGGATGATGTAATCAGTGATGTCATCAGGGATGTCATTTGAGATGTCATCAGTGATGTCACTGACCATGTCATGAATGATGTAATATGTGACGTCATCAGCAGTGCATTGCGGGGGCGTGAGTTATAGTTAGCTGAACTAACTATAAAGGCCGAATTTCTATGGTTTTGTATGAGTGAAATGTGCAACTAACTATAACGTCCCTGAAACCTTTGTTTTTTTCAGTGAATTTCTAAGGTTTTTTAAATGCTAATTTGTAACTATAACGTCCCTGAAACATATGGTTTTTTCAGTGAATTTCTAAGGTTTTTTAAATGCTAATTTGTAACTTTTTTTTTGATTTCAGTATATTTTTTAATTATTTTCTTTCTTTTTTACAACATATGACATTTAACATATAACATATAACATGTACTCTGCATCGCTTGTTGTTACAGGGCAGCACAAATTGGCTGGGTTAGTTTGTAGTACAGTTCCTGTAGGTTGGCCGCCCCCATCCACTGTCCTCGTATGGGCAAGAGAAAGAATGGGAGGGACAGAATAGTGACTAGAACAGAGAGAAAGAGGAGAAAATAGATGCAGGGAGATTTTGTCAAAACGCTATTGTCTTATGAGGGTTGTTTTCGAGGTAGATATACTAGGCCTATTCATGGCGGCTCATATAGGTCTAGGAACTTGTCCATGGATGCCCACATCTGCCTGTTTGGTTGTCTCCATGGTGAATCACGTAGGGCCACTGTGTCCGCTCCTCTGAGATACGTCACCCAGTTGAGCCATCCCTTGAACGTTGCTTTGGAGGTGTCTTTCCATTTATTTAGTACCATTTTGACTCCTACTGACAGAAGGAGGTCCAGTAGGTCTCTGTCTTGTTGTGAATCTGCATCTGTCTTAATAAAGGCAGTTATCAAGGTGGCAAACTCTGTTTTTAGAGTACAACCTAGCATTTTGTTTAAAAAGGTGAAGATCTTCTCCCAGAATAATTTGACTTTGGGACAGTAATATATAAGATGGGCTAGGCCCCCCTTTCCCTTGTTGCAATTCCAGCACTGGTCATTGGTCCTCAGGCCTAGGGTTGCGAGGCGCGCCGGGGTTCAGTAGATTTTGTGTAAGGTCCAGAACTTTGTCTGAGCTAGTACTGGGGATATTTTGCTTTGTGTGCATCTGTATCTCTTTTTTGCTGAGTGTGTCCCAAGTTGGGACTCCCAGTATTTGAGTGTCTTTTTATTAAGTTTAGTTGAACTGGGGCGTAGTAGTCTATAGAGGTGTGATACTTGGTGGCCTATTCTATTAAGGTTAGTCATATATTGGATGATTGAAGGCTTGACGTTAGAGAGTTTCGCTTTGGTCAGTGCTGTTTTGATTTTAAAGAAATTATATAGTTCTATGACCGATATATCATGTTTGTTTTTTAGAATACTGAAAGTGGTGGGATTCCCTCCCTCTGCGAGTTGGATGGGGTGGGAGATACCAGATTTCCTCCATGAGTACATAGAAAGTGGTTTGCCTGTATTTTATCTTTGTGTTTGCCCACAGTGATTCCCATCTTGAGTTTTTAATGCTGTGTTCCATCTTTTGGTCTACTTTCAGTAGGGCGTTCCTCGTATTTTTGAGTATTGGGTTTGCTGCTAGCAACTGTTTATTGGCTGTAAGGAGAGCTAAAGGTTCAAGGTTGTTTAGAATGGCTCTCTCAAATCCCAGCCAGACCGGTGTGTATTCCTGGCTGGGCAGGATCCAGTAGATCCCCTGTTTTGGCAAAAAGACCGTTTAGAAGGTTTTAAAATCTTCCAGGTTTAAGCCCCCCAGTTATTTTTTAGTCTTAATTTTTTAAGACTTATCCTCGCTTTTTTGTCTCGCCAGATGAAATTATTTAGCATCTTATCTAGTTTGCGATGGAAATCGTCTGTGAGAATTAGAGGGAGCATATTTGACAGGTAGTTGATCATTGGGGTGACCATCATCTTTACTGTCTCTATCCTCCCCCACCATGTTATGAATTTGGGCGACCAACCTTCCAATAGCGTCTTTGTCTTGTTCAGTATTAGTTTTTCATTTTGTTCAAGTGTGCTTTTAAGGTCATTCCCAAAGTGTATACCCAGGTATTTAATGAAACCGGTTTGCCAGGCAAGGCCTGAATCTCCCAGTATGTCTCTAGTGTTGTATACATTAAGTGGTTTACATTCTGATTTGTCTTTATTTAGCTTGTAACCGGAGAGGGATGAGTACTTATCTATGGATTCCATGAGGTCCGTGATAGAGGATTTAGGGCTTTCAGTGACAATGAGAATGTCATCCGCGTAAGCGGCTAGCTTGATTGTGACCTCATTGATGGTGACCCCTTTCATATCTTCGTTGGGCTCGATGTCCCTGATCAGTGGTTCTAGGGCTAGTAGGAACAGCGAGGGGGACAGGGGGCAACCCTGTCTTGTCCCTCGATGCAGGGTGAAGGGCTCTAAGACAGCCCCATTGACTACCATGCGAGCACTGGGTTTTTCATATAGTGCCATAACTTTCCGCGTAAAAGAGTTCCCCAGGTTAAAAGTCCTCATGCACTGCTCCAGGAAGTGCCATGATACCCTATCGAAGGCTTTCTCTGCGTCTAGTGTGATGGTCACCGCTGGTTTGCCGGTCTTGGCGGCTCTTTCGAGTATATGGCATAGGAGTCTAGTGTTGTCATGTGACATGCGTGTCTTAAGGAATCCTACTTGTGTGTTACTTATCAATTGTGGTAGAACCTTATTAAGCCTTGTTGCCAAAATGTTTGTGTATATCTTGCAGTCAACTTTAATCAGAGAGATAGGCCTGTAGTTCTGGGGCAGTTGATTGTTTTTACCTTCTTTGGGGATAACTATTATATTTGCTTCGGACATGGTATGTGAGACCGTCCCCGCTCCCTCGCAGTGGTTAAATACTTTTTTCATAATTGGTTGCAGGTGAGTTAAGAAAGTCTTATAAAAGGTAGCTGTGTAGCCGTCTGGTCCGGGTGCTCTGTTATCCTTAAGAGACTTCACTGCCATATCAATTTCAGTTGAGCTTATCTCCTGTCCCAAAGTGTATGCTTCCTCGGGTGTTATCTTCGGGAGGTTTAGTCTGTCTAGGTACTCGGTGCACCCCCTTTCATCTAGCGATTGGTCTTTTTTATAGAGATCTTGATAAAACTCACTAAATGTTTGTAGGATTTCCTTATGTCTTGTGTGAGTGTTGTTTTGTGAGTCTGTGATTGACAAGATGGTATGTGTCTTTGTCTATGCTTTAGGTAAGAGGCCAGGAGCTTTCCCGCTTTGTTGGCCTTGCATAGGTTGATTGCTTTGTATTTGTTTATCCACATTCCGTCTCTTTCGCTCAATATTCTGTTGAATTCTTATTTTTTCTTTGTGAGCTCTGTCAGTGCACAGGCGTTCTTTGAGTCTGAGATATGGATTGCCTCTAATCTTTGGATATCCTTTTCTAGTTGTCCTAATAGTGCTTTTGCATTTCTGTTAATCTTGCCCCTAATTGTGGCCTTTAGTGCGTCCCACATGGTCTTGGGATCCGTGTCTGCAATGTCGTTAAACCTAATATATTCTTTAATGGCCTCTTCTATTTTATCTCTGTTGGTCTGGTCTGACAAGACGTCGTTATTGAATCTCCATCTACGTGGATGATCCTCATTATGTCACCCGCACAGCAATAGGCTAATGCAGGAGTGGTCTGAGACATTCTTGTCGCAATGTCCGTGTGTTCTATTAAGTGGGTGTGTGTTCCTGTGGTTAATATGTAATCTATTCTTTTGTATGAGTTGTGTGGATTGGAATAAAAATTGTAATCTCTTGTGTCTGGGTGTTGTAGCCACCATGGGTCTTTAAGATTAAACCTGGTACATAATTTCATTAGTACGGTGTGCGCACTTCGGGGCAGTGAATGGCACTGTGATTGTCTGTCCAGAGTGTAATCTAACGCTATGTTGAAGTCGCCTGCCATCACTATTAGGTCATTTTGTGGGAGTGTTTCAAGCCTTTTCGAGACGCCCTCCCAAAAATCGGAATCATCAGAGTTTGGGCCGTAGATGTTGACTACATGTATACTTTCTTCCCCCCTTTTCAGATGCATAACAAGTATTCGCCCTTCCTCGTCATATTGTTGTTCCTCTATACTTAATTTGAAGTTCTTATTTATCAAGGTAATCACACCTGTTTCTTTCCTGTGGCTGGCGAGCAGGCCATCTGTCCGACCCCTCTCGCCCTAATCCGTACTGCATCTTCAAGAGATAGTCTGGTCTCCTGTAGAAGAAAGATATCTCATTTTGTTTTAGCTAGGTAGTCTAGTATTTTTTTCCTTTTAACTGGTTGGTTGAGACCTTTAATATTTAGGGAGACTATCTTTAAGTTGGACATTAGGGATTTCGGGCTGTCTATTGACATTTTATTATGCTGGATGTTAGCTGTTTACCCAAAGCTATTTTTACGTTCTGTTCGGTATTGCTCCTCCCCCCTTTGGGACAGTGGGTGTGTGCTATCTGTGTCTCCCTCTGTTGGGCCCTCTTCAGTGCTCCCCCCCCAGGGCCTACTGGCGTACTCTTCCTTGCATGCAGAAATGTAGAGAGAAAGGTTTAGAAATGATAGAGTGCAGTGGGTAGGATCATGGCTGTTGTACCTGACATACATTGCTAACATAACAAAAACAACACTAAGACACCCCCTAACCCCTCTCCCCTTCACCCCCGTACCAAAACATCGTATTCTGGACGTGCGCCAGCAAAGATCCCGCTCCGCTTCCCCTGGTTCACTAAGGTTTTTTACGTCAGAGCTGCTATATAGTTATTTCTGCCCATCCCATCTTAACTGCTTCTACTTGTCTTATCTAGCACACTGTAGCCCCCAATCATCAAGACTAATGTACGCTCATGGTTACTACGTTCACACTTTCTAGTTCTACAATCCTATATAAACGTTCCTAAAAAAGGATATAAGTGATTACATTGTTCTAGTATATGTTCTAGTATATATCTTCTTTGTCAACATCGACTGTTCTTGTTTGGGTAGCACGCTCTGTTATTATCGATATCCCGATCCCATCACTTCATGCGTTGCAACAGTTTTCAAGTTTCAAGTCACAGGATTCTTTCTTGGGACTGGGTCAGTCATTTGAGGTAGATATTTGTGAGGTTAGGTCCTGCCTGAGGTAGTTTGTGTGTATTAAAGAAGAGGTAGCTCCAAGTTTCTAAGAATGCCTGAGTAGGCAGTTTGAGACTTAGTACATTCCTTCATTCCACTCTGAGATCTGAAAGGCTCATCTCTTGCTTGTGCCTGTTTGAGAGGTTTCCATCTCTTGTTGTGTGGGACCATGTAGATATCTGGTCAGTTCTTTGGGGTCTTCAAAAACGTGCGTTTTGCCTTTGTCGGTGATTCTGAACTTTGTAGGGCCTATGAACAAGAACATGATGTTCTCCTTCCTTAAGTTGTTTTGCTGGGCCAGAAACCCCTTTCTTATGTCCACTCTGGGTTTAGAGTAGTCTTGGGTAGGGATTATTTTGTGGCCGTTCCACTGCATATTATGGTTTTTCCTGGCCACTGCGAAGATGGCTTCTGTATGTTGCAATTGAAGAGGTTTGCATATTATGGGGCTTGGAGTCGCCCTATTTGAGGGTTTGTAGGCTGGTACTCTGTAGGCCTTGTCAAGCTCAAGGGGGAGGTCAAACTTAATGTTAGTGATTTTGGGATTCATGTCTTGTATAAAGGCGGGTTGTTTATCAGTCGGAACTAAGATGGCGGCCCCCTTCTTTGGTTTCAGTTTAGTTTTTCGAAACTGACCGAGTGTTTCCCCCACCGTGTCGCCTCCTGTGGTTCCTGTTGCCCTGGTGGTCTCCGCGGGTAGTTCCCAGCACTAACCTTAAGTAAGCTAGCTGTTGGGTCCTTCGGTGTTCTTACTGGGCACAGGCAACTGCAATAGTAACGGCAGCATGAGGGTTTCACTTTCTGGGCACCATCTTGGTTCCTTCCTCTCCACGCCGAGAGCTCCCCTTTGCAGCGATTTTCTCCCTTCGCTAATGGTGTTGTGTTCTTTCCTCCTTAGCCTTTCCGACGTCTTTTGGTGTGGTCTTTTCCTCTTAGCGATCAGCTCTTACGCGTTCTTTTTGTTGCTCGCTCCCAGGTTCAGCGGAGCGCTGGATTCAGGCGTCTACACCCATTGCTGTCCAAGCCATGCCCCCTAATTTGTAACTATAACATCCCTGAAAACTATGTTTTTTTCAGTGATTTTCAAAGGTTTTTTAAATGATTATTTGTAACTATAATGTCCCTAAAACCTATGTTTTTTTTAGTGAATTTCAAAGGTTTTTTAAATGCTAATTTCTAATAATAATGTTCATTAAACCTATATTTTTTTCAGTGATTTTAAATTATCATTCCATTCTCAACCTGGTGAAAACAGCCGATATCGCCAGTTTTCCAGCAATAGTTTCCACACAAAAAAATCGCCACAAATGAGAGCAACAACTAACGCTAATAATAATAAAACAGACGATAAGCTGCATTAGCAGTAGGAATGTAACATCTGCCCTTTACTGGTGTAAAGTAGGACGACTACCTACAGTGTGAAAGGGAGCCCAGCCCAGAATCACATCTGAAGACCAACTCATGTCATAGAGCTACTGATCATGCATCTCCCACACCCAAGAAGGCCACAAAACCCACTGCCACCACCCTCAGGACCTCTCCCCGGACCACCACCCCCCCTACTACCACCGAGGCAGCGCACAATAGGACAGCGAACCTTCCAAAAATGGCATGGCCCCCCAGCCACACTATAGCTGAATGTTGGAGATGTGGCAACCAAACATGTATGAAGGACGTAAGTCACCCACCAATAATAATGCACACAATACCAAGTGTAGTGGTGATGTGCTGAACAGACCTCACTATGCAGAGCAAAAACCTCTCCATGTGTACATATACTGCTGGTGCTTGTAGTGTTGTGGACAGTGGACGCAACCATGTTACCTCAGGCAGTGGGGAAGATCTCGGTCATGTATCTGTGTTGTCATCCCCTGTAAGCGAAAGCGCAGTGGGCTGGCCCAACGTACACCACTCCAGCGTAGAAGTGTGAATAAATAGGCCGGGGCTGTGAGCGTGGTTCACTTGTGTGGAGGCCAACGCATCTGCCAGAGCGGCGACCCTCACCCTGCCACATGTCTGCCGCCATGTCCGCGGGCCTCCTCGACACAAGCCCCCTGCGAACACAGCGGCACAGCACCGCAGAGTTACGTCTGTACACACTACTGCCTTCGATCTACATCACGGATAGCAGGACACACAATTCAGATGGAGTCGCGATTGCAGGTGACACAGTCCAGTAGGCAAGACACATTGCTCCCAGTAAGGCCCGCCCGGACCACGCATCATCGCAGGCTGCGTACATGCTGAGTGCCAGGGGTACCACTAACTCAGTGCACCACAAGTCATCGCCACGTGGCCTTACTGAGGCAGAATTCATTAGACAAAAGACATTGCTACCAGTGCGGCCCGCCCGGACCACACATTATCGCAGGGTGCGCACACGTTGAGTGCTTCTGGTGCCACTAACTCAGTGCACCACAAGTCACAGCCACATGGCCTTACTGAGGCAGAATTCATTAGACAAAAGACATTGCTACCAGTGCGGCCCGCCCGAACCACGCATCATCACAGGGTGCACACACGCTGGTTGCTTCAGGTGCCACTAACTCACTGCACCACAAGTCATCGCCACATAGCCTTATTAAGGCAGAGTTCCTTAGACAAAAGACATTGCTACCAGTGGGGCCCGCCCGGACCATGCATCATCGCATGCTCCGCACATGCTGGTTGCTTCGGGTGCCACTAACTCAGTCTACCACTTATCATCGCTGACCGCACACACGCTGAATTGCCAATAACTGTGCAGCTCAACTGAACGCCACGTGGCTGTGGGCCCTTGCTGACCGCTGCCTCTGGCTTACACTGCGGTCAGCAGGGCTCACAATTAAAATTGAGTCTTTATTCATTAATTACAGAATCCAATAGGCAACTAACTACAACATCTTCGAAACCTAAATAATATCCTTTTAGCATCCTTGCTTCAAGAACCTTTTTAATATCAAGTATAGCTTTAGTACAATCACCAAATTCATCTTGCAAGTCCAAAGGAACACTGAATGGCAGTCTACACTGCAGCCAGCAGAGCTCACAGTTCGAATTCAGTCTTGATTCATTAATTTCAGAGTCCAGTAGGCAACTAACTATAACGTCCCCGAAACCTACACATTTCGACAATGTATTCCATACATATTTCATCTTTTGATTCCTACACTGCGGTCAGCAGAGCTCACAATTTAAATTGAGACATGATTTATTAATTGCAGACAGAATTGTACTCTATGTCCTCGGATTTTGTCAAGAGGAAGTGACAAAAAACATTCCTCGATGTTTGTGCTGACTACTGCCTTCCATCTACATTGCAGACTGCAGGGCTCACAATTCAGATCGAGTCGCAATTGCAAATGACGCAGTCCAGTAGGCAAGAGACATTGCTCCCAGTGCGGCCCGCCCGGACCACACATCATCGCTGGCTGCGCACACGCTGAATGCTTCTAATTCTACTATCTCAATGCAGCACAACTCATGGACCCTTTATGATACAATATTTTGTGTATAATTTCACATCTGGTGCCCCTACCTCAGTGTACCACGAGTCATGGACCCTTTACGATAGAATCTTTTGTGTATGATTTCACATCTGGTGCCCCTACCTTAGTGCAGCACAAATCATTGACCCTTTATGAATGAATCTCTGTGTCTGAACCAATGATTACTTTTGTACTTATTGCCAGCACCAACCATTCCCGGAGGGCTGGCTTACACTCACCCTACACGCATCCAGCACAGATGTCACTGGACATGTGACCCTGGTAATAAAAAGGAGTCGAGTGCACGTGCCCGTACCCAGTTCCACTATCCATCTGTGTCTGTGTGTTCATTATGTATGCAACATGCTGCCCCTGGGCCCGACCACATTACATTGTGCTCTGGACAGCGTATGCAACCAACTTACCTTGAAGAGTGGGAGAAAACTTTGGTTATGTAACTTTGTTTCGGTCATTGTACAAGTATGTACGTAGAGACTGGATGATTAGAGTACTGCACGGAGAGTGTATAGTGAATTTATAAGTGCGTGGGGATTGGCAGAGTGATTGTATAAGTACATATGTTGGCGCAGCCTAACTCCGACAACGAGCTTGTCTCTAATTGGCTGCCCTCCATGTCCCAAAAAACAGAAATTTGGACTTTGCATGGCCCTGTATTGCTACAGCTGCAATACTCCACTGAATGTGCAATAAACATTCACATCCATACAGATGTGTCATGTCCACCATCTTTCTTGTGTGGAACTATGGATCAATGTAGGGTCAGTGATTCCCCATACCTCCCATGTTGGCCATGTTGTGGGACTTGGCTCACAGAGTGACACATTGACGCTTGCGACCTGGGTGACGGCAGCACTACAACAAGAACACTACAACATGCCCGTGTTGCCAGAGTTTTTCAGCATTCTCTAGCCCAAAGCCAACCAAAAAGTAGCCCAAAGTAGCCCAATATTGCTACTTTAAGGAAGGAGGAGCAGGGACATCGTCAAGCAGGTGGTGATTGCATGGGAATTGTTGTTGCAGCAGGCTGCCAAGTAAATATTTGTCTAATAAAGCGCTTTAACATACTACTTTGCTGGAGCGCTGTATATATATTTATAATCTGGCAACTAGCACAAACCAAAATCTTACAGCACAACCGGGAAAAATATAGCCCAATTGTGCGTGATCTAGCCCAATCTGGCAACAGTGCCACATCAGTTGATTCCTCATACAACTCACGATGGAGCCACACCCATGGCTCCGGAGTCATTCTTCACAGCCTCACGCAGAACTGGCATACGCCAGGCCAGCCAACTCTGCTTACGCTTACAGGAAAGGACAACAACGCTACATGGCCCAGATTTTCATTGTAGTGATCTGCTGCTCACAGGTCTAGTTGTTATTATGCCACAGCCACTCCCTCACGGCTGGTATACACCCACCCCACAACCATCCAGCACAGGCGTCACAGGACACGTGACCCTACCAATAAATAAGACCGGGCGCACATGCTCTACGGCATTTTAGGGTTGCTCCTACTGCATGCACTGCGATGGTCCGTCCCGGTGATCCGGACACCTTATGTAGGCCTGAGCTATCGAACAGGAGGGCCTACCACCACGTGCGTGGCCTCACTGGTCACTGAGTTAGTGGCACCGCAAGGACTGAGCGGGTGTGCAACCTGCGATGATGATAGGTGCACTAGTATGTCCTGTGCCATGGAAAAATCAAGACGCAGCACCAAATGTAAGGCTTGTGGAGCACAGCTGCATGATGTGGAGGGTGCCCTGTCTGCGAAAAGGTGAGCAGTGAGCCCTGGGTTCGTAGCGGTGGGCAAAAACATCTGGGCGGCAGAAGTGGATGGGGTGCAACAGCCTGGGTGCGCAGCGGCGGCACAGCGATTTAGGCGTACGTAGTCGTATATACTCTGCCATTACTAATTCTGTACTATGTTTCAGATGTGGGAGCTTGAGGGCTCCACTAGGTCCCGGCACGTGGTTGGAGACACAGCGGTGGCGTAAAGGTGAGCTGTGAGGGTTTTGTCCACAGTATGGGCACTCACTGTCCCTCTTCATCTCTTCCTTTCTCTCCTTCACACTCTTTCTCTCTCTCTTCCTCTCACATTGTTTCTCTCTTTCTCTCTTCCTCTTTCTCACACTCTTTCTCTCTCTCTCTTCCTCTCTCTCACTGTTTCTCTCTCTTCGTCTCTTTCACTCTTTCTCTCTTTCTCTCTGTCTTCCTCTCACTCTTTCTTTCTTTTTTTTCTCTCTCTTCCTCTCACTGTTTCTCTCTTTCTCTCTGTATTCCTCTCACTCTTTCTTTCTTTTTCTCTCTGTCTTCCTCTCACTCTTTCTTTCTCTCTTTATCTCTCTCCTTAGATGGACGCATGATGCACAATCTTATCTTGCTTTTTGTCTAGCAGGCTTTCGGTGATGCGTGGCCATCCTATATCCCGGCACGTGGTTGGAAACACACCAGTGGCAGACAGGTGAGCTGTGAGGATTTTCTCCATAGTGTCAACACTCACTCTCCCTCTCCATCTCTTCCTTTCTGTCACTCACACTCTTTCTCTCTCTCTCACTCTCTATCTCTTCCTTTCTCTCTCTCATACTCTTTCTCTGTCTCTTCCTCTCTCTCTCTCTCTCATTCTTTCTTACTCTCTCTTCCTCTCTCTCTCTCACTCTTTCTCTCTCTCTCTTACTCACTCTCACACTGTTTCTCTCTCTCTTCCTCTATTACACTGTTTCTCTGTTTCTCTCTTCCTTGTATCTCACTCTTTCTTTCTTTCTCTTTCTCTGTCTTCCTCTCTCTCACTCTTTCTCTCTCTCTCTTCCTCACTCTCACTCTCTCTCTCTCTCTCTTCTTTTCTTTCTCTCTTCCTCTCTCTCTCACTGTTTCTCTCTCTCTCTTTGCCTCTCTCACTCTTTCTCTCTGTCTTCCTCTCACTCCCACTGTTTCTCTCTTTCTATTTGTCTTCCTCTCACTCTTTCTTTCTTTTTCTCTTTGTCTTCCTCTGACTATTTCTTTCTCTCTCTCTCTCTCCTTTGATGGACGCATGACGCACAATCATATCTTGCTTTTTATCTAACAAGCTGTGATTCACGAATCAACGCCCCCCCAACACCACCACAGCTGAACGCGTGTAGAACCTGCGATGATACATGGCCATCTTGACAATGCCTCAGAAAGTTGCTTCGACATGTGGTGCACCCTCTTACACACACGCCGGTGGCGGAAGGTGAGCAGAGAGGCTTCTTTCCGCAGCAGCGGGCAGTCACCTCTGAGCAGTGGGAGTGGATAGAGTGCAGCAGCCTGGGCGCACAAGAGCGCACAGACACCTCCGAGCAGTGGAAGTCGATGGGCTGCAGCAGCCTGAGTGTGCATTGCCGAAATAGAGAATTAGGCGTATGCAGTTGTATGTACTCTGCAATTACTAACTCTATACTATCTTTCAGATGACTAAACTTGAGGGTGCACTATGTCCTGGCATGTGGTTGGAGATACACCGGTGGCACAAAGGTGAGCTGCGAAGATTTTCTCCAGTGTCAACACTCCCTCTCCCTCTCCATCTCTTCTTTTCTCTCTCTCACACTTTCTCTCTTTCTCTGTCTCTTCCTCTCTCTCATTCCTTCTTTCTCTCTCTTCCTCTCTCTCACTCCTCTTTTTCACTTTCTCTCTCTCTCTCTTCCTCTCTCTCACACTTTCTCTCTCTCTCTTTTCCTTGTATCTTACTCTTTCTCTCGCTCACTCTTTCTCTCTTTCTCTGTCTTCCTCTCTCTCTCACTCTTTCGCTGTCTTCCTCTCTCACTCTTTCTCTCCTCTCTCACTATTTCTCTCTCTTCCTCTCTCTCAGACTGTTTCTCTCTTTCTTTGTCTTCCTCTCTCTCTCACTCTTTCTTCTTTTCTCTCTCTCTCCCTCACTCTTTCTCTTTCTCCTTTGCTGGACGCATGACGCACCATCTTATCTTTCTTTTTGTCTTGCAGGCTGTGATTCACAAATGGTCCAGCGATGACACGACATGGCTTTACATAGTTTTATTTAGTGTTGTTTTGTTTTAATAAAATGTTTTATATGTAAATCCATACATGACTAAGATTCTTATTTGTCCAACTAAACGTGACTGTCACATTTGTTTGTGGGGGAAGAGGTGAGGGGGGATGGCGGACAAGGAGCTCCTGCTGGGGATGTCGAAGCAGTGTTGGGTGTCCGGTCTGGATGATCGTTGCCTCCATTGCATCTGTTCTCAGAGACGCATGAGCCGGCAGGCTGGCTCATAGATGAAGAGCTGCGAGCCGACTGGCAGGCTCATAGAGGGAGAACCGCGGCCCATCAGTTCGCAGAGGGAGAGCTACGTGCCAGCACACAGAGGAACACCTGAGGGCCGACTGGTATAGGGAAAGGTACGGGCCATCTGCTTCCAAAGGGATAGCTGAGGAACAGTGATGTAGGGAGAGGGAGCGTGAATGGGGTATCTCGCAGAGAGAGACCTGCGGTATATTTCCAGTCTTGGCTTCACAGATACGACTGCGGGCCCGAGAACTCGCACCCGAAGAGCTGTGAGCCGACAAGTGGTTCGCAGAGGGAGACTTGCAGGCCCAAGAATGTTGTTGGCGGTATGCTGTTGATGGGGGAAAAGGGTGCGTTACCTGCTGATGTAGGGAGAATCAGCGTGAAAGAGGTATCTCACACAGACAGAGCTCCGGTATATTAAATTGCCCCAGGACCTTTCTTTTATATTTTCACTCAATGCGAGGCACAAGATGGCTGCTAACACTTCCTGGTTTGAAGTGTTAGCAGCTAATCAGAGGCAAGCTCATGCTCGGGAGTTAGGCACCGTCCAAATATATATATATATTTTTTCCTTTAATATCTCAAAAACTACTTAACGGATTTACACCATTTCAACAAAAGCGCGCTGTCTGGACCAAGACCTTTCTCCCTGCCAAATTTGGCGTAATTCCGTTCAGCAGTTTGACCTGTACCCTTGTCTAAAGTTTCCTATAGAAAATGCATTGAGAAAACAATTTTTCGGACCCCCCTTTTTTCTCTGTCCCCCCCTTGACCAATCACCCTGTAATATGTATTCGCAGCTGGATGGCTTCAGTTGTGGATGCAAATATCTCGCAATAAACTTGCTTTCAATCAACAACCAACCTTGTACGTCCTCAATATACCCCTAAACTTTCAAGGTAAGAGCTGATCAAAAAAGCAAAACTTTCTGGAAAATTTAGTAAAGATTCGTCAAACGACCCCAAAGTTATAAACACATGGAGGGCTCCAGGAGGGGGGCCACACAGCCCCCCTCCCAACATGAGTGAAGCCCCGGGTCTGCGGGGACCCCAACAGGCCCCAGCAAGACCCCGCTATTATTTTTTAAGAAATGCCCCCCCGGGTCTCATTAAAATAAAACGCGGGAACCCGTGATCCCAGCGTGAATTCCGTCGATTTATGTATTTTTTTTTAAATGCTTTCTTTGGCCTTGAGGGTCCTTCTGGGACTCCCTGAGCAGGCCTAGGGGGTCAGGGTATTTCTACCCTGCCCCCTTCTCTTGTTTTATACCTTTGTTTCTCTGTCTTCTGGTGACTTGCTTCTACCGAGTCACAAGATGGCTGCAACACTTCCTGGTTTGGAGTGTTGACAGCCAATCACAGTGAAGCTCGTGCACGGGACTTAGGCTCCGGCCAGATATCAAAACTAATTTTTTTCTAATTTCTCAACAACTACTGAAGGGATTTACACCATTTAAAAAAAAGGTCGCTTTCTGATCCAAGCACCACCTTTTTGCCAAATTTGGGGTAATTCCGTTCAGTAGTTTCGGCTCTAGCCTTGCACAAAGTTTCTTATGGTAAATTGATTTTGTGACTCTTATTCTTTGAATTTCTCAAAAACTACTGAACGGATTTACACCATTTAAAAAGAAGGTCGCTTTCTGAACCAAGCTCTACCTTTCTTCCAAATTTGGGGTAATTCCGTTTAGCAGTTCGGGCTGTAGCTCGTCGCACAATTTCCTATGGAAATTAACATGGGGAAAACGCATTTTGGGACCCCCCCTTTTTTCTCAGCCCCCGCCTGACGAATCACCTGTAAACTTTCTGGATAGGAGCTGACCTGGATAGACTTGTTTTTGGGAGAATTTCGCAAAGATTCGTCAAACGACGCCAAAGTTATTAGCAAACCAATAAATGCTTTTACTATGGAAACTAGGTTGTAACTATAACTACCTACTGGCGACCGCCATCCAAAGAAAGGCGCAACACCATGTAACAGACTCCAAAGGCAAAGTTGAGAGTTAAATGATGATTTATTCCAGCATCAAGTGTCCAAATGACGCGTTTAGGCCGCCAGACATGCAGCCTTGATCAGTGATGTCAATTGAGATGTCATGAGTGATGTCACTGACCATGTCATGAGTAATGTAATATGTG
The DNA here is from genome assembly GCF_964204655.1 of Triturus cristatus. NCBI lineage: Eukaryota > Metazoa > Chordata > Amphibia > Caudata > Salamandridae > Triturus > Triturus cristatus. Next base: position 93,033,603 of record NC_140587.1, on the reverse strand, counting down.
ACATCATCAGCAGTGCATTGCGGGCGCGCGAGTTATAGTTAGCTGAACTAACTATAACGGGGGAATTTCAATGGTTTTGTACGAGTGAAATGTCCAGCTAACTATAACGCCCCTGAAACCTATGGTTTTTTCAGTGAATTTCTAAGGTGTTTTAAATGCTAATTTCTAACTATAACGCGCCTGAAACCTATGGTTTTTTCAGTGAATATATATATAGAACTGCCACCCGATCCACGAGGGGAGAAGAACTGCTGGCAGAGTCAGTCCATCATTGCATGGAGAGGCGTGGACACTGTGCCGTCGTCTCTGGTTTTGGCCCTAAGTGGGGAAGTGCGGCTGGAAGTAGGGGCAAGCGAGGCAGTTTTCTTCAATCCAAGCTGTAATTTTCACCTGACCACGCTCTCAAATTGGCCCTTAACTCACTGTGAGCAATTACAATTCAGGCCACAAGTATCACCCGCCCCAGCCCAACATCGCGCTGCATTGTGGGACATGCAGTTTCTACATCTCAAGCTGCATGGGTGGTGCTAGAGTACATGGGGGTCAGGTGTGCTCAATCTATTTAAGGAGACGCTGGACTACTTCAAGACATACAAGCAGTCTAATCAGCTATGAGAACCCTGGCATTTGAAAAAGGAAAAAGATATATCTGAAACGTGTCATGCCTTAAAGATCAATAAAGACTGCCTCACCGTGCTCCGCTGTGTCCCTTATCTTTTCAGCAAGGAGAAGGTGTTTCTGTGCATATATATATATGTGTTTATATATATATATATATATATATATATATATATATATATATATATATATATATATATATATATATATATATATATATATATATATATATATATATATATATATATATATATATATATATATATATAAAACCTACTGGCGGTCGCCAGTAGATAGATATAGTTAGGACCTATTTTCCATAGGATATCCGCAACATTCTATTTGGAATAACGTTGGCGCCGATTGACGAATCTTTGCGAAATTTTCCAAACTTTTGGCCAGCTCCGGTCCGCTCCTATCCTGAAAATTTCACGGTGAGTCGTCAAGCGGGGGCCGAGAAAAAAGGGGGGTCCCAAAACGCATTTTCCCCATGCATTTTCCCATAGGCCTTTTAGCCGCAGCTACAGTCCGAACTGCCGAACGGAATTACACCAAATTTGGCAAAGATGTAGTCCTCAGTTCAGACTCGTGCCTTTTGCTTAAATGGTGTAAATCCGTTCAGTAGTTCCTGAGAAAATTAGAGTTAAAAGTACATATATATCTATGGCCTCGGAGGATCCGCGCACCATATGCGCACCCAGCGCGCACCCTGCCGTGCACGAGCTGTATTCTAATTGGCTGCCAACACTCTGAATCAGGAAGTGTTGGCAGCCATCTTGTGCCTCAGTAGAACCGAGGCACAAGAAAACCAAAAAAAAATCGCTAAATGCGACAAGAGGGCAGGGTAGAACCACCTTGACCCCCTAGGCCTGCTCAGGGGGTCCCACAAGGACCCCCAAGGCCCCTAATGAAAACTAGGCCACCAGGTACGTCCAGTAAGCACCACGGAGCTGCGTTGCAGAGTGTTGTAAAAAGGGGCGTGGTCTCTGAACACCTCTCTGCAACGCATCTCCCTGGTGCATACTGGTGGTACCTGGTGGGCTAGTTTGCCCCCCAGGGGACCTCTGGATTGAAGAGGAATTAATTCCCCAACTTAAAACGCGCCACAGGGCGTGTTTGCACATGTCACCTCAGACCCCGCCCCCTTCCTTCACCATTGTCCAAATATTCCTCTAAAATCAGCCAAACTACGGATTCCGATTTACTCACCTGTTATCAGGAGAGAACCCAGTGCTGCATCATTTAGACCAGCACTGACCCTGAAAAGTAATTCTAAGTGTACTTACCAGTAACTTGTATTTCCTTCCATAGGAATCCATTGTGTGGTTTTTACCAGAAAAGTTTCTAAGTGTCCATTTTTTAAACTTACAAATATTCCTCTAAAATCAGCCAAACTACGAATTCCGATTTTCTCACCTGTTATCAGGAGAGAACCCAGTGCTGCATCTTTTAGCCCAGCACTGACTCTGAAAAGTAATTCTAACGTACTTACCAGTAACTTGTATTTCCTTCCATAGGAATCCATTGTGTGCTTTTAAGCAGAAAAGTTTCTAAGTGTCTATTTTCACAAACTAAAAATATTCCTAAAAAATCGTCTGTATGACTTAAACACATTATTTCAACTGTTTACAGGAGATTCACCTGTGCTGGATCTAGGATCCACCACTGAGTAAGAAAAAGTAACGATAACACTACTTACCTGCTAAGTGAATTTTCTGCCATAGGATAACATTGGTGATTCTATGTGAACATTTTTCTAAGTGTCAACTTTTAAAATACAATAATAATCCTTAAAAATCACTACTGTAACCAAAACGCTTTTACTCAACTGTTTACAGGAGATGTCCAAGGCCTGAATCTAGGATCCAGTCCTGTGGTTAGAAAAGTAATCCATAAAGTAAATAATTGCATTTGACTAGAAATTCACATTGAGCTCAATGTTGCTTTGTGTTTGAAATGGTGTTGCCCATTGCAACAACTGTAACTACTGTACTTAAAAGTCTATTGCCTATTTGCAAAGTAGTTAAACTAAAGTAATTCATTCTGAGAAAGTATATTTTGTATTGTGATGTATAATGTAATTAGAAAAATAAAATATCTAAAACTAAACAGTTTAAAAAATGTGGTAAATCAGTATAAAAAAATCAGTATAACAATTAATACATTACAAATTGTCATTTACAAAACCTTTGAAATTCACTGAAAAAAACATAGGTTTCAGGCCTGATATAGTTAGGAATTAGCATTTAAAAAAACCTTTGAAATTCAATGAAAAAAACATAGGTTTCAGGCCTGATATAGTTAGGAATTAGCATTTAAAAAACCTTTGAAATATCCTGAAAAAAACATAGGTTTCAGGCCTGATATAGTTAGGAATTAGCATTTAAAAAACCTCAGAAATTCACTGAAAAAACAATAGGTTTTAGGGGTGTTATAGTTAGCTGGACATTTCACTCGAACAAAACCATTGAAATTCCTCTGATTTAGTTAGTTGTACTAACTACATCTCGCGCGCCCGCAATCCACTGCTGATGGGGTCACATATTACATCATTCATGACATGGTCAGTGACATCACTGATGACTTCTCAAATGATATCACTGATGACATCACTGATTACATCATCCACGTGATAATCAGATACACCTCATCATACACTAGTATAACCTTTCATCACTCACTGTAAAATACAGAGTGTAAGATCTAAAACCATTGACACACCAATACAAGTTTCTAAACACCCACTCAGTGATTACTAGATCTATACACACATCTAATCACTTACCTATAGATTCACTCATACATGCTGTCAATGATCAATAGAACACTCTCAAATATACTTATACACCTATATCGACATTACACACCAGCACACATCCTAATCACTTATGAAGTCATCCTACTCACTTATGCAAACAATGGATCATACTTACCTTTACTTAGCTATACACTTATAAAAGCACCACTTCATCTATTCACATAGATAATAGCTCATACTTAGTGTGTTATAAAATCACTATTACAACTATACAGTTATCCATACAGTCACTCATACAATCACTGAGTCTTATGTATACTTATTTATATACAACAACTGACACATACACTGGCTTTTATTTTTCTAGTTTGTTGGATATGTACCATTGAGACATATATTTGCTCATCGCCACACCTATAAAGATATTCACTCACCCAAACAACTGTTATAACATGTAGTTTTAACTTCATATACCTACTGAATCAACTATTCACACATCTTTGGGCAGTCACACACCCCCCACCGAACCACACACACATTCACTCTCCCATACAAATACTCAGTTAACTAATCAATAAATAATATAGACTTTCACGTAGCTAGTAACCAACTAGTGCAGCAGTTTACACAACAACTGACAAAGTGATACAGATATTCACACAGTTTAGTCACTATCCAATATATTTAGTGAGACACTATAAATTAGTCAAGTAAACAGTCAATCACACTGCTAATAAATCCTCCATCCAGATATTTATATTTATATATCCACTCATTCTTCAATGCAAATTGCTATATATATAATACATATTTAAATAACGAACCAAACCACATTCACTGGATGATGTCATCAGTGATGTCATCAGTGATGTCACTGACCATGTCATGAATGATGTAATATGTGACATCATCAGCAGTGGATTGCGGGCGCGCAAGATGTAGTTAGTACAACTAACTATATCAGAGGAATTTCAATGGTTTTGTTCGAGTGAAATGCCCAGTTAACTATAACACCCCTAAAACCTATTGTTTTTTCAGTGAATTTCTAAGGTTTTTTAAATGCATAATTCCTAACTATATCAGGCCTGAAACCTGCGTTTTTTTCAGTAAATATATATATATATATAATATAAACTTCCTGATATATTTAAATACATCAATATATGTCTGTGCATAGCTTAAGGAAAAAGAGAGCCCTTATGATAAAATGTGGAGTTCCGCCCCTGGTAGTTCATCTTTTGTCAAATGTATTACTATCTTATTATCCATTAAGTCTGACCTGCTGATTCTGGTTTTCTTCTCGCCCAGACACTCTGGTTCTTATTCAACCTTATCCACCTCTCCTATATTATGTTTTCTTGGATTTCGTCTCTGACCCTGGTTTGCCCTTCTGTCTAGGCATAAAAAATGAAACTCGTCCAGGATTGTTGTGGTGCCTGCAGATAGGCTTCCAGATGGTCTGACATCTCTATTCCCTCTTGATCTGCCTCCGAGCTTTCGTCAGAGCTTACATCTTTTACTGCATCCTATCTGCTTCTGTTGTGCTCAGTTAGGCACTGTTGTCTCAATGTTTCAAATTTCTTGGCCAAAGTTGAGATCTATGCTTTCTCACAGCCCTGTTTATCTCTGTAGTATTTCTGTGATTTATTGATTCTTCCATTTTGTTTGATCTCTCATTCATGCCCAGTTTACATTTTGCCACCAGTTGTTTATCTTCCTGTTGGTATATCTCCTTGTTCAATTTCTTTATTTCAGTCTACATAGTTTATCTATCCAATATCACATATTCCACATGTATTTCAATCATTCTAGCCGAGGATTGTATATTATTTTTCACCCATTGCTTTCAACATCTGGGGGTTTGGGTTCTCATTACTAAGAGTATCATAGTTTGTAGTCCTCAAGGGTCTTGTCCCACCTCCAAATACTTTTTCTTAATGAGAAGCTCATCCACCATTTAACTAATTCTCTACATGAGAATTTCTCCATTGTGTGCAATTTCTGGTGTATTGATTTTGCATCATTGCTCCTGATATGATCTGCACCTCCTGTGGTTCCTTGTCTTATGGGAGTTTCAGTGAACAGTAATTTCACTTCCTCCTCTCGAGCATGTACTGTCCTTCCTGCCATGATTGAGTCTCCTAATGATACAGTCTAGTCTCTGCTTCCATCCTGCCCATAAAGTACTCTGCTTTTGTGGTGTGTATGTCTTCACTTGCAGAATGTGTGCCTTCCCCCTCTAACTGCAGTGCTCACTTACCAGGAGAGCTTACTGCAGTCCCAAGTGCCCCCTGGCTCTCAGTTCACGAACCACTACCTCTGGTTTTGGGATCTCCATGTGAGGGGCTCGCTGGCCATTTAACACAAACTGTCCTGTGCGGAATGTTGGCATACACCAGAACAAAGGCAGTGTTTCAAATCCTCCTATTTTCGTTCCGAAAAGAGACCCCGGCCCACCATAAGGATTTTGTAAAGTGCAAAGGACAGTTTATTTCAGCTCAGAAACAAGGGTTAGTGTAAGGAAATGCCTCTTTTTGCATGATCATCCCTAAATTTTATGACTGATGCTGCTGGTTTTTTCATTCTGAGACTGCACTGAGTCCTGACAAACAGGCCTTAGTGCTCGTCCTCTGACACTTAAAACATCCATATCTGATTGGCTCCACCAGAATTTGCATAAGGTAGGGTACTTATAAGCCTCTAATATATGGCACCAGAGAGACCCAGCGCCTGTAAGTTAAAGTGTGACTGCAGCACTTACTGTGCCACCACAAATGTGACAAAGCAAAGGCTGGCTCACAGCCTGCCATTGCAGGCTGTCAGAGCAGAAGTTCAAACTCCTATCTCGACTTTTCCATTTACAATAATGACAAAGTCCAGACCTTCTTTTTTAATAAATATAAGTCAGCCCTAAGGTAGGCCTATCAAGTCCTCAGGCGGGGTGCTGTATATTAAAAAAAGAGGACCTGTTTCTTTACATGTCCTGACAGTAAAAACTCCACATTTTTGCTTTTACTGTAAAAAGGGTAGTACTTCAAGGTATCAAAAGAATCGTAGCATTAAACTTGATGTGATGCTCAAGTCAAATTTAATGTAACTTTGAAGTAAATGGCAACTTTAGAACATTTTCACTCTGTTGTCCAAACGTTTCCAGTGATTGTTTACAGTTGTTGGGCACAAAGACAGCCTTCTACCTTCCTGAGGGGAGGTGTGAATGTCTCTCAGGCAGGAACACAAAGAGACTACCATTGGAAGAGGTGTTACCTCTCTATAGTAGGAAGGCCAAACAGAGTGTGAGCCCAAAAGGTGAGCTTCAGATGAAGAGCAACCTTTGAATGGAAATTGGAGGAGCTGCTCTTTGTTCTGGTAGACGGGTTGGTGTTGGGGGTTACCAAACCAGTTTTCTGTGGGCGTGTTGCCCTTAGCACCTCTAGTATGGGCTACCAAGCTCCACCCACTGAGAGAAGAGTCCTGCCATCTTGTGAGTAAGAAAATGGTGCATTCTGTGATAGCTAGACACCACACTTTGCAGGAAGTCATCATCTGCCAGAAGGGGACCTGGAAGCCCATTGGCCTCTTCACTGTATCCCCTGAGGGCAAATTCTAGACATAAAAGTGGTACCCCCTGACACCCAGACCTCAGATTACATCTGTACTGGAGAGAGGACTAAAGAATGAGTGCCCTGCTGTTTCCCCACCTGGCAAAGAGAGGCTGCACCGAAGACTGAGCTGCACCTGGGCTAGCAAAGAGGAGACTGTACCTGTAGTGTTCTGCTCGAAGAAAAGTTGTACCTGAACCCCAGACAGAAGAAATGACACCAAGAGTCAGTTGGCTGACTTCCTGTTGCAGCTTCATGGCCACAAAAGCTGTAGAGGCCTGCCATGGCAATTTGGTAGCCATGATCTCTTGACCACCACTGTCTGCCAAAGTGCAGACTGGGAGACTGATTCCCAAGCCTCAAAAGTTGCATTCAAGTCTGCTGGGTCCGTCATAGTCGTCGGACTGCAGTTTGGTCACCAACACGGACACTATCCTCAATTAAATGAAATCACTGATTTCGCTGCAATCGGAGACCAGTAGACCAGTGGCAACTGATTTCTGTCTCGACTTCAACCAGATATTGACACTTGTTGCCAAAATCACACCACCAATGCTGTGGACCAAGTATTCTCCCTAAGAAGACCCCCGTCAAGGGATCAGCATCCTCAGCATCCTTCAGCACCTTCACCATTCTGTATCCCTTGCATCAGGACCACTTCATTGAAGTTATGGCAGTTCACCCATAGAACCTGGAACTGGACTGGAGGCTGATTTGACTGCAAGGTAGCTGTCCTGCCAAACCTCGCTGGTCCCTGTGACTTGTTCCCTGCTGGAGTTGGTCCCCCAAAGCAGACCGGAGTAGTCGAACACAACTGTATCAAAGTTTTTAATGTAACCGATAACTGCTGTAGTTGCCAATGCTTGTTTGTGGTTTGAGTGAAAAGCAGTGATTTGGTATTTGCTTAATAATTTATAACTCTAGATCCCTCTTATGGATTTTGTTTGTTTTGTTGTCTAAAAATTCAACAACATTAGATCTATTTTTAAAAATTGGTTTTGGAATTCCTTTGTGTTGGGTTTCTTTCTTATTCATCTGCTTTGGTGCTTTTAAATGCTTTACACTTGTTCCTTTGATGAAGCCTGACTGCTCGAAGCCACAGCTACTCACGGTTGAGTTAAGTTTGCGCAAACGAGGTTGACTGGACCCAAGACAGTTTGTGACTTTATTACATGCTGATGTTGCACAACCACAACACATAAACTGCTTTCTTCACAGTTAATTTAATGTATATATTTAAAAAGTCAAAATAAATTAATTTTACTTAACATTATTTCCTATGTGGTTTTATTTTAAGCCCCTACCTCCATTATTTTGTAAGGTCGGATGTTGCAATATCAGTGGTTGGGCATCTGTGGTGTTGGACTTACTACTGTTTCTTTTTTGACAGTTGTGAATTACACTTTTAAATGTGGCTCCACCCCGTGTTCTAGGGGGTGGAGCCATGTAACTCTACACGTTTGAGTAACTTTATTCTCGTAAATGGTGAATAGCCAAAAGTAGTAAACTTATTCAAAAGTGTAAGAGTATAGTTACATATGTAAATTACTCACAAGTGTAAGTTACCTTTGTGAATAGCAGGGAAGGTCTTACAGATTGGTCTAGCTCTGTCTAGCAATGTTATATGTTCAGGCCCCCAATTTAAAAAAAACAGGTTTTAGAAATAAGCTAACATAAAGGAAATACAGATTCATGCTGTCTTGTTTTACATCAAGTAGTATGGAGGAATGTATAAACGATACAGCTTACCGTGCACATTTTTAGTAGGTCCAACGATAAATAACAGAAAGTAAATATTAATGACAGGGAAAGGTTTATAAAACTCATACCCAACACATGACAAAAGACAAATCATCGATTGACGAATACTTCACAGGTGGCTTTTTGAATGCTAGATGGGAGAACGCAAGGATGAAGCATGTTGCCCTATGTGGGGGAAGGTTCTGCCACCCTTGAAGAACTGGGTGACATTTAGGTTAGCTCTGGGAAAACAAACAATCCCTCATAGATTGCCAGGCTTGAAGTATTCTCCTTGTTAGGCCTGTCATCCTTAGGGTGGTATTCCCCCAAACGATTTGCCTGCTTACCTCCTCTTTTTGCTGTTACCACTGCTGACCAGTGTTAAAGTGCATATGCTTCTTCCTTAAACATGGTTATATTGGTTTATCCACAATCGGAATATTTAATGCATCTGTAAATCCCTAGTAGAGTGCACTGCCTGTGCCCAGGGCCTGTAAATTAAATGCTACTAGTGGGCCTGCAGCACAGATTGTGCCACCCATTCAAGAAGCCTTTTAAACATGTTTCAGGCCTGCAACTGCACAGCCTGTGTGTGCAGTTTTACTGCCATGTCGACTTGGCATTCAAAACCTCTTAATCTCACACGACAGAGAAAAACTACCAAACAGGGTTGTTCTGTTCCCCAGACTGAGGGACAGGAAGATACACAAAATGGGGTGATGGTCACTGTTATCACTCACCAGACAATATGAGAACGATATAGTCTGGCAGACTTTTGATGAAGAAAGAATAAAGATTATGAGGATTTGAATATATGAGCCGATTAGAAGCTCGATTTTAAATTTACTTCACTTCCAGTGGTGTTTATGTTCTCACGCGGTGTAGTGATCTTACCAATAAGGAACCAGGTGTGTGTGCAAAAAGACTGGGTTGCTATGAGATTGTCAAGAATTCCTGTCATACAAGGGAAACACGCCCTTATGTAAACAGGAGAGCTGTTACATAACTCAAGGGAAACACACCCTTATGTAAACAGGAGAGCTGTTACATAACTCAAGGGAAACACGCCCTTATGTAAACAGGAGAGCTCTTACATAACTCAAGGGAAACACGCCCTTATGTAAACAGGAGAGCTGTTACATAACTCAAGGAAAACACGCCCTATAAAGGGAGGAACCGGGAGGTACAAGGCTGTCGGATATTGTGTTTACACCGACGTACCTGCTTCGTGAAGAGCAGTGTTCCGGAGTGGTGCTCCAGTAAGGCAAGAACGGAGGTAGGTCGAGTCGTTACTCCCTGGGCCGTGTCTTGCCCCATCGTCACCTGTGAAGGACCCGGAAGCTCTACCGGTCAACCATTGAGCTTCGCTTTTTGACTCGGCTGAGTCCAAGCGCAGTGGCGCTTTTGCTGGTTGGAGTCGTAACTCCCAGCCCGACCAGAGACACAGGGACTGCCAGCTGTAACGCACACCAGGAGGTGTTTGCCGCGTTACAGACTCGGAAGTCCACAGGATCGATCGAGCGGCTGCTCTCGGTTCAGTCTTCTTGCTTGTGATTGGGGTATCGGTGACGCATCACCAGGAGGTGACTCCGCGTCCCGGTGCAGTCTGAGGAAGAGGTTGAGCGGCTGCTCCCTTCAGGTAGAGACCCCGGCTGGGTGTTTCCCTGACTCCTCGATTCTCCCCAACACTCTTCGTGCCCCTCACAGCCTACCGATTGGCATTGTCGGCCATTTCATTTCTGCCCTCTGTTGGCATACGCCGGGATCGGCGTATATGCAGAGGACGGTTAGGACCATCCGTGCTGTGGGCTGGTAACGTACTTAGCCTGGAGGATTCCAGTGACTATAACTTTTGTTTGTTCTTTGTATTTTATTTGCCTTCATTAAAAGAACTAACCCTTCACAAGTGGTTGCGTCCTCATTGTCGTGTCTGTTAAACGATCCTGAGACGTTCAGGGCGTTACAAAATATCCGACCTTAATAACACTAACTGTCTCCCGGTCGATAACAGACATGGCAACACTTGATGATGTGCTGGCTGCTTTAGCGGCCATGCAAGTTGAAGTGGCTGCCTCTAGGCAAGAAACAGCCGATGTAAAAGCCAGACTGGATGCTATCCAATTGGACCCGCTCACGCCCAGCACCTCCCTCACGAACCAGACCCCTGCGGTAGTAGTGGAAATGCCGGTAGCCATCCCCTTGGCAACACCAGAGAGGTACAGTGGGGATCCTAACACAGTGCAGGTATTCCTCACACAAGTGGCGCTACATTTATCGTGCAAACCAAAGGCGTTCCCCACGAGTCAGGCTCGTGTGGCTTTCCTTATATCCTATTTGGCTGGAAACGCGGCACAATGGGCCGTACCTCTGGTGAGCAGGGACGACCCCCTCTTATGTGATTGGGGTGCTTTTCGCGAGGAATTCCTGAAGGTCTTCGACAGAAGGGCTGACTCGTACACGGCGGACCGTGAAATGCTTGAGTTGAGACAGGGATCCAACGACCTGGTGCAGTATCTCAACGCGTTCCGAAGGCTGGTTGCGGAAACCAAGTGGCCTGTGGCTAAACAGACGGCGCTCTTCCATCAAGGGCTGTGCGATGAGCTCAAGGACGCCGTGGCTCATATTGACCCTCAACCCAAGACATGTGAGGGCCTTATCAACCTGGTATTACGGCTGGAACATAGGCTAAGTGAAAGAAAGGGGGATCATGGGAGAAAAGGAAAATTCCTTCCATCCTATGTGACGGTGGGAAGTCCTGAAACTTCCACCGCATCCAAGGGAGAACCCATGGACATCAGCGCAATACGAGCGAGCCTCACAGCCACGGAGAAAGAGTCACGCCGTAAACAAGGATTGTGCCTATATTGTGGCAAAAAAGGCCACTACGTACGTGAATGCCCTGCCAAACCGAAGACGTCACGTTATCGGGCCAACCGGTCGGTAACAGCCGTGGTGGACATACCGGCGGAAAACTAGAGGACTCCAAAACCAGAGAAGGGGCATCTCGGAGTCACTCATCCATCCCTTCACTTTCCAACTCGGTCACTAAGGGACAACGACACCTGTTTATCACGGTGCACGTGGGAGTGCATGACCAGTGGATACCCGTTGTGGCCATGGTGGATTCAGGGGCCACTGGCATGTTTATGGACCACAACGAGGCATGCAGGCTAGGGCTAGTGCTTCTTCCCAAAGCAGTACCCGAAGACGTCTATGCGGTAGACGGAAGGCGATTGGTGACGGGGCCCATCGGACAGCACACGGGGGTCCTTCCGATGAGATATGGGAGGAACCATTTGGAACAAATCGATTTTAACATCATCCGAGCGCCCCAATATGGCGTCATATTGGGATTGCCGTGGCTACAGAAACACAACCCCTTTGTAGATTGGCCAACACATCGCATCGAAATGACGTCACCGTATTGCATCCTGCATTGTGGAATAAGAACGGAATCCCTTGACGCAGATGAGAGCGGGAGTCAGACGGTGGCTACAGCGGCAGAAAAAGATGTGGCTCTCCCCCAGGCTTATCACAGTTTTGAGGATGTATTTGATGAGGTGAAGGTGGAAGTGCTACCACCACATAGACAGTTTGACTGCCAGATCGACTTGGTGCCAGGGGCCAGCGTTCCCAGCGGCAGGCTGTATGCCCTGACGGAGCCTGAAAACGTGCATCTCCGGGGGTACCTGGATAAACTCCTCAAGCTAGGATTCATCCGCCCGTCCAAGTCTCCGGCAGCCTCGCCACTCTTCTTCATCCCGAAGGCTAATGGGGAGCTGAGAGCCTGTGTGGACTTTAGGGCATTGAATGCGATAACCATAAAAAATCGGTACCCCTTGCCTCTCATCAGTGTACTTCTGGAACAGGTCAAGAAAGCTCGTATCTACACCAAGTTGGATTTGAAAGGGGCATACCATCTGGTGCGCATGAGGGACGGAGACGAGTGGAAGACCGCCTTTAAGACCAGGTTCGGCCTTTTTGAGTACCTCGTCATGCCGTTCGGTCTGTGCAACGCCCCGGCAGCCTTTCAGTACTTTTTGAATGAGGTATTCAGAGAGGAGTTGGATATCTACGTGGTCGTATATATCGACGACATCCTCATCTATTCGTCCAGTGTGGAGGAGCACGTACACCACGTCAAAGCTGTGCTCCAAAAGCTGAGGGAAAACATGCTGTTTTGTAAACTCAGCAAGTGTGACTTCCACGTCACATCCGTGGAATTCCTCGGAGTGATGCTGAGTCCAGAGGGACAGGAGATGGCAGAACGAAAGATCAAGGCGGTGAAAGAATGGCCGGTGCCCCAAAGCGTGAAGGACGTCCAAAGTTTCATTGGCTTCGCCAACTTTTACAGGCGGTTTATAGATGGATTTTCAGGAGTGGTGGCCCCAATCACACAGCTACTGAGGAAGTCCAAGGAGTTTGTCTGGTCCCCTGAAGCGAACAAAGCCTTTGAGGCCCTGAAAAGCGCCTTTGGTAAGGCGCCGGTGTTGGCTCACCCCGATCCGGATCTCCCCTACGTGGTGGAAGCGGACGCGTCGGATGTGGCGCTGGGGGCTATCTTGTCCCAACGCAACCACGACACAGGGGTGCTTCATCCCGTTGCGTACATGTCCCGCAAACTCAACGACGCCGAACGCAACTACCATATTGCGGAGAAGGAGCTTCTCGCAATCAAGGACGCCTTCACCGAATGGAGGCATTGGTTGATGGGGGCAAGACATGTGGTATCGGTGTACACGGACCATCGGAACCTACAGTTCATGACGGCCACTAGACACCTTTCTCCCAGGCAGCTGCGGTGGATGATCTTCTTTGCGGGGTTCAACTTCCGCATCACATATCGGCCGGGGACGGAAAACCGGAAGGCGGACGCCCTGTCCCGTCAATCTGCAGTTAAGGAACCATTGCCTGCAACCGAGCGTTCCATCATTTCCCCGAGGATGGTATTGGGGGTTATCCAACCGGATACTTTCCTGAGGGGAATAAAGAGAGGGATCAGGTCATTCGCATGGCGGAGGTGGCTCCTCAGTCACAGAGAATGGCAGCTGAAGGACGGGATACCCCTGAAGGGCAGGTGCCTATTGATACCCACGCCTAGGCTAAGGAAACAAGCATTCATCTGGTGCCATGACTCTCCATGCGCAGGTCATTTGGGCTTTGAAAAAACGGTGGCTAGCATGGGACGGCATTTCTGGTGGCCAACCATGAGAGTGGATGTCAGGAGGTGGGGACAGGAGTGTCCTACGTGTGCTACCATGAAGGCCGACCATGGCCGAACCCAAGGGCTCTTACATCCACTTCCGACCCCGGATAGACCATGGGATAGCATATCACTGGACTTCGTGGTGGGCCTACCGGTAGACCAGGGGATGACGGCAATACTGGTGGTGGTGGATTACTTGACGAAAATGGGGCACTTCATCCCCTGCAAGAGAGTCCCTACGGCCGGGGAATTGGCGTCACTACTCCTAAAGAATGTGGTACGACTGCATGGATTACCTGGGGTGATCGTGTCGGACCGGGGGTCGCAGTTTACTGCGCAATTCTGGAAGACTTGGTGCACTGCGCTGCATGTTAAGACCGCCCTGTCCACCAGCTACCACCCTCAAACGGACGGCCAAACCGAGCGCCTGAACCAAACGCTCAAACAGTATCTGCGATGTTTTGTGGACCAGGGCAGGGAAGAATGGGTCGACTTGCTATGGGTTGCAGAGATAGCCTATAACAACGCCACTCACAGCTCCACACAGTCATCTCCGTTCTATAGCAACTATGGCCAACATCCCAGGTTCTTGCCATTTCTACATCCGTTCAGAGAGGACAGGATTCCCGCCACAGCGGACAGGGTGGCACACATAAAAGACACGTTGATGCGCTCAAGGGCTGTCCTAATAGAGGCCAAGAGAAGATACAAGGCTGCGGCAGATAGGAAGAGAAGGCCCGGGCCACTGTACCGCACTGGAGACTACGTCTGGATATCCACAAGAAACATGAGGTTTCGAAAGAACAGTGTGTTCCATCCCAAGTACATGGGCCCCTATCGAATTACCAAGTGTATGGGTCCCGTGAACGTGAAGGTGTGCTTGCCCCAGTCATTGCGGATACACCCTGTCTTTCATGTATCATTGCTCAAACCAGCACCCTCCAAGCCGTCTGGGACACCTAGGCCGGTATGCGTGGAGTCGGAGGTGGAGTATGAAGTGCCGGGCATACGGGCGTCCAAATGGCGCAGGGGGAAGCTGTGGTACCTGGTTGCGTGGAAAGGCTATGGCCCGGAGGAGCATTCATGGGAACCGGCTGAAGGGGTTCATGCTCCGCGCTTGGTCTCCTTGTTCCATCGGCGTTTTCCTGCCAGCGCTGGACCCGTGGGGAGCCGCTGAGAGGGAGGATGTACTGTCAAGAATTCCTGTCATACAAGGGAAACACGCCCTTATGTAAACAGGAGAGCTGTTACATAACTCAAGGGAAACACACCCTTATGTAAACAGGAGAGCTGTTACATAACTCAAGGGAAACACGCCCTTATGTAAACAGGAGAGCTCTTACATAACTCAAGGGAAACACGCCCTTATGTAAACAGGAGAGCTGTTACATAACTCAAGGAAAACACGCCCTATAAAGGGAGGAACCGGGAGGTACAAGGCTGTCGGATATTGTGTTTACACCGACGTACCTGCTTCGTGAAGAGCAGTGTTCCGGAGTGGTGCTCCAGTAAGGCAAGAACGGAGGTAGGTCGAGTCGTTACTCCCTGGGCCGTGTCTTGCCCCATCGTCACCTGTGAAGGACCCGGAAGCTCTACCGGTCAACCATTGAGCTTCGCTTTTTGACTCGGCTGAGTCCAAGCGCAGTGGCGCTTTTGCTGGTTGGAGTCGTAACTCCCAGCCCGACCAGAGACACAGGGACTGCCAGCTGTAACGCACACCAGGAGGTGTTTGCCGCGTTACAGACTCGGAAGTCCACAGGATCGATCGAGCGGCTGCTCTCGGTTCAGTCTTCTTGCTTGTGATTGGGGTATCGGTGACGCATCACCAGGAGGTGACTCCGCGTCCCGGTGCAGTCTGAGGAAGAGGTTGAGCGGCTGCTCCCTTCAGGTAGAGACCCCGGCTGGGTGTTTCCCTGACTCCTCGATTCTCCCCAACACTCTTCGTGCCCCTCACAGCCTACCGATTGGCATTGTCGGCCATTTCATTTCTGCCCTCTGTTGGCATACGCCGGGATCGGCGTATATGCAGAGGACGGTTAGGACCATCCGTGCTGTGGGCTGGTAACGTACTTAGCCTGGAGGATTCCAGTGACTATAACTTTTGTTTGTTCTTTGTATTTTATTTGCCTTCATTAAAAGAACTAACCCTTCACAAGTGGTTGCGTCCTCATTGTCGTGTCTGTTAAACGATCCTGAGACGTTCAGGGCGTTACAGAGATAATGGAGTTGTTTTAATGACACATGGGGGAATTCAAAAACATAAAAGTATAATGATAAAAATGATGAGCACGAGAATTATAGATTTTATTTTTGCTCTCTTTTGCTTCTTCTCTCTTTAGAAATATGATTCCTCTTGGAAATTTCCAGAGATAGTGACATTGGGACATTGCCTAACACACAAAGTAAAAAGGTAATAAACACCCGAACAGGGGTGAAGACCAGAAATTAGGGACCAACACCCTGACGAATGCCAGAGCGACCTGGTTTGGCGCATAAAAAACTGGCAGAAACATGTTGGTATTTGCAGTGGGGATAGAAGGGTCGTTACCTTCCCTTAATACCCCGTATTTTTGGTTTTAATCCTACCAGGGGCTAACAAAAATTAAAAATTGAGTGTTGACCGCTAGGTAGTTTTAAGTTTATGTATCTGCACCTCTCTTGGTCCCTCTTCTAAGGGGAAGATTTGTTTTGCCTTTGATTTGTGTTACACTTTTGTGTTTCGTTGCGCCTTTTTTTATGTACTCTACCCTCACCACTACTCTTCATATTTCAAAAAAATGTGCGCTCCATCCAGTGTGTTGGTCTGCACCTGGATGCATGATGCGGCCCAATGATGAAGCATGACACTGTCAAGTGTGTGAGGGCAGTACTAAGACATTTTTTGTCTTCCCTGGTTTAGTGTTAGGTAGGGTTGTATGTGAGACACAGCACCCCACTGAGGGTAGGTGGAGAATTTTGTGTATCTTCCTGTCCCTCAGTCTGGGGAACAGAACAACCCTGTTTGGTAGTTTTTCTCTGTCATGTGAGATTTGGATATTGATAAGGGAGTCAGAGAAAACTTAGCCCCTTGTCTCTTCTGTTTTGTGATATTTATTCGAAACCTCTTGCCAAGCTCTAAACTTCCCTTTTATTGCACAAAAGTCACCCCTTAGGTAGGCCGTAGGTAGCCCATAGGGCAGGGTGCTGTGTAAGTAGAAGGTAGGACATGTACTATAAAGTTTTACATGTCCTGGTAGTGAAAAACTTCCAAATTCGTTTTTCATTTCTGTGAGGCCTACTCATCTCATATGTTAACATTGGGAATTCCTTATTACACTAAATTGTAATTCCTGATTGAGAAGGAGTAGTTCTGTAATGTTTTATATCATTGGAAGGACAATGATAAATCCTCTTTACTGGAAAAGATGGATTAAATATTACCATTTTAGATGTTGGCATTTCTCTGCTCTTAGAGCTCTGTGTGCCTGCAGCCTGTCTCCAATACACATCTGGGGTGGGTGACAGCTTGGCTTTGTGCATTCCCTCTAGACAGCTGCACACATAGGAAGTTAGGTGTGTCTGAGTGCCCATCTGCAGCCTGATGGCTCATCTTGGGCAGGATGGGAGTGAGGAGCGGACGCTTACACCTAAATAGGCAGTGTCCTGTCCCTACACAAAGGGTTGATTGCCCCTCTGTAGTGAGTCTGGAGCCAGGGCTAGGAAGAAAGTACCTCTGTGCAAAGATCCTTCTTTGAAGTCACCCCACTTCAAAGGCACAACTGGGTCTCTGACTCAACCAAATCAGACACCTCTGGACCCGTAAAGAAACTCTCCCAGGAAGAAGGACTGCTGTGCTGCTACAAGGACTGTCACTCTGATAGACTGCTGCTCTGGAAGAACTGCATTTTTGCTGGGCTGCCCTGCTTCCTGCTACCCCCTGACCCTGCAGAGGAAGAACTGGACCTTGCTTGAACCCAGAGTGATCTCCAATGGCTTGTTGGCTTGCACCTGTTTCTGAGACTCAGGGATATCAAAACGTCACCACCTGCTTCTGTGCCTGGTCCATTGGAAGTGGACCCAGGTGCTTGCTCAAGTCAAACCAACACATCTCCTGTCTGCGTGTAGCAGAACCTATGCATTGTCATTTTGTACAAGCAAAATCAGCGCATCACACTTGGAACCAACAAATCGCCTTAAAGAACTAAGGCATCAGAGAGGCTGCATCACCGCCACTGCATTGTGGGAAAATGGATGCATCCTTTCGACTGCGTGGTGAAAGCTGGTGCTTCGTTTACGGAACAAATGCCTCTCGGCTCGGTGCATCGTCTTCAGAACAGACACATCGCCACCACTGCGTGAAAAAAATCGACTCATCACCTCAACTGCAGGATCGAGACCGAAACATCGCTTGGCTGCCTCCCGCATCTAGCTGTTCCGACCAGGATCAAGGCACTTTGTTCAGTGAGCCTTAGCCACGGCAAGTGCAGTCCTCAGATGTATGGCCTCTGGGTACCTTGTGGCCTGATCCACCAGAACAAAGATAAACCAGATGCCAGAGGCAGTTTGGGGATCCATAGTCCCAACAATGTTGAAGCCCACCCTCTCAAGGGATGTGCCAATGACAGGCAAGGGAAGAAGGGGAGGCTTTCAGCCTCTGCCCTGTCTTCCCACTGACCTGGCAGGTCAAGCAACTCCTACAGAATGCATCTGAGGAAATCTTTATCCCAGGCCAATAAAGGTGGGGGACAAGCCCTGCAAAGGTCTTGTCTTGCCCCATTTGTCCTGCCAGTGGTATGTCATGAGCCATCTCCAGGAGGAAGGCCCTGTAGCATTGAGGGACCATCAGGGCCCTTGTTGTCCCATGTACATGAGCCTTAGGCTCACTGTAAAGGAGGTTGTCCTCCCAGTAAATGTGATGACTCGCAGAGGCATTCCCTGCTGCTTGAGCTTCAGCCTGTAGCCTCATGCCCTCCAGCGTTGGGCCCTACAAAACACCTCCTTGGTAGGTACTCCTTCCACTTGCCACCCAGCAAGCTGTGGTGGATCACCAATGTGAGCAATAGCCTCCTCAGTGTGCTTCAGGGCGGCCACCGCAGGTGCCCCATCTACCTCAACAGGGAGACATTCAGGGACTGGTTTCCCATGCCCTCTGCCCTTCCCTTTCTTAGCAGCTGGTTGGGCATTTTTCCAGGCACCAGCCCATCCTGGGCAGCCATAGACCTGGTGGTAGCACATATCCACTTAGGCAACCCTAACATTTCCAGGTGTGCCTACATGGGTCTACATGGCACCGCTCGCGCACAAATGCACGACCTCAACATCATCTCCTATGCCGACGACACCCAGCTGATCCTCTCCCTCACCAAGGACCCCCACACCGCCAAAACCAACCTCCACGAAGGAACGAAGGCCATCGCCGACTGGATGAAGAATAGCCGACTGAAGCTGAACTTGGACAAGATGGAGGGCCTCATCTTCAGATCCACCCCCTCGGCCTGGTATGACTCCTGGTGGCCTACTGTACTAGGAACACCCCCAACACCCACCGACCATGCACGCAACCTAGGAGTCATCCTCGACTCTACCCTCTCCATGACGAAGCAGGTCAACGCAGTCTCCTCCTCCTGCTTCAACACCCTCCGCATGCTTCACAGGATCTTCAAGTGGATCCTCACCGAAACAAGAAGGACGGTCACCCAGGCCCTCGTCAGCAGTAGACTGGACTACGGAAACGCACTTTACGCAGGAGCCCCGGCCAAACTCCTGAAACGGCTTCAACGCATCCAGAACGCCTCCGCACGCCTGATCCTCGACATCCCTCGCTGCAGCCACATCACACCCCACATGAGAGACCTGCACTGGCTCCCGGTCAACAAGAGGATAACCTTCAAACTCCTCACCCACGCACTCAAGGCACTCCACAACACCGGACCAATGAACATCAACAGCCGACTCAGCCTCTACACCCCCACCCGCCAGCTCCGCTCCGCAGACCGCGCCCTCGCAACCGTCCCCAGCATACGAAGAGTGACCGCCGGCGGCAGATCATTCTCCCACCTCCCCGCCAAGACATGGAACACCCTCCCCATCCGCCTACGGCAGACCGAAGACCCTCTGACCTTCAGAAGACTTCTCAAGAGCTGGCTCTTCAAACAGTAGCTGTTTCCCCCCCAGCGCCTTGAGACCCTCACTGGTATGTAGTGCGCTTTACAAATGCTATGATTGATTGATTCATTGCCTTAAGCTCCACTTCCTTCCAGGTAGTCGTTACCTAACAAACAGTCCACAGGTATGGCAGGGCTCACTGCAACTCTCAGAAAACCTGAGACCCCCACCACTTATATGGAACAAGGACCACTGGATAGTGACCCTCCCGGTTGTCAGTCTCCACAACCTGATGGAATGCATTGGGTATCACCTGCTCTTGGGACACCAGCTGACTCCTTACCATAGTCATACTGGCTCCTGTGTCACTCAGAGCCTCAACACCTTGACCATTGATGGTAACCCATTGCCTATACTTTGCAATATTTGATGTCCCATGGGTTTTAGGAACCTTCTCACTGTTACACAGGGACTCTAGGGTAACCCCACCAAACTCCCCCATCTTACTTGGACAAACCTCTCCCCCAGCACAACACTCACCACCCCTGAGACTTTTCCTCCAGTGGGAGGCTGTGCTCTTTTGAGCACCTGGGATCTCCCTTGTAGTGCACATACTCAAAACACTCATAGCACTTGGGAGGTTTTGGCTAACCCTTGTCAGGAAAGCTCTTCTTCTTTTAGCCAGGTTAGAAAATGGACCCTTTCTCCTGGGAATTGTTTTGAGGGCCTTGAGAGAACTCTTTGTTTTCCTCTCCCCTCCTACTGTTGGGAACCCGGGCCATACTTTTGGGAGTATCCCTTAAGTACCTTCTTGGACAATCTAGTGCCGATCCAGATGTCCCCGCGCCTCAGAAGGTTCATGGGATGAGTCCGCTTGCTATCACTCAGGTGTTGGCGCAGCCCTGGAAAACAAATATCAAGCATGTGCTCCTTCAAAATTAAGTTGTACTGCCCTGATTAATCATCAACCTTCCTGCCCCTCACCCAGCCCTTCAGAGCCTTGCGTGACCAGATAACCCCCATAGGCGCTTATTGCTTCTAAGTGCTATTTTTACATCTAATCTTTAAAAATTCATATTTCAACTTCTACTCATTGGAGTGTTGTCATTTTGGTCTGGGTTTATTTATAAAATTATAATTTATTCTTCTAACCTGGAGTGGAGCTTATTTGTGGTGTTTTTACTATGTTTCTGTGTGTTGTGTTGCCCAAACACTTTAAACATTGTCTCTTAAGTAAAGCCTTCCTGCTCTGTGCCAAGCTACCAGAGGATGAACATAGGTTACTTTATGGTGTGTATCTGACTCACCCTGACTAGGACTGTGGTCCCTACTTGGGCAGTGTGAATACCTCTGCCAACTAAAGACCCAATTTCTACACTCGAATTTCTGTGGGCTGAATTCCAGCTCTGTGTTCCACTTTAGACAAGAACCAACCACATTACCAGTCTTGACCCCGGTCTAGCGGGGCAGTCCAGCTGATACTGCTATGCCACAAGACTTTTATCGGCAACAACCCACACATTTTCACCTTGTTAGGAATCCTCAGTGACGTGCGGCTTGAGTCCTATGGCACAGCAAGCTTGGGACCCACATCCGGGCCCACGCACTCTGAGTTACTCTCAGAGGGGCAGAAAACTTGATCTCAGCTGCTGGTAATCACTATGGGCCACATTCCACTCCATTGTTTTTTTGCTCACTGTCTTACTAAAAGGCTGAAACATTTTCCAAAAACCTCTAAATTCCAGTTGGCACACCTAGCCTGTAAATATGACCTTTTTCAAGGGTCGGCTGGGACACAAAATAGGCCTGGGCACTAAAATAAAATAAAAGTGAAGTCCAATTTTTGCAACATAGGGCAGTTTTGAAATTGCAAAGACATGCTGTATAAGTATTTTGCAAGGTATGGAAGACTGCATGGATTTCTGCTTGCTGCAGGCAATGCTTGTTTTAATATCAGGGAAATCAACAGTAAAGAACGGCCCAGCAGACCATAAAACAGACCCACAAACAGCCCAAAAAAAGTCAGA
This sequence comes from Triturus cristatus, assembly GCF_964204655.1. NCBI lineage: Eukaryota > Metazoa > Chordata > Amphibia > Caudata > Salamandridae > Triturus > Triturus cristatus. The sequence continues at coordinate 93,011,571 of NC_140587.1, read as the reverse complement.
GCCCACACACTGACCTTTCAGACCAGCCCTCCTGGCGCTGCCAGATTGCCCCATGGGCCTTGTTCTATTTCTGATTACAGCTCTGCGAGCCCCTTCCATAAATTCACTCGCCATCGTCTGATACTGCATCCATGGGAGCCGCAGAACGTGAACAATCTGTCGCTGTGAGCAGCATAGAACCAGGCTTCATTAAAAAAAAGTCACCTTGTTATTTTTAGCAGCCTGTGGCCTAAAGACAGAAAGGTCCATTTTCTGTAAACCTTGAATTTCAGATTAGTTGGCAACTCAATTGGCTCAGAAGGAAGCCAAATCAGGTGAAACCCCTGCAGCTGGGTGGACTCCAGCATTCATTGTATTCAGCAGAAGCCAAGAGGGGCGTCACTCAGCTGCCAGCCCGGGGTAAACACACTGACATCCATCTTCAGGAGGGGTGGACGGAGACACAACAGGTCCGGGTAGCTCAGCGGGTCAATGCGTGGAACGCTCCCACAGAGCACAGGGGCAGCCCGGAGCAGACAAAACACGCGCTCGTTTGTCATTTTCTCCTGCCAATCACCAGGAGGTCTGGAAAATGCACACAGAAGAATAAAATAGGTGGAAAGGCATCATGCCTAGTCGGATAATTTTGTAAAATGAGGTGGTTGGCCCCAACAAGTCAACAAACGCCTGGAAAATACAAACAGTAGCCAGATAGACAGATGCGTTAGCCCAGAGGCACAATTGAAATATTAGGAAGTTTTTGTTTTTAAATACAGATTGCGTTTCTGAAAGCTAGAAGACCTGTGGGGACTTCAATAAAACACAAGGGGTGGTCACATTTCTCCGCACAGAGCCGTGCCCACGGTGCCTGTGCAAATACACGTTTTACTCGAAACTGACAGTAGGAAAACATTTCACATTGTAAAGCAAACCCAATGGGACCCAACACGTTTCTGCACATTTCTTCAGGAAGCAGTAGCTTTTTCAGGTGCTACCTCCAAATGCTTCCTGGATAAACACGACTCAGACATGTGTAAGTGGCGGCTGATACCCCAGGGTGGATTTACCGGTTACGTTATGTGTATTATATATTAAGCAGTTATTATATGTCTTTCTCAAGACCGGTTGTCAAATTACACATTGTAAAAGGGATGAGGTCTGGCTGAGCTGGAGCCGAAAAAATGTGAGTTTTCAATTTACAGCGGCGGTGCCTCTGTGCTGAACCGCTGTGTTCACAAATCATTCCCGCCTGCAGTCCTACACAGAGTCATTGTTCTGATCTACAGCCCTATGCGAATCGCTGTTCTGAACTGTAGCCCTATGTGAATCATTGTTCTGAACTGCAACGCTATGCGAATCATTGTTCTGAACCGCAGCCCAATGAGAGTCATTGTTCTGATCTAGAGCCCTATGCGAATCATTGTTCTGAACTGCAGCCCTTTGTGAATCATTGTTCTGAACCGCAGCCCAATGAGAGTCATTGTTCTGATCTAGAGCCCTATAAGAGTCATTGTTCTGATTTGCAGTTCTATGCGAATCATTGTTCTGAACTGCAGCCCTTTGTGAATCATTGTTCTGAACTGCAGCCCTTTGAGAGTCATTGTTCTGATCTAGAGCCCTATAAGAGTCATTGTTCTGATTTGCAGTTCTATGCGAATCATTGTTCTGAACTGCAGCCCTATGAGAGTCATTGTTCTGAACTACAGCCCTATGAGAGTCATTGTTCTGATCTAGAGCCCTATGAGAGTCATTGTTCTGATCTAGAGCCCTATGAGAGTCATTGTTCTGATCTAGAGCTCCCTATGAGAGTCATTGTTCTGATCTAGAGCCCTATGAGAGTCATTGTTCTGATCTAGAGCCCTATAAGAGTCATTGTTCTGATCTAGAGCCCTATAAGAGTCATTGTTCTGATTTGCAGTTCTATGCGAATCATTGTTCTGAACTACAGCCCTATGAGAGTCATTGTTCTGATCTAGAGCCCTATGAGAGTCATTGTTCTGATCTAGAGCCCTATGAGAGTCATTGTTCTGATCTAGAGCCCTATGAGAGTCATTGTTCTGATCTAGAGCCCTATAAGAGTCATTGTTCTGATCTAGAGCCCTATAAGAGTCATTGTTCTGATTTGCAGTTCTATGCGAATCATTGTTCTGAACTGCAGCCCTTTGTGAATCATTGTTCTGAACCGCAGCCCTATGAGAGTCATTGTTCTGAACTACAGCCCTATGAGAGACATTGTTCTGATCTAGAGCCCTATAAGAGTCATTGTTCTGATTTACAGTTCTATGCGAATAATTATTCTGATCTACAGCCCTATGTGAATCATTGTTCTGATCTACAGCTCTATGCAAATCATTGTTCTGATCTACAGCCCTATGAGAGTCATTGTTCTGATGTAGAGTCCTGTGTAAATTATTGTTCTAGACTGCAGCCCCGTGGGAACCACTGTTCTGAACTGCAGCACTGTGTGAATGATTGTTCTGGTCTAGAGCCCTATGTGAATCATTGTTCTGATATAGAGCCCTATACTTATCGTTGGTCTGACCTACAGCCCTATGTGAATCATTGCTCTGGACTGTAGACCTATGTGGATCATTGTTCTGGTCTAGAGCCCTATGCGAACCGTTGTTCTGAATGAACAGCCCTGTGTGAAGTATTGTTCTGGTCTAGAGACATGTGTGAATCATTGTTCTGATATAGAGCCCTATGTGAACCATTGTTCTGATATTCAGCCCTATGTGAATCATTGTTCTGATTTTCAGCCCTATGTGAATCATTGTCTGATCTACAGCCCTATGCAATTCATTGTTCTGATCTACAGCTCTATGTGAATCATTGTTCTGATCTACCTCCATGTGTAATTTATTATTCTGATCTACAAGCCTATGTGAATAATTGCTCTGGACTGTAGCCCTATGTGAATCATTGCTCTGATGTACAGCCCTATGTGAATCCTTGTTCTGATCTACACCCCCTATGCAATTAATTGATCTGATCTACAGCTCTGTGAATCATTGTTCTGATCTACCTCCATGTACAATGTATTATTCTGATCTACAGCCCTATGTGAACCATTGCTCTGGACTACAGCCCTATGTGAATCATTGTTCTGGTCTAGAGCCCTAGGCAAATCATTGTTCTGATCTAGAGCCATATGCAATTCATTGTTCTATTCTACAGCCCTATGCAGTTCAATGTTCTGATCTACAGCTCTATGCGAATCATTGTTCTGATTTACAGCTCCATACGAATCATTGTTCTGATCTACAGCTATATACAAATCATTGTTCAGATCTACAGCTCTATGCAAAACTTTATTTTGATCTACAGCTCTATACGAAGCACTGTTCCGATCTACAGCTCTATGTGAATCGTTGTTCTGATCTGCACCTCTATACGAATCATTGTTCTGATTAACAGCTCTATATGAATCATTGTTCTGATCTACAGCTCCATACAAATCATTGTTCTGATCTACAGCTCAATGCAAATCATTGTTATGATCTACAGCCCTATGCAATTTATTATTCTGATCTACAGCTCTATGTGAATCATTGTTCTGATCTACAGCTCTAAACGAATCATTGTTCTGGTCTACAGCTATATACAAATCATTGTTCTGATCTACAGCTCTATGCAAATCATTGTTCTGATCTACAGCTCTATACGAATCATTGTTCTGATCTACAGCTCTATACGAATCAAGGCTCTAATCTGCAGCTCTATGCGCATCATTGTTCTGAAATACAGCTCTATACAAATCATTGTTCTGATCTACAGCTCTATGCAAATCATTGTTCTGATCTACAGCTCTATGCGAATCATTGTTTTGATCTTCAGCTCTATACGAATCATTGTTCCGATCTACAGCTCTATGCGAATCATTGTGCTGATCTACTGCTCCAAACAAATCATTGTTCTTATCTACAGCTCTATGCGAATCATTGTTCTGGTCTACAGCTGTATACGAATCATTTTTCTGATCTACAGCTCTATGCGAATCATTGCTCTGATCTGCCTCCATGAGCAATTTATTATTCTGATCTACAGCTCTATGTGAATTATTGTTCGGATCCTCAGTCCTGTGTGAATCATTGTTCTGGACTGCAGCCATATGCGGATCATTGTTCTGATCTACCGCTCCATGCAAATTGTTGTTCTGTTGTACAACCATATGCGAGTCATTGTTCTGATCTAGAGTCCTTTGCAAATCACTGGTCAGGACTGCAGCCCTGTGTGAATCCTTGTTCAGGTCTAGAGCTCTATACGAATCATTGTTCTGGACTACTGCTCTATGCAAATCTGGTCTAGAGCCCTGTGTGAATCATTGTTCTGAACTACAGCCCTGTGTGAATCATTGTTCTGAACTGCAGCCCTGTGTGAATCATTGTTCTGAACTACAGCCCTGTGTGAAATAATGTTCTGAACTACAGCCCTGTGTAAATCATTGTTCTGAACTACAGCCCTGTGTAAATCATTGTTCTGAACTACAGCCCTGTGTAAATCATTTTTTGAACTGCAGCCGTGTGAAGTATTGTTCTGAACTGCAGCCCTGTGTGAATCATTATTCTGAACTACATCCCTGTGTGAAGTATTGTTCTGAACTACAACCCTATGTGAATCATTGTTCTGCCCTACAGCCCTGTGTGAGTCATTTTTTTAACTGCAGCCCTGTGTGAATCATTGTTCTGAAGTACAGCCCTATGTGAATCATTTCTTTTAACTGCAGCCCTGTGTGAAGTATTGTTCTGAACTACAGCCCTGTGTGAATCATTGTTCTGAACTACAGCCCTGTGTGAATAATTTTTTTAACTGCAGCCCTGTGTGAAGTATTGTTCTGAACTGCAGCCCTGTGAGAATCATTGTTCTAAACTACAGCCCTGTGTGAATCATTTTTTTGAACTGCAGCCCTGTGAGAATCATTGTTCTGAACTGCCATCCTGTGAGAATCATTGTTCTGAACTACAGCCCTGTGTGAATCATTTTTTTGAACTGCAGCCCTGTGAGAATCATTGTTCTGAACTGCCATCCTGTGAGAATCATTGTTCTGAACTACAGCCCTGTGTGAATCATTTTTTTGAACTGCAGCCCTGTGTGAAGTATTGTTCTGAACTACAGCCCTGTGTGAATCATTGTTCTGAACTACAGCCCTGTGTGAATAATTTTTTTAACTGCAGCCCTGTGTGAAGTATTGTTCTGAACTGCAGCCCTGTGAGAATCATTGTTCTAAACTACAGCCCTGTGTGAATCATTTTTTTGAACTGCAGCCCTGTGAGAATCATTGTTCTGAACTGCCATCCTGTGAGAATCATTGTTCTGAACTACAGCCCTGTGTGAATCATTTTTTTGAACTGCAGCCCTGTGAGAATCATTGTTCTGAACTGCCATCCTGTGAGAATCATTGTTCTGAACTACAGCCCTGTGTGAATCATTTTTTTGAACTGCAGCCCTGTGTGAAGTATTGTTCTGAACTGCAGCCCTGTGTGAATCATTGTTCTGAACTACAGCCCTGTGTGAATCATTTTTTTGAACTGCAGCCCTGTGAGAATCATTGTTCTGAACTCCAGCCCTGTGTGAATCATTGTTCTGAACTACAGCGCTGTGTGAATCATTTTTTTGAACTGCAGCCCTGTGTGAATCATTTTTTTGAACTGCAGCCCTGTGAGAATCATTGTTCTGAACTCCAGCCCTGTGAGAATCATTGTTCTGAACTACAGCCCTGTGTGAATCATTCTTTTGAAATGCAGCCCTGTGTGAATCATTTTTTTGAACTGCAGCCCTGTGCGAATCATTGTTCTGAACTCCAGCCCTGTGAGAATCATTGTTCTGAACTACAGCCCTGTGTGAATCATTCTTCTGAACTGCAGCCCTGTGTGAATCATTGCTCTGAACTGCAGCCCTGTGTGAATCCTTGTTCTGAACTACAGCTCTGTGTGAAGTATTGTTCTGAACTGCAGTGCTAAGCAAAATATAGAACGTGCTGGTTGTGTTAGATGTGCTATTTGGTTTCTTCTAGCATCAAGATGCTTCGATGGAAGACGGCCCTATAAATTAACGTAAGAGAACCCTAGGACGATCGCCGTTCTGAACTAGAGCCCTGAGTGAATCACTGTCCTGAACTTCAAACCTATGAGGACCCTTGTCCCGAACTACTATTCTTTGACAGTCATTGATCTTAAGTAAAGTCCTATGTGAATCACTGTTCTGAACTTTAATGCTGTTGCAATTCTTCTTCCCTGCAGTCCTCCATGAATCGTTGCTCTAAACCCCTGCCATCCTCCGCCAATCCCTGAGCTGCAGGCTGCTGTAAACCATGGCTCTGAGCCGCAGTCAGAAGAGAATCATTCTTTCGAACTGCAATCCTTTTGCCAGATTGTTGTTGTGCTGAACGGCAACCGGGGGCTTATCAAAAATGCGTCGGGGTGTCCAGGGGGCTGCCCTGCATGTTTCATTAAGGGCTGTAGGGGCTGGGGCCAGCACACTCCTGGGGAGTCCAGGCTGCGCTGCTTCACTCTGACATATTTCTGGCCTGTCCTGAGTGTGTTCTCTGGTGACCTTGACACTCAGTCAGTACTATCCAGATGCTGAATGACTGTGTGATGATCAGTAGGAGTGCAAGGCTGTGAGGATCATGGGGGGCAGGGGGAGCACTTGCCTTTTTATCTGCACTCCTGGGAGGAGGAGGGCCCACTGGTCTCTGACCTCTAAAATCTCCATCTTTCGCTGTAACCGGGGTCCGAGCTTCTCCCCTACGGTGAGGGGGGCCCTGTTCTAAAGCTCTGTGGGTGTAGGGTGGACTGGGGCAGGAAGCCTCTTCTCCCCGCAGTCCAGTACTGAGCCGCCGCGATGCAGCGCACACAACGAATTTCATTGCGTGCTCTGCATCGCATTTTGCAGCATGCGCAATGAAATTAGTTTTATTTATTTATTTGTTAGCTTACCTCTGTTTGGCCATATGCCGTAGTATACTACCCCCCACCTTGCTCCTCCCCCGCCCCGCCCCACCGCCCCGCAGAACTCCCTCCAGGAGCTGCTACTAAAACACCATAAGCTATAGTGCCAATATCGGCAACCGTTATCACAGCACACATCAGTACATAATCATAATAAAACACACGACACTGAATGTAAGTGGAGAAATATTGCTGCAGGTTTATTAGCATAATAAATATGCAAACACGGTGGGTTATCTTACGGGCGATCCCAGGGCAGGCCAGCCCCATGCCGCCTGCCCGTCTGATAAGCCTAGAGTCACCATGGCAACGCCAATTGGTGTATACCAAATGTTGGGAGGGTCCCCCCCTCCCATCCGTGGACCTCCAGTCCACATGCTTCACACGCCCCCCCGTGATGGGTGGGCGGAGCATACATGGCAGCCCCCGGTTGCTCAGACCCACAACCGCCTGTCGGTTAGCGGGGCGCCGTAGGTCTTCCAGTGGACACGCTAAAGATCCCTGGGTATCCTGGCTTAGCACCACACGGTGCTGCTGCATGCTATACCCCTTGGTATGTGCAGACCCTGGATCGCCCTGTAACTCCTCCTGCAACACAAAGTGAAAATTGTTAGAAAAACCTGCCCCCCCCTTTGTCCCTCCGGATGCCGGGTAAGCGGATGGGCGGGCAAGGCGAACGAGCGGACAAGAGGGCGAGGAGGGGGCGGGGACAGAATATGTACCCCCCTTAGCTCCTCCCCGCCGGAAGCAGCTACCTGTCTGGGGTCTCCCTTGGTCAACCCAGGGACACGACCTCCCACCCCTGTGCCTTCCTGTGGCACTAAGGCGGCCGCCCTCAAAGGGGCGGGCCGCTGCGCAACCCCCCCCCGGGCAGCCTTACATAGTGCCAATATCGGCAACCGTTATCACAGCACACATCAGTACATAATCATAATAAAACACACGACACTGAATGTAAGTGGAGAAATATTGCTGCAGGTTTATTAGCATAATAAATATGCAAACACGGTGGGTTATCTTACGGGCGATCCCAGGGCTGGCCAGCCCCATGCCGCCTGCCCGTCTGATAAGCCTAGAGTCACCATGGCAACGCCAATTGGTGTATACCAAATGTTGGGAGGGTCCCCCCCTCCCATCCGTGGACCTCCAGTCCACATGCTTCACACGCCCCCCCGTGATGGGTGGGCGGAGCATACATGGCAGCCCCCGGTTGCTCAGACCCACAACCGCCTGTCGGTTAGCGGGGCGCCGTAGGTCTTCCAGTGGACACGCTAAAGATCCCTGGGTATCCTGGCTTAGCACCACACGGTGCTGCTGCATGCTATACCCCTTGGTATGTGCAGACCCTGGATCGCCCTGTAACTCCTCCACAGCCTTGGGAGTGGCCACCGTCACTACCAGGGCCCCCCACCAAGGTAGACCTATGTACTTACAACCTGCTGCAGCCAAAGCTTCCCCTAGGTCCAGTCGGAAAACATCCATACCTAAACTAGAAAGGTGCACTTCATCTCCCTCCAGGCACCCTGTGGACTTGGCGTGTATAAGACCATGCCTGATGAAGCCAAGACCTCTTTGCTCTGCGCCACTGCGCATGGCTCCCGGTAGGCCTTTATACCTACAGCATACCGGTACCGGGCTTCTCCCAGGTCCAGCCAAACAAGTGTACCAACAGGACGAATTCCCCCGTCCTTTTAAACTCTCCCATGGATTTGACTGAAATGACCTACACCAAAATAAGCGATGGTCCAAGGTTGCCTTTGCATGGCTACAGAACAATCCCTTTGACAAGACACTCCTGCCTGGCAGTGCCCATGCGGGAGGTGGTAAGAGATGACAAGCCCGCCTTGCTTCCTCTTTCACTCCGTTGGAGTACGCCCATCGCATTCCATCAGTCCCCATCAACTGTAAGCCTTGCCCTCCCAAAATTTGCTAGTATACCAGGGAGGGACAGGTCAGGGTGACCACAGAGGAGAAAAACTTGTAAAATGCTTCTCTAATTGAATACTGGGAAAGCCAAATGTTCTCCTGCGGAATAGAGCCCAAAAGTGTTACCCCGGTGTTTCCCTCGATCATATGGACCATACGCCCCTGTTGGAAGGCCACTTCCACAACCTGCATAGCTGCCAGCCAGTGCTGGAGGACGGGAGAAGTTGCCCGGAAACGATACTCGCATCAAGGTGCATGTTTCGTCGAACTCAAGGGCGGGCTACTAAGTGAGCAACCATGCTCCGCCCTAGTATCCAGAGGTCAAACCCAAGGCCCTCCAAGTTCTGCTGCTTCACCTGCCTGTTAACAGGAATCCCAGGGCAGACCACCGGCCTATAACCCATGCTTGGCCATGCCTGAGCTAAAATACCTCTGAACAGCATGACAACAGGCTAACTACCAGCATTGCGTTCTGAATGTTTCTGACACTGCCAAGAAACGTGCGCATAACTAAAGCAACTGGCACCATGCCATCGAATTAACAATTCAGCCTTCCCTTAATCATATGGACCATGGCCCTGTTGGAAGGCCACCTGCATAGCTGCCAGCCAGTGCTGGAGGTCGGGAGAAGTTACCCGGTACTGATGCTCGCATCAAAGGTACCTGTTTCGTCAAACTCCATGGCGTGCTACTAAGTGAGCTACCAGGCTCCGCCCTAGTACCCCGAGGTCAAACCCAAGCCCCTCCAAGTTCTGCTGCTTCACCTGCCTGTTAACACGAATCCCAGGGCAGACCACCGGCCTATAACCCATGCTTGGCCATGCCTGAGCTAAAATACCTCTGAACAGCCTGACAACAAGCTAACCACCAGCATTGAGTTCTGAATGTTTCTGACGCTGCCAAGGAACATGCGCATAACTAAAGCAACTGGCACCATGCCATAAAAGTAACAATTCAGCCTTCTATGAAACAGACGTGCCCTTGTGGCGATCCGAGTAGTGCTCCCTCCAAGCCAGCAGCCCTACTCAGGCAACCCGCGCCCTCTTGGCACTGACACACCCCCGCCCCAGCTGCCCTCGAGTGCCTGGTCGTGTGTAGCCACAACCTAGGTTTCATAACTGCGTCATACCGGGTATGATGACCCATCTAACTCGACTGCTGAGTGCCCATTGCACCATTGCAAGTATGCCTTTGCCTGCTCAGAGTCTGGCTGCAAAGTTGGAAGGCAATGGCCCCCCAGCCCAGGGTGAAGATGGCAGCATTACAGTGCCTGGTGCTATAGACGGTCCCCATACCCTGATGGGACAGAATGCAAATCCCTTGCTCCTGTTGAGCACGAACCCAAAACCAATTGCTCACCATGGTTTAATACCTTCCTGCTGCTAATCATTACCTAGCTGAATGTTGACAAATCCATGTTCTGTAATGGCACTACATCGCAGCCTGCCCCATTCTGCCAGTGCCGAAAAGACCTTTGTCATGCTGCCTGGCCTCATCAATCTTGCCCTGTTCTAGCAGCGCCCGCTTCCGCCGTGGAGCAAACAACTCGCCGGTACCCCCAAACTGGCCCTGATGCGAGACAAACCGGGCCAAGGCACAACAGTGAGTGTACTAACTAATAGCAGGTCTAACAGTGTCAACAGGATCCTCAGCTTACAATAGGCGTGATGGAGTGAGGGTATCCAGTGAGAATCAAGATGACAACTTCCCATCTGACCGACCGTGGTGGGAACCACTCCTGTATATTCTAGTACACATGGTCCCAGTTCACCTGTCACTGCCTGATGTACGTGACCTAGGTACATGGTCCCCTTGCATGGCGACATGCCATTGAGACCAACATCCAGTCCCCGATAAGTACCACTAACTGCCTACGCTACAATCTTGCCTGGTGTTCCTTCATGCCCAGCTATACCAGGCGATGAATGCTCTCCTCCGTCACTTGACCCGACCACACCTAGAAATACAAAACAGCGAGAGAAGGCAGCCTGTGGCCTGCCCCAGAAACCACCATCCCGCATCAAACCGACCCGATGGAAAGACAAGCGCCTAATGCTCTACACCCCTGGAAGACCCAGGAAATAACCCATCGTACAAAAGCGAGTAAATAACAACGGACATCCTTTCAGCATCTGAAGGCCTAGCCCTTCCGAAGACCTGGGAGCCCAACGCCAGGCCTCAGCACCTGTGGCGTGAGTGATCTTTGCCCACTACCGTGCGAGCCAGGGCCCCCGGTGCTTTTTTTTTTTTTTTCTTTTTTTTTTGATCACTGAAGCACACGAAAACAACCCTAGCTGTTCCTTGCCGCTAGGTCTTCCTACCCTCATGAGGCCAAGACCGACCAGGTAACAATAACACTCACTCAACACTAGGCGTTCCAAGTCCACTCGCCCTAATTTGCCATTGCAACAAAGCATTGCAACCAGGTGTAACTCTTTGCTTCGCCTAGGTGCTGGATGTAAAGTGACATCTCCCCCTGCTCCCGACCATAGTGGTGGGGAGCACTCCAGTTACATGTCATACTGCACCCTAGCATCGCATCTCTATATTTACAACGCGAAGGGCACTACCTACCCAAGCCCATCTATCGGATGGTCAGTGCTTATAATTGCGTATAGTGAAGTAATTCACCATCATAGCTTTGTTGCAAGCCACACCAAGAGCTGTTCTACCTCATGTCAGCCCGCCTGCGTGTGCACCAGCTGGGCTGTCCCCCCACCCCAGTAAACAGCCAATTCTTTGGAAAGACACCAACAGCGCGAGCTACAAATATTGTCTCCGAAGTAGGGAGACGCGATAAGTCCTGCAGGCCACCTGTAGCATTTAATTTACAGGTCCTCGGTACAAATAGCACCATATAATCAGTACTTAATAGTAAATTAAGTGTGCGAAATATGTGTTTGGAATTCACCCGGTTTAAGTGGGAGAGCACAAGCCTTTTACTCTTGGTAGCAGGAGTTGACGTGTACAGGCGCTGGGCTGACTGGAACGGGTTCTGTCAGAGGCAAAACATTTTCAGGATGCCACCATACACATATCCAACATTTAAAATGTCACTGTGCTGAGATGTCACATCCTGCAAAGAAAGAAGGGGGCACTGCCTTCCAATGGCACAGGGTATGAAGCCATAAATATTATAGATATTCCAAAGTCGATCATTAAGGGCAAATTAGGCAGGTAGACAGGGAAATGCCGTTCAACGAATCCCGCGATACGAACAATAGTATGAACAAGTTTATGTAATGATGAGATAAATCACCTCATTGAGTGACCATTCCAATCACTGATTTATACAGTGAGCAATACACAAGATAGTCTTACCACCAGCACAGTATTTTAGAATAGCGGAACCGTAGCTTAAACAGTTCCTTCATTATTAAAAGTGGTTAGGGCATAATAGTTGACGTATAAATTCCAAGAGCATCTGGCCATCCTCCACCTACAAAATAGAGGAAGCAGCGCATCAAGCTTGCCAAGAGGTCAGGTGATTCACTAAAGGGCCCAAAGAGACAGTACTAGGCCATGTTCAGTAATTCGTTAAGTGCAACTTTTAGCTCTCTTTGCAACTATTGCTGCATATAAACAAATATGTTGGGTTCTCCCAGGGATCTGCACAGTGAGCTATTTAAACGAATGCCTTCCACTACAAAGCCCCTGCATATAGCTGCAGGTCACCGTTTGTGCTGAGTTGCTACTACTGCAGCCCATAATTAGTGAGATGGAACCCTTATGTTTCATTAAGCCATATACCATCTTTCCCAAGAACACGGCATAGATAACATGACCCCTACCTTCCTCGCCCAAGTTGTTTCTAATTTTTTTTTTTTTTTGCCAGTCAGATTATCTTGTCCCCTGAAAGCCCTTTCCCTATATTTCCTTGCCAGGTGAAAACCTTTCACACCCCTGCAGCAGGGCTTACATTGCAGATGAAGTCAGGGCACGCGAAGGGGACGTCCCGCGAGCGCAAACCAGGTACCACCCTTCGCTCCGGAGTAAGCATGCCCATGCCCCAAATTGCCCAGTGAGCGTGGCACCGATGTCATCTGTTATAACACAGACAGGTATAGGAGCGTAATGAATTGCCCAGAGTCATAGGAAAAAGGGGAGCCAACGTGCAGACGAGGCCTACCGGGCAGCCTCCAGTTGCTGCCAACGTCAAAGCTGTACAGGCCACGAGCAGCATCCCCGCAAGGGAGGGGGGGGGGGGGGGGGGTCGCCGCCTGGTCGCGCGTTGCTTGCACTCGGCGGACGGGCCATACCCAACGGAACGGACCATCAATCATGGTACACCTGCGCATTGTTAATAACACAAGCTACACGGGCCGCGAGCAGCATCGCGCACACAAAGTAACCTGCAGACCTGTTTACATCCTACGCACTCTGGACTACTTGGCGCACGTTCTCTGCAGCAGGCGCAGTGACCCTCTGCACTAACTTCACCGGAGTCAATACCTAAACTGTACAGCATGCTGATCTCTCTCTCAGGAAGAAAATTAATCACACGAGATATCTTGAAATAAATGAGGTATAAGTAAGAGAGCTCCGTGCCTCGACCAGGGAAATCCTGCTATAATCCTAAAATCATGGATTTGGGATGCCACGATTCGAACTCGTGTGCGCCCTGGTTTCACAGCTGCGGATGTAGCGCGCTCACCACTCCGCACCTGATCTCTGTCCAAAATTAACACGCATCACATTGAGCTTGAGAGAATGAGATGGGAGTAGGCTTACCCGATTTGAACTTGTGACCCAGAGTTCACAATAGATGTCAGTGGGAAGCACTTAATTCGTTGCGCCATCTTGCTGCCGGGAATAAAGGCAACTCATCCACGGCGATAATCGCTGAGACGTACCAGATAAGTGCCCATCTATGAGGATTCAGTGGTCGCTGACTGGAAAACCCCGCAAGCTGCCGAAATCAGAGCAGTGACTACCCGCCTGGAGGGGACCGCGTGTGAGGCCGAGCCTGTGGACGGGAGATGGGGGCAGACGACAGAGACATTACGAATCCCACACGGGGAGATATTTGTATCAGATATCAGAGCGCTCATGCGCACCATTACCAATGAAAACATTCATTTTTGTTGGGCACAGGGAGCTTAAGCGGTCTGCCCAAACTCGCAGGATGCTAAGCGCCGTTGCCCCGGCTCGAACCTGGTTCCCCAACTGGAAGTCCACAGCTCTAGCCGCCACGCTAAATGGCCAAGGTCGCCTACGCAATAAATGGAAGGATATGGGGGGTGAAATGTAGCCTCGAAACCGAGTCAGGCCTGGAATCTAGCACGGACGACAAGCGGGATAGGAGCGCTGTGCATGAGCGCGGTATGGCATTACATGAGTGCGCTCGAGCTCGAGGCTCGCCCCTGGGTTGCTGCACCAGCGTCGGCCGGTATAGGCCGACCGACCACATCCTCAACAGGAATCACGAAAATTCGGTGGGGATGGGAAACTAACCTCGAGTCTCAGGGTCACGGACCATAACCACTCAGGCCAGAGAGACTCTGTAGGTTGTACCCCCAGGTCCCAGGAGGTAATATCATCACAAGCAAGGTCCCCCCTTCGAGGTAGACCGACCAACCCGCCGGCCCGGGCAGTTGCGAGCAGATAGGCGTAAGTAAATGATTTGCCCAGAATCACAGGCTGTGGACGCGACGTCGAGGTTCGAACCCTGGTTTCCCGCACCCGAGGCGGCAGCGTAGCCGACGGACCACATCCTGGATCGAACCGCCAACCTTGTTTTTCCAAGTGCCACACTGTAACCGCTTGAGCACCTCGTACGTGAGACGTGTTGCCCAGGTGTTCAGCGTCAATACCGCGACTCGAACCCGATTCCGCAGGTCCGAGGACGAGCGCCCTAGCCGCTGGCCACCTCCTCTCGTCATACCCAAACTCGAACCCCACTTCCCCCAGGTCCGCAAACGTGTATAGCTGAGCGCAGTCGCTCCCACCCTAAGGAGGGGGGGGGGGGGGGGGTATGCCGTCTAACGAGGTCGCCAGGAGCCTTGCGGATGAAAGAGGTCAGCTAGGCCCACTTCCCGAGACAAGGCCCAGGAAAGTGCTTCAGTGCCCCTGATAGAGGTAGTAAGCGCTATATCAATGTTACAATGCAATTCCACACACCAAATGCCGTGGACTCCCAGTGACGTAACGCAATATGCTGGGGATTCCCTGCAGGACTTGGCGAGCTCGTAGAGCATGTCCTACAACGTGAAGGCACAAACATCAATTGTTCATTACTTCATTTTGTGTCTTGTGGAAATATGTGCATTTCCTAGTGGCCCAAATGACAAGCGAACTACTACGACTCTATCTGAAGGCCACAATAAGACATTTCACTCTTGCCTTCCATTAGCATCTCGACTCGGTGCTCTAACCTTTAGAGTGGAGAGTTATGGTGTCCATTTTTAGCACTTTATAAATCAATAACTCACTCTTCAGCCGCGAGATGCTTTCCTGCTGTGCCTTAAACTGTGCCCTTTAAATCGTTTAAGCGCGAGGCGTCTCAATCTGAAGGGGTTTTAGTTAGACAACGCAGGCCCCTAACTCCCCCCCACAACAACGCAACACAGCCAGCCCTCCGCGCACGGCCCTCACCCCCGCCCATGGTACACCGACCACAGGGCCCCGTCCCCTGGTACAGCCCAGGGACAGGGCCGGGGCGAGAGTAAGGTAACCGGCAAGACTCACCACTGTGGCTGGAAGGAGGTTGAGCGCGCACTACGACGAGACCACGACGGCGGGCTGCGGCCTCAGCCCAAGGCGAACGAGCGGACAAGAGGGCGAGGAGGGGGCGGGGACAGAATATGTACCCCCCTTAGCTCCTCCCCGCCGGAAGCAGCTACCTGTCTGGGGTCTCCCTTGGTCAACCCAGGGACACGACCTCCCACCCCTGTGCCTTCCTGTGGCACTAAGGCGGCCGCCCTCAAAGGGGCGGGCCGCTGCGCAACCCCCCCCCCGGGCAGCCTTACAAAGCGCGGGTGCCGCGATTGCTTTAACAGTAAAGAAATATTTTTTAAAAATCGATTTCTTTATTTTTTAAGCAATCGCGGCACCCATGCTTCAGCTTACGATGTTTACAGCTAAAACGTGAGTGCCGCGATTGTAACAAAAGTAAGGTAATAGAAAAAAAGTGGCAGCAGCACACGTTTTTAGGTCTTGCCTAGGTAGCGCCTACGATGTCTCTTCGAGACATGCAATATTCAGTATATGGGCATTAAGCTCTGCCCATGTTCCGCCCATCTTAACAATTGGCTCCTCTTCCTGTCCGTTGTAAATGATGGCTTTTGATTCGTCAATAGGCTCAGTAGTCCCTCCTTAGTAACTCCTTTTATCCTTTTGTAGCCTCCCATGAGGACTGTCCCTCTTACTCGGTATGTTTTATTTACTGTCTGTGGGCACTTTCTTAAATGGCTTTCTCTTATCGCAGACAGGACATGCTTTTCTGCAATCTGCAACAGCTTATTTACATGTTACTACTGACACACTCTCCCTTTCCTCGGCTGCCTCAAGATTATTTATGAAGTGCCCGCCCTCCTGCTATGACCGCAGAGACACCTAACAATGCACTAAAGATTCATTGTGTCCAAAGCGCGCCGTCTCTGCAGACATAGGAGGAGGGCGAGAGCTTTATAAATCATCTTGTTATGCTTATATGTGCAGTAACAGCCCCTTGCATCTTTTAACGACACCAGCACCGCTGAATCTTCCATCTTTAGTGACCGCTTCTTTATTTGTACAGCGTTTTCCACCAGATCTCATACAGGAGCCCACTGCTAACCTCTGCCAACAAACATAAACAGCCCCTTGCATCTTTCAATATCACGCAGCACTGTGGTGTGGAAGCCCTTTTAAATCCAATTTACTGTCTCTTAATGCAGTTTTCTGGCTTTAATGCAAGGGAGTGTTTTTCTTTAGTGCACATTTCAGTTGCTAGAACACAAAGCTTTAGAAAATGTAAATGTCACTGCTCTGTGAAAACCAGCCTTTGTTATTCTTAAGTAGAGTTTATTGCTAAGGGTACATGCTACTCACAAGCTGTTCTATGGGCGCTTCAGGAAGGAGGCAGCCCCATAAGGAGCAGCAATCAAAGGTTGTGTGTTCTGGTGAAGCATGTGCCGCTTTTCTGTTACTATAATATGATACCGTGTGGAATTTTTGTAGAATACATCCATTTCTTTTTCTTCTTTTTTTAACTAACATTTACACAATAACCTCAACACTACTAGCCAATCATAAAAATTATTTGTGATATCTTCGAAGGCTTTTTTCTTAACTATTGGATAATGAGCTGCATTTGTAAAACTGTCCCTTTTTTAATCTCTTTATTTTCTAAAGCGTCTACAACATTATTCAAAATCCAAGGGAACTCAAGGACTGTAAACAGGGAATATTAGGTGTAACCAATACATCTGGGCTATTTGTTATAAGCAAACAACCATAACCCACATGTTTCTACAAAAGGACTCCTCCTTTACTGGAATAAAAAAAATAATCTGCTCACTCAGGAACTATAGGCAGGGCAGCTTTATTTCTAGAAATTGTAGGAATGTTAACATTGCTTTTCTGAAGCTTTTGTGGGATTTTTCACCATTTTTAAAGGGAAGGTTTTTTTATATGTACTCAGTCAGCACTGCTGTAGATACACAACAAGCATTCAGCACCACATAAATCAACACAATGCCACACAATTCCACAACACACAATTCAGCGCCACACAATTCCACACCACACAACATAATTACAATCCATATACCACTCAGCACCACATATTTCAACTCCACCTAATTGCATGCTTACTCAATACCACTTAAATACACTCCAAATAGGGGGCGTGGCTTGGTAAGCCAACATGGCGGACGTGTTCTAAGCCGGCTCTGTCCATCCAGCCATACATCCGACGATAATCCTGGCATCCCGGAACGTTTGAGGCAGAAATCGACGTGTCTGTGGCGCAGTACCTGCTACTCTATTGACCGGTGAAATTTAGGAGCTGTGAGCTGCTGTGGAGCTGCGATTCCGCTGCTGCGGGGGAGAGGCCTGGCCGAGTGAGTAGGGCCCCGTAAGCTGTGAGCGGTGCCTCTGTCGGCGATCACGGGCTGGCTGTGGAGTTTGGCCGGGCCGGCGGGCACATCCGGCAGTGGAGAGCGGACTGACCCTGCGGCAGGAGGCCCGCCAACCGATCGGGCTGTGGGGAACTGCGCTGGGACTCGGCGACTCAGACGGCGGGCCTGCAGGAGCGAGACGGGGTGATCCGGCGACCGGACCGGGTCGCGGTGGTAAGGCGGAGTGCCTGCGGCAGGAAAGGCGGCCGATCCTGGGTCATCTTAGTGTCTGAGGTGCACGAGGGCTGAGGCGACCGGCGACGGGGGCGGCTGGCCTGCTCCTCGAAGTACCCTTCCTCTCTGGTGCTGATGTGGGAACCGGCGGCACAGTCGGGCCCTGCGGGGGGCTGCCGGGGGACTGGTAGTCTGCCTCGCCCCCCCCCCTCGTTGATGCTTGGTTCTCTCTGCTGCTCCTGTGCGGCAGTGGTGGTTGGGCCCCCGCCCTCCCTCTCAGTGCTACAACGGGGATCGGCGGCTGGACCGGGCCGCGTGGGGGGGCTGCCGCAACTGTGATCAGCAACCTTGGCCCCCTCATTGGGCCATATCGGACTCTCTGAGGCCTATACGCAGAGCAATAACGTGCTCCTCTCCCCTCCGCATTGACTATCACGGCGGGAGAGCAGAGGGGCAGTTGGACTGTATTGGGAATCACCGGACACTTTGTTTGGCTGCCCCACCCCAGTAGAGATATCCTGGACCCGCAGGGTCTTTGGTGCGGCGGCCGGAGGAAGGACCCTGCACCCCACGAGGCCACCCCATAGAGAGGTGTGGGCGGAGGGGCTCGGCGGCATTATCGGGCCGCGAGGTGGAGACCAAAGATCGGGTTGTCTGCCTACACCCCACCGCCCAGCTCCAGGAATCACTCTGGGCAGCTGGTCTCATCGGTGGTGTATAGATCGGGCTGCTGGGGGAGCCCGCCACGGCCTGCGTGTGGAATACTTGGTGGTGTGGGTGGGTGGTCTCCACCCGCTGGTCAGCGGCACCATCGCTCTGGAGGCTAGTTGAATGGAGTCCACAATTCCATGCGCTCGGGTGGACCTGGGCCCCTGGGGTGTTCGGAGAGCCAGAGAAGTGGGGCCTGGTGCCGACCAGTGCACACTCGGCGGCTAGATCGGGCCGCGGGATTTGCTATCACCTGTGTTTGTGCATCACTTGGTCAGGGTTGGGCCAGTCCAAGAAGCCCAAGACACAATCATGACCAGAGACAAGGGAGGTCGTGGCTCGACCAGGCAGGGGCCTATTGACAAGTTTACCGGCCAGGGGGCAGAAGCTGGAGCTTCTGGGGGCCAACCGGGAGCAGTGCCGGACAATGCGGCCCTTATGGCCGCCATCACCCAATCCAGGGACATGTTGGATGCGAAAATAGGGGCAGTTGCAGAGGACGTTATGCTGCTGCGACAAGATCTACGCAATGGGGTGTCCCGTATTACTGAGGCTGAGACTCGTATCTCTGGAGTGGAGGACGATGTCACAGAGTTAAAACGAAAGGTGGCGGCGATGGAGACCTTCCAAAAGGGCCTCGCGTTCAGAGCGGAAGATGCGGAAGGACGGGCCCGACGCAACAATCTCCAATTCGTTGGATTTCCAGAGGGCTGTGAAGAGGGAAACATGAAACGCTTTCTCACGACCTGGCTGGAGGGCTGGCTCCCCCTCGAGGCTATGGCCAGATGCTTAGTAGTGGAGCGGGCCCATCGGGCACTCATGCAGAAGCCTCTGGTGGGGGCTCGCCCGCGGCCTGTCTTTGCCAAATTATTGAACTATCTGGACAGAGACGCCATTTTGAAGAAGGCTCAGGCCAAAGAACCCTTGCTTTTCAATAATACTCGTATTCTAATATTCCCTGATTATACGCGGTAGGTCCAGCAGCAACGTCAGTCGTTTATGGCCGCCAAGGCCTGGGTGAGAGCTCAAGCTTCCTTATGCCCTGCTTTTTCCGGCCCGCCTCCGGGTGGGCTTTCGTTCCCGCACTCACTTCTTTGATACTCCAGAAGAGGTCTTCAGGTGGACGGATGAAACGGTGCGGGTGAGGCCCCACACGCCACCGGGTAGGGAATCAGATTTATCCTTGAGTGATGCGGCTCGGAGGGGCCGCCTTGGCCAGCGGCAGAGGGCCGACAGACGGTCGAGGTCCTGGCAGCGCTAGCAGTCCAGCAGTGCCTCTACCCGAGGGGGGCCGGCCCTGGGGGGTCAGACATTGGAACCTTAGCGGAGGTTGCCGGTGTTGCGTCGTGAAACTTCAATTATTGATAACCAGGATGTCCTGAACTGAGCTTGACTTACCGTCAGGTGTGAGCTGGCGGGAGCCCTGACAGGTGGTTATGGGCTGTGAATTGGAGATCATTGGTTGGGGCGGTGCCCATCCCCCCGTTGGGGATCGGGGACCAGTCCTGCTGCGACAGATACTTCAGTGGTTTTTTTAGGTATGTGGTGGGGGGTTTTTGGGGAGGGGTTGTTGCTGTTTTCAGGTTGCACTTCCATTACAGGTCCACTACAGGCTACAAACACGCCACCGAGGCTCCATGTTAGTACTGAACAATGATGCAACCCCCTATGGTTAAAATGCCCGATGGTGGGCAAGGAACGCAGGGTGGTCTCCGTATCCTGAGTTGGAATGTACGAGGGGCCCTGGACAAGATCAAGCAGGGGGCCATACTCCACCACGCGAAGAGGGCGAAGGCTGATATTCTTATGTTACAGGAGACTCATCTCATGGGCACGAAGGCCCTTTGCTTGCAGCATTATGGGTTTCAACAGGTTTTTCATGCTAGCTTCATGAGAGAGTCTTGAGGCGCGGCCGTACTGACACATCGCAGGGTCCCCTACACGCATGAGCAGCAGTGGATCGATGTGCAGGGGCGCTACTTGTTTATCCGGGGTAGGGTCTGGGAGGATCCCCTGATTGTAGGTAGAGTATATGACCCTCCCCCTTTGCAGTGGAATTTAATTGAGCGGCTGCAATCTCTGTGGGCCGATATGCCTGATGTAATGTCTGTGGTGGGCAGGGACTGGAATGACGTTATGAACACCGCTGCAGACAGGACAGGGGTTGGGGATGGTCGTAGGAGTGATCTTCCTACAAAACTACACTCTCTGGTGACGGGACTAGACTGGGTTGACACATGGCGGCGTGCTCATGGCGCGGTTCGGGAGTACACGTACCTCTCAGCAGTCCACAAATCCTTCTCTAGACTGGACTATATTTTTGTTCCCCGGGCGATGGCTAGGAGGGTGGCGACGTCGCAGATTCTACCTTGGGGTCTCTCGGACCACTCCCCAGTGCTCATAAAACTAGATGCCGGCAGGGGAAAGCAGCCATTTCCGTGGCGCCTGGCGGTGTGGAACCTCCAGAAGGCGGAATATACAGCCCATATGGGTGAATCTATTGCCTCAGTATCCGATGGCGAATGTGGGATCCGGCTCCAGTGCGGCCACTCTGTGGGAGGCGTTGAAGCCCACTCTGTGACTGGTGGACATTTCTTGGTGCGCGGCGGCTCGCAGGCAGCGTAGGGAGGAACTGACTCGCACTGAGGCGAACATAGAGCTACTTGAGCGACAGAACCGTGAGTCAGGGAGTGCTCTGGGAGTGCGGCAGTTGCTCTTGGCCCAACAGGAGTGCGCAGCTCTGTTGATGGATGAGGAACGACAAGTCTGGCTGGCAACGCGCAGCAGAATATACCAATGGGGGGACAAGTCGAGTAAGATGTTGCATTGCCTTTGTCAGGGCACCTTTCACACACAGGCCCTACCGGGAATTTTGGACCCGGCAGGGACCCCGATTACTGATCCTTCTGCTATTGCAGAGAGCTTTGCTACATATTTCGCGGACCTTTATGCCCCCCGGGAATGTCTGTCAGCCGCTACAGTCGAGAAATTTATTACAGATCTGTCACCTAAGGCGCTGCCAGACGAGCTGCCGGATCAACTGGAGGCCCCCTTGTCGGACGAGGAACTGGGTGCGGCCCTGGGGGAACTCAACACTGGTAAAGCGCCCGGACCCAATGGGTTTCCGAGTAAGTTTTTTCATTGGTACAATGTGCAATTGGGCCAACATTACTGGGCGGTGGTGGAGGAGGCCCGGGACAAGGGTGTGCTTCCCCCGGACTGGAGACACGCAGAGGTGGTGGTGTTCCATAAGCCCGGGCGTCCCCCGGAACATCACGCCTCTTACCGCCCCATTTCCCTCTTAAATGTGGAGGCCAAAGTACTGGCGAAGGCGCTGGCCAATCGACTATTGCCCCATATCGCGTCACTTGCGCACCCCGATCAGGCGGGAATCATGCCTCAACGGGCCACCCGGCACAATATCAGGAGGGCTCAGGTGGCAATTGTAGCGATTCAACGACTTGGGGAACCGGCGGCACTGCTTTTGGCGGACATGGACAGGGCGTTTGATTAACTGAGCTAGGTCTACCTGTTTGCTCTGCTTCCCAGACTCAACCTGGGCCCATGCTTTCTTTCCTACGTGAAACTCCTGCATACGGGGTTGACGGCGTCGGTGTGGGTTGCGGGTGCCGCCTCCTCCACCTTTGCTATTCAGAGGGGAACCCGGCAGGGATGCCCCCTATTTCCGTATCTGTTCGCCCTTGCCATGGAGCCCTTGGCGGCCTGGGTGCGTGTGGATGCCCAGGTACGGGGATTTGAATGGGCCACAGGCCTTTCCGATAGAATTGCACTGTATGCAGACGACGTTCTCTTTTTCCTGCTTATAATGCGGATCTTCGGGGAAATGTCGGGACTGTACATGAATCCCCGCAAATCCACATTGTGGGTGCTGGGAGGTCAGACGGGGGTGGGCTCGTGGGCGACCGTGGTCCAGTCGGCTGCAGGTGGATTGAAATATCTGGGGGTGGTACTTTCAGATGTACCGGCTGTGGTCTGGGAGCGTAACCTGACACCTGTGTGGGATCGGGTTCGTGCAGACCTTAAGTCCTGGTCCTGCATGCCCCTGACACTGTTTGGCAGATCGGCGATCTTCAAAATGGTGAATTCTGTGTTGGGGCAGCTCCTGAGGGAAGGAGGGAAGGTGCGAGTGGCCATACGTACATGCTTCTTATCCACCTATTGTGGGGGACTGGCATCCCCGGATCTCTTCTCGTATTATCAGGCCTCACACCGGATAGTCCGCAATGAGTGGTGGTATGGAGAGAAGGAGGACCTGGCGTACGCACTGGAACACTACCTTATGGAGCATCACACACTACATACACTTTTGTACTCGGCACGGCTACGGAGCACGCTGCCATCAGTTACGCGGGTGGTGTTCATGGTTTGGAGGCAGGCGCTGTGGCGCATGGGCTGGTGGAACGTCCTGACCCGGGAGACTCCTTTGTGGGACAATGGGTGCCTGCCCCACTTGGCGGCCCAACCGGGGTTTCGGGGATGGGACGCCATTGGTATCTCCACTCTGGGTGATGTCCTGAGGGGCACAACACTAAAATCCTTTTGAAATCTCCAAGAGGAGTTCCATATGCCCCAGGCTCAATTCTATCGCTACTTACAGCTGCGCCACGCGTTGTCCCCTAGCCTGCAGGGCCTGGAGTCCATACCCGAGTTTAGTCCCATTGAAGCAAAAGTCTTTATGGGGGATCTGCAAGACAAAAAGATCTCGCGGATCTATCAGTCCCTGGTCACGCATTGCTCCCCTACACTTCAGAAACTCCGAGGGGACTGGGAGGCAGATGTGGGCTGGCTGGAAGAGGAGGATTGGACGGAGGCCCTGGCAGCCCCGCGGGGGGCGGCCAAAGCGATACGGCTTTGTCTAGTCCAATTCAAATACCTCCATAGGGTCTACTTTACAAGGACACGGTTGTGGCGGGCGGGGATGATCGCCTCCCCGGAGTGTCTTCGCTGTGGTCGGGCTGAGGGTACGTTTATACATACGGTTTGGCAATGCACATTGTTAGACCACTTCTGGAGGGGGGTCTTTGCCTGTCTCTCAGAGGTCCTGGGCTGGGAGCTTACCCGCACACCACAGCTGGCACTGTTACATGTTATGGAGGGGGTGGGGGGCAATGCCTATAAACGACACCTCATGCTCCTAGACTTGACACTGGCGAAACAAGACATTGCTAAAGCCTGGAAGGCTCCCTCGGTGGCTGCTTGGAAAAATGGTCTGGACTTTTGCATGGGTCTGGAGCAACCCATCTTTGTGGCCAGGGGGTGCCCACGTAAACACTATAAAATATGGAAACGATGGGCGGAGTACCGGGGCCTCAGGCTGGAACCTCCGGCGTTAGAGGAGCCTTTGATGCCGGTTTCAAGTCTGGGGTCCAGTATAGGGGGAGGGGAGGGAAGGAGCAGGGGGGGTGGTGAGCCTGGATTAGAACCATCTGATCTTCTTTTTAATGCTACGGATGAGATAGTATGGACCTGTGCGATCTTTGGGGAGGTGTGGGAGGGGGGGAGTTGGGGGTGGGGTGACATACCGTTAAATGCTCCTATGTATTGTATTGTTGATCATGGGGGGGGGAAGTCGTTTGCTGTAATGGTTGTCTTTGGTTTGCTTTGGCAGATGACTCTGATGTGCAGAGCCCTGCGCAATATATGCGAATTGACAAATAAAATATGTTGTTTTTTTTTAATACACTCCAAATAAATCCACTCTATGCCACATACACTGCACACCATGCCACATAATTCCATTCAACATATTTTCACTGAACACCAGACTGTTCCATACCACACTATTCAATCCACGCCACATAATTCAACACCAAACCACATTATTCCATTCCACAACACAATTCCACTACACACCACATATATTAAATTTTAGAACACAGCATTCAACATCATAACACAAAATTCAGCAGCACACCACATAATTAACTCCACTACATAACAATCCACAACACAAAATGCCATTCCACTCAATTCAATCCACATCATTCCAATACATTAAAAAACACCAAATTACTATCCACATAATACAACTGCACACCATGCCAAAAAAGTACACTACACAAACACACGCCAAACAATGCCACAACTAACAATTCCAATCCAACCCACACACTTCCGCTAAACACCACATGCATTCACTCCAGTCCATAATACATAGGTAAGATATTTACATTTACAACACCAACCTAACTCTCTTTTTCTCTTTTAACACCCATACACACAGATCTGTAGCTTAGCTTCTACCTATTTGTTCTTTGTCATCACCCAGAAACGCAACGCAATCCGCACAATTCCACTCCACACAATTCAACTCCACAGATTTTCAATTCACGCCACATAATTCAACACCAAACACATAATACAACTCAACAACACAATTACACAACACACCACATATATACAATCCACACCACACAAATCCAATTCACACCACACAATTCCACATCATGTCACAAAATTCAACAGCTCACCACACAATTAAACTTCACAACACAACCCTCCACAACACAAAATACCATTCCACATAATTACACTTGATAACACAGAACCTCACTCCACATGATTCCAGTACACTAAACACCACATGATTACTATCCACATAATTCCACAGTACACCATGCCACATAATTCCACTACACAAATCCAATTCACACCACACAATTCCACGCCACACAATTGCACAACTAACTAATCCAATACAACCCACATAAATCCACTACACACCACATACATACACTCCATAACACAAAGGTAAAAGACATTGCTAATTACAATGCCAACAGCTCTAACTCAAACTAATAGGAGACCGATTGCATTTTTTGTTAAAAAAATATCCCAGCAGTAGCATAAGTAAGGGTGCAGTACCTAATATGGCCTAATAGAGGCCCGTCTACAACTCCACAAAGACATCTAGTAACAGCCTGTGGTACTGCACCCTTTTCTAGCATCATAGATTTTTTTTTATTACTTATGCTACTGGTGGGATGTTTTAAACAAAATAAAATCTAACAAACATTATCATTTGCAACGCCAATAGCTGAAACTTTCAGTAATGCGAGACCTATTGCAAAAATGCTTGTTTTTTTCTATTTGTTTACTTTTCTTATAATGGTGGCACCCGCGCTTAGGCTTTGAACATCTTAAACTAAAGCGTGTTTTGCTTCAAAAGTAGAGAAATAGAAAAACATTTTTTTCTATTTCTTTGCTTTTGAAGCATTTGCGGCACCTGCGTTTTAGCTTAAGCTGTTTAAAGCTAAAGCACAGGTGAACACATGTAAGAAAAAGTAAATACATTTAAAAAAAGGCATGCGGCTGCCATTATTAATGCTGGCCACGTTAGTTAAATTACATTGCGGGAGAGTCTGTCCTGCCTGCAGGAGAAAGTCCATTAACAAAAGTGTGCTCGAGGCTGTAATTGAAAGCTACCAAGTAACAACACATGTAACAGAGGATGTTCTGATGGGAGGTAACAACAGAAGACAGGTAGGTTCTAAGGAGGGACTAATAAGCCTATTAACAAATCAAAGGCTATCCTTTACAAAGGACAGTGACAGGAGCCAATTAAAAAGATGGGCCGTGAGTGGGTGGAGCTTAGTCCATACCTGAATACAGCATGTCTCGAAGAGACAGCGCCAGCGCAGCCTAGGCCAGACCTAAAAAGCAAAATCCAAATGGTCGCACACTGCTGACCTACCTGCGTGTTACCCCAAAGAACTGTGGTCCCTGTAGTCAGCGTCGGCGGATACACCTATGCTCGTGTCGTGAGTGCAAGTGTGAATAGCGTTAGCCATCCCTGGACACGTGTTTCGAGGTAGTTGCCTCTCGTCAGCAGGGAGTAGGAAAGAGTGCAGGGTTGCTGTGTAGGCTGCTAAAATCATTATCAGGTAACTACAGGGACCACAGTTCTTTGGGGTAACACGCAGGTAGGTCAGCAGTGTGCGACCATTTGGATTTAGTTATTTAGTAGCTCTTTGAGCCGGGGAGTCGACGGGCTCAGGTTACGCACCTGCGTTGCTACGAGAGGTACTTTACCTGATAATGATTTTAGCAGCCTACACAGCAACCCTGCACTCTTTCCTACTCCCTGCTGACGAGAGGCAACTACCTCGAAACACGTGTCCAGGGATGGCTAACGCTATTCACACTTGCACTCACGACACGAGCATAGATGTATCCGCCGACGCTGACTACAGGGACCACAGTTCTTTGGGGTAACACGCAGGTAGGTCAGCAGTGTGCGACCATTTGGATTTAGTTATTTAGTGGCTCTTTGAGCCGGGGAGTCGACGGGCTCAGGTTACGCACCTGCGTTGCTACGAGAGGTACATACCTGATAATGATTTTAGCAGCCTACACAGCAACCCTGCACTCTTTCCTACTCCCTGCTGACGAGAGGCAACTACCTCGAAACACGTGTCCAGGGATGGCTAACGCTATTCACACTTGCACTCACGACATGAGCATAGGTGTATCTGCCGACGCTGACTACAGGGACCACAGTTCTTTGGGGTAACACGTAGGTAGGTCAGCAGTGTGCGACCATTTGGATTCAGACCTAAAAAGCAATTGGCAGAATTCCATGGCTCAGAGGTTTTATTTAATGTATTTATTGAATTTTTTCATAGAAAGAATACAACCATGCTTTAGCCAGAAAAAGGAAATAGCTGTCGCCCCATACATAGATGGGGATGGCAGATAATCATGTAATGTGTCGGAATACTTCCAGTTTGGCCACAGCAAACATAACAAACCCACGGTTCAGACTTTGATGAATGCATTTCACTTCTACATTTGGCCACGAAAACAACCTATGATCAGGGTCAATGGAACTATGCTATTATGTGGCTGCAGCATTTTCGACGCAATTATGGGTTACCCACACTTGCCAAATAATTAATCTGCTGCATAACTAGCAACTTTTAACAAAATAAAGTTTATAACTGGAGTGAATAAAAAGTTACTAAATATGCTTCCACGCGTGTTGCAGCAGAGTGGTAGGTCTTTTGTGGGGCAAAGACAGGTCCCCTTTCAGTTGCTGATTGATGTATTTAGTTGTTAAACTGATGTCTGTGAGGTGAAAGTGAAACATTTGCCCAAATGGTATTAACACCAGAAGTGGCCCATGCAGGTAAGAGCGGTGGGGCTGGGTAGATGAGAACTCGACAGACAACAACGATCGAAAATTAATCTTCCCTCATCGTCGTCTGTCAAGTTCCCCCCCAACCCCATCCAACTGCTCTTACTGGCATGGGCCACTCCTGATTAACACCTGTAAAAATGACAAAATAAGGAAGTAATACTGGCAGAAACTGTGCCACAGTTTTTTGCCCCATAATTCACTCAACCCTGTCACATTCATTTGGTCCTCCTCTGTCCCATAACTATGCGATTTATCTATGTGACCAAAGGCTGTGGACTGCAGGAGTGGTGAGGCTGCATAACCCAACCCTCCTGTCTCCTCGATAAGGGAGCGTTAGCTGTATTTTGTCTCCAGCACTCTCCATTCCATTTAATTTGGTTGTTGACAAGTTCCCAAGTCCCTAATGAAAATACTGACCTTGCCTGACCAGTTCTCAGATAACGTCCCTTGAAATGTGGTGCCTCGATGGATGGGCGTTAGTCCCAGTCCACCACTCGAGGCCAGCTGGCCTCGAGTTGGTTTTCAAGTACTTCTGTCATCCTGGTAGCTGGGCACAGAGGCCTTCGTTTCCAGTGGCCACTTATTTCAATGGGACCTTGAAGTGGGAACATTGCTGCTCTGTCTGCGTTCCCGTTTAGCAGCAGAAATCTCAAGGTGAAAGTCCTGGGTAAAATGGGGAACTACCAGAGGGGTTTTATCCAGAGTTGGCAACTAGAATAGGTCCAACCCATTATGGGCAGGATTGTACCTGCCCCCCATAGTTACTGGTAACTTGGATACAATTCCCCTGATAACTACCAGGTGTACTTGTTTGGGTAAAGAGTTTTCGAGTTAACTTTCTTTTTGGACTATTTTTGCTGCAGATTCACATCCACTGAGTTGTGTAGACTTGCATCCAGAGTAACAGAGGAATTGGGGCAAAGAGCAAACATTACATGGCCAACTTGAAGCACTGTTGCATTCTGTCTGTTATGTCTGCCCCTCTGACTGAGATAACCCCCCAGAGCACCCATCGCTGATTGAGAACACCCACACACTGCCCATAGGGAACTGACTGTTCGACCCCTTGTTATTTTTGTGTAGGCGCTAGCTACCATACTTCTTGGAGTTTTATCCCCGTTCCCAGACGGTGCAAGGGCCCTCTGTTTAGGGTTTCTCCTTAGTTCAACTACCCTCCACTTCATGCATCTGGGGCCATATTTATCAAGAGGTTGCATCGATTCTGCCTCATGTAACGTGGTGCATAAGCTACACAACCCCTAAGATGCAATTTATGCAGCCATGCAAGGCCCCCTTATGTGGCCCTGAATGGCTTAATAAATACAGAGTAACGCAACGCAACACAATGCAAATCGCTGTGTTGCATTACTCTGCACCAGTGAGGTCTTCCATGGGTGGCGAGTGGGTGTTCCCAAGCAACACCCATGGATTTTGACACATTCCCAGATTGACCATTAATAGTAGACCTGGGAATGCGCCAAAATGCTGCGCCTTCCGAGGGGAGGCGTAACGAGGAGAAATATCTTTATTTCTTCTTGTTTTTACCTCTTTCTATATGTGCTGCATTCTCCAGCACACAAACAAAGAGGAAATGCCTCAGTGGATTTATTTTATGCAGGAATGTGTCCCTTCCTGCACATTAACAACCCTGCCTACAATGCAGGCACGCATGCACCATGGTGAAAGAGTGCCTGCTTTGGTGCTAGGCAACCTATTGTGCGCTAGTGCTGGGAAAAGTCAGAAATGTACCATATGATGTTAAATACGGCACACTCCTGCCCTTTCCCGGTCACGCAGCGCAGCAAGTTGGTTGCTGCGCTGCGTGACTTCTTTATAAATATGCCATCTATTATGCTATCTTTGGAATCCCTTCTGGTTAATAGTGTCAAACCAGTGGCGTAACGAAAGCTGAGGGGGCCCCCCTGCCAGGTACACGGAGGGACCCCATTCCGGATTTAAT
Source organism: Triturus cristatus (assembly GCF_964204655.1). Lineage (NCBI taxonomy): Eukaryota > Metazoa > Chordata > Amphibia > Caudata > Salamandridae > Triturus > Triturus cristatus. Next base: position 92,981,613 of record NC_140587.1, on the reverse strand, counting down.
CCAGAGCTCTAAGGCCCGAGTACTGGGCGGATGGGGCCCCCTGCAGCTCGGGGGCCCCCGCACTGCGGAGGATGCGGAGGATGCGGGGGCCTGTGTTACGCCCCTGTGTCAAACACGGGATCAGGTATAATCTGGTAAATTATAAATCCCTTGTATATTATAAACTGGAGATTGGGTAGAGTGGTTGACATTCAGTATCTGAGCAGTAAGCTCTCCTCTACCTCAGGTGTAAGTCTCATGTGCTACACTGCTCGATTTACCACCCTTGGAGAGTCAAGCGTACAAAGAGAGTAACACAATCCAACTGGACTCCAGTTGGACGTGAAGACTTAGGACACCGGCGATAAGTGGCAGTCCCCTCCAGATGCCAATCAAGGATGTTCCAGGCCCTGGAACAGGCAAGGGAGGGGCCTCCTTTAACTGTTGTTGGGGTTTTAAAATACAGCAATTATCTGGGATTAAAGAGCCCCTCATTACTCTCGGTCCTGGTGCCACTGCACCTGCTGCACCAATGGTAGCTACAACTCTGGTCTCCACAAATGAATACTTTCCAGTACCCATTTACTGGCTAAGACTGAAATAAAAGGGCACACAATTACTATCCCGCTTATATACTGTCACAGTGGACACTAGGTGCCTGGCCGCACAATGATCTTTCCTTTTAGGGGCATTTCCCGTTAAAACGTTACCCAGCGGCCTTAATGTATTGGGTCTGTAAAGGTAGAAGAGAAGTGATCCTCGGGGGCTCTACAAGGCTCTATTCTCTTTCATTCTGGAAGGATGAAGGTGAAGAAAAGATCTCACTGAAGTATTAATGTGAAAATCAGACCCAACGTTTGTAGACAAAGAGCCTTTGTGACTGGAAACATGTCATCCTTTGGAAACAACATCACTGCTGGCTGCAGAGCCTTAAAGGGAGAGCGCCTGGCAGGGGAAAAAGATGGCGACGAAGGAGCTCTATTTTGCAACAGGCCGAGGAAGTTACTACCGCCCACCTGGCTGTGCTCTTCAGTGACGCATCTTGCCCGGTCCTGACACAGAGACACTGCGTGTCTGTGAGATTCCGTCCCTACTCTCCCCCCGGTAGTACGGCTGTCTGGCGGTTTATGTTCACCCGTTTACGGCCTGGTCCTTACGCGGAGACACGGCGTGATCTCTGTCCGTTTTCTCCCCTAAGTAGCACGGCTGTCCATCGGCTTACGTCCACCCCTTTACTACCTGCTCCTTACACGGCGATAATGTGTGATCTCCGTCCCTTCTCTCCCCTTTGCAGCTCGGCTTACGTTCACCCATTTACTGCCTGGTCCTTATGAGGTGACACTGTGTGACCTCCGGGCCAGATGTATGAAGACACCGTTCTGCGATTGCCTAATTGTGAATCCTTGCGATTCGCAATTAGGAAATCGCAAAACGGCATGCATGAAACGTGTTGAACAGTGCCTTGAGACCCTCACGGGCGAGTAGAGCGCTTACAATTCTCCTGATTGATTTATTGATTCTGCGTTTCCTAGGGGATCGCAAATGACCTATATCATGAATATTAATGTGGTAGGTCGCAATTTGCGACTCCCTAGGAATTGCAAAATTAACAGGTATGGTGACCTGCGTGGGGTCAGCAGACAACCATGTCCATGATTGCTTTTAAAAGAACTAATATTTTTTTTTGTAAAGCATCCCGTTTTCCTTAAAGGAAAACGGAATGTTTTACAAAAATAAAAATGAAAAGCTTTCCTTTCATTTTTTAAGACCATGCAGTGTTCCGTGGGACAACTGCCTGCTCTTAAAAAATGCTTTTACAAACATTCACAAGGGGAAGGGGTCCCTTGAGGACCCCGTACCATTTGTGAATGCGTCACAACCTACTTGAAGTAGGTGGTAAAATGAGAATGCTTTTCGACCGTATTTCAGTTGCAAAACATTCATACATGCTGATGCGATTCAGTATTAGGAAGGGACACCCTAAACACGCCCCTTCCTAATAGCGAATCGCAATCCCATTTTGCGATTCGGTAACATGTTGCCGAATACCAAAATAGGCTTTGCTTCATCTCAGAAGCATTTTTTTTTCTTTCACAAACGGGCAATTTCTGCGAATGGGGCTGTATGTGAACTCAAAAAGGCTTGTTACATCTGGCCCTCCGTCCAGTCTCTTCCCTAGGCAACATGGCTCTCTGTCGGTTTATTGCCATTCTCTGCCTGGTCCTTATGCAGAGACACTGCGTGATCTCCGTCCCTTCTCTTCTCTAGGCAGTACGGCTCTCTTTCGGCTTACGTCCACGGCTCTTTGTCGGCTTACGTCCACCTGTTTACTGCCTGGTCCTTACGTGGAGACACTGCGTGATCTCCGTCCCTTCTCTCACCTTGGTAGCACAGCTGTCTGGCGGCTTATGTCCACCTGCGTACTGCCTGGTCCTTACACAGAGACACTGTGTGATCTCTGTCCCTTCTCTCCCCCAGGTAGCAAGGCTGTCCGTCGGTGTACGTCCACCCGTTTACTGCCTGGTCCTTAAGCGGAGACACTGCGTCATCTCCGTCCCTTCTCCCTCCTAGGTAGCACAGTGGTCCATTGGCTCACGTCCACCTGTTTACTGCCTGGTCCTTACATGGAGACACTGCGTGATCTGCGTCCCCGATCTCTCTTAGGTAGCGTGGCTGTCCATTGGTTTATGTATAAACAAAATGACGGACGCTTTAACAACCATAGCCCTTGCTATCTGCCCCTTGCTAGGTCACTCCTGTGTGTCTTCCATTAAACCCAGAGTCATTGGCTTTGCAATGCCTGCTTCTTTTTCTTTTTCTGCAAAAAAAGAATTGGGAAAGCCAAAAGTACTGGTGACATCTTTCAAAGGCGAGACCTATTGGCTTTATTAAAGCTCGTTGCTGTGTTGTGGCTGATTGCCTGTGTGGAAAAGATGTCGGCATCCAGCTGCACAAGGGTTCCACCACAGTCTTACTCCTAGTCTGCAACGGGCCCAGTGACGCGCATGAACAGGGAAGAGGGTAGAGAAGGAGGATTACTCTCACTACTTTTCGTGCTGGTTTCTGAAAGAACTACGTTCAGGCAGATGTATGAATACCAGGTACTCTTGGTGTTTCTGGTACAGGTAAGAAGTCTGCCTGCTCGTGTCTCTGAAGAATGCGGCTGTGAGGGGATGCGCTGCCCCCAACAAGCCCTATATTTTTGAGGAAGAGACTTCTCATGAGTCTTCTGAGTGACACTCTTGGTCACCATCTGAGGCAGTTTTGCAAACTCCTCTCTCTATGCCCCCTACCTCTTGTTGGAAGGTCATTTGAGGACCAAGGGATCAATAGTGTTATTGTCTTCCAGAGAAGGGAGTGATGTGAAGCCAGGGCAGCTTTATAAAAAAAAAGCAGTGGCAAAGCCAATAGGTTGCGCCTATGTGAGAACGATTGGCTTTGGCAGTGTGTTTTAGCCGTTATGTACACCAGTGTGGTTGCTGTTCAGCATGGCTAAAAGTTAGTGGCGTCGCGTGGGGTAGATTTGGGTAGAGTGGAATGCAGTATATTGGGGTAGAGTGAGTGGAGTGGAGTAGATTGGCGTAGAGTGGAGTGGGATACAGTGGGGTAGAATGGAGTGGGTGGATTGGGGTAGATTTGGGTAGATTGGAGTGGGGGAGTTGGATATGCTAGATTAGAGTGGAGTAGGTTGAATTAGGGTAGATTAGGGTGGAGTGGGGTAGATTGGAGAGGAGTAGATTGGGGTAGATTAGAGTGGGGTAGATTGGATTGGAGTAGATAAGAGTATGGCAGATCAGGGTAGATTGGGGTAGAGTGGAGTGGGATAGATTGGGATAGATTGGAGTAGGGTAGATTAAGGAAGAGTGGATTGGGGTAGATTGGAGTGGTGTTGGATAGACTGGAAAAGGGAGTCAGGCAAATTGGAGTGGAGTGGTGTGTGGTTTAAATTGGGATGGCGTGGGGTAGATTGGAGAGGGGTAGGATGGGGTCGACTGGAGTGGAGTAGATTGGGTTAGATTGGAGTGGGGTAGATTAGAGTGGGACAGATTGGATGAGATAGATTGTAATAGGATAGATTGGGATAACGAGCAACAACACACATAACAGTAGGTGTCGCCATGGGAGGTTACAAAATGAGACAAGGTGGTACTAAGGAGGGACTACTAAACCTTTTGATCAATGAACAGCCACAGTTTACAGTGGACAATCACACAAGCCAATAAAAAATGTGGGCGGAGAGTGGACAGAGCTTCAAGTCCTTACCTCAATACAGCATGCCTCGCAGAGCAGAGCATGCACTGCCCAGGCTCGACCTAAAAAGGGAGACGTGGCCTGTAGTCCAGTGGCGAGCAATAAATAAGGGAAAAGTGGGCTCTGAGGCCAGTGATGCTCAGCAGATAAGAGAGGGGAATGTTTGTAGAGCTACATAAATAAGGCAAGGGGTGTGAGCTGAGACCTTTAAATGGGAGGGGGGGCAGGTCCAGTGGACATCATGATTAAGAAGTGAAACGATGTCACGCATAGCTCTATAAATAATCTACGGGGTGCGGTCAGTGGTCCTCTCCAAATTAGGGGGTGCAAATTTACTGAAGTTCTATAAATTATGGGGGGTATTGTGACGCGAAGCCAGTGGACCTCTTTAAATAGGGAGGCGACCAGAAACGAGTGTAGCTCTCTACAAGCATAGAAAATGCAATAGGTCTCGCCCTCATTTAAGTTAAAGCAATTCTGTTTGTAATACGGTTGCTTTTTAGCTTTGCTTTTATTAGTGTTTTTCAAACTTTCATGTACATAAGATGCATATGTATGCTTATATGTATATGTATATGTATGCATGCATTTATATTTGTATTCATATAGATATGCAGATGTATATCTATGTTTATATATGTATGTATGTATATACACATACATATATATAAATGGCTGCCGAGAAAATCCCCGCTGTGTCCTCTGCTTGTTTCTTTGAAGGGAGTTTTTTGCATATATAAATGCATATGCATATATATAAAAAACCAGGGTGTCCCCATGAAAACATCACACCTGGAAGGGTTACCGCACACCACCACCAGCAGCAGCGTCCACTACAAGTTCTGGCAACTTCCAATTTGCATATTGCCATACGCGTTTCAAGCCGTAGCCCTTGATCACTGGCATGCAACTGACAAAGTGAGGCAGTGAGGTAAATTCAGGACGCCTTTATTCAATTCAAAGAGAGAAACAAAAAACAGGAGTAAGCCCGTTATCCCAGCAGAGACCGGGCAATAATGTTTAACAAAACAACAATGTCTCAACTGGATGTCATTAAAAAGACAAATTTCAAAGCAATGATGAAATCACAAGGGGACGGCATGGACGCTTGATTCGCCCGTCCCGTCCCGCATTCTTTGAGGATTTGTTCCTGCCCTTCGATCGAGTCAGATTTGATTCTTCTCCCGAGGCACGTACTTTTTGATGCCTATACCTGGCTCCCGGACTTCGAGTGCTTCCCGGTTGCAGACCCCCGTGATGTTGACCCCTGATTACTAAACCACTGATTATACGCTGATTTGCATCCGGTTAGATTTACCTCTATTGGATTCTCCGTACTTACCTGTACTACGTCCAGCACACGTTTATTTATGACTATTGTCCTGATGATGGCCTGAAACCAATCAGGCTGAAACGCCGTCGACAATCCTCAGCAAAGAACTTTGGCTTTTCTGTGGTCACTTGTAAATTTGTTCAAATTAGATTGTATATAATTATATTCTTATGACCACATTGTCATTATTATTTCATCGCCGTTCACGCTGTCTTCACCTATTGTGTTCACTGCGCCGTTCACTATCACTAGCACGCTCAGTGCCCACTTGTGTGTTTTGGTCATTTGTACCTTTATTGTACCGTAGTGCTGTTCTAACTACTTACAATATACTTTTTTCATGAATTTCTTTGTGGTCTCCCTTCCTTCCCCTTGTGATTTGATCATTGCTTTGAAATTTGTCTTTTTAATGACATCCTTTATTCAATTCAAAGTCCCGCCCATGTGGCATATGCATTTATTTTGTTTTGAAACCAACAATTTCACTAGTTTTGTATGGTTTTTTCTGCTGATAACAATAACAACAATAACCTTGTTGTAATAAATATTGAGCCTTTCTCTCTCCGTTGTATCAACATAATGTAATTAACTCTAACTAACTAAGACCATCTTTAGAACAAACACGGCTGAAAGTTTTGAATTAAAATGGGCACTAGATCCAGCATACCATGATTATTCATCCAATACCACACACATAATGCTCTGCAAAGACCTAGAACTGCTAGCCTTATTTTTACTGTTTGTAAACACAGTTTGGCACTAATTATATATTTTTTTCAATGTGACTGTAACATTTATTTAGTAGAGGGGTAGTGGGGTAGTAGACAGGTAGTGGGGTAGTGGGGTATTGGGGTAGTAGAGGGGTATTGGGGTAGTAGAGGGGTTTTGGGGTAGTACAGAGGTAGTAGAGGGGTAGTAGGGTAGTGAAGGGGTAGTAGAGCGGTACTAGGGTAGTGGGATAGTAGAGGGGTATTAAGGTAGTGGGGTAGTAGGGTAGTGGGGTAGTAGAGGGGTAGTGGGGTAGTAGAGGGATAGTGGGGTAGTAGGGTAGTGGGGTACTAGGGGGTAGTGGGGTAGTAGGGTAGTAGGGGTAGTGGGGTGGCACTTGGGTGGTAGTGGGGTAGTATTGGGGTATTAGGGTAGTGGGGTAGTAGAGGGGTAGTGGGGTAGTAGAGGGGTAGTAGAGGGGTAGAAGAGGGGTAGAAGAGGGGTAGTGGGGTAGTAGAGGGGTAGTAGAGGGGTAGTAATGGGGTAGTGGGGTAGTGGAGGGGTAGTAGAGCGGTAGTAGAGGGGTTTGTAGAGGGGTAGTAGTGGGGTTGTGGGGTAGTAGAGGGGTAGTAGAGGGGTAGTGGGGTAGTAGAGGGGTAGTGGAGGGGCAGTAGAGGGGTAGTAGAGGGGTAGTGGGGTAGTAGAGGGGGAGAAGGGTAGTGGGGTAGTAGAGGGGTAGTAGAGGGGTAGTAGTGGGGTTGTGGGGTAGTAGAGGGGTAGTAGAGGGGTAGTGGGGTAGTAGAGGGGTAGAAGGGTAGTGGGGTAGTAGAGGGGTAGTAGAGGGGTAGTAGAGGGTTAGTGGGGTAGTAGAGGGGTAGTAGAGGGGTAGTAGTGGGGTAGTGGGGTAGTAGTGGGGTAGTAGTGGGGTAGTAGGGTAGTAGGGTAGTGTGGGAGAAGAGGGGTAGTAGGATAGTAGGGTAGTGGGATAGTAGAGGGGTAGTAGAGGGGTAGTGGGGTAGTAGAGGGGTAGTAGAGGGGTAGTAGGGTAGTAGAGGGGTAGTGAGGTAGTAGGGGGTAGTGGGGTAGTAGGGTAGTAGGGGGTAGTGGGGTACTGGGGAGGTAGTGGGGTAGTGGGGTGGTAGTGGGGTAGCAGTGGGGTAGTAGGGTAGTGGGGTAGTAGAGGGGTAGTAGAGGGGTAGTAGGGTAGTAGAGGGGTAGTGGGGTAGTAGGGTATTGGGATAGTAGAGGGATAGTGGGGTAGTAGGGTAGTGGGGCAGTAGAGGGGTAGTAGGGTAGTAGAGGGGTAGTGAGGTAGTAGGGGGTAGTGGGGTAGTAGGGTAGTAGGGGGTAGTGGGGTACTGGGGAGGTAGTGGGGTAGTGGGGTGGTAGTGGGGTAGCAGTGGGGTAGTAGGGTAGTGGGGTAGTAGAGGGGTAGTGGGGTAGTAGTGGGGTAGTAGAGGGGTAATAGAGGGGTAGTGGGGTAGTAGAGGGGTAGTGGAGGGGAAGTAGAGGGGTAGTAGAGGGGTTGTGGGGTAGTAGAGGGGTAGAAGGGTAGTGGGGTAGTAGACGGGTAGTGGGGTAGTAGAGGGATAGTAGAGGGTTAGTAGTGAGGTAGTGGGGTAGTAGGGGGCTAGTAGTGGGGTAGTAGGGTAGTGGGGTATTAGAGGGGTAGCAGGGTAGTAGGGTAGTAGGGTAGTAGGCGGTAGTAGGGTAGTGGGGTAGTAGAGGGGGAGTAGAGGGGTAGTGGGGTAGTAGAGGGGTAGTAGCGGGGTAGTAGGGTAGTAGATGGGTAGTGGGGTAGTAAAGGGGTAGTGGGGTAGTACGGTAGTGGGGTAGTAGAGGGGTAGTGGGAGAGTAGAGAGGTAGTAGAGTGGTAGTAGAGGGGTAGTAGAGGGGTAGTAGAGCGGTAGTGGGGTAGTAGGGTAGTAGGGTAGTGGGGTAGTAGGGGGTAGTGGGGTAGTAGGGGGTAGTGGGGTAGTGGGGTGGTAGTGAAGTAGTAGTGGGGTAGTAGGGTAATGGGATAGTAGAGGGGTAGTAGTGGGGTAGTAGAGGGGTAGTAGAGGTGTAGAAGAGGGGTAGTGGGGTAGTAGAGGGGTAGTGGGGTAGTAGAGGAGTAGTAATGGGGTAGTAATGGGGTAGTGGAGGGGTAGTAGAGGGGTAGTAGAGGGGTAGTAGATGTGTAGTAGAGGGGTAGTGGGGTAGTAGAGGGGTAGAAGAGTAGAGGGGTAGTAGAGGGGTAGTGGGTAGTAGAGGGGTAGTGGGGTAGTAGAGGGGTAGTAGAGGGGTAGTAGTCGGGTAGTAGGGAAGTGGGGCAGTAGGGTAGTAGGGGTGTAGTAAGATAGTGGGGTAGTAGAGGGGTAGTAGGGTAGTAGGGTAGTGGGGTAGTGGGGTAGTAGTGGGGGAGTAAAGGGCTAGTGGGGTAGAAGAGGGGTAGTAGAAGGGAAGTAGGGTAGTAGAGGGGTAGTGGGGTAGGAGGGTAGTCGGGTAGGAGAGGGGTAGTAGAGGGATAGTAGGGTAGTGGGGTAGTAGAGGGGTAGTAGAGGGGTAGTGGGGTAGTAGAGGGGTAGTGGGGGAGTAGAGGGGTATGGGGTAATGGGGTAGTAGAGGGGTAGTGGGGTAGTAGAGGGGTAGTAGGGTAGTGAGGTGGTAGGGTAGCGGGGTAGTAGAGGGGTAGTAGTGTAGTGGGGTAGTAGGGTAGTGGGGTAGTAGGGTAGAGGGGTAGTAGAGGGTTAGTAGAGGGGTAGTGGGGTAGTAGAGGGGTAGTGGAGGGACAGTAGAGGGGTAGTAGAGGGGTAGTGGGGTAGTAGAGGGGTAGAAGAGTAGAGGGGTAGTAGAGGGGTAGTGGGTAGTAGAGGGGTAGTGGGGTAGTAGAGGGGTAGTAGAGGGGTAGTAGTCGGGTAGTAGGGCAGTGGGGCAGTAGGGTAGTAGGGGTGTAGTAAGATAGTGGGGTAGTAGAGGGGTAGTAGGGTAGTAGGGTAGTGGGGTAGTGGAGTAGTAGTGAGGGAGTAAAGGGCTAGTGGGGTAGAAGAGGGGTAGTAGAAGGGAAGTAGGGTAGTAGAGGGGTAGTGGGGTAGGAGGGTAGTCGGGTAGGAGAGGGGTAGTAGAGGGATAGTAGGGTAGTGGGGTAGTAGAGGGGTAGTAGAGGGGTAGTGGGGTAGTAGAGGGGTAGTGGGGGAGTAGAGGGGTATGGGGTAATGGGGTAGTAGAGGGGTAGTGGGGTAGTAGAGGGGTAGTAGGGTAGTGAGGTGGTAGGGTAGCGGGGTAGTAGAGGGGTAGTAGTGTAGTGGGGTAGTAGGGTAGTGGGGTAGTAGGGTAGAGGGGTAGTAGAGGGTTAGTAGAGGGGTAGTGGGGTAGCAGAGGGGTAGTGGGGTAGTAGGGTAGTGGGGTAGTAGAGGGGTAGTAGGGTAGTAGGGTAGTAGGGTAGAGGGGTAGTAGGGTAGTGGGGTAGTAGAGGGGTAGTAGGGTAGAGGGATAGTAGAGGGGTAGAGGGGTAGAGGGGTAGTAGGGTAGTAAGGGGTAGTGGGGTAGTGGAGTAGTAGGGGGTAGCGGGGTAGAAGAGGGGTAGTAGGGTAGTGGGGTAGTAGAGGGGTAGTAGCGTTAGTGGGATAGTAGAGGGTAGTAAGGTAGTGGGGTAGTACAAGGGTAGTAGGGCAGTGGGGTAGTAGAGGGGTAGTAGGGTAGTGGGGTAGTAGAGGGATAGAGGGGTAGTAGAGGGGTAGTAGAGGGGTAGTAGTGGGATAGTAGAGGGGTAGTAGTGGGGTAGTAGAGGGGTAGTAGTGGGGCAGTGGGGTAGTAAAGGGGTAGAAGGGTAGTGGGGTAGTAGAGGAGTAGTAGAGGGGTAGTAGAGGGTTAGTGGGGTAGAAGAGGGGTAGTAGAGGGGTAGTAGAGGGGTAGTAGTGGGTAGTGGGGTAGTAGTGGGGTAGTAGTGGGGTAGTAGGGTAGTGGGGTAGTAGGGTAGTGGGGGAGAAGAGGGGTACTAGGATAGTAGAGTAGTGGGATATTAGAGGGGTAGTAGAGTGGTAGTGGGGTAGTAGAGGGTTAGTAGAGGGGTAGTACAGTAGTAGAGGGGTAGTGGGGTAGTAGGGTAGTGGGGTAGTAGAGGGATAGTGGGGTAGTAGGGTAGTGGGGTAGTAGAGGGGTAGTAGGGTAGTAGGGGGTACTGGGGTACTGGGGAGGTAGTGGGGTAGTGGGGTGGTAGTGGGGTAGCAGTGGGGTAGTAAAGGGGTAGTGGGGTAGTAGTGGGGTAGTAGAGGGGTAGTAGAGGGGTAGTAGGGTAGTGGAGGGGTAGTGGGGTAGTAGGGTAGTGGGGTAGTAGGGGGTAGTGGGGTAGTAGGGGGTAGTGGGGTAGTAGGGGGTAGTGGGATAGAGGGGTGGTAGTGAAGTAGTAGTGGGGTAGTAGGGTAGTGGGGTAGTGGTGGGGTAGTAGAGGGGTAGAAGAGGGGTAGAAGAGGGGTAGAAGAGGGGTAGAAGAGGGTTAGTGGGGTAGTAGAGGAGTAGTAATGGGGTAGTAATGGGGTAGTGGAGGGGTAGTAGAGGGGTAGAAGAGGGGTAGTAGTGGGGTTGTGGGGTAGTAGAGGGGTAGTTGAGGGGTAGTGGGGTAGTTGAGGGGTAGTCGAGGGGTAGTAGGGGGTAGTGGGGTAGTCGAGGGGTAGAAGGGTAGTGGGGTAGTAGAGGGGTAGTAGAGGGGTAGTGGGTAGTAGAGGGGTAGTAGTCGGATAGTAGGGTAGTGCGGCAGTAGGGTAGTAGGGGGGTAGTAAGGTAGTGGGGTAGTAGACGGGTAGTAGGGTAGTAGGGTAGTGGGGTAGTGGGGTTGTAGAGGGGGAGTAAAGGGCTAGTGGGGTAGTAGAGGGGTAGTAGAAGGGAAGTAGGGAAGTTGAGGGGTAGTGGGATAGGAGGGTAGTGGGGGTAGTAAAGGGGTAGTAGAGGGGTAGTAGGGTAGTGGAGTAGTAGAGGGGTAGTAGAGGGGTAGTGCGGTAGTAGAGGGGTAGTGGGGTAGTAGAGGGGTAGTGGGGTAGTAGAGGGGTAGTAGGGTAGTGAGGTGGTAGGGTAGTGGGGTAGTAGAGGGGTAGTAGTGTAGTGGGGTAGTAGGGTAGTGGGGTAGTAGGGTAGAGGGGTAGTAGAGGGTTAGTAGAGGGGTAGTCGGGTAGTAGAGGGGTAGTGGGGTAGTAGAGGGGTAATGGGGTAGTAGGGTAGTGGGGTAGTAGTGGGGTAGTAGAGGTGTAGTAGGGTAGTAGGGTAGAGGGGTAGTAGGGTAGTAGGGTAGTGGGGTAGTAGAGGGGTAGTAGGGTAGAGGGATATAAGAGGGGTAGAGGGGTAGTAGGGTGGTAGTGGGGTAGTGGAGTAGTAGGGGGTAGTGGGGTAGTAGAAGGGTATTAGGGTAGTGGGGTAGTAGAGGGGTAGTAGCATTAGTGGGATAGTAGAGGGGTAGTAGGGTAGTGGGGTAGTACAGGGGTAGGAGGGTAGTAGGGCAGTGGGGTAGTAGAGGGTTAGTAGGGTAGTGGGGTAGTAGAGGGGTAGTAGAGGGGTAGAGGGGTAGTAGAGGGGTAGTAGTGGGGTAGTAGAGGGTAGTGGGTAGTAGTGGGGTAGTAGAGGGATAGTAGAGGGGTAGTAGTGGGGCAGTAGAGGGGTAGTAGTGGGGTAGTAGAGGGGTAGTGGAGGGGTGATAGAGGGGTAGGTGAGGGGTAGTAGGGTAGTAGAGGAGTGGTAGTGGGGTAGTAGAGGGGTAGTAGAGGGTTATTGGTGTAGTAGAGGGGTAGTAGAGGGGTAGTAGGGTAGGAGAGGGGTAGTGGGGTAACGGGGTAGTAGAGGGGTAGTAGGCTGGTGGGGTAGTAGTGTAGAAGGGTAGTGGGGTAGTAGAGGGGTAGTAGGGAAGTGGGGTAGTAGAGGGGTAGTAGAGTAGTAGGGCAGTGGGGTAGTAGAGGGATAGTAGGGTAGAGGGGTAATAGAGGGGTGGGGTAGAGGGGTAGAGGGGTAGTAGAGGGGTAAAGGGGTATTGGGGTAGTACGGTAGTGGGATAGTAGGGTTGTAGGCTAGTGGGGTAGTGGGGTAGTAGGGTGGTGGGGGGTAGTGGGGTACTAACGGTGTAGTGGGGGGGGTAGTGGGGTAGTAGAGGGGTAGTAGGGTAGTGGGGTAGTAGATAGGTAGTGGCATAGTAGAGGGGTAGTAGAGGGGTGGTGGGGTAGTACTGGGGTAGTGGGGTAGTAGAGTGGTAGTGGAGGGGTAGTGGAGGGGTAGTAGAGGGGTAGTAGAGGGATAGTAGCGGGGTTGTGGGGTAGTAGAGGGGTAGTGGGGTAGTAGAGGGGTAGTGGAGGGGAAGTAGAGGGGTAGTAGAGGGGTAGTGGGGTAGTAGAGGGCTAGTAGGGTAGTGAGGTAGTAGAGGGGAAGTGGGGTGGTAAAAGGGTACTAGAGGAGAAGTAGAGGGGTAGTAGTGGGGTAGTAGTGAGGTAGTAGTATAGTGGGGTAGTAGAGGGGTAGCAGGGTAGTGGGGTAGTAGGGTAATAGGGGGTAGTAGGGTAGTGGGGTAGTAGAGGGGTAGTAGGTTAGTGGGGTTGTAGAGGGGTAGTAGAGGGGTAGTGGGGTAGTAGAGGGGTAGTAGAGGGGTAGTAGGGTAGTAGAAGGGTAGTAGAGGGGTAGTAGTGGGGTAGTAGAGGGGTAGTGGGGTAGTAGAGGGGTAGTAGAGGGGTAGTAGGGTAGTGAGGTAGTAGGGTAGTGGGGTAGTAGAGGGGTAGTAGTGTAGTGGGGTAGTAGGGTAGAGGGGTAGTAGGGTAGAGGGGTAGTAGAGAGGTAGTGGGGAACAAGAGGGGTAGTAGAGGGGTAGTAGAGGGGTAGTGGGTAGTAGTGGGGTAGTAGAGGGGTAGTGGGGTAGTAGATGGGTAGTAGAGGGGTAGTGGGGTAGTAGGGTAGTAGTGGGGTAGTAGAGGGGTAGTAGGGTAGTAGAGGGGTAGAGGGGTAGTAGTGGGGTAGTAGGATAGTGGGGTAGTAGAGGGTTAGAAGGGTAGTGGGGTAGTAGAGGGGTAGTAGAGGGGTGGTGGGGTAGTAGAGGGGTAGTAGGATAGTAGAGGGGTAGTGGGATAGTAGAGGGTAAGTGGGGTAGGAGGGTAGTGGGGTAGAAGAGGGGTAGTAGAGGGATAGTAGGGTATTGGGGTATTAGAGGGGTAGTAGAGGGGTAGTGAGGTAGTAGAGGGATAGGGGGGTAGTAGAGGGGTAGTAGAGGGGTAGTAGGGTAGTGAGGTAGTAGCATAGTGGGGTAGTAGAGGGGTAGTAGTGTAGTGGGGTAGTAGGGTAGAGGGGTAATAGGGTAAATGGGTAGTAGAGGGGTAGTGGGGTACTAGACGGATAGTAGAGGGGTAGTAGAAGGGTAGTGGGGTAGTAGTGGGGTAGTGGGTTAGTAGTGGTGTAGTAGAGGGGTAGTGGGGTAGTAGAGGGGTAGTGGAGTAGTAGGGTAGTAATGGGGTTGTAGAGGGGTAATAGGGTAGTGGGGTAGTAGAGGGGTAGTAGGGTAGTGGGGTAGCAGGGTAATAGGGCAGTAGTAGTGTAGTAGAGGGGTAGTAGGGTATTGGGGGTAGTAGGGGGGTAGTGGGGTAGTAGAGGGGTAGTGGGGTAGTAGAGGGGTGAGTAGGCTAGTGGGGTAGTAGAGGGGTAGTGGGGTAGTAGAGGGGTAGTAGGGTAGTGGGGTAGTAGACATGTGGTGAGGGGTAGTAGGGCAGTGGGGTAGTAAAGCCGTGGGGTAGAGGGGTAGTAGAGGGATAGGGGGTAGGGGGGTAGTGGGGTAGTAGAGGGGTAGTGGGGTAGTAGAGGGGTGAGTAGGGTAGTGGGGTAGTAGAGGGGTAGGGGGGTAGTAGAGGGGTAGTAGGGTAGTGGGGTAGTAGATATGTAGTGAGGGGTAGTAGGGTAGTGGGGTAGTAAAGCCGTGGGGTAGTGGGGTAGTAGAGGGATAGTGGGGTAGTGGGGTAGTGGGGTAGTAGGATAGTAGGGTAGTAGGGGGTAGTGGAGTAGTAGGGGGTAGTGGGGTAGTAGAGGGGTAGTGGGGCAGTGGGGTAGTAGAGGGGTAGTAGGGTTAGTGATGTAGTAGAGGGGTAGTAGGGTAGAGGGGTACTAGGGCAGTGGGGTAGTAGAGGGGTCGTAGGGTAGTGGGGTAGTAGAGGGGTAGTAGGGCAGTGGGGTGGTAGAGGGGTAGTAGGGTAGTGGGGTAGTAGGGTAGTGGGGTAGTAGAGGGGTAGTAGGGTAGTGGGGTAGTTGAGGGATAGTTGGGTAGAGGGGTAGTAGAGGGGTGGGGTAGAGGGGTAGTAGCGGGGTAGAGGGGTAGTAGGGTAGTGGGGCAGTGGGGTTGTAGGGTAGTAGGGGGTAGTGGAGTAGTAGGGGGTAGTGAGGTAGTAGAGGGGTAGTAGGGTAGTAAGGTAGTAGAGGGGTAGTAGGGGTAGTAGGGTTAGTGGGGTAGTAGAGGGTAGTAGGGTAGTGGGGTAGTAGAGGGATAGTAGGGTAGTAGTGCAGTGTGGTAGTAGAGGGGTAGTAGGGTAGTGGGGAAGTAGAGGGGTAGTGGGGTAGTAGAGGGGTAGTGGTGGGGTAGTAGAGGGGTAGTGGGGTAGTAGAGGGGTAGTAGTGGGGTAGTAGAGGGGTAGTGGAGGGGTGGTAGAGGGGTAGTAGAGAGGTAGTAAAGGGGTAGTAGAGGGGTCATAAAGGGGTGGTGGGGTAGTAGAGGGGTAGTAGGGCAGTAGAGGGGTAGTGGGGTAGCGGGGTAGTAGAGGGGGAGTACAGGGGTAATGGGGTAGTAGGGTAGTGGGGTAGTAGAGGGGTAGTAGTGTAGAACGGTAGTGGGGTAATAGAGGGGTAGTAGGGTAGTAGGGAAGTGGGGTAGTAGAGGGGTAGTAGGGTAGTAGGGCAGTGAGGTGGTAGGGTAGTGGGGTAGTGGGTAGTAGGGGGGTAGTGGGGTAGTAGTGGGGTAGTGGGGTAGTAGAGGGGTAGTGGGGTAGTAGGGTAGTGGGGTAGTAGAGGGGTAGTGGGGTAGTAGGGTAGTAGAGGGGTAGTAGTGTAGTAGAGGGGTAGTAGGGTAGTGGGGTAGTAGAGGGGTGGGGTAGTAGAGGGGTGGGGTAAAGGGGTAGTAGAGGGGTAGTGGGGTAGTAAGGTAGTGGGGTAGTGGGGTAGTAAGTAGGTAGCGGGGTAGCACAGTAGTAGGGTAGGGGGTAGTAGGGTAGTGGGGTATTAGGGTAGTAGGGTAGTGGGGTAGTGGGGTGGTAGTGGGGTAGTAGGGTAGTAGGGTAGTGGGGTAGTAGAGGGTAGTGGGGTAGTAGAGGGGTAGTGGGGTAGTAGGGTAGTGGGGTGGTAGGGTAGAGGGGTAGTAGAGGGGTGGGGTAGAGAGGTAGGGGGTAGTAGAGGGACGGAGGGGTAGTAGGGTAGTGGGTTAGTAGGGTAGTAGTAGGGTAGTAGGGGGGTAGTGGGGTAGTAGGGGTAGTGGGGTAGTAGAGGGGTAGTGGGGTAGTAGAGGGTTAGTAGAGGGGTAGTTGGGTAGTAGGGTAGTGGGGTAGTAGAGGGGTAGTGGGGTAGTAGAGGGGTAGTAGGGTAGTAGGGTAGTGGGTAGTAGAGGGGTGGGGTAGTAGAGGGGTGGGTTAGAGGGGTAGTAGAGGGGTAGAGGGGTAGTGGGGTAGTAAGGTAGTGGGGTAGTAGGGTAGTAGGGGGTAGTGGAGTAGTAGAGAGGTAGTGGGGTAGTGGGGTAGTAGGGTAGTAGAGGGGTAGTAGGGTAGTAGAGGGGTAGTGGGGTAGTAAAGGGGAAATGGGGAAGTGGAGTAGTAAAGGGATAGTAGGTCCACCTATGTATGACATCATAACCAATCATGTTCCTTTTTTATTCCTTATTACACCCATTTTTTGGTTACGCAGGTGAAACGTCATTTTCCTTATCAATTGTTACGCCTACTGCATTCGTTTCATTGTAATGTATGTATTATAAAAGTTACTTCTTGTCAATAAAGTATGTACTTCACTTCCTGAACCCCCGTGGTGATGGAACTTGGAGCATCCGATTATAATCGATCATTGGAATAAAGCCCATTCCGAAACTCTAATATCACGGATTCTGCCTCTCATTTTACTGAGCTATTTTATTATGATTCCGTATCAAATTCAGTCCCGGTAAAGGAATTTTATTTACCACATGATGGCGCCCGAACAGGGACACTTTCTCATCTCACGCGCCGGCGGTGAGTTGCAGGCCCGGTCTCCTGCCACAGCTGGACGGACAATTACGCGTACCAGCAGGATTTCCTGTATCTCCCTCCGGTCAAGCGGGGGCGACTGAGACTGCGATCAACACCCAGACGAGGCGGTGAGAAGTGCGAAGTATCCCGACCAGAGCCTTGCTGAGAGAGCGAGATCCGAGGTATACAGAGACCCACCAGTTCGAAGTCAAGCCCAGTTTCCGACGAGTCGAGTCCAGTCCGGTTCAAGTTCAAGTTACTGAGGCCTTCCGTTTCCGAAGCTACCCGGTGAGTACCATTACTGGGGAGGCATTTCTGACGTGCACATAGGTTGTGCCGGTCAAGACGGGTTTGGGTACACAAATCCGGTCTGCACTGTTTTAGCAGTGTATCTGTACTGTTTAGCAGTATATCAAGTATTCCGAAGTATCTAGTTATTGTCAAGAATTATGCTTGGTGATCAGTTATGCAGACGATCATCATTGTTGTTTATGTTAAAGGTTAAAAATGCTTAATGTTCAATGTTTAATGTGTTAAAACGTCCTGCATATTGTGGTATGAATGGTTGTTCATTAGTGTGCTTTTGTATTAAGTGTGTTCAAGATTAAGTATCAGATCAGTTGTCAATATGCCGCTCTTCTCGAAATTAAGACAGATCACTACTAGAAAAGGGGTACTTGAAGAAGCCGTCCCTATTCCTCCTAGGGATACTCCAGGGCACTTCATGTATCACAAACATGGCTTAGACGCTATATTATTTCTTGATTTATGGGTAGACTACACCAAGGGATTACCAGAAAGTCAGAGGTGGCCCGCAGCGGGGACCTGGGATGCAGAGTGCATCATGAAAGTCGAGGAAGAGTTATGGAAAAGGAAAGTCAGACAGTCACAGAAAGACGCCGTTGAGTTATGGCGTAAAGAATCTCATAGACGTACGGAAAAAGCACGTAGACAGGAAGAGAAGAGTAAAGAAAGTTCAAATAAAGTTCGAGACAATCTATTAATTGAGGAAGGTATCCGAGTGAAATCAGAACAAGTAGATAGACAAAGAAATGCCCTCATGAATGGTATGTATCCCCTTCTAGCCGAAGGATTACCTAAGGCTACCCCAGAGATACCAGAGATACCGAAAGACTTGCCACCCCCATTATTCCCAATTAAGGTACATCCTAAGGGGCATCCTAGAACCGCAGAAGATGTTTTTCTTTCCTCATATTTAGATGACGCAGCTCCCGAGTATGCTAATTCCGCCCCACATAGACCGCATACCAGGGAGGTCCAACGCCAAGATCCAGCACCCGTATCCCTACAGCAACAAATCGAGTCACAAGTTCCGGCAAGCACATCTGTTTCTGCATCTGTTCCTACAGGTACTTCTATAGCTGTGTCCACACCTATAGTTGCTGTGTCACGTTCGACGAATCCTTTCACACCCGACGCCCCAGATGGGGCCACGGGAGGTGCTACCAATGATTTTTCTACGCCACCTAGAATAAATAAACTTATTTTTCAAGAGTCAGCGCATTCACGTACACCCAAATTCGTAAGTGATCGTACGCTTAAGGAACTTCTTATAGATTGTAGATATGACCCGGTGCTCGGTAAAGAGGACGAAATGATCCTGGCATCATTACGTATCAGACGAGCCGCAGGGTATTTAGCGAAGCTACCAGGAATGACTGCGCATCTAGATAAAATATATCATTTTGTCCAAACAGGGCGAGATCCAGAATGTATTAACAGAGCTATGGAATACCAGAAAGTAGAGATACAGGGGGAACTGTTACGTTTCCTCATAAACTGTGTGATCAGAAATCAAGACCGACCGGGGGTAGACCCGGATGCAATGAAAATTCTTACAAGATGGAGCCAGAATATATCAGAAGGGAGACACGATAAGCAAAATTGTATAATAGCCATGTGCCGAAAGATCCGTAAAGAAATAGAACGCCTACACGAAGAGAGATTAGAGACAGACGAGTTCGAACAAAGCGAGGAAGAAGGGTCAGGACCGCCCGCGGAACAGCCAGACACCATAGCCTATGTAGGTAGAGGAAGATCTTGTAATAGGGATCAGACTAGATGTCATACTGATTCAATACGTCCAATATGTCTAGATAATAACAGGAATTTCCAGATACCTATAATTAATATAAGGTCTAACGAGCATTCGTTCCAAAACGCCGACAAACTACTCCGAGAACGAAGGGGTTATCATTTTCTCGACTCTATGGATGAACAAGATTTAGCCAGGGCAGCTGTCCACTGGGTGGACAGTCCCGGAAAATATAGTGATGCTACAGTAGTACGCACATTTTTGAATCTCACCCCAGATGAACAGAGGTTAGCTGGGATTTATATGATTCAACAACTCATTATACTATATCAGAGTCAGCATTCGGACCCTGGTCCCTTACCTGACATATTGACTGAATTGCTTATGAATAAATGGACAGGTCCAGGTACCAAATTAATTAAAGAAATTCTAGTATCAAGAAAGCAGTATATTCTTTTTGTATGCTCAGAGCATGTCTCATTGCCCGGCAAGGAAAGAACCACGTATCACATGGATAGACAGAATCCCTTACGAGAAGTACACCCAATAAAAGGCGAGGACAACGAGTTTAGGCGCGTATTTGTATATACGCCCATATCAAAAATAGAACTGTTACAAATGAAGAAAGTGGTACCCAGTCATGACAAAGATCCAGCGGGTTTTCACCGAGAAATTAAAGACATGTTACTCATGGGAGAGTATACCTATCCCGACATTATGACAATATTAAAGGTATTGATGCCTGCTGGCATTTATGAGAAACTCAAGGAAAAAGAGTGGGAGGTAGGAGACCAAAAGATAGAATGGTCAGTGTTAGAAGCGGAAGAAAAGGCCCGAACTGCAGGAGCAGGACTTGGGGATAAAACTAAAGCACTACCAGGTCTACTAGTACAGGTACTGCCACGTTTATTTATTTATTATTTTTTTTTTTTGTAAAAAGTTTTTATTGAACAATAATTCGGTTACAAGTATGGGCCTACAACCACCCGGGCCGGCCGCTAGGTACATAAGGAAATATACACATCTCAAGGCTGCAATCCGTTCCCAGGGCACTGCCCCGCAGTGGCTCAAGATAGTTCTCGAAGAACAGCAAGCGTCAGTCCAACAATAACAGAAACAAAAAGAAAAAACAATAAAAACAAAAGGCGAGTTACGAGGGATACCAGTGCGGTTCAGGCTCCCCCCGGGAGACTCCAGTCAGAACATTTGAGCAATCCGCTAAAAGAGAGGAGTACCGGGAGGCCGGGGACGGAGGGGGGGGGGGAAGGGGGTCAAGGGAGATGAACGTCCATATGTAGTTGTTACAAAAAGCGCCAGGAGCCGTCAAGGGTCAGGGGGACATGGCGATATCAGTGTCTACCAGGGGGGGCGTACAGATGCCTCCGCGATACGCATTCCATTGACCCCAAATTCTACCCCATGCCCCCGGCTTGCCACGGGCCACATACACCGTCTTCTCCCGAAACATACACCAGTCCATATTCTCCTTCCATACTGACACGGTGGGCGGCCGTTGAGCGCCCCAAAGTTGCGCTATATCCCTCTTGGCAATCATGTTCCCTAGGGCCGCCCACCGAGTCTGAGCCGCGTTGTAGTCATTGGGCTCCCACACATTCAGGACACAGCGACGCACCTCCGGCAGCAGCACAACCCCGGTGACCTGTCCCATGACCGTGTGGACCCGGCGCCAGTAGTCCGCCACCTCGCGACACTCCCAAAGGATATGAAGAAAGGTGGCGCTGAGCCCGCAGCCTCGTTTACAGAGCCCGTCGTCGGAGAATCCCATCGCGACCAAGCGCGGACCCGTAACATACACCCGGTGGAGAATCTTGAGCTGTACCAACCGGAGACGAGCCGGAATGGCAACCTCCTTGGGGGACGACAGTGCAGACTGCCAGTCTTCGTCGTCCAATTCAACCCCATCCCCAGTCCAAGCCTCCCGAAGGCGCACCAGGAGATCCGCCCGGTGATTAATCAATTTTTTATAAATTAAAGAAATAGTACTAGCAGGGACATGTCCGTCAAGTACGCGGTCCTCGAGGGGCGAGGAAACAGGGATCTTGGTCCCCTCCCCGAAGACCGAGAGCAGGGCGTGTCGAACCTGGGCGTAGCGGAAGAACTCCCTGTCGGTCAGCTCGTATTCGGCCTGGAGCACCGCGAAAGTCTTGACCGCGCCCTTGTGCCACAGGTCTCCCACTTTGCTGATACCAATCGTGTCCCACTGGTCAAACCCCTTGGTGGTCCACAAGCTGCCCAGGCGGTCGGAGGCAAACAAGGGAGTAGCACATGTCATTCGCTCACTCCAGCCCGTGGCCGCAGTGGCAGCCCTCCAGGTCCGCACAGCAATCTTAGTAGGACCCGTAAGGGTCCGGTCAGCCAGGCGGGAATAAAGTGCCCTGTTGTAGTTCCCGCCGGGAAGCAGGAACTTGTCCATCTCATACGCCGGATTCAAGCCGGGCGCATACGTGGCGTGGTTAATGGCAGATAGCTGCGAGGCCCAATAGTACCTGCGAATGTCAGGAAGCGCGATGCCCCCGTCATACCAGGGGAGAGTGAGCTTGGCAAGAGCAATACGCGCCCGGCCGTTCCACACCAGTCTCCTCTGCAGGCTCTCCACCTCCCGAAAGTAGGCCACTGGGATAACATCAAAGGAGTTCTGGAGTGCATAGAGGAACCTGGGAAGGGACATCATTTTAAACAGCGCGGCCCGACCCAGCGGGGACAGGGGCAGCCTGCACCACCGGGCCGTGTCCTCCCGCAGCCGCCGAAGTGGACGCAGAAGATTCTGCTCGTAGCGAGCCACCGGGTCCAGCGAAACGTATATCCCCAGGTACTTAAAGCCGCTCAGAGATATTTGAATCGGGAGCCGAGGCGGCAGGAGAGGAGGACCACCAGCGATGGGATAAACGCAGGATTTAGACCAATTGATCGTGAGACCCGAATTGTTCCCAAAGGAGGTCAGAACGTCAAAGAGGACGTTGAGTGACTGCCGCGGTGAGGTGAGGTACAGGAGAATGTCGTCCGCATACAGCGAGACCCGATCTTCAAAGCCCGGGCCCCACCGGATCCCTCTAAGCGAGGGCTCCCAACGGAGCCAGGCAGCGAGTGGTTCCAGGGCGAGAGCAAAAAGCAACGGGGACAACGGGCACCCCTGCCTCGTGCCCCTGCCGAGGGCAAAGGGCCGAGAGACCCGCCCATTCACCACCACTTGAGCCATGGGTCCCGTGTAAAGGAGCCTCACCCAGCCAATAAATCCCTCTCCAAAGCCGAATTTATCCAAGACGGCCCAGAGGAATGGCCACTCAATAGTGTCAAATGCCATCGTGGCATCCAAAGAAACCAGCACGGCCGGTTCGGAGAGGAACTCCGCCCTGGCGAGGACCCCGTGCAGACGCCGCAAGTTAAGAGCGGTGTTGCGGTGCGGGATAAAGCCGCATTGGTCCGGATGAATAAGGTCGCACACGACACTCAACAATCGATTGGCCAGGACTTTCGCCAGGATTTTAGGCTCCGCATTGAGCAGTGAAATAGGCCGGTAAGAGGTACAGCGGTCACGAGGCTTGCCCTCCTTGGGGATAACGACTATAGTGGCCAAGCGCTGGTCGGCAGGAAGGGAACCCGCCGCAAGAGAGTCGCGGAACATGCGGCCGAGGAAGGGCGCAAGCTTATCAGGACGCAATTTGTATAGTTCAATGGGCAGACCGTTAGGACCCATAGCCTTGCCCGAGCGAAGGGAACGAATCGCGGTCGCTATTTCATCCGACGATAAGGGGGCGTCCAACCGCTCCCGGTCCTCAACGGACAGGCCGGGCAGAGCAATATCTCTCAGTAGGAGGCGAGAGTCATCCTCGTCCCTGTCAGTCACCGGGGAGTACACCGCCCGGAGGTGATCAGCGAAGCATTCCACAATCTCATCCGGCTCAGTCACACACACACCATCCGCAGCACGCAACTCGGGGACCACACGATTCACTCTCTCTTTTTTGTCCAGCCACGCAATCAACTTACCCGCCTTGTCCCCCGAGTCATACAATCGGCCCTGCTGCTCCCTATACATAGTTTTGGCCGCGTCAGTGACCAGGGACCTATATTCGAACTGTTTCAGGCTAAGGGCATGTAGTCCGTCCGGAGTAACATTAGCCTCCAGGGCCGACTCCAGCCCCGAGATGTCAGTCTCCAGCTTTACCACCGCCTCGCTCCTAACCTTCTTGGCCACCACTATCTGGGCGAGGGCGTGTCCGCGTATCACAGTTTTAAAGGCTTCCCAAAGGGACAACGCAGACGACACCGACCCCTCGTTCTCACTGAAGTATTGGTCCATGGCCTTAACCAGGCTGTCACGAGTCACAGGGTCCCGCAGGTACCAGGGGTTAATGGGAGCTATCCGCCCTGCGGACCGCGACCCGGTGTCAAAGAGAAGCCACAGCGGAGAATGGTCGGAGATACCACGCGCCAGGTGTCTGACCTCTCGAATCCGACCAGTCTGCGCCGCGGGCATAAGAAAGTAGTCCAACCTGGAGAGACTCCCATGCGCCCCCGAATGAAAGGTGAACTGACACTGGGTCGGATGCAATAGTCTCCAACTATCCACCAAGCCGAAGGTCTCCAACATCCCACCCAGCCATGACTGGGCAGCGGGGAGGGTCCTCGGTGGGTGACGATCCAGTTCACCCGAAACCACAGAATTAAAGTCCCCGCCCATGAGCAGGAGGCCGTCCGGAAGGTCAAGCAGCATTCGACCCAAGTCAGTGAAGGTGGAGTTCTGGAGGCCCGGGGGGACGTAGACTGAAACCAGGGTAAGGGGCTGCCCCTCCCACCTCCCAGTCAAACACACATAGCGCCCTCTGTCATCCGAGACTATCCTCGTGATCTCCACCGGAAGGGAGGTTCGCAGGAGAATGCCCACCCCCCTGGAGCCAGTTGTGAAACCAGAATGGGCTACGAGGCGGTATCCCCCCCTGTTCATCGCATGGCAGACATTGCCGACCAAATGCGTCTCCTGGAGAAACACCACATCAGGAGTCAAACGACGCAAATATTGCAGTACAACACCCCGCTTAATACGGTCCCCCAACCCATTGACGTTCCATGACATAAGCCTCAACCCGTCTCCCCCCATCCCATCCAATAGCTCAAGAGGCCCCCAGCCCGCAGCACCGCTCCCAAATATGGATAAAAATCAATACCTCGCCCTGTAAACAAAAAACACACAACTAAACAACCCCTCTTCCCCCCCAACCCCACCCCAAGTCCAACGCCCCCCACCCTGCACCCCTGCGGGCCAAAGACCCCCCCAACTTGCAGTGTGCCTGTCGCCCCACTAACCCCATTCTACAAAAAGACCCCGGAGGAGGAAAGGGACCCGTACCCGCCCGCACCCCTCACGGGTCCTGGTAAAGCACAGTATGCAAAAGAAGTAAGACCCAACTGTACAGTGCAAAGCCGCAAAAGTAAGGACCAAAGGTCAGTCTAAGGGGACCCGTCACCTGCGGTGCCCCCAGAGGGCCCGGGCCGGCCACCCCCGTCCGGCAGCGAGTCCAGCCAGTCACTTGCGGCCACAGGAGAGTCAAAAAAGGCTGTCCGCTCTCCATGCTCCACTCGAAGTTTCGCCGGGTAGATCATCGAGTACTTCAGGCCTAGCTCGCGGAGACGGCGCTTCACCCCTTGGAATCCCATCCGCTGTTTCTGGACCAGTTGCGTGAAGTCCGGATAAAAGTTGATGGTAGAGTTCTCGTAGCGGACCGGGCCACGGGTCCGTGAAGCCTGCAGAATAGCATCGCGGTCCCTGTAGTGGAACAGTTTAGCCACGATAGGCCTCGGGGGGGCCCCCGGCCGCGGCCGGCCGCCCGGAACTCGATGGGCCCGCTCCACAGCGAAGAATTTGCTTAGGCCAACCGGGGACAGCTGTTGCAGGATAAGTTCCTCGACCACGAGGTCCACCGGGCGGCTGTCGGAGGACTCCGGTACCCCAATGATGCGGATATTGTTGCGTCGGGCCCGTCCCTCGAAGTCCTCAAGCCGCCGGGCCATATGGTCGTTGACCACTCTAATGTCCCCAAGCGCGGCCCGCAGATCCGACACCTCCGTACCCAGGGTGGAGGTCCGTGCATCAAGGGCCTGGACCTTCTCGTTGGTTTTAGAGAGGTCGGCCCGAATCAGGGTGACGTCGATCGCGACAGTGTCGATCTTACGGGCCAGGGCCTCATATTGCGTCACGATAGTTTCCCTGATGCCCTCGATGGCGCCCATAATGTCCTGCAGGGAAGGTTCCGCAGCGACGGTCGTGCCTCCCCCTGCAGCATCCGGGGAGAGGCCAGCAGCGCCAGGGGACCCCCTGCCCTGGGTATAGCGGTCCATGTTGTTGCTCTGGACCGCTCCCCCGCGCAGTGAAGCCTTGGTCTTGCGCCCCTCCGGACCCCCTTTGCCCGCCATGTGAGCGCAGTCACTCAATGGGACCTCCGATCAAGGGGTGCGCGGGTGCCAGCGAAAGGACCACAAACCGTCGGTGTAGGGGTCGGAGGCGTCAGACCCGCCAGTAGCAGATGAAAGCAAACCCCGGGCAGAGACCCAGGAGGCACCTCGCCACCTTGAGCACGCACGCCAGCTGATCTCCTGAAGGCCAAAACCGAAACCGAAAGTGCTGAATCGGTAACTGGCACCGCGCTGAGGCCGCTGTTGTTCAATTGCAGCCCGGCCCCACGGGTCACCTTCACCCCGGCCACCTCCGTCGGGTGGGTCCCAAAAGTTCCGGCGACGATAACTCAGGATTCCCAGGTCCGATTAGAGTTTTGAAAAGAGATATATGATCAGCTGGTCTTCATCTCCCAGATTCCATACACCAAATCAGGATAGTCTCAGGATATATTCCGAGGAGCAGAAAGGGTCCGGGGAGCCCTGTGCTCACGCGACCATCTTGGATGCGCGCTAGGCTCCTCCACTGCCACGTTTATTAACTACGAAAAAGGAAGATTGGGGTACTATTTCAGCCTGTAAACAGAAGCAAGATGAAGACACTAGTGATTACTATGCCCGATTCGAGAAATGTTTTGGTATAAATAGTGGCATAAAAGCAAGTAGCGAATCATACCCGCATCTGTTTGTAACAAAATTAGTAGAAAATGCCCTGCCCCCAGTAAAGAATAGAGTATTAAAATTCGAGAGTACCTGGCAAGGTAACACCCCATCACAAATGTTACAAATGTTACAGTATCATCACAATAGAATTAGAGAGGAACAAGAACATGAACACAGACGCATGAAAGACACAAAAATGAAAATGCTAGTTTCCCAGACAGTTCCAGCTGAAGGACATAAAAAGGGAATGACACATTCCGATTCAGCAGGACCTGTAAAAGGGACATGCAATTATTGTAAAAAGCCAGGTCATTACGTACACGATTGTCCAGTTTTAAAACATAATATCGCCATAGGTAAAACACAAGAAAGATCACGGCCACTCAGACAAGATCAGAATGAACAAGGAGCTATGCAGCATGCCCAGGCCATGCCAGCCGCACAACAGCCAATACAGTTTGTGCCAGCTGCACCACCGTTGCCTGCTGCTGCCACACAGACCACAACACGACAAATGTATCAGACTGCACAGTATGAATATCCTGAGTATCAACGTTACGCATGAACTAGCCTAGAGAGGGAAGTTGACTTACCCCTTATCGAGATTCCGGTAGATCAAGAAGGACCTTATGTACATAGTGAATTATTAGGTCAAGATAGAAAATTTTTACTCGATACAGGGGCAAGTCGAACAACTATAAAACGTAGTGAAGTTCCAGGGGCACCCCTCTCAGGCTCTCAGAATATTTCCCTTTGTTTTTCAGGAAAACCTATTGTTAATGAAGTATCACAGCCTCTTCCACTTACGATAGGACCTCTGACCCGAACTACAGATTTATTGCTTACCAAATCATGTCCAGAAAACTTGCTAGGAATAAAAACGTTGAAAGCCCTAGGAGCCATAATATGTTGTTCTCCGGAAGGAGTAAGGTTGTTTTTACGTGATTTTAAAGGTCACTATGTATCTAGAGACATGGATCCCCGACTGCAGACTTTACCTACACATCTATGGGCACAAGGCCCTACTGATGTTGGTTGCATGAATATTACACCATATCGAGTCACACTAAAGGCAGGAGTGGTGCTACCACGAATGCGACAATACAAGTTACCACCAGATGCTGTAGTGGCTTTACTACAAATCATTGACGAGCTAATTGCCCAAGGAGTAGTTGTAGAAACAGACTCCAATGTATGTAATTCACCGATAATTCCAGTTCTTAAACAAACAGATCCTACAGCCCCGCCAGTATATCGATTGGTTATTGACCTGCGCGAGTTAAACAAATGCATTGTGCCACAATTTCCTGTGGTCCCAGATATCTCGTCATTACTGACAGCTATTGATTCCGAAGCAACATTCTTTACTGTAATAGATCTCAAGAATGCCTTTTTCAGCGTCCCAATAGATCCGGAAAGCCAATATTTGTTCGGATTTAGTTTAAATGGGCGTAGCTTTAAATTCTCACGCGCACCTCAAGGATTTACAGAAAGCCCCAGCATCTATAGCCAAGCATTAAAACGAGAACTTGACAGTATCCACATGCCAGTTAACACTGCTCTGCTTCAATACGTGGATGATCTGCTGATCACCGCGAGAAGCGAACCGGAATGTGAAAAAGCATCACTGACAGTTTTACAATTTCTAGCCGAAAAGGGGCACAAGGTGTCCCCTTCTAAGCTGCAATTCTGTGTCCAGCGAGTTGTTTATCTTGGACACTCGCTGTCCAAGGAGGGAAGGCAGCTTACACCCGACCGCATTCAGTTGATAGCTAACATGCCAATACCCAAGACACAAAAGGAAGTACGAGCCTTCATAGGCCTCACGTCATATTGCAGACAGTGGATCCCTCAGTACGCATTTCTAGCAAAACCACTCATTCAGTTAACCACACAGGAGGCAGCCACATCGACTGTTCTCCCTTGGACTCAGGAACACACACAAGCTTTTGAAAGCCTAAAGAAAGCTTTATGTCAAGCACCCGTTTTAGCAACACCATGTTACAGAAAACAGTTTACACTCTTTGTTACAGAACGCGAAGGTACTGCCTTGTCAGTACTCACACAGGAACAAGCAGGAGCACACAAACCATGTGCTTATTTTTCTAGTACATTAGATCCCGTAGCTCAGGCTTTGCCTGCGTGCCTGAAATCAGTAGCAGCGACAGCTTTAGCAATCAGACAAAGCGATGCCATAGTGTTAGGACATCCATTGACAGTTCAAGTACCACATGCAGTAGAGGTTCTTGTGAATAGAACGCAAACACAACACTTGACTATAGCACGACTTACAGGGTATGAACTTACATTGTTTCAGCCACATATAGAAATCAGACGCTGTAACACATTGAATCCTGCCACACTTTTACCTGTAATCGGAACAAACCCACTAGCTCATGACTGTATTGAAGTTATTACAATAACAACAAAACCCAGACAAGACTTAACCGATGTCCCATTGTCAGATCCAGACCTGACATTGTATGTAGATGGTTCATGCATGAGAACAAGTACAGGAGAGTTAGTGGCCGCTTACGCAGTCACAACAGATACTGAAGTCATTGAAACTAATCGTATAAATACCTTGTCAGCTCAAGCCGCAGAACTCATCGCTCTGACACAAGCCTGTATTCAAGCCACGAATAAAAAAGTCAACATATACACTGACTCACGTTATGCATTTGGAGTTGTACATGACTTCGGCGTGTTGTGGCGAGAGAGAGGTTATTTAACTTCTCACGGTGCCCACATTCAGCACGGACCCCTCATTCATGCCTTATTAGATGCAATACATCTACCCACTGCAATATCAATTATGAAATGTAAGGCTCATACGAAGGTTACTGATATCGTTTCCCAAGGCAATGATCTAGCCGACAGAACAGCTAAACAGACTGCTCAAACTCAAACCCCCGACATGACAAAGACAATAGTCCCGACACCGACACATTGTATGACAGTTAAAGATCCTACTCTTGACGTAATTGACATACAGACACATGCTACACCAGACGAAATAAAGAAATGGACTGAATTAGGAGGGATCCAAACGGACCAAGGATGGATGATGAAGGAAAAGTCTGTATGGTTCCTTCCTGATTCAATGGTCCAAGTTATAATTAACACTATACATAGTCCAGCACATCTAGGAGAAAAAGCTATGCTAGACAGCATTCAACACATTTGGTTCAATAAACATTTACGAGCAGCAGCCAAACAAAAGGTCCGTACCTGTATGATCTGTTGTCAGTTCAACCCAGGAAAAAGCGTTCCCGTAGAACAGGGTGGATTCCATACTCCTAATCATCCTTTTGAAGTACTCCAGATGGACTATATCCAGATGGAACGATGTCGAGGATTCAAATATGTTCTCGTAGTTGTCTGCGCTCTGTCCCGTTGGACAGAGGCATACCCGGTTTCAGATTACACTGCCCCGACTACTGCCAAACAGTTGGTTCGAGAATTCTTCCCACGATACGGTTTACCACGTGCTGTTCACTCAGATAACGGCCAGCCGTTCTCATCCGAATTAATGAAACACGTTTCACTTCTGTTAGGATATCAGTGGAAATTCCACTGTGTCCGACACCCCGAGGCAGCAGGTCTCGTAGAAAGACATAACCAAATACTGAAAATCAGAATGTCCAAAATATGCAGAGAGAAAGGTGTCGACTGGGTAGTAGCGTTACCCGTTGCACTCTTTTACATGAGAATGGTAGCGCACTCTCGAACAGGGCTATCCCCGTATGAGGTGATCTTCGGCAGACCACCGAATATGTGGGGGATGCCTATACCTCGCAAAATAACTGATATTGACTGTAATATGCTGACAGATTACTTGGCTTCCTTGATGTCTGCACTACAATCTTGTCGTTCACAGGTAGCTGCAGCCTTTCCCGACAACACTGAGGTGAAACCCCATGACGTTGTTCCGGGTGATCTTGTCGTTGTGAGGAATTTCGACCGAAAGACTCAGCTGGAGCCCAGGTGGAAAGCACCCAAGTTGGTCCTGTTGACCACAAGGACAGCCGTGAAGATCGAGGGCCGCAAGGGCTGGATTCATTCAAGTCATATCAAGAAATTTCATGGACTATCCTCGGATATAGACATTGTGCCCTGCACTCCCTCACAGACTGATTCAAAACTTCCCTTTGTTGAACCGAATGACTCTGAGAACTACAAACTAAAGCTTAGGCCCATCAAGTCGAGCAATTTGATTGTTTAAGTCCTCTCCAAGGTGAAGCGGTCGAATTGTCTCTGACATGTATCCCTTGGACCTGAGTAGAGAAAATACCCGGAAAATGTTGAAACGACAGGCGTATTGTAAATCACTGCGTAGCCACTGTATAGGGACATTATTAATTTTGTTTTTATTGAGTCTTTTAATAATTATTACAAGTATGTTGTTGCACATATATTACCCTATTTCTAGACATGTTTATAATGTTGCTGCTGAACATTCTTTTAGTGACTTACCTCCGCATGAATTGTCTTATAGACTTGCGCTGCGCAATAACACTTTCATTAGTATGTTACATCATTCCCATCAGACTAGTAATGCCACCAATTGTTGGGTGTGTGGCCGACTCCCTCCCTATCAGAATTATGAAGGAGTCCTGCCTTTCTTTCCACATCCATTTATACATAATGGGTCCTGTGGAGCATGGTTTAGTTTAATCAATTCCATAGACTCAGACACCGCAGTTTACCAAGATCATTGGATATGGGGAAACCTGAACCTAGTTTTACTCAAGGTCTGCTACCCTGACAAGGAGGGTCGCCCCAAAAGAACAGGAACTGATCTAGAAAATGAAGTATATGGATTAGGTAATTTTACACCTAATCTCATGATTCTAAATGTCGTATCCGAAATTGAACTAGTCTTACCCACCATGTCAGTATTCCCAGCGAAGGGTGAATTGTGTGTAAGAAAGGTTGGTTCCATACATATGGGCCATAGTAAATGCACTACTATAGTAGAATTCAGTGATCAAGGAAAATCTTCATTTAAAGCTTCTCGCCACTCCTACTTTATATGTGGTCAGACGGCATATATGCGTCTACCTCTAGATTGGGATGGTACTTGCTACATTGCATTCCTTTTGCCACCTGTTTTCCTAGCTCCTCCTGATTATTACAGAAATATTCATTTAGTACACAACAGAGAGCGGAGAGATCTCCCCATTGTCGATTACACTGAGACGGCATGGGACAAGTATGTAGATTTTAATAAAGGCATCTTTCCCTATATAGGTACTGTTACTAATAGTAAGCTGATACGTAGATTAACTAGAACCCTTGAAGCAGTAGTGAATGAGACTATTTCCGCCTTAGGCAATTTAACGGAAGAGCAGTCTGCTATGCGGATTGTTGTGCTTCAAAATCGTCTTGTCCTTGACGTCATCCTGGCTGATAGGGGCGGAGCTTGTAGGGTCATCGGATCAAGCTGCTGCGTATTCATACCAGAAAATTCGCCATCTGTATATAAAGCCATCACTCGCCTTCATAAGATTGTAAACCAGATACACCAGAACCCAGGCACTTGGACTTGGTCCAGTTGGTTTTGGAGTGTGATATCAGCTTGGGGATGGAGAGTTTTATCCTTCCTAGGTATTGGCCTTCTCATATTATTCAGTTGCTGTCTATGTCTACAATGTGGACCAGCGATTTGTGGTCTGTGTGCCACATCGTGTATTCCACCACCAAGATTTCATTCAAGATCACGGAAGAAGAAAGAAGAACAAATGATGCTACATGAACAGATCAATGGATTGATGAAGATTGATATCTCTTGAAGGGCAAGTAGGGGACAAGGAGGGAATGTGGAAATGTGGATTTTCCTGGTCAGTTATGTCCCCTATCTTGGACCCCAACGGTTCTATGTGCATGTCACAAGTACATGTATGTTCCCTCCAGTTCCAGTTATGAAGACGCAAATACATGTGCGTCCACCGTCAACATGTCCTCTGTCAGATCCGCCATGAATAGGCCGGATATTCTATCCCTAAATATAAAAGGCCACCGGCTTTATATGGTTCACTTATGCCATTTTACAGTCCAGGCAAGTAGGCCCTGATTCTGTCATCAAAACTCCTCTTGCTTTCTGCCTCTGAAAGCTCCAGTCTGAGCCTGCATCTGTGACCATGAACTTTGTCTCATTCTCTGCGCGGCTCACGAAGCCTGACATCAGACTATTCTCTGCCAAGAACTGTATTTCACCTTCGAATTATCTGCTTCCCCCTCAACCGATGCATTCCTGCCTAGTAGCTTAAGTAAACATTCTTCCAGATACCAAGCAAAAGGCCCGGCTTCTCTGTCCTCATGCAAGTAATTCATAGCCCTGTTACCATGGAATAATTTCTACCCCCTCGCATTCAGTGTAGACACTTAGACGCTTGTACACGCACGCACAGTCAGTATAGAATAGATTCTGTCCGAGAGTCCTTCTTTTGTGGATAACATAGTTCTTTAAACATAGGATGTTAGATATGATTTGGGATTAGGTTGACTTGACCCCCCAGACTTTTCGTCTCCACATGTAGAGCTAATGTCAAGCCCCCTCCACCCCCTAGTTACACGTCAATTACACGTCATGCTGCCGCGCGCGCATCTATGCCAAGTATTATCTTATAGATCCACCTATGTATGACATCATAACCAATCATGTTCCTTTTTTATTCCTTATTACACCCATTTTTTGGTTACGCAGGTGAAACGTCATTTTCCTTATCAATTGTTACGCCTACTGCATTCGCTTCATTGTAATGTATGTATTATAAAAGTTACTTCTTGTCAATAAAGTATGTACTTCACTTCCTGAACCCCCGTGGTGATGGAACTTGGAGCATCCGATTATAATCGATCATTGGAATAAAGCCCATTCCGAAACTCTAATATCACGGATTCTGCCTCTCATTTTACTGAGCTATTTTATTATGATTCCGTATCAAATTCAGTCCCGGTAAAGGAATTTTATTTACCACAGTAGGGTAGTGGGGTGGTAGGGTAGAGGGGTAGTAGAGGGGTGGGGTAGAGAGGTAGGGGGTAGTAGAGGGACGGAGGGGTAGTAGGGTAGTGGGTTAGTAGGGTAGTAGTAGGGTAGTAGGGGGGTAGTGGGGTAGTAGGGGTAGTGGGGTAGTAGAGGGGTAGTGGGGTAGTAGAGGGTTAGTAGAGGGGTAGTTGGGTAGTAGGGTAGTGGGGTAGTAGAGGGGTAGTGGGGTAGTAGAGGGGTAGTAGGGTAGTAGGGTAGTGGGTAGTAGAGGGGTGGGGTAGTAGAGGGGTGGGTTAGAGGGGTAGTAGAGGGGTAGAGGGGTAGTGGGGTAGTAAGGTAGTGGGGTAGTAGGGTAGTAGGGGGTAGTGGAGTAGTAGAGAGGTAGTGGGGTAGTGGGGTAGTAGGGTAGTAGAGGGGTAGTAGGGTAGTAGAGGGGTAGTGGGGTAGTAAAGGGGAAATGGGGAAGTGGAGTAGTAAAGGGATAGTAGGGTAGTGGAGTAGTAGAGGGGTAGTAGAGGTGTGGGGTAGATGGGTAGAGGGGTAGTAGAGGGGTAAAGGGGTAGTATGGGAGTAGAGGGTAGTAGAGGGTTAGTGGTGTAGTAGAGGGGTAGTAGAGGGGTAGTAGTGGGGTAGTAGAGGGGTAGTAGAGGGGTAGTGGGGTAGTAGAGGGGTAGTAGCATAGTAGAGGGGTAGTAGAGGGGTAATAGAGGGGTAGTGGGGTAGTAGAAGGGTAGTAGGGGTAGTGGAGTAGTAGAGGGGTAGTGGGGTAGTAGAGGGGTAGTGGTGTAGTGGGCTAGTAGAGGGGTATTAGGGTAGTGGGGTAGTAGAGGGGTAGTAGTGGGGTAGTAGTGGGGTAGTGGGGTAGTAGAGGGGTAGTAGGCTAGTAGGGTAGTAGAGGGGTAGTGAGGTAGTAGAGGGGTAGTAGAAGGGTAGTGGGGTAGTAAAGGGGTAGTAGGGTAGTGGGGTAATAGGTGTACTGGGCAGTGGGGTAGTAGGGTAGTAGAGGGGTAGTGGGGTAGTAGAGGGGTAGTGGGGTAGTAGATGGGTAGTAGCGGGTTAGTAGGGTAGTGGGGTAGTAGAGGGGTAGTAGAGTAGTAGGGCAGCAGGGTAATAGTAGGGTAGTAGGGTAGTGGGGTTAGTAGAGGGGTAGTAGGGTAGTGGGGTAGTAGAGGGGTAGTAGGATAGTAGGGTAGAGGGGTAGTAGAGGGGTGGGGTAGAGGGGTAGTAGAGGGGTAGTGGGGTAGTAGGGAAGTAGGGTAGTGGGGTAGTTGGGGCAGTGGGGTAGTAGGGAAGTGGGGTAGTGGTGTAGTAGAGGGGTAGTGGGGTAGTAGAGGAGTAGTGGTGTAGTGTAGGGGTAGTATAGGGGTAGTGGGGTAGTGGGGTAGTAGAGGGGTAGTGGGGTAGTAGAGGGGTAGTAGGGTAATAGGGTAGTGGGGTAATAAGGTACTGGGGTGGTAGTGGGTTAGTAGGTGGAAGTAGGGTAGTAGGGTAGAGGGGTGGGATAGAGGGGTAGTAGGGGTAGAGGGGCAGTAGAGTAGTGTGGTAGTAGGGGGTAGTAGGGTAGTAGTGGGGTAGTGGGGGTAGTAGAGGGGTAGTGGGGTAGTAGAGGGGTACGTGGGTACTGGGGTAGTAGGGTAGTAGAAGGGTATTAGGGTAGTGGGGTAGTAGAGGGGTAGTAGGGTAGTGGGGTAGTAGAGGGGTAGTAGGGTAGTAGAGGGGTAGTAGGGTAGAGGGGTAGTAGGGTAGAGGGGTAGTAGAAGGGTGGGGTAAAGGGGTAGTAGTGGGGTGCTAGGGTAGTAGAGCGGTGGTAGTGGGGTAGTAAAGGGGTAGTGGTGTAGTGGGGTAGTAGAGGGATAATAGGGTAGTAGGGTAGTGGGGTAGTAGAGGGGTAGTAGGGTAGTGGGGTAGCGGGGTAGTGGGGTAGTAGGGGGGTGGTGGGGTAGTAAGGTAGTAGAGGGGTAATGGGGTAGTAGAGGGGTGTAGAGGGGTAGTAGAGGGATAGAGGGGTAGGAGGGGGATGGGGTAGAGGGGTCGAGTATTAGAGGGGTAGAGGGGTAGTAGAGGGGTGGGGTAGAGGGGTATTAGAGGGGTAGAGGGGTAGAGTGGTAGAATACTAGAGGGGTAGAGACAGTGCTTTAAATGGGAAAAAATAAGTGTAGGTACTCATTAAATTGAGCTGGGGGCGTGGCTAGTGGGCGGGGTTAGAGGCGGAGCGAGACATGATGATACTAAGAAATTTCTATTGAGTATTCATTTTGCCCGTGCATTTCCTCTGATTGTAGTTTCAAGCTTCCCATATATGCGGATTAACAGCTGCATATGATAATAAAGAGTGGTGTGAATACGGTAGCAGGCCCTAAATCACAATAGAAGGAGCTTTAAATGGATGCAGTCAAGCCACCAACAGCACTATTCCGGCTCATGATCAGCGCGCCTCGGATCAAGAGAGAGTTTGGAATGGCAGCATTGATCATGAGTACTCCGCCAGTTGCAGGACATACCAAAACATTTGAGAAAAGTATCAATATAAACAAAATGTGTTAACTCATTTCACAAAATAAATTCCTAATAGGATATGTTAAGATTTCCTTGTTTTGTAATATTTGCAGGCAGACCGAACAGACAGGGTAATAATCGGGCAAACAGGCAACCTGTCCTCAGAGAAGCGCGGAATAGGTCTGCTGTTTGTAACCATGACTGGTATATTCATAGGAGACAGTCCACTCTCTTTTATAGATTCTATCACACCTGTTAGCCAGCTGTTTTCCAATGACTACCACACCTGTGAAGCAGCTGTCTCTTATGAGCTAGCTAGTTCTCTTCCAAAGACTATCACCCATACGAGACGGCCAGCTCTCTTCCAAACACTATTACAGATATGAAACAGCCAGCTTTCTCCCAAGGACTTGCTGCACCCTTGTGAGACATTCAGCACACTACCAATAACCATCACACCTGTGAGACAGACGACTGTCATGCTGTACTTCCAGCATGCTTTTGAAACAACCAGCTCTCCCTATGACAATCTCACATATGAGATCTACTTGGTGGTTTTTGGCACACAACTTCTAATACACACAGAAACAAGCAGACAATGCACACACAAAAGCATTTCACGCATTTCTTTAAAACTACCTCCTGAGGGTGTCCAGATTCTCTTCCTCTCTGAGCTTGCTTGCTCTCTCACACTCAAACATACACAGAAGCAGGCAAATGCGCGCGCACACACTCCCTCCTTCTCTCTCTCCCTCTCCCTCCCCCTCCCTCTCCCAAAAAGGTTCACTTCGAATTGTTAAAGCAAGCACAGTGTGAACACTCACACAGCCCCTGGGTACTTCACAGGTCTTTTGAAGACCATTCGCTTGTTAACAAGGCTTTGTTGGTTTTTCACCCCTTCTAGAGCCCCCGCATCGCCACTCTGACTATTGCTGGAAGAATTAGCAGTTACACAATACCAATCCCTGTCAGCTGAAACCCCGAGGAATCGGGTTTCTGGATGCTTGAATCGGGAGATCGGGAGGCGGGAGACTAGCCTTGAAATCGGTAGTCTCCTGCCTGAATCGGAAGGGTTGGCATGTCTGATTGGCTTACCTTCAATGAGTACCGGCACTCTCCTTAGCAGCGGAGAAGTGCCGGTACTCTGATCGGTAAAAATAAGAAGTGCCGGTACTCAGTACCGGTGAGTACCGGCCCATTTAAAGCACTGGGTAGAGAGTGAGTAGTAGAGAGTGAGTAGTATGCCAATGCCAAGATACACAGCGCGCGTTTCAACAAAATAAATACAGAGTCATCAAACTACCACAAGCTCCGTAGAGGAAACGGCATTCCCATTGCTATAACACCAAAATGCGGCAAGCTGCGTACTTGCAAACTCTTCAAAGCCTGGCAAGTTGCTTTCAAAGTCATCAAACCCTAGCAAGCTGCGTACTGAAAGCACCCTTTTTAACAACAAAAACACACAAAAATGCGCACCAAGTATCACGGCGCGCGTTTCAACAAAATAAATACAAACTCAGTGTAAGCGGCATTTTTAAGAAATGTGCCGGTTAAGAATAAATAAATAACCATTTTCGTTGCTAGTACACCTTCCACGCCGTACAGGAAACAGCATTTTCGTTGCTAGGACACCAAAATGCAAAGTGGCGTCAGGCTGTCCTCAGTCCCTACGGACTACGGACACGCGCATGCTGTTTGCTATGAACAAATGGCAAGAGCAGCCATGTTTGTCCATGCAGATGCGTGCATGCAAGCAGGGCCGGCTTTAGGTCTGGTGGCGCCCTGTGCAACAATAATTTTTGGCGCCCCCCAGACCCAATGATTACCTCCTAGGATTCTCTCACTACCACTGGGCGAACGTGCACCTCATCTCTCCAATCATAGGTTATAGCTAAAGACAGCGCCCACTCCTGAGGGCAGCGCCCCCTCCACAGGTCAGCACCCTGTGCGGCCGCACCAGTCGCACTGCCCTAAAGCCGGCCCTGCATGCCAGCCCTCGGCAGAATCAATTCCAAAAGGTCCTTGCAATAGCAAGTGCAACGCATGCGCTGCTTTCGCTAGGCGAGACCTAATAAAAGGATGGCCACCAGGCTTGTGATGCCAGTGGTGTGCTAAAAATAAAGGGGGGCCGGGGGAGTGCCCGAAATCAGCGGCGCTCTGTGAACAAGTGGGGGGGGGGGGGC
Source organism: Triturus cristatus (assembly GCF_964204655.1). Classification (NCBI taxonomy): domain Eukaryota; kingdom Metazoa; phylum Chordata; class Amphibia; order Caudata; family Salamandridae; genus Triturus; species Triturus cristatus. The sequence goes on along the minus strand of NC_140587.1, from coordinate 92,944,352 downwards.
GGGCGTAAGCCTGTACAGTTCGTTAAACAGAGGAGTTGAAGTGGGGTTGGGTTTAATATAAAGCCAGTGAAGCTAAATAAATGAGGGGCGGAAGGGAGGGATGGATGGAGGGCTGTAAAATAAGGGGGTACTGTGATGTGAAGCCAGTGGTCCTTTTTAAAAAGGATGGGTGTGATGCTAACCTAGACAACCTCTATAAATAAAATGGGGTGATGCAGCAGACCCCTTCAAATATAGGGGGTTGGGAGGGGGCTTGGCGGTCGAAGCCACCTAAGCGATTCCGGCTGCTGCGCTTTACAGCAAAGATGTCCGTCAATAAAAGTAACCTGGAAGTAATTGGGCCCAGGAGAGGGTGGGGAGGAAGCAGGTGGAGGAGACGTTAAAATGGCTGCTGCTAGAAAGGATGCAAGGAAAGCGAGGCGGCGAGAGGAAGGGATGTATGTCATGGGCCAGCAGAGCGGGGGTGTTTGTTTTGGATGTGAAGGGAGACGGGGTGAAAAAAGACACAGTGGCAGCTCCGGAGCGAAAGCAAAGCCCTGGAAGCGAGGAAAGTGGAAAGCGAATGAGGCGTGCACATTCTGAGAAGCGTCCAGGGCACCAGGAGGCTGTCATCTGCCAAGTTCGGCTCTTGATGGATAAAGACACAGCTCCACGTCCCAGCAGTGGAAGGCCTCCAAAGCACACCTTCGAGGAGCTACCCAGGGCTGCCTGCGAGCAGCGTCACGCGGCAGCAGAGGCCTCTCTGCTGGAGAAAGGGGAGTCTGGGCTGGAGTTGTGGAGGGAAGGGGTGAGCCACTGGCACTGAGAAGCCCACAGGTCTAAGGGCAGAGGTCATCCCTGTACCTCGTTTGCTGAAAGGGTCCATTACTCTAAATAAACATCGAGGATGTACTGGACATCATGAAAGGTATTTTTTGGGCTAAAATGTGTTGATAAGGGAAGTAAAACTCCTGGGATAAACCACGGTAAAGCACCACTAGTGCCCACGGTGAGTATGTAGGACGCACCAGGTACCAGCCCCGCTGACCTGGAGCCACCTGGACACCCTACCACCAGCAGACCCCACACCTGGTGCCTGCCCACCCACACCAGCACAGGCAGAGAACCTGCACCGCTGACAGGAAGAGCCGGCGTGGATGGAAACGTTTCACTAGTGAAGCACCAGTGCCGCGGAGATGACGCAGACGAAAACAGTGAATGTCAGACACCTGAGGGGGTCAGACACCCCAGGGAGCAGAGGGGCCCCAGTTACATCAAAGACCCACTTCATAGAACACTCGAAAAGAGGTCAACATAGAGAGCGCCAAGAAAAATATAGAGAGCCCAGTAAAAATACAGAAAGCGCCTAGAATGAAGTGTGTCTACGTGTGCCAAACGAATATTAGTTTCGATTGTATAGAGAGAGATGAGCAGGAGTTAGGGAAGTGAGAGACAGGCGACGACATTGGAAGGATGAGGGAAAGAGGGAGTGATACAAGGAAAGAGCCGCCGTGCAATAAGAACGACACCCGGCAAATGCTAAGCACTGGGAAAGGGGATGAAATGTGGCGCCATGGTGACAGGCGGACCAGCAGCGTGATGCGCTGGAGCACACCCCGGGGTGTGAGCATGCTGCCTTGCTTTAGCGTGTGCCCCAGGACTCTCTGGAGGATGGATCCCTGGCATGAGGGCAGATATCAACCACATGGTCACCCCCAGTTGTGCCTATAACCAAAGCGCAGACTAGTTTCACTGCTAGGCGCTATGAGCAATACCAGGCCAGGTGGCAGAGCAGTGCTGTGTTAGTGCAGCGTCTGTGCTTGAAATCACCCGCACCTTTGTATATCCCTGGATGCAATAATCAACTGATCCACAACAGCACAAAGCTGCCAGTGGGAGGGATTCTCAGAACCTCTGCTCATCAATATTCATGAGACAGAGCCAATTCTACAACTCCCGGGGAACGCCTGTAAATACAGAAATGGGGGCTTGCCAGGCACTGCACTTACAGTCTGTGCTGGCACTGCACTTACAGTCTGTGCTGGCACTGCACTTACAGTCTGTGCTGGCACTGCACTTACAGTCTGTGCTGGCACTGCACTTACAGTCTGTGCTGGCACTGCACCTCCTCCCTAAAGGGACGGATTGCAATGGCAGAAAAATGGCACATTGTGAAAAGCGCATTGGGGACAGCGTGTACCCACCCATGCCCAATGATGCCATTTGCTGAATGGAAGCCGCCTACTCCTGGCTAGCTTTTACTGAAGTACTGGTCAAAGGTTACTGGCGCACATGTTATGTTATGTTATGCAGATTTGTAGAGCGCGCTATCACCCGGGAGGGTGTCCTGGCACTGAGCAGGGGTGCGTCAAGCAAACCTAGGGCCTAATGGAACTACTCGAAAAGCCAGGACTTCAGCGACTTATAGAATTCAAGACATGACAGGGAAGACTCTTATGGGTAGGAGAGATCGTTCCATGCGTTGGTTGCGATGTAGAAGAAGGCTCTATGAGCAGATCTGTTTTTAGTATGTGTGGGAAGTGTGCAAGTAGGAGTCTGGATGAGCGGGGGTGTCTGAAAGGTTTGTGAAAGCAATGCGAGGTATAGTGTCATAGTGTTATGTAGTGCCTTGAAAGTGTGTTTGAGGAGCTAGAATTGAGCTCGTTTGTGTATGGGGGGCCAGTGGAGCTCCTTCAGGGGTGGTGTGATGCGAGTGTGGTGTGGAAGGTTCTGGCTGCCTCCTTCTGAATGCATTGCAGCCGTCTGCAGAGTTTTTTGTTGATCCCAGCATAGAGGGTGTTCGTATAGTTCTGCTTGCTTGTGACAAGGGAGTGAGTGACAGGTTTTCAGGTGCTAATTGGGAGCCATCTGAAAATGTTCCTCATCATTTCCAGGCAGGGCCTGACTGGGAACCGAAACCGGCCCTGGCAAACTGGTCGACCGGCTCCCTACGGGTGGGGGTGCTGGAGCAGGTAGTACAACATTTTGTATACCACCCCCCCATTCTGCATGTTATATTAATCAGAATAATCAATTAATGGCAATATTATTAATCCGTTTGAAGTGATAACTCACCAATTATATTAACAAAATAATTATACGTGGGATTTACATTTTGCATGGCTACATTAATTGTATACTAACATATGTACGCATACTAATGGTAGAAAATTAGAATATTTCATGATATATGTTGCTTTTGTGATGTAATTGTAAATTGCACCAGATGACATCACTGGGTGAATATAAACGCTTTGAATGTTGCTATTATGCTAGATAATTACTTACACATAGGGGAATTAGTGAGGGTTTAACATTTTATTAGCCATTTCAATGTTTAATTACGTTTTTGTGTTTGTTTTACTTAAGTTGACCATTTGGGCCTTCGTAAAGATGGCCGACTGAGACACACGACATGACTGCTACTGTCCCACGAGGTTTTGGGTGAAATGCGCCTGCGCCACCGCCAGCAACAATGGCCTCGTCCTGACCCCAGGAAAGATGTACCAACCAAGGTCATACTGGGAGAGTTGCCAGGACCACAAGACAAAGAACTGTCTTTAAAACCGGAACCAGCAAGTGCGATGACTTAATCTTACGGACTATGTGAGAACTTCACCGAGTGACCCCAAATCCACCAATCAGGACTGTCTAAAACTCATTCTTGATACATTTTGATGTTAGTTTCATTATAAAAGTGGGTAGACAAAGCAAATTAGGTAGTCCTTCTTTTGAGAGAACTTTCATTTTCCTGACGTTATGCTGACGGAGAGGACGGTGACACTGCTGGACAGCTGTTATCCTGAATCTTTGAGAGACTGAATTGCGGCCTGACTTTGATGAATTTAAAGATTTTTCCACGACTTGACTGACTTAGAGGACGACTAATAGCCATATTAGGTAAATATGATGTTCTGCGGTTTGGACGATGATTTTCTAAAATTTGCAATTTAATTAGATAAACTATGCTTTGATTAATAAACAAATGTGTTGTGTTGATTATTTGAAGAAATGAGATTAAGAGAAGAGCATAAATAAAAAAATTGAATTACCAAATTACAAAACCAACTAACTGATTCATCGCCAAATGAGGGGAATGTCACGAGGTTTGAACCTAATAAAGGCAATCAATGTATATTAGGGGTTAGGTGAAAAAATATTCCTTTCTTGTCAGCGTATGGAAACTTATCCTTCCCGGGAAAGCAGATCAATGAAGTGTGAGTGTTGGCGTTATGGGCCCCACCAATGAATGTATTTGAATTAATGTGTTATTGCGATATTTGGTCTGTGACGAAGGGAGGATTTGACATTCCACGCTGCAACAGTTTTTCTGGTAGCAGAATGATGGTTGTTATTGTTTTGGTTTGGTGATTATAGCTTGTAAATTGCTTATTGATAATTGGTTATTGAGTGATATTGATTTATGTATTAACACTCTATGTTGAGTTGCGTCGAGATCTATGTTGTTTACACAGCTTCTGGGATGTAGGAAGTCGGAAGTTTGTAACGGTTCCGTAGTAGAGCAGAGGTAAGCGCTGTTCTCGGGAAAGATGGAATTGTTGTTGCCCTGTAGGTACACAGGGAGAAACGTGTAACGATTGAAGTTGCACCACGCATTGTCTGGGTTCGATTCGGTGACATTGTCGTGTGTTGCCATTAGAGACATTTTCTGTGTGAAAGAAGTGTGTATGATAGCGAAGGTCACCTGTGAAATTTTGGTCTTAGGTACCAGGAGTCCAAATGGCATTCCGATAACGCTTATCACTGGAAAGGTAACAGGTGTTCTCTGAGCTTGCTAGAAGGATAAAGTAGAGGGAAGTGCTACTTTGTTAACGTATGTCATAATTCTGTAGTAGGACAGACTGTTCGCTGTTCTCGGGAAAGACAGGATTCTGTGTGAATGTACTACATTTTCTCGTGTGAAAGTGTGTGAATGTGAAGGCATTCGGGTTAATTGTGAAACTCTAGTTTTATTTCTCAGGAGCATTGGGTCTCCAACTATGTGTCTTAATTCTGGAGAAACGGTTAGCTAATGCTTGTTAGAAGGGTAAGGTAGAGGGATGTGCTACTTTATCAACGGAAGTAACGATTCCGTAGTAGGGCAGAGTTAAGCGCTGCTCTCGGGAAAGACGGAATTCTCGTGAGAAAGGTCTATTGCTATTCCTTGGTTACCGAAGCGGACAATGGTGGTGTTTTTGTGTTGTTACTAACAGAATTGTAAATTTGAAACAAAACTTACCGAGTGGATTTTGTAAAGGAGAGGTAGACGGGAGCAGGAGCTGCGGCAGTGACTGTTGACGTCATAACGACCGCGCTGGGATTGTCCAGTCAGTCGGAAACATAGAGCGCTCCGGATTGGTGCGTTAGTGTACGCCGCGCTAGGAGTGGAGAAGCACAGGGTGACGTAGACGCTCCGGATTGGTGCGTTAGTGTGAGTCACGCTACGATTGGACAGAATAGCGGTACAGTTGTAAAGAGAGACAGAAGACAGGAAAATGTATTACGATCCACCAGAGAAGGAGAAAAAGTCCTGGTTCGGTAGAATTAAAAAGTGGTTTAAAAAGGACAAACCGATTGTAACTAGGGAAGGACAGTTACTTCCTCCACCGAAAACCCCCGCATCCTTTATGGTTTGCGAAATATGGATATCACACCTGTATTTGGTTAGACAATTGGGTCAAGTATACTGAAAAAGACGGAGTGTTGGCTTTTCCAGAACATGGTTCATTTAATTTGGCAGTTTTGAGAAATTTAAGAGAGAAAATGATGAATTTAGAACCAAGACCTAGACCGACACAATTTGAAGCATTGACAGAATGGGAAGATGAGTTGCACGACCGAGAAAGACAGAGAAGTGTCGGAATCTATAGGTACATGTTTGGTAGGTCGTACGGACATGAGAATCATGATGATCGAATGAGAAGGTGGCGGAATGCGAGTATGACTGAGGGTTTGTTTGCCGTAAGAACTGCAGGAGAAAATGAAGGAAGAAAATGTGTAGAAAAGAGACATAATGTGGAATCGAGAGGGTATGGAGTGAATGAATCAGAGGATGATGTTCTTACTGACATGTCTAATAAAGATCCACCCCCATATCGGCCAGAACCAGAAATATTAACCCCAAGTGCCCCAATGAGAGAAACAGTACGAATCATAAAATCGGAACCAGAGTTCCAAGATTTGGGAAAAAACAATTCCATTAGAGAGGTAGAGAAGAAGTCCGGAGGTAAAATAAATGATGAAAATTCAGCAGAACTAGCAAAGACAACCCTAGAATTAACAGAGAAAATAAGAGAATTGACCAAAACTCTGGAAGCTGTAACGGTTCCAGTAACGATAGGTCCAGTAATGCCTATTTTTGATAAACAGAAAGATAGCGAACATTGTTTGACGGTCCCTTATAAAAGCAATAAACAGGTTGAACAACCAAAACTGAGTCAAGATGATAATCCATGGAGACAGACAATAAGTATGATTGAACCAAATGTTTCAAACAATCCGTTTGTAGGCCAGAATTGTGCAGAAAGACGTAGAACAACAGTGGAGTCAATATTAGAAACACAAAAGGATTTTGGACAAGGAAATATAGAGAAGTCAGTAGGACCATCTACAGAGGAATTAAGTGAATGGTTGAGAAGCTTGCAGAAGAAAGACAAAGAATCTCAGTCAATATATGAGGCCAAACTACGAATGGTACTGGAAGAGTTAATAGTAGGAACTATCCCTACGGAGAAGTTAAAAACTTACCAAGATGAGGAGTTGTTATTTCTGTGTAAAAGCATAATGTGGAGAGCAAAAAGTCTCCATGAAAGATTAGAAGAGGTGGCAAATGAAATGGGTATAGATATTGAAAAGGTAAAAGCCCTACAGAAACCATATCGAGTAGATTTCACTGAAAAGGACATTGAGAATATGAATACCACAAGACGAATGAGTCAGATTAAGGAAATAATTATTTTGTTGAGAAAATGGGGAGATGTGGACAAATGGAAAAGTAGATGGTATCGAAAACGAGATGATGTTTCAGATAAAACTTTTCAGCTTTCCCTGTTAGAGAAAAAGAGAAGGTGGTGACAGAATGCCCTATGAGAGAAATTCCAGGAGGAGGATATGTACATGTCCCATGGACTAGGCAAGATATTTTGTCATTTACAAATGACTTCCCTCGACTACGTGAAAAACCCGTCGAGTGGTATAGACAGGTGGACAGATTTGTAAAATTGTCCAAAGTATTGTGGATTGATCTAAACAGCCTGTTTGACATAATAGTACCAGCAGATCTATGGACAGAGTGCAAAATCATGATAGATTGGCCAACACAAGAATACCCAAGGGATCCAAAACAGGGGCTCCAGACCCCGGGTAATGAAGAAATACGAACAGGTTATTGCGTTTCTGAAAAATAAAGTACCTCCTAAAGAGACAGATTGGGTAAAAATTGACAGAACACATCTGAAAAGCAAAGAGTCAGTACATGCATATTATGAGAGGTTGATTTTGGCCTTTAAACAATTTAGTGGAGATGAAAATTTGAGTGAAAAGGATCTAAGTCATTTTGTATACAGGTTTGTATATGGTCTTCGTCCAGAAATTAGTGAGATGATAAAACAGCATACTGTAGACTGGTAAAATAAGAAAATAGACGAAGTACTGAGACATGCTAAGTAATTCAGTGATGAGATCGAAGCAAAACAGCGAAAATTGAAAGAAAAGGCTATGTGGGCACAAGTAAAGGTAGCGGAGAGACAGGAAGCTCAATTAGCAGAACAAGCGAATAATACAGGATCAAGACAAAAATGTAATCCTGGGAAAGTGTGGTAAATAAAAAATTCCTTTACCGGGACTGAATTTGATACAGAAACATTATAAAATAGCTCAGTAAAATGAGAGGCAGAATCCGTGATATTAGAGTTTCGGAATGGGCTTTTATTCCAATAATCGATTATAATCGGATGCTTCAAGTTCCATCACCACGGGGGTTCAGGAAGTGAAGTACATACTTTATTGACAAGAAGTAACTTTTATAGTACATACATTATAATGAAATGAATACAGTAGGCGTAACAATTGATAAGGACATTGACGTTTGGGCTGCGTAACCGAAAATGGGTGTAATAATGAGTAAAAAGGAACATGATTGGTTATGATGTCATGTATAGGTGGATCTATAAGATAATACTTGGCATAGATGCGCGCGCAGCAGTATGACGTGTAATTGACGTGTAACTAGGGGGTGACGGGGACTTGACATTTAGCTCTATATGTGGAGACGAAAAGTCTGGGGGGTCAAGTCAACCTAATCCCGAATCATATCTAACATCCTATGTTTAAAGAACTATGTTATCCACAAAAGAAGGACTCTCGGACAGAATCTATTCTATACTGACTGTGCGTGCGTGTACAAGCGTCTGAGTGTCTACACTGAATGCGAGGGGGTAGGAATATTCCATGGTAACAGGGCTATGAATTACTTGCATGAGGACAGAGAAGATGGGCCTTTTTGCTTGGTAACTGGAAGAATATTTACTCAAACTACTAGGCAGGAATGCATCGGCTGAGGGGGAAGCAGATAATTCGAAGGTGAAATACAGTTCTTGGCAGAGAATAGGCTGATGTCAGGCTTCGTGAGCCGCGCAGAGAATGAGACAAAGTTCATGGTCACAGATGCAGGCTCAGACTGGAGCTTTCAGAGACAGAAGGCAAAAAGGAGTTTGATGACAGAATCAGGGCCTACTTGCCTGGACTGTAAAGTGGCATAAGTGAACCATATAAAGCCGGTGGCCTTTCATATTTAGGAATGGAATATCCGGCCTATTCATGGCGGATCTGACAGAGGACATGTTGACGGTGGATGCACATGTGTTTGCGTCTTCATAACTGGAACTGGAGGGAACATACATGTACTTGTGACATGCACATAGAACCGTTGGGGTCCAAGATAGGGGACATAACTGATCAGGAAAATCCACATTTCCACATTCCCTCCTTGTCCCCTCCTTGCCCTTCAAGAGATATCAATCTTCATCAATCCATTGATCTGTTCATATAGCATCATTTGTTCTTCTTTCTTCTTCCGTAATCTTGAATGAAATCTTGGTGGTGGAATACACGATGTGGCACACAGACCACAAATCGCTGGTCCACATTGCAGACATAGACAGCAACTGAATAGTATGAGAAAGCCAATACCTAGGAAGGATAAAACTCTCCATCCCCAGGCTGATACCGCATTCCAAAACCAACTGGACCAAGTCCAAGTGCCTGGGTTCTGGTGTATCTGGCTTACAATCTTATGAAGGCGAGTGATGGCTTTATATACAGATGGCGAATTTTCTGGTATGAATACGCAGCAGCTTGATCCGATGACCCTACAAGCTCCGCCTCTATCAGCCAGGATGACGTCAAGGACAAGACGATTTTGAAGCACAACAATCCGCATAGCAGACTGCTCTTCTGTTAAATTGCCTAAGGCGGAAATAGTCTCATTCACTACTGCTTCAAGGGTTCTGGTTAATCTACGTATTAGCTTACTATTAGTAACAGTACCTATATAGGGAAAGATGCCTTTATTAAAATCTACATACTTGTCCCATGCCGTCTCAGTGTAATCGACAATGGGGAGATCTCTCCGTTCTCTGTTGTGTACTAAATGAATATTTCTGTAATAATCAGGAGGAGCTAGGAAAACAGGTGGCAAAAGGAATGCAATGTAGCAGGTACCATCCCATTCTAGGGGTAGACGCATATATGCCGTCTGACCACATATAAAGTAGGAGTGGCGAGAAGCTCTAAATGAAGATTTTCCTTGATCACTGAATTCTACTATAGTAGTGCATTTACTATGGCCCATATGTATGGAACCAACCTTTCTTACACACAATTCACCCTTTGCTGGGAATACTGACATGGTGGGTAAGACTAGTTCAACTTCGGATACAACATTTAGAATCATGAGATTAGGTGTAAAATTACCTAATCCATATACTTCATTTTCTAGATCAGTTCCTGTTCTTTTGGGGCGACCCTCCTTGTCAGGATAGCAGACCTTGAGTAAAGCTAGGTTCAGGTTTCCCCATACCCAATGATCTTGGTAAACTGCTGTGTCTGAGTCTATGGAATTGATTAAACTAAACCATGCTCCACAGGAGCCATTATGTGTAAATGGATGTGGAAAGAAAGGCAGGACTCCTTCATAATTCTGATAGGGAGGGAGTCGGCCACACACCCAACAATTGGTGGCATTACTAGTCTGATGGGAATGATGTAACATACTGATGAAAGTGTTATTGCGCAGCGCAAGTCTATAAGACAATTCATGCGGAGGTAAGTCACTAAAAGAATGTTCAGCAGTAACATTATAAACATGTCTAGAAATAGGGTAATATATGTGCAACAACATACTTGTAATAATTATTAAAAGACTTAATAAAAACAAAATTAATAATGTCACTATACAGTGGCTACGCAGTGATTTACAATACGCCTGTCGTTTCAACATTTTACGGGTATTTTCTCTACTCAGGTCCAAGGGATACATGTCAGAGACAATTCAACCGCTTCACCTTGGAGAGGACTTAAACAATCAAATTGCTCGACTGGTTGGGCCTAAGCTTTAGTTTGTACTTTTCAGAATTGTTCGGTTCAACAAAAGGAAGCTTTGTATCAGTCTGTGAGGGAGTGCAGGGCACAGTGTCTATATCCGAGGATAGTCCATGAAATTTCTTAATATGGCTTGAATGAATCCAGCCCTTGCGGCCCTCGATCTTCACGGCTGTCCTCGTGGTCAACAGGACCAACTTGGGTGCTTTCCACCTGGGCTCCAGCTGAGTTTTTCGGTCGAAATTCCTCACAAAGACAAGATTACCCGGAACAACGTCATGGGGTTTCACCTCAGTGTTGTCGGGAAAGGCTGCAGCTACCTGTGAACGAGAAGATTGTAGTGCAGACATCAAGGAAGCCAAGTAATCTGTCAGCATATTACAGTCAATATCAGTTATTTTGCGTGGTATAGGCGTCCCCCACATATTTGGTGGTCTACCGAAGATCACCTCATACGGGGATAGCCCTGTTCGAGAGTGTGCTACCATTCTCATGTAAAAGAGTGCAACTGGTAACGCTACTACCCAGTCGACACCTTTCTCTCTGCATATTTTGGACATTCTGATTTTCAGTATCTGGTTATGTCTTTCTACGAGACCTGCTGCCTCGGGATGTCGGACACAGTGGAATTTCCACTGATATCCTAACAGAAGTGAAACGTGTTTCATTAATTCGGATGAGAACGGCTGGCCGTTATCTGAGTAAACAGCACGTGGTAAACCGTATCGTGGGAAGAATTCTCGAACCAACTGTTTGGCAGTAGTCGGGGCAGTGTAATCTGAAACCGGGTATGCCTCCGTCCAACGGGACAGAGCGCAAACAACTACGAGAACATATTTGAATCCTCGACATCGTTCCATCTGGATATAGTCCATCTGGAGTACTTCAAAAGGATGATTAGGAGTATGAAATCCACCCTGTTCTACGGGAACGCTTTTTCCTGGGTTGAACTGACAACAGATCATACAGGTACGGACCTTTTGTTTTGCTGCTGCTCGTAAATGTTTATTGAACCAAATGTGTTGAATGCTGTCTAGCATAGCTTTTTCTCCTAGATGTGCTGGACTATGTATAGTGTTAATTATAACTTGGACCATTGAATCAGGAAGGAACCATACAGACTTTTCCTTCATCATCCATCCTTGGTCCGTTTGGATCCCTCCTAATTCAGTCCATTTCTTTATTTCGTCTGGTGTAGCATGTGTCTGTATGTCAATTACGTCAAGAGTAGGATCTTTAACTGTCATACAATGTGTCGGTGTCGGGACTATTGTCTTTGTCATGTCGGGGGTTTGAGTTTGAGCAGTCAGTTTAGCTGTTCTGTCGGCTAGATCATTGCCTTGGGAAATGATATCAGTAACCTTCGTATGGGCTTTACATTTCATAATTGATATTTCAGTGGGTAGATGTATTGCATCTAATAATGCATGAATGAGGGGTCCGTGCTGAATGTGGGCACCGTGGGAAGTTAAATAACCTCTCTCTCGCCACAGCACGCCGAAGTCATGTACAACTCCGAATGCATAACGTGAGTCAGTGTATATGTTGACTTTTTTATTCATGGCTTGAATACAGGCTTGTGTCAGAGCGATAAGTTCTGCGGCTTGAGCTGACAAAGTGTTTATACGATTAGTTTCAATGACTTCAGTATCTGTTGTGACTGCGTAGGCGGCTACTAACTCTCCTGTACTTGTTCTCATGCATGAACCATCTACATACAAGGTCAGGTCTGGATCTGGCAATGGGACATCGGTTAAGTCTTGTCTGGGTTTCGTCGTTATCGTAATAACTTCAATACAGTCATGAGCTAGTGGGTCTGTTCCGACTACAGGTAAAAGTGTGGCAGGATTCAATGTGTTACAGCGTCTGATTTCTATATGTGGCTGAAACAATGTAAGCTCGTATCCTGTAAGTCGTGCTATAGTCAAGTGTTGTGTTTGCGTTCTATTCCCAAGAACCTCTACTGCATGTGGTACTTGAACTGTCAATGGATGTCCTAACACTATGGCATCGCTTTGTCTGATTGCTAAAGCTGTCGCTGCTACTGATTTCAGGCACGCAGGCAAAGCCTGAGCTACGGGATCTAATGTACTAGAAAAATAAGCACATGGTTTGTGTGCTCCTGCTTGTTCCTGTGTGAGTACTGACAAGGCAGTACCTTCGCGTTCTGTAACAAAGAGTGTAAACTGTTTTCTGTAACATGGTGTTGCTAAAACGGGTGCTTGACATAAAGCTTTCTTTAGGCTTTCAAAAGCTTGTGTGTGTTCCTGAGTCCAAGGGAGAACAGTCGATGTGGCTGCCTCCTGTGTGGTTAACTGAATGAGTGGTTTTGCTAGAAATGCGTACTGAGGGATCCACTGTCTGCAATATGACGTGAGGCCTATGAAGGCTCGTACTTCCTTTTGTGTCTTGGGTATTGGCATGTTAGCTATCAACTGAATGCGGTCGGGTGTAAGCTGCCTTCCCTCCTTGGACAGCGAGTGTCCAAGATAAACAACTCGCTGGACACAGAATTGCAGCTTAGAAGGGGACACCTTGTGCCCCTTTTCGGCTAGAAATTGTAAAACTGTCAGTGATGCTTTTTCACATTCCGGTTCGCTTCTCGCGGTGATCAGCAGATCATCCACGTATTGAAGCAGAGCAGTGTTAACTGGCATGTGGATACTGTCAAGTTCTCGTTTTAATGCTTGGCTATAGATGCTGGGGCTTTCTGTAAATCCTTGAGGTGCGCGTGAGAATTTAAAGCTACGCCCATTTAAACTAAATCCGAACAAATATTGGCTTTCCGGATCTATTGGGACGCTGAAAAAGGCATTCTTGAGATCTATTACAGTAAAGAATGTTGCTTCGGAATCAATAGCTGTCAGTAATGACGAGATATCTGGGACCACAGGAAATTGTGGCACAATGCATTTGTTTAACTCGCGCAGGTCAATAACCAATCGATATACTGGCGGGGCTGTAGGATCTGTTTGTTTAAGAACTGGAATTATCGGTGAATTACATACATTGGAGTCTGTTTCTACAACTACTCCTTGGGCAATTAGCTCGTCAATGATTTGTAGTAAAGCCACTACAGCATCTGGTGGTAACTTGTATTGTCGCATTCGTGGTAGCACCACTCCTGCCTTTAGTGTGACTCGATATGGTGTAATATTCATGCAACCAACATCAGTAGGGCCTTGTGCCCATAGATGTGTAGGTAAAGTCTGCAGTCGGGGATCCATGTCTCTAGATACATAGTGACCTTTAAAATCACGTAAAAACAACCTTACTCCTTCCGGAGAACAACACATTATGGCTCCTAGGGCTTTCAGGGTTTTAATCCCTAGCAAGTTTTCTGGACATGATTTAGTAAGCAATAAATCTGTAGTTCGGGTCAGAGGTCCGATCGTAAGTGGAAGAGGCTGTGATACTTCATTAACAATAGGTTTTCCTGAAAAACCAAGGGAAATATTCTGAGAGCCTGAGAGGGGTGCCCCTGGAACTTCACTACGTTTTATAGTTGTTCGACTTGCCCCTGTATCGAGTAAAAATTTTCTATCTTGACCTAATAATTCACTATGTACATAAGGTCCTTCTTGATCTACAGGAATCTCGATAAGGGGCAAGTCAACTTCCCTCTCTAGGCTAGTTCATGCGTAATGCTGATACTCAGGATATTCATACTGTGCAGTCTGATACATTTGTCGTGTTGTTGTCTGTGTGGCAGCAGCAGGCAACGGTGGTGCAGCTGGCACAAACTGTATTGGCTGTTGTGCGGCTGGCATGGCCTGGGCATGCTGCATAGCTCCTTGTTCATTCTGATCTTGTCTGAGTGGCCGTGATCTTTCTTGTGTTTTACCTATGGCGATATTATGTTTTAAAACTGGACAATCGTGTACGTAATGACCTGGCTTTTTACAATAATTGCATGCCCCTTTTACAGGTCCTGCTGAATCAGAATGTGTCATACCCTTTTTATGTCCTTCAGCTGGAACTGTCTGGGAAACTAGCATTTTCATTTTCGTGTCTTTCATGCGTCTGTGTTCATGTTCTTGTTCCTCTTTAATTCTATTGTGGTGGTACTGTAACATTTGTAACATTTGCGTTGGTGTGTTACCTTGCCAGGTACTCTCGAATTTTAATACTCTATTCTTCACTGGGGGCAGGGCATTTTCCACTAATTTTGTTACAAACAGATGCGGGTATGATTCGCTACTTGCCTTTATGCCACTATTTATACCAAAACATTTCTCGAATCGGGCATAGTAATCGCTAGTGTCTTCGTCTTGCTTCTGTTTACAGGCTGAAATTGTACCCCAATCTTCCTTTTTCGTAGTTAATAAACGTGGCAGTACCTGTACTAGTAGACCTGGTAGTGCTTTAGTTTTGTCCCCAAGCCCCGAACCTGGACCTCGGGCCCTTTCTTCTGCTTCTAATGCTGACCATTCTATCTTTTGGTCACCTACCTCCCACTCTTTTTCCTTGAGTTTCTCATAAATGCCAGCAGGCATCAACACCTTTAATATTGTCATAATGTCGGGGTAGGTATACTCTCCCATGAGTAACATGTCTTTAATTTCTCGGTGAAAACCCGCTGGGTCTTTGTCATGACTGGGTACCACTTTCTTCATTTCTAACAATTCTATTTTCGATATGGGCGTATATACAAATACGCGCCTAAACTCGTCGTCCTCGCCTTTTATTGGGTGTACTTCTCGTAAGGGATTCTGTCTATCCATGTGATACGTGGTTCTTTCCTTGCCGGGCAATGAGGTATGCTCTGAGCATACAAAAAGAATATACTGCTTTCTTGACATTAGAATTTCTTTAATTAATTCAGTACCTGGACCTCTCCATTTATTCATAAGTAATTCAGTTAATATGTCAGGTAAAGGACCAGGGTCCGAATGCTGACTCTGATATAGTATAATGAGTTGTTGAATCATATAAATCCCAGCTAACCTCTGCTCATCTGGGGTGAGATTCAAAAATGTGCGCACTACTGTCTCATCACTATATTTTCCGGGACTGTCCACCCAATGGACAGCTGCCCTTGCTAAATCTTGTTCATCCATAGAATCGAGAAAATGATAACCCCTTCGTTCTCGGAGTAGTTTGTCGGCAGTTTGGAACGAATGCTCGTTAGACCTTATGTTAATTATAGGTATTTGGAAATTCCTGTCATTATCTGGACATATTGGACGTATTGAGTCAGTATGATATCTAATCTGATTCCTATTACAAGATCTTCCTCTACCTACATAGGCTATGGTGTCCGACTGTCCTGCGGGCAGTCCTGACCCTTCTTCCTCGCTTTGTTCGAACTCGTCTGTCCCTAATCTCTCCTCGTGTAGGCGTTCTATTTCTTTACGGATCTTTCGGCACATGGCTATTATGCAATTTTGCTTATCGTGTCTCCCTTCTGATATATTCTGGCTCCATTTTGTAAGAATTTTCATTGCTTCCGGATCTACCCCCGGTCGGTCTTGATTTCTGATCACACAGTTTATGAGGAAACGTAACAGTTCCCCCTGTATCTCTACTTTCTGGTATTCCATAGCTCTGTTAATACATTCTGGATCTCGCCCTGTTTGAACAAAATGGTATATTTTATCTAGATGCGTAGTCATTCCTGGTAGCTTCGCTAAATACCCTGCGGCTCGTCTGATACGTAATGATGCCAGGATCATTTCGTCCTCTTTACCGAGCACCGGGTCATATCTACAATCTATAAGAAGTTCCTTAAGCGTACGATCACTTACGAATTTGGGTGTACGTGAATGCGCTGACTCTTGAAAAATAAGTTTATTTATTCTAGGTGGCGTAGAAAAAATATTGGTAGCACCTCCCGTGGCCCCGTCTGGGGCGTCGGGTGTGAAAGGATTCGTCGAACGTGACACAGCAACTATAGGTGTGGACTCGGCTATGGAAGCACCTGTAGGAACAGATGCAGAAACAGATGTGCTTGCCAGAACTTGTGACTCGACTTGTTGCTGTAGGGATACGGGTGCTGGATCTTGGCGTTGGACCTCCCTGGTATGTGGTCTATGTGGGGCGGAATTAGCATACTCGGGAGCTGCGTCATCTAAATATGAGGAAAGAAAAACATCTTCTGCGGTTCTAGGATGCCCCTTAGGATGTACCTTGATTGGGAATAATGGGGGTGGCAAGTCTTTCGGTATCTCTGGAGTAGCCTTAGGTAATCCTTCGGCCAGAAGGGGATACATACCATTCATAAGGGCATTTCTTTGTCTATCTACTTGTTCTGATTTCACTCGGATACCTTCCTCAATTAATAGATTTTCTTGAACTTTGCTTGAACTTTCTTTACTCTTCTCTTCCTGTCTACGTGCTTTTTCCGTACGTCTATGAGATTCTTTACGCCATAATTCAACGGCGTCTTTCTGTGACTGTCTGACTTTCCTTTTCCATAACTCTTCTTCGACTTTCATGATGCACTCTGCATCCCAGGTTCCCGCTGCGGGCCACCTCTGACTTTCTGGTAATCCCTTGGTGTAGTCTACCCATAAATCAAGAAATAATATGGCGTCTAAGCCATGTTTGTGATACATGAAGTGCCCTGGAGTATCCCTAGGAGGAATAGGGACGGCTTCTTCAAGTACCCCTTTCCTAGTAGTGATCTGCCTTAATTTCGAAAAGAGCGGCATATTGACAACTGATCCGATACTTAATCCTGAACACGCTTAATACAAAAGCACAATAATGAACAACCATTCATACCACAATATGCAGGACGTTTAACACATTAGACAATAAACATTAAACATTTTCTTAACCTTTAAAATAAGCAACAATGATGATCGTCTGCATAACTAATCACCAAGCTTAATTCTTGACAATAACTAGATACTTCGGAATACTTGATATACTGCTAAACAGTACAGATACACTGCTAAAACAGTGCAGACCGGATTTGTGTACCCAAACCCGTCTTGACCGGCACAACCTATGTGCACGTCAGAAATGCCTCCCCAGTAATGGTACTCACCGGGTAGCTTCGGAAACGGAAGGCCTCGGTAACTTGAACTTGAACCGGACTGGACTCGACTCGCCTCGTCGGAAACTGGGCTTGACTTCGAACTGGTGGGTCTCTGTATACCTCGGATCTTGCTCTCTCAGCTAGGCTCTGGTCGGGATACTTCGCACTTCTCACCGCCTCGTCTGGGTGTTGATCGCAGTCTCAGTCGCCCCCGCTTGACCGGAGGGAGATACAGGAAATCCTGTTGGTACGCGTAATTGTCCGTCCAGCTGTGGCAGGAGACCGGGCCTGCTACTCACCGCCGGCGGGTGAGATGAGAAAGTGTCCCTGTTCGGGCGCCATCATGTGGTAAATAAAAAATTCCTTTACCGGGACTGAATTTGATACAGAAACATTATAAAATAGCTCAGTAAAATGAGAGGCAGAATCCGTGATATTAGAGTTTCGGAATGGGCTTTTATTCCAATAATCGATTATAATCGGATGCTTCAAGTTCCATCACCACGGGGGTTCAGGAAGTGAAGTACATACTTTATTGACAAGAAGTAACTTTTATAGTACATACATTATAATGAAATGAATACAGTAGGCGTAACAATTGATAAGGACATTGACGTTTGGGCTGCGTAACCGAAAATGGGTGTAATAATGAGTAAAAAGGAACATGATTGGTTATGATGTCATGTATAGGTGGATCTATAAGATAATACTTGGCATAGATGCGCGCGCAGCAGTATGACGTGTAATTGACGTGTAACTAGGGGGTGACGGGGACTTGACATTTAGCTCTATATGTGGAGACGAAAAGTCTGGGGGGTCAAGTCAACCTAATCCCGAATCATATCTAACATCCTATGTTTAAAGAACTATGTTATCCACAAAAGAAGGACTCTCGGACAGAATCTATTCTATACTGACTGTGCGTGCGTGTACAAGCGTCTGAGTGTCTACACTGAATGCGAGGGGGTAGGAATATTCCATGGTAACAGGGCTATGAATTACTTGCATGAGGACAGAGAAGATGGGCCTTTTTGCTTGGTAACTGGAAGAATGTTTACTTAAACTACTAGGCAGGAATGCATCGGCTGAGGGGGAAGCAGATAATTCGAAGGTGAAATACAGTTCTTGGCAGAGAATAGGCTGATGTCAGGCTTCGTGAGCCGCGCAGAGAATGAGACAAAGTTCATGGTCACAGATGCAGGCTCAGACTGGAGCTTTCAGAGACAGAAGGCAAAAAGGAGTTTGATGACAGAATCAGGGCCTACTTGCCTGGACTGTAAAGTGGCATAAGTGAACCATATAAAGCCGGTGGCCTTTCATATTTAGGAATGGAATATCCGGCCTATTCATGGCGGATCTGACAGAGGACATGTTGACGGTGGATGCACATGTGTTTGCGTCTTCATAACTGGAACTGGAGGGAACATACATGTACTTGTGACATGCACATAGAACCGTTGGGGTCCAAGATAGGGGACATAACTGATCAGGAAAATCCACATTTCCACAAAAGGTAAAGGAAATATAGAGGAAGCTAAGAAGAAATTTCCGTGTCATAATTGCGGTAGGATAGGGCATTGGAAATCTGAGTGTAAATTTCCCCCGAGTACTAACGATGAAAATGCATCATTGAAACCACAGGTGCAGAATGAGGTGAATGGTCAACCGCAGCGACAGCAGCAGGTTGTAACACAACAGAATCAGGTGACAAAACCATCTTTTCCACAGAGCAAAAATTCCCAGAAGTATAGTAATGAAACGGGATTCTACAACGGAGAACAGATAAATAAACCGCCACGCGCTAGCGCTGCTTCGCAGTATTGGCTACAACGCGATGAGAGTGATTCAGAAGAGGGTTATTGATGGTGCCGAAGGGAGGAAGAAGAGTGCGTACTTGGCGCAACTCTAGAAGTAGACCAGACAGGCCCATTTGTAGATGGAAAAGTTAATAATGAAAATATTACTTTCCTAGTCGATACTGGTGCTACTCGATCAATTGTTAGATCAGCTGATGTTAAGAATCTTCCTCTCTCGGATGAAACGATCCAAGTAGTTGGTGTATCCAACAGGCAGATTAAAACTTACCTTACAGATCCAGTGAAAGTTAGCATAGGAAAATTTTCTGAAATGCACCGCTTTGTCGTGTGCGACACCAGTCCTGTGAATTTGTTAGGTAGAGATTTGTTGTGCAAGATGAACTGCACTATATTTTGTACCCCAGATGGAATAGCATTTGAAACACCAGATGATGATGTGCTGTATAAAATGACAATGGCAAACAGGGAGAAGGAGGTTACTGAAACCTATGCTGTATTTAACCCTGACGAATTACCCAAAGAATTAAAACAATCAGTTAATGCAGAAGTTTGGGATTTCACCGGAGAAGATGTAGGATTAATGAGAAATGTAGATCCAGTAATAATAACAGTAAAAGAAGGATTAAGTTATCCAAATGTCCCTCAATATAAATTGACACCTGAAATAATTGAAGGAGTGACTCCTGTGATTGAAAAAATGATAAAACAAGGTATTTTGAGAGAAATAATGAGTAGTCCATGTAATTCACCAATAATGGGACTGAAAAAGCCTAGTGGGAAGTTCAGGATAGAACAAGATCTGCGAAAGATAAACAAAATTGTTGTGTCATGTTGTCCCATTTTACCGAATCCATCCGTGATTTTATATCAGATTCCCCATGACGCAGAATGGTATACAGTGATTGATCTATGCCATGCTTTCTTTTCCATCCCATTGCACCATGACAGTCAGCAAATATTTGCATTTCGTTTCGGTGAGCGTATTTTGGCTTGATGCCGAATTCCACAGGGGTATACAGAATGCCCCTCAATATTTAATCAGCTATTGAAGAAGTCCTTGGAAAGTCTAGAAATGCCAGAGAATTCAGTGTTAGTTCAATACATCGATGACCTACTTGTGGCATCGAAAACCCGTGAAGCTTGTGAGGTAGACACAATAGCCTTGCTAAATCATTTGGCAGATGGAGGACTAAAGGTGTCACCATCGAAATTGCAATTTTGTAAGAAGGAAGTACAATATTTAGGACATAACATTGAAAAGGGACTGAGAAGAATAACAATAGACAGAATCAGGATCGTAAAAAGAATGAGTCCACCTATGACCCAAAGAGAAGTGAGAATGTTTCTGAGAATGGTTGGATATTGTCGTCAATGGATCAGCAATTTTTCGTTGATCGCAAAACCTTTGGTACGACAGACAAGAAGTGATGTGAAAGATCGCATTGATTTGAACAAAGAGGAATTGGCAGCATTCAAAAGATTGAGAGATGGGTTGTGTGAAGCACCTGCATTAGGTATGCCTGACTATGAAAAGGAATTTGAGTTGTATTGCAGTGAGAGAAATGGATGTGCACTCTCTGTTCTAGTACAGAAGCATGGAAAACTGAGGAGACCAATTGCATATTTTTCATCAATGTTGGACCCAGTAGCTGTAGCCCTACCTGGGTGTTTGAAAGCAGTAGCTGCTACATGTTGGAGTTTGGAACAGAGTGAGGGAATTGTGATGGGATATCCTGTGAAAGTGTTTGTACCTCATGATGTGGCGATCCTTTTAACAAGGAGTCGTACTCAGTATATGACACATAGTCAGCTGACTAAGTATGAAAAGGTCATATTAGGTGCAACAAATGTAAGTCTTGTGAGATGCTTGAATGTGAATCCTTCAACATTGTTGCCTGGTGCAGAGAATGTGAAAGTAAGAGATGAAGCAGATCATGACTGTTTGGATGTACTTGATTTCTGTACGAAACCACGACCTGACATAAAAGATGAACCTTTACCAGAAAGTGATTTTGTTATGTTTGTTGATGGGTCTTGTTTGAGGACAGATGATGGAGTGTTAAGTGCAGCATATGCGGTATGCACGGTTGCAGCAGTAATGGAAGCATCCTATTTGAAAGGCGTAAAATCGGTCCAAGTAGCTGAACTCGTTGCTTTGATGAGAGCATGCAAGATTGGGAAAAGTGTGAGAGTGACTGTGATAACTGATAGCCAGTATGGCTATGGAGTTGTCCACGACTTTGGCCAGATATGGCTGCAGAGAAGATTCTTAACCTCAAGTGGAACTCCCATTAAGAATGCTGAAGTGGTTGGAAAGTTGCTTGAGGCGAAACAGCTGCCTAGGCAATTGGCTGTTGTAAGGTGTGCTGCCCATAGTCGCAGTGGTGATTATATCGCTACTGGAAATAAATTTGAGAATGACATGCTGCAATACTGTGCACGAAATCAGAATTCAATTAATCGGGCTAAGGAAAAAGAGGTGATTTCTTGCTCTTTGATGTTTACTAACACTGTGGGAACATGGGAAGAAGTAAGACAATTGCAGGAAGAAGCAGGAGAGGAGGAAATGAAGCAGTGGGTAAAAGCAGGATGTGTACCAAGAGAGAAAGATTATGTGTGGGTCTATCGAGATGGAAGACCAGTCATGCCTGATAGCATGATGTCTGCCATGGCACGGATGTTTCATGGACAGGGACACATAGGGAGAGACGCTATGATCAGGTCCTTTAAACAAACCTGGTATAATGCAAAGTTCAGACTTGTAGCAGAAAGTCTTTGTCAGAGATGCCTAATATGTCAGCAATACAATCCAGGAAGAAAGACAGTAGTGAGTCTAGGAACAATAGGTCGAGAAGGAGGGCCTTTTACCAGAATGCAAGTGGATTTCATTGAAATGCTTCCTTGTAACAGGTTGAGGTATGTCTTGGTTATGGTCTGTCTATTTTCCAGATGGGTAGAGGCATTTCCAACAAGAAGAAATGATGGGATGACAGTGGCAAAATTACATTTGAGGGAATTTATCCCTATATTTGGGTACCCAGTGACAATTGAATCAGACCGAGGAGGACATTTTCATAATGAGGTCATAAAACTGATTTGTGAAGCATTGAATGTACGACAAAAACTACATTGTGCCTACCGACCAGAGGTTTCTGGTGTGGTGGAATAGATGAATGGTACTATCAAAAACAGGATAGGGAAAATGTGTTTAGCCACAGGTATGAAATGGCCTGATGTCTTGCCTCTAGTACTCATGACTATTAGATCAATTCCAGACAGAACTACAGGGTTGAGTCCACATGAAATCATCATGGGACGAGCCATGCGCCACGTTTTTATACCAGTCAACAAACTGATGACTATAACTGATGACATGGTATTGGAATACTGTAAAAGCCTGGCTGACACAGTTCATTCTGTGTTTTATCAGGTTGGAGCGGATGCAACCACCTTTGAAAAGAAGCCAGCCCATGATCTAAGCCCAGGGGACTGGGTAAGGATAAAAGTCCACAGAAGAAGACACTGTTTGGTTCCCAGGTGGGAAAAACCAAGACAAGTCATCTTGACCACAACAGCTGTGAAGTGTGCTGGATTGAAGAACTGGATCCATGCAAGCCATACTTTGAGAATTCCAAATCCAGTAGACAGCACAGAAAAGGAGTATTTTAATGAATCAGAATCCAGTACTGAGTCAGATGACGGAGAGCCAAAAGACAAAGAAAACCCTGAAAGGGGGGAAACAGAACCGCGTTTAAATTTTGTCCCCAGAAGTAGTTCCCTGAGGAGAAGGTTACAGATTTCTGATACCAGTTCAGACTCAGAGACAGAACAAGGAGCACAATCTTCCAGGAAAGAACAAGGAAAGAACAAAGAAAAAGACAGTGAAGAGACAATAAAAGAGATTCACGAGAAGGAAGTGCCAGATGAAAGATTGAGAGAAATTCCACCTGAAACAACACATTTATGGACAGGTGCCATATACAGAGAGAGAGGGAAAGATTATTGCGGAAAACCACCGAGGAGGTGTAGGGAACTCCAACATCCAGTTAAAAGCAGGGACAAGTAGTCAGCAGGAAGATGGCGTGTCGGAGATTCGAGAAGGGACAGAAGTAGGGAAAACAATCGCAGTGGTGGAAAAAGAAACTGTTGAGAGTAAAAAGCAAGTTGAAACAGAGTCAGAGGAAAGCGAAGATGAAATACCTGAAGGTCGAGTTCTAAGAATGAGAGCTTGGAGAACTGAAAAGAACGATAAAGGGAGTAAATTGAAAAGAGCTCCAAAAGACGACGTTTGGCCAAATAAAATAAAAAGATTGAGATATCGGCTGACACGAGTAAATTCACCCAGGGCTGAACAGGTGAATGAAGTGACGAGTCAGGAAAAATCGATAGAAGAAGAAACAATTGTTGTTAAAGAAAGCAAAAGAACAAGGAAACCTAACCAGAACTATAAATCACCAGAATGGACGTATGTGGCCCTGCCTGAAGTAAAAGAAGAGGCGGATAGCCAAGGAAATCCAGAGGTGGTTGTACCGGAAGTGGTTGAGGAAGACGAAGAATCGGAAATCCTGAGAGTTATCTTGTCCGATATTGGAGAAGAAGCGGATGTTCAGGACATTCTGTATACCGAAAACGAAGGAAAAGTGAAAAATGAGGCAATACCAAACTGAATGAGACAAGAACCCAACTGAGAGAAAGATCAATCAATCAATCAATCAAGAAATTTGTATTGCGCACTACTCACCCAGAAGGGTCTCAAGGCGCATGAGGGAGGGGGTCTGCTACTGCTCGAACAGCCAGGTCTTGAGCTGTCTCCTGAAGGCGAGGTGGTCCGGGGTCAGTCACAGGTGGACGGGCAGGGAGTTCCATGTCTTAGCCGCCAGGTAGGAGAAGGATCTTCCTCCGGCGGTGGTTCTCTGGATGCGAGGGACGACGGCGAGGGCGAGGTTTGCGGATCGTAGCTGACGGGTGGGCGTGTAGAAGGTCAGGCGGTCGTTGAGGTATCTTGGGCCAAGGTCGTGGAGGGATTTGTGTGCGTGGGTGAGGAGTCTGAACGTGATCCTCTTGTTGACGGGGAGCCAGTGCAGGTCCCTCAGATGGCTCGAGATGTGGCTGCGTCGGGGGACGTCCAGGATGAGTCGGGCGGAGGCGTTCTGGATACGTTGAAGTCTTTTCTGAAGCTTGGCTGTTGTACCAGCGTAGAGGGTGTTTCCGTAGTCTAGTCTGCTGGTGACGAGGGCCTGGGTGACCGTCTTCCTGGTCTCGGTCGGGATCCAGCGGAAGATCTTACGGAGCATGCGAAGGTTGTGGAAGCAGGCTGAGGATACGGCGTTGACTTGTCTGGTCATAGATAGGGAGGAGTCCAGGATGACGCCCAAGTTGCGTGCGTGGTCCGTAGGCTTGGGTGCGGTGCCTAGGGCCGGGGGCCACCAGGAGTCGTCCCATGCGGAGGGCGATGGTCCCAGGATGAGGACTTCTGTCTTGTCTGTGTTCAATTTCAGGCGGCTGATGTCCATCCATTTGGCGACGTCTTTCATCCCTTCGTGTAGGCTGGTTTTGGCGGTGTCAGGGTCTCTGGTGAGGGAGAGAATCAGCTGGGTGTCATCGGCGTAGGAGATGATGTTGAGGTTGTGTTGGCGTGCGATGGCAGCGAGGGGTTTCATGTAGATGTTGAAGAGAGTGGGGCTGAGCGATGATCCTTGCGGGATGCCGCAGATGACTCCGGTGGCCTCAGAGAAGAAAGGAGGGAGGCGTACTCTCTGTGTTCTGCCGGAGAGGTATGAGGTGATCCATTCCAGGGCCGTCCCTTGGATGCCGGTGTCGTTGAGGCGTTGGACTAGGGTGCGGTGGCAGACAGTGTCAAATGCTGCGGAGAGGTCTAGGAGGATGAGTGCCGCTGTTTCACCGTTGTCAAGCAGGGCTCGGATGTCGTCGGTGGCTGCGATGAGGGCGGTCTCGGTGCTGTGGTTGGCTCTGAATCCGGACTGTGATGGTTCGAGGGATCCGTTCGACTCGATGAAGGCGGCCAGTTGCTTGTTGACGACCTTCTCGATGACTTTGGTGGGGAAGGGAAGGAGCGAGATGGGGCGGAAGTTCTTGAGGTCGGTTGGGTCCGCTGTTGGTTTCTTCAGCAGAGCGCTGAGCTCGGCGTGCTTCCAGCTTTCCGGGAAGGTGGCTGTGTCGAAGGAGGTGTTGATGATGTCTCGGAGGTGGGGTGCGATGGTAGAGGCGGCCTTGTTGAAGACATGGTGGGGGCACGGGTCTGTCGGCGATCCGGAGTGGATGGTGTTCATCCTGCGTGTTGTGTCTTCGGGGGTCACCTTGGTCCATGTCTGGAGGATGGCGGCGGGGTGCGTAGGTTCGACCGATGGGTGCGGGGGTGAAACGCTGAAGCTGTTGTGGATGTTGGCGATCTTGCAGTGGAAGTACGAGGCGAGGGAGTCGCAGAGCTCCTGTGAGGGAGTGATGTCGTTGTTGCCGGTGCTGGGGTTAGAGAACTCCTTGACGATGTTGAAGAGCTCCTTGCTGTCATGGGCGTTCTTGTCCAGTCGTTCCTTCAGAGATTTCTTCTTGGTGGTGCGGATGAGCTGGTGGTGTCTGCGGGTAGCGAGTTTGAGGGCGGTCATGTTGTCGGCGGTCTTGTCGAGGAGCCAGGCCTTCTCGAGGGTGCGGCAGGCTTTCTTGGAGTTCTTGAGTTTGTCGGTGAACCAGGGGGCCTTCTTGCTTCTGTGCCTGGTGAGTGGGTTCTTCAGTGGGGCGAGGTCGTCGGCGCAGGAGGTCAGCCACTGAGTGAGGTTGAGGGCTGCTGTGTTAGGGTCCGATGTCCTGACAGGTGGGTTCTGACTGAGGGAGGTGGCGAGCTGGTCGACGGTGATCTTGCTCCAGTTCCTGTGGGGAACCCGCTTCGGGTGGTGGTGGACCGTGTTCTTTTTGAAGCTGAAGTGGACGCAGCTGTGGTCAGTCCAGTGAAGTCCGGTGGAGTGGCTGAAGGTGACGTGCTTGCTGGATGAGAAGACGGGGTCGAGCGTGTAGCCGGCGTAGTGGGTGGGGGTGTTGACCAGTTGCTTTAGCCCGAGGTTGGCCAGGTTGTCCATCAGGGTGGTGGTGTTGCGGTCGTTGTTGTTCTCCAGGTGGAAGTTGAGGTCCCTGAGGAGGATGTAGTCGGCGGAGGGGAGGGCGTGCGGGCTGATGAAGTCGGCGATGTCTTCGCTGAATTGTGTGCGTGGTCCCGGGGGTCTGTAGATGAGGGTGCCTCTGAGGGTGGTCTTGGGGTTGAGGTGGATCTGGAAATGCAGGTGTTTGGCGGCGTTGAGAGTGTCGGTGGAGTCAGTCGAGATGCGAATGGTGCTTTTGTGGACGATGGCGATGCCTCCTCCGGTCTGGTTGATGCGATCTTTCCTGATGATCTTGTAGCCGTCCGGGATGGCGATGGCGATGTCGGGGGCTGAGGAGGCGTTCATCCAGGTTTCCGTGAGGAAGGCAACGTCAGGAGATGCGGTGTCGAGGAGGTCCCAGAGTTCCACGGCGTGTCTGTGGACGGAGCGGGTGTTGAGCAGGATGCACTTCAGGTGGTTGCTGTTGTCCGTCTTGGTGGGTGCGGTGCCGGTGCGGAGGCAGGAGAATTTGCAGGATCTGCAGGCGAAGGGTCCGTGGGTGTGTCGCGGGGATGCTAGGTGGCACCCGGGGGTTCGGGCGGTGTTGAGTGCGATGAGTGTGGCGGCATCGTAGGTCCTGCGGGGGGGCTGGCGGGCGCGGGGACCAGGGGGTCTGGCGCTGGGCGCGGTCTGGGCGCGGACGGGCGCAGACGGGCTTACCTTTGGCGCACCTTCGGCGCTCAATCGGTGCTCCCGCTGCGCGCGTCCGCTGCGCGGTCGCTGAGGGGGCGTCATAAGTAGTGAGCCGGGAGGGAGGGTCAGCTGGGAGGCGGGAGGCTGGGTGGCCAATGGGAAGGAAGGGGAGGCGGGACTGCGGGGTCAGTGGCGGGAAACCGGAACTGGGAGGCGGGAAAGGAAGGCGAGTGACCGGGGCAGCGGCGGCTGTGAGCAGCACGAAGAAGAAGGGCAGCAGAGCAGGCAGCGAGCGGAGGGCAGTACCTGGAAGTAGCGGGGCAGAGGTCGGCGGCGGCGGATGAGGTAAGTGGCGTCAGGGGGGTCAGCGGTGACAGCAGGCGAGCAGGCAGGCGTCAGGTAGTGGCGGGGCAGAGGTCAGCAGCGGCGGAAGAGGTAAGTGGCGTCAGGGGGGTCAGTGGTGACAGCGGGCAGGCAGGCAGGCGTCAGGTAGGCAGGCGTCAGGTAGCAGGCGTAGGGTAGCAGCAGTGGAAGGGGAGCGACCACCTGTGAGGAACAGGGGGTCACAGTGACCAGCGCGGAGTGGACCCCTTAAGTAGTGAGCCGGGAGGGAGGGTCAGCTGGGAGGCGGGAGGCTGGGTGGCCAATGGGAAGGAAGGGGAGGCGGGACTGCGGGGTCAGTGGCGGGAAACCGGAACTGGGAGGCGGGAAAGGAAGGCGAGTGACCGGGGCAGCGGCGGCGGTGAGCAGCACGAAGAAGAAGGGCAGCAGAGCAGGCAGCGAGCGGAGGGCAGTACCTGGAAGTAGCGGGGCAGAGGTCGGTGGCGGCGGATGAGGTAAGTGGCGTCAGGGGGGTCAGCAGTGACAGCAGGCGAGCAGGCAGGCATCAGGTAGTGGCGGGGCAGAGGTCAGCGGCGGCGGAAGAGGTAAGTGGCGTCAGGGGGGTCAGTGGTGACAGCGGGCAGGCAGGCGTCAGGTAGGCAGGCGTCAGGTAGCAGGCGTAGGGTAGCAGCAGTGGAAGGGGAGCGACCACCTGTGAGGAACAGGGGGTCACAGTGACCAGCGCGGAGTGGACCCCTTAAGTAGTGAGCCGGGAGGGAGGGTCAGCTGGGAGGCGGGAGGCTGGGTGGCCAATGGGAAGGAAGGGGAGGCGGGACTGCGGGGTCAGTGGCGGGAAACCGGAACTGGGAGGCGGGAAAGGAAGGCGAGTGACCGGGGCAGCGGCGGCTGTGAGCAGCACGAAGAAGAAGGGCAGCAGAGCAGGCAGCGAGCGGAGGGCAGTACCTGGAAGTAGCGGGGCAGAGGTCGGCGGCGGCGGATGAGGTAAGTGGCGTCAGGGGGGTCAGCGGTGACAGCAGGCGAGCAGGCAGGCGTCAGGTAGTGGCGGGGCAGAGGTCAGCAGCGGCGGAAGAGGTAAGTGGCGTCAGGGGGGTCAGTGGTGACAGCGGGCAGGCAGGCAGGCGTCAGGTAGGCAGGCGTCAGGTAGCAGGCGTAGGGTAGCAGCAGTGGAAGGGGAGCGACCACCTGTGAGGAACAGGGGGTCACAGTGACCAGCGCGGAGTGGACCCCTTAAGTAGTGAGCCGGGAGGGAGGGTCAGCTGGGAGGCGGGAGGCTGGGTGGCCAATGGGAAGGAAGGGGAGGCGGGACTGCGGGGTCAGTGGCGGGAAACCGGAACTGGGAGGCGGGAAAGGAAGGCGAGTGACCGGGGCAGCGGCGGCGGTGAGCAGCACGAAGAAGAAGGGCAGCAGAGCAGGCAGCGAGCGGAGGGCAGTACCTGGAAGTAGCGGGGCAGAGGTCGGTGGCGGCGGATGAGGTAAGTGGCGTCAGGGGGGTCAGCAGTGACAGCAGGCGAGCAGGCAGGCATCAGGTAGTGGCGGGGCAGAGGTCAGCGGCGGCGGAAGAGGTAAGTGGCGTCAGGGGGGTCAGTGGTGACAGCGGGCAGGCAGGCGTCAGGTAGGCAGGCGTCAGGTAGCAGGCGTAGGGTAGCAGCAGTGGAAGGGGAGCGACCACCTGTGAGGAACAGGGGGTCACAGTGACCAGCGCGGAGTGGACCCCTTAAGTAGTGAGCCGGGAGGGAGGGTCAGCTGGGAGGCGGGAGGCTGGGTGGCCAATGGGAAGGAAGGGGAGGCGGGACTGCGGGGTCAGTGGCGGGAAACCGGAACTGGGAGGCGGGAAAGGAAGGCGAGTGACCGGGGCAGTGGCGGCGGTGAGCAGCACGAAGAAGAAGGGCAGCAGAGCAGGCAGCGAGCGGAGGGCAGTACCTGGAAGTAGCGGGGCAGAGGTCGGCGGCGGATGAGGTAAGTGGCGTCAGGGGGGTCAGCGGTGACAGCAGGCGAGCAGGCAGGCGTCAGGTAGTGGCGGGGCAGAGGTCAGCAGCGGCGGAAGAGGTAAGTGGCGTCAGGGGGGTCAGTGGTGACAGCGGGCAGGCAGGCAGGCGTCAGGTAGGCAGGCGTCAGGTAGCAGGCGTAGGGTAGCAGCAGTGGAAGGGGAGCGACCACCTGTGAGGAAAGACAATTAAAATACAGAAAAAGACAAAAACTGGTAGAACCAAGTAGGTGCTTAGAGCCTTGGGTTAGAAAACTAGTTGTGAAGTAGAAGAGGCTAAGTCAAAAGACACGGTCCATTTTAGCAAAGATGGCAAACATAGATAGTAGTAAAGGTAGATGTACATTTTTGAGGAGATGGTGTAAAATGTGTTGTTGTTGTACAGGGTTATTAATGCTTCTATGGAGTATACTTGCTCTATTGATCACATTTAAAGTTACTATAAATACGTTAGAAGGACATAGTGAAAACATAACTAATATAGGGAAGATTCAAAAGATAGTTCCGACTAGAATAGATAAAAATTATTTACATAAAGACAGGTCTATAACTGATTTTTCTAATAATGTGTTTTCAAAATTGTTGTATGAATATGTAAAGACAATGGACGTAAGGGACTGCTATGTCTGCATGCAGTGACCTGCCTCTGTATCGGAGGGAGTGACTTATCACCACCTTCCAGTGACTTATGGAATAACATGTAGTGTAATAGCTAGTTTATTTTATCAAACAGGTAAATTAGAGTATTATTTCTCAGATGTTGATACTATATTTTCACAAGTACCGTCAATTAATAAACTCAACAAGGTAAAACCTGCAAAGGTATTAGGTGAATTTTTCTTAGATACTAAAGAACTAACATTAGAATACATATTTAGAAATAATTTGACTTGCAGTTTGAAGAAAGAAGAAAATACATTTTTAGATATGGTTGAAGAAAGGAGGCTGAAAATGCAAAGAAAGGCTTCAGAAGGAAAAGTGGAGAAAACAGTCTGGGATGTACAAATGGAAAAGCACTTGAAAGGGGAAACGAGTCCAACTATGGCTTTAGATTGGCCGCAGAAAGGGAAATTATGTATTAGGGGGAATCAAACTGCATATGATAATTACTTTGTAGAGCATAGTGAGTGCCATGATACATACCGAATCATAGGTGGATGGGGATTTAAAGGTGGAAAAGATCCAGTTTTTCCTGGATTATATTTCATTCGTGGGAACAGGGCATATTATCGTTTGCCAGACCATTGGTATGGCACATGTTATGTAGGCCTGGTTTTCCCAAAGATTTTTCATATGGATAGAGGAGAAGATGGTGTACATAGTTTAGGTAGTTATTTAGCACGTAGTAAGAGAGAATCTTGGACAGAAATTGTGGGTGACATTTTTGGAGCATTGATACCAACAGTGGGAATATCTCTGAATGCAAACAAAATTAGAAGACTTTCAACAGTAGTGGATCGCTTGTCAACAAGCACCGCTGGAGGATATTTATTAGTAAATACTGAAATGGTTGCCATGCGTGCTATGGTAATGCAAAATCAACTTGCCCTTGATATATTTTGGGCAAAAGAGGGTGGAGTCTGTGGAATGCTGAAAGGTCAACACTGTTGTACTTACATTCCTGGCAAAAGTAAAGATTTGAAAATTTATATTAAAAATATTACAGAATTGCATGACGAAATTGCACCACTGGAGGTTGAAGGAGTTTGGGAAAAGATTGGAAAGAAATTATCAGCTATTAAAGATTTTGTAGTAAAACTAGGTAGTAAGTTTTTAGGTAAGATATTATTTCCATTAACATGTGTGATTTTCACAGTATTAATGATTAGATTAGGGTGTATCTGTCATAAAAAGGATAAAAAGTTAAGAAGAGAAAATTTAAGGAGAAGAGATAAGAAACAAGAAAGAGAATTTGAAGAAATAGAATTGGAGGAACTCAAGGAGAGTATGTATAAATCAACAAAAAGAGAAGTAACAGGGGAAACTGAAATTTGAATAAAAACAAGAAATCATTTTGAAATTCCGTAAAAGGGATAAAAATGTTGTTGGTGTGGTGATATAATCACCAAAGGGGGGATTGCTGGAGCGGGTAGTACAACATTTTGTATACCCCCCCATTCTGCATGTTATATTAATCTGAATAATCAATTAATGGTAATATTATTAATCCGTTTGAAGTGATAACTCACCAATTATATTAACAAAAGAATTATACGTGGGATTTGCATTTTGCATGGCTAAATTAATTGTATACAAACATATGTACGCATACTAATGGTAGAAAATTAGAATATTGCATGATATATGTTGCTTTTGTGATGTAATGGTAAGTTGCACCAGATGACATCACTGGGTGAATATAAACGCTTTGAATGTTGCTATTATGCTAGATAATTACTTACACATACGGGAATTAGTGAGGGTTTAACATTTTATTAGCCATTTCAATGTTTAATTACGTTTTTGTGTTTGTTTTACTTAAGTTGACCATTTGGGCCTTCGTAAAGAAGGCCGGCTGAGACACACGACGTGACTGCTACTGTCCCACGAGGTTTTGGGTGAAGTGCGCCTGCGCCACCGCCAGCAACAATGGCCTCGTCCTAACCCCAGGAAAGATGTACCAACCAAGGTCATACTGGGAGAGTTGCCAGGACCACAAGACAACAAACTGTCTTTAAAACCGGAACCAGCAAGTGCGAAGACTTAATCTTACGGACTATGTGAGAACTTCACCGAGTGACCCCAAATCCACCAATCAGGACTGTCTAAAACTCATTCTTGATACATTTTGATGTTAGTTTCTTTTTTTTTTTTTTTTGTAGTTTTCAAAGCTCTTCTGATCTTCCCATATTGCCATAGGAAACTGGAACAAGTAGATTCCAGTGCCCTTAATAGATTATCCTCTATGAGCAATGGAATTGCCCGGAACAAGTATAGTATTTTTGGTAAAACAGTCATTTTTAGATAATTCCCTCTCCCAATAATAGATAGATGTATCCCATTAACCCTCCTTAATTCCTTTCCTATATTATTAATCAGAGGCTCAAAATTGATTCTGGTAATTTGTTCCACTTCTGCGCTAATTCGAACCCCCAGGTAGACTGCTGAGATTGCTCGTTTGGGATCATTAAAGACAATATTGTCAGTGCATAAAACTATGGTTTTCCCCGCATTTAGTGAATACCCGGAGAAGAGACCCAAGCCTACTGCAATCTGATTAATTTCTTCAATTGCCTCAGCAGGGTTCGTAGTTAGGACCGCAATATCGTCCGCATAGGCCAATACTTTAGTCTCAAATCCACTAGTTATTATCGGTTCAATTTTCGAGCTCTGCAGCAACGTAACCACTAGGGGGTTAATATACAATGCAAATAAAATAGGGGAGCAGGGACAGCCCTGCCTAGTCCCCCTTGAAATGCTAATATTTTCCGACTCTCCCCCCATTAGTTGCAGTCTTGCATATGGCTGGCAATACATAGCCTTCACAGCCTTTATAAGCTTAGGGCCAAAGCCATAAAATTCCAGTATCTGCCACATGTACTCCCAAGACACCCGGTCGAAGGCTTTTTCGGCATCGAGGAGGATCATAGCCATCCTGTCCCCCTCCCTGGCCACTATATCAAAAAGAGAGACTACTCTTCGAATATGATCTGTTGTTCCCTTGCCAGGGATAAACCCATGTTGCCACGGGGAAACAAGACGTTCTATGACCCTCCCCAGCCGATTAGCCAAGATCTTAGAATACATTTTTGTATCTGAGTTAATCAGGGAGATTGGCCGGTACGAAGATGGATCATCGACCGGCTTTCCTTTTTTGGGGAAAATTATGATGGTAGTCCCTTTCCAAGACTCGGGGGGGATTCCATTGTGTTGTACGCCTTTAAATAAATCTAGGAGTAGAGGTGTAGTAACTATGCCTAAGATTTTATATCATTCAAGGGGGATCCGGTCAGGACCGGCTGCTTTACCTAAAGCCATTCCAGACAATGCTAGCTCTACCTCCTCGATCGAGATTTCTGCCTCTAGCTCCTGTCTGGTTGGCCCATCCAGCCCTTCCCCAACACTAATATCAGTGACCAGCCCTGCCAGGCCCTGAGAAACCTCTTCCCAGCTTTTATTAATATCGTCACGGTACAGCTCCTGGTAGTAGTCCTGAAGCCCCCTAGTTATCTCCTGTGGAGCAGTGTAGACATGCCCATTTATTTTAATCGTAGATATAGCATTATGCGATATCTTCTGCCTAGTGCGGAGGGCAAGCCTTCTACCAACTTGTTCCCCAGTTTCATAGACGCTATTCCGGTGAGACTGATATTCCTCAGCAGATTTCTTTGTTAGCCAGTTTGTTAGCTCCGCTCGAAGTGCAATTATTCGCCACTGTATTTGTTCCCCCACCTGCCCCTGTGCTATCTGTAGAGTATGCTGCTCTTCTGCCCTGGCCAAATCCTCCATTAATTGGCGATTCTCCTGTTCCTGAAGCTTCCAGGCTCTGTTAACAAATGAGATTGTCTCCCCTCAGAGAGCGGCTTTAAAAGAGTCCCAAACCACCCCCCTACTGGCGCTGAACCTGTTTAGATCAAAAAATTCTTGTGCCCACTTTTTCATATATTCGATATATTCAGGATTAACGAGAAGTTTCCTATCAAACGTCCATTTGCTTCGTGACCTTTCAAAATTAGCTAAGTCCAGTTCTAAAATCAGGGGGTTGTGGTCAGAGATAATTTTAGGGAGTTTCTTGATCCGAGCCAGCCCTGCTAATTCTCTAGAACAAAAAAAATAGTCAATCCTGACATATTTTTTATGGGGGCATGAAAAGAATGTAAAGCCAGGATTAGCCGGGTTCTTTGTGGCCCAGATATCCACTAGACCAAAGCTGACTTTTAAAGAGCTAAATGCCCTAAAGACTCGTGGCTTTCTACCAATATATCCCCCTGGCCCCCAGTTGCCAATAGTATGATCCAGGGAAGTGTTGAAATCCCCACAGAGAATCAAAGGGGTTGGCCAAGAGGCCAGCTCAACCTCCAGGGCCTCCATTATCTGAGGATCGTCTTGATTGGATCCATAAATTGCGCAGACAGTACCACCCATAGGAAGTTCTACAATCACCCATCTACCCAGGGTATCTGCTAACTTACGCTTGATGGCGCCCAAAGAGGTCTTTGCTAGAATTGCCACACCCCGAATATTGGATGTCTGGGTTGTGCAGACAAGTAGGCTATAACCTGCTATTCGTAGTAAATCTCTCCTGCCCCAGGGGATGTGCGTTTCCTGTAAGCATATTACATCAGCATGGCTAAGCTTTACCAATTCAGCATATCTAGCTCTCTTTACCCTATCGTTCAACCCAGCAATGTTCCATGAACATATAGTTAACCTCCCCATCTTAACTTGAGCTCACATTCCCAGATACCTCCCTGACTCCTATTCGGATTCTTTCCCACATTAGATTCTTGTTTCTCTTGTTGCTCTCTATTTACCTTCCTTAACAGTTCCAGTCCTTTCTTAACATTTCTAGATATGTTGTTTTTCCCCCAGTTCAACGCCCACCTTCCCCAACCCCTCCCACACCCATCCCACCCACTGAGCTGCCCACCCACCCCTTGAGAACCCCCACCTCCCCACATGAGGCTTGCAGACTCAATGATGAGTCTGATCGCAATGGACGTGCACCACATAGCCAGGCTGAGAGCTACTATATATCAGGCCCTGCTACATCCTAGAGCCGGGCTCCCCACTTCTTTTTCCAGTTAACTCCATAGTAATTTCCCCTTAGTGACCTCCACATGTACCCAAGCTAGATACTGCTAGAGAATGCTAGAATCGGGCCTACTCCTAGCAGGGTAGCCCTTCCAAGTATTCTTTGGCTTTTATTTCTGAGGTAAAGAACTTTGTTTGCCCCTCAAAAATCACTTTTAGTGTAGCAGGATTGTTAAGAAAGGCTTGCGCCTTTTTATCCTGAAATGATTTAATGAGTTGCCGCAACCGCCACCGTTTTTCAACGGTGGAATGGCAGAAGTCAGGGCGAACAAAATAGGATATCCCGTTAATGGACCTTTTTGCGTCTGGCCTTGCCTTTTCGAAAACTGCCTGACGTAACAAAAAATTACCGAAATATACCAAAATAGCTCTAGGCAAAGTCCCCGCTTTTACTGGTTGTTTTTGAACAAATGGGACCCGATGGGCCTGCTGAATCTCCAGCGACCAGTTCCAACCAATAATCTCAGGCAGTGATTCTTGCAGTAGTTCAACAATAAATGAACGTGTATCGGCCTTCTCGACCACCGCAGGTTATTCCTCCGTTGGCGGTTCTCGAATTCCTCCAACTTCCATCTTACATCAACCAGTTGTGCCGCGTGCGCCTCGACCAATACTTTGTTCGCAGCAAGATCAGATTCTGTAGTGACAGTTCTGGACTCAAGTTCCGTTAAGCGCTCCCCAAATGAGCTACATGTTTTAGTTAGCTTCCGCACTACCCCCTGCATCTTCCGCATGGCGATCTGCGCCTTGCGACTATCCTGCCGGGTTTTTTTACGGTGCATCGAAATAGCTTGGAAGATAGCCCCCAGGGTTGGGGAGGGAGGTGCAGCCGGTTCGGGGGGGGTCAGTGCCTGATTGGGACATGGACAAAGAGTGAGTAAATTGGTTTGTCGGGGTATAATCCCAGGCCAGGTCCTTTCCCCCCTGTATTTTCTTTTTCTTTCTCTGCACCGTTTTGCTCTTAGCACCTCCTGTCTCCTCACAGCCATTATAGCTCAGATCAGTGCTATCTGTTGATGACCCCTCTGACCAGTCTCCGTCATCCCCGTCTGATACTGAAAAAAAAAAGTCACTGGGCTCCTTCTCCAGCTCGATTTGGCTGCTGGAGTGGTTACCTTGTAGGTGAATCGCACATACAGGGTTGAAATCGCCTTTTAGTACTTGTGGGGCCTCAGTAAGCTGATCAACAGCTTGAGTGTCAGCCCCCACTCTGTCCTTTGGTATCTTTGAAGTATTTTCCACAGACTGCGAGGACCCTTCAGCCACTGGCCCTACTACTGCAACTGACAATAAGTCTTGCGGACCCTCTATCAAGCTTTGAGGTATAGGGGTCTTACCTCCATTGCTATGCCCAATCTCAACCTCTGGGCCCCCGCTACGATCCTGCTGTCCCAGCTCGATTGCAGCTGTGGCATCCTGTGAGGACTCACCATCCTGACGAGTGTTACCAGCAGCGCTTACCGCGGGGCCCAGGCGAGGTTTGCTCTTACTCTTCCCATTGCGACCCGGAACTAATCCAGCAGCCGGGCCTCTCAGCAGATCTACGACTGTGGGGCCGGCCGGGCGTCCTCGCGGAATCGCTCCGCCTCTTCCCTTCTTTTCCGGATCCGGGTCGGCAATCCCGCGGCGGCCTCGAGTCTGAGCCGGAGTTTCAATCGCTATCGTCGGGGGCTCCACAACAGCACCTCCTGGTACCGCCGAAGCTCCTACCGTTCCAGTGGTCTTCACTTTGGCAGCACCTGCCGCCGCCGTCTTAGGACCCATCGCGACCTTCTCAGTCCTCTCCACGAATCCAGAGTCGCCCACGGACCCTGAAAGGTATGAGCCTTCTTTGAAACTGTGTATGGTAAGCTTTATAAAATGTCGTATAACGGAGAGCCCAATGATGGTTCCCAGAATCCGCAGATACTCATTGCCCGTTTTGGGGGGCTATGTGTATCATGCCTGGCCAGTGCAGCATTCATTTTCTTTGTCTAGCGGAGACCATGTCTCATAATGTTCTTAGCTCTCAGCGCTCAGCACTCGGTGTGCACCAACGGTCTCAAGCGACCGCCATCTTGCCCATTTTGATGTTAGTTTCATTATAAAAGTGGGTTGACAAAGCGAATTAGGTAGTCCTTCTTTTGAGCGAACTTTCATTTTCTTGACGTTATGCTGACGGAGAGGACGGTGACACTGCTGGACAGCTGTTATCCTGAATCTTTGAGAGACTGAATTGCAGCCTGACTTTGTTGAAAATTAAAGATTTTTCCACGACTTGACTGACTTAGAGGACGACTAATAGCCAGATTAGGTAAATATGATGTTCTGCGGTTTGGACGATGATTTTCTAAAATTTGCAATTTAATTAGATAAACGATGCTTTGATTATTAAACAAATGTGTTGTGTTGATTATTTGAAGAAATTAGATTAAGAGAAGAGCATAAATAAAAGAATTGAATTGCCAAATTACAAAACCAACTAACTGATTCATCGCCAAATGAGGGGAATGTCACGAGGTTTGAACCTAATAAAGGCAATCAATGTATATTAGGGTTTAGGTGAAAAGATATTTTTTTCATGTCAGCGTATGGAAACTTATCCTTCCCGGGAAAGCAGATCAATGAAGTGTGAGTGTTGGTGTTATGGGCCCCACCAATGAATGTATTTGAGTTAATGTGTTATTGCGATATTTGGTCTGTGACGAAGGGAGGATTTGACATTCCACGCTGCAACAGGGGGAGGGGCCTAGCTGTTTGCTAGGGCCGGTTTCAGCCGATTTTGTTACAGGGGGCCAATATTGCTGGCCCCTGGTAACAAAAATGGCCCCCTGAAGCACAAAACCGGCCCCCACCCTGGCGGCCCAGCGGGGAAACGCCAGGTGCCCAATATGGCCAGTCCGGCCCTGTCTCCAGGGTATGAAAGCATGAGATGACAGCGTTGACTTGGGCAGTTATGTCAAGCTTCCTGTCGATGACGATCCTGGGGCTCTTGGCATGGGTGGTGGGGGTGGATATCATCCTAGCTCTGGTGGCCACCAGATGGAGTCCCACGGTGGTCTTTTTCCTGAAGACCACGATTTCCACCTTGTCTGTGTTCACCTTCAGACAGTTGTTTTTCATCCTGTAGATGGTTTCAGTCCTACGGGCACTGAAGTAGATCTGGGTAAGGGGCATCATGTCCATGAGGGAGACAATGAGTTGTGTGTTGTCGGCATACGAGAGGGCATTGATGTGAAAGCGGATAATACTGGCTAGCGGGAGCATGTGTGTGTTGAAGAGGGTCAGGCTCAGAACTCCTCCGATAGGGTCGCAGGCATCTGAGGTGTACGCTGACAGGCTCGCTGACTAGGTCCTTCCAATCAGTAAGAAGCAGATCCACCAGACTCTGTGTCCTTGGATTCTGATGTTGTGTAGACATTGGATAAGGATGGGGTGGAAGATCATGTCAACGCTACATAGAGTTTCATGGGGTGAGGGCTGCTGCATTTCCTTTGTCCAGAGTCATGCAGATGTCATCCATGGAGGCAATGAGGGCAGTTTCCATGCTGTGGTTGAGTCTGAAACCAGACTGAGAGGTGTTGAGGAGTTGGTGATCATTGCGGTATTCAATGGGGAATCTGTTGTTGACGTTCTCTAAGACCTTGGCCAGGAATGGGAGCAGGGAGATTGGTCTGTTGCTGGTGAGTGTTGAAGGGTCCACAGAGGGTTTCTTCAGCAATGGGAGGAAAGCTGCATGCTTCCAAGCATCTGGAGAGATTGCTGAAGATGTGGAGTGTGAGTAAATGGAGAATATTATATGGTGTGGTTATGGGACCTCACTATGTAATACGCTTACCAACCCCCTTGGGTGCAGTAGCTTTTGTCTATAAAACCCTCAGCACAACCCTGGGTAGCTGTGGCAGTGAACAGCAAGGTTTATAAAGAGGAACACGTGTAAAGCATTTAAACAGCCAGTAACCGGTCCCAGGATGCTTGTTTCTGGTTCAGGGAAGACCTGGCTTGGCAGTTCGGGCTGGACTGTTCCCATGAGGCACAGGGTCAAGACTGATTTGCATGTGGCTGGGTCTTAACTGGGGTGACAAAGTGAGTTAAAGAACGATGATGGATTCAATCCAGATCTGTGACTGGGGGTGAGTGTCTGAAAAGTTTCAGCGCTCTGTCCATCATCTCCTTGTGTTTGTGTTAGTTACAAGTACATCAGCAGGGAGCTAATTAGGGGGACCAGTAAGGTCCTCAAGAACAGTTACCTTCTATGGGGAACCAGTCCTTCAACAGTTCCAGGCACTTTACCCAAGTTTCAATGGAGTTCTATGGAGTGGTCCTGATACAAGCCATGAATGATCCCGAAGATGCTCTAAGAATGCAACACGCTTGATGAGGGGCTTCCTGCAGGGTTTCCTTGGTCCACGAAGATGGTGAGCGGATCCTGGTTGCAGGGTTCATTACCGACAAAGTCCTCTCTGGTCTGGTCAAAGTCCAGTTGCCACTTGACTACCAGTCTTCTGTTGTCACAGGTCAATCCTTCCCGGGTCAATAACTCGTCTCCTGAGGGTCCCAGCAGCTCTCCAACAGCACTCCCAGGCTCAGCGAACTTGGATGCAGCCCTGGTCTTGGTCCTCGGTGCTGCACAGTGGCGGTGGTGGTAGCTGCTTGAAGACTTTGGGCTACCAGCTTGCTCAAGTAGGCTTCTTCAGCAGTTGTGTCCCAGTGCTGCAAACAGGAGGCTAGTGAGCTGGCCCTTGGAGTTCTCTTGGCTTGCCCTGCTCTGATTTTCCTTGAGCAGGGCATGGCAGGGACAGTCCGACTCTTCCTTAGCCACCAGTTGTTGCAGGTGCAGTCCCTATCAGTGTTGCCTCTCTTTGCTGTTCCATCGCTGCAGTGACCAGTCCTCCTTTTGTCCTTCTTTCATGTCGATGGTGATCTGAGGTCTGGGTGCTAGGGGTGCCCCCTTTATGCTCAGAAAGTGCCCTCAGGACGGGATGCGGTTGGCAGCCAATGGACTACCACGTTCCCTCCCAGCTGGTGACCACTTCCTGTGGAGTGTATCATCTGGCAATCCCAGGATGCACCATTCTGCCCACTCCCAAGCTGGGATGACCCCTTTCTCAGTGTTCAGAGCTCCCTAGCCCACCCCTGGGGTGTGGCTAACTCAGGGCTACCCACCACCGGGGAAACTGGCTTGGTAACTTGTTTCCCCTTTCTGTTAATCATGCCGTCTTGCCTACCTGGACAATGGGTCTGTTCTCCCCGTTGGTGGTTCCACATATGACTTCATAGGCAGCTTCACCTTTGAAGCCTGTCTATGGGGGCTAACACTTTCTTGTGGAACAGGCTCCATGTGTGCCTGGAAGGCACAGGTGTTTTAAAGGTAGCAAAGTGATAGCTTTGTTAAAGCTGCACACTGTTACAAGTTAAATTAATTTTGCCATGAGATATAAGTCGGGCTTGATGTACTGAGTTGTTTGATACATTGGAGAACTCCCTTTGGTTGCACCGTTCAGGAGTTAGTATGGCTGAGGGGTCAGTGTATAACCCTGTACTCGCCAATTGGGCGATCAAGTCTTTCCACTGTAAAAACAGTGCATGTTTTACTGCCAGGCCATTGCACATTTTATGCCCTGTCCATGTCATATGTTGCATCCTGCCTTTAGGACTTGGAAGGCCTGCCATGGGGGTGATTTACAGGTACAGGTACAAGTACAGGGGAAGTGGTGGATTTGCCATTGCATCATTGGCAAAGTCAGGCTAACAGTTCAGGACTGCTTCACCAGTCTGCAGTGGCAGACTGGGGGACTTGTTTTGCTTGGGGAAGCTTCAGGGTGGCCCATACAGCGCCGCAAGCCCTGGGGTACTCCTCTAACGTGCATGCCCTGGGTACCCTGGTACCATTTACTGGGAACGTACAAGTAAATTAGCCCTTTACACTTAAGTACAGCCAATTTGAGATACACATTAGAGTCAGGGCACTGGCACTGGTTAGCAGACCTCAGTACACTCTCAGAGCATCAGTCAAAAATCATGAGTATGACCATACAAAAAGAGACATTTCCTTACATTTACCTACATGGAGACATTCAGAATGGATGTGAGCATGGCACTGATGGGTTGCAATCCTCTGCAGTAGGATTGGTAGAGAAGGGCTCCCATGGGGCCCCTGAGTGGATGGAAATCATGGTGGCGGCTGTCTCTTCTGGGGTGTTAATAGGCTATTTAGTTTGCATTGGTTCTTTGGCTAAGATCAGGAGGCATTTAGTGGGGTCTGCCGGGTCTAGCTTCAGGTTGAAGTTATTGTAAATGGTAGTGATTTTGTTGCTGAAGAATTGAGTGAGATTTTTGCAGAGGTACTGCAAGGGTGGATCACGTTGGAGGCAGCCCCTGATGGGGCGAAATGCTTCATAATGGCAAAGAATAGTTTATTTATATTGGTGCTGGCATCAATGTGGTCCGCCATCTGAATCATTTGGTGTTAGCCCCTCAAGGCGAATTTGAACATGTTGTACATTGTTCTGGCCATTCTCCATTTGCACTCTCACTGTTTGTAATGACATTTCATCGGTCTGAGTTCCTCTGTATACCAAGTGGCCTGGGGCAATGTTCCCTCTAATTTTTTTCCTCGGGTCTCTGTGCGCTGCAACCTTGGCTATGTACGCTAGGAACCAGACCACGCGCGGGTGCAGCGCCAAATGTCACTCCAAACGTTTACTTTAAAAAGTGAAAAGATGATGCATTTTTACACATACAGCGCCACGTTAAGGGACTTAAGGTCGGTTTGCAAATTGGATAAACACTCCATGACATTAATTGGTTACACAGGCAAGTACACTTCAGGTTTAGAAAAGCGCAAGACTCCAAGGGGCATATTATCAAGAAAGGCGTTAAAATTATCACCGCTTTAGCGGCAGGAAACTACAGCTAAAGCGGCGATAATGGGCTTGATAATATGCCCTTGAGAATTCCAATAGAAGCCCAAGTTCTGGTGTGACCAAAGGATGTAAGAAATAATCCACAAAAGTGGATAAAGGTTCAAGGAGAGACCCAAGTCCAGATATTATAGGACGCCCTGGGGGTGGTCTCTGT
The DNA here is from genome assembly GCF_964204655.1 of Triturus cristatus. Classification (NCBI taxonomy): domain Eukaryota; kingdom Metazoa; phylum Chordata; class Amphibia; order Caudata; family Salamandridae; genus Triturus; species Triturus cristatus. Next base: position 92,902,049 of record NC_140587.1, on the reverse strand, counting down.
GTCTTATGTACCTTGGGTAGCGTGTAGTGCCTTACTGGAACCCAGACACGTAAAAGAAACTACCAAGAGACTCACTTGTGTAAACACGTTCTGCACCCTTTCCAATCAGATTAAGAAATGCATTTTATCTAATTGGAAGATTTTGAATGTTGGTATTACACCACTCCAACGTCCCCTTTTTGCGTTTGAACGCAGTTCTAACATCAGGGATCGATTAGTGCACATCCGCCCACGCGAGGTTACTGATAAACAGCAGAACACACTTCGGAATCTCCCTGCAATACGTGGCCACTTTCCGTGTGGTAGTTGTGCTGCTTGTGCTAACACCAAACACACCACCGAGATCAACATAGGGACTCCTAGACCATGGACTCTAATGAGCCATACTAATTGCAACAGCAGCAATGTAATTTATCTTATCACGTGTCCTTGTTCCCTTCGATACGTTGGGATGACCACCAGACGAGTGAAGACAAGGATACTTGAATACAAGAGTACCATTCGATGTAAAAAAACATCTACAAGACTCACCCAACATTTTGTCACAGCACAACATTCACCTCAAGACTTACAATGGACGGTAATCGAACAACCTTTCGTTCCTTCACATATCGTCGATATCTCAACTTTTCTCTTCAAGAAAGAGCAACGTTGGGTATGTAAGCTCAATAGTTCCGTGTCAGGGCTCAACGATGAGATTCCTTGGGCTTCCCTACAGTGCTTTTTGGAGTGATTAGAATTCAGCCATGAGAGATAATAAATGTTGGTTTGATTTAAGAGTCTTATTTGTGCTTAAGCACCCTGGTTTTGACTCTGTTACTTCACACAGGGTATTTTTGACTGTGTTGGCTTGACTGGTATTGTGCCTTTCTCAGATTACTTATCTTTTTTGTGTTTCATCACGCACTAGATATAGTATATGCTCTTCTCTGTTTACACTCACGGAGGTTGAGTATCTATATCTGTCCTACTTAGTTTGTTATGTTAACTTTTGGTCTCATTCACCCTGTGTGTTCTTGTCATATTGATGCACAGTTACTGTGGTTTAACACGCTTTTACATGCCCAAGTGTCCTTTTACACGACTAACGCATAGTTATTCCATGTGTTTCCATATTGCCACGGCCTCTCCGCAATATCGTTTTGATGAACGGGGCTATTTAGGGATCTAGGCTTCACTTTGTTCTACACGCATGCGCGCAGGTTTGGTCTCGTTCACTGGACCTGCGCTTCATGCTTTGGTAGCGGCTCACGATTCGGAGCATGCGCGTTCTTCTCGTGGAGGGACTTCCGTCCGTTGATTCGGCATCAGGTGCAAGCTGTTAATCAAGTGGGACAACGGGTATTTAAAGGCTGCATTTACCACTGATCGGTTACCTCCGGAAGCTGGCTCACTCTGCCAAGAAGTACCGACGGACAGGTAAGACCGTTACCATGGCCCTTTACAGCTTCTTTCGCCCTGCTCTACCTACGTTCTGTTTGGGCGCATACGTATCAGTTTCTGACTTATTTTTTTATTTTTTCATTGAGGACAATGAAATGAGATTAATCAGCAAATAGTCCTTTCATGATACCATTGGGTTTTAGATCATTGCGTTCGGACTAACAGAAAAAGGTGTTTCTCTGCGGGGCTCTGCAGTACTCCTGATCTTTTCCGTTTACGCTTTTGATCACATTTCAGTGTTACTACTATGTCTCCTCTAGCTATTTTAGTTTGGTCATTTTTCCTTAAGTTTAAACGGGTTGTTTGTTAATACGCATGCAATACTGCTATGGCAGTTAACTCTGCATGTGGGTAGTTGGTACACTCAGGGACACTGAACCTAGTTTGCTTTTCTCTTTTTTTTTTTTTCTCTTTATTTTAGAGCGGTGCTCCCTTCCTGAGCGGTTGCCAGGTAACGGTGAGGTCTCACACCCAGCAATTGCGGGTAAGAGATTTTTTGTATCTTGTGGGCTCACTATTGACAGTTCCCTTTGTCTTTTTATACATAACAATCCATACTGAGTTGATATTCATTGTGTGTTTTTTCATCTTTAGGTATGGTGAAATCTACTCACTGAAAAGACCAGAGATTGGAGGTTTCTTGTTCAAATATCCTTTAATGTTATAATTAATTAGTTGGTTTTTTTTCACGTTTTTTGAGAGCAGCAGCATTATTTGTTTAGGTCCTGATGAAAGCCTGATCCGACTATGGATCACCATGGCTGAAACATGTCGACCATTTGTCATCACACCCTAGCGGTTTAAATCTATACCGTTAGTGCACTGCTATTTTAATCCTGACATTAGGCATATCTAGATTAAAATTGTTGTTTGTTGCCTATTCGTCAGTTTTAACAATCACCCACACTCCTTATTCAGATATTGTAGTTTATTCTTTCCGCTGCGTTCTCACTCACACGTCAGATTCGTCATAGGTGGGTTTAGGATACCCAACTTACTCCATTAAAACATCCCTGAGCTCCTCCCTCACAGTGAGGGGGTTGTAGCCCTCAAAGGAACTAGGTGTTTCCTTTGGGAGGAGAGTCCTTATGATGAAGCATGTCACCTATGGTGAGTGAGGGATTACGTCCTTAAAGGGATCTGCCCTTAGATGACCCCATGAGCACTCCTCTATTGTTGTTTACAGATACATCCTTACTTAAGGTGTATTTTTGTTTCACATTTACTAGTGATATGTCTCAAGAGTAGGCCCGGGTGGTATTTTAATTACGCCATAGAAATCTGACCAGTTTTGGTGATTCCAGTTACTCATTGACGCAAAATTACAGGTAAAAAAGCAATTTCTTCTGCTTGTGTAAGTAGGAGTAATTTGGGTTGGTGGGGGGGAGGTCCCACTAGAAGAGCACATTTATTGAGTGCTAAGAAAATAGCACTAAATGACGGGAGTAAGTTGGGGGAAAATTCTACCCGAAGAGTACATTTATTCATATTCTGTTGCATTTAGAGCTATTTCTTAGCACAAAATGAATTCTCGTGCACAATTTGATGTGAGAGGGTATTTTTCCACTAAGAACTAGCGCTAAACGCAGAATTACTCTTCTTGTGTAATAATGAGTAATCTCACTGAATTCTTCGGTAATTCCGCATGATTACACTGCACAGAATTAAGCGAGTTACACCCACCCGTAATAAAGATCTTGAAGAAACCTTTATCTTACATCCTCAGCAAATGGCTCATTCATCAGTCTTGATTCAATCTAGGTTGGATTACTCTAAGGTCATTTATTGAGCGGTCCCTGAAAAACTCTATCGACTTCCGCTCATGCCAAATGCTGCTGCCAGCCTCATACTTGGCATTGTTAGACCTGGCACCTTGGCGTGAGTCCCCTTCCACTTTTTGTCGCTGTGCCTCATGTGTTTTTATGGTGTTGGCTGCTCAGAGCACTGTGCCACTGCCAACCAATGCCACAGTGCAAGTGCTCCCTATGTAAAATGGATATGTCAGTTGGATTCCATGATTGGCTTATTTGGTTTACTATCAGACCCCAGTAAAGTGCACCAGGAGTGCCAGGGCGTGTAAATACAAATACCGCTGGTGGGCTCGCAGCACTGGTTGTGCCACCCACAGAAGCAGCCTGGTAAAATGTATCTAAGGTCTGCCATCGCAGAACCTGCGTGCAGTCTGGTACTGACATGATGACTGAGCAAGTGCACACACTTGCCAGTCCCTACAACCTTCCCTTAACTTCATATTAGTCACCCCTATGGTAGGCCCAAGGGCAGGGTGCATTGTAAGCATAAGGTAGGACAAGCCCTGATGTGTGTGGCATGTCCTAATAGTGAATTACAGCCATTTTCGTTTTTCACTATTGTAAGGCTACCTTGTTCTCATAGGCCAGAATGGGCTGTTAAGATTGTTACATCCTATGATCCTAACAGGCCCAGGGAACATGGTAGAAGATCGAGTTTAGTATGCCTGAACTCCGAATAACAAGGTACACCTTTTAGTAAGGTGTATTTTAATATTCCGCGTTTGCAAATGCCACTTTTAGTAAGCTGGCCTTTGCTTGCCTAACCATTTCAGCCCGCCTCTGCGTGATGTGTATCTGCTGTCTGGCTTGCGTGAGTGACAGGGCTGGGGAGACCCAGATGGGCAGGGCTAGGTAGCCTGGTGGTGAATAGGACGATTGACAGGTAGATGGGTGGGAGGAGCGCACCTGGACTCTGAATAGGACTGTGCTCTGCCACCACAATGCCGGCTCCGCCCCCTGTGGAGCGTCAGATGACTCTGCCCTGCTCCCTGAATGAAGAAGCCTGCATCGCATAAAGAAAGTGCTCCAGAACTGGACTGAACTAGGCAAGGGCCCCCCTGGCCTGGGAGAACAAAAGAAATGTAGTATAAATGTAGGAGCCCTGCTCCTAAGAAACCAGATCCTGCTACAAGACGAACCTCTGCCGAAGGGAGAAGGAACCGGGAAAGCTGTAGGAGGAGTACTGTCCCTGACCTGGGGTATTGGCCTGCAGTGGTTGCCTTGCTGCTGAAGGAGAGGAGAAAGATTGCTGATAAACTTTGCTTCAACTTGTGCTGTTTAAGGTCTCCAAGGGCTTGTGCTGAGCTTGCCCCCTGAACGAAGTCCCAGGACCAGTGGACTTCCCCTCCTTTGAGAACCGCCGTTTTCCCCGTGAAGCTGACGCGGAGAGAAGTGTGCGCCTCCCAACTCGGCACGTACTTTAGCAAGCCTGTGCCCCCCTGCCCGGCCCAAGCACCGTGACTAAGGCCCTCGAGCCGTAGCTCGCAACGCAAAGGAAGGACTTCGTGACACTTGATTTGCCTCTCTGCATCGTGCCACTTTGCGTGCCCCCCTACCCTTGCTGAGGGCAGGCTGTGGCTCATAGAGTGGTTGGTACGTGGCTCCCCACCGGAGCATGCTACCAGCTTCTCATCGCGTCGAGAACAAAGGCGCAGTCCTCAAAGGTACGGCTCGAACGCTGCAACGAAGAGCCAGCGCACCGTACGTCTGCACCGTCCCCCTGAGCACCGCGACTGAGGCCCCCTTCGAGCCAGAGCTCGCCCCGCGATTGAAAGGACATCGCGCCGTACACGCGCGCTGAGGATTCACTGCGCCGTCCCTGACGAACTTCTACAAAGACCAAGGTACTGTGCCCCCTTCACACCATAAGGTGCACGCGTCACCCGGAGTGTTTGCCGACGCTTGTGAGCCCCGCTCGCAGCCTCTTACCACCACACGAACCGGCCGACGCGCACGAAGCGCTCAGACCTCCTGAACTAAGCTTTAACCAAGAACGCTTTATTTAAATAGTATTGTGGGCCCGTTTTACACGTTATTGGGTCTTGTGATAAGTCTGCTTACATAAGGAAGTATATTTTTGATAACCCAGTGTGGAGTCCATTTGTGGGGGGTGCCATTGAATTGTTGTATGTGATCACAAATGCTTAACCATTACGCCTGAGATAACGCCTTGTCTGCTCGCGCCAAGCTACCTAGAGGGTGAGCAGGGGTTATTGTTAGAGTGTATCCCCTTACCCTGACTGGAGGAAAGGTTCCCGGCTTGGTACAAGTACCTACCTGTGCCAACCAGAGAATCTGGATTCTAACAGGCATCTCAAGACGTGGCAGGATATCGCCATCTCTATGAACCCTGCACTAACATTGGATATAGAGTTAACTTCATGTACATACAATCTTACATCACCACTGTCCTGACTTTCTAACCTTCAAATAAAGCCTTTTGCTCCATCAATCAGTTCTTAGTAACTGGGCCAAGAGCTAGAACAGTTCCATAGGGGGACACGTCCTTCTCCATTGTAGCTGGCAAATTGTGGAACTCTCTCCCGGCTGCCTTTCGCTGAGAACCCATTTTAATTCAATTATTAAATTCAAGAAAACCTGGCTTTTTACCCAATAACTTCTATTTCTCGCTCTTTAGGCTACTCACATTACCCGCTTCAGTGCCTAGAAGCTCAGCATATCTGCATGTTACAAATTAATATAGCACAGCATAACATCTGTTTTATCTCTGGACCTGTACCAATGAAAGTGAGAAAGCAAAGGTAAAACAGAAGACCATGTAGGCTATGTATATCAAGAAAATGGGGAACCAGAAGGCTGGATATTTCACTGTTCAGTATATGTCATCAACTCAACCCAAACCATATGCTTGATACAATATGGTATGTGTTGTATAATTTCAGTTTGTCATTTCTAGAAAAGTTATGTGGATTGTCTTTTAGCATACCTTTAATTATTAGTTTCTTCTTCAAACAAACAAAGCAGATCTTTGTTGAACTGACACGGCTGTGTGCAATCTGATAAGTCACTGTGCAACAAACAGCTGGAGGAGTTGTTCACACATTTGTGGGATCTGTGGACAACACCAGTTTGCAGGCATGAAATCAACCTAAAAAAAAATATTCTTTGAACTTCACAGGTAATGATAGCAACACTAGGGCCCCCTTCTCCGGGTCACACAGTGCAGAGCCAAGGCTGTAAGGTCCAAGAGAGGAAGAGCCCCCACTGGGCTGGCACTGATGGTCCGGCACTGCACGGTCAGCGAATGGCCCTCTCTTGACCTCTTCAGTGCTAGACCATGTCTGTGAGGCCCACGGGTGGGAGAGCCTTCCTCTGGGGGTCCCCTTGATGGTCCAGTGTTGGGGGGCTCACAGGGTGGTCGTACCACACCTCCACCCTCACCCACACTGCCCCTAGGGCTCTGTAGATAGTACTGCAGCCAACGTTCCATTATTACATCACAGGACACTTCTCGTTTTCCGCTTTACCAAGAACATTTTTAGGTCTCGCACAGGCAGCGCATGTACTGCCTCTCCGAGGGATTAAGTAATTAGTAATGCCAGCGAAACTCCACCCATTGCATTTCTTTTTGTTTTATCGCTTGCCATTGGTCCAATCTGGCATTGCTTTTCTTACCTCGCTCATTGTTGGATAGTGGTCCCATCCGACACTTCCGTTTTCTTTCGTTTCTGCAGGAAGCAGCATCGACCAACTACAGTAGACATACACTGCAGGGCGATATCTTCTGATGAAGGGACTACTTTGTTGTTTTGTAGGTCTCGCATCACCGAGAATCGCGTGGACATCTGCTGCCCCGAGTGCGCTGAGCGCCTGCAGCCCCCACCACGTCCGAGCTGCAGCCCCCAGGCCCTCTGTTACTGCCCTGTCCGCACCGCTCGCAATGCTTTCCCCCTCCCGCTGTCCGTGCTCTCTTGCCCCTCTCTCCCCTGCATCCGCAAATACTTTCACTTTCGCGCAGCCGGGGAACTGTGTAACTGAAACCCGCGTGTGAGGAAACCAAATCAATTAACTGCAAACATCCGTGGCCATGAATAACTCGATTTTTTTTGCCAATAAATCATTTAAAGAAGGAGCTATACCGATTCTAAGCCCTGGAATTTGCAAGCGTCGTGTTAACACGCGGTAATGGTGCTCGGTGTGCCGATCTGGAAAGATGAAAGGCTGAGGTGGCCCTTATTGGAACTCTTGGCCGACAGGAGTCAGAATCAAGCACTTAGATCAATGACGTCTTCATTATTACAAAATATGTAACAATTCAGCTTCAGACTAGCCCTCAGGCCGACCAGTCTGTCTCTATCAAACCTCCAGGTTCAAATAAAGTTGGACATTGGCCGCGTGAAAACAAACAATGGGATACTTTTTTGACAATATTCTTCTTTGGACAGAGTCCCCTCGACTGCCCTGTGTGCTCTTTGGCACCACAGACGAAAACAGCAGCGCAGGAAAGCAGAGGTCTGGGCCTCTGTGATCTTGTGCACAGAACTGAGATCCGCCCGAACGTTCATCAGGACGAGTATATACAGGGGCAGATTTACAAGCCCCTTGCGCCTCATTTACGCCGCCGTTGCGTTACTTTTGTGACGCAGTGGCGGTGCAAATCCTGTGCCATGGTGCGTGGTACTTACAATGTGACGCATCTGGGAGATGCGTCACTTTGTAAAGCCCTGCACCACATGTAGGCGTTCCTGTGCAGGGGGGGGGGTGTTCCGGCGCGGGAACCCCTCCTAAAAGTGAAATCTACAAGATTTCACTCAGTCACTTTTAGGCCCATGCTGCGTCAAAACCCTGCGCCTGCCTGAAGCAGGTGTAAGGATTTACGCAGCATTAACAAGATAGGGCCCCCCAGAGCATTGCTGGAGCTGCGTCGCAACTCCAGCAATGCGCCACTTTTACGGCACAGATGCGTCACGCATCTGTGCCGTTTTTGCCCCATGGTGCGCCGCATTGTAAATGCGGCGCATCCATGGTGACGGAGCCGTGACACACTATAACTGGCGCATCCCTGCTGATATGCAGGTAAGCGCCAGTTATTGTAAATATGCCCCACAATACGGGGCGTGCGATCGACTGCACGTGGGGATCGTGTACCGATCCAGACCGCACCGACCTTTGATCCCTTCAGAAACCGCACATCTGGGGCTTCCCTCTTCTGAAGGTTTTGGGGCAAAGAGGGCGATTGTGGGTACATTTGATATATATTTCTATAGACTTTGCAACAAGCCCCACTCTTTCTGGTAGCTGGAGACAATTGTTTTATCCTGCGCGTTATAGCGCTGGTCCGCCCCTTCCAAGCGCTGTAAATATCTGACATTATTGTATTCACCAATTTCAGGGCTCCCATCTCGACCATTCAGGGGCTACTATTGGCAGAATGAGTTACCCGCACACAGGATCACACATCGTGATCAAGCGTTGAAGCCTGGATTAGAACCGGCACAATAATTCAAACATACCTGTGATCGCACCCGAGACAACGAGTGCAGCTTCCTAAATATCCCTTCAGTCAACACACCCCTCAGGTAATGTTCTTAGAAGTTTGTTTTATTACAAAGAACCAGCTTGCTCCCGAGTTTGGCGCTGACACATTCCTAAACTGAGACGGTGCGGACATGTCAGAAGCAGGGACATCTTAAGGATTTTGGGGGCCCTGGGCCAAACATATTTTGGGGGCCCCTTTTCAGAACAGCTTTGAATTTATGATCCAATTTGAGTTCCATTTTCCCACGCAGTTTTCACTTGCTCAGCTGCGTTAGCGATCCAGTTTGCATCATAGGCATTAGCCTATATATTCCCGCTGCAAACAGACGCACACAGATGACAGTGGTAGGATTTAGTGTATCCTGCCCTGCTACTAGGTTTTTAATACTTTTTAAATTGTATATGTGTGGCTGAATTACTCTGTGCTTTTTAACAATTTCTCCTACCTACGCGCACTTGCACTTTACTTAATTCTGCTTGCCTACACCTCCTTAGCTGCTCCGATTCGCAACTCGCTTTTCCTCCAGTCTCGGTCCGCCACAGCTTATACGCAGATTGTGCAGAGGGCTAGGGCTACTATCGGGCTCCTCACTTCCGCCCACGCAGTTTCCGTTTCCTCAGCTGCGTTAGTGATCCAGTTTGCATCACATAATTTACAATAAAAAAACTAGACTGCTCTCCCATCCGAATGGAAAACATCGAGGGTGCAGAGGCCTTAGGCTTCCGCTGTACCTTATCCCCCATTATAGCATAGCTGGTTTTCTGATTTACAGACCTCTCAGTGCAATTGGAAATTTTGTTACTACGCTTAATACAGCCACCACCTCCCTGGACTTAAAATACAACAACTGCCTTATTCTGGGA